>NC_088913.1:32762500-34012500 GCF_963576675.1 Euphorbia lathyris | reverse complement strand
TTACGGAAATCCAGTGCTCGTCTCCCGGATTTCCTTGGTAACGACTCGTTATACTTAACGCGGACGCTACGTCAGGTCTAGTGCATAGCATAGCATACATAATCGAACCGATTGCGCTGGCGTACGGGACTACAACCATGCGCTTCTTATCATCATCGGTTTTAGGACATTGATGATTGTTTAACTTTACTCCATGTATCATGGGTAAGTTACCTCGTTTCGATTCAAGCATGCTAAACCGCTTTAGCACCTTTTCGATGTATGTAGCCTGTGAAAGACCGAGCAGTCTTCTTGATCTATCTCTGTAGATCTTTATACCAAGTATATAAGCTGCTTCACCAAGGTCTTTCATTGAGAAGTTACCAGATAACCATACTTTTACCGACTGTAGTAGAGCTACGTCATTTCCCATTAATAATATATCGTCCACATATAATATCAGAAATGCTACAGAGCTCCCACTTGCTTTCTTGTAAATGCAAGCTTCTTCGCAATTTTGTTCGAAACCAAATTGTTTTATGGTTTCGTCAAAACGCTTTTCCAGCTTCTTGATGCTTTCTTGAGTCCATAAATGGATCTCTGAAGTTTGCAAACCTTGTTTGCATCCTTTGATATGAAACCTTCAGTTTGCATCATATATACATCCACAAGCAAGTTTCCGTTTAGGAAAGCTATTTTCACATCCATTTGCTAAATCTCGTAATCGTAGTGAGCGGCAATAGCAAGCATTATTCTAATTGATTTGGACATAGCCACAGGAGAGAAAGTTTCGTCATAATCAATTCCTTACTTCTGACGATATCCTTTCACTACTAACCTAGCTTTGTAGGTGCTAACCTTTCCATCCATGTCAGTCTTCTTTTTGAAGATCCACCTGCACCCAATAGGTGTTATCCCTTCGGGTGGATCAACCAAAGTCCACACTTGGTTGGTGTACATGGAATCCATCTCAGAATCCATGGCTTTGAGCCATGCTTTAGAATCTGGACTGTTAAGAGCCTCTTCGTAGTTTTCGGGTTCGTCGTCTAACACGGGAACCTCATCATCATCGCCCATTAGAAAACCATATCTAATAGGGAGTTCATGAACTCTTTGTGATCTACGAAGGGGTGGCACTTGAGTCTCATCTAATGGGACTGCATCGGGTTCCTCAACCGCTTCTGTTGTTTCAGTCGGTGTTTCTTGTTCTTGAACTTCATCAAGTTCAATCATGCTTCCCTTTTCATTTTCTTCGAGAAACTCTTTCTCTAAGAAGGTTGCGTGCTTGGATACTATTACTTTCTGATCATCTGGATGATAGAAGTAATATCCCATAGTTTCCTTAGGGTATCCAATGAAGAAACATTTATCAGATTTAGAATCTAGTTTGTCGGACGCAATGCGTTTGACAAATGCTGAACAACCCCATACTCTCATGAATGAGAACACGGGTTTCCTACCAACGAACAATTCATATGGTGTAGAATTAGCGGATTTAGTTGGTACTCGATTTAGGGTGAAGAGGGCGGTTTCTAAGGCATAGCCCCAGAATGTCTTTGGAAGTAATGTTATGCTCATCATGGATCGTACCATATCTAGTAAGGTACGGTTCCTCCTCTCGGATACACCATTGTGTTGTGGTGTATAGGGAGGTGTCCATTGTGAGCATATCCCACATTCAGTTAGATAATTCAGAAAATCATCTGAGAGATATTCGCCACCTTGATCGGATCGAAGTGTCTTTATTTTCTTTCCTAATTGATTTTCTACTTCATTCTTAAAAATTTGAATTTCTCAAAAGCTTCAGACTTGTGCTTCATCAAGTAGATATAACCATATCGGGTATGGTCGTCTATGAAGCTTATGAAGTATCTGAATCCTCCTCTTACTTGCACTGACATAGGACCGCATACATCTGAATGAATGAGTCCTAGAGTGTCTGATACACGCTCACCTTTATTGCTAAAGGGTGTCTTTGTCATTTTACCTTTTAAACATGCTTCACATGTTTCCAATGATTCAGGATCAATTAAATTTATAAGCCCATCTTGATGTAGCTTAAGCATGCGTCTTTTGTTTATATGGCCTAAACGACAATGCCACAAGTAAGTTGAATTATCTAGCTTATGTCTTTTGGTATCAATTGCGAAAACAGAAATTTTGTCATCTAACACATAAATCCCATTTTGTGATATTCCTGAAAAATAGAAAATCGAATCTCTATAAAAATCGCAATGTTTGTCTTTTATTGAAATATGAAAACCGTCGTCAACAAGACGGCTAATAGAAATAATGTTACGAGACATTTGGGGAACGTACAAACAGTTCCTTAATTCTATTACAAGCCCAGAGGGCAAATTTAAAACATAATCTCCAATTGCGAGGGCGGCAACTCTTGCTCCATTTCCTACTCGCAAGTTTATGCTTCCTTTCTTCAATTCCCTAGTCTGATTTAGTTCTTGCATATTTGTACAAATATGAGATCCGCATCCGGTATTAAGTACCCAAGATTCAGACTGTGAAATTGTATTTATTTCAATATAAAACATACCAGATGTTGAGGTCTCGGCTTCTCCCTTCTTGAGGGTAGCTAGGTACAGCAAACAATTTCTCCTCCAATGCCCCACTTCACCACAATAGTGGCACTTACCTTTGGGCTTCTTTACTTCCTTTTCCTTTGTTTCGGTGAGCATGACCTCATTGCCTTTCTTAGGATGGTTTGGATCGGGAGAGTGTTGAAACACCTTTCCACATGATTTTGATTTGACAAAATTATTTAAGTAAAATTAAATATATTCTAAACACACTAAGTTTAAATGCTTTGATTTATTACACTAATGTGTTTATTCAATGTTGAGTTAAATTGTTTATAAGACATAAAGACTAAAAGGCTTAAAGCCCATACGGAAGTCAAAGCCCAAGTCAAACAGATCAAGACCACTCGGCCCGCATGTGCAAAACGCTGTCGTTATGAACAAAACGTAGCTCAGCGAAGAGAAGGATCTAGAAGACCTTCGTTGAACAACTTCGGAATGAAGCTGCTGAGTTGAATCGACAAAGAGTACAAGACAGCAGCTGAGCAAGAACAACTTCCAGACAAAGTGTTTCTACTTTGGGTAAAGTTCAGAAGACACAGGACGCTGTCCAGTTGACCTTACCATAAATGGAGAGACATTCTGCCGAACTGTCTAAAAGCTGACTGAGGACAGAAGATACTCAAATCTGATTGGCCGAGAGCTCTGAGCAAGACTGAGTGACAACGACAGGAAGCCGTTTCCCTCCAACAGTTATTTCGAAATTCGAAATGACTGATGTCTCAGACGTCTCTATAAAAAGAGCCCTTTAGTTGCTTCATTCTACACAGAACTTGATCAAGCCATTACGTTGACCAAAAATCTACTCAAAGTTCTGTGAAGAAAAGCAAAGCAAATTCTTACACCAAATTATATATCTTTCGTGTAAAAGTCTAGAGTGATTATTCAATCATCTAAGGTGTCTTAGCAATTGTTGTTTAGGACAAATCTTTATCATTTCTAGAGATTAGAAAGGAGAGGCTGAGTACTCGGTTATAGTACTCAGCAAGAGATTAGGAGTGAGTAGAGGTATAGAGGAAGGTACTCTTGTTATACTCAGCTTCTAAGTTGTAAAAGGTTTGATGTTCTACCATTAAAGAGCTCAGTAGAGAATTCGAAAGCTCAGAACGTGTTCTGGGGACAGGACGTAGGCTTGGAGGCCGAACCTGGATAAATCTGCTGAGTAACATCTTTCTAACCTTAAACTCCTTAATATATATATTGCTTGCTTAAACAAAACTGACCAAGTAAAGAGGTCACGCTGAGTTGTGTTGAATTGAGTATCTGAGTTCAGGAATAGTCTTAAGTGCTATCTCCTGACTCAAAGAAAGAAGCCAGCCTTAACGTATTAAAATTTACTCAGCGCGATGTGTAATCCTTTTTCAAAGAAAAAGAAGTCAGCCTTAACGTATTAAAATTTAAAGTAGTTCCTATCCCCCCCTTGGAACTAACTTGTTACGTTATAAGGGACCAACAAGTGGTATCAGAGCTTTAAAAGCTCACTGTTAAAGGTTTAACTACCTTGAGCTGATCCCCACTATGGCTGAAAACAGCACTCGGTTTCTCCCAGGAAACCAAACAACTCAGATCTTACCTGAGGGGCTGTCCATTACTCGGCCTCCCCTATTCTTCGGGTCTAACTATACCTTCTGGAAGAATAGGATGAAAAACTTTATTCAGGCAACAAACATGAGTGCATGGCTTTCAATAGTCCAAGGCCCGTTTGTTCCTGTTGAAGTTGTGGCTGGCCAAACAGTTGTCAAAGTTGAGGCCAAATGGACAGAGGATGATCTCAAGAAGCTACAAAATCACACTTTGGCTATAAATATACTTCACTGTGCGCTTGATGCTGCAGAATATAATAAGATATCAGGTTGTGAGTCGGCGCAAGAGATCTAGAAGAAGCTGGAAGTCACCTACGAAGGAACCAACAAAGTGAAGGAGTCCAAAGTGAACCAGCAGATGAGACTATACGAGCTGTTTGAAATGAACGATGATGAAGGAATATCTGACATGAATGCAAGGTTTACAAACATCATCAACGAGCTCAAGAGACTTGGGAAGATCTTCACCGAGGAAGAACAAGTCAAGAAGATTCTTAGGTGTCTTCCTAAAAACTGGCAAGCAAAGAAGACTGCTGTTGAGGAAGCTCAAGACTTAACCACCTATAAATATGATGAACTCATCGGCTCACTGTTGACCCATGAGATCTCAATGAAGAATTTCGAGGTGAAGGAAAAGTCTGAAGACAAGAAGCAAAAGTCTCTTGTCATGAAAGCTGACTCCACTGATGGGAGCTCAACAGATGATGAGGAGATGGCTATGTTCACCAGGAAGATGAAAAGGCTGTTCAAAAAGAATGACAAATATTCTAAGAAGCCCTACAGGAAGTTTGATAAGTATAAAGCTGAGTCCAGCGACAACAAATACAAGAAGGACAACTCAAAGCCCATTACATGCTTTGAATGTCATCAAACTGGCCATATTAAGTCAAGCTGCCCCACGCTGAGGAAAGAAAGGAAAACGGCAAAAAGGCAATGGTGGCAATGTGGAGCGACAGTGATGAGTCTTCATCATCAGAAGCTGATGCCACTGAGTCAGCAAAGATCTGTTTTATGGCTGACGAACTTGCTGAGCCGTGCATCTCTGAGCATGCTGACCCCTCCATTGCATTTGATGACGAGGAGCAATCAAATGAGGTAATATCATTACCCCAGCTCAGAAATGAAATGGTTAATGCCATGAGTGATCTCTACACACTTGTCAAAAAGTGTAACAAGAAAGTTAGAGCACTCAGCAGGCGTTGTGACGAGGTTGAAGAGGTCAAGCTGAGTGACCTCAGATTCCTTCTTCAGGACAACTCAACTTTGCATGATAACATGGAGATCATACATAAGTCTGTCTCTGAAGTCCAATCAGTTTCTGAGAAACTGAGAAAGGACGTCACAACTATCCAGAACCAACTAAAGGTTCCAAACAAAAGAAATATTCCTCTGAATACTCAGTACCGAGGTACTGGTCAGCAGAGATGGAATCCTCAGCGGAAAGTCCAGTGTGACTTCTGTGGGAAGAAAGGAGACACCACAAAGGTGTGCTGGCCAGTCAGTGAGAAATCATAAACGGAAGGTCCGCTGTGACTTTTGTGGAAAGAATGGCCATACTGTTCAAGTATGTCGCCATAAAATAAAATATGATGCTTTACCGGTTGAACCTAACAAGCAATGACCCAAAAAGAATTGGGTACCTAAGAGTAACTAGTTACATTGCAGGTAAGCCTGAGATGTGCTGAGAAGTCAAAGATGTGGTATATTGACAGCGCATGCTTGAGGCATATGACGGGTGATGAAACTCAGTTCATCACATTTGAGCGTAAACGAGGAGGAAGCGTAAGTTTTGGAGACAACAAAAAGGGTAAGATAGTAGGGTTAGGAACCGTTGGAGGTAATCCTACTATTGAGTCAGTCTCCCTAGTCAGCGGACTCAAATATAACTTACTCAGTGTAGCTCAGCTATGTGACAATGGGAGAAAAGTTATATTTGATGACACTGGATGTAAAATATACGAGGGTAAAACTAATGAGTTAATTTTAACTGCCCCTCGCATTGATAATGTCTTCATGCTGAACTTGGAGAAAAAGTTTTCAAAAACTGTATGCTTAGTTTCAAAGGAAGAAAATTCCTGGCTATGGCACAGGAGACTTGGTCATGTAAGCATGGACCTCCTGGCCAAATTAGCAAGAAAGTATACAATATTGGATACTTTCGTGCCTTTGGCTGTAGATGTTTTATTTTAAACACCAAAGATAGCCTAGCTAAGTTTGACTCAAAAGCTGATGAAGCTATCTTTTTAGGCTACTCAACAAACAGCAAAGCGTACAGAGTTTTCAATAAACGAACTCAAGTTTTAGAAGAGTCAGTACATGTTGAGTTCGACGAAACTAACCCTGCAGGAAGATATCGGCCGCTGACCGAGGATGATCCACACTCAGTACCTGCTGATCAAGATACAGCCGCTGAGTCATTCCCTCAAGGGCTGACCCAAGGTAAAAGTGAACCTCAAATTGTTTTCACTGACCAGTCTACACCTACAGAGATTGTTGAAACACAAACAGCACAAGACATCAATCTACCAAATGAAATAAGGATACCAAGAGGACACTCAGAGAGTGCTATTCTTGATGCCGCTGAGAATACCCTGATGACAAGAAACCAACTCAGGAGATACCTCAGCAACGTAGCCTTCGTCTCAGTTCAGGAACCAAAGAACTTCGCTGATGCTGAGGAAGATGAATTCTGGATGAGCGCAATGCAAGAGGAACTTGATCAATTCAGAAGAAACGATGTATGGGAGTTAGTGCCACATCCAAGGAGTCAGAAGACCATTGGAACAAGATGGGTCTTTCGCAACAAGCTGGATGAACAAGGAAATGTAGTCAGGAACAAAGCAAGACTTGTAGCTCAGGGCTACAGTCAGCAAGAAGGTATTGACTATGGTGAGACCTTTGCCCCAGTGGCAAGGCTAGAGGCTATTAGAATTTTATGCACTTATGCAAGTTATATGAACTTTAAACTGTTTCAAATGGATGTTAAGAGTGCATTCCTTAATGGAGTTATAAACGAGGAAGTTTATGTTAATCAACCTCCAGGGTTTGAGGATCCTAAATTCCCAAACCACGTTTATAAACTAAAAAAGGCTCTGTACGGCCTCAAGCAAGCACCACGTGCTTGGTATGAGAGGCTGACCAGTTTCCTGCTGACTAGAAACTATGTCAGAGGCAAAGCTGATACAACCTTATTCATTAAGGGAAAGGGTAAAGATACCCTGCTGGCTCAAATATATGTGGATGATATTATTTTCGGTGCTACTAATGAGTCAATGTGCAAGGAATTTAGCAAGCAAATGCAGACTGAGTTTGAAATGTCAATGATAGGAGAACTCAACTTCTTCCTTGGACTTCAAATCAAACAAGGGAAAAATGGCATCTTCATCAGTCAAGCTAAATATGCCAAGGAGATATTGAAGAAATATGATCTTGAAAATTGCAAGCCAATATCTACTCCTATGGGCACTGACACTGTCCTCTGCACTGACGAGAATGGTAAGTCGGTAGACAGCAAATTGTATCGAGGTATGATAGGCTCTCTACTTTACTTAACAGCAAGTAGACCGGACATTCAGTTCTCAGTATGCTACTGTGCTAGATATCAATCTAACCCTAAGGAATCTCATTACATAGCTGTAAAAAGAATCCTTAGATATTTGCAAAGCTCAGTGAACGCAGGTTTATGGTATCCCAACACTCATGGTTTTACACTCGTTGGATACACTGACGCTGACTATGGACGAGATAAGCTAGAACGGAAAAGCACCTCTGGAGGATGTCATTTCTTAGGAAGTTGTCTTATATCCTGGTTCAGCAAGAAGCAGGCGTCAGTAGCATTGTCTACCACTGAAGCTGAGTACATTACTGCTGGACACTGTGTTGCTCAAGTCCTATGGATTAAGCAACAGCTTGAAGACTATGGTGTTCAAACAAAGACAATTGAGGTCAAATGTGACAACAAAAGTGCAATTGATCTATCCAAGAACCCAATTCAACACAGCAGGATGAAACATGTTAGCATAAGACATCACTTCATTAGAGACCATGTACTCAAGGGTGAGATAAAGCTGACCTACGTCCCAACGGATGAGCAGCTTGCGGATATCTTCACAAAGCCACTGGCTCATGAACAGTTCAACATACTGAGAGAGGCCATTGGTATGTTTAATCCTCTTCAGTAAATTCCAGCTCTTAATATATATTCATGCTGAGTGATCTATTATTTGCTGAGTGAATAGATGTATGCTGAGTGATTAATGCTGAATGAATGAATATCACATACTGAGCAAACATAGGCACCGAGTAGTTATTTCAAACTGAGAAATCATCTGTTTGCATAAAACTGACCACTCAGAATATAAAACGCTTAGTATTCGAAACGCTGAGTATAAGATCCATTGCATTTAATGCTAGAGCACGCGAATAGCCACCTAGGATGACGTATGCGTCGAATGTGTCATAAAAGCCAGGATCATTGTCGGTTGACAATCCCAAGGCAAAACTGACACATGGATTCGATAAGATCCACTTTTCACCGCTATAAGTAATGGGTAAATCCCCATTTTTATCTCTTTACACTTACCGAATTCTCAGGCATAAGCATTCTCTCTCTAAAAACTCTCAAGACTTCCAAATCTCTCTCTGAAACTATGACTAAGGTTTCTGTGAATATCTGCAGTGCCGGTCACCCTAAGACCTATTCCGCTGAACCATCTATGCAAACTACTTCGCCTGAAACGACTAAAGCCACCACACCGAGCAAAGGCAAAGCTGGCCAAGCCACTTCCTCCAAAGGAAAGCCGACCAAAGTAAGAACCTATACTAAGGTTTTCGAGGACGTCAGAGAGTGGAAGATAGACTTCTCGAGATGGTTCTCTGAGGCCTTCGTAACAACTGAGCAACCATTCTGTGAATGGATATCAAAGAATGGCTGGACTGAGTTGTTTTCAATTAGAGATTCCACTTACCCTGACCTAGTAAGGGAATTTTATCACAATCTGCGGGTTGCTGACGACAACCAGGACTATCTGGTAACCGTGGTAAAGGAGAAGACAATCTTTATCAACCCTACCTACCTTGCCAATTTGCTGAAATTGAAGAATGAGGGATCAAAGCTGAGAAGGAAGGGTGATCATGAAGGAACTGGGTACGTTGCCACCTTCTGTAAGCCCGCTGGCCATTCTGGAGAAATCTCAAGTTCATCAATGGGCCAGCACCAAAAGATGGCACACTATCTTCTGACCAATTACATCTACCCCAAGATTAATTGCACCAGCTCAGCGACAAATTTCGAGCAATGCTTCATATGGCATATGCTGACCTACAAGCCCATCAACATGCCAGTTTTCTTAATAGCCGGCTTCCAGAGGAGCACTGGAACTTTAAGGCTAGGCTCACTCATAACCAGAATCCTCAAAGACCATCAAATTGATCTCTTCGAGGAAACTGAGGCCCAAGGCTCTGAGATCACAGCTGCTGCGCTGCATGCCTTGAAGTATGACCAACCGATTAAGAAAGGCAAAAATGCTGATGAGGCTGATGAGGAGACAACTGTCTCAAAGAAGGGGAAAAGGACAAAGGCTCCAGCTGCCCGAAAAAGGAAAGTTGTTGGGACTCCTTCAAAGAAGGCTGAGCCTCAGGCCAAGAAACCTAAGTCAGCTGAGAAGAGAAGCAGGCAAGATGAGCCTAATACAGAGGAAAGACTAGAAGCTGAGCAACCTCTGAAGAAGAAGAAGTCTTCAGAGCTGACCCCAATTGATGCTATCCCCACTGACATCATTGTTCCTGGTGATTCTCACTACACACAGTGTCAAGGAACTGAAGCTGAGCATCAAAAAGATGATGTGGAACTGGATGATCACTTCATCACTCAGGTGGAAGAAGAATTAGATAACTCAGATCAGGATGATGAGGAAGAAGAAGAAGAAGACAGCGATCAGGATGACGCTGAGGAAACAGCGAGTGAAGAGGAAGCTGCTGACCCAACTAACACTGAGTTGGCTGCAGATAAAGTACAAGTACAAGCTAATCAGCCCAATGCTGATCAAGAAGAGACTTCTCCTTCTCACTTAGGAGAATCTATCCAAGCTGATCCCACTCCTCCTTGCAGAAGAAGATTAGTAAAGGCAACTCAGAAAACGGTCATTGACCTCCCTATTCAAAAGCCGACTAAAGATCCTTCTTCTCTGAAGCTGAAGTTTTTCAGTAAGCAAACCCCTTCTTCTCAACAAGCTTCTCTTGAAAAGCAAGCCTCTGTTTCTTCACAAAAGGAACAAGCCGACTTAAATGCTTCCGCTAACTCTACAAGCCAAATCGAGCAAGTTCTCGTCAATGTTGCTGCTCCAAGCACTGTGCTGACTCAGAACATTCCTGCCCCCATCAGCACTGAATCTATTAGGGTTACTACTTCACCAACCATAATTCCTGCTGATCAACCAACTCTTCCAAAACATCAAGTGCAGACAGAAAACTCCCTTCCAGTCACTGACCACGTCATAACTCTGACTCCTCCACAAACTGGTCATACTGAGGAAACTAGGCAACACAATGAAGGATCCCTAAGCTATCTGCATGCCACCGAGTCTGGTAGAAAACTCATCAACTCGGTGCAGTAATTAATTAAGGACATTCATCAATCTACTGAACCTACTGCTGGGTCTAGTAACAATGCATCAACTCAGCTGTCCCAAGTCACTCAGCTCTTAAATGAGGTTAAAGGACTGAAGGATATGCTAAGTGATATGATTTCAATTCAATCACATCAGCCCAGGCAGGACTCAATAACCAAGCTGGCTGAGCTCCAACTGACAACTGTTCAACATCTTAACACTCTTCAAGGCCAATTCCAGACCTTGTCAGCTGCGAATACTTAGTATGCAACTTCTGATGAAGTTAAGATGCTCTTTGCCCAGCTTCACACTGAGCAAATTAAGACCAACAATCAGCTGGCCTCCTACTCTCAATGCTCGGTGGAGCAAATAAGCGAAGCAGTTCGACTGCTGAACTTAAATAAACAAGAGATGGACACTGATCAGATGAAGCAGAATGAGATTCTGGTCACTACCCAAAGGACCTTCACACATGTGCGTCATAATAATATCCAGCGCCAATACTATGACTCAGCCCTGCTGAAGACGTTTCATCAAGTGTTTGCTGCGCTGTCAAATACAATTACTTGGGTAGGTAAGTCTCAAGCCTACATCCTGAGCCTACTCAGTGCCGCTGAACTAGGTATACCTAAAGATGTCTTGGATGAAGGCATTATTGTTTTCGACGGCATCAATGAAAGTGCCGATAAACTTAAGGAGCTGTCCGGCGTACTGACCGCCGCTGTCTTAACCGACTCTTTTAGAATTCCTACTCCTCCCGATGCTGACAAAACGGGGGAGAAAGAACAAGCTAGAACTCAGCAGGAGGCTCCTAGAAGCAGTCAGTCTAAGCAAAAGAAAAAGAAGTAGAAATAGGCTAGCTCAGCTTTGTTTAACTTAGTCTGTAGTCTATATGTTCTTTTATGCTCATCCTTTGCTATGTATGCTGACTACTTCACTTAAATACAATACTTGCATCTTTTATCCTAACTTGAGTTATTTCATATGATGTTGAGTATTATGTTATTATGTATCTTCAATTACATCAACTGTGTTTACTGTCTATAATACTTGTTGATTGTATCCCATGTTGATCCAATGTTTGACATTGTCATGTATGCTTACAAAACACTGTCTCATAAGACCCATTGAACAAAATGATTACTCAGTGCACTCTGAATGTTAAATCTTCCGCTTAATACTGAGTAAAATAGAATATGTTCCATGAGCTGACCTGTATCTGAAAACTGATCTTAGACTCACTCAATTAAACCTTAAAATGTTTAGAGTAAAACTAAGTCAGTAGCTCAACCCTGACGGGGGAGTTTGCTAAGTAATAATAGGTCAACTATCATGGGGGAGCTCAACACTAAGTTCCTCGCTGAATAGTTTTGTCAACATCAAAATGGGGGAGTTTGTTGAAACACCTTTCCCCATGATTTTGATTTGACAAAATTATTTAAGTAAAATTAAATATATTCTAAACACACTAAGTTTAAATACTTTGATTTATTACACTAATGTGTTTGTTCAATGTTGAGTTAAATTGTTTATAAGACATAAAGACTAAAAGGCTTAAAGCCCATACGGAAGTCAAAGCCCAAGTCAAATAGATCAAGACCACTCGGCCCGCGTGTGCAAAACGCTGTCGTTATGAACAAAACGCAGCTCAGCGAAGAGAAGGATCTAGAAGACCTTCGTTGAACAACTTCGGAATGAAGCTGCTGAGTTGAATCGACAAAGAGTACAAGACAGCAGCTGAGCAAGAACAACTTCCAGACAAAGTGTTTCTACTTTGGGTAAAGTTCAGAAGACACAGGACGCTGTCTAGTTGACCTTACCATAAATGGAGAGACATTCTGCCAAACTGTCTAAAAGCTGACCGAGGATAGAAGATACTCAAATCTGATTGGCCGAGAGCTCTGAGCAAGACTAAGTGACAACGACAGGAAGCCGTTTCCCTCCAACGGTTATTTCAAAATTCGAAATGACTGATGTCTCAGACGTCTCTATAAAAAGAGCCCTTCAGTTGCTTCATTCTACACATAACTTGATCAAGCCATTACGCTGACCAAAAATCTACTCAAAGTTCTATGAAGAAAAGCAAAGCAAATTCTTACACCAAATTATATATCTTTCGTGTAAAAGTCTAGAGTGATTATTCAATCATCTAAGGTGTCTTAGCAATTGTTGTTTAGGACAAATCTTTATCATTTCTAGAGATTAGAAAGGAGAGGCTGAGTACTCGGTTATAGTACTCAGCAAGAGATTAGGAGTGAGTAGAGGTATAGAGGAAGGTACTCTTGTTATACTCAGCTTCTAAGTTGTAAAAGGTTTGATGCTCTACCGTTAAAGAGCTCAGTAGAGAATTCGAAAGCTCGGAACGTGTTCCGGGACAAGACATAGGCTTGGAGGCCGAACCTGGATAAATCTGCTGAGTAACATCTTTCTAACCTTAAACTCCTTAATATATATATTGCTTGCTTAAACAAAACTGACCAAGTAAAGAGGTCACGATGAGTTGTGTTGAATTGAGTATCTGAGTTCAGGAATAGACTTAAGTGTTATCTCCTGACTCAAAGAAAGAAGCTGACTTAGTCACCAGTTGACTAAGCTAGTGTCTTAATTTACTCAGCGCGCTGTGTAATCCTTTTTCAAAGAAAAAGAAGTCAGCCTTAACGTATTAAAATTTAAAGTAGTTCCTATCCCCCCCTTGGAACTAACTTGTTACGTTATAGGGCCCGTAAGTTCCGTGGCTTGTCAATTCCTACGGTTTCCGGAGCGTCACTTCCGGTAAGGCAACACCTATATGAATCCCTAAAGATAGCCCGAATGGCGTCGGAAATCGCGTTCTCCTACACAATAATCAATTACGAGTATCAAAACAAGTAACAAACATCAACACATATATAGAAAAAGAGATTATGAAGCATAAATTATAAATATGGAGAATATAAATATGAAATCCAACCAAGCCTAGTACATAGGAAGAGTACAAGCTAATTAGCAAGTGAAAAGGGAAGAATCCACCCTCGGAACTAGCTAACCGGACTCAAGGCCGTCTCTTAGGACTTGAAGGTGAAACTTTCGAGCTTGGTGAACGAAGGTGGAACGGAACTTTGACGGAATGCCGGAATCGACGAACAAGCTCTCAAGGTGATAGAGTTTAGCTAAATAAAGCCTAAAAACAAAATCTAAAACTATGAAACCAGAGTTTAATCTATAACAAGAGTTTTTTTATGTCAAAACATAAGCTTTTCGAAATGAGTGCTAGTCACTCCTATTTATACACATCAAGCTAGGGTAGATTTGTAATTTCACAAAGTACAAGCATGGAGCAACATTATTTTCTGCAGAATTCCCATGATACGCCTCGCGTATGGTGGAGTATGCCCCACGTAATTGCCCATTCCGTCAGAAATCTCCTGCATGTGGACCAAATCCAGATCTTGTTGTCTCAAACACGCCCCGCGTAGACTGGGATGCGCCTCGCGTGTTTGAGTTTCTGATATTTTATTGCTTGAATTGGGCCATTTACGCACCGCGTAGCTAAGGCACGCCCCGCGTAAATGAGTCTCTGAGCTTTTTGCATTGAAGAACTTCCTTACACGGCCCGCGTGTAAGGTGGTACGTCCCACGTAGGGTAGTTGACTCAGGGAGACCATGCAGTCTGACTTTCAGGATTAGGCTTATCATTTCTGACACATGTTCCACGCCCCGCGTGGTTGTTGATACGCCTCGCGTATTGCTGAGTAGATCCCACGTGGTACCTGTGGATAAGGCAATTATTTCTGATTAAGTGTTCCATGCCCCGTGTGAGGATTAATACGCCCCGTGTATTTTGGTAGATTTTCACTTCTTGCGCGTACCTGAAATACAATTCTCGAGAGCCGAGTTAGCTTGACATTTTATTTTCTAAATTAATCAAAAATAAGGAAAATTATCCGAAAGTACAGAATTTATTTTTATTTCTTTATTTTATTTAAAACACTCTATTTTTGCAATTAAACTTATTTATTTCATCCAAAATTAAACCGTAAATCACGCTAAAAGATAGGGACGAAACACCCCTATCAAACCTCCTCGGACTTTAAAGTTTTACTTGTCCTCAAGTAAAAGAAATCGAAAGACAAGGGATTGAGATTATTAAGAAACAAACCGTCGGTTGGTTTTACCAAGTGCGTGATTCCGAAGCTAAAGTTTTATACAAAGTTTTCGGTAAGTACCTACGCAAACAGATGAGTGACCAAAACTTGCTTGAAACCTCCATGATCAAATTTAATAGGCAATATTGACGGGGGTCGATTATCTTTTGAGAACCCGATAGTACCTCACCAAGGGATTTCACTCTTACGCTCAAATTTTGGTGGGTCGGTGTTTTTGCACTCTTCTTTGCACTTACTCGAAGTCACTTTGAGTTTGCATTTTCATCCGGGTTTTTCCTCCTATGTTATGGTCTATGCAATATTAAAAATGAACCCGGAGGGGGGTTGTAATGTGGGTGGCTTTTTAGTGGTTAATTTTTAAGAACTCGAGTCTAAACACCATTTTGATGATCGAACCGTGTTTTTATTTTGGCCTTGGCAAGTTTGTAAAATAATCTTGAAATTGCTCGGGTGGAGCTTGAGAATGCCTTTTGCTCTTTATTGTGTTTTTCTTTTTCTTTTTTTTTTGTTTTGAGAGCGGCACAAAAACGATTTTGAAAGCTTATGGTGCTTACTTATCAAGGCCTTGGCTTATTTTTGGGTGCGATTTGATTTTGTTGGTATTTAAACAAGAGGAAAAAAGGTTAATTGTTAAAAGGGTATTAGCAAGAAAAGTCGGTTATTAGGCTCGAGGGGGTTTCCTAGAGGTTGATGAAAACGAGAAAAAATAATTTAAGAAAAGAATTATACTAAGTGGGTCCGTTTTATCATCTATTGCCATTTTAACCAAAATAAGTGTACTTAACCCGGTATTAGGTGCAAACTCTATGAGTCGAGTGAAGTCAAAGCTCTCGAAAAATTGTGAAAGAAATAGAGTTCTCGTACGAACTCTTTTAGGCTCAAAATATCTCACAAAATTTTGGGTTAAATTGTGTACGTTCAAGTTCTCGTTCAAATTTTCAACTATCCCATTTTTATTGCCTTTTTAAATTTCATTATAGAGATAACTTTTGGGTTAGGACTCAATGTTCTTGTTTGGTACGAACCTAGGCTTTGCATAAATTCTAGAACTTCAAAATTAAGACTAAAATTTCTTAATAAACCGATCCTTTGTGTTAATATCTTTACATCTAAGGACAAACAACGGAACTTTAATTAATTTCCAAGGGAGGTAGTGTGTCGGAAAAATTAAAGAATCGATACATTAGTTTAATTATTTTGTTGTTTATTTTATTGTTATTTTTTGTTTTTGTTAGTGCAAAACAAACGATAAGTGCGAGGTTGCACGACCCTCCTTGTTATTAAAATGACGCATATTCCAAGGGCGTCGCAAAAGAAAAGAGAAACAAAAACAAAAATGAAGATTGAATTTAAAGTAAAAATAGGACCCTTGAAGGTCAGGTCCTACGCGAGGCGTGTCCAGGTAGGCGCCCCACGTAGGAGGTGCAATTCTAGCCATTTTTGGCCAGAGAATCAAATACGGGGGGCGCAGGAAGGGGGGCGCCCCGCGTGTTTGAGTTTCTGGGATTTTCATGCAAGAAAAATGACTAACACGCGGGATGTACTTAGAGGGGCGCCCCGCGTGGTTTGTCAAAATGGTGCCAGAGACCCAACTGCGCGGGGCGTGCTGGTGTGTACGCCCCGCGTAAGGAACTTGGATCAAAATGGGATTTGTTTTTGTGATTTTTAATTTGAAGAAGAAAGGAAAGAAAACAACCGGATATGATACATATATACAAATGGTTTGAGGGGCGCAAACCGAGGCTACGTTTAGAGTCGGAGTAGCTCGACTTTTTTCGGATGTGTGCATGCTTACGGTGTTTGGAGGAATGTGGCTTCGCCGTGTTGTGGAAGAGTGCCTCCGCAATATATTTTCAGGCGGTGGCCGTTCACCCGGTGAGTTGTGTTGTCGGAGCCTTGGATGTCGACCGCTCCGGATGAGTGGGCATTAATAACGGTGTACGGTCCCGACCACCAACTTTTTAATTTTCCTAGAAACAGGCGGAGGCGAGAATTATATAGGAGGACTTGGTCTCCTTTGTTGAATTCCCTGATTTGCACGTGCTTGTCGTGCCATTTCTTCGTACGTTCCTTGTAAATCTTGGCATTTTCGTATGAACCGAGACGAAGTTCATCAAGGGTATTGAGTTGGAGGAGACGTTGGTCCCCGGTGGCCTGCACATCAAAATTTAGAAATTTCAGAGCCCAATAGGCCTTATGTTCCAATTCCACCGGTAAATGACACGATTTCCCGAAAACTAAACGGTAAGGAGACATCCCGATAGGCGTTTTAAACGCCGTTTGGTAGGCCCAAAGAGCGTCGTCGAGCTTGAGGCTCCAGTCTTTCCTAGAGGAGCTAACCGTTTTTTCTAAGATACGTTTTAGTTCGCGGTTAGAAACCTCGACTTGCCCGCTAGTTTGCGGATGGTAGGGTGTGGAGACTCGGTGTGCAACCCCATATTTTTGTAAGAGTTGGTCCAATTGACGATTGCAAAAGTGGGAACCCCCGTCACGAATGATAGCTCGAGGGGTTCCAAACCGAGTAAAGATGTTTTTCTTTATAAATTTCCCTACCACCTTAGAGTCATTTGAGGGTAAGGCAACGGCCTCCACCCATTTGGAGACATAGTCAACCGCCACAAGAATGTAGGAGTTGTTATGCGACTTAGGGAAAGGCCCCATAAAGTCTATCCCCCAAACATCAAAAAGTTCGCAAACTAGGATCCCGTGTTGGAGCATTTCATGTTTACGGGAGATATTCCCGCTCCGTTGACAAGCGTCACATGATTTGACGAAGTCTTGGGAATCCTTGGACAAGGTAGGCCAGTAAAAACCATATTGTAGAACCTTTTCCATGGTCCGACTAGGGCCAAAGTGGCCCCCCGGCTCTTGGGTGTGACACATATGCAACACATGATTTACGTCTTCTTCCGGTATTCACCTACGAATGATATTATCAGCACAAGATTTAAACAAGTAAGGTTCTTCCCAAAAATAGTTCTTAGCGTCATGAAAGAACTTCCTACGCTGCTTGTAAGTAAGGTGCGGGGGAAGAATATTACCGGCTTTGAAGTTCACCATATCGGCGTACCAAGCTAAAGGTGTTACCGCATAAAGAGTTTCGTCGGGAAAGGTCTCCTTGATCTCCACAACTTCCGGAGATGCGGCTTGCTCGCTTTGTAATCAGGAAAGATGGTCGGCGATGACATTCTCCACTCCTTTTTTATCCCTAATTTCGATGTCAAATTCTTGTAGGAGTAGAATCCACTGTATCAATCGTGGTTTGGCATCCTGCTTAGTCATTAGGTACTTGAGAGCTGCGTGGTCAGTGTATACGATAATTTTGGATAACACGAGATATGATCTAAATTTATCGAAAGCAAAAACTACAGCAAGCATCTCTTTTTCCGTAATGGAATAGTTTTGTTGGGCTTCATTGAGCGTTTTGCTCGCATAGAAAATGGGGCGGAAAATTTTATCCACCCGTTGGCCCAAACAAGCACCTACAGCCAAATCACTCGCATCACACATAAGTTCAAAGGGGAGACTCCAATCGGGTTTCACCATGATGGGTGCATTAATTAGTTTTTCCTTTAGCATGTTAAATGCAAGTAAACATTCGGAGGAAAAACCAAATTCCGCATCCTTTAAGAGGAGTTGGGTCAAGGGGGTTGCTATTTTAGAAAAATCTTTTATGAATCGCCTATAAAACCCCGCATGACCTAAGAAACTCCGTATCCCTTTAACATTGATTGGAGGAGGCAATTTCTCAATCACCTCAATCTTGGCCGGCTCGACCGCGATTCCCTCCCCGGACATCTTGTGTCCTAAAACAATACAATCTTGAACCATAAATTGACACTTTTCCCAACTAAGAGCTAGGTTAGTGTCCTCGCAACGTTGAAGGACTTTATCAAGATTGCTCAAATAAATTTCGAAGGATGACCCAAAAACAAAAAAAATCGTCCATGAAGACTTCCATGAAATCCTCAATCATCTCAGAGAATATAGCCGTCATGCACCGTTGAAAGGTGGCGGGAGCGTTACAAAGCCCAAACGGCATTCGCATATATGCAAATGTCCCATATGGACAAGTAAATGTTGTCTTTTCTTGATCCGAAGGATCAACGGGGATTTGCATGTAGCCGGATAGGCCATCTAAGGTACAAAAGAATTTATGTCCCGCCATTATTTCCAACATTTGGTCAATGAATGGCAAGGGAAAATGATCTTTTCGGGTGGCTTCATTTAGTTTCCTATAATCAATGCATACTCGCCACCTCGTTACTTTTCGTGTGGGAATTAATTCCCCTTGATCATTTTCCATCACCGTAGTGCCCCCCTTTTTGGGGACGCATTGGACCGGACTAACCCATGGACTACCGGAGATAGGAAAGATTATACCTACATCGAGGAGTTTGATTACCTCGGCCTTCACTACCTCTTTCATGTTGGGGTTAAGTCGTCATTGCGGCTGCACGGAGGGTTTGACTTTATCCTCCATAAAGATGCGGTGTGTGCAAATGGTGGGGCTAATCCCTTTAATGTCATGAATGGTCCATCCAAATGCGCCCTTGTGTTTTTGTAACACCGCAATTAACGCTTCCTCCATTTCCTCTGTCAAAAGTGAAGAGATAACAACCGGTAAGAAATTAGGAGGTTGCAAAAATACATATTTTAAATTATGAGGCAAGGGTTTAAGTTCTAAAGTCGGAGGCTCCTCGAGAGAGGACTTCGGCTTTGCTTTGCTGTCCTGGTCCAAACCCTCGAACCGGCTCCTTGCCAACAGACACTGTTCTATTTCAGAGGAGTATTCGAATGGCTTGTTCAATGGCTCCTCATCCAAATGCTCATTACCATCTACTCCCGAAGAGGTTCCCGTAGAGGACCTAACACAAAAATCCTCAACAAAAAGATCAATAGAGTCTACAGAATTTAAAAAGTTACAATCCTCCATGGTATTAGATGGGAATTTCATGGAGTTGTATACGTTAAACTCTACCTCTTCGTCTTGCAACCGTAGGATGAGCTTACCTTCGTGGACGTCAATGAGAGTCCTACCTGTTGTAAGAAATGGTCATCCTAGGAGGATCGGTACCGAATCGTCTTCCGCCATATCGAGTACTACAAAATCGGCGGGGAAAATGAACTTGTCCACTTTCACTAAGACATCCTCCATAACTCCTTTTGGCCGGGCAATGGATCTATTGGACAACTGGAGCGTCATATTGGTAGGCTTTGGATCTCCCAAGACGAGCTTCCTAAAAACAGATAAAGGCATTAGATTGATACTAGCACCCAAATCGCATAAAGCTCTTCTAAACTCAACATTACCAATCGTGCAAGGGATAGAAAAACTTCCTAAATCTTTGAGTTTAGGTGGGAGTTTATTTGTTATAATCGCGGAGCATTCCTCTGTGAGCACTACCGTTTCATTATGATCTAACTTTCTCTTTTTGGCGAGGATTTCTTTAAGAAACTTTGCATATGTAGGCATTTGTTCCAATGCTTCCGCAAGCGGGATATTAATGTGAAGTTTCTTAAAAATCTCCAAGAACTTGCCATATTGGTGATCCAATTTTTCCTTTTTAAGTCATTGCGGAAAAGGGAGATTCGGTACGTAAGCCCCAATTGGATCACACACATTCTCATTTTTATTCGAGGAAGTTATAGGTTTTGGATCCGAACCGGGGTTGCTTACCACTTCCGGTTCGACACTTACCTTTGGAGCAGTGGGAATCACTTTTGGAACCGGTGGTTCCAAACCCTTACCACTACGGAGAGTTATCGCTTGTGCGGTCTCCCGATCCTTGGGCTTTGGGTTTAGTTCGGTGTTAGTCGGGAGAGACCCATGTTGTCTCTCTTGTTGTTGGCGATTCAATTGGGCCACTTGACGTCCCAAATCCCTGCAAAATGTCTCATTGTTAGCAAGACGGGAAGATATTTCTTTAAGGAGATAAATTACCGTAGAGTCTTGCGCATTGTTAGGAGGTTGAAAGTTTTGTCCTCTTCGGTCATGAGGGAATTGGCCCAAATTTTGCTCCTTGGACTCATTATGGGGTTCGGATGGGGGCTTCAACACATTCCGATTATTACCATGAGACAAGTTCGGGTGTTGGTGTTGAGGCCTCCATCCGTTGTTATTGTTGTCACGGTGGTGATAAGCGTTCGAGTTATGAGAGGAGTTATAATAAGAATTATACCTTTGTTGCTTCCCTACATAACTTACGCTTTCGGCATCGCCGGCAAAAGGGCTTCCGGCTTGACAATCCTTACCATGGTGATCACCTCCGCAATGTGAGCACATCAGGACCTGTGCCGTATTTTTGAGGCTCGTTTGTGCCATTAAGGCATCTAACTTTTTATTTATTTCAACCATGAAGAGCTGGGGAGCCTCGTTTTCCACGGCAAAAGTTTAATGTCGCGAGGGTCCGGCAAGCCGATCTTCTTGCCATTGGACACTTTTCCTAGCTAATTCGTGGATGAGTTCGTAAGCCTCGCTTGCCGATTTTCGAAACAAATCCCCACCTGCAGCAGAATCAACGGTTGCACGATTAGTGGGTGTTAAACCATGGTAGAAGGTACTTACCAAATCATGCTTAGGAATATCATGGTGGGGATAGCTTCGGAGCAACTTTCAGAACCTAGCCCAAGCTGAATGGAGGGCCTCGTATTCAAGTTGCCTAAAGGAAGTGATATCGTTCCTCAACTTAACCATTTTGGAAGGCGGGAAGTAGTAAGAAAGGAACTCCTTCTCAAGCTCCTCCCATGATGTGATCGATCCCACCTCCAACGAGTGCAACCATTCCAACGCTTCTCCTGTCAAACAGAAAGGAAATAATTTTAGTTGGATGGCCTCAACCGGAACACCGTTTTGCCGAGAAGTTTCAGCACACATAAGAAATTTATCAAGGTGTTCGTTAGGGTTTTCATGGGGTTCCCCTCCGAATTGACCAAGTTGTTGGATTAGTTGGATCATGCTAGTCTTTATTTCATATGTGTCGGCCGGAATGGTGGGGGCAACGATTCCGTTGCGGTTTTGGGGGCGATGCGGAGCAAGAATCTCCATCATCGAGCGCATGTCATTGCCTCCACCATTGCGGGTGTTATTCACGGGTTGCTCCGGCGGCCTTTGGTTGACCTCGGGCTGGTTAGCTTCGTTGTTGAGGTTTGCCATTTTCTCTCTCTGAATCCTACAAAGAGTACGTTCAATTTCGAGATCAATAGGAACGAGAGTATCACTCCGAGATCGGGTGTGCATAAAATAAAATAAAATATAAATAAGAAAAAATGTTGTTAGTAAAAAGTATATACGAAAAGAAAGTATATATAAACAATTTATACAAAAAGAATTCTTAAACTAACAATAAAACGTTTTTGTCTAATATTGCAAGATATTATAAATCCACGGCAACGGCGCCAAAAACTTGATGTGGTAAATGGCTAGTAGGTAGAGTTTCTACGATGAAATATATATTATGATAAGTGCGTTATGGCTATGGATGTGATCTTCCTAATTACTTAATCTCTACTAGACGCTATGACTTGGGGGCAAGTGTACCCCGTCGTATCAAGTAATAATCCGGTTAAGACCGGGTATCGAATCCATGGGATTTATAACTGCAAGTATTAAACGACTCGGTTTTATGTGTTATCTAAGCGGCGAATACTTTGAGTTGATTCGGGGAACACCTACAAACTACTCCTAACTATGGTTGAGACGAATTTATATAGCAACAACTCTACGAAATGATGCGGATGGCGGTAAGTTATAAATATGACAAACAATGACTCCCAATATATATACGGTTAATGGTTTACTCTTGCAATGACGACTACGTATAGTGTGACCGACCCGTGAAGTACTTAGACTACGTGGTTCCTAGTCAAGGCGTGTCTAATGCTTGGGATCAGAAATTAGGGCCCGTAAGTTCTGTGGCTTGTCAATTCCTACGGTTTCCGGAGCATCACTTCCGATAAGGCAACACCTATATGAATCCCTAAAGATAGCCCGAATGGCGTCGGAAATCGTGTTCTCCTACACAATAATCAATTACGAGTATCAAAACAAGTAACAAACATCAACACATATATAGAAAAAGAGATTATGAAGCATAAATTATAAATATGGAGAATATAAATATGAAATATAACCAAGCCTAGTACGTAGGAAGAGTACAAGCTAATTAGCAAGTGAAAAGGGAAGAATCCACCCTTGAAACTAGCTAACCGGACTCAAGTCCGTCTCTTAGGACTTGGAGGTGAAACTTTCGAGCTTGGTGAACGGAGGTGGAACAGAACTTTGACGGAATGCCGGAATCGACGAACAAGCTCTTAAGGTGATAGAGTTTAGCTATATAAAGCCTAAAAACAAAATCTAAAACTATGAAACAAGAGTTTAATCTATAACAAGAGTTTTTTTATATCAAAAGAGAAGCTTTTCGAAATGAGTGCTAGTCACTCCTATTTATACACATCAAGCTAGGGTAGATTTGTAATTTCACAAAGTACAAGCATGGAGCAACATTATTTTTTGCAGAATTCCCATGATACGCCTCATGTATGGTGGAGTACACCCCGCGTAATTGCCCATTCCGTTAGAAATCTCCTGCATGTGGACCAAATCCAGATCTTGTTGTCTCAAACACGCCCCGCGTAGACTAGGATGCGCCTCGCGTGTTTGAGTTTCTGAGATTTTATTGCTTGAATTGGGCCATTTACGCACCGTGTAGCTGAGGCACGCACCACGTAAATGAGTCTCTGAGCTTTTTGCATTGAAGAACTTCCTTACACGCCCCACGTGTAAGGTGGTATGTCCCGCGTAGGGTAGTTGACTCAGGGAGACCATGCAGTCTGACTTTCAGGATTAGGCTTATCATTTCTGACACATGTTCCACGCCCCACGTGGTTGTTGATACGCCTCGCGTATTGCTGAGTAGATCCCACGTGGTACCTGTGGATAAGGCAATTATTTCTGACTAAGTGTTCCACGCCCCACGTATTTTGGTAGATTTTCACTTCTTACTCGTACCTGAAATACAATTCTCGAGAGCCGAGTTAGCTGACGTTTTATTTTCTAAATTAATCAAAAATAAGGAAAATTATCCGAAAGTACGGAATTTATTTTTATTTCGTTATTTTATTTAAAACACTCTATTTTTGCAATTAAACTTATTTATTTCATCCAAAATTAAACCGTAAATCACGCTAAAAGATAGGGACGAAACGCCCCTATCAATCGCCCCCCTTAGTAATTGGGCCTTATTGGGCCCAATTGGGCTTCCGTCAATTAATTAACATCTGTCTCTCTTTTGGGTTCCAAGTCTTATGTGTGACCCATTAAGTTCTTATTGCTTCTAGCCGTATGCAACTATTAAATTAATTTTCAAAGAATTATATTTAATCTTTTGCATAACGGAATGATGTACAAAGTATATGATTAGCAAGTCCGTAATCATTCCCCCAGAGCTATAAGAAGACAGGTTGACTCTGTCGTTGACCTTTCCGTATTAGTTACGGTATAATTCGATCCTTTATCAACTACGTCCTTGAACTGAATCTTATGACTATGGATAATGTCAAGTCACATATAGCGAGACGTTCGTTTTACTTGTTCTGGCCGAGTCAACTCCAATTAGATAGGTTAAGAGAAATCCGCATTTCAATCTTAAGTTATCACCTTGCAAGGATTTAGAGTCAAGTCTTCCACAAGCGATCCATGGACATATCTCCCATTTATCGGGAGTGATAAATGCTCAATCTAATGTATAACGATCCCGCAATTACTTCCTATGATACCCAACCTCTGCTATTCACACCCCAGAGTCATCTCTATTAAGGATCGTGTTACAACAGGATCAAAGCGTCACATTCCGTAATCCAGAATTACCAATTAACATTCCTTTGAGTCTGAGGATTATTTATAGCTATTAATACCAATGAGATGAACAGGTGACAATGATGAATCTACCCATCCTGTTATCTCAAGTTGGGTCCCCAATCCTAATGAACTTCTTTTCATCGGATCCATGTAACTGTCCAGATATCTGTATATATGAAGCTTGTGAGATCAGCTTTCTGTCGGGACAGAAGACATTGTTACATGCAAGTCTCAACAGTGATATGTCAATCCTGAACATATTACTTGACTTAGGGTGGTTTTAAGTTTATTAGTTTATTATAAAGTTTCGTCTCACTTCATGCTTGTATGAACACTTTATAATCACTTTAAACAAACTTACGGATTTCCTTTTATTAGACTTTATTTAGTTCTTAAAAGGGATTGCCTTTATATAGTTATAAAACATATATGTCATTAAAAAAAATGATATAAAGAACACTTCATTTACATTAAGTTTGTATCCTAGAACAATTGTCTTATAGGACACTAAACCCCAACACGTTCCACGAGCTTCTTTGCCTTATCCTTCTGTTGTTTTCCTTTCGAGGAGGTGGCTTGGTCATCCTTGGTTTGCTTCCTTGGTGTAGTGACCTTAGAATGGTCACACTGACCAGGTTCTTGAGACTTGGTGGGAGATGGAGGGTTTTCATCGGAGCGATTATCGGCGTAACCGGCACCGGAGACATTCTGAGAATCTTTTGTCATGATTCTTAGAGAAGTTTGAGAAG
Organism: Euphorbia lathyris; assembly: GCF_963576675.1. Lineage (NCBI taxonomy): Eukaryota > Viridiplantae > Streptophyta > Magnoliopsida > Malpighiales > Euphorbiaceae > Euphorbia > Euphorbia lathyris. The sequence goes on along the minus strand of NC_088913.1, from coordinate 33,986,983 downwards.
TTTTGGGAATTTTTAGAGAAGAGTTTTTGAATACCAGAGATTTCTAAGCGTAAAGAGGGAAGAGTGGGAAATCGTTCACTATTTATAGAGATGTCGAGTTGATCTGAAGCGTTAAGGTGGCCATTTGACCTCGAGATACTCAATCGACAAAGATTCTGGCATTTATGACACATTCGGTGCATGTATATTCTAATTATTGCGCTTACGTCATCCTAGGTGGCTATTTAATTCGCGTGTTGTGCATTAAGTTTTGCAACAGATATTTACTCAGTGTTAAGGATTTCAAACGTTTAAAGTTCTGATTAGACAGTGTTACGCAAAGGAACAATTCGTGTGTTTAATCACTCAGTTTAAGATAACCACTCAGTGTGTATATCTACTCAGCACGTAATAGATATTGATTTAGCATAAATCACTCAGCATGGTAATCAACTCAGCATGCATATATCGCATATTATACTTGGAATTTACTAAAGAGGATTAAACATACTAATGGCTTCTCTAAGTATGTTGAATTGCTCACGAGCCAGTGGCTTTGTGAAGATATCAGCAAGCTGCTCATCCGTTGGGACATAGGTCAGCTTGATCTCTCCCTTGAGTACATGATCTCTGATGAAGTGATGTCTTATGCTGACGTGCTTCATCCTGTTGTGCTGGATTGGGTTCTTTGATAGGTCAATGGCACTCTTGTTGTCACATTTGACTTCAATTGTTTTAGTCTGAACGCCGTAATCTTTAAGCTGTTGCTTAATCCATAGGACTTGAGCAACACAGCTTCCAGCAGCAATGTACTCAGCTTCAGTGGTTGACAGGGCTACTGACGCCTACTTCTTGCTGAACCAGGACACAAGACAGCTTCCAAGGAAGTGGCATCCTCCCGAGGTGCTTTTTTGTTCAAGCTTGTCTTGTCCATAGTCAGCGTCAGTGTATCCAATGAGTGTGAAATCATGAGTATTGGGATACCATAAACCTGCATTCACTGAGCCTTGCAAATATCTAAGGATTCTTTTTACAGCTATGTAATGAGATTCCTTAGGGTTAGATTGATATCTAGCACAATAACATACTGAGAACGGAATGTCCGGCCTACTAGCAGTTAAGTAGAGTAGAGAGCCAATCATACCTCGGTACAATCTGCTGTCTACTGACTTACCATTTTCGTCAGTTCAGAGGACAGTGTCAGTGCCCATAGGGGTAGATATTGACTTGCAATTCTCAAGTTCATACTTCTTCAATATCTCCTTAGCATACTTAGTTTGACTGATGAAGATGCCATTTTTCCCTTGTTTGATTTGAAGTCCAAGGAAGAAGTTGAGTTCTCCCATCATTGACATTTCAAACTCAGTCTGCATTTGCTTACTAAATTCCTTGCACATTGACTCGTTAGTGGCACCAAAAATAATGTCATCAACATATATCTGAGCCAGTATGGTATCTTTACCCTTCCTCTTAATGAATAAGGTTGTATCAGATTTACCTTTGACATAATTTCTAGTCAGCAGGAAACTGGTCAGCCTCTCATACCAAGCACATGGTGCTTGCTTGAGGCCATACAGAGCCTTTTTGAGTTTATAAACGTGGTTTGGGAACTTGGGATCCTCAAACCCTGGAGGCTGATTAACATAGACTTCCTCGTTTATAACTCCATTAAGGAATGCACTCTTAACATCCATTTGAAATAATTTAAAGTTCATGTAGCTTGCATATGCACATAAAATTCTTATAGCCTCTAGCCTTGCCACTGGGGCGAAGGTCTCACCGTAGTCAATACCTTCTTGCTGACTGTAGCCCTGAGCTACAAGTCTTGCTTTGTTCCTGACCACGTTCCCTTGTTCATCCAGCTTGTTGCGGAAAACCCATCTTGTTCCTATGGTCTTCTGGCTTTTTGGTTTTGGCACTAAGTCCCATACTTCATTTCTTCTGAACTGATCAAGTTCTTCTGGCATTGCATTCATCCAGAACTCATCGTACTCAGCTTCAGCGAAGTTCTTTGGTTTCTCAACTGAGACGAATGCTACGTTGCTGAGGTATCTCCTGAGTTGATTTCTTATCATCAGGGTGTTTTCAGCAGCATCAAGAATGACACTTTCTGAGTGTCCTCTTGGTATTCTGATCTCTTTTGGAAGAGTGATGTCTTGAGCTGGTTGTGTTTCAACAATCTCTGCAGGTGTAGATTGGTCAGTGAAAACAATTTGAGTTTCGCTTTTACCTTTGTTCAGCCCTTGAGGTAGTGACTCAGCGGCTGTTTCTTGGTCAGCGGGTGCTGAGTATGGATCATCCTCAGTCAGCTGCTTATCTTTTCCTGCAGGGTTAGTTTCATCGAACTCAATGTGTACCGACTCTTCTAAGACCTGAGTTCATTTATTGAAAACTCTGTATGCTTTGCTGTTTGTTGAGTAGCCTAAAAAGATAGCTTCATCAGCTTCTGAGTCAAACTTAGCTAGGATGTCTTTGGTATTTAGAATAAAACATTTACAGCCGAAGGCACGAAAGTATCCAATGTTGGGCTTTCGTCCTTTCCAAAGTTCGTAGGGGGTCTTCTTTAATATGGGTCTAACTAGAGCCCTATTAAGAATGTAGCACGCTGTGTTGACAGCTTCTCCCCAAAAGTACTTTGGAAGCCTATGCTCACTCAGCATTGTCCTGGCTATTTCAACCAAGGTTTTGTTTTTCCTTTCAACAACCCCATTTTGTTGAGGCGTTCTAGGAGCAGAAAAATTATGGTCAATGCCGTTGGCTTCACAGAATTCAACAAACTGTTGGTTCTTAAATTCTCCACCATTATCACTTTGGATGTGAGCTAACTTAAGGTCTTTCTCATTTTCAAGTTTTCTTACTAAAGTAAAAAACGTCTCAAAGGTTTCATCCTTGCTGCTCAGCAAGATGATCCAAGTGTACCAAGAAAAGTCATCTACAATGACCAAGGAAAATCTTCTACCACCCAAGCTCAGCAGCTGGACTGGACCGAAGAGATCCAAGTGTAGCAACTCTAATGGACGCTTAGTTGAGACAATGTTTTTACTATGAAAAGATTGTTTGGTTTGTTTTCCAGCTTGACAAGCGTGGCATAATTGATCTTTTTCGAACTTAAGTTCTGGCAGTCCCTCAACTAATTGCTTTCTTGCTAATTTGGCCAGGAGTTCCATGCTTACATGACCAAGTCTCCTGTGCCATAGCCAGGAATTTTCTTCCTTTGACACTAAGCATACAGTTTTTGAAAATTTCTTTTCTAAATTCAGCATAAAGACATTATCAATATGAGGGGCAGTTAAAATCAACTCATTTGTTTTACCCTCGAATATTTTACATCCAGTGTCATCAAATATAACTTTTCTCCCATTGCCACATAGTTGAGCTACGCTGAGTAAGTTATATTTGAGTCTGCTGACTAGGGAGACTGACTCAATAGTAGGATTACCACCAACGGTTCCTGACCCTACTATCTTACCCTTTTTGTTGTCTCCGAAACTTACACTTCCACCTCGTTTACGCACAAATGTGATGAACTGAGTTTCATCACCAGTCATATGCCTCGAGCATGCGCTGTCAATGTACCACATCTTTGACTTCTCAGCACACCTCAGGCTTACCTGCAATATAGCTAGTTATCTTTAGGTACCTAAGTCTTTTTGGGTCCTTGTTTGTTAGGCTCAGCAGGTAAAGCATCATACTTAATCTTATGCCGAAACACTTGGACAGTGTGTCCATGTTTTTCGCAGAAGTCACAGCTGACCTTCCGTTTGGGATATCTCACCGACTGGTTAGCACCCCAGTGCTGAGCATGCCAGCACACCTTTGTGGTGTGTCCCTTCTTCCCACAGAAGTCACACTGGACATTCCGCTGAGGATTCCATCTCTGCTGACTAGTACTTCGGTACTGAGTGTTCAGAGGAATGTTTCTTTTATTCGGAAACTTGAGTTGATTCTGAATAGATGTGACATCCTTTTTCAGTTTCTTAGAATCTGATTGGACCTCAGAGACAAACTTTTGCATAGTTTCTAAGTTGCTATGCAAGGTTGAGTTGTCTTGGAAAAGATATCAAAGGTCACTCAGTTTGACCTCCTCAATCTCGTCACATCGCCTGTGGAGTGCTCTAACCTTCTTGTTACACTTTTTGATAAGTGTGTAGAGGTCACTCAGGGCATTTATCATTTCATTTCTGAGCAGGGGTAGTGATATTACCTCAGTTGAGTGTGCCTCATCGTCAGATGCAACGGAGGGGTCAGCATGCTCAGAAACACAAGGCTCAGCAAGCTCATTTGCCATGAAGCAGATCTTTGCTGACTCAGTGGCATCGTCTCCTAATGATGATGACTCATCACTATCACTCTAGGTTGCTACCATTGCCTTCTTGATGTTCTTCTTTTCCTTCCTTAAGGTAGGACAACTTGATTTGATATGGCCAGTTTGATGACATTCAAAGCATGTAATAGGCTTTGAGCTGTCCTTCTTGTACTTGCTGTCGCTGGACTCAGCTTTGTACTTGTCAAACTTCTTGTAAGGCTTCTTAGAATATTTATCATTCTTTCTGAATAGACTTTTCATCTTTCTAGTGAACATTGCCATTTCTTCATCATCTGTTGAGCTGCCATCAGTGGAGTCAGCTTTCATGACAATGGACTTTTGCTTCTTGTCTTCAGACTTCTCCTTCACCTCAAAGTTCTTCATTGAGATCTCATGGGTCAGCAGCGAGCCAATGAGTTCATCATACTTGTAGGTGGTTAAGTCTTGAGCTTCCTCAACAACAGTTTTCTTGGCTTGCCAGCTTTTAGGAAGACTCCTCAGTATCTTCTTGACTTGCTCTTCCTCAGTAAAGATCATGCCAAGTCTCTTGAGCTCGTTGATTATGTTTGTGAATCTTGAGTTCATGTCAGAGATTCCTTTATCATCATTCATTTCAAAGAGCTCGTACAACCTCATGTGCTGGTTCACCTTGGACTCCTTAACTTTGTTGGTTCCTTCGTAGGTGACCTCCAGTTTCTTCCAGATCTCCTGTGCTGACTCACAACCTGAAATTTTGTTGTACTCTGCAGCATCTAAGGCATAGTGAAGCATGTTTATAACCGAAGCATGATTTTGTAGCTTCTTGAGATCATCTTCTGTCCACTTAGTCTCAGCTTTAACAACCGTTTGGCCGTCAATAGTTTCAACAGGAACAAATGGGCCTTGGACTATAGAAAGCCATGCACTCATATTTGTTGCCTGAATGAAATTTTTCATTCTGCTCTTCCAAAAGGTATAGTTAGACCCGAAGAACAGAGGAGGCCGAGTAATGGACAGTCCCTCAGGTAAAATCTGAGTTGTCTGATTTCCTGGGAGGAAACGAGTGCTGTTCTTAGCCATTGTGGGGATCAGCTCAAGATAGTTATATCTTGCTCAGTGAGCTTTTAGGCTCTGATACCACTTGTTGGTCCCTTATAACGTGACAAGGTTAGTTCCAAGGGGGGGGGGGGGGATAGGAACTATTTAAAATTTTGTCCGTTAAGGCTGACTTCTTTTCTTAAGAAAAGATTTACACAGCGGCGCTAAGTAGTTCTAAGACACAAGCTTAGTCAACTTGTGACTAAGTCTGTTTCTTTCCTTGAGTCAGGAGATAGCACTTAGAGTCTATTCCTGAACTCAGCTTCTTAGTGCACTCAACTCAGCGTGAGTTCGTTACTTAGTCAGTTTTATAGCAAGCAATATATAAAGGAGTTTAAGGGTTAGAAATATGTTACTCAGCAGACATATCCTGGTTCGGCCTCTCCGCCTACGTCCAGTCCCCGGAACGCGTTCCGAGCTTTTTGAATTCTCTACTGAGCTCTTTAAAGGTAGAGCACGAAACCTTTTATAATAGAAGCTGAGTATACAAGAGTACCTTCCTCTATACCTCTACTCACTCCTATAACTACCGCTGAGTACTATAACCGAGTACTCAGCCTCTCCTTTCTATTCTTCTAGAAATGATAAAATGTTTGTCCTAAACAACAATTGCTAAGACACTTTAGATGATTGAAATCACTCTAGGCTTTTACACAATGATTGGAAATTGGTGTAAGATTTTGCTTTGCTTTTCTCACCGAACTTCAAGTATGAATTTGGACAGCGTTTCGACTAATTGAAGATCTGCATGGAATGAAGCAATTGAGAGGCCTTTATATAGTGACACTTGAGGCACCGATAATTTCGAATTTCGAAATAACCGTTGGAGGCAAACGGCTTCCTGTCATTGTCACTCACGACGTGCTCAGTGTCGTTGGCCAATGAGATTCTTGCATCTTCTGTCTACGGCAGTGCTCAGCAGCTTTTCGTCAGATGAACAGAATGTTTCGACATTTACGGCAAAGTCTTCCAGATAGCTTCCTGCGCCTTCTGAACTTTACCCAAAGTAGAAATACTTTGTCTAGAAGTTGGTTCTGTTCTGCCGCTGACCTGACTGCATTGTCGCTCAACTCAGCAGTTTCCTCTTGAAGCTTTTTGTTAGAAGGCTTCTCGATCCTTCTTCACGCTGAGTCGTCGTTTTACTTGATATGACTGCGTTTTAGCTTCTTGGGCCGTGAGGTCTTGATCTGTTGACTTGGGCTTGACTTCCACTTATAGGCCTTTAGACTTTTTATCTTAATGTCTTATAAAACAATAAACTCAACATTGAACAAACACATTAGTTGTGAATAAATCAAAGCATTTAAATTTAATGTGTTAGAATATTTTTTTATCAATTACTTAAATAATTTTGTCAAATCAAAATCATGTGGAAAGATGTTTCAACACTCACCTCGACAGGCACTCGCTGCTCGGTGAGCAAAGGCATTCCTGCTCGGCAAGCAGCGACTCGAGATACATTTGGGCCAGAACTCATGGGCCGGAATCCCGACCTGAATCAGCTTGTAACGCTCCAAGTCGACCAGAATACCTAAACTGACTGAGAAACGTACTGGAGGACTATAAATAGGGGCGAAAAACTATATTGAAGGATGATTCATTATTCAAGATGTAGTCGATTCAGTAGCTCAGTTTTAGATTAGGTTTTAGTATTGTTTTTCCAGCTTCTTAGATTAGGTTTAATTATGTAATTTCGTTTGTCATAATTGACGGGAGAAGATCTTCATCTTCTAATTTATAATCGGAATCGGCAGAATGGGTTTTGGATTTCTATCTCTTCGCCTATTTATCTTTTTCTTTTATAAATTATCGTAGATGTTTTCCATTAATCTCACATGCCTATTGCTTGGATTGGTTTGTCTATGAACCGATCCTCATCCAATTCGGGATGGGGATGAAATTTATTGTATGAATATGTATGATTAGGGAACTAGGGCCTTTGATTGAACAGATTATGCATGCTTAATGCCTAGATGATGTTAGGAACATGATTTATGCTAGAATGAACATTGATAATGATCAACTAGCCTGTTTATGTATATAATTTGCTTAATGCCTATGACCCTGACATTAAATAAGATTATAGATAGACGAGAACCTGACCACGAAATTGTCTATGTTGAACCTGTGTAAATCTGACCTCGCTAGAGACCACTAGGAGTGCGGCTTTGTGGCTGGGCTACAGCTTTAGCCTTAGTTGCCAAAGAACCTAATGCTTTGCATGACTTAGGGTATATGCCTAATCAAGCCGTCACCCGAATGCATGTGAATAGGTTAGGCAAATCCCGTACAAATTTGTCTTTCTCATTAGGGTAATTACCGTCAAATCATTGGTAATACATAAATCTGAATTCCCTGAACCCGTACATATGATTCAATCAAGGAATTCCTCGACCTATATTGTGCCATCTGTTAACTCACCTTCTGCCCTGTTAATTGTTCGCTTTATTTTATTATGTATTTGCTTTTAATTCGATTAGTTAATTAGACAAAACCCAAATCATTATCCAACCCTCTGAGTAGTTAGATTAACCTAGGTAGATCTACTAATTATAACAAATAGCCTTCGCGATTCGATCCCGTGCTTAACACAATATTACTTGTTGCGATAGGATACACTTGTCCTATTAAATGCTATATCTTTTATGAACATCAATAACTAGATAAGTAAATGATAACAATATAGGTAGAAGCATCAGTAGAATATACACCTAATAAGATTATAAAACGATGAATATTTATAGATAGTGGAGTTGATATATGTTTACCCAAGCAAGATGTATTAGTTTCCCATAAATGGAAAAGATCTAAAGGTCATAAATTAAGAGTCACATGATTTTGTGAACAAGTTAAATAATTAGATATCATAGCCGAAAATATGAGATTAATACTTAATAAGACTATTTACCCATAATTTATCAATAAAATAACATGAAACAACACATATTATTAGGAAATAATTTCTTAGATTTCTTTAAAACACAGATTATAAAACAAGAAACAATTAGTCTTTTAACTCCTTCTAATAAATGGATTATATTTAAGAGAGTAATACTTTTATTCCAAGCTTACATCAGAATGATGGCTCCGCTAACCTAACCCCTCAACCTAATCACGCTGGCGGCGCCTTCTCCACGACAGCGATGACGACCACCTCTCCATCGACTGATTGCCATTACGCCATCGCTCGCTTTTTTTCATGCCTCTCCTTTACCTTGAACAATATAATCGCTACACCAGTCCACACCCCCGTGATGCCGAACCCCTCCATCGCTCATCTTTTTACCCGAGAGGCTTTCACCATGGCCTCGGGAGATCAGCCCAGCACCCCGTGGCCCATGGAAATCCCTCTGAATCAGTCGTTTGTAGCGACTCTCTCTTGAAATATTGATCCCGTAATCGCACACGATCCGGAGTCACCTATCATAACTGATGAATGGGGGTTTTCAAGAAATTAAAATCCAGCAATCAATTTATAAGGAACGTCTATTGGTGTGTCAGAATTCAATCATCGGGCGCATCACTCTGTTGAAAGGCGAATCCCCATGGAAGCACTCGGAGCTAAAGCTCAAACTGAACTCAATCTGGGGCAGAAAGATGGATTGGAAACTTATTTCCCTTGGAAGAGGCTTCTACCATATCATTATGCCCTATGCAGAGGCACTCCAAGCAGTCTGGAGTCAATGTGTCATTCCTCTGAAACTAGGTATTATTCGTTTCTCTCCTTGGTCAACTGGTTTTAATCCTGATTCTTATAGATCATCTTCGGCTTAAGTCTGGGTCTGATTTTACAATCTTCCTTGGGAATATTGGGATAAAAGAATCTTGGCTAGCATTGTTCGTGCAGTGGGGATACCACTTTACTTTGACAACAATATTATGGCTGGGGAACTGGGACACTACGCAAGGGTCCATATTGATGTGGATTTGGCACATGACCTTCAATTCAAATTGTGTGTGGATACAAAGACAAGAAAGCAGTGGGTAAACATGGAATATGAAAGGCTCTCGAGCATCTGCTCTTTTTGCAAGGTGATAGGGAAATCGACAGGTAGCTGCCGCCAAAACCCGGGTAGGGAAAGCACAGTAAAAAAGATAGCCCAAAATAGTGAGAAGAAACAACAGGGTAGAGTTGTGGACTCTGGGAAGCAAATAGCTGAGAACATTGTGGTAAACAGGACAAAGAAAGAGGATGAACAACCAGTGAAGCCTCAAAACAAACGATGGGCGGATTTCAGTGACACAAGTAGCATTATGGGCTCTAATGCACAATGGGAAGAACCAAATAATGAGACGACAGCTCAGACTTTAGGTATCCATCAGCCCCCTGATATTCTACAAGTTAATAAGGCTCTACATGACTGGCAGTGGTCGATCGCCCTTCAAATTAGCCTCCCTGCAACGGAACATAAAGAAGCAGGCCCTTTGGATATGGTGGTTCACAGCGGCTACATAAACAGTGAGTCTCAGGAGCAAGCCTTGCCATCGGTAGAAAAGCAGATATAAGTCAAAAGGAAAAAGCCCAGGCAATTGCCTTCCTTTTCGTCAATAGCTAGAGCCAAAAGGCTCATCCGACCACCCAAACGATATCAATGAAAGTACTTTTCTGGAACTGTAGGGGGCTGCAGAACCCTCGCACCCAAAGAGCTTTAAAACTTCTTTGTCACACGTATAGACCGGATATTCTCTGTCTCGCTGAACCTATGATCCTCTTTGACTGTTGGGGTTTAGTGTCCTATAGTCAATTGTTCTAGGATATAAACCAGCTATAAATGAATTGTTCTTTCATATCATTTGTTTTAATAAGATATGGTTTTCAACTATATAAGGGCAATTACTTTTAAGAACTAAATAAGTCAAATAAAAGAAAATCCTTAAGTTTATTTAAAGTGATTATAAAGTGTTCATACAAGCATGAAGTGAGACAAAACATTATAATAAACTAATAAACTTAAAACCACCCCAAGTCAAGTAATATGTTTGAATAGGGATTGACATAATACTGTTGAGACTTGCATGTGACAATGTCTTCTATTGTGAATAGAGAGCTGATCTCACAAGCTTCAGATACGTAGATATCTGGGCAGTTACATGGATCCAGTGAATGAGTTCATTAGGATCGGGGACCCAACTTGAGATAACAAGATGGATGGATTTATCCTATGTCACCTGTTCATCACATTGGTATTAGTAGGTATAAGTAATCCTCAGACTAAAAGGAATATTAATTAGTGATTGTAGATTATGGAATGTGATACTTTGACTCTATTCAAACACGATCCATAATAGGGATGACCATGGGGTGTGTGCGGGTTGGTGTTGGGTATCACAGGAAGTAATTGCAGAATAGTTAATATTGGATTGAGCATTTTTCCCTCTTGATAAATGGGAGATATGTCCAGGGATCACTTGTGGAAGACTTGACTCTAAATCCTTACAAGGTGATGGATTAAGGGTTGAAATAAAGATTTCACTTAATCTATCTATTCATAGTTAACTCTGTTGAAACACATTTCCACAATGATTTTGATTTGACAAAATTATTTAAATTAGATTTAAATCCCTATGATAAAATATTCCAACATATCAAATTTAAATGGTTTGATTTATTTATTACTAATGTGTTTGTTCAATGTTAAGCGTTTAATTAATAAGATTTAAAAGACATTGAAGACCAAGGCCCAAAAGCCCACAAGAGAAGGTCAAAGCCCAAGTCAACAGATCCAACCCTCTTGAAGAATGCACCCCAGCAGGAAGAAGGATCCAGAAGGCATTGCTAACAACTTCACGTCGAAGCTGCTAAGTCGAACAGATAGAAGACATGTCAACAGTTGACCTGAACAACTTCGAGGCAAAGCTATTCCACTTTGGGAAAGATTCAGACGTTGCAGAAAGCTATCTAGAAGACTTTACCATAAGTAGAGAGACAATCTGATGCTTAGCGACCGGAAGTACCTTTCACCTGAATCAGACAGAAAAGGCAACGTTGTCATTGGCCGAAGACACTGAGTACTGACGAGTGAAAGCAACAGCAAGCCATTTCCCTCGAACGGTTATTTTGAAATTTGAAATAACTGGTGCCTCAGATGTCACTATAAATAGGCCACTCATTTTCTTCATTCGATGCAGATCTTTGCCAAGTCGAAACGCTAACCAAATTGCTACTTGAAGTTCTGTGCCAAAGCAAAGCAAAGAAATTTTACACTCACTCTCATTTTGTGTAAAATTCTAGATTGTAAAATCATCTAAAGTGTTCTTTGTATTTAGAACAAATCTTTATCATTTCTAGAGATTAGAAGGAGATACTGAATTGCTCGGTTATAGCACTCAGTGGTAGAAATAGTATTGGGTATAGGATATAGAGGAAGGTACTCTGTATACTCACTGACTATTGTAAGAGGTTTGTGCTCTACCTGAAAGATAACAATAGTTTCAACCACATTTAATCAAAATTTTCAAGTTTTTGTTGACTTATTAGTTTCTCCGCTATAAACATAATGAATTTTTTTATAATTAATTCATATTTATATAATGCTGATATGTTTGAACGGTTCTAGAAGCTTTTTTAATGATATAAAATTTCTAAGCACAATCCGAGCGGATTCATGACTAATTCTAATCAAACCAGGTTGGCCCATATGGTCTAGTTCCGATTTGATAACTGTGATTTGACCCACAAACACACTCTCGTATTCATTCACTTCTACAAGAACAATGATATACCATGTGAATATAAAATCCTTTTGGGATGGTATTTTTGTCTGTTAAGCAGTAATGCCACAATGTTCATGCATATATGATGTCTGATATAGCTTAAGGATATTTTCCAATTATATAGTTATGGTGGGTGGCTAAGGGTTTCATTTACAGGGCCTCTAAATCGAGAATATAATGGATTTAATTAAAAGGATAGGTCAAATGAAAAATAAGATATATATAAGCTCATTGAAAAATGATTGATTTAAGGAATAAAATTGTATAATTATCATCTTTTCATTGATAATAAAGTCCATTTCATTGTAGAATTTTCCCTCCAAATTTTTTACATAAAACTTATTTGAATTATAATATAATAATTATTGAGATCTCAACTGTTAAAAGTTATTTACATAAATAATTACTAACCCGTAACCGAAGATGAGTTTTATTTCATGTTAGATGTTGAAGGGTAGCCGGAATATGAAATTACAAATAAAAAACTCATCTTTCCTTAATAAGGTTTGAAATTGCACGGTCTTGTAAATGTTAGACTTAAGATTTCAATGTTTTGAACGTAGCGACTAATTTTTTTTTTCCCAATAACCATTAGGTAAATTTATACCTTATCCTACAATACTACAAAGCTCCTATCGGCTTCGTATTTGTTGATAAAAGAAAAATTGAAAGTATATATATCAACTCATGAATAAAGAAAACGATATACATTCACTGCTCTTATTACCTTCCATTTTACATTACATTTTATTTATCATATCTCTTTTTTATAATCATTATTTTATGAAAATAACATTTGAGGTTATTGAACTCTTCTACAATAGTTTTCCCAAAAAAAAAGTTGCACAAATTTAAAACATGAATAGGAAATGCATGCGGTCCTCATGCATGCATTTGAGGAAACATATGGAATTTCTCCAAAAATAGGAAGAGTCAATCGTAAACAAAAGAAGATCTAACAACTAATTCCTAAAATTACATAATGAACACTTATAAAACCATCATCCAATTAAGCAAGAAAATACCAAAAGAAATTGTAGAAAGATAAATGGAATCTTGTTTAATGTTGTCAACTCTATTTACGATTTTGATTGTGTTGTCTAATGTAAAAGCACAAGCACCAGCAGCACTGGGTGCGGGTGGAGGAGGGGATATAACAACATTTGGAGCAAAACCTGGTGCAGATAGTGCTCAGGTAATTCATATAGGAACAATATTACATTACTGTTGAACAAATATATGCATTATTTAATTATAATTTTCCTTTGTTAGGCTATAACGACTGCTTGGAAAGAGGCATGTGCGGCAGCAGGTACCGGTACAGTGACAGTTCCTACAGGAACATTTCTAACAGGGCCAGTGTTACTGGCAGGTCCTTGCAAAGGAGAGATGAAATTTAACCTTATAGGAACCTTACAGGCACCACTTAAAGTGGAAACTTCTGGTTGGATTACTTTTGAACATGTTGATAAACTCACAATAAGTGGGACTGGAACTCTAGATGGTCAAGGCGAAGAAATGTGGAAGAGCCAACCTGGTTGTTTCAAGACTGCAAAAATGTGCAAGACAACAGCAATTGTAATTAAGCTTGCTCATTCAGCATCAGTAGTTATATTACATATATCTATTTGTGATTCTAACTAATTAAAATTATGCAGAATCTAAGGCTTGATTTCGTAAAAACTGGTCTTGTGGAAGGTATCACATCCCTCAACAGTAAGAATTTCCATATCAATGTTTTGTCTAGCACTGACATCACATTGCAAAAGCTTACAATAACTGCACCCGCTGAAAGCCCTAATACAGATGGAATTCATGTTGCAAGATCAAAGGGAGTTACCATTACTGATGTTAACATTGGTACTGGTGATGATTGTGTGTCTGTTGGTGATAGAACATCAGACTTAAAGGTAATAAATGTCAAATGTGGTCCTGGTCATGGAATTAGTATCGGAAGTTTAGGACTTTACCAGAATGAGGAACCTGTAACCGGAGTCACTGTTCAAGGATGCACCCTTACAAAAAGTGATAATGGTGTGAGAGTTAAATCATGGCCGGACAAATACGGTTGCGAAGCATCGGGCATACACTTTTCAGATATTACCATGGAAGAGGTTGAGAATCCTATCATTATAGATATGATGTATTGTCCACCCGGTGGATGCAGTACAACGGTACGAATTTCCACATATTTCTATACAAAAATGCTATACAAGGATTGGTTTCATTTTCATGTCTTATTTTTTTATCATATCACTAACCTTATTGCTTAATTTCTAGGCTCCGTCAAAGGTCAAGCTTACTGATATTTCCTTTAAAGGCATCAAGGGTTCAACACCCACTCCTGATGCAATTTCAATCAATTGTATGCTTGGAAGTTGCACAAATATAGGACTTGCTGACATTGATCTCAAATTTACTGGACCTAAAGGACCTCCAATAGCTAATTGTACCAATATTAAGCCAACTATGACCGGAACTGTGAATCCTGCAGGATGTTAATGTTAATTAATGCAAATCCACACCTATTTTTGACCTTTATACAATTTTCTATGCGAGAGTTTTTGCAATTTTGGTTATATATATTGATATGTGATATTAATTCATCTCTACTCTTGATGCTAATGGATTATTGTTTTTTTAGAATATATTAATTACTTATTTTGAGACCATTACCTTTTCTTTTTCTCCACGTGTTTTATATATCCCTACACTTAATATATACATTTTTATGGTTTGATGATGCATTTGTACCATAACATTAGATACTTGCTACCCTAATTGCAAAATATAATATAATTTTCTCTACTAGTTAAAACCACCACTTGTATATGGTTTAGGTTTGTCACACCCGACCCTAAACAACCTCAATCGGCATCGGGCGTGAAATAGAAAGATCATAATCAATACTTAGGCGTCTCCAATTTATCCAAATATCATTATATTACAATTGCAATACCAAAGTTCTAACCATAATTCTAACAATAAGCAACAACTTCCGATCTTTGCCTAATCGGTCGGTAACCTTCTCTCTATCATGTACTTTCTCACCTAAAAACATTAAAACATTTAAAAAGGTGAGACAAAAATCTCAGTAAGAAACTATCAGCTATAAAAACCAACTTTACTTAACATAGCTACATATATACATTTATAAAGGGATTTAATCAAAACCTTATAAAATTTACTCAAAACTTAAGTTTATAAAATAAAATTTATGTATGTGTATCCATCCTCGAATTCCACCCGTGTAGATCATAACATCAATCATAACAATATCGAGATATCTCATTTATATCTCGTTCCTTGCCTAACAGTTAGGACTACCAGCCGTGCACTCTGGCCATACCACCATTAGATATGGTCTTACAACTTACAACTCCTACCCCGGGAAATCCTAGATGGACAAAACCATTTAATCTTTCGAAATATCACAACTCATAAAAATCATATTTGGACTTCAATCCAAAATAATAACAACAATAACCGCAATAGATTTCTCAATCCAAAAACAATTCGTAAGAAATCATCAAATTCATTTTATTCAATATATATATACATGGAAACCAAAAACATATATATATATATATATATATATATATATATATATATATGTGTGTGTGTGTGTGTGTGTGTGTGTGTGTATGTGTGTGTGTGTGTGTGTGTATAAATCAACCAAAGCAAGCCTTAAATCAACATAATCAAGTAAAATCTGAAATTCACTTAGAAGCATAGTCAATAGCTTCATTTGAACCATAATTTCACAATAAAAAGCAAAATCGTAAAAACCCCAATTTTATAAAATTCTTGCATAACCCTAAAATATCAATTTCTGGAAATTCTTTGATTATATATATATATCTATATACCTAAAACTCAAAATATAGTTGATAGTTACTTACATTGGCTACTAATTGAAGAAAACACATCCCTTAATTTCAATTATCAACATATATATCCTCTTATATCATATTTATCTCTTAATTTCCTACCTCAAACTGTGCTTAAGATCAGAAAAATTTGTCCTTAAGATTTATATCTTAATTATTTCCTCAAACAATATTTAAGCTTACCAAATTTTCATATTTAATAATCAAATCACGAACTCTAATATATTCTCCCACTTTACTTTTCATTAATCACTAACATCGGTATCTCTCTAAACATCATTTATATAACTCTCAATAATTCTAAACCCTAACCCAATGAAGTTCACCAATAAAACAGTAATTTAAATTTTAGATCTCATTTATTCAACTTAAGATTTTATAATACACTAAATTCATGTTATAATCTCCCAATCATTAATCAACTTCCAAACCCATTAAATGACACCTCCATATTTTATCTTTCTCAATCCCATATCTATTATCTTCAATTTATCACTTTATCATTTCCTCAATTTCCTATATTCCTAAGAAGACCATCAGATGTCGTTTCCAGCCTAACTTCTTCATACGGAATCCGATTAAGGCGATTCAAAAACCTTTGGAAACGTAAGATAAAAATAAAGAACTTTCGTTTAGGACTCTATGACAGATTTAGCCTATATCTGGTCAAAAAATACATCATAAGATTCATATACGAATCTGATTCTCCCGCAGCACCTATATAGACAATTCTCTATATCTCTAGCTCAATGTTATGACTTACTCATAACCCATATCACCAAATATCAAATAATTTACTATTTTTCATACACCTAAATATTTCTAACCATCAAATCTCATTTTCACACCTCATTAGCTAGTTACTCAATCCTCGAAAAATTTCAAATTATTTCTTAGCTTGCACCAAATATTCATATTCCTCAATTACTATCAACCTTAGCTCCGAAGAATTTCACCTAGAGCTCTGATACCAAACTGTCACACCCGACCCTAAACGACCTCAATCGGCATCGGGCGTGAAATAGAAAGATCATAATCAATACTTAGGCGTCTCCAATTTATCCAAATATCATTATATTACAATTGCAATACCAAAGTTCTAACCATAATTCTAACAATAAGCAACAACTTCCGATCCTTGCCTAATCGGTCGGTAACCTTCTCTCTATCATGTACTTTCTCACCTAAAAATATTAAAACATTTAAGAAGGTGAGACAAAAATCTCAGCAAGAAACTATCAGCTATAAAAACCAACTTTACTTAACATAGCTACATATATACATTTATAAAGGGATTTAATCAAAACCTTATATAATTTACTCAAAACTTAAGTTTATAAAATAAAATTTATGTATGTGTATCCATCCTCGAATTCCACTCGTGTAGATCATACCATCAATCAAAATAATATCGAGATATCTCATTTATATCTCGTTCCTTGCCTAACAGTTAGGACTACCAGCCGTGCACTCTGGCCATACTGCCATTAGATATGGTCTTACAGCTTACAACTCCTACCCTGGGCAATCCTAGATGGACAAAACCATTTAATCTTTCGAAATATCACAACTCATAAAAATCATATTTGGACTTCAATCCAAAATAATAACAACAATAACTGCAATAGATTTCTCAATCCAAAAACAATTCGTAAGAAATCATCAAATTCATTTTATTCAATATATATATACATGGAAACCAAAAACATATATGTATATATGTAAATCAACCAAATCAAGCCTTAAATCAACATAATCAAGTAAAATCTGAAATTCACATAGAAGCATAGTCAATAGCTTCATTTGAACCATAATTTCACAATAAAAAGCAAAATCGTGAAAAACCCCAATTTTATAAAATTCTTGTATAACCCTAAAATATCAATTTCTGGAAATTCTTTGATTATATATATATCTCTATACATAAAACTCAAAATATAGTTGATAGTTACTTACCTTGGCTACTAATTGAAGAAAACACACCCGTTCAATTCTCCTATAAATTCTGTCTAAGACATTTCCCTCGAATCACTGCCGAAACTCAAAAACTCTTCGGTTAGGACTGAGATCTATGCATAAGGATGCTATGGTTTCAATTTCGAGTGATTCGGACGGTCGAATCTCCGTAAATCAAAGAAACGGTGGAGAAACGGTTCTGAGAAAACTGATGATAAAAACGAAAGAAACAGAAAAAGAAAAAGAAATAAAATAGATGATGATGATCACCGCCTATAAAGATTTGATATATATATCTCAAATTTGGCAAACATCACGTTTGATCCTTCATCTTTCCATAATCTTTTAAAAATTATCCTAACTTTTAATTTACACATAAAACACCATCGAATTAACTCCAAACTTTTTCCATAGCACTAAATAAAAATCACACACCTAATAATTATAATAAATACTAATATCAAAATATAAATTCTAAAAATTTAGACACGGACGTGACAAGGTTGGTTAAGGCACAAGATCATTTATTCAACTGGGGTTCAAATTCTGGAGAAGATAATGCAGTTGTAATTAAAAAAAAATTTGAGCATCTCCTAAAAAATGCGGTCAAGAACTCCACCACCGACAATGGGCTTGCCTTATCTTCACATGTTATTGAGTGGTTATTCATATTTAATCATAAAGCTAGGATGTAATGAGGAAGGGTTTAACAGTAGCAAGAAAAGTTGTTGGCTTAACATTTACTATTTGCTTATTTTAATGTTCAAGAAATTAGGAAATCTCCAAAAAAAAAAAATATGCAATATCCATTAACCCAACATCGAGTTTCTTTACATTGCACTCAATCACCATCACAATATCCAGTTAGCTATAGATTACTTACAAAAATGTAAAATAAGCCATAGTTGATGGTACCTTTAAGATACCGAATAAGATAAAGAAAATCATCCATATGATGAGAACAAGGAATGTGCATGAACTGATTGAGTTCTTGGACAACAAACCCAATAACAAGATGAGTAAAATTAAGATAAATCAACCGAAAATAAACATATGATGAACATATGGTGTGTGATAAACAGATCCAATAGAGAGTTCCATGTCAATATTTAGTCGCATAGGAAAAGAAGGAAGAGCCTGATCAAGACCAACATCAGAAATCAAATTAGAGAAATATTTACATTGAGATAAAAAAAAAAGATGTCGTCATTTTCCATTGTTATTTCAATACCAAGGAAATATTGAGCGTGGCCTAAACCCTTAATGGTAAAAGAAGAATGAATATATTGTTTAAAATCTTCAATATAAGTTTCATAGTTACTAGTTATAAGAACATCGTCTATAGAGACAATAAGAACATGAATCACACCTTTTTGAACATATGTAAAAAGGCAACTATCAATATAGTTTGGGTGAAATCAAACATTATTATTTGAGAAGTAAATTCCTTGTTCCACTATCGACCAACCTGTTTAAGCCCATATATGGCTCAATTGACAAACTTGACCGTTAAGCGCTTTGGTATAACCTTGTGCCAGATTCAAATAGATTAATTCATTGATAAATGCATAAAGGTCATAATTGTTAATATTAATTTGACGAATATGACATGCCTTAGATGCATCAATATTAAACAATAAATGAATTGTAACAACTATAGTGCCGGGAGAAAAAAATCTCAACATAATAAATTCCTTGAATCTGATTGCAACCCCGATGTACAATTTGAGCCTTATAAAGATCAACAAAACCATCCAGTTTACGATTAATATAAAAAATCCATTTAGTAGATGTGTTTATTTCCCTTAAGAAGAGAAGTAATATCCAATGTATTATTGTCTTCTAAGGATCGTGACTACATTATAAATATATTGCATGTTCTTTAGTAGTGTTGATTATGGTGAGATAAGCATTAGTTGTATGGCTAAAAGGAAGTAATTTAATAAAAGAAGGGGGACAAGGGATAAGAAGTATGTGCCAAAAAATCATCTAACCACGTTGATAGTTTAATAGATATTCCACTTTTAGTATCGGGTGAAAGAGCTAATGACAGAGTTATAGTTGTAGCTAATGGGCAAGTATGTGTGGGAACATGTGAAGGGCACAATTTACTAGGTAAGGATGGGCTACTACATAGTGGTTTTTGTGAAGTTGAAGATGCAATAGGGTTTTTAAGAGTTGAAGAGATAGATGGAAGATTATGGTCTTTTAAAGGATTAGGACAAGTTGGTGAGATATAATAACTTTTTGAATTACGAGTAGCACTAGTATTATGGGGAAAACAAAATGATTATGTATCATATGATAGTCTAGCAAGTATATATGGTGATGGGTGTTGAAACACCTTTCCACAAGATTTTGATTTGACAAAATTATTTAAGTATAATTAAATATTCTATAACACATTAAGTTTAAATGCTTTGATTTATTGTTACTAATGTGTTTGTTCAATGTTGAGTTTATAATTGTTATAAGACATAAAGATCATAAGGCCCAAGCCCTATATGGAAGTCAAAGCCCAAGTCAAACAAGGCCAAGGCCACTCAGCCCGCGTGTTTCAAAACGCTACCGTTGAGTATTGAAACGCTGCTCAGCAATGAAGGATCGAGAAGATCCACGTAGACAACTTCGGCATGAAGCTGCTGAGCTGTCTCGACAAAACGTACAAGACAGCCTCTGACCACAAAGCAACTTTCAGACCAAGTATTTCCTTTATTGGTAAAGAACAGAAGACGCAGGAAGCTGTCTGTTTGACATTACCCGATTTGGAGGAACATACTGCCACACTGACCGAAGAATAGAAGATGCTGGAATCTGATTGGCTAAGAGAACTGCTGTGCAGACTGAGTGAAAGCGACATGAAGCCGTTTCCCTCCAACGGTTATTTCGAAATTCGAAATAACCAGAAGCTCTCACAGCTCTCTATAAATAGAGCATTCAGAATCTTCATTCTATAGAGAACTTTGAGCAAAATCCGTTACGCTGACCAAACGTGTACAAAAGTTCTCCATCAAAAGCAAAGCAAATTCTTACACTACAAGCTTATTCATTTGTGTAAAAGTCTAGAGTGATTGATCCTCAATCATCTAAGGTGTTCTAGCAATTGTTGTTTAGGACAAATCTTAATCATTTCTAGGAATAGAAAGGAGAAGATGAGTACTCGGTTTTAGTACTTAGTGAAGTAGACTAGAAGTGAGTAGAGGTATAGAGGAAGGTACTCTTGTTATACTCAGCTTCTGAATTGTAAAGGGTTTTCGAGTCTCTACCTTTAAAGAGCTCAGTAGTGAATTGGAAATCTCGGAACGTGTTCCGGGGACAGGACATAGGCTTAGAAGAAGCCGAACCTAGATAACTTCGCTGAGTGAAGTATTTCTAACCCTTAACTCCTTAATACATTGCTTGCTTAAAACAAACTAAAACTGACCAAGTAAAAGAGGTCAAGCTGAGTTGTGCGCTGCCAACGAATTAGTTCAGGAATAGACTCTAAGTGCTATTTCCTGACCTAAGCAACGAAACTGACCTAGTCACTAGTTGACTAAGCCAGTGTCTTGTCGATTGCTCAGCGCCGCTGTCATATAATCTTTTCTCAGAGAAAAGAAATCTGCCCTAATCATTTTAAAAGGTAAAATAGTTCCTAACCCCCCCCTTGGAACTATATTTGCAACCTTACAAGGGACCAACAAGTGGTATCAGAGCCTAAAAGCTCATTACTAAAGGTCTAACAACCTTGAGTTGATCCATACCATGGGTGAAAACAGCACTCGGTTTCTCCCTGGAAACCAGACAACTCAGATATTACCTGAGGGGCTGTCCATTACTAGGCCTCCCCTATTCTTCGGGTCAAACTATACCTTTTGGAAGAATAGGATGAAGAACTTCATTCAAGCTACAAACATGAGTGCCTGGCTATCTATAGTCCAAGGCCCGTTTGTACCTGTGAAAGTTGTTGCTGGCCAGTCAGTTGTTAAAGCTGAGGTTGAATGGACAGAGGATGATCTCAAGAAGCTACAAAATCATGCTTCGGCTATAAATATGCTTCACTGTGCGCTGGATGCTGCAGAATACAACAAAATATCAGGTTGTGAGTCAGCACATGAGATCTGGAAGAAGCTGGAGGTGACCTACGAAGGAACCAACAAGGTGAAGGAGTCCAAGGTCAACCAGCAAATGAGATTGTATGAGCTGTTCGAAATGAACAATGATGAGGGGATTTCTGAGATGAATGCAAGATTCACCAACATTATTAATGAGCTCAAAAGACTTGGAAAAATCTTCACTGAAGAAGAACAAGTCAAGAAGATACTCAGAAGTCTTCCTAAGGACTGGCAAGCCAAGAAGACAGCCGTTGAAGAAGCTCAGGATTTAACCACCTATAAATATGATGAACTCATCGGCTCACTGCTGACCCATGAGATATCCATGAAGAATTTCGAGGTGAAGGAAAAATCCGAAGACAAGAAGCAAAAATCACTTGTCATGAAAGCTGACTCAACTGATGATGGCTTGACTGACGATGAGAAGATGGCTATGTTCACGAGGAAAATGAAAAGGCTGTTCAAAAGAAATGACAAATACTCCAAAAAGCCCTATAGAAAATTTGACAAGTATAAGGCTGACTCAAGTGACAGCAAATTCAAGAAGGACAGCTCAAAGCCCATTACATGTTTTGAGTGCCATCAAACCGGACATATCAAGTCAAGCTGCCCAACTCTCAGGAATGACAAAAAGAATGGGAAGAAGGCAATGGTGGCAACATGGAGTGACAGTGATGATTCTTCATCAACTGAAGCTGAGGCCACAGAGTCAGCGAAGATATGTTTCATGGCTGACGAACTTGCTGAGCCATGCATTTCTGAGCATGATGACCAATCTGATGAGTCAGATAATGAAGAGCAATCTAATGAGGTAATCTCTCTCTCTCAACTCAGAAATGAAATGGGTAACGCCCTGAGTGATCTCTATACACTTGTTAAAAAGTGTAACAAGAAGATTAAAGCACTCAGTCAGCGCTGTGATGAAGTAGAAGAGGTCAAACTGAGTGACCTCAGATATCTTCTTCAGGACAACTCAGTTTTGCATGAAAATATGAAAACCATTCATCAGTCTGTCTCTGAAGTCCAGTCAGTTTCAAAGAAACTGAGGAAGGATGTCACAACCATTCAGAACCAATTAAAGGTTCCAAACAAAAACAATTTTCCGCTGAGAACTCAGTATCAAGGTACACAGTACCAAGGTACTCAGCAGAGACGAAATCCCCAGCGAAGAGTCCAATGTGACTTTTGTGGGAAGTTAGGACACACCACTAAGGTGTGCTGGCACGCTCAGCACTGGGGTGCTGACAAGTCAGTAAAGAATCCTAAACAGAAGGTCAGTTGTGACTTCTATGGAAAAAGTGGCCATACTATCAATATATGTCGCCATAAAATAAAATATGATGCTTTACCTGTTGAACCTAACAAGTCAGGACCCAAAAAGAATTGGGTACCTAAAGGAAACTGATCAAAATGTAGGTAAGCCTGAGATGTGCCGAGAAGTAAAAAATGTGGTATATTGACAGCGCATGCTCAAGGCATATGACAGGTGATGAAACTCAGTTCATCACATTTGAACGTAAGCGAGGAGGAAGCGTAAGTTTTGGAGACAACAGAAAGGGTAAGATAGTAGGATCAGGCACCGTTGGAGGTAATGTTGAAACACCTTTCCACAGGATTTTGATTTGACAAAATTAATTAAGTGAAAGTAAATATTCTATAACACACTAAGTTTAAATGCTTTGATTTAGTGTTACTAATGTGTTTGTTCAATGTTGAGTTTATAATTTATCATAAGACATAAAGATCATAAGACTCAAGCCCTATATGGAAATCAAGGCCCAAGTCAAACAAGTCAAAGATCACTCAGCCCGCGTATCTCCAAAACGTCGCCGTTGAAGTGATGAAACGCATGCTGAGTAAAGAAGGATCGAGAAGATCCACGTAGACAACTTCAGTATGAAGCTGCTGAGCTGTCTCGACAAAACGTGCAAGACAGCTACTGACCATAAGACAGCTTCCAGACAAAGTATTTCCTCATTAGGTAAAGATCAGAAGACACAACAAGTGGTATCAGAGCCTAAAAGCTCACTACTAAAGGTCTAACAACCTTGAGTTGATCCATACCATGGGCGAAAACAGCACTCGGTTTCTCCCTGGAAACCAGACAACTCAGATATTACCTGAGGGGCTGTCCATTACCAGGCCTCCCCTATTCTTCGGGTCAAACTATACCTTTTGGAAGAATAGGATGAAAAACTTCATTCAATCTACAAACATGAGTGCCTGGCTATCTATAGTCCAAGGCCCGTTTGTACCTTTGAAAGTTGTTGCTGGCCAGTCAGTTGTTAAAGCTGAGGTTGAATGGACAGAGGATGATCTTAAGAAGCTTCAAAACCATGCTTCGGCTATCAATATGCTTCACTGTGCGCTCGATGCTGCAGAATATAACAAAATCTCAGGTTGTGAGTCGGCACAAGAGATCTGGAAAAAGCTGGAAGTCACCTACGAGGGAACAAACAAAGTTAAAGAATCCAAGGTGAATCAGCAGATGAGACTGTACGAGCTGTTCGAGATGAACAATGATGAGGGCATTTCAGACATGAACGCAAGGTTCACCAACATCATTAATGAGCTCAAGAGACTTGGGAAAATCTTCACTGAGGAAGAACAAGTCAAAAAGATACTCAGGAGTCTTCCAAAAGACTGGCAAGCAAAGAAGACAGCAGTTGAGGAAGCTCATGATTTAACCACCTACAAATATGACGAACTCATCGGTTCATTGCTGACCCATGAGATATCAATGAAGAACTTTGAGGTGAAGGAAAAATCTGATGACAAGAAGCAGAAGTCACTTGTCATGAAGGCTGACTCCACTGACGGTAGTTCAACTGATGATGAGGAGATGGCTATGTTTACAAGAAAGATGAAGAGGCTGTTCAGGAAGAACGACAAATATTCCAAAAAGCCTTACAAAAAGTTTGATAAGTATAAGGCTGACTCAAGCGACAGCAAATACAGAAAGGACAGCTCAAAGCCCATTACATGCTTTGAGTGCCACCAAGATGGCCATATTAAGTCAAACTGCCCCACGCTGAGGAAAGACAAGAAAAGTGGGAAGAAGGCAATGGTGGCTACTTGGAGTGACAGTGATGAATCTTCATCAACAGAAACTGAGGCCACCGAGTCAGCGAAGATATGCTTTATGGCTGACGAACTTGCTAAGCCATGCATTTCTGAGCATGCTGACCAATCTGATGAGTCAGATAATGAAGAGCAATCTAATGAGGTAATCTCACTCTCTCAACTCAGAAATGAAATGGGTAACGCCCTGAGTGATCTCTATACACTTGTTAAAAAGTATAATAGGAAGATTAAAGCACTCAGCCGGCGCTGTGATGAAGTAGAAGAGGTCAAACTGAGTGACCTCAGATACCTTCTTCAAGACAACTCAGTTTTGCATAAAAATATGAAAATCATTCATGAGTCTGTCTCTGAAGTCCAGTCAGTTTCAAAGAAACTGAGGAAGGATGTCACAACCATTCAGAACCAATTAAAGGTTCCAAACAAAAACAATTTTCCGCTGAGAACTCAGTATCAAGGTACACAGTACCAAGGTACTCAGCAGAGAAGAAATCCCCAGCAAAAAGTCCAATGTGATTTTTGTGGGAAGTTAGGACACACTACTAAAGTGTGCTGGCACGCTCAGCACTGGGGTGCTGACAAGTCAGTAAAAAATCGTAAACATAAGGTCAGTTGTGACTTCTGTGGAAAGAATGGCCATACTGTCCATGTATGCCGCCATAAAATAAAATATGATGCTATACCTGTTGCACCTAACAAGTCAGGACCCAAAAAGAGTTGGGTACCTAAAAGTAACTAGTTACAATGCAGGTAAGCCTGAGATGTGCCGAGAAGTCAAAGATGTGGTATATTAACAGCGCATGCTCAAGGCATATGACGGGTGATGAAACTCAGTTCATCACGTTTGAACGTAAACGAGGAGGGAGTGTAAGTTTTGGAGACAACAAGAAGGGTAAGATAGTAGGCTCAGGAACCGTCGGAGGTAACCCTACTATTGAATCTGTCTCCCTAGTCAGCGGACTCAAATATAACTTACTCAGCGTAGCTCAGCTATGTGACAATGGGAGAAAAGTTATATTTGATGCTACTGGATGTAAAATATATGAGGGAAAATCAAATGAGTTAATTTTAACTGCCCCTCGGATAGACAATGTCTTTATGTTAAACCTCGAAAAGAAGTTTTCAAAAACTGTATGCTTAGTCACAAAGGAAGAAAATTCCTGGCTATGGCACAGGAGACTTGGTCACATAAGCATGGACCTCCTAGCCAAATTAGCAAGAAAGCAATTGGTTGAGGGACTGCCTGAACTTAAATTTCAAAAAGATCAATTATGCCATGCCTACCAAGCTAGAAAACAAACCAAGCAATCTTTTCAAAGTAAAAACATTGTCTCAACTAAGCGTCCGTTAGAAATGCTACACTTGGATCTCTTTGGTCCAGTCCAGCCGCTGAGTCTGGGTGGAAGAAGGTTTTCCTTGGTTATTGTAGATGATTTCTCTCGGTACACATGGGTTATCCTGCTGACCAGTAAGGATGAGACTTTTGAGACATTTTCAAACTTTGTTAGAAAAATTGAAAATGAGAAAGACCTAAAATTAGCTCATATCCGTAGTGATAATGGTGGAGAATTCAAGAACCAAAAGTTTGTTGAATTCTGTGAAGCCAGCGGCATTGACCACAATTTCTCTGCTCCTAGAACGCCTCAGCAAAATGGGGTTGTTGAAAGGAAGAACAGAACTCTGGTTGAGATTTCCAGGACAATGCTGGATGAGCATAGGCTTCCAAAGTATTTTTGGGGAGAAGCTGTCAACACAGCATGCTATATTCTGAATAGGGCTTTAGTTAGACCTATACTTAAGAAAACCCCATATGAACTTTGGAAAGGACGAAAGCCCAACATTGGATACTTTCGTGCCTTTGGCTGTAGGTGTTTTATTTTAAATACCAAAGATAGCTTAGCCAAATTTGATTCAAAAGCTGATGAGGCTATCTTTCTAGGCTACTCAACAAACAGCAAAGCATACAGAGTTTTTAATAAGAGAACTCAAGTATTAGAAGAATCTATACATGTGCAATTCGATGAAACTAACCCTGCAGGAAGATACCAGCCGCTGACAGAAGATGAACCAAACTCAGCACCTGCTGATCAAGAACCAGCCACTGAGTCCTTCATAAAACGGCTGACCAAAAGTAAGAGTGAACCTAAAATTACTTTCACTGACCCATCTACTTCTGTAGAGAATGTTGAAACACAGATAGATCAAGACACAAGTCTACCAAAGGAGATAAGAGTCCCAAGAGGGCATTCAGAAAATGCAATTCTTGACTCAGCTGGAAATACGCTGATGACAAGAAATCAACTAAGGAAATATCTCGGCAATGTAGCTTTTGTCTCAGTACTTGAGCCAAAGAACTTTGCCGAAGCTGAGGATGACGAATTCTGGATGAATGCCATGCAAGAGGAACTCAATCAGTTCAGGAGGAATAATGTATGGGAGTTAGTGCCACATCCTAGGAGCCAAAAGACCATTGGAACAAGATGGGTCTTCAGGAACAAGCTAGATGAGCAAGGAAACGTAGTCAGAAACAAGGCAAGACTTGTAGCTCAGGGCTACAGTCAGCAAGAAGGTATAGACTATGGTGAGACCTTTGCCCCAGTGGCAAGGCTAGAAGCTATTAGGATTTTATGTGCATATGCATCTTACATGAACTTTAAACTGTTTCAAATGGATGTCAAAAGTGCCTTTCTTAATGGAGTAATAGACGAGGAGGTCTATGTAAATCAGCCTCCAGGGTTTGAGGATTCTAAGTTCCCAAACCACGTTTACAAACTCAAAAAGGCTCTGTATGGACTCAAGCAAGCACCACGTGCTTGGTATGAGAGGCTGACCAACTTTTTACTGACTAGAGGTTACGTCAGGGGTCAAGCTGATACAACCTTATTCATTAAGAGAAAGGGTAAGGATACCCTGCTGGCACAAATATATGTAGATGATATTATATTCGGTGCTACTAATGAATCTATGTGCAAGGAATTTAGCAAACAAATGCAGACTGAATTCGAAATGTCAATGATGGGAGAACTCAACTTCTTCCTCGGACTTCAAATCAAGCAAGGAAAGAATGGCATATTCATAAGTCAAGCTAAATATGCCAAGGAGATATGGAAGAAATATGAACTAGAACATTGTAAGCCAATATCCACTCCTATGGGCACTGACACTGTCCTTTGTGCTGATGAGAATGGTAAGTTAGTAGACAGCAAGTTATACCGAGGTATGATTGGCTCTTTACTTTACTTAACAGCAAGTAGACCGGACATTCAGTTCTCAGTATGTTATTGTGCTAGATATCAAGCTAACCCTAAGGAATCCCATTACATAGCTGTAAAAAGGATCCTTAGATATTTGCAAAGCTCAGTAAATGCAGGTCTGTGGTATCCAAATACTCATGACTTTACACTCGTCGGATACACTGACGCTGACTATGGACGAGACCAGCTGGAAAGAAAAAGCACCTCTAGAGGATGCCAATTCCTAGGAAGCTGTCTTGTATCTTGGTTCAGTAAGAAGCAAGCGTCAGTAGCCCTGTCCATAACTGAAGCTGAGTACATTGCTGCTGGAAGCTGTGTTGCTCAAGTCCTTTGGATTAAGCAACAGCTTGAAGATTATGGTGTTCAAACAAAGACAATTGAAGTCAAATGCGACAACAAGAGTGCAATTGACCTCTCAAAGAACCCAGTTCAACACAGCAGGATGAAACATGTCAGCATAAGACATCACTTCATCAGAGATCATGTACTCAAGAAAGAAATCAAGCTGACTTATGTGCCAACAAACGAGCAGCTTGCTGATATCTTTACAAAGCCTCTAGCACGAGAGCAATTTAGCATACTGAGAGAAGCAATTGGTATGTTTAATCCTCTTCAGTAAATTCCTGTGCTAAATGAATATTGAATGCTGAGTGAATTACATGCTGAATGATTTATTGTTTGCTGAGTATCTCTTGAAACTGACTAAATATACAATACTGAGTAATCTTGCACACTGAGTAAATTAGCTTCGAACTTGAACTTAAAGCCATTCCTAAAGAATGTACTGACTACTCAGAATATGAAACGTTTATATCAACAAACGCTAAGTAGAAGCACTTATTAGCATTTAATGTCACTACACGCGAGGTGACACCTGTACTGCGCATGCGCCGAATAACGTCTTAATAGTGTCATAAGTGTCAGGGTTTCTGGCGATTGGACAACCCAGAGCAAAACTGGATTAAAATTCAAACGGAACCCTAAACCATAAAATCTATAAATAGTAAATACTAACCCACTACCCTCGTCACATATACACTGAACTCTAAGTGCTATTTCCTGACCTAAGCAACGAAGCTGTCCTAGTCACTAGTTGACTAAGCCAGTGTCTTGCTGAGTGTTGAGTGCCGCTGTTATATAAACTTTTCTTAAAGAAAAGAAATCTGCCCGAATTATTTTAAAAAGGTAAAATAGTTCCTAACCCCCCCTTGGAACTATATTTGCAACCTTACAAGGGACCAACAGGTAATCCCACTATTGAATCTGTCTCCCTAGTCAGCGGACTCAAGTATAACTTACTCAGCGTAGCTCAGCTATGTGATAATGGGAGAAAAGTTATATTTGATGATACTGGATGTAAAATATATGAGGGAAAAATGAATGAGTTAATTTTAACTGCCCCTCGGATAGACAATGTCTTCATGCTGAACCTAGAAAAGAAGTTTTCAAAAACTGTATGCTTAGTCACAAAGGAAGAAAATTCCTGGCTATGGCACATGAGACTTGGTCATGTAAGCATGGACCTCCTGGCCAAATTAGCAAGAAAGCAATTGGTTGAGGGACTTCCTGAACTTAAATTTCAAAAAGATCAACTATGCCACGCTTGCCAAGCTGGAAAACAAACCAAACAATCTTTTCATAGTAAAAACATTGTCTCAACTAAACGTCTGTTAGAGTTACTACACTTGGATCTCTTTGGTCCAGTCCAGCCGCTGAGTCTGGGTGGAAGAAGATTTTCCTTGGTCATTGTAGATGACTTCTCTCGGTATACGTAGGTTATCTTGCTGACCAGCAAGGATGAGACCTTTGAGACATTTTCAAACTTGGTTAGAAAAATTGAAAATGAGAAAGACCTAAAATTAGCTCATATCCGTAGTGATAACGGTGGAGAATTCAAAAATCAAAAGTTTGTTGAATTCTGTGAAGCCAGCGGCATTGACCACAATTTTTCTGCTCCTAGAACGCCTCAACAAAATAGGGTTGTTGAAAGGAAGAACAGGACTTTGGTTGAAATAGCCAGGACAATGCTGGATGAGCATAGGCTTCCAAAGTATTTTTGGGGAGAAGCTGTTAACACAGCATGCTATATTCTAAATAGGGCTCTAGTTAGACCTATACTTAAGAAAACCCCGTATGAACTTTGGAAAGGACGAAAGCCCAACATTGGATACTTTCGTGCCTTTGGCTGTAGATGTTTCATTTTAAATACCAAAGATAGCTTAGCCAAATTTGATTCAAAAGCTGATGAGGCTATCTTTCTAGGCTACTCAACAAACAGCAAAGCATACAGAGTTTTTAATAAGAGAACCCAAGTATTAGAAGAATCTATACATGTGCAATTCGATGAAACTGACCCTGCAGGAAGATACCAGCCGCTGATAGAAGATGAACCAAACTCAGCACCTGCTGATCAAGAACCAGCTACTGAGTCCTTCACAAAACGACTGACCAAGAGTAAGAGTGAACCTAAAATTACTTTCACTGACCAATCTACTTCTGCAGAGAATGTTGAAACACGAGTAGAACAAGACACGAATCTACCCAAGGAGATAAGAGTCCCAAGAGGGCATTCAAAAAATGCAATTCTTGACTCAGCTAGAAATACGCTGATGACAAGGAATCAACTAAGGAAGTATCTCGGCAATGTAGCTTTCGTCTCAGTTCAGGAGCCGAAGAACTTTGCCGAAGCTGAGCATGACGAATTCTGGATGAATGCCATGCAAGAGGGACTCGACCAATTCAGGAGGAATAATGTATGGGAACTAGTGCCACATCCAAGAAGCCAAAAGACCATTGGAACAAGATGGGTCTTCAGAAACAAGCTGGATGAACAAGGAAACGTAGTCAAAAACAAGGCAAGACTTGTAGCTTAGGGCTACAGTCAGCAAGAAGGTATTGACTACGGTGAGACCTTTGCCCCAGTGGCAAGGCTAGAAGCAATTAGGATTTTATGTGCATATGCATCTTATATGAATTTTAAACTGTTTCAAATGGATGTTAAAAGTGCATTTCTTAATGGAGTAATAAACGAGGAGGTCTATATCAATCAGCCTCCAGGGTTTGAGGATCCTAAGTTCCCAAACCACGTTTACAAACTCAAAAAGGCTCTGTATGGCCTCAAGCAAGCACCATGTGCTTGGTATGAGAGGCTGACCAACTTCTTACTGACTAGAAATTATGTCAGGGGTCAAGCTGATACAACTTTTATTCATTAAGAGAAAGGGTAAAGATACCCTGCTGGCACAAATATATGTAGATGACATCATATTTGGTGCTACTAATGAATCTATGTGCAAGGAATTTAGCAAGCAAATGCAGACTGAATTCGAAATGTCAATGATGGGAGAACTCAACTTCTTCCTTGGACTTCAAATTAAACAAGGAAAGAATGGCATATTCATCAGTCAAGCTAAATATGCCAAGGAGATATTGAAGAAATATGAACTAGAACATTGTAAGCCAATATCCA
The DNA here is from genome assembly GCF_963576675.1 of Euphorbia lathyris. Taxonomy (NCBI): domain Eukaryota; kingdom Viridiplantae; phylum Streptophyta; class Magnoliopsida; order Malpighiales; family Euphorbiaceae; genus Euphorbia; species Euphorbia lathyris. The sequence continues at coordinate 33,955,163 of NC_088913.1, read as the reverse complement.
CTCCTATGGGCACTGACACTGTCCTCTGTGCTGATGAAAATGGTAAGTCAGTAGACAACAAGTTGTACCGATGTATGATTGGCTCTTTACTTTACTTAACAGCAAGTAGACCGGACATTTAGTTCTCAGTATGTTATTGTGCTAGATATCAGGCTAACCCTAAGGAATCCCATTACATAGCTGTAAAAAGGATCCTTAGATATTTGCAAAGCTCAGTTAATGCAGGTTTGTGGTTTCCAAATACTCATGACTTTACACTCATTGGATACACTGACGCTGACTATGGCCGAGACAAGCTGGAAAGAAAAAGCACCTCTGGAGGATGCCATTTCCTAGGAAGCTGTCTTGTATCTTGGTTCAGCAAGAAGCAGGCGTCAGTAGCCCTGTCCACAACTGAAGCTGAGTACATTACTGCTGGAAGCTGTGTTGCTCAAGTCCTATCGATTAAGCAACAACTTAAAGATTATGGTGTTCAAACAAAGACAATTGAAGTTAAATGCGACAACAAAAGTGCAATTGACCTCTCAAAGAACCCAATCCAGCACAGCAGGATGAAGCATGTCAGCATAAGACATCACTTCATCAGAGATCATGTACTCAAGGAAGAAATTAAGCTGACTTATGTGCCAACAGATGAGCAGCTTGCTGATATCTTTACAAAGCCTCTAGCACGAGAGCAATTCAGCATACTGAGAGAAGCCATTGGTATGTTTAATCCACTGTCTTAAATTCCTAAGTAAAAAATGTGATTTAATGCATGCTGAATGTTAACATGCTGAGTGTTTTAAAGAGTATCTGTCAAAATCACATGCACAGTAACTAATGCACACTGAGTAAGTTATCTCAGACCGAGTAACTAATTACTCTCACTATCCGTTGCACAAAATTGACTACTCAGAATATGGAACGTTTGTACCAACAAATGCTGAGTAAAGGTAATCATTAGCATTCAATGCAAACACACGCGTCATGACACCTGTAAAACGCATGCGCCGAATATGTCATAAAGTGTCATAATGTCAGGGTTTCCGCCGATTGGACAACCCAAGGGCAAAACCGACCTAAATTCAAACGGAAACCTTAATTAAAAATCTATAAATCGTGGGTTTTTCCCCACTACCTTCTCTTTACGCGTACTGAACTTTCAAAAGCTTCAGAATTTCCTTAAGAACTTAAGAACTTCAGAACTTCTAAAATGACTAAAGCCTCTTTCAACATCTCCGGTGCCGGTCGTTCCCAGACCACCACCGATGAACAAACAACCAACAATCCCCCAACTCAGCCCTCACCCTCCAACGCTGCTGGTCATGGCAAAGAAAAAGCCATTCAAGCTCAGGGGAAACCAGCTAAACCTAGACAATACATTCGAGTATTCGAGAATGTACGAGAATGGAAAGTGGAAGCTTCTCGCTGGGTTTCTCAGACCTTCATCGACTCAGAACAACCGTTCTGTGAATGGATAAAGAACAATGGGTGGACCGAGCTCTTCTCACTACGATTCCCAACCTACCCTGACCTTGTTATGGAATTCTACCATAACCTTAAAGCTGACTCTAAGAATCATGACTATTTAGTCACTGAGGTACGGGGTAAGACCATCTTCATCAACCAAAAATACTTGGGATCCCTACTCAGCCTCAAAACTGAAGGTGCCGAATTAAGAAGAAACGGTGACCAGAAGGACATCTACTATGATGAAACTTTCTGTAAGCCTGCTGGGTACATTGGAGAGGTATCCAGCTCGTCCATGGGTCAGCATCAGAAGATGGCCCATTTCCTGCTGGTCCAACTAATCTACCAAAAGGTCAACTGCACCAGCTCAGCATCACACTTCGAGATGTGCTTTATCTGGCACATGCTGACCTACAAACCAATAAACATGCCAGTGTTTCTCATAGCTGGGTTTCTGCGCAGCACAAACAATCTTCGGCTCGGCTCATTGATCACTAAGATCCTAGTTGATCACAAAGTTGACCTTCAAGGAGAAACTTGCGTTAAGGGATCTGAGATCACTGCCGCTTCACTACGTGCTCTCAAATTCAATCAGCCCTTAAAGAAGGGAAAATTCGTTGAGCTGCCTGAAGATCAAGTCGAAGAAGAACTACCTGCTGAGGTGATTGTTCCAGCAAAAGGCAAAAGAACAAAAGCTCCTGCTATCAGAAAAAGGAAGCCTACTGGCACCCCATCTAAGGAAACTGAGCCTCAATCCAAGAAATCCAAATCTGCTGCTGAGTCAAACCTAGAGACTACTCAGTCAGCTGAAAAGCACAGCAAGCAAGATGAGGCTACAACTGAGGGTACAGCTGGTGCTCCTCAGAAGAAGCAAAAGACTTCTACCCTTTCACCCATCCATGCTCTTCCACTTGACTTCATTGTCACGTCGGACTCACATTATGCTCAGCATTGTGCTGAAGAAACTGAGCAACAGGAAGATGAGGTGGACCTAGACGAACATTTCGTCACTCAGCTCGAGGAAGAGCTTGAGAATGACGATACTGAGGAAGAAGGGAATGCACAGGAGCAAACAGAGGAAGCTGACTCTGCAAGGACCGCCAGTGAAAATGCTCAAGTTGACCAAGCTCACACTGAGTCAGCTGATGGAGTTGAACACAATCAAGAACAAACTGACCAGCAAACTACTGATCAGAACATACACGTTTCTCCATGTCACGATGATGAAAATCAAGCTGATCTTCCTCCTGTACAAAAGCCAAGAAGAAGAAGACTGGTAAAGGCCAGCATCTTAGACCAACCAGTCTGCGCACCAGTACATGATCCTTCCAAGGTCAAGATGACCTTCTTTAGGAAGCCAGTTCCTTCTGCACCATCTCCTCAGCCTTCCCCGGCCTTAGAAAAACAAGCCTCTGTTTCTACTCAGGAACACGCCGAACAACCTAACCTTGTCAACCCAACAATCCAAATCGAGCAACCTCTCGAAGAAAACATAGCACCATTCAGCTCTGAACCTATCCAACCTGACCATTCCACTGCAGCTGACCCTGCTCACCAAACATCTGAACAACAACCACTTGAGCAGAACCCAACAATAACTCCAGTCCCTGACCCAGCATCTTTACCTGGTCAAACTAATATCTCTCAGGCCACAACAAATGTCACTGAGTCTAGTTAAAGAATCATTGACTCAGTGCAAGCCCTGATTCGAGACATTCAACACTCAACTCCTCCTGCTGCTGCCATTTCTCCCATTGAGTCTACTCAGCCTTCTCAAGTAACTCAACTTCTCAATGAAGTTAAGGAACTTAAAGACCTGCTAAGTATTCTCCTATCTTCGCAAGCACAGCACGCTAGGCAGGATTCAATTGCTAAACTGGCAGAGATCCAGCTGACCACTGTTCAATGCCTCACCACTCTATCTACCCAGCTCCAGAACCTGTCAGCTGTGAATCCCAATCTCGCCACTTCTTCTGAGTTAAAGATGTTGTTTGCTCAGCTTCACACTGAACAGAACAAGACCAATGCTCAGCTTGCCAACACATCTCAATGCTCGATGGAGCAACTAAGTGAGGCAGTTCGTCTACTAAACCTTCACAAAGAGGAAATGGACACCGATCAACTCAAACAGGATGAAATACTGACCACTTCCCAGAAAATATTTGACCATGTTAGACATACGAATCTTCAGCGCGAGCACTACGATACTTCACTTCTAAAAACCTCTTGAAAGTTTGGTTATAAGTGAGTTCCTTTTTATTATGTTATCATTTGTTTCTCTTTCATTTCTTGGATTATCTCATATTTTTGTTTTTTGTGATTATGGGGTTTTCACATTTTATGACTATGATTTTTCCTTTTCAAGTTTTATTTATTTCTTGGGAGTATAGGGTATGATCATTTCATCAAAAACTGATAATGCAACCTTGGATTAGCATTTCATCAACGACTGGTTTCATATATACATAAATGTTGTTGTTAGCTCAAAAATAGAACAGATTGAATATGAAGATAGTAATAGTGAAAGTGATAACTAAATAAGTAAATGATAACAATATAGGTAGAAGCATCGGTAGAATATAAACCTAATAAGATTATAAAACGATGAATATTTATAGATAGTGGAGCTGATATATGTTTACCCAAGCAAGATGTATTAGTTTCCCATAAATGAAAAAGATCTAAAGGTCATAAATTAAGAGTCACATGATTTTGTGAACAAGTTAAATAATTAGATATCATAGCCGAAAATATGAGATTAATACTTAATAAGACAATATTTACCCATAATTTATCAATAAAATAACATGAAACAACACATATTATTAGGAAATAATTTCTTAGATTTCTTTAAAACACAGATTATAAAACAAGAAACAATTAGTCTTTTAACTCCTTCTAATAAATGGATTATATTTAAGAGAGCAATAATTTTATTCCAAGCTTACATCGGACCGATGGCTCCGCTAACCTAACCCCTCAACCTAATCACGTCGATCGGCGACGCCTTCTCCACGACGGCGATGACGACCACCTCTCCATCGACAGATTGCGATTACGCCATCGCTCACCTTTTTTCATGCCTCTCCTTTACCTTGAACAATACAATTGCTACACCAGTCCACACCCCCGTGATGCCGAACCCCTCCATCGCTCATCTTTTTACCCGGAAGGCTTTCACCATGGCCTCGGGAGATCAGGCCAGCACCCCGTGGCCCATGCAAATCCCTCTGAATCAGTCGTTTGTGGCGGCTCTCTCTTGAAATATTGATCCCGTAATCGCACACGATCCGGAGTCACCTATCATAACTGATGAAGGGGGGTTTTCAAGCAATAAAAATCCAGCAATCAATTTATAAGGAACGTTTGTTGGTGTGTCAGAATTCAATCATCGGGCACATCACTCTGTTGAAAGGCGAATCCCCATGGAAGCACTCGAAGCTAAAGCTCAAACTGAACTCAATCTGGGGCAGAAAGATGGATTGGAAACTTATTTCCCTTGGAAGAGTCTTCTACCATATCATTATGCCCTATGCAGAGGCACTCCAAGCAGTCTGGAGTCAATGCGTCATTCCTCTCAAACTAGGTATTATTCGTTTCTCTCCTTGGTCTCTTGGTTTTAATCCCGATTCTTATAGATCATCTTCGACTCAAGTCTGGGTCCGATTTTACAATCTGTCTTAGGAATATTGGGATAAAAGAATCTTGGCTAGCATTGCTCGTGCAGTGGGGATACCACTTTACTTTGACAACAATACTATGGCTGGGGAACTGGGACACTACACAAGGGTCCTGACTGATGTGGATTTGGCACAGGACCTTCAATTCAAATTATGTGTGGATACAGAGACAAGAAAGCAGTGGGTAAATATGGAATATGAAAGGCTCCCGAGCATCTGCTCTATTTGCAAGGTGATAGGGCATTCGGCAGGTAGTTGCCGCCAAAACCCGGGTAGGGAAAGCACAGTACAGAAGATAGCTCAAAACATTGAGAAGAAACAACAGTGTAGAGTTATGGACTCTGGGAAGCAAACAGTTGAGAACATTATGGTAAACATGACAAAGAAAGATGATGAACAACCAGTGAAGTCTCAGAACAAACGATGGGTGGATTTCAGTGACATGAGTAGCATTATGGGCTCTAATGCACAATGGGAAGAACCAAATAATGAGACGGCAGTTCAGACTTTAGGTATCCATCAGCCCCCTGATATTCTACAAGTTAATAAGGCTCTGCATTACTGGCAGTGGTCGATCCCCCCTCAAATTAGCCTCCCTGCAACGGAACATAAAAAAGCAGGCCCTTTGGATATGGTGGTTCATAGCGGCTACATAAACAGTGAGTCTCAGGAGCAAGCCTTACCATCGGTAGAAAAGCGGATATAAGTTAAAAGGAAAAAGCCCAGGCAATTGCCTTCCTTTTCGTCAATAGCTAGATCCAAAAGGCTCATCCGACCACCCAAACGATATCAATGAAAGTACTTTTCTGGAACTGTAGGGGGCTGCGGAACCCTCGCACCCAAAGAGCTTTAAAACTTCTTTGTCACACGCATAGACCGGATATTCTCTGTCTCGCTGAACCTATGATCCTCTTTGACTGTTGGGGTTTAGTGTCCTCTAGTCAATTGTACTAGGATATAAACCAGCTATAAATGAATTGTTCTTTTATATCATTTGTTTTTAATAAGATATGGTTTTTAACTATATAAAGGCAATTACTTTTAAGAACTAAATAAGTCAAATAAAAGAAAATCCTTAAGTTTATTTAAAGTGATTATAAAGTGTTCATACAAGCATGAAGTGAGACAAAACATTACAATAAACTAATAAACTTAAAACCACCCCAAGTCAAGTAACATGTTTGAATAGGGATTGACATAATATTGTTGAGACTTGCATGTGACAATGTCTTCTATTGTGAATAGAGAACTGATCTTACAAGCTTCAGATATGTAGATATTTGGGCAGTTATATGGATCCGGTGAATGAGTTCATTAGTGTCACATCCATATCCAAAATTTCTAGTTCAGTTATATGCTTTAGGTGGCTGAGTAATGAGTTGAATAATATGGATATAGTTTAGTGATTAATTCTATGTCTTTGTGTGAAAAATTAAAATTTAAGGGAAGTTTTAAAAGAAATTATAAATTGAAAGAACTTTAATTGATATTTTCATAATTTTGTTAAAAATTTACTTACGGTTAAAAATTGACTATATTATATAATGATTAAGTTATTAATAATTAATTACTCCTTAATAATAAAAGAAAATAATATAATAATGGTATATTATGTTACTACATATTCAACTACTACCTAAATATGATTAAATTGATGGTTTTGTTAATATGATGATAACAATTATAAAATAAACAATAATAATCATAATAATAATAATAGAAAATATGTTAGTATGACACATTGTTACTACATGTCAAGACCTTAAAATATCCAAATTACACATGTCAATAATTGGGCTATGTGACATTCATTTGAATTTCTATATATAATTGTATATATATACAATTTTAAAGAGGAAAAAGAAGAGCATTGAAATTCATCTAAGATATATAAAGATGAAAAGTTTTAGGGGGAAAACGTTTTATTTTGCTATCACGGATCACACCGATTAACTTTTGGTGATCAATGACGACGATGTTTTGAATCGACTGTTAACGGATCATATCGATTAATTTTCGGTGGCCGACGACGATATTTCGGTAACGCCTAAATTATTGTTAAAATGTTGTATGTATGATTTTAAGTACGTTTAGTTTCAATAGTTTCATCAAATTTTAATAGATTTACGATTAATGATTTAGCGTCTCTGAATTACTAATAAAAACATAAATTTTAGACTAGTTGTCCTTTAATAACGTGAAATTCGGTATTAATAAATTGCTAGTAATGTTACGAGTCTAACTGAACCTTCGGTCAGAATTAACGATATCAGTTTAGTGTGACAGTTTACAATTTCGATGACGAACATAAATAGTCTAATAGAAATATTCGGTTTAAAATTTAATTTTATATAATGATTAAGTGACGTTAATTTATCGAATTAAAATACATTGAAAATAGAAGGACTAATACTGATATTTATCCAGTAAAGTCGGTATAAAGTCGAATATAAAATTAGTATAAGAAATTGAATTTAAAACTAGTTCAAATAAACTTATGAGAATATAACGAGTCTAACGGTGTTTTCGGTCTAAATTAATGTTATACGTAACTATTTCAATGACAGATAAAAATAAGTTTCGGTTTTAAATGATTTACGTGGTTTTGAATATATTTTATTAAATCGTTTAAGATATATTGTTTGAAGAATAATTATTTCTTATCATGGTATTTTAGAATTTTGGTCGAGAAAATGAATTCGATGATCTTATACGAATTGTTTTTGGATTGAGAAAGTTATTGCGGTTATTATTTTGGATGATTTTCATGAGTTGTATAGTTTGAAAGATAAATAAAATGTTTTGTCCATCTATGATTGCCCGGGGTAGGGTTAGTAGTTGTAAGACCATACCTAAGGGCGGTATGGCCAGAGTGCACGGCTGGTAGTCCTAACGTTAGGCAAGGCGAGATATGAATGGAATATCTCGATTATTGATATGATTGATGTTATGATAAGCTACACGGGTGGAATTCGAGGATGGACACATACGCAAGAGTTTTGTATTACGTTTTGACAAAGCTGGATGATTTGAAATATCATGTTTTACGTTTGTTTAATTATGAGTTGGTTTGTTAAAGCAATTTATTTGATTACGAGTTGGTTTGATAAACGTTTATTTGAACACGACTGGTTTGATAAAACGTTTTTTCTATTATGAGTCGATTTGATAAAACGTTTATTCGTTCATGAGTTAGTTTGATAAAATGGTTATTTTGATTCGTTTTGATAAAATGATTTGTATATATATATAAATTATATAGCGATAAAGTAAAATACGCAATTAAGTTATTAGCGTGTCAATCAACGTGTCAATAAGTTAAAACGAATTCACAAGTTAAGAGAACTACCTAAAATTGGTAGAACTACGTGGCTTTGATTCCCGGTTTAAATATTATAAGACGTTCGGGATACGTAGGAAGCTGTTGGTCCCTTGTAAGGTTGCAAATATAGTTCCAAGGGGGGGGGGGGGGGGTTAGGAACTATTTTACCCTTTTTGAATGATTAGGGCAAATTTCTTTTTCTTGAAAAAAGATTATATGACAGCGGCGCTGATCAATCGACAAGACACTGGCTTAGTCAACTAGTGACTAGGTCAGTTTCGTTGCTTAGGTCAGGAAATAGCACTTAGAGTCTATTCCTGACTTAATTCGTTGGCAGTGCACAACTCAGCTTGACCTCTTTTACTTGGTCAGTTTTAGTTTGTTTTAAGCAAGCAATATAAATAAGGAGTTAAGGTTTAGAAATACTTCACTCAGCAGATTTATCCAGGTTCGACTTCTTCTAAGCCTACGTCCTGTCCCCGGAACACTTCCGAGATTTCAAATCCTCTACTGAGCTCTTTAAAGGTAGAGCCTCAAACCTTTTACAATATCAGCAATTGAGTATGACAAGAGTACCCTCCTCTATACTTATACTCAATCCTAATCTCTCCGCTGAGTACTTAAAACCGAGTACTCAGCCTCTCCTTTCTATTCCTAGAAATGATTAAGATTTGTCCTAAACAACAATTGCTAGAACACTTTAGATGATTGAGGATCAATCACTCTAGACTTTTACACAAATGAATAAGCTTGTAGTGTAAGAATTTGCTTTGCTTTTGATGGAGAACTTTTGTATACGTTTGGTCAGCGTAACGGCTTTTTGCTCAAAGTTCTCTCTCTGTGAATGTGGATTCTGAATGCTCTATTTATAGAGAGCTGTGAGAGCTTCTGGTTATTTCGAATTTCGAAATAACCATTGGAGGGAAACGGCTACAGGTCGTTTTCACTCAGTCTGTCAGCAGTTCTCTTGGCCAATCAGATTCTAGCATCTTCTGTTCTTCGGTCAGTGTGACAGTATGTTCCTCCAAATCGGGTAATGTCAACTAGACAGCTTGTTGTATCTTCTGTTCTTTACCGAAAGAGGAAATACTTGGTCTGGAAGTTGCTTTGTGGTCAGCTGTTGTCTTGTACGTTTTGTCGAGACAGCTCAGCAGCTTCATACCGAAGTTGTCTACGTGGATCTTCTCGATCCTTCATTGGTGAGCTCCGTTTCAATACTCAACGGCAGCGTTTTGAAATACGCGGGCTGAGTGATCTTGGGCTTGTTTGACTTGGGCTTTGACTTCCATATAGGGCTTGGGCCTTATGATCTTTATGTCTTATAACAATTATAAACTCAACATTGAACAAACACATTAGTAACACTAAATCAAAGCATTTAAACTTAGTGTGTTGTAGAATATTTAATTTCACTTAATTAATTTTGTCAAATCAAAATCCTGTGGAAAGGTGTTTCAACAAACTCCCCCATTTTGATGTTGGCAAAACTAATCAGCAAGGAACTCAGCGTTGAGCTCCCCCATGATAGTTGACCCTTTTGATTAAGTGAACTCCCCCGTCAGGGCTGAGCTACTGACTTAGTTTTATTCTAAACATTCTAAGGTTTAATTGAATAAGTCTAAGGTCAGTTTTCAGGTATAGGTCAGCTTATGGGACATATTCTATTTTACTCAGTATTCAGCGGAAGTAATGACAGAGCGCTGAGTAATTTATTTGTTCAATGGTTTATTTTGGACAAGTTCAAACATTAATTTTTAAACGCAGCATGCATTCAGATAATACTTGGCATTTGAAGGATGAATAACAAAAGTTATGATAGAGAGATGCAAGTATTCCAAATCTAAAAATAACAGAAGTTAGAATTGCTTTAAAAAAGATAAAGACAAGACATAGAAAAAAGGAATTTAAAATTTAAAATTCTTCCCTAACTTCTAATTCTCTAATTTCTAACTTAGAGTTCCTTCTCCTGAGTTGCCACTTTTCTCCCCCGTTTTGCCAGCATCAGCAGTAGGCAAATTGACGGTAGGGGCAGGAGACTTGGCTTGTTCTTGCAGCAGACGAATTTGACCCTCCAAAGAATTCATGTGATTGACCATAGTCAACATGAGTTCGGTCATTTTGGTCATTTGAGCTTGGGTTGGTTGATGCGTCTGAACCGAAGAGAAGTGGTTGATCAAGTCATGGATTTCACGCAGAATTTGGTGAGTTACAGATGGATGAGAGGACTGATCTTGAGTGGACTGGTTATGGTTTGGTTGAGAATGAACTTTTTCTTGAAGCAGAGTGTTAACTGAGGCAATGACACGCCGTCCTGATTCAGTAGCACCTAGGTGTGCAAATTTGGTAGGAGTGGGCTCGCACTGAGTGCCTTGAGTAGCATCAGGACTATGGGGTGTGTTGACTTCAGGTGCTGAGTTGCTCTGGTATTGAGTTGGAGGTGGGATTTGAGCTTCTTTTGGACTAGCAGGGGTTTTGGCTTGTTTCTCACTTTGAGGAACAGAGGCTTGTTTTTGTGGAGAACCCTCTTGGGTAATGTGGGGCTCAAGAACAGTTTCTTCTTCTGTTCTCATTTTCTTCTGAGCTGACTCAGCTAGGTCCTGATCAGCTTTCTTCTTGTTTCTTTCCATTAGCCTTACCTTTCTTGGGACAGTACGAATATCCTTCGAGCAGGTTCCCTTTTTCTTCTTCTTCTCAGCTTGAACAATCTCAGATGGCATAGTAGAAGTATACTCAGTTTGAGGTTCATTTGTTGGTTCTGTACCCTCATCAGTTTGAGCAGTTTCAGCCATAACATTAGCTATAGCTTCATCCAGATCTGTTAGATTTTCCATTTCTCCAATGGGTTGCTCAGTCTCAGCCATAATATCCTCCTTCTCAGTGCTTCCATTTCCGTCATATCCTTTCAGGGGTTGACTATGTGATAGTCCATTCAGCAGACCTGCAGTGATAACACTTCCTAATGAACTTATTTCACCTACAGTCTCTATATTCTTGTCCTGTATTATCTTGGTGATGAGAGAACCCAAACGGAGCTTCCTTCCACTTCGTTGAAAAGCTCCGACCAAAAAGACAGGAAGATTGAATGGAGTGCTGGTCAGCATGTGCCAGATGAAGCATTGTTCAAAGTTGGAGGCGGATGAGGGTGAGCTGAGTTTAGGAAAGATGAAGTTGGTCAGCATGAAGTGGACCATCTTCTGATTTTTGCCCATGCAGGTGCTGGGTACTTCTCCTTTGTATTCTCTGGGTTTACAGAACCCCTTCATCTTTTCTGCAATGGCTTTTAGTATGGGCTCCTTTGTTGTCCTGAACTGGATCCCTGTATTTGGTATATCTAGCAGTGTTGCTAGATATTCAGGAGTTATCACTATCTTTTGACCTTTAACTGTGGTCTCTAAGTAGTCAGAGTCATCTGCATCAACGTGCAGGTTGGAGTAGAACTCTCTCACTATCGTGGGATAGGTTTGTCCGGAAAGAGAGAAGAGACCTTTCCATTTGTTCTTTTTGATCCATTCACTGAATGGTTTCTCAAAAGAGACGAAACCAGAGTGAAAGTATCGACTCCTTAGTACTTCTTGATTCTTGGCCCAAGAGTGTACCTTGATCGTCCTTCTTACCATGCTAGTTGAAGGACCAGCCTGATCAGTGGATTTGAGGGTTGGAGAGAAGGTACTTTTGTTGAAGGACATTTTTGAAGTTCTGAAGCTTTTAAGTGCTTAAGGAAAATTCTGAAGCTTTCTAAAGTTCAGTGTGAATGAAGAGAAGGTAGTGGGTTAATATCCACTATTTATAGATTTTTAACTTGGATTTTCATTTGAATTTTGGTCGGTTTTGCCCTTGGGTTGTCCAATCGGCAAAAAATCTGACATTTATGACACTTTAAGACGTTTTCGGCGCATGCGCAGTACATGTGTCATTACGCGTGTGGTGGCATTAAATGCTAATAATTACTTTCACTCAGCATTTGTTGATATAAACGTTTCATATTCTGAGTAGTCAGTTTTGTTCAACGGATAGTTATAGAGGTTAGTTACTCGGCATGAGATAACTCACTCAGTGTGCATTTATTTCTGGGCATGTGATTTTGACAGATACTCTTTAAAACACTCAGCATGTTAACATTCATTCAGCATGCATCATATCACATTTTTACTTAGGAATTTAAGACAGTGGATTAAACATACCAATGGCTTCTCTCAGTATGCTGAATTGCTCTCGTGCTAGAGGCTTTGTAAAGATATCAGCGAGCTGCTCATCTGTTGGTACATAAGTCAGCTTGATTTCTTCCTTGAGTACATGATCTCTGATGAAGTGATGTCTTATGCTGACATGCTTCATCCTGCTGTGCTGGATTGGGTTCTTTGAGAGGTCAATTGCACTTTTGTTGTCGCATTTAACTTCAATTGTCTTTGTTTGAACACCATAATCTTCAAGCTGTTGCTTAATCCATAGGACTTGAGCAACACAGCTTCCAGCAGCAATGTACTCAGCTTCAGTTGTGGACAGGGCTACTGACGCCTGCTTCTTGCTGAACCAAGATACAAGACAACTTCTTAGGAAGTGGCATCCTCCAGAGGTGCTTTTTCTTTCCAGCTTGTCTCGGCCATAGTCAACGTCAGTGTATCCAATGAGTGTAAAATCATAAGTATTTGGATACCACAAACCTGCATTAACTGAGCTTTGCAAATATCTAAGGATCCTTTTGACAGCTATGTAATGGGATTCCTTAGGGTTAGCCTGATATCTAGCACAATAACATACTGAGAACTGAATGTCCGGCCTACTTGCTGTTAAGTAAAGTAAAGAGCCAATCATACCTCGGTACAACTTGTTGTCTACTGACTTACCATTTTCATCAGCACAGAGGACAGTGTCAGTGCCCATAGGAGTGGATATTGGCTTACAATGTTCTAGTTCATATTTCTTCAATATCTCCTTGGCATATTTAGCTTGATTGATGAATATGCCATTCTTTCCTTGCTTAATTTGAAGTCCAAGGAAGAAGTTGAGTTCTCCCATCATTGACATTTCGAATTCAGTCTGCATTTGCTTGCTAAATTCCTTGCACATAGATTCGTTAGTAGCACCAAATATAATGTCATCTACATATATTTGAGCCAGCAGGGTATCTTTACCCTTTCTCTTAATGAATAAGGTTGTATCAGCTTGACCCCTGACATAGTTTCTAGTCAGTAAGAAGTTGGTCAGCCTCTCATACCAAGCACGTGGTGCTTGCTTGAGGCCATACAGAGCCTTTTTGAGTTTGTAAACGTGGTTTGGAAACTTAGGATCCTCAAACCCTGGAGGCTGGTTGACATAGACCTCCTCGTTTATTACTCCATTAAGAAATGCAATTTTGACATCCATTTGAAACAGTTTAAAATTCATATAAGATGCATATGCACATAAAATCCTAATTGCTTCTAGCCTTGCCACTGGGGCAAAGGTCTCACCATAGTCAATACCTTCTTGCTGACTGTAGCCCTGAGCTACAAGTCTTGCCTTGTTTCTGACTACGTTTCCTTATTCATCCAGCTTGTTCCTGAAGACCCATTTCGTTCCAATGGTCTTTTGGCTCCTTGGATGTGGCACTAGCTCCCATACATTATTCCTCCTGAATTGGTCGAGTTCCTCTTGCATGGCATTCATCCAGAATTCGTCATGCTCAGCTTTGGCAAAGTTCTTCGGCTCCTGAACTGAGACGAAAGCTACATTGCCGAGATACTTCCTTAGTTGATTCCTTGTCATCAGCGTATTTCCAGCTGAGTCAAGAATTGCATTTTCTGAATGCCCTCTTGGGACTCTTATCTCCTTGGGTAGATTCATGTCTTGTTCTACTCGTGTTTCAACATTCTCTGCAGAAGTAGATTGGTTAGTGAAAGTAATTTTAGGTTCACTCTTACTCTTGGTCAGCCGTTTTGTGAAGGACTCAGTAGCTGGTTCTTGATCAGCAGTTGCTGAGTTTGGTTCATCTTCTATCAGCGGCTGGTATCTTCCTGCAGGGTCAGTTTCATCGAATTGCACATGTATAGATTCTTCTAATACTTGGGTTCTCTTATTAAAAACTATGTATGCTTTGCTGTTTGTTGAGTAGCCTAGAAAGATAGCCTCATCAGCTTTTGAATCAAATTTGGCTAAGCTATCTTTGGTGTTTAAAATAAAACATCTACAGCCAAAGGCACTAAAGTATCCAATGTTGGGCTTTCATCCTTTCCAAAGTTCATAAGGGGTTTTCTTAAGTATAGGTCTGACTAGAGCCCTATTTAGAATATAGCATGCTGTGTTAACAGCTTCTCCCCAAAAATACTTTGGAAGCCTATGCTCATCCAGCATTGTCCTGGCTATTTCAACCAAAGTTCTGTTCTTCCTTTCTACAACCCCATTTTGCTGAGGTGTTCTAGGAGCAGAAAAATTGTGGTCAATGCCGCTGGCTTCACAGAATTCAACAAACTTTTGATTTTTGAATTCTCCACCTTTATCACTACGGATATGAGCTAATTTTAGGTCTTTTTCATTTTCAATTTTTCTAACCAAATTTGAAAATGTCTCAAAGGTCTCATTCTTGCTGGTCAGCAAGATAACCCACGTATACCGAGAGAAATCATCTACAATGACCAAGGAAAATCTTCTTCCACCCAGACTCAGCGGCTGGACTGGACCAAAGAGATCCAAGTGTAGTAATTCTAACGGACGTTTAGTTGAGACAATGTTTTTTTACTGTGAAAAGATTGTTTGGTTTGTTTTCCAGCTTGGCAAGCGTGGCATAATTGATCTTTTTGAAATTTAAGTTCAGGCAGTCCCTCAACCAATTGCTTTCTTGCTAATTTGGCCAGGAGGTCCATGCTTACATGACCAAGTCTCATGTGCCATAGCCAGGAATTTTCTTCCTTTGTGACTAAGCAAACAGTTTTTGAAAACTTTTTCTCTAAGTCTAGCATAAAGACATTATCTATCCGAGGGGCAGTTAAAATTAACTCATTAGTTTTACCCTCGTATATTTTACATCCAGTAGCATCAAATATAACTTTTCTCCCATTGTCACATAGCTGAGCTACGCTGAGTAAGTTATATTTGAGTCCGCTGACTAGGGAGACAGATTCAATAGTAGGGTTACCTCCGATGATTCCTGAGCCTATTATCTTACCCTTCTTGTTGTCTCCAAAACTTACACTCCCTCCTCGTTTACGTTCAAACGTGATGAACTGAGTTTCATCACCCGTCATATGCCTTGAGCATGCACTGTCAATATACCACATCTTTGACTTCTCGGCACATCTCAGGCTTACCTGCATTGTAACTAGTTACTTTTAGGTACCCAATTCTTTTTGGGTCCTGACTTGTTAGGTGCAACAGGTATAGCATCATATTTTATTTTATGGCAACATACATGGACAGTATGGCCATTCTTTCCACAGAAGTCACAACTGACCTTCTGTTTAGGATTTTTTACTGACTTGTCAGCACCCCAGTGCTGAGCGTGCCAGCACACTTTAGTAGTGTGTCCTAACTTCCCACAAAAGTCACATTGGACTTTTCGCTGGGGATTTCGTCTCTGCTGAGTACCTTGGTACTGTGTACCTTGATACTGAGTTCTCGGCGGAAAATTGTTTTTGTCTGGAACCTTTAATTGGTTCTGAATGGTTGTGACATCCTTCCTCAGTTTCTTTGAAACTGACTGGACTTCAGAGACAGACTCATGAATGATTTTCATATTTTCATGCAAAACTGAGTTGTCTTGAAGAAGGTATCTGAGGTCACTCAGTTTGACCTCTTCTACTTCATCACAGCGCCGGCTGAGTGCTTTAATCTTCCTGTTACACTTTTTAACAAGTGTATAGAGATCACTCAGGGCGTTACCCATTTCATTTCTGAGTTGAGAGAGTGAGATTACCTCATTAGATTGCTCTTCATTATCTGACTCATCAGATTGGTCAGCATGCTCAGAAATGCATGGCTCAGCAAGTTCGTCAGCCATAAAGCATATCTTCGCTGACTCAGTGGCCTCAGTTTCTGTTGATGAAGATTCATCACTGTCACTCCAAGTAGCCACCATTGCCTTCTTCCCACTTTTCTTGTCTTTCCTCAGCGTGGGGCAGTTTGACTTAATATGGCCATCTTGATGGCACTCAAAGCATGTAATGGGCTTTGAGCTGTCCTTTCTGTATTTGCTGTCGCTTGAGTCAGCCTTATACTTATCAAACTTTTTGTAAGGCTTTTTAGAATATTTGTCGTTCTTTCTGAACAGCCTCTTCATCTTTCTTGTGAACATAGCCATTTCCTCATCATCAGTTGAACTCCCGTCAGTGGAGTCAGCCTTCATGACAAGTGACTTCTGCTTCTTGTCATCAGATTTTTCCTTCACCTCAAAGTTTTTCATGGATATCTCATGGGTCAGCAATGAGCCGATGAGTTCGTCATATTTGTAGGTGGTTAAATCCTGAGCTTCCTCAACTGCTGTCTTCTTTGCTTGCCAGTCTTTTGGAAGACTCCTGAGTATCTTTTTAACTTGTTCTTCCTCAGTGAAGATTTTCCCAAGTCTCTTGAGCTCATTAATGATGTTGGTGAACCTTGCGTTCATGTCTGAAATGCCCTCATCATTGTTCATCTCGAACAGCTCGTACAGTCTCATCTGCTGATTCACCTTGGATTCTTTTACTTTGTTTGTTCCCTCGTAGGTGACTTCCAGCTTCTTCCAGATCTCTTGTGCCGACTCACAACCTGAGATTTTGTTATATTCTGCAGCATCGAGCGCACAGTGAAGCATATTGATAGCCGAAGCATGGTTTTGAAGCTTCTTAAGATCATCCTCTATCCATTCAACCTTAGCTTTAACAACTGACTGGCCAGCAACAACTTTCACAGGTACAAACGGGCCTTGGACTATAGATAGCCAGGCACTCATATTTGTAGCTTGAATGAAGTTCTTCATCCTATTCTTCCAAAAGGTATAGTTTGACCCGAAGAATAGGGGAGGCCTGGTAATGGACAGCCCCTCAGGTAATATCTGAGTTGTCTGGTTTCCAGGGAGAAACCGAGTGCTGTTTTCGCCCATGGTATGGATCAACTCAAGGTTGTTAGACCTTTAGTAATGAGCTTTTAAGCTCTGATACCACTTGTTGGTCCCTTGTAAGGTTGCAAATATAGTTCCAAGGGGGGGGGGTTAGGAACTATTTTACCCTTTTTGAATGATTAGGGCAAATTTCTTTTTCTTGAAAAAAGATTATATGACAGCGGCGCTGATCAATCGACAAGACACTGGCTTAGTCAACTAGTGACTAGGTCAGTTTCATTGCTTAGGTCAGGAAATAGCACTTAGAGTCTATTCCTGACTTAATTCGTTGGCAGCGCACAACTCAGCTTGACCTCTTTTACTTGGTCAGTTTTAGTTTTTTTAAGCAAGCAATATAAATAAGGAGTTAAGGTTTAGAAATACTTCACTCAGCAGATTTATCCAGGTTTGGCTTCTTCTAAGCCTACGTCCTGTCCCCGGAACACTTCCGAGATTTCAAATCCTCTACTGAGCTCTTTAAAGGTAGAGCCTCAAACCTTTTACAATATCAGCAATTGAGTATGACAAGAGTACCCTCCTCTATACTTCTACTCAATCCTAATCTCTCTGCTGAGTACTTAAAACCGAGTACTCAGCCTCTCCTTTCTATTCCTAGAAATGATTAAGATTTGTCCTAAACAACAATTGCTAGAACACTTTAGATGATTGAGGATCAATCACTCTAGACTTTTACACAAATGAATAAGCTTGTAGTGTAAGAATTTGCTTTTCTTTTGATGGAGAACTTTTGTACACGTTTGGTCAGCGTAACGGCTTTTTGCTCAAAGTTCTCTCTCTGTGAATGTGGATTCTGAATGCTCTATTTATAGAGAGCTGTGAGAGCTTTTGGTTATTTCGAATTTCGAAACAACTGTTGGAGGGAAACGGCTACAGGTCATTTTCACTCAGTCTGTCAGCAGTTCTCTTGGCCAATCAGATTCCAGCATCTTCTGTTCTTCGGTCAGTGTGACAGTATGTTCCTCCAAATCGGGTAATGTCAACTAGACAGCTTGCTGTATCTTCTTTTCTTTACCGAAAGAGGAAATACTTGGTCTGGAAGTTGCTTTGTGGTCAGCTGCTGTCTTGTACGTTTTGTCGAGATAGCTCAGCAGCTTCATACCGAAGTTGTCTATGTGGATCTTCTCGATCCTTCATTGGTGAGCTCCGTCTCAATACTCAACGGCAGCGTTTTGAAATACGCGGGCTGAGTGATCTTGGGCTTGTTTGACTTGGGCTTTGACTTCCATATATGGCTTGGGCCTTATGATCTTTATGTCTTATAACAATTATAAACTCAACATTGAACAAACACATTAGTAACACTAAATCAAAGCATTTAAACTTAGTGTGTTGTAGAATATTTAATTTCACTTAATTAATTTTGTCAAATCAAAATCCTGTGGAAAGGTGTTTCAACAGAAGCTTGATAGAATTATCGAGTCCAAGCCAAATAATTAATAAAACTTTAGGTAGTCCAAATAAATTCTTATTTATAAGAAAACAGGTTCGTGTTCAGACTGTTAGGCGTTCGTGTTATCATATTTTCCTTTCATACCCGATGCCGATTTGGGCCGGGTGTGACAATTAGGATCAGGGACCCGACTTGAGATAACAGGATGGATGGATTTATCCTACGTCACCTATTCATCACATTGGTATTAGTAGGTATAAGTAATCCGCAGACTAAAAGGAATATTAAATAGTGATTCTAGATTATGGAATGTGATACTTTGACTCTGTTCAAACACGATCCATAATAGGGATGACCCTGGGGTGTGTGCGGGCTGGCGTTGGGTATCACAGGAAGTAATTGTAGAATAGTTAATATTGGATTGAGCATTTCTCACTCTTGATAAATGGGAGATATGTCCAGGGATCACTTGTGGAAGACTTGACTCTAAATCCTTGCAAGGTGATGGATTAAGGGTTGAAATAAAGATTTCACTTAATCTATCTATTCAGAGTTAACTCTGTTGAAACACATTTCCACAATGATTTTTATTTGACAAAATTATTTAAATTAGATTTAAATCCCTATGATAAAATATTCCAACACATCAAATTTAAATGGTTTGATTTATTTATTACTAATGTGTTTGTTCAATGTTAAGCGTTTAATTAATAAGATTTAAAAGACATTAAAGACCAAGGCCCAAAAGCCCACAAGAGAAGGTCAAAGCCCAAGTCAACAGATCCAACCCTCTTAAAGAATGCGGCCCAGCAGGAAGAAGGATCTAGAAGGCATTCCTAACAACTTCATGTCGAAGCTGCTGAGTCGAACAGATAGAATACATGTCAACAGTTGACCTGAACAACTTCGAGGCAAAGCTATTCCACTTTGGGAAAGATTCAGACGTAGCAGAAAGCTATCTAGAAGACTTTACCATAAGTAGAGAGACAATCTGACGCTTACCGATCGGAAGTACCTTTCACCTGAATCAGACAGAAAAGGCAACGTTCTCATTGGCCGAAGACACTGAGTACTAACGAGTGAAAGCAATAGCATGCCGTTTCCCTCGAACGGTTATTTTGAAATTTGAAATAACCGGTGCCTCAGATATCATTATAAATATGCCTCTCATTTGCTTCATTCGATGCAGATCTTTGCCAAGTCAAAACGCTAACCAAATTGCTACTTGAAGTTCTGTGCCAAAGCAAAGCAAAGAAATCTTACACTCACTCTCATTTTGTGTAAAATTCTAGATTGTAAAATCATCTAAAGTGTTCTTAGTATTTAGAACAAATCTTTATCATTTCTAGAGATTAGAAGGAGATACTGAATTGCTCGGTTATAGCACTCAATGGTAGAAATAGTATTGGGTATAGGATATAGAGGAAGGTACTCTGTATACTCACTGACTATTGTAAGAGGTTTGTGCTCTACCTGAAAGATAACAATAGTTTCAACCACATCTAATCAAAATTTTCAAGTTTTTGTTACTTATAAGTTTCTCCGCTATAAACATAATGAATTTTTTATAATTAATTCATATTTATATAATGGTGATATGTTTGAACGGTTCTAGAAGATTTTTAAAGATATAAAATTTCTAAGCACAATCCGAGCGGATTCATGACTAATTCTAATCAAACCAGGTTGGCCCATATGGTCTAGTTCCGATTTGATAACTGTGATTTGACCCACAAACACACTCTTGTATTCATTCACTTCTACAAGAACAATGATATACCATGTGAATATAAAATCCTTTTGGATGGTATTTTTGTCTGTTAAGCAGTAATGCCACAATGTTCATGCATATATGATGTCTGATATGGCTTAAGGATATTTTCCAATTATATAGTTATGGTGGGTGGCTAAGGGTTTCATTTACATGGCCTGTAAATCGAGAATATAATGGATTTAATTAAATGGATAGGTCAAATGAAAAATAAGATATATATAAGCTCCTTGAAAAATGATTGATTTAAGGAATAAAATTGTATAATTATCTTTTCATTGATAATAAAGTCCATTTCATTGTAGAATTTTCCCTCCAAATTTTTTACATAAAACTTATTTGAATTATAATATAATAATTATTGAGATCTCAAATGTTAAAAGTTATTTACATAAATAATTACTATCCCGTAACCGAAGATGAGTTTTATTTCATGTTAGATGTTGAAGGGTAGCCGGAATATTAAATTACAAATAAAAAAACTCATCTTTCCTTAATAAGGTTTGAAATTGCACGGTCTTGTAAATGTTAGACTTAAAATTTCAATGTTTTGAACGTAGAGACTAATTTTTTTCCCCAATAACCATTAGGTAAATTTATACCTTATCCTACAATACTACAAAGCTCCTAACGGCTTCGTATTTGTTGATAAAAGAAAAATTGAAAGTATATATATCAACTCATGAATAAAGAAAACGATATACATTCACTGCTCTTATTACCTTCCATTTTACATTACATTTTATTTATCATATCTCTTTTTTATAATCATTATTTTATGAAAATAACATTTGAGGTTATTGAACTCTTCTACAATAGTTTTTCCAAAAAAAAAAGTTGCACAAATTTAAAACATGAATATGAAATGCATGCGGTCCTCATGCATGCATTTGAGGAAACATATGGCATTTCTCCAAAAATAGGAAGAGTCAATCGTAAACAAAAGAAGATCTAACAACTAATTCCTAAAATTAGATAATGAACACTTATAAAACCATCATCCAATTAAGCAAGAAAATACCAAAAGAAATTGTAGAAAGATAAATGGAATCTTGTTTAATGTTGTCAACTCTATTTACGATTTTGATTGTGTTATCTAATGTAAAAGCACAAGCACCAGCAGCACCGGGTGCGGGTGGAGGAGGGGATATAACAACATTTGGAGCAAAACCTGGTGCAGATAGTGCTTAGGTAATTCATATAGGAACAATATTACATTACTGTTGAACAAATATATGCATTAATTAATTATAATTTTCCTTTGTTAGGCTATAACGACTGCTTGGAAAGAGGCATGTGCGGCAGCAGGTACCGGTACAGTGACAGTTCCTACAGGAACATTTCTAACAGGGCCAGTGTTACTGGCAGGTCCTTGCAAAGGAGAGATGAAATTTAACCTTATAGGAACCTTACAAGCACCACTTAAAGTGGAAACTTCTGGTTGGATTACTTTTGAACATGTTGATAAACTCACAATAAGTGGGACTGGAACTCTAGATGGTCAAGGCGAAGAAATGTGGAAGAGCCAACCTGGTTGTTTCAAGACTGCAAAAATGTGCAAGACAACAGCAATTGTAATTAAGCTTGCTCATTCAGCATCAGTAGTTATATTACATATATCTATTTGTGATTCTAACTAATTAAAATTATGCAGAATCTAAGGCTTGATTTCGTAAAAACTGGTCTTGTGGAAGGTATCACATCCCTCAACAGTAAGAATTTCCATATCAATGTTTTGTCTAGCACTGACATCACATTGCAAAAGCTTACAATAACTGCACCCGCTGAAAGCCCTAATACAGATGGAATTCATGTTGCAAGATCAAAGGGAGTTACCATTACTGATGTTAACATTGGTACTGGTGATGATTGTGTGTCTGTTGGTGATGGAACATCAGACTTAAAGGTAATAAATGTCAAATGTGGTCCTGGTCATGGAATTAGTATCGGAAGTTTAGGACTTTACCAGAATGAGGAACCTGTAACCGGAGTCACTGTTCAAGGATGCACCCTTACAAAAAGTGATAATGGTGTGAGAGTTAAATCATGGCCGGACAAATACGGTTGCGAAGCATCGGGCATACACTTTTCAGATATTACCATGGAAGAGGTTGAGAATCCCATCATTATAGATATGATGTATTGTCCACCCGGTGGATGCAGTACAACGGTACGAATTTCCACATATTTCTATACAAAAATGCTATACAAGGATTGGTTTCATTTTCATGTCTTATTTTTTTATCATATCACTAACCTTATTGCTTAATTTCTAGGCTCCATCAAAGGTCAAGCTTACTGATATTTCCTTTAAAGGCATCAAGGGTTCAACACCCACTCCTAATGCAATTTCAATCAATTGTATGCCTGGAAGTTGCACAAATATAGGACTTGCTGACATTGATCTCAAATTTACTGGACCTAAAGGACCTCCAATAGCTAATTGTACCAATATTAAGCCAACTATGACCGGAACTGTGAATCCTGCAGGATGTTAATGTTAATTAATGCAAATCCACACCTATTTTTGACCTTTATACAATTTTCTATGCGAGAGTTTTTGCAATTTTGGTTATATATGTTGATATGTGATATTAATTCATCTCTACTCTTGATGCTAATGGATTATTGTTTTTTTAGAATATATTAATTACTTATTTTGAGACCATTACCTTTTCTTTTTCTCCACGTGTTTTATATATCCCTACACTTAATATATACATTTTTATGGTTTGATGATGCATTTGTACCATAACATTAGATACTTGCTACCCTAATTGCAAAATATAATATAATTTTCTCTACTAGTTAAAACAACCACTTGTATATGGTTTAGGTTTGTCACACCCGACCCTAAACAACCTCAATCGGCATCGGGCGTGAAATAGAAAGATCATAATCAATACTTAGGCGTCTCCAATTTATCCAAATATCATTATATTACAATTGCAATACCAAAGTTCTAACCATAATTCTAACAATAAGCAACAACTTCCGATCCTTGCCTAATCGGTCGGTAACCTTCTCTCTATCATGTACTTTCTCACCTAAAAACATTAAAACATTTAAAAAGGTGAGACAAAAATCTCAGTAAGAAACTATCAGCTATAAAAACCAACTTTACTTAACATAGCTACATATATACATTTATAAAGGGATTTAATCAAAACCTTATAAAATATACTCAAAACTTAAGTTTATAAAATAAAATTTATGTATGTGTATCCATCCTCGAATTCCACTCGTGTAGATCATAACATCAATCATAACAATATCGAGATATCTCATTTATATCTCGTTCCTTACCTAACAGTTAGGACTACCAGCCGTGCACTCTGGCCATACCGCCATTAGATATGGTCTTACAACTTACAACTCCTACCCCGGGAAATCCTAGATGGACAAAACCATTTAATCTTTCGAAATATCACAACTCATAAAAATCATATTTGGACTTCAATCCAAAATAATAACAACAATTCGTAAGAAATCATCAAATTCATTTTATTCAATATATATATATACATGGAAACCAAAAACATATATATATATATATATATATATATGTGTGTGTGTGTGTGTGTAAATCAACCAAATCAAGCCTTAAATTAACATAATCAAGTAAAATCTGAAATTCACATAGAAGCATAGTCAATAGCTTCATTTGAACCATAATTTCACAATAAAAAGCAAAATCGTGAAAAACCCCAATTTTATAAAATTCTTGTATAACCCTAAAATATCAATTTCTGGAAATTCTTTGATCATATATATATCTCTATACATAAAACTCAAAATATAGTTGATAGTTACTTACCTTGGCTACTAATGGAAGAAAACACACCCGTTCAATTCTCCTATAAATTCTGTCTAAGACGTTTCCCTCGAATCACTGCCGAAACTCAAAAACTCTTCGGTTAGGACTTAGATCTATGCATAAGGATGCTATGGTTTCAATTTCGAGTGATTCGGACGGTCGAATCTCCGTAAATCAAAGAAACGGTGGAGAAACGGTTCTGAGAAAACTGATGATAAAAACGAAAGAAACAGAAAAAGAAAAAGAAATAAAATAGATGATGATGATCACCGCCTATAAAGATTTGATATATATATCTCAAATTTGGCAAACATCACGTTTGATCCTTCATCTTTCCATAATCTTTTAAAAATTATCCTAACTTTTAATTTACACATAAAACACCATCGAATTAACTCCAAACTTTTTCCATAGCACTAAATAAAAATCACACACCTAATAATTATAATATATACTAATATCAAAATATAAATTCTAGAAATTTAGACACGGACGTGACAAGGTTGGTTAAGGCACAAGATCATTTATTCAACTGGGGTTCAAATTCTGGAGAAGATAATGCAGTTGTAATTAAAAAAAAAATTTGAGCATCTCCTAAAAAATGCGGTCAAGAACTCCACCACCGACAATGGGCTTGCCTTATCTTCACATGTTATTGAGTGGTTATTCATATTTAATCATAAAGCTAAGATGTAATGAGGAAGGGTTTAACAGTAGCAAGAAAAGTTGTTGGCTTAACATTTACTATTTGCTTATTTTAATGTTCAAGAAATCAGGAAATCTCAAAAAAAAAAAAATATGCAATATCCATTAACCCAACATCGAGTTTCTTTACATTGCACTCAATCACCATCACAATATCCAGTTAGCTATAGATTACTTACAAAAATGTAAAATAAGCCATAGTTGATGGTACCTTTAAGATACCGAATAAGATAAAGAAAATCATCCATATGATGAGAACAAGGAATGTGCATGAACTGATTGAGTTCTTGGACAACAAACCCAATAACAAGATGAGTAAAATTAAGATAAATCAACCGAAAATAAACATATGATGAACATATGGTGTGTGATAAACAGATCCAATAGAGAGTTCCATGTCAATATTTAGTCGCATAGGAAAAGAAGGAAGAGCCTGATCAAGACCAACATCAGAAATCAAATTAGAGAAATATTTACGTTGAGATAAAAAAAAAGATGTCGTCATTTTCCATTGTTATTTCAATACCAAGGAAATATTGAGCGTGGCCTAAACCCTTAATGGTAAAAGAAGAATGAATATATTGTTTAAAATCTTCAATATAAGTTTCATAGTTACTAGTTATAAGAACATCGTCTATAGAGACAATAAGAACATGAATCACACCTTTTTGAACATATGTAAAAAGGCAACTATCAATATAGTTTGGGTGAAATCAAACATTATTATTTGAGAAGTAAATTCCTTGTTCCACTATCGACCAACCTGTTTAAGCCCATATATGGCTCAATTCACAAACTTGACCGTTAAGCGCTTTGGTATAACCTTGTGCCAGATTCAAATAGATTAATTCATTGATAAATGCATAAAGGTCATAATTGTTAATATTAATTTGACGAATATGACATGCCTTAGATGCATCAATATTAAACAATAAATTAATTGTAACAACTATAGTGCCGGGAGAAAAAAATCTCAACATAATAAATTCCTTGAATCTGATTGCAACCCCGATGTACAATTTGAGCCTTATAAAGATCAACAAAACCATCCAGTTTACGATTAATATAAAAAATCCATTTAGTAGATGTGTTTATTTCCCTTAAGAAGAGAAGTAATATCCAATGTATTATTGTCTTCTAAGGATCGTGACTACATTATAAATATATTGCATGTTCTTTAGTAGTGTTGATTATGGTGAGATAAGCATTAGTTGTATGGCTAAAAGGAAGTAATTTAATAAAAGAAGGAGGACAAGGGATAAGAAGTATGTGCCAAAAAATCATCTAACCACGTTGATAGTTTAATAGATATTCCACTTTTAGTATCGGGTGAAAGAGCTAATGACAGAGTTATAGTTGTAGCTAATGGGCAAGTATGTGTGGGAACATGTGAAGGGCACAATTTACTAGGTAAGGATGGGCTACTACATAGTGGTTTTTGTGAAGTTGAAGATGCAATAGGGTTTTTAAGAGTTGAAGAGATAGATGGAAGATTATGGTCTTTTAAAGGATTAGGACAAGTTGGTGAGATATAATAACTTTTTGAATTACGAGTAGCACTAGTATTATGGGGAAAACAAAATGATTATGTATCATATGATAGTCTAGCAAGTATATATGGTGATGGGTGTTGAAACACCTTTCCACAAGATTTTGATTTGACAAAATTATTTAAGTATAATTAAATATTCTATAACACATTAAGTTTAAATGCTTTGATTTATTGTTACTAATGTGTTTGTTCAATGTTGAGTTTATAATTGTTATAAGACATAAAGATCATAAGGCCCAAGCCCTATATGGAAGTCAAAGCCCAAGTCAAACAAGGCCAAGGCCACTCAGCCCGCGTGTTTCAAAACGCTGCCGTTGAGTATTGAAACGCTGCTCAGCAATGAAGGATCGAGAAGATCCACGTAGACAACTTCGGCATGAAGCTGCTGAGCTGTCTCGACAAAACGTACAAGACAGCCGCTGACCACAAAGCAACTTTCAGACCAAGTATTTCCTTTATTGGTAAAGAACAGAAGACGCAGGAAGCTGTCTGTTTGACATTACCCGATTTGGAGGAACATACTGCCACACTGACCGAAGAACAGAAGATGCTGGAATCTGATTGGCTAAGAGAACTGCTGTGCAGACTGAGTGAAAGCGAATGAAGCCGTTTCCCTCCAACGGTTATTTCGAAATTCGAAATAACCAGAAGCTCTCACAGCTCTCTATAAATAGAGCATTCAGAATCTTCATTCTATAGAGAACTTTGAGCAAAAGCCGTTACGCTGACCAAACGTGTACAAAAGTTCTCCATCAAAAGCAAATCAAATTCTTACACTACAAGCTTATTCATTTGTGTAAAAGTCTAGAGTGATTGATCCTCAATCATCTAAGGTGTTCTAGCAATTGTTGTTTAGGACAAATCTTAATCATTTCTAGGAATAGAAAGGAGAAGCTGAGTACTCGGTTTTAGTACTTAGTGAAGTAGACTAGAAGTGAGTAGAGGTATAGAGGAAGGTACTCTTGTTATACTCAGCTTCTGAATTGTAAAGGGTTTTCGAGTCTCTACCTTTAAATACTAATATCAAAATATAAATTCTAGAAATTTAGACTCAGACGTGACAATTCTTCCCACCTTAAGAAATTTCGTCCTCGAAATTCACGTTCTCTAATATAAATTTTCTTCCTCAAATAATCTCCAAGATCACAAAATTATTTCAAATTATCAAGATTCCTCATAATCATCATAAGACCACAAATTCTAATGTTTCCTTCCATTAACTCCATCATTTATCTATATCCACATCACTGTAACAATTATTTATACATAACTCTTAGTAACTCTAAATTCCAATCTAGTTAATTCCATCATCATAATCCACAACAAAACTTCAAATATCATTCATATCTTCCGAACATATACCAAATCTCACTTTAATAAATTTAAATCACAATTGATTCTATCAATTGCATATATATCAAATATATTTCACCTATTTCCAAATTCTACAGACTTAAAAAAAATCACGTTTGAACCACTAATATGTACGATATTATATTTTTCTTAAACTTCAAATAATCTGAATAAATGATTTGCATCAATATATAATCTTATTTCATCGTGATAATAATACTTATATCTATATAAAAAAATCCACTCCAATCATTATTTATATTATAATTGTTGAAACACCTTTCCACATAATTTTGATTTGACAAAATTGTTTAAGTATAATTAAAAACATATTCTAAAAACACTAAGTTTAAATGCTTTGATTTATTCTACTAATGTGTTTGTTCAATATTGAGTTAAATTGGTTATAAGACACAAGGATTAAAAGGCCCAAGCCCAATACAAGAGTCAAAGCCCAAGTCAAACGGTTCAATACAACTCGGCCCGCGTTTGTCAAAATGTTGTCGTTATGGACAAAACGCAACTCAGCGGAAGAAGGATCTAGAAGACCTTCAAGGAACAACTTCGGAACGAAGCTGCTGAGTTGATTAGACAAAGCGTACAAGACAGCAGCTGGCTAAGGAAAACTTCCAGACAAAGTGTTTCCACTTTGGGTAAAGTTCAGACGACACAGTATGCTGTCCAGTTGACTTTACCATAAAAGGAGAGACATTCTGCTGAGCTGACCAAAAGCTGACCGAGGACAGAAGATACTCAAATCTGATTGGCCGAGAGCTCTGAGCAAGTCAGGATGACAACGAAAGGAAGCCGTTTCCCTCCAACGGTTATTTCGAAATTCGAAATGACCGATGCCTCAAGACGTCTCTATAAATAGTGCCATCAGAAGCTTCATTCAACACAAAACTTGATCAAGCCATTACGCTGACCAAATTTCTACGCAAGTTCTGCAAGCAAGAAGCAAAGCAATCTTACACTAAATTTCATATCTTTCGTGTAAAAGTCTAGAGTGATTATTCAATCATCTAAGGTATCTTAGCAATCATTGTTTAGGACAAACACTTATCATTTCTAGAGATTAGAAATGAGAGGCTGAGTACTCGGTTATAGTACTCAGCGAGAGATTAGGATTGAGTAGAGGTATAGAGGAAGGTACTCTTGTTATACCCAGTTGCTAAGATTGTAAAAGGTTTGAGGCTCTACCTTTAAAGAGCTCAGTAGAGGATTCGAAATCTCAGAACGTGTTCCGGGGACAGGACATAGGCTTAGAAGCCGAACCTGGATAAATCTGCTGAGTAACGTATTTCTTACCTTAAACTCCTTATATATATTGCTTGCTTAAATAACCAAAAACTGACCAAGTAAAGAGGTCAAGCTGAGTTGTGCGCATCGAACATCTGAGCTCAGGAATAGACTCCAAGTGCTATATCCTGACTCAAGTTAAGAAACTGACCTAGTCACCAGTTGACTAAGCCAGTATCTTGCTGTTTACTCAGCGCCACTGTTTAAAACCTTTTCTCTTAAGAAAAGAAGTCTGCCCTAAATTCAAAAAGCTTAAATAGTTCCTAACCTCCCCTTGGAACTATACTTGCAACGTTATAAGGGACTAACAAGTGGTATCAGAGCTTAAAAGCTCACTGTAAAAGGTTTAACAACCTTGAGCTGATCCTTACTATGGGCGAAAACAGTACTCGGTTTCTCCCAGGAAACCAAACAACTCAGATATTGCCTGAGGGGCTGTCCATCACTCGGCCTCCCCTATTCTTCGGGTCTAACTATACCTTCTGGAAGAATAGGATGAAAAATTTCATTCAGGCTACAAATATGAGTGCCTGGCTATCTATAGTGCAAGGCCCATTTGTACCTGTCGAAGTTGTGGCTGGCCAAACAGTTGTAAAAGCTGAGGCCAAATGGACAGAGGATGATCTCAAGAAGCTTTAAAATCATGCTTCGGCTATTAATATGCTTCACTGTGCGCTCGATGCTGCAGAATATAATAAAATTTCAGGTTGTGAGTCGGTGCAAGAGATCTGGAAGAAGCTGGAGGTCACCTACGAAGGAACCAATAAAGTAAAGGAGTCCAAGGTGAACCAACAGATGAGACTGTACGAGCTGTTCGAGATGAACAATGATGAGGGCATATCTGACATGAATGCAAGGTTTACCAACATCATAAATGAGCTCAAGAGACTTGGGAAGATCTTCACTGAGGAAGAACAAGTCAAAAAGATAATCAGGAGTCTTCCTAAAGACTGGCAAGCAAAGAAGACCGGTGTTGAGGAAGCTCAGGATTTAACCACCTACAAATATGACAAACTCATCGGCTCGCTGCTGACCCATGAGATATCTATGAAAAACTTCGAGGTGAAGGAAAAATCTGAAGACAAGAAGCAGAAGTCTCTTGTCATGAAAGCTGACTCCACTGACGGGAGCTTAATAGATGATGAAGAGATGGCTATGTTCACAAGGAAGATGAAAAGGCTCTTCAAGAAGAATGACAAATATTCTAAGAAGCCTTACAGAAAGTTTGATAAGTATAAAGCTGACTCCAGCGACATCAAATACAAGAAAGACAACTCAAAGCCCATTACATGCTTTGAATGTCATCAAACTGGCCATATAAAGTCAAGCTGCCCCACGCTGAGGAAAGATAAGAAGAACGGCAAAAAGGCAATAGTGGCTACATGGAGCGACAGTGATGCGTCTTCATCAACAGAAGCTGAGGCCACCGATTCAGCAAAGATATGCTTCATGGCTGACGAACTTGCTGAGCCATGCGTCTCTGAGCATGCTGACCCCTCTGTTGAATCTGACGATGAGGAGCAATCAAATGAGGTAATATCACTTTCCCAGCTCAGAAACGAAATGGGTAATGCCCTGAGTGATCTCTATACACTTGTCAAAAAGTGTAATAAGAAAATTAGAGCACTCAGCAGGCGCTGTGATGAGGTTGAAGAGGTCAAGCTGAGTGACCTCAGATACCTTCTTCAGGACAACTCAACTTTGCATGATAATATGAAGATCATACATGAGTCTGTCTCTGAAGTCCAGTTAGTTTCAAAGAAACTGAGAAAGGACGTCACAACTATCCAGAACCAATTAAAGGTTCCAAATAAAAGAAACATTCCTCTGAGAACTCAGTACCAAGGTACTCAGCAGAGATGGAATCCCCAGTGGAATGTCCAGTGTGACTTCTGTGGGAAGAAAGGTCACACCACAAAGGTGTGCTGGCATGCTCAGCATTGGGGTGCTGACCAGTCAGTGAGACAACCTAAACAGAAGGTCAGCTGTGACTTCTGTGGAAAGAATGGCCATACTGTCCATGTATGTCGCCATAAAATAAAATATGATGCTTTACCTGTTGCACCTAATAAGCAAGGACCCAAAAAGAATTGGGTACCTAAAAGTAACTAGTTACAATGCAAGTAAGCCTGAGATGTGCTGAGAAGTCAAAGATGTGGTATATTGACAGCGCATGCTCGAGGCATATGACTGGTGATGAAACTCAGTTCATCACGTTTGAGCGTAAACGAGGAGGAAGCGTAAGTTTTGGAGACAACAAGAAGGGTAAGATAGTAGGGTCAGGAACCATTGGAGGTAATCCTACTATTGAATCTGTCTCCCTAGTCAGCGGACTCAAATATAACTTACTCAGCGTAGCTCAGCTATGTGACAATGGGAGAAAAGTTATATTTGATGCTACTGGATGTAAAATATATGAGGGTAAATCAAATGAGTTAATTTTAACTGCCCCTCGCATAGATAATGTCTTTATGCTAGACTTAGAGAAAAAGTTTTCAAAAAATGTATGCTTAGTGTCAAAGGAAGAAAATTACTGGCTATGGCACAGGAGACTTGGTCATGTAAGCATGGACCTCCTGGCCAAATTAGCAAGAAAGCAATTGGTTGAGGGACTGCCTGAACTTAAATTTGAAAAAGATCAATTATGCCACGCTTGCCAAGATGGAAAACAAACCAAACAATCTTTTCATAGCAAAAATATTGTCTCAACTAAGCGTCCGTTAGAATTACTACACTTGGATCTCTTCGGTCTAGTCCAGCCGCTGAGTCTGGGTGGAAGAAGATTTTCCTTGGTCATTGTAGATGACTTCTCTCGGTACACTTGGGTCATCTTGCTGAGTAGCAAGGATGAGACCTTTGAGACATTTTCAAATTTGGTTAGAAAAATTGAAAATGATAAAGACCTAAAATTGGCTCACATCGGAAGTGATAATGGTGGAGAATTCAAAAACCAAAAGTTTGTTGAATTCTGTGAAGCCAGCGGCATTGACCACAATTTTTCTGCTCCTAGAACACCTCAACAAAATGGGGTTGTTGAAAGGAAGAACAGAACTCTGGTTGAAATAGCCAGGACAATGCTGGATGAGCATAGGCTTCCATTGTATTTTTGGGGAGAGGCTGTTAACACAACGTGTTATATTCTTAATAGGGCTCTAGTTAGACCTATATTAAAGAAAACCCCCTATGAACTTTGGAAAGGACGAAAGCCCAACATTGGATACTTTCGTGCCTTTGGCTGTAAATGTTTTATTTTGAATACCAAAGATAGCTTAGGAAAGTTTGACTCAAAAGCTGATGAGGCTATCTTTTTAGGCTACTCAACAAACAGCAAAGCATACAGAGTTTTCAATAAACGAACTCAAATTTTAGAAGAGTCAGTACATGTTGAGTTCGACGAAACTAACCCGGCAGGTAGATACCAGCCACTGACCGAGGATGATCCACACTCAGTAATCGCTGACCAAGAACCAGCTACTGAGTCATTCACTAAAAGGCTGACCAAGAGTAAGAGTGAACCTAAGATTACTTTCACTGACCAGTCTACTTCTGCAGAGATTGTTGAAACACAGACAGCACAAGACATAAATCTACCTCAAGAGATAAGGATTCCAAGAGGGCACTCAGAGAGTGCAATCCTTGATTCTGCTGGGAATACCCTGATGACGAGGAATCAACTCAGGAGGTACCTCATCAATGTAGCCTTCATCTCAGTTCAGGAACCTAAGAACTTCGCTGATGCTGAGGAAGATGAATTCTGGATGAGCGCAATGCAAGAGGAACTTGACCAATTCAGAAGAAACGATGTATGGGAGCTAGTGCCACATCCAAGGAGTCAGAAGACCATTGGAACAAGATGGGTCTTCCGCAACAAGCTGGATGAGCAAGGAAATGTAGTCAGGAACAAAGCAAGGCTTGTAGCTCAGGGCTACAGTCAACAAGAAGGTATTGACTACGGTGAGACCTTTGCCCCAGTGGCAAGGCTAGAGGCTATTAGGATCTTATGTGCATATGCATCTTACATGAACTTTAAATTATTCCAAATGGATGTTAAGAGTGCATTTCTTAATGGAGTTGTAAACGAGGAAGTTTATGTTAATCAACCTCCAGGGTTTGAGGATCCAAAATTCCCAAACCACGTTTATAAACTCAAAAAGGCTCTGTACGGCCTCAAGCAAGCACCACGTGCTTGGTATGAGAGGCTGACCAGTTTCCTGCTGACTAGAAATTACATCAGGGGCAAAGCTGATACAACCTTATTCATTAAGAGAAAGGGTAAAGATACCCTACTGGCTCAAATTTATGTTGATGATATAATATTTGGTGCAACTAACGAATCAATGTGCAAGGAATTTAGCAAACAAATGCAGACTGAGTTTGAAATGTCGATGATGGGAGAACTCAACTTCTTCCTCGGACTTCAAATTAAACAAGGAAAGAATGGCATCTTCATCAGTCAAGCTAAATATGCCAAGGAAATATTAAAGAAATATGACTTGGAAAATTGCAAGCCAATATCCACTCCTATGGGCACTGACACTGTCCTCTGCACTGACGAGAATGGTAAGCAGTAGACAGCAAATTATATCGAGGTATGATAGGCTCTCTACTTTACTTAACAGCCAGTAGACCGGACATTCAGTTCTCAGTATGCTACTGTGCTAGATATCAATCTAACCCTAAGGAATCTCATTACATAGCTGTAAAAAGAATCCTTAGATACTTGCAAAGCTCAGTGAACGCAGGTTTATGGTATCCCAACACACATGGCTTTACACTCGTTGGATACACTGACGCTGACTATGGTCGAGACAAGCTAGAACAAAAAAGCACCTCTGGAGGATGTCATTTCTTAGGAAGCTGTCTTGTATCTTGGTTCAACAAGAAGCAGGCGTCAGTAGCCTTGTCTACCACTGAAGCTGAGTACATTGCTGCTGATCATTGTGTTGCTCAAGTCCTATGGATTAAGCAATAGCTTGAAGACTATGGTGTTCAAACAAAGACAATTGAGGTCAAATGTGACAACAAAAGTGCAATTGATCTATCAAAGAACCCAATTCAACACAGCAGAATGAAGCATGTCAGCATAAGGCATCACTTCATTAGAGACCATGTACTCAAAGGTGAGATAAAGCTGACTTACGTCCCAACGGATGAGCAGCTTGTAGATATCTTCACAAAGCCACTGGCTCGTGAACAGTTCAGCATACTGAGAGAAGCCATTGGTATGTTTAATCCTCTTCAGTACATTCCTATTTTAGTATGTAAATTTATGCTGAGTGAATTACTATGCTGAATGAATTATGCAAATGCATGCTGAGTGGTTGTTATGCTGAGTACTTAACACAAAATACACATCAATACTAAGTCAAATATGCACACTGAGTAGTAAATTTTAAACTGAGAAATGATCCTGTCATATACTACTGACCACTCAGAATCCAAAACGCTTAGTATTCTAAACGCTGAGTGTTAGATCCGTTGCTTTAAATGCAAAAGCACGCGTATAGCCACCTAGGATGACGTATGCACCGAATGTGTCATAAAAGCCAGGATTTTTGTCGGTTGACAATCCCAAGGCAAAACTGACACATGGATTCGATAAGATCCACACTTCACCGCTATAAATAATGGGCAAATCCCCATTCTTTATTTTCTTTACATCTACCGAATTCTAAGGCAAAGAGCTTTCTCTCTAAAAACTCTCAAAGCTTCCCAAACCCTTTCTGAAACTATGACTCAAGTTTCCATCAACATCTCCGGTGCCAGTCACCCTAAAACTACCAAGGTCACTACGCCGAGTAAAGGAAAAACTGGGCAAGCTACCTCCTCCAAAGAAAAACCGACCAAAATCAGAACCTATACCAAGGTTTTTGATAATATTACCGAATGGAAGGTGGACTTCTCACGATGGGTCTCGGAGAACTTCGTGACTTCTGAGCAACCCTTCTGCGAATGGATATCGCAAAATAGATGGACCGAGCTGTTCTCCATTAGAGATCACACATATCCTGACCTAGTAAGGGAATTCTACAAGAACCTCCAAGTTACTGATGATAACCAGGACTGTCTGGCAACAGTAGTAAAGGGGAAAACGATTTTCATCAATCCCATCTATCTGGCAAACTTGCTGAAGTTAAAAAATGAAGGAGCAAAGCTGAGAAGATTTGGAGATTAGGACAATACTGGGTACGTAGTCACCTTCTGTAAACCTGAAGGTCACTCAGGAGAAGTCTCCAGTTCCTCTATGGGTCAGCATCAAAAGATGGCTCACTATCTGTTGTCCTACTTCATTTATCCGAAGATCAACTGCACAACCTCAGCAACGAACTTCGAGCAATGCTTCATATGGCATATGCTGACATATAAGCCGATCAACATGCCAGTATTCCTCATTGCTGGCTTCCTAAGGAGTACCGGAACTCTAAGGTTGGGATCGCTCATCACCAGGATCCTCGTTGATCATCAGATAGATCTAACTGATGAAGTTAAAGCTAGAGGATCTGAAATCACAGCAGCTTCTCTGAGGGCTTTAAAGTTCAATCAGCCTCTGAAGAAAGGAAAAACTGCTGCTGCTGATGAACAACAAGCTGAGGAAACAGCTGTCCCGAAGAAAGGGAGAAGAACTAAGCCTCCAGATGCCCGCAAGAGGAAAGCTGTTGAGACCACTTCAAAGAAGGCTGAGCCTAAGGCAAAGAAGCCTAAGTCAGTTGCTGAACCAGGTCAGGAAAGACCTAAGTCAGCTGAGAAAAGGAGCAGGCAAGATAAGCCTGAAACTGAGGACAGAACTGATGCTGACATACAGCCTCAAAAGAAGCAGAAGTCTTCCATACTGACTCCCATTGATGCTATTCCTACTGACATTGTTGTGCCTGGTGACTCCCACTACACACAGTGTCTAGGAACTGTAGCTGAGGAACAAGAAGATGAGGTGCATCTGGACGATCAGTTCATTGCACAAGTTGAGGAAGAACTAGATGGTGACAGTTCAGAAGATGACGAAGAAGAAGAGGCCAGCGGTCAGGATGACGCTGAAGAAAATGAGGAGACAACCAGTGAGGTTGAAGCTGAGCAAGCCAATACTGAGTTGGCAGCTGGAGAAGAACAAGAATATGACCAACACAATGTTAATCAAGTACATGAGCAAGCTTACCAGCTTGATGCTGAACAAGAAGAAACTTCTCCATCTCACTCAGGAGAATCTATTCAAGCTGACATTCCTCCTCGCAGAAGAAGATTGGTTAAGGCAAGTCAGAAGACAGTCAGCGAAATTCCTGTTCCACAACCAACTCTTCCTGACTTCGTTATTCAGAAGCCAACCCAGGACCCTTCTGCAGTTAAGCTGAAATTTTTCAAAAGACAACCAACCTCTAATACATCGTCTTCCATTGAAAAGCAAGCCTCTGTTTCTTCACCAAAGGAACACGCCGACTTGAATGCTTCTGCCAACTCAACAAGTCAAGTTGAGTCGATTGCTGTAAATGTTGTTACTCCAAGCATTGTGCTGACTCCAAACATATCTGCCCACGTCAGCACTGACAGTATTCGAATTTCTACCTCTCCACTCAACATATCTGCCGATCAATCAGCTCTACCAGAACCTCAAGTGCAGATTGGAACCACACTCCCAGTCACTGACCCCGTCATTCCCTTGACTCCTCTTCCCACCGGTCATACTGATGTCACTGAAAGCTCTCAAAGTTACTTAAATGCCACTGAGTCTGGCAAAAGAATAATCGACTCAGTGCAAGCATTGATTAAAGACCTTCAACAACCTACTCCTCTTGCTGCTGGGTCTTCAACTATTGAGACTACTCAGCTTTCCCAAGTCACTCAGCTTCTCAACGAAGTTAAGGGATTCAAGGATTTGCTGAATGTCATCATTACTTTTCAAGCACAGCAAGCTAAGCAGGATTCCATCGCAAAGCTAGCTGAGATCCAGCTGACAACAGTTAAACATCTCAACGCTCTTCAAGAACAAGTTCAGACTTTGTCAGCTGAGAACACACGCTACGCAACTTCTGATGAAGTAAAAATGCTCTTTGCTCAGCTTCACACCGAGCAACTCAAAACCAATGAGCAAATGGTCTCTTACTCTCAGTGCTTAGTGGAGCAAATCGGTGAGGCCGTTCGATTGCTGAATCTGAACAAGCAAGAGATGGATACTGATGCTATGAAGTAAAATGAAATGTTGTCCATCACTAGACAAACCTTCAACCACATACGTCACAGCAATGTTCAGCGTCAATACTATGACACCTACTTACTCAAAACATTCCATCAAGTCATTGCTGGTCTGACCAATGCACTTACATGGATAGGCAAAGCTGAAGCCTTTACTGTCAGCATGATCAGCGCTGCTGAGCTTAATATACCCGCCGAGGTCTCAGATAATGGAGTGGCTATTTTTTATGGTGTCAATGAAAGCGCCGATAGA
Organism: Euphorbia lathyris; assembly: GCF_963576675.1. Lineage (NCBI taxonomy): Eukaryota > Viridiplantae > Streptophyta > Magnoliopsida > Malpighiales > Euphorbiaceae > Euphorbia > Euphorbia lathyris. Next base: position 33,917,321 of record NC_088913.1, on the reverse strand, counting down.
CTTAAAGCGCTGTCCACAGAACTGACCAGAGCCGTCTTAACCGACTCCTTTAGGATTCCTCCTCCCGATGCTGACAAAACGGGGGAGAAAGCACCAGTGAGAACACAGCATGAGTCTAGTCAGAAGAAAAAGAAATAGATATAGGCTAGCTCAGTATAGGCTAAGTATGTAGTCTCTATGTCTGTCTTAAACTTTTGTTTGTAAACGCTGACTACCTACATTAAATATCAATACTTGCATCTTATGTTCAAACTCTGAGTTATGAATTATCTTTATACGATGTTGTGTATTATGTTATTATGTATCTTCAATTGAATCGGCCTTGTTTAAATGCTTATAAAATTTATTGATTGAACCAAATGCTGATAACATGTTTGACATTGACTTATATATAGTCTTATAAAACTCATTGAACAATAAATTACTCAGCGCCCTCTGAATGTTAAAACCTTCCTCTTAACACTGAGTAAAATAGAATATGTTCCATGAGCTGACCTATATCTGAAAACTGACCTTAGACTTACTCAATTAAACCTTTAAATGTTTAGAGTAAAACTAAGTCAGTAGCTCAACCCTTACGGGGGAGTTTGCTAAGTTATATTAGGTCAACTATCATTGGGGAGCTCAACACTGAGTTCCTCGCTGAATAGTTTTGCCAACATCAAAATGGGGGAGTTTGTTGAAACACCTTTCCACATAATTTTGATTTGACAAAATTGTTTAAGTATAATTAAAAACATATTCTAAAAACACTAAGTTTAAATGCTTTGATTTATTCTACTAATGTGTTTGTTCAATGTTGAGTTAAATTGGTTATAAGACACAAGGATTAAAAGGCCCAAGCCCAATACAAGAGTCAAAGCCCAAGTCAAACGGTTCAATACAACTCGGCCCGCGTTTGTCAAAACGTTGTCGTTATGGACAAAACGCAACTCAGCGGAAGAAGGATCTAGAAGACCTTCAAGGAACAACTTCGGAACGAAGCTGCTGAGTTGATTAGACAAAGCGTACAAGACAGCAGCTGGCTAAGGAAAACTTCTTGACAAAGTGTTTCCACTTTGGGTAAAGTTCAGACGACACAGTATGCTGTCCAGTTGACTTTACCATAAAAGGAGAGACATTCTGCTGAGTTGACCAAAAGCTGACCGAGGACAGAAGATACTCAAATCTGATTGGCCGAGAGCTCTGAGCAAGTCAGGATGAAAACGACAGGAAGCCGTTTCCCTCCAACGGTTATTTCGAAATTCAAAATGACCGATGCCTCAAGACGTCTCTATAAATAGTGTCATCAGAAGCTTCATTCAACACAAAACTTGATCAAGCCATTACGCTGACCAAATTTCTACGCAAGTTCTGCGAGCAAGAAGCAAAGCAATCTTACACTAAATTTCATATCTTTCGTGTAAAAGTCTAGAGTGATTATTCAATCATCTAAGGTGTCTTAGCAATCATTGTTTAGGACAAACACTTATCATTTCTAGAGATTAGAAAGGAGAGGCTGAGTACTCAGTTATAGTACTCAGCGAGAGATTAGGATTGAGTAGAGGTATAGAGGAAGGTACTCTTGTTATACTCAGTTGCTAAGATTGTAAAAGGTTTGAGGCTCTACCTTTAAAGAGCTCAGTAGAGGATTCGAAATCTCGGAACGTGTTCCGGGGACAGGACGTAGGCTTAGAAGCCGAACCTGGATAAATCTGCTGAGTAACGTATTTCTTACCGTAAACTCCTTATATATATTGCTTGCTTAAATAACCAAAAACTGACCAAGTAAAGAGGTCAAGCTGAGTTGTGCGCATCGAACATCTGAGCTCAAGAATAGACTCCAAGTGCTATATCCTGACTCAAGTTAAGAAACTGACCTAGTCACCAGTTGACTAAGCCAGTATCTTGCTGTTTACTCAGCGCCGCTGTTTAAAACCTTTTCTCTTAAGAAAAGAAGTCTGCCCTAAATTCAAAAAGCTTAAATAGTTCCTAACCCCTCCTTGGAACTATACTTGCAACGTTATAAGGGACCAACAATAATCTTCAATCATTATCATCAACATGACTATCACTCTTATAAGAGTCATTTCATAAACATCAACATCAACATCATCAATATAAACCTCATTACTATGATACAATTTCCTATCAATAAGAGTCATTTCATAAAATCTTAATATGAAGATCACTCTTATAATTCTCCATTTAACTCCTCAAAATCAATTAAGCTAACATGCTTTTTTTCTTATATTCACCACTACATATATCATCAATCCAACCAAATAAACTTCAATCGTTTCTCCAAACTATATAATCAAGAAATATAGAGTACCTAAATTACGACAATCAATGTTTTTTTTTCTCCAAACTTCAAATAATATCTTTACACCCATAAAAGTCAATAAATCTATAATATCATTCAATTTTCTTAATTGACCTATAAACACTCAATTTGATCCTTCTATAAACTCAAACCATAATCACACAAACTTCAATTCAAAATCACTTCTATTAACAATATATGTACTACAAAATTTTAATTATCAATATATATATCCTCTTATATCATATTTATCTCTTAATTTTCTACCTCAAATTGTGCTTAAGATCAAAAAAAATTTGTCCTCAAGATTCATATCTTAATTATTTCCTCAAACACTATTTAAGCTTATCCAATTTTCATATTTAATCATCAAATCACGAACTCTAATATATTCTCCCACTTTACTTTTCATTAATCACTAACATCAGTATCTCTCTAAACATCATTTATATAACTCTCAATAATTCTAAACCCCAACCCAATGAAGTTCACCAATAAAACAGTAATTTAAATTTCAGATCTCATTTATTCAACTTAAGATTCTATAATACACTAAATTCATGTTATAATCTCCCAATCATTAATCAACTTCCAAACCCATTAAATGAAACATCCATATTTTATCTTTCTCAATCCCATATCTATTATCTTCAATTTATCACTTTATCATTTTCTCAATTTCCTATATTCCTAAGAACACCATCAGATGTCGTTTCCAGCCTAACTTCTTCATACGGAGTCCGATTAAGGCGATTCAAAAACCTTTGGAAACGTAAGATAAAAATAAAGAACTTTCATTTAGGACTCTATGACAGATTCAGCCTATATCTGGTCGAAAAATACATCATAAGATTCATATACGAATCTGATTCTCCCGTAGCACCTATATAGACAATTCTCTATATCTCTAGCTCAATGTTATGACTTACTCATAACCTATATCACCAAATATGAAATAATATACTATTTTTCATACACCTAAATATTGCTAACCATCAAATCTCATTTTTACACCTCATTAGCTAGTTACTCAATCCTCGAAAAATTTCAAATTATTTCTTAGCTTGCACCAAATATTCATATTCCTCAATTACTATCAACATTAGGTCCGAAGAATTTCACCTAGAGCTCTGATACCAAACTGTCACACCCGACCCTAAACGACCTCAATCGGCATCAGGCGTGAAATAGAAAGATCATAATCAATACTTAGGCGTCTCCAATTTATCCAAATATCATTATATTACAATTGCAATACCAAAGTTCTAACCATAATTCTAACAATAAGCAACAACTTCCGATCCTTGCCTAATCGGTCGGTAACCTTCTCTCTATCATGTACTTTCTCACCTAAAAACATTAAAACATTTAAAAAGGTGAGACAAAAATCTCAGTAAGAAACTATCAGCTATAAAAACCAACTTTACTTAACATAGCTACATATATACATTTATAAAGGGATTTAATCAAAACCTTATAAAATATACTCAAAACTTAAGTTTATAAAATAAAATTTATGTATGTGTATCCATCCTCGAATTCCACCCGTGTAGATCATAACATCAATCATAACAATATCGAGATATCTCATTTATATCTCGTTCCTTGCCTAACAGTTAGGACTACCAGTCGTGCACTCTGGCCATACCGCCATTAGATATGGTCTTACAACTTACAACTCCTACCCCGGGCAATCCTAGATGGACAAAACCATTTAATCTTTCGAAATATCACAACTCATAAAAATCATATTTGGACTTCAATCCAAAATAATAACAACAATAACCGCAATAGATTTCTCAATCCAAAAACAATTCGTAAGAAATCATCAAATTCATTTTATTCAGTATATATATACATGGAAACCAAAAACATATATGTATATATGTAAATCAACCAAATCAAGCCTTAAATCAACATAATGAAGTAAAATCTGAAATTCACATAGAAGCATAGTCAATAGCTTCATTTGAACCATAATTTCACAATAAAAAGCAAAATCGTGAAAAACCCCAATTTTATAAAATTCTTGCATAACCCTAAAATATCAATTTCTGGAAATTCTTTGATTATATATATATATATCTATATACATAAAACTCAAAATATAGTTGATAGTTACTTACCTTGGCTACTAATTGAAGAAAACACGTCTGTTCAATTCTCCTCTAAATTCTGTCTAAGACGTTTCCCTCCAATCACTGCCGAAACTCAAAAACTCTTCGGTTAGGACTTAGATCTATGCATAAGGATGCTATGGTTTCAATTTCGAGTGATTCGGACGGTGGAATCTCCGTAAATCAAAGAAACGGTGGAGAAACGGTTCAGAGAAAACTGATGATAAAAACGAAAGAAACAGAAAAAGAAAAAGAAATAAAATAGATGATGATGATCACCGCCCGTAAAGATTTGATATATATATCTCAAATTTGGCAAACATCACGTTTGATCCTTCATCTTTCCATAATCTTTTAAAAATTATCCTAACTTTTAATTTACACATAAAACCATCGAATTAACTCCAAACTTTTTCCATAGCACTAAATAAAAATCACACACCTAATAATTATAATATATACTAATATCAAAATATAAATTCTAGAAATTTAGACACGGACGTGATAAGGTTGGTTAAGGCACAAGATCATTTATTCAACTGGGGTTCAAATTTTGGAGAAGATAATGCAGTTGTAATTAAAAAAAAAATTGAGCATCTCCTAAAAAATGCGGTCAAGAACTCCACCACCGGCAATGGGCTTGCCTTATCTTCACATGTTATTGAGTGGTTATTCATATTTAATCATAAAGCTAGGATGTAATGAGGAAGGGTTTAACAGTAGCAAGAAAAGTTGTTGGCTTAACACTTACTATTTGCTTATTTTAATGTTCAAGAAATCAGGAAATCTCAAAAAAAAAAAAAAAAATATGCAATATCCATTAACCCAACATTGAGTTTCTTTACATTGCACTCAATCACCATCACAATATCCAGTTAGCTGCAGATTACTTACAAAAATGTAAAATAAGCCATAGTTGATGGTAGCTTTAAGATACCGAATAAGATAAAGAAAATCATCCATATGATGAGAACAAGGAATGTGCATGAACTGATTGAGTTCTTGGACAACAAACCCAATAACAAGATGAGTAAAATTAAGATAAATCAACCGAAAATAAACATATGATGAACATATGGTGTGTGATAAACAGATCCAATAGAGAGTTCTATGTCAATATTTAGTCGCATAGGAAAAGAAGGAAGAGCCTGATCAATACCAACATCAGAAATCAAATTAGAGAAATATTTACGTTGAGATAAAAAAAAAAGATGTCGTCATTTTCCGTTGTTATTTCAATACCAAGGAAATATTGAGCGTGGCCTAAACCCTTAATGGTAAAAGAAGAATGAATATATTGTTTAAAATCTTCAATATAAGTTTCATAGTTACTACTTATAAGAACATCGTCTATAGAGAATAAAAGAACATGAATCACACCTTTTTGAACATATGTAAAAAGGCAACTATCAATATAGTTTGGGTGAAATCAAACATTATTATTTGAGAAGTAAATTCCTTGTTCCACTATCGACCAACCTGTTTAAGCCTATATATGGCTCAATTGACAAACTTGACCGTTAAGCGCTTTGGTATAACCTTGTGCCAGATTCAAATAGATGAATTCATTGATAAATGCATAAAGGTTATAATTGTTAATATTAATTTGATGAATATGGCATGCCTTAGATGCATCAATATTAAACAATAAATGAACTGTAACAACTATAGTGCCGGGAGAAAAAAATCTCAACATAATAAATTCCTTGAATCTGATTGCAACCCTGATGTACAATTTGAGCCTTATAAAGATCAACAAAACCATCCAGTTTACGATTAATACAAAAAATCCATTTAGTAGATGTGTTTATTTCCCTTAAGGAGAGAAGTAATATCCAATGTATTGTTGTCTTCTAAGGATCGTGACTGCATTATAAATATATTGCATGTTCTTTAGTAGTGTTGATTATGGTGAGATAAGCATTAGTTGTATGGCTAAAAGGAAGTAATTTAATAAAAGAAGGGGGATACGGGATAAGAAGTATGTGCCAAAAAATCATCTAACCACGTTGATAGTTTAATAGATATTCCACTTTTAGTATCGCATGAAAGAGCTAATGACAGAGTTATAGTTGTAGCTAATGGGCAAGTATGTGTGGGAACATGTGAAGGGCACAATTTACTAGGTAAGGATGGGCTACTACATAGTGGTTTTTGTGAAGTTGAAGATGCAATAGGGTTTTTAAGAGTTGAAGAGATAGATGGAAGATTATGGTCTTTTAAAGGATTAGGACAAGTTGGTGAGATATAATAACTTTTTGAATTACGAGTAGCACTAGTATTATGGGGAAAACAAAATGATTATGTATCATATGATAGTCTAGCAAGTATATATGGTGATGGGTTGGTATGTGTACTTACTAATATAGTGGAACCACTTGTAAGATATTAATATGAATTAGTCCTTTAACTACCTGGTTAAGTTTTTATTGCAAATTATTCCATGACATGGTATAAGAATCTCTTTGATCAAGCGATCGATGGTTCGAATACTGACAACCTCATTTGTAGATTAAATTATAGGACATCGTAATATGAGCCTGTGTTGTGCATGCTTCAAGCTTAGTGGGCATTGACATGCAAGGGTGTGTCAAATGTTAATATGGATTAGGTCTTTAACTATCATGTTGAATTATAGGAATCATGAGCGAGCGAGAGAAAAAATAATGTGACAGATACATATTGAGATAGTTTGAACATACTTAATTCTCAATAGTTAAACAAAGTTAGGGTTACAAAATATATATGACGGGGATTAGGGAATAAAATTTAAAAGGGAATATACATACTTAGAGTGCTAAACCTAAACTGTAGAGAACAGTTAAGAAAAAGAATGTGTTTTATATCCTTAAACTCTCTTAATGATAAACACAAGTTAATACAATTCAATATTCATCACAAATCTTAGATTGTATATCACCATATAATGAAACATGGTATTAGAGCCTCTTTGGTCAAGTGATAAAGGGTTCGAATCCTAACAACCTCATTTGTTGATTAAATTGCATGACATGGTAATATGGACCATTATTGTGCACGTTTCAAGCCTAGTGGGAATTTGCATGAGGAGGGCATATATGATATTAATATGAATTGAGCCTTTAACTACCAGCAAGCTTTTCGTTTGAAGATGCAACTACTGTAATTTAAGTCTTCTACTCCTTATTGCTTTGAACCGAGGAAAGAATTGAATTCGAAATATGCAGTCTACTCCTCCTCATTAGGTTTTTCTGATTTGGTAGCGACATCATCATTAGCAAGAAGAGAGTGATTCTCTTGGTGGGTATTTATGTTCTTCCCTTATTGCCTCTTAGGGCTAAATCTCTTGAAAGTTTGGTTATAAGTGAGTTCCTTTTTATTATGTTATCATTGTTTCTCTTTCATTTCTTGGATTATCTTATATTTTTGTCTTTTGTGATTATGGGGTTTTCACATTTTATGACTATGATTTTTCCTTTTCAAGTTTTATTTATTTCTTAGGAGTATAGGGTATGATCATTTCATCAAAAACTGATAATGCAACCTTGGATTAGCATTTCATCAACGACTGGTTTCATATATACATAAATGTTGTTGTTAGCTCAAAAATAGAACAAATTGAATATGAAGATAGTAATAGTGAATGTCACGACCCGAACCTAGCCATGACCGGCGCATAAATTAAGATTACCTCAACCTATGCTAGCCTCGAATTTAATTTCAAATAATACTGATCAAACTAATAAAGCCTTCTAACATGATGATACAACTTAAACTGTAAGGAAATATATACCACAAAATATCCGAAAGTCTCCAATCTGTACAATAACAATGTCTAGCTAAAAATATCCTCCTTCAATATCGAACCCAAATGTCTGCCCAGCTATAGAGATCTTAATCTGAAAAATATAAAATCAACGTGGTATGAGATTTCCGTCTATGCGAGCGAAAATCTCAGTGAGTGATAATCATAGCACAACAGACGGGGAACAGGCAGATATGCAGATAAGTTTCAAATTTGTTTTCAGAATTTATCAAATATGATGGTGCAGAGAAATCAAATAATATTAAATAATAATAATAAAATTACAGAAATTCTCAAAACCACGGTATAGTAACATTAGAGTGATGATATTCCACATCACCAAATGCCAGATAACAGACACAGATGGTAGCGCTACCAGATTCAGATACAGAATGTCTTCACCGACCTTATGCATGATTCTAAAACAACTGACACAGAGACAAACACGTACACAGATAAAACAATAACAAATAATGCAAGCCTAATATGAAGGTCAGTGAGACATGAAAACAGATACAGATAATACTGAGCACGTGTACCGGTTTCAAAGTGTATAATTTATATCTCATAATATTTTTCAAATAACTTAAATATCCAGACGGCAGAATTCGAATAAAATTTCTTAAATATCCAGACGGTAGAATTCGAATAAAATTTCAGATTTTTAATACAAACAGTAACAGATAAAATGAATCGATTAACAGAATTAAGTATAATCTCAAAGAATTTTTACTTCCAAATAAGATAAATGATATCAGACAAACTAATGTACCAAGAGCCTGTTCCCAGAAACCCATGCTCTAATGCAGAGAATATTTGACAAATAAATTTAAGCTCAAGAAAGTCTTTTATCATTTAAAAAGAATAGGCACTATTTTGAACAAATAACATTTTTAGAAAAGTTCACCAGAACTGTCTTAAAGGAACGAAAATAGGAGATAAATTTAAAAATTCGGATCGAACTATTTTTATCAAACTTTTTAATATTAATTACCAAAGGACCGAAATATATTTTAAACAAAATAAATTTATCAAACGAATTTCATGCCAGAGATTTCAAAATCAAACAAATAGTGTCATGAACCATAGTTACCACTCACCTCGAACTCCGAAAAATAGCTAGATCCAAATCTTAGCTATCAATTTTCCCAATCCATCCGGACACCGTCAAATTTCCTATTCAATCAACATATCCAACTAAATTACTCCAAAATTTTCTATCATACTTAATGAAATTTACAACCCAAATAAGATTGAGTCCAATTAGACTATGGAGGAATCGAAGTGAATTTATATTATACAATGAATATATGGTTTTACAAAAGAACAAACAACTAATGTAAATTACCTTTTGTTGTTTGAAGAGTTTGATCAATTGCTTCCCAACTTGCTCAAAATCAAAGAAAACGACAAAAATAAAATGTTTCGGTGAAAAGAAGAAAAACCCGATTTTTTTTTGTAGAAAACGTGAACCTTTAAGAACTGTTTTTAATTGAGTATTTATTTGTTAAGAGTTTAAACTAAAATAGATAACTTAAATATAGGAGAAATAAAAATGTATTATATTAACAAAAGAGTTATTGTTGACAAAATAAAGTAATTAACCCAAACCATGATTTAAAAAAAATCGAAACACTGCACCTTTTGTTTTTTTTTGTTCTTTTTTTTATTATATGGAAAGTGCATAGAAAAATACTAATATTATGAAAGCCATAAATTCCATAGTTGATAAATTATTATAATATGAAAAAAAAACCCAAAATTACTAATTAACACATTATTTTCAAAGGCAAATAATTAAAATTATACATCTAATTAGATTTATTTTTAAAGAACCATCTCTAAAATTCGGGATATTACAGTGAAAGTGATAACTAAATAAGTAAATGATAACAATATAGGTAGAAGCATCAGTAGAATATAAACCTAATAAGATTATAAAACGATGAATATTTATAGATAGTGGAGCTGATATATGTTTACCCAAGCAAGATGTATTAGTTTCCCATAAATGGAAAAGATCTAAAGGTCATAAATTAAGAGTCACATGATTTTGTGAACAAGTTAAATAATTAGATATCATAGCCGAAAATATGAGATTAATACTTAATAAGACAATATTTACCCATAATTTATCAATAAAATAACATGAGACAACACATATTATTAGGAAATAATTTCTTAGATTTCTTTAAAACACAGATTATAAAACAAGAAACAATTAGTCTTTTAACTCCTTCTAATAAATGGATTATATTTAAGAGAGTAATACTTTTATTCCAAGCTTACATCGGACCGATGGCTCCGCTAACCTAACCCCTCAACCTAATCACGTCGGCGGCGCCTTCTCCACGACGGCGATGACGACCACCTCTCCATCGACTGATTGCGATTACGCCATCGCTCGCCTTTTTTCATGCCTCTCCTTTACCTTGAACAATACAATCGCTACACCAGTCCACACCCCCGTGATGCCGAACCCTTCCATCGCTCATCTTTTTACCCAGAAGGCTTTCACCATGGCCTCGGGAGATCAGGCCAGCACCCCGTTGTTGGTCCCTTATAACGTGACAAGGTTAGTTCCAAGGGGGGGGGGGATAGGAACTATTTAAAATTTTGTCCGTTAAGGCTGACTTCTTTTCTTAAGAAAAGATTTACACAGCGGCGCTAAGTAGTTCTAAGACACAAGCTTAGTCAACTTGTGACTAAGTCTGTTTCTTTCCTTGAGTCAGGAGATAACACTTAGAGTCTATTCCTGAACTCAGCTTCTTAGTGCACTCAACTCAGCTTGAGTTCGTTACTTAGTCAATATTATAGCAAGCAATATATAAAGGAGTTTAAGGGTTAGAAATATGTTACTCAGCAGACATATCCTGGTTTGGCCTCTCCGCCTACGTCTAGTCCCCGGAACGCGTTCCGAGCTTTTTGAATTCTCTACTGAGCTCTTTAAAGGTAGAGCACGAAACATTTTACAATAGAAGCTAAGTATACAAGAGTACCTTCCTCTATACCTCTACTCACTCCTATAACTATCGCTGAGTACTATAACTGAGTACTCAGCCTCTCCTTTCTATTCTTCCAGAAATGATAAAATGTTTGTCCTAAACAACAATTGCTAAAACACTTTAGATGATTGAAATCACTCTAGACTTTTACACAATGATTGGAAATTGGTGTAAGATTTTGCTTTGCTTTTCTCACAGAACTTCAAGTATGAATTTGGACAGCGTTTCGACTAATTAAAGATCTGCATGGAATGAAGCAATTGAGAGGTCTTTATATAGTGACACTTGAGGCATCGGTAATTTCGAATTTCGAAATAACCGTTGGAGGCAAACGGCTTCATGTCGTTGTCACTCAGGACGTGCTCAGTGTCGTTGGCCAATGAGATTCTTGCATCTTCTGTCTACGGCAGCGCTCAGCAGTTTTTCGTTAGATGAACAGAATGTTTCGACATTTACGGCAAAGTCTTCCAGACAGCTTCCTGCGCCTTCTGAACTTTACCCAAAGTAGAAATACTTTGTCTAGAAGTAGGTTATGTTCTGCCGCTGACCTGACTGCATTGTCGCTCAACTCAGCAGCTTCCTCTTGAAGCTTTTTGTTAGAAGGCTTCTCGATCCTTCTTCACGCTGAGTCATCGTTTTACTTGATACGACTGCGTTTTAGCTTCTTGGGATGTGAGGTCTTGATCTGTTGACTTGGGCTTGACTTCCACTTATGGGCCTTTAGACTTTTTATCTAATGTCTTATAAAACAATAAACTCAACATTGAATAAACACATTAGTTGTGAATAAATTAAAGCATTTAAATTTAATGTGTTAGAATATTTTTTATCAATTACTTAAATAATTTTGTCAAATCAAAATCATGTGGAAATGTGTTTCAACAAACTCCCCCATTTTGATGTTGGCAAAAATATTCAATTGAAGAACTCAGTGTTGAGCTCCTCCATGATAGTTGACCTTATATTACTCAGGATACTCCCCCGTAAGGGATGAGCTACTGACTTAGTTTTACTTTAAACATTTCAAGGTTTAATCAAGTAAGTCTAAGGTCAGTTTTCAGAAATAGGTCAGCTAATGGAATATATTCTTTTTAACTCAGTTTATGCGGAAGATTTAGATATCAGAGAGCGCTGAGTATATCTTTGTTCAATGTGTTTAAGAAGACATATAAAAGAGGTCAACTTATAGATCAACACAACATACAATCATAGAGCAATGTAGTTAATTAACACAGTTGATTTAATGAAGATGCGTTAGAGTTTATAACAAAACATAAGTAAGCATCACATAAGATTGGTCAATTTTGAAAAAGGTAGATGCATGCATAGTTTTGTATTCAGGGTCAGCACAACAAAATTCATAAGGGAAAGACTACAAGTTTATAAAATCTAAGTCTAGCACTCCTAGCCGAGCTATTTTTTCTTGTAGTTGAGTTGGGCTTCATGCAAATTAGCTTTTCCTTTTCCCTTGAATTTTTGCTGACTTCCTGATGCTTCCCCTGATTGTTGAGTTCTTTAAGCTTGTTCTTTCTCCCCCGTTTTGCCACCATCGGCAGGAGGAGGAATGAAGGTGTCTTCAATGGCAGTATGAGTTAAGCGTTTAGAGAATGCCTTAAGCCTGCGCGTGCTTTCATTGATGCCATCAAAAACAGGAACACCCTCATCTAAGACAGAACGTGGAATCCTGATATCCGAGGCACTGAGCATACTCAGGATATATGATTGAGACCTTCCAACCCAGTGTATACTATCAGTGAGCATTGCAAAGGCTTGATGAAACATCTTTAGCAAGGACGTGTCAAAATACTGACGTTGAGCATTTGAGTGGCGCACGTGGTTGAAAGTAACTCGAGAGTACTTCAGAATTTCATTCATCTTGAGTTGGTTAGTTTCCATCTCTTCCTTACTCAAGTTGAGTAGACGGACAGCCTCACTGATTTGCTCAATGGAGCATTGGGAGGAGGAAGAGAGTTGCTCATTTGTTCTGGCTTGCTCAGTGTGAAGCTGGTTGAAGAGTTGATGAACTTCAGCAGAAGTTGCATACATTGTGTTCGCAGATGACAGTTGATGAAGTTGACCCTGTAGAGAGTTCATGTGATTGACCATGGTCAGCTGGAGTTCGGCCAGCTTTGTTATTGATTCCTGTCTGGGCTGTTGAGATTGAAGTGAAGTCATGACACTCAGAAGATCCTTTAGACCTTTGATTTCTGTGAGAAGCTGAGTGCTAGACGAAAGCTGAGTTGGCTCAATAGGAACTGACCCAGCGGCATCGATATTTGTTTGATGGAGGTCCTGGAGCAAAGCTTGAGCTGAGTCAATAATTCTTCGACCAGACTCAGAGGCATTCAGATACGAGAAGGATCCATCATTATTTGGCCCAGTTGCCGGAGAATGAGTAGAATCGGATTGTGGAGGTGTTTGGTTCTGCTCAATATTAGAAGTGCCAGCATGATCATCAGCTGGTCTTGAGTTGAAATTTCCAGTAGAGGCTGACTGGATTATATTCTGCACTTGTATTTGTGGAAGAGGATGATCGGTAGAATGTGTTACTTACTCAGAGTCAGGCTGAAGCTGACTGGATTTGGGAAGCTGAGGAAGTTCAGTATTTACCTGAGCAGGTATTTCCTTAGCTTGCTCATCATGTTGAGGAGCAGGAACTTCGAGCACTTGCTCGGGATCATCTTGGTTTAGAGAAGCATTTAAGTCGGCATGTTCCTTAGGCTGAGAAACAGAGGCTTACTTTTCCTGTTGCTCTGGTGGAGACTCAATAGGATTAGAGAAGAACCTAAACTGCACATCTGATAGGTCAGTGATCTCATCCCTCAGAGGTGAGTCACTCATTAGATCAATGACGGGGGATCTATGTGCCTTCTTCTTAAGTCTTCTCAGTCTCTTTGTCTTTGGAGGAGAGGGGTCAGCAGGAATGGACTCAATAGAGTTAGTAGGTGAAGTTTCCCTTTGAACAGTGTGTTCCTTTGCTATTGGCTCAGCTTCTTCTTCTTCAACCTGCTCAGTGTAGGTTGTTTCATGTTGTTCAACATCTGATGGCTTATGTTGCTCATCATCCACTGTTTCCTCATTATCGAACTGACCACCCAGTTCTTCTTCACCTTGTTCAACCTGTGGTTGCTCAACATCAATGCCAAGACTTCGTGCATAGTGTGAGTCAGCAGGAATAACGAAGTCAGTGGGAGGTGCATTGATGGGACTTAACCCAGAAGAGATTTTCTTCTTCTTCCTCAGTGGTTGCTCATCCGCGTCCTCTTTCTCTTCTACCTCAGGCTCAGCTTGCCTTTTGAGGTTTTCCGTTGACTTAGATCCAACCTGACCTTGTTGAATTTGGGGCTTAGTTCCTCTGGACACGAACTTAAGCTTTTTAGGTGGAGAAACAGCGTCTCTAGAGGGGCTTTGAACAACTTTCCTCTTTCTTTCTTTCTTTCCTTTACGGGTCTGCATCCCTTCGGTTTCCTGGACAGCGACTGCTTTCCCTTTCTTGGGCACAGTTGGTTGATCGTAGAATAGACCAAACAGTGCAGCTGCAGTGATCTCTGTGCCCCAAGTGTGGATTTACTCAACCAAGCTCACCCTATGATCCTTGAGGATTCTAGTGATAATGGAGCCTAACCTAAGGGTTCCAGTACTTCTTTGAAACCCACCGATTATAAAGACAAGCATGTTGATCGGCGTATAGGTCAGCATGTGCCAGATGAAGCACTGCTCAAAGTTTGTCGCTGAGTTGGTGCAATTGATCTTGGGGAAGAGGAAATTGGTCAGTATGTAATGGGCCATCTTCTGATGTTGACCCATAGAGGTACTCGAAATTTCCCCTATATGACCAGGAGGTTTACAGAACTCAACGGAGTAGTTGGTTTTATCTTGGTCACCTGATTTATGAAGTATTGCTCCTTCATTTTTCAGCTTGAGTAGTGAGGCAAGGTAAGCAGGGTTGATGAAGATATCCTTTCCTCTAACCTTGGTGATCATGTAGTCCCGATTATCATCCGCGGCTCTTAGGTTAGCGTAGAATTCCTTCACTAACTCAGGATAGGTAGCGTCGCGGACTGAGAATAGCTCGGTCCAGCCGTTCTTTTTGATCCACTCATAGAAAGGTTGCTCAGCTTCCACAAAGCCCTTTGAAAACCATCGAGAGTGGTCAACCTTATACCCGCTCACACTCTCGTAAACCAGAGAGTAGGTGCGTTCCACGAGCTTCTTTGCCTTATCCTTCTGTTGTTTTCCTTTCGAGGAGGTGGCTTGGTCAGCCTTGGTTTGCTTCCTTGGTGTAGTGACCTTAGAATGGTCACGCTGACCAGGTTCTTGAGACTTGGTGGGAGATGGAGGGTTTTCATCGGAGCGATTATCGGCGTAACCGGCACCGGAGACATTTTGAGAATCATGATTCTTAGAGAAGTTTGAGAAGTTTTGGGAATTTTTAGAGAAGAGTTTTTTAATACCAGAGATTTCTAAGCGTAAAGAGGTAAGAGTGGGAAATCGTTCACTATTTATAGAGATGTCGAGTTGATCTAAAGCGTTAAGGTGGCCGTTTGACCTCGAGATACTCAATCGATAAAGATTCTGGCATTTATGACACATTCGGCGCATGTATATTCTAATTATTGCGCTTACATCATCCTAGGTGGCTATTTAATTCGCGTGTTGTGCATTAAGTTTTGCAACGGATATTTAC
This sequence comes from Euphorbia lathyris, assembly GCF_963576675.1. Classification (NCBI taxonomy): domain Eukaryota; kingdom Viridiplantae; phylum Streptophyta; class Magnoliopsida; order Malpighiales; family Euphorbiaceae; genus Euphorbia; species Euphorbia lathyris. The sequence continues at coordinate 33,901,423 of NC_088913.1, read as the reverse complement.
TCAGTGTTAAGGATTTCAAACGTTTAAAGTTCTGATTAGTCAGTGTTACGCAAAGGAACAATTCGTGTGTTTAATCACTCAGTTTAAGATAACCACTCAGTGTGTATATCTACTCAGCATGTAATAGATATTGATTTAGCATAAATCACTCAGCATGGTAATCAACTCAGCATGCATATATCGCATATTATACTTGGAATTTACTGAAGAGGATTAAACATACCAATGGCTTCTCTAAGTATGTTGAATTGCTCATGAGCCAGTGGCTTTGTGAAGATATCAACAAGCTGCTCATCCGTTGGGACATAGGTAAGCTTGATCTCTCCCTTGAGTACATGATCTCTGATGAAGTGATGTCTTATGCTGACATGCTTCATCCTGCTATGCTGGATTGGGTTCTTTGATAGGTCAATGGCACTCTTGTTGTCACATTTGACTTCAATTGTTTTAGTCTGAACGCCATAATCTTCAAGCTGTTGCTTAATCCATAGGACTTGAGCAACACAGCTTCCAGCAGCAATGTACTCATCTTCAGTGGTTGACATGGCTAGTGACGCCTGCTTCTTACTGAACCAGGACACAAGACAGCTTCCAAGGAAGTGGCATCCTCCCGAGGTGCTTTTTCGTTCAATCTTGTCTCGTCCATAGTCAGCGTCAGTGTATCCAATGAGTGTGAAATCATGATTCTTGGGATACCATAAACCTGCATTCACCGAGCTTTGCAAATATCTAAGGATTCTTTTTACAGCTATGTAATGAGATTCCTTAGGGTTAGATTGATATCTAGCACAATAACATACTAAGAACTGAATGTCCAGCCTACTAGCAGTTAAGTAGAGTAGAGAGCCAATCATACCTCGGTACAATCTGCTGTCTACTGACTTACCATTTTCATCAGCGCAGAGGACAGTGTCAGTGCCCATAAATATAGACCTGTAATTCTCAAGTTCATACTTCTTCAATATCTCCTTAGCATACTTAGTTTGACTGATGAAGATGCCATTTTTCCCTTGTTTGATTTGAAGTCCAAGGAAGAAGTTGAGTTCTCCCATCATTGACATTTCAAACTCAGTCTGCATTTGCTTACTAAATTCCTTGCACATTGACTCGTTAGTGGCACCAAAAATAATGTCATCAACATATATCTGAGCCAGTAGGGTATCTTTACCCTTCCTCTTAATGCATAAGGTTGTATCAGATTTACCTTTGACATAATTTCTAGTCAGCAGGAAACTGGTCAGCCTCTCATACCAAGCACATGGTGCTTGCTTGAGGCCATACAGAGCCTTTTTTAGTTTATAAACGTGGTTTGGGAACTTGGGATCCTCAAACCCTGGAGGCTGATTAACATAGACTTCCTCGTTTATAACTCCATTAAGGAATGCACTCTTAACATCCATTTGAAATAATTTAAAGTTCATGTATCTTGCATATGCACATAAAATTCTTATAGCCTCTAACCTTCGCAGCCTTGCCACTGGGGCGAAGGTCTCACCGTAGTCAATACCTTCTTACTGACTGTAGCCCTGAGCTACAAGTCTTGCTTTGTTCCTGACCACGTTCCCTTGTTCATCCATCTTGTTGCAGAAAACCCATCTTGTTCATATGGTCTTCTGGCTTTTTGGTTTTGGCACTAAGTCCCATACTTCATTTCTTCTGAACTGAGCAAGTTCTTCTTGCATTGCATTCATCCAGAACTCATCGTACTCAGCTTCAACGAAGTTCTTTGGTTCCTGAACTGAGATGAATGCTACGTTGCTGAGGTATCTCCTGAGTTGATTTCTTGTCATCAGGGTGTTTTCAGTAGCATCAAGAATGGCACTTTCTGAGTGTCCTCTTGGTATTCTGATCTCTTTTGGAAGAGTGATGTCTTGAGCTGGTTGTGTTTCAACAATCTCTGCAGGTGTAGATTGGTCAGTGAAAACAATTTGAGTTTCGCTTTTACCTTTGGTCAGCACTTGAGGTAGTGACTCGGCGGCTGTTTCTTGGTCAGCGGGTGCTGAGTATGGATCATCCCCAGCCAGCTACTTATCTTTTCCTGCAGGGTTAGTTTCATTGAACTCAACATGTACTGACTCTTCTAAGACCTGAGTTTGTTTATTGAAAACTCTGTATGCTTTGTTGTTTGTTGAGTAGCCTAAAAAGATAGCTTCATGAGCTTTTGAGTCAAACTTAGCTAGGCTATCTTTGGTATTTAGAATAAAACATTTACAGCCGAAGGCATGAAAGTATCCAATGTTGGGCTTTCGTCCTTTCCAAAGTTCGTAGGGGGTCTTCTTTAATATGGGTCTAACTAGAGCCCTATTAAGAATGTACCGTGTTGACAGCTTCTCCCCAAAAGTACTTTGGAAGCCTATGCTCACTCAGCATTGTCCTGGCTATTTCAACCAAGGTTCTGTTTTTCCTTTCAACAACCCCATTTTGTTGAGGCGTTCTAGGAGCAGAAAAATTATGGTCAATGCCGTTGGCTTCACAGAATTCAACAAACTGTTGGTTCTTGAATTCTCCACCATTATCACTTCGGATGTGAGCTAACTTAAGGTCTTTCTCATTTTCAAGTTTTCTTACTAAAGTTAAAAACGTCTCAAAGGTTTCATCCTTGCTGCTCAGCAAGATGATCCAAGTGTACCGAGAAAAGTCATTTACAATGACCAAGGAAAATCTTCTACCACCCAAGCTCAGCGGCTGGACTGGACCGAAGAGATCCAAGTGTAGCAACTCTAATGGACGCTTAGTTGAGACATTGTTTTTACTATGAAAAGATTGTTTGGTTTGTTTTCTAGCTTGACAAGCCTGGCATAATTGATCTTTTTCGAACTTAAGTTCTGGCAGTCCCTCAACTAATTGCTTTCTTGCTAATTTGGCCAGGAGGTCCATGCTTACATGACCAAGTCTCTTGTGCCATAGCCAGGAATTTTCTTCCTTTGAAACTAAGCATACAGTTTTTGAAAATTTCTTTTCTAAATTCAGCATAAAGACATTATCAATACGAGGGGCAGTTAAAATCAACTCATTTGTTTTACCCTCAAATATTTTACATCCAGTGTCATCAAATATAACTTTTCTCCCATTGTCACATAGCTGAGCTACGCTGAGTAAGTTATATTTGAGTCCGCTGACTAGGGAGACTGACTCAATAGTAGGATTACCACCAACGGTTCCTGACCCTACTATCTTACCCTTTTTGTTGTCTCCGAAACTTACACTTCCACCTCATTTACGCACAAATGTGATGAACTGAGTTTCATCACCAGTCATATGCCTCGAGCATGCGCTGTCAATGTACCACATCTTTGACTTCTCAGCACACCTCAGGCTTACCTGCAATATAGCTATTTATCTTTAGGTACCCAAGTCTTTTTGGGTCCTTGTTTGTTAGGCTCAGCAGGTAAAGCATTATACTTAATCTTATGCCGACACACTTGGACGGTGTGTCCATGTTTTCCACAGAAGTCACAGCTGACCTTCCATTTGGGATATCTCACCGACTGGTCAGCACCCCAGTGCTGCACATGCCAGCACACCTTTGTGGTGTGTCCCTTCTTCCCACAGAAGTCACACTGGACATTCTGCTGAGGATTCCATCTCTGCTGACTAGTACTTCGGTACTGAGTGTTCATAGGAATGTTTCTTTTATTCAGAACCTTGAGTTGATTCTGAATAGATGTGACATCCTTTTTCAGTTTCTTAGAATCTGATTGGACCTCAGAGACAAACTTTTGCATAGTTTCTATGTTGCTATGCAAGGTTGAGTTGTCTTGGAGAAGATATCGAAGGTCACTCAGTTTGACCTCCTCAATCTCGTCACATCGTCTGTTGAGTGCTCTAACCTTCTTGTTACACTTTTTGATAAGTGTGTAGAGGTCACTCAGGGCATTTATCATTTCATTTCTAAGTAGGGGTAGTGATATTACCTCAGTTGAGTGTGCCTCATCGTCAGATGCAACGGAGGGGTCAGCATGCTCAGAAACACAAGGCTCAGCAATCTCATCTGCCATGAAGCAGATCTTTGCTGACTCAGTGGCATCGTCTCCTGATGATGATGACTCATCACTATCACTCCAGGTTGCCACCATTGCCTTCTTGTTGTTCTTCTTTTCCTTCCTTAAGGTAGGACATCTTGATTTGATATGGCCAGTTTGATGACATTCAAAGCATGTAATAGGCTTTGAGCTGTCCTTCTTGTACTTGTTGTCGCTGGACTCAGCTTTGTACTTGTCAAACTTCTTGTAAGGCTTCTTAGAATATTTATCATTCTTTCTGAACAGCCTTTTCATCTTTCTAGTGAGCATTGCCATTTCTTCATCATCTGTTGAGCTCCCATCAGTGGACTCAGCTTTCATGACAAGGGACTTTTGCTTCTTGTCTTCAGACTTCTCCTTCACCTCAAAGTTCTTCATTGAGATCTCCTAGGTCAACATCGAGCCAATGAGTTCATCATACTTGTAAGTGGTTAAGTCTTGAGCTTCCTCAACAGCAGTTTTCTTGGCTTGCCAGCTTTTAGGAAGACTCCTCAGTATCTTCTTGACTTGCTCTTCCTCAGTAAAGATCTTGCCAAGTCTCTTGAGCTCGTTGATTATGTTTATGAATCTTGAGTTCATGTCAGAGATTCCTGTTAGGGATTAATGCCAGTTAATCAAGTGTAGCGCAACGGAATTGCGGTTTAAAATTTATTTCTAATCCCTTTAGTTTGATCTTTGTCCGTTAACCATAGATTGAATAAAACCTTTTGATCCGTTTAAGGATATAAACATACCCGGACTGTCTCTTCTAGAGACGGCTGAAGAATCCACAAGGTAGTAAGATCTCCGTAGTCAGGTGCACGAACAGCTATTGAGCCAGAACCGGTGCTAGCCGAAGAACGAAAAAGAACTGGAGAGATTTTGATATTTTACCAAAATAATTCACTTTTTCCACAAGCCTATGTTTCTGGCGAAAATCAAAATGATTTCATGTATGGCCGAATTTCAATAGTGGTGGCCGAATTCATGTGTAGGTTCAAATTAGGTTTAGAGTGTTTTAATTTATATAAACCTAATTGGTTTAGGGTTAATTGGTTAATTACAAAACTAATCCAATCCTAATCTAATTACATAAATAAATACCAATAATATTTATTCTATGCAATTAATTATGATTAGATTAAATTTAATTACCCCAATTAAACAAACAACACTAATTAATAAATTAACGTATTAGTTTAATTAATTATTCACCGAATGCAATTTCATTAATTTACAAATTAATTAATTACATCCCGTAAACTAATTAATCAATTAAATACTCAACACTTAAGACCATTAATCAATTACCTTAACACAAAGTATCAATTAATCAATTAATTAACCACCAATTAACTACCTTGATATCTTACTATCAATCAATTAATTAATTTCATCTCTCCAATGTACCGTTCTATAAGTTCTAACTCAGATGTTCGATGTGCACGATCCTATGGGACTGTCCTTAGCTAGCAGTGGGCTCACGGCCCACATACAATAAGTGGGTTCTAGCAAACCATTACTGCCCCTAACCAAGACAGAGTTTCAGCAGTCTAAAGACGCAGAGACCCTGTAGTTATCTCTTAACTTCTTTTACCATTTGATATCGATATTATAAACTAGAGGTATGGCGGCTGTCATCCTCTCTGATGTTTATGATATTTCTTGATCTTAAGTAGATTGATGAAACAGATAAGTAAACTACTTATTAGGGTGTGGCCACACACTTATCAATCTCACTTATCAAGTGGCCTGTGATATCATCTCACTATTACATGAGTGGTAATTCCATCACTTCAATATCAATACCAACGTGTTCACTTGTTCACCCAATCATACCCGTATTTAGCATCCTGTTACATACCTGTTAGGCGTATGTCAAAGTGAACCGGATCCCATATTGATATTATAATGAAATCTGGTCTGAAGACGGTTAGATACCTACTTAAGAAAACTAATCACACAACCACCATGTAGTTTTCTCAGGCGGATCGATCCAGTCACATGTATACAACATGTACCCATATTCACAACTGACTTATCAAGTGCTATGGCTAGTATCAATTACTACCATACAGTCGTCGAATATACAAGTCTGTGGTCCTAATCATTCCCATGATAGAATAGACTTGGGATATGGTTTTACGATTATCAATCAATGGATTCTCTATTCATATTATAGCACAAGATATAAATGAACTAGATTAATGCCTTTATTAATGTAACACAAATAGTGTATCTATGCAAGAACAATAAAAAAGCATAATACAATATACATGAACCAATGCCTAAGAACTAGGGCACACCAACAATTCCTTCATCATCATTCATTTCAAAGAGCTCGTACAACCTCATGTGCTGGTTCACCTTGGACTCCTTAACTTTGTTGGTTCCTTCATAGGTGACCTCCAGTTTCTTCCAGATCTCCTGCGCTGACTCACAACCTGAAATTTTGTTGTACTCTGCAGCATCTAACGCACAGTGAAGCATGTTTATAGCCGAAGCATGATTTTGTAGCTTCTTGAGATCATCCTCTGTCCACTTAGTCTCAGCTTTAACAACCATTTGGCCGTCAATAGTTTCAACAGGAACAAATGGGCCTTGGACTATAGAAAGCCATGCACTCATATTTGTTGCCTGAATGAAATTTTTCATTCTGTTCTTCCAAAAGGTATAGTTAGACCCGAAGAACAGAGGAGGCCGAGTAATGGACAGTCCCTCAGGTAAAATCTGAGTTGTCTGATTTCCTGGGAGGAAACTGATAGGGGTCAAAAACCCCTATCTTTGGGTACGGTTTTAGGACGGTTTTTAGTGTTATTTCATGAATAAGCGAGCAATTCTCGCATTTATATGCCTTTGTGTGAGTTAGTTAGGAATTGGAAATGTTTTATTAACTTTTCATTGTTTAGGATCGTTTTCTGATCATTTTAGGCAAATAAGGCCAAAATGGCATGTATGTTATAATTCTGTTATCTTTTATAGCTAATTGATCCGCCAAAAGTCGCACCAAATGGAGCGTTTGCTCAAAATGAGCGATTGGCGGGTCAATTTAGCCGCGAGACTAATGTTATTTGGAGTTTTCGTGCATGTGCAGGGATAAATTCGGGCAAAAATTACATCGTGGAACATCGAGCAACCGTGCGGAAGCGTGCAGGGCAAAACAGCTCGTCGAACTGACCTTTTTAGGCCAGCTCGCGGCGAGCTGGCCTACAAGGGCCAGCTCGTCGAGCAGCGCGCCCTACTCGACGAGCTGACCTGCGGGAATTGGTCAAATTTAGCAGTTTTGACCCCACAACTCCACGACCGGTCCCACGACTTCCCACCTGCATAAGGACACGAAATAGGTCAAAAAGAGGGCCCGAGCTACAACTATAAATAGAACTTTTCCATTGTAAATTAGATATCTTTCATTATTGTAATTTTACCTTAGCCTTCACCCTTGAAGATTCCTCTCCACCTCCTCCATCTCCTTCAACCTCCATTGAAGCACCTTCGAAGCTCTGCTCACCGAGGAATATTCAAGGTCCGTCCTTAAGACCTAGGAAGCCGGCTGCAGAGTAGACAGGTTCCCTGAAAGGGATTTTCGTATCTCCTTTTATCTTTCCTTGTTTGTACTCTTTGATACAGTCTATGAATCCTAGGCTAATTGTATCCTGTGACATTGTTCTTCGCCTTTAATAATATTTTAGCTCTTATTTTGTTCTATGATTATTTGTTTAATCTTTGTCTTACGCTTTATTCAATTGGTTTAACTCATTCAAAAGCCCCAAAATCTAGTAGGCACATATTGTGAGCTGAATCTGACCTAATCAGAGCCTAGGAGATTGACGACCTCTTAGTTGATTAAGCCCAAATTGTTGAGCCTTAGACCTAGTTTCGGCCTTACAAGGGAATCACGCACTAGGAACTTCAGGAGGGTAAGTAGGGTTAATCGCCTTGAATACAAGTGACTTAGATTAGATTTTTAATCAATAGACTTAATAACCTAACTTCATTATTATTGTTCATACCATGTTCCTTCGGGTAATTGCATTAGTGAAAGATCACCTAGGAGTAGTATAACTTAATTAGGAGTAGTTTAACTTAATTAGGCATAGAATAGCTTAGCTAGAATTAGTATAACTTAGCTAGGAGTAGTGTAATTCAACCTAGGAGTAGATTAACTTAAACAAACAAACTCAAAACTCCCAAAGCCTAGATAACACCTGAGACCAAGTAGCTCGATACTTGTGGTAAATAAGTCCTGTGGATTCGATACCTGGACTTTCCAGATTTATTACTTGATAACGACGGGGTACACTTATCCCTTAGTGAGCCTTCTTAACGGGAGGCGCATCAAGTTTTTGGCTCCGTTGCCGGGGAAAGTAGATTAATTCTATAAATACCCGACAACCGCCAATAATCAAGTTTTTGGCGCCGTTGCCGGGGATTTATTTCTTCTGCAATATCGAACCAAAGGTCGATTTGTTAGTTTAGGCATTCTTTTGTGAATATTCCTTGTTTATATCGTTAATACTTGTTTATATTTATACTTGTTCATATTTATACCTGTTTATACATATACTTGTTTATACATACACTTGTTTATATACGATTCTTTTTGTGAATATCCTTGTTTATATCGTTTATACTTGTTTATACATATACCTATTTATACATACACTTGTTTATATACGATTCTTTTTGTGAATATCCTTGTTTATATCTTTTATACTTGTTTATACATAATTCTTCATACCTGTTTACCTATACTTATAATCGTATACTTGTTTATATTATTTATACTTGTGTATACATAATTCTTTATACTTATTCTCTATACTTGTTGATATATAATCTTTTATACTTCTCTATACTTGTTCATATCTTTTGTATTTGTTCATAACTGTATACTTTTACTTATCAACTTTTGTGCTAGAACTTCACTTTTTCTCAGCATTCTCTGATCAATGAATTGGCAAGAAAGAGTCGAGTGGCAAGCTCAAAAGTTTACTATCCCATCAAGACAATACATTCATGCCCTGGAGAATGAGGCTCCCAATCCCTCCATGGCCGACTTAAATAAGAAAATGGATATCTTGATGGCGAAACTGAACCTCAACACCAATGAAAGTGTAAGTTTTGTGGGTAATCACCAAAGGTATAATTCTAACCCCAATTCTTACAGCTTTTATGGTAGTGATTGGAGGAGACCTCAACACTCAAATCTGTCCTTTGGGAACCCTAACATGTTGAGGCCTCCAAATAGGTTTATTAATAAGCACAGGGAAAACGAATTGGGAATGTTCCCTTACGAACAAGCAAGCCAAGTTCCTCCACAACCCTCTAGCTCACGAGATGAGGTGTTGTCCCTTTTGAAAGGAATATCAGCCCGACTTACAATCAACGAGGAGGTTTGCAAGGACTTGAGCAACCAATTGGCTCAAATAAACCATGAGATGCAAGAGCAATCCCGAGATGCTCTCCCAGGCATAAAGGAAAACATAGAAATCCCACAAAGGGAATCAGCTCAAGCCATCTCCTTGAGGAATGACAAAAAGGTAGAACCAAGACCACTGTCACATGCATCACTCAAGGTAAGTGAGGAACCGGAAGCGGTAAGCAACCCCGGTTCAAAACCTAAAATCCTAAATCATGTGATAGAAATAAATGATCAGATCGAAGCTTGTGTATATGAACTACCTTTTCCTCAAAAGTTAGAAAAGTTTGGATTTACTCCTTGTTCAGAAGTTTTCATTCTCTTCGACTTACCAAGAGAATCCAAAAGGGAGCAAACCAAACGTTTTCATAATCTGTTTAAATTTGGCCTCTTGTTTTTATTTAACTCATTTGAGGCTCTTAATCCATTTTGTAGGTACGGATTATTTGTTAAGGAATTCGAGTTCCTAACGCGGATAGAAGCTTATACTTAGGAAGGAACTCTATGTCGAGCTAACCGACTATAAAAGTAGCGCTTCTTGGGAGGCAACCCAAGTTTGAATACAACTTTCAGGTTTTTACTTTTTAATAAATTTTATAGATATACTTTTAGGTTTGTTTAGTTTTCTTTTACGTTTTTTTGCTCGGGTTTAAAAAAAAAATCGTAATTTCGCCCCGGGGGGCCCAGCTCGGGCGAGCTGGGCACTGCCGCCCAGCTCGGCGAGCTGGGCACTACCACGCAGCTCGGCGAGCTGGGCACCCTAGCTCGGGCGAGCTGGGCACTGCCGCCCAGCAGCCCGCTAGGCACTGCCGCATGACCCGCCGGGCACCCTAGCTCGGGCGACATAAGCAACAGTTCATGATTTTTTTTCCCGAACGGAGATGAAAAAAATAAATAGATAAATAAATCAAAAAAGGCACCGCAAATCATCAAGTTTTTGGCGATTGTGATAAAATCAGTAAGTTGTCTTCTCCACCCTAACTTCTTGCACATGTGTTTTATGGTTTTAGATGCAATGTTGGAACTTATTGCATATTTTAAGTGTGAGGAGGAGGGGTAGACAAACTTACAAAAATTTGTATAATTTTTAAATTTTTGTTGCGTCGTGTCTAGTTTAGTTTAGCGTTTTCGGGTTTTATTTGTGTTTTTGCATGTTTAGGACCTAAAACCGTGAACCTCCTTCGAATCTAAACTTCGTTACTTTTCCTTGAGGGCTGAGAACCGAATCTAAAATTGCATGACAACTAGTTTAGGTGTAGGACACAATCCTTGTATCTGTAAAAGCATGAGCTAAAGTTTGCATTTAGACCCTACTTTTGAAGAAATGCTAAAATCATTACTTAGGTAGATAACTTAAGAATTGAAGGCATGTGATGTTAAACTTGAGTTTGGGGAGAACTAGTAAGCACAAATTGAAACCCAAAGAATTGTGAGTTGAATTTGAGCCTAAGAGCGAACATCAAAAAGCTCTTTTTCTTGACATTTTTTATGTGAATGCTTTGACTTGTGGAAAGATTACAGATTTTGCACCTAATACTGAGTTGAACCTACATGCGATGATTTGAGATGTTAAACGATGAATCAGCCTCATTAGAATTAACCCTTTTCTTTACCTTATTTTATCTTTTTCATCTACTCTAGGAAGCCCCTTTGAGTCTGTATTTTGTAGTTTGTAGATTTTTCTTTCGTTCTAACCCAAATTTTTGCAAACCATCACTTGGTTTGTTGCTTAACCGGAGTTTTTGCAAAGCTCGCATTGAGCCTTTGTTTTCTTCTAGCGCTTTATCCTTGTTTATGGCACCATAGTAGCAAGCCAAAAGGCTAAAAAGTGAATGAGCGTCACTATCCAAAAAGAAAAAAAACAGAAAAAGAAAAAAAACAGAAAAAAAGAAAAGAGACGAACAAAAGAAGGAGAACCATATCTCCCATGTCTTAAAATTAGAACGTCTCAGAAAAATATGTGAATAAAAAGCTCAATCACTTCACAATTTGCTAAAGCCATTTTAAACTTTGTTTTTCTAGCGGTAGAACTCCTAACCCTTGTTGTACCTTTAACCCTCTAACCACATTACAACCCCAATTCGAGGCTGTTTTTGATATCATCGGAGTCATGTAGCATAGTAGAGGAACTCGGATGAACGTGCAAAATCAACGTAATCCTAAGCAAGAACATAAGCCGAGAGTAAACACTTTAGCCACCAAAATTGTGTGAATTGAGTGAACTACCTATGGTGAGGTGTTGTACTTAGCTATCCCCTTAAGCTCGTTTAATTGAACTTGTGTCCTTTTTCTTAAAACATATGACCTATGATAATTGAAATACGGCTTTTGGATATCGTGTCTCTACTTTGTATTTCCGAATGCATGTAATTACAGATGCTCGAAATTGTGTCAAGCACCTAGTCAAACCAGGAGGTTTTCTAGCTTGCTTGTGATTGCGGGTTTAGTTTTTTAGTTTACTTGGGGACAAGTAAAGTTTTAAGTGCAAGGAGGTTTGATAGGGGTCAAAAACCCCTATCTTTGGGTACGGTTTTAGGACGGTTTTTAGTGTTATTTCATGAATAAGCGAGCAATTCTCGCATTTATATGCCTTTGTGTGAGTTAGTTAGGAATTGGAAATGTTTTATTAACTTTTCGTTGTTTAGGCTCGTTTTCTGATCATTTTAGGCAAATAAGGCCAAAATGGCATGTATGTTATAATTCCGTTATCTTTTATTTCTAATTGATCCGCCAAAAGTCTCACCAAACGGAGAGTTTGCTCAAAATAAGCAATTGGAGGGTCAATTTAGCCTCGAGACTAATGTTATTTGGAGTTTTCGTGCATGCGCAGGGATAAATTTGGGCGAAAATTACATCATGGAACATCGAGCAACCGTGCGGAAGCGTGTAGGGCAAAACAGCTCGTCGAACTGACCTTTTTAGGCCAGCTCACCGAGCTGGCTATGCCAGCTCGTCGAGCAGGCCTCTAAGGGCCTGCTCGGGCGAGCTGGGGGACTGCTCGCCGCGAGCTGGCCTGCAAGGGCCGGCTCGCCGAGCAGCGCGCCCTGCTCGGCGAGCTGACCTGCGGGAATTGGTCAAATTTAGCAGTTTTGACCCCACAACTCCACGACCGGTCCCACGACTTCCCACCTGCATAAGGACACGAAATAGGTCAAAAAGAGGGCCCGAGCTACAACTATAAATAGAACTTTTCCATTGTAAATTAGATATCTTTCATTATTGTAATTTTACCTTAGCCTTCACCCTTGAAGATTCCTCTCCACCTCCTCCATCTCCTTCAACCTCCATTGAAGCACCTTCGAAGCTCTGCTCACCGAGGAATATTCAAGGTCCATCCTTAAGACCTAGGAAGCCGGCTGCAGAGTAGACAGGTTCCCTGAAAGGGATTTTCGTATCTCCTTTTATCTTTCCTTGTTTGTACTCTTTGATACAGTCTATGAATCCTAGGCTAATTGTATCCTGTGAGGGTCACTTGGTGGCCTTTACAGCCGGTCCCAAGCCCGGACAAAGGAGGAGGGTTGCGGTAGGTTTGTGGCGGCCAGCGTAAAACTTAGCCACATCTTATGACATGAACCATAATATAAATACCGTTGGGGCGTTCCCTACTCAGCGACGCGCTGCACTTCCTAGACCCGGGTGTAGTGATAAATGTGAAAGGGTTGCTAGGTCGTCGCCCCAAAGCGGCGCGCCACCCCAGGACCCGGGGGTGGTGTCAAATATGCAAGGGTTGCGGGTAAATAAGCTAGTCCATGGTAATAGTAGGGGTAGGGGTAAGGGTAGTAGGTTACGCTTTGGGACATGGAACATAGGTTCTTTGATAGGAAGATTAACTGAAATTGTAGATGTTATGAAGAGGAGGAGAATAAATATATTATGCCTACAAGAAACCAAGTGGGTTGGAGCCAAGGCTAGAGAGATAGCTCCTTGGGGTTATAAGCTTTGGTACTCAGGAAAGGATAAGGGTAGAAATGGAGTAGGTATTCTTATTGATAGGGAGTATATTGATGAGGTAGTAGCGGTGTCTAGGAAGAGCGATAGAATTATGAGTGTTAAGCTAGTGATAGGGGATGAGGTTGTGAATGTCATTAGTGCATATGCGCCACAAATAGGATTAGATGTGTCTATAAGACAAGCTTTTTGGGATGACTTAGAGGAAGTGGTGCAACAGGTTCCTAGGGATGAAAAAATGGTACTAGGGGATGATCTCAATGGACACGTGGGTTCTAGGCGAGATGGGTTTGAGAGTGTTCATGGAGGGTATGGCTTTGGAGATAAGAATGAAGCAGGAAATGATATTTTGGAATTCGCATCAGCCTATGACTTGAGTATCATGAACACATGGTTTATGAAGAGAACATCCCACTTAGTGACTTATCGGAGTGGCGGTAATGCGAGCCAAATTGACTTCTTCTTAGTAAGGAGTGCTTGGAGAAAGAGTTATATTGATTGTAAGGTGATCCCTGGTGAGAGTACGACAACCCAACATAGAGTAGTGGTGCTAGATTTTCGAAGTAGGAAATGTATAAGAAAACAAACACCTCAAGTAGAGACTAAGATTAAGTGGTGGAAATTGCAAGGGGAGAATCAACAAAAATTTGTGGATGAGATGACCAAAAAAGATATTTGGACTTGCAATATGGATTCAGATATAGATTCGATATGGAATAAGATGGAGCATAATATAAGGGAAGTAGCGAAGGAAGTTCTAGGGGAATCTAAAGGTAGCATGCCACCGGGTAAGGACACATCTTGGTGGACAGAAGAAGTACGACAAGCAGTAAAGAGTAAGAGAGAATCCTATAAACTATTGGGGAAATGTAGGAGTGACGAGAACTACGAAAAATACAAAGAGGCTAAAAGGGAAGTAAAGAAGGTCATACGAGATGCTAGAGCAAAGGTGAATCGGGATCTGTATACAAGATTGGATACGAAAGAAGGGGAAAGAGACATATATAGAATTGCTCGGATGAGAGATAGGAAGACGCGAGATCTCGGAAAAGTTAAATGTGTGAAGGATGTGGACCAGAAAGTCCTAGTTGGAGATAAGGATATCAAGGAACGATGGAGGTCCTATTTTGATGACTTATTTAATGGAGATCGCCAACAAGATGTTGGAGATATAAGTATCCATCACGATATGATAAATCATGAATGCCTGCGGAGAATTCAAAAGGGTGAAGTCAAAATGACATTAAGTAAGATGAAGTTGAAGAAAGTAGTAGGACCTGATGGCATCCCTATTGAGATTTGGAGATGTTTGGGAGAAAGAGGAATCGAATGGTTGACGACGTTCTTCAACAAAATTTGGAGAAACAATAAGATGCCATCAGAATGGAGGAAAAGTACCTTAATCCCTTTGTATAAGAACAAAGGGGATGTCCAAGATTGTGCCAACTATCGGGGAATCAAATTAATGAGTCACACTATGAAACTTTGGGAGCGAGTGATTGAACAAAGGCTAAGGAGGACGGTGAAGATCTCGGAAAACCAGTTTGGCTTTATGCCGGGAAGATCAACTATGGAAGCCATCCATCTAATGAGACAATTAATGGAGCACTATCGAAATAAGAAGAAAGACTTGCATATGGTTTTCATTGACTTGGAGAAAGCATATGATAAGGTACCAAGGGAAGTACTTTGGTGGGCCTTGACAAGGAAAGGCATTTTGCGGAAATATATTGACATCATAAAGGACATGTATGAGGGAGTATGCACGAGTGTACGTACTAGTGTTGGGAAGACTGAAGAGTTTCCTATTACGATTGGAGTGCATCAAGGTTCCGCACTAAGCCCATTTCTTTTTGCCATCGTTATGGATGAACTAACAAGTTCACTTCAAGATGGTATACCATGGTGCATGCTGTTTGCAGATGATATTGTGTTGGTTGATGAGACGAAAGAAGGAGTGGAGATGAAGTTGGAACTATGGAGGCAAACTCTAGAATCTAGAGGCTTTAAGTTAAGTCGAAGTAAGACAGAATATTTGGAGTGTAAGTTTAGCGGCCGTAGGAGTAGGGAGGCAGGGACAATCACCCTAGATGGGAGAGTTGTTCAGGCCTCGGATTGCTTCCGGTATTTAGGATCTATTATCCAAACGGATGGAGAAGTAGATGGAGATGTTGCTCATAGGATTAAAGCTGGTTGGTCGAAGTGGAAGAGTGCTACGGGTTTCCTTTGTGATCCCGGCATGCCTAATAGATTGAAGGGAAAATTCTACCGGACGGCAATTAGACCAGCATTGTTATATGGTACGGAGTGTTGGGCAGTGAAACACTGCCACATCCATAAGATGTCGGTGGCGGAGATGCGTATGTTGAGATGGATGTGTGGTCACACGAGAAAGGACCGGGTGCGTAATGAAATAATTAGGACAAAAGTAGGGGTCACATCTATTGAGAATAAAATGAGAGAAAACCGACTAAGGTGGTTTGGCCATGTGAGACGTAGAGCGCTTGATGCGCCAGTTAGGAGAACCGAAGAGTGGCAAAGGGATGTAGTGGTGAGGGGTAGGGGAAGACCTAAGCAAACTTGGAGGAGGGTGATCGAGAGTGATATGAGTTTATTGGGAATTGAGGAAAATATGGTAGTGGATAGGACGGAGTGGAGGGAGCGAATCTGTGTCGCTGACACGACTTGATTTTCACGGTTTTATATGATGGTTCATGTTAGCCGACCCCGAATCATTTCGGGACTAAGGCTTTGTTGTTGTTGTTGTTGTTTATTATTTGTTTAATCTTTGTCTTACGCTTTATTCAATTGGTTTAACTCATTCAAAAGCCCCAAAATCTAGTAGGCACATATTGTGAGCTGAATCTGACCTAGTCAGAGCCTAGGAGATTGACGACCTCTTAGTTGATTAAGCCCAAATTGCTGAGCCTTAGACCTAGTTTCGGCCTTACAAGGGAATCACGCACTAAGAACTTCAGGAGGGTAAGTAGGGTTAATCGCCTTGAATACAAGTGACTTAGATTAGGTTTTTAATCAATAGACTTAATAACCTAACTTCATTGTTATCGTTCATACCATGTTCCTTTGGGTAATTGCATTAGTGAAAGATCACCTATGAGTACTATAACTTAATTAGGAGTAGTTTAACTTAATTAGACGTAGAATAACTTAGCTAGAATTAGTATAACTTAGCTAGGAGTAGTGTAATTCAGCCTAGGAGAAGATTAACTTAAACAAACAAACTCAAAACTCCCAAAGCCTAGATAACACCTGAGACCAAGTAGCTCGATACTTCTGGTAAATAAGTCATGTGGATTCGATACCTGGACTTTCCAGATTTATTACTTGATAACGACGGGGTACACTTATCCCTTAGTGAGCCTTCTTAACGGGAGGCGCATCAGAAACGAGTGCTGTTCTCGGCCATTGTGGGGATCAGCTCAAGATAGTTATATCTTGCTCAGTGAGCTTTTAAGCTCTGATACCACTTGTTGGTCCCTTATAACGTGACAAGGTTAGTTCTAAGGGGGGGGGGGATAGGAACTATTTAAAATTTTGTCCGTTAAGGCTGACTTCTTTTCTTAAGAAAAGATTTACACAGCGGCGCTAAGTAGTTCTAAGACACAAGCTTAGTCAACTTGTGACTAAGTCTGTTTCTTTCCTTGAGTCAGGAGATAGCACTTAGAGTCTATTCCTGAACTCAGCTTCTTAGTGCACTCAACTCAGCGTGAGTTCGTTACTTAGTCAATTTTATAGCAAGCAATATATAAAGGAGTTTAAGGGTTAGAAATATGTTACTCAGCAGACATATCCTGGTTCGGCCTCTCCGCCTACGTCTAGTCCCCAGAACGCGTTTTGAGCTTTTTGAATTCTCTACTGAGCTCTTTAAAGGTAGAGCACGAAACCTTTTACAATAGAAGCTGAGTATACAAGAGTACCTTCCTCTATACCTCTACTCACTCCTACAACTACCGCTGAGTACTATAACCGAGTACTCAGCCTCTCCTTTCTATTCTTCTAGAAATGATAAAATGTTTGTCCTAAACAACAATTGCTAAGACACTTTAGATGATTGAAATCACTCTAGACTTTTACACAATGATTGGAAATTGGTGTAAGATTTTGCTTTGCTTTCCTCACAGAACTTCAAGTATGAATTTGGACAGCGTTTCGACTAATTGAAGATCTGTATGGAATGAAGCAATTGAGAGGCCTTTATATAGTGACACTTGAGGCGCCGGTAATTTCGAATTTCGAAATAACCGTTGGAGGCAAACGGCTTCCTGTCATTGTCACTTAGGACGTGCTCAGTGTCGTTGGCCAATGAGATTCTTGCATCTTCTGTCTACGGCAGTGCTCAGCAGCTTTTCGTCAGATGAACAGAATGTTTCGACATTTACGTCAAAGTCTTCCAGACAGCTTCCTGCGCCTTCTGAACTTTACCCAAAGTAGAAATACTTTGTCTAGAAGTTGGTTCTGTTCTGCCGCTGACCTGACTGCATTGTCGCTCAACTCAGCAGCTTCCTCTTGAAGCTTTTTGTTAGAAGGCTTCTCGATCCTTCTTCACGCTGAGTCGTCGTTTTACTTGATACGACTGCGTTTTAGCTTCTTGGGTCGTGAGGTCTTGATCTGTTGACTTGGGCTTGACTTCCACTTATGGGCCTTTAGACTTTTTATCTAATGTCTTATAAAACAATAAACTCAACATTGAACAAACACATTAGTTGTGAATAAATCAAAGCATTTAAATTTAATGTGTTAGAATATTTTTTATCAATTACTTAAATATTTTTGTCAAATCAAAATCATGTGGAAAGGTGTTTCAACACCCGTGGCCCATGCAAATCCCTCTGAATCAGTCGTTTGCTGTGGCTCTCTCTTGAAATATTGATCCCGTAATCGCACACGATCCGGAGTCACCTATCATAACTGATGAAGGGGGGTTTTCAAGCAATAAAAATCCAGCAATCAATTTATAAGGAACGTTTATTGGTGTGTCAGAATTCAATCATCGGGCGCATCACTCTGTTGAAAGGCGAATCCCCATGGAAGCCCTCGAAGCTAAAGCTTAAACTGAACTCAATCTGGGGCAGAAAGATGGATTGGAAACTTATTTCCCTTGAAAGAGTCGTTTACCATATCATTATGCCCTATGCAGAGGCACTCCAAGCAGTCTAGAGTCAATGCGTCATTCCTCTGAAACTAGGTATTATTCGTTTCTCTCCTTGGTCTCCTGGTTTTAATCCCGATTCTTATAGATCATCTTCGGCTCAAGTCTGGGTTCGATTTTACAATCTGTCTTAGGAATATTGGGATAAAAGAATCTTGGCTAGCATTGCTCGTGCAGTGGGGATACCACTTTACTTTGACAACAATACTATGGCTGGGGAACTGGGACACTACACAAGGGTCCTGATTGATGTGGATTTGGCACAGGACCTTCAATTCAAATTTTGTGTGGATACAGAGACAAGAAAGCAGTGGGTAAATATGGAATATGAAAGGCTCCCAAGCATCTGCTCTATTTGTTGGTGTTTAGTGTCTTATAGACAATTGTTCTAGGATACAAACTTAATATAAATGAAGTGTTCTTTATATCATTTGTTTTAATGAGATATATGTTTTATAACTATATAAAGGCAATCCCTTTTAAAGAACTAAATAAAGTCTAATAAAAGGAAATTTGTGAGTTTGTTTAAAGTGATTATAAAGTGTTCATACAAGCATGAAGTGAGACGAAACTTTATAATAAACTAATAAACTTAAAACCACCCCAAGTCAAGTAATATGTTTAGGATTGACATATCACTGTTGAGACTTGTATGTAACAATGTCTTCTGTCCGACAGAAAGCTGATCTCACAAGCTTCATATATATAGATATCTGGACAGTTACATAGATCCAATGAAAAGTAGTTCATTAGGATTGGGGATCCGATTTGAGATAACAGGATGGGTAGATTCATCATTGTCACCTGTTCATCTCATTGGTATTAATAGGTATAACTAATCCTCAGACTCAAAGGAATATTAATTGGTATTCTGGATTATGGAATGTGATGCTTTGACTCTGGTGTAACACGATCCTTAACAGAGATGACTCTGGGGTGTGAACAGTAGACATTGGGTATCACAGGAAGTAATTGCGGAGTCGTTATATATTGGATTGAGCATTTATCACTCCCGATAAATGGGAGATACATCCATGGATCGCTTGTGGAAGACTCGACTCTAAATCATTGCAAGGTGATAGCTTAAGAGTAAGAAATACAGATTTCACTTAACCTATCTTTTTGAGTTGACTCGGCCTGTACAAGTAAAACGAACGTCTCGCTATATGTGACTTGACACCACCCATAGTCATAAGATTCAGTTAAAGGATGTAGTTGATAAAGGATCGAATTATACTGTAACTAATACGGAAAGGTTAACGACAGAATCAACCTGTCTTCTTATAGCTCTGGGGGAATGATTACGGACTTGCTAATCACATACTCTGTACATCATTCCGTTATGCAAAGATTAAATATAATTCTTTGAAAATTAATTTAATAACGTTACATACGGCTAGAAGCAATAAGAACCTAATGGATCACACATAAGACTTGGAACCTAAAAGAGAGATAGATGTTAATTAATTGATAGAAGCCCAATTGAGCCCAATAAGGCCCATGGACATAAGGGGGTCGAAATTCATGTAGTGATATACATGAATAATTAATTTGATTTTGTTAATCCTAATTAGATTAGGAATATGAATTAAATTAATTAAGAGATAATTAAGTTAGGAGTTTTAATTAGATTAATATACTCCTATTATTATCCAATAAGGTTATTATTATTATCCTTAATATATTAGATATATAGTGAGATAATAATTAGGAATTCTATTCCGAATGGAATTCCTATTCAGTAACCTAATTCTATCTAACTAGGGATTAGATACAAGAGATTATAAATACCCCTTCCCTTGAGATTTTCGAAATCCAAGCAAGCCATACCCTACTTGTGATTTTCAAAATTCACCTAGTCCAAGAGAGAGAAAATTCGACACCCCTAGTTCGAGGACGAGATTTCTCTATGGCTTCGTTTGATCAATTGATTTTCATCTATTTCTTTTATCCTTGATCTTGTGTTGATTAGTTAGAGGAAATCTACTTTGGTTGCTATTCAACGGTTGATACTAAATTAATCTTCCCGTGTTTTATTTCGTGTTTGGGAACTCGAAAAAGAAAAATAAACAAAAGGGAGAAATTCGTTTTACTACTCCTACATCAAGTCAGTTCACGATTTCGCGGATTTCTGGAGATTGAACCGTCGGATCGTGGCGATTTTTGGACAGGCGCTTCTAGACATATTCTTCCACGTTTCCACTGAAGGGATTGTCGTTCGGAGGTCTGGAAGGTCTGTTTCGGATAGGGGCAGACTGGTAGATAGTTTCTATCTCTTTTGAAGTTGTGGGCACTTCGTTTGCAACGGTAGATAGAACTTCTAAAAGGTATTTATTCTTATCCTTCTTTATATGAAATAACGGTTAACAGATCTTGTGGTTAAATGGAAATAGATTAAAAAATTTATATTTCCGCTGCTATACCTTAGCCTAATTTCCAACAGTGGTATCAGAGCCATCGTTAAATCCGTTATTTCATATATGAAAATTTAGAAGTTTTTCAATAGGATTGAATAAATATTTATAGTTAGGATTAATTAACAAATTGTTTTGATTAATTGATTCAAAAGATAAATAAGTTTTAATTAATTGTTAATTAAAATAGATTATGCGTATGTTCCTAATTATTTTGGTTGATAATCATGATAACGAAATCTATTAGTTTTATAGTTAGATTGATAAAATCAGTTTTATTAATTCTAAAGATAAAACGGAAATCTATAGTAGTTTTTCCTATTTTCTGAAAAAAAATTTAAAACCGTTTTAGAACTGATATATATATATATTTAAAATCGTTTTTATATTTAAATATATATGTTTCAGAAATTGATAGTTTTCTGTTTTGATTATCGAATGAAAAGTTGTTTAAAAGTTTGTTTTACCAATTTGTAAATCAAAATGTTAAATGAATTATAATCAAAATAATTGGGACGTGCATAATTAAAGTTTTGTATAGTTATATTAATCTAAAAATTAATATAAAAGATACGAAAACTATTAGAAGTAAAATTGGATGAAAGTTAATTTGATATGTTAATGTGATTAACATAAATATTACATAAGATAGTTATGTAATCAACCAATTAAATTTATTTAATTGAGTCTATGCATGTTTGGAGTTATGGACATATTTGGACCCTCTTTAGTCTTTTGGTATTTTTGAAATAGGACCTGCGAGTCCTGCCTTTCTACTATCTATTGTAATTTCTCCTCTCATCTGATTCCCTTCAATTCAATTGAAGTTTTCTTTAGTAGTATAGAAATTAATATGTAATTTCAAGGCGCCATGGAGAAGACGGAGGACCTAAAGAGAAATATGTAATAGTTAGTATTTCCTTAGGTTTGCCCTTTTTATTCTGTCTCTGGCTCGACGGAATAATTTAGATGATATGTCCATAACGCCAATGTATGTGTTTGATGTATGCTGAAGCAAATAAAGACTAAGTTAGATTATGAGACCTAAAATAAAATCCCTCATTAAAAAGTTAAGTAAATAAACAAGTTATTAAAATCGGTTTCCCCTCCCTAATATTATAATTCAGCCGGCAGTGCTGAGGGCCTTTGGGTTGTTGAGTAAACTCAAGCTCGGGGTCCTTTCGGTAACACCTGAATTATCGAAAATCATTTTTCATGAATATGGGGTAATACTTAAATTAGATTATGATAATTGGATGAGTAAACTCATGTTGTCATAAACTAATGGGCAAGACGGTTGGGATTAATATGAATAGCATATTAGTTACTAATGTGGTTAGTAACCCAATAACCTAGGAATCACATTAAAGATGTGATTGATTACATGAATCTACCTAATGAATGAGACTAGCTTGTTAAGTAAACTCAAGGCGAAATCTCAGGAGTTAGGATCCTAGCTCACTAAAGGATTTGTGAAATTCTTCGAATTAATATGGAGGGCTATTGATTTGGCAAAATAGTGGGAGCAATCTAAAATAAACTAAAAGGCCTATAATTTTAGATTGATATACTTTAAGCAAATGAATGACATACGTTTACTCTTTCTCACTCTCAGGTTTAATTAAACCCACTCTTATAATCATGACTAAAACCAATCTGCAAAACATTCTTACGGATAACAAATTGAATGGTTCAAACTTCACCGACTGGTTTCGTAACCTCAAAATTGTTTTGAAGTTCGATAAAATAGGGTATGTACTTGATACATCGATACCCCCTCTCCCTGCTGATGATGCTCCTATTGAGGAAATTGATGCTTACCAGAAGCATAAGGCTGATGATGATCATGCCGGATGCATCATACTTGCATCGATGACACCGGAATTACAAAGGCAACATGAGGAAATGGATGCCTATTCCATCATCATGCACCTAAAGGAATTGTTTGGGAAACAAACCAGGTGCGAACGCTACGAGATATCCAAGTTGCTATATCGTAGTAGGATGCAAGAGGGCACATTTGTCATGACACATTGTGTCAAGATGATTGGCTACATTACCAAACTTTCTAGTATTGGATTTGCGATGGATAACGAATTAAGTATAGACTTAATTCTTCAATCCCTCCTAGAAAGTTATTCACAGTTCATTATGAACTATCAGATGAATGACTTCCAAACCTCTCTTGAAGAGCTTGCAAATATGCTCAAGTCAGTTGAGCCCAATATGAAGAAAGATAAAGCCATACCGGCTCTTGTCATTGAGGGATCAAAGAAAAGGAAAGGGAGCTATCCCAATCCTAATTATCCCAAGAAAGGTAAGAAAGCCGTGCCCAACAAAACTAAGGGAAAGGAAGTGAAGAAGCCCAAAGGAGAGTGCCACTTCTGTGGTAAAGACGGGCATTGGAAAAGAAACTGTTGGTGTACCTAGCCTTCCTCAAAAGGGGAAGAAGCTGGGACTTCGACATCTGGTATGTTTTATATTGAAATTTCACAGTCTGAATCTTTTGGTACTTGATACTGGATGCAGCCTGAGTATATTCCAGGAATATCTAGAAATATTATTTCTATTAGCCGCCTTGTTGACGACGGCTTTTCATATTTCAATAAAAGACAAACGTTGCGATTTTTATAGAGATTCGATCTTCTATTTTTCAGGAATATCACAAAATGGGATTTATGTGACAAAATTCCTATTTTTGCAATTGATACCAAAAGACATAAGCTAGATAATTCAACTTACTTGTGGCATTGTCATTTAGGCCATATAAACAAGAGACGCATGCTAAAGCTACATTCAGATGGGCTTATAGATCCAATCGATCCCGAATCATTGGAAACATGCGAATCATGTTTAAAATGTAAAATGACAAAGACACCCTTTAGCAATAAAGGTGAGCGTGTATCAGACACTCTAGGACTCATTCATTCAGATGTATGTGGTCCTATGTCAGTCCAAGCAAGAGGAGGATTCAGATTCTTCATAAGCTTCATAGATGACCATACCCGATATGGTTACATCTACTTGATGAAGCACAAGTCAGAAGCTTTTGAGAAATTCAAATGCTTCAAGAATGAAGTAGAAAATCAATTAGGAAAGAAAATAAAGACGCTTCGATCTGATCGAGGTGGCGAATATCTTTCAGATGATTTTCTGAATTATCTAACTGAATGTGGGATATGCTCATAATGGACACCTCCCTATACACCACAACACAATGGTGTGTCCGAGAGGAGAAACCGTAGCCTATTAGATATGGTACGATCCATGATGAGCATGGCCTTGCTCCCAAAGACGTTCTGGGGCTGTGCCTTAGAAACTGCCCTCTTCACCCTAAATCGAGTACCAACTAAATCCGCTAGTTCCACACCATATGAATTGTTCGTTGGTAGGAAACCCGTGTTTTCATTTATGAGAGTATAGGGTTGTTCAGCCTTTGTCAAATGCATTGCGTCCGACAAACTAGATTCGAAATCTGATAAATGTTTCTTCATTGGATACCCTAAGGAAACTATGGGATATTACTTCTATCATCCAGATGATCAGAAAGTAATCGTATCCAAGCACGCAACCTTCTTAGAGAAAGAGTTTCTCAAAGAAACACAAAAGGGAAGCATGATTGAACTTGACGAAGTTCAAGAAGAAGAAACACCGGCTGAAACAACAGAGGTGGTTGAGGTACCCGAAGGAGTCCCATTAGATGAGACTCCAGTGCCACCTATTCATAGATCACAAAGAGTTCGTGAACTCCCAGTTAGATATGGTGTTTTAGTAGGAGATGATAATGAGGTTCCCGTGTTAGACGACGAACCCGAAAACTACGAAGAGGCTCTTACTAGTCCAGATTCTAAAACATGGCTTGAGGCCATGGATTCTGAAATGGATTCCATATATACTAACCAAGTGTGGACTTTGGTTGATCCACCCGAAGGGATAATACCCATTGGGTGCAGGTGGATCTTCAAAAAGAAGACAGACATGGATGGAAAGGTTAGCACCTACAAAGCTAGGTTAGTAGCGAAAGGATATCGTCAGAAGCAAGGAATTGATTATGATGAAACTTTCTCTCCTGTGGCTATGTCCAAATCAATCAGAATCATGCTTGCAATTGCCGCTCACTACGATTATGAGATTTGGCAAATGGATGTGAAAACAGCTTTCCTAAACGGAAACCTGCTTGAGGATGTATATATGATGCAGCCTGAAGGTTTCATATCGAAGGATGCAAATAAAGTTTGCAAACTTCAGAGATCCATTTATGGCTCAAGCAAGCATCTAGAAGCTGGAATAAGCGTTTTGACGAAACCATAAACAATTTGGTTTTGAACAAAATTGCGAAGAAGCTTGCATTTACAAGAAAGCAAATGGGAGCTCTATAGCATTTCTCATACTATATGTGGACGATATATTATTAATGGGAAATGATGTTGCTCTCTTATAGTCAATGAAAGTATGGTTATCTGGTAACTTCTCAATGAAAGACCTTGGTGAAGCAGCTTATATACTTGGTATAAAGATCTATAAAGATAGATCGAGAAGACTGCTTGGTCTTTCACAGGCTACATACATTGAAAAGGTGCTAAATCGGTTTAGCATGCTTGAATCGAAATGAGGTAACTTACCCATGTTACATGGAGTAAAGTTAAACAATCATCAATGTCCTAAAACCGATGATGATAAACGACACATGGCTGTAGTCCCGTACGCCAGTGCAATTGGTTCGATTATGTATTCTATGTTATGCACTAGACCTGACGTAGCGTTCGCGTTATCTGTAACGAGTCGTTACCAAGGGAATCCGGGAGACGAGCATTGGATTGCCGTCAAGAACATTCTTAAGTACTTGAGAAGAACTAAAGATATGTTCCTAGTGTACGGAGAAGGTGATCTGAAAATAGAAGGATTTTCAGATGCAAGTCATCTCACAGATGAGAATGATTATAAATCCCAATCAGGATACCTGTTTATCTTGAATGGGGGTGCGTTCAGTTGGAAGAGTTCCAAGCAGAGAAGCGTAGCTTTCTCTACGACCGAGTCAGAGTATATCGCAGCTGCGGAAGCAGCAAAGGAAGTGGTTTGGATTAGAAAGTTCATTACAGAACTGG
Source organism: Euphorbia lathyris (assembly GCF_963576675.1). NCBI lineage: Eukaryota > Viridiplantae > Streptophyta > Magnoliopsida > Malpighiales > Euphorbiaceae > Euphorbia > Euphorbia lathyris. Next base: position 33,875,366 of record NC_088913.1, on the reverse strand, counting down.
GTGTGGTGCTTGAAATTGTCAATCCCATTACACTGTACTATGATAACAATGGAGCCATTGCGCAAGCAAAGGAACCACGGTCTCATAATGCGTCCAAGCATTACCTTAAGTGATACCACATCGTACGAGAGATTGTGGCTAGAGGAGATGTGAAAATAGAAAGAGTACCTACAGAGGACAATGTTGCAGATCCGTTGACAAAGCCCTTAACCTAGAGAGTACATGATCTTCATCTAACTTCTACTGGGATAAGTTTTAGAAACAATTGGCTTTAGTCCAAGTGGGAGTATGTTGGGGTTTAGTGTCCTATAGACAATTGTTTTAGGATACAAACTTAATGTAAATGAATTGTTCTTTATATCATTTGTTTAATGAGATATATGTTTTATAATTATATAAAGGCAATCCCTTTTAAGAACTAAATAAAGTCTAATAAAAGGAAATCCGTAAGTTTATTTAAAGTGATTATAAAGTGTTCATACAAGCATGAAGTGAGACAAAACTTTATAGTAAACTGATAAACTTAAAACCACCCCAAGTCAAATGATATGTTTGGGTTTGACATATCACTGTTGAGACTTGTATGTAACAATGTCTTCTGTCCGACAGAAAGCTGATCTCACAAGCTTCATATATACAGATATCTGGACAGTTACATAGATCCGATGAAACGTTGTTCATTAGGATTGGGGATCCGATTTGAGATAACAGGATGGGTAGATTCATCCTTGTCACCTGTTCATCTCATTGGTATTAATAGGTATAACTAATCCTCAGACTCAAAGGAATATTAATTGGTATTCTGGATTACGGAATGTGATGCTTTGACTCTGGTGTAACACGATCCTTAACAGAGATGACTCTGGGGTGTGAACAATATACGTTGGGTATCACAGGAAGTAATTGCGGAGTCATTATATATTGGATTGAGCATTTATCACTCCCGATAAATGGGAGATACATCCATTGATCGCTTGTGGAAGATGTCGCAACCGGATTTTCCGGGCGCGGGCGCCGGAGGCTAAAAATTCGGTTAATAGTTTTTCTGTTTTCAAACTATATTTTAGAGTCGTCACCAATCAGAATTACGGCGTGATTGGACACCGAAAATGGTTGAATTTTTAATGGATAAGGGGGTTTGCAAAATCGAGATTTTTGGTTCGTTTATCGGTTACGTGTAGGGAAGAAAAACTTGATTAATCACCCTACCCCGCCCAAATATTGGTACTAAAAGACGTGATTTTTGTGTGCTAAACTTATTTGATTTATCTTGGTCTATTTGTACTTATATAATGTATTAGAGACGTATAATTTTGTTACATAACTAATGTCATGGGTATTTAGCATTTTATTTAATGTAGGATCATTAATTGTATGCTTTTAATTTCAATAATTCGAGTAAGGTGCAATTCACGTCTCTATGACATAGAACTGTGAATTAACTCGTTTATTTTTATATAATTTGGTAACGATTAATTCACATTCCTATAACATAGAATTGGAATTATCTCATTCGGTTTCTATTTATTTAGTAACGTTTAATTCATATTTCTATGACATAGAGCTATGAATTAATTCGTTCGTTTTTTTGTTAATCCGACGACGTTTTAATTCGTATTTTTACTATATAGAACTACGAGCTATCTCGTCCTCTTTTTTTTTATCTTGTAACGGTCAATTCCTATTTCTATAACATAGAGCTAGGAATAAACTCGTTCGATTGCATTTTTCATTAATTTAGTAACGGTTAATTCATATTTCTATGACATAGAGCTATAAATTAATTCGTTCGTTTTTTTGTTAATTTAGTAACGGTCGATTCATATTTCTATAACATAGAGCTATGAATTAATTCGTTCGGTTTTTATTTATTTTATTAACGGTTAATTCATATTTCTATAACATAGAGCTATGAATTAATTCGTTCGGCTTTTGTTTATTTATTAACGGTTAATTCATATCTCTATGACATAGAGCTATGAATTAATTCGTTTGTTTGATTTATTCTTAAATTTTTTATACCCTTATAACACGAATGTATAAATTGAACCGTTCTGCGGTAATTAAGCTTTATTTTTTTGATCGTTTTTATACCCCTATGACGTAGGAAGTATAAGTAGATTCGTCTTAACTTCATTATTGTACACATTTGGTTCATATCCCTATGACATAGGACTATGAATCAAGTCGTTTAGTTTTTCATAAAAGAAAAAATGTAGATTAAATTTAACCAAATGAAAACAAATGATTTTTACTAATGATATAACACATCTATGTTATGTGAAAATAAATTGGTTAAACTATGTAAGAATTAAAAGAGATTTGAGGGCGAAATTAGAATTTTAGACAATTAAAAAAAACTGGTGTGCAATGGGAGCACCTAATCGAGTTTAATTCAAACAACCAGGGACCTGATTAAAATATGGGGGATCTAATTGATGGGATTTAAAGAAATGGGGTTAAAGCAAATGAATAACATACGTTAAAGCAAATGAATAACTTTAAAGCAAATGAATAACATACGTTTACTCTTTCTCACTCTCAGGTTTAATTAATCACTCTTAAAATCATGACTAAAACCGATCTGCAAAACATTCTTACCGATAACAAATTGAACGGTTCAAACTTCACCGACTGGTTTCGTAACCTCAAAATCGTTTTGAAGTTCGATAAGATAGGGTATGTACTTGATACAACGATACCCCCTATCCCAGCTGATGATGCTCCCATCGAAGAAATTGATGCTTACCAGAAGCACGAAGCTGATGACGATCATGCGGGATGCATCATACTTGCATCGATGACACCGGAATTACAAAGGCAACATGAGGAAATGGATGCCTATTCCATCATCATGCACCTTAAGGAGCTGTTTGGGAAACAAACTAGGTGCGAACGCTACGAGATATCCAAGTTGCTATATCGTTGCAGGATGCAAGAGGGCACATCTGTGATGACACATTGTGTCAAGATGATTGGCTATATTACCAAACTTTCTAGTATTGGATTCGCGATGGATAACGAACTAAGCATAGACTTAATTCTTCAATCCCTCCCAGATAGTTATTCACAGTTCATTATGAACTACCAGATGAATGACTTGCAAACCTCTCTTGAAGAGCTTGCAAATATGCTCAAGTCAGTTGAGCCCAATATGAAGAAAGACAAGGCAATACCGGCCCTTGTTATAGAGGGATCAAAGAAGAGGAAGGGGAATTTTCCCAATCCAAAATATCCCAAGAAAGGAAAGGGAGCCATGCCCACTAGAGCTAAGGGAAAGGAAATGAAGAAGCCCAAAGGAGAGTGCCACTTCTGTGGTAAAGACGGGCATTGGAGAAGGAATTGCAAGGAGTACCTAGCCTCCCTCAAGAAGGGAAAAGGCGGTGCTTCAACATCTGGTATGTTTTATATTGAAATAAATACAATTTCACAGTCTGAATCTTGGGTACTTGATACCGGATGCGGATCTCATATTTGTACAAATATGCAGGAACTAAATCAGACTAAGGAATTGAAGAAAGGAAGCATAAATTTGCGAGTAGGAAATGGAGCAAGAGTTGCCGCCCTCGCAATTGGAGATTATGTTTTAAATTTGCCCTCTGGGCTTGTGATAGAATTAAGAAACTGTTTGTATGTTCCACAAATGTCTCGTAACATTATTTCTATTAGCCGTCTTGTTGACGACGGTTTTCATATTTCCATAAAAGACAAACATTGCGATTTTTATAGAGATTCGATTTTCTATTTTTCAGGAATATCACAAAATTGGATTTATGTGCTAGATGACAAAATTTCTGTTTTCGCAATTGATACCAAAAGACATAAGCTAGATAATTCAACTTACTTGTGGCATTGTCGTTTAGGCCATATAAACAAAAGACGCATGCTAAAGCTACATCAAGATGGGCTTATAGATCCAATTGATCCTGAATCATTGGAAACATGCGAAGCATGTTTAAAAGGTAAAATGACAAAGACACTCTTTAGCAATAAAGGTGAGCGTGTATCAGACACTCTAGGACTTATTCATTCAGATGTATGCGGTCCTATGTCAGTCCAAGCAAGAGGAGGATTCAGATACTTCATAAGCTTAATAGACGACCATACCCGATATGGTTATATCTATTTGATGAAGCACAAGTCAGAAGCTTTTGAGAAATTCAAATGCTTCAAGAATGAAGTAGAAAATCAATTAGGAAAGAAAATAAAGACACTTCGATCCGATCGAGGTGGCGAATATCTTTCAGATGATTTTCTGAATTATCTAACTGAATGTGGGATATGCTCACAATGGACACCTCCCTATACACCACAACACAATGGTGTATCCGAGAGGATGAACCGTACCTTACTAGATATGGTACGATCCATGATGAGCATAGCATTACTTCCAAAGACATTCTGGGGCTATGCCTTAGAAACCACCCTCTTCACCCTAAATCGAGTACCAACTAAATCCACTAATTCCACACTATATGAATTGTTTGTTGGTAGGAAACCCGTGTTCTCATTCATGAGAGTATGGGGTTGTTCAGCATTTGTCAAACGCATTGCGTCCGACAAACTAGATTCTAAATCTGATAAATGTTTCTTCATTGGATACCCTAAGGGAACTATGGGATATTACTTCTATCATCCAGATGATCAGAAAGTAATAGTATCCAAGCACGCAACCTTCTTAGAGAAAGAGTTTCTCAAAGACACAGAAAAGGGAAGCATAATTGAACTTGATGAAGTTCAAGAACAAAAAACACCAACTGAAACAACAGAAGTAGTTGAGGAACCCGATGCAGTCCCATTAGATGAGACTCAAGTGCCACCACTTCGTAGATCACAAAGAGTTCGTGAACTCCATATTAGATATGGTTTTCTAGTGGGAGATGATAATGAGGTTCCCGTATTAGATGACGAACCCGAAAACTACGAAGAGGCTCTTAACAGTCCAGATTCTAAAGCATGGCTCGAAGCCATGGATTCTGAGATGGATTCCATGTACGCCAACCAAGTGTGGACTTTGGTTGATCCACCCGAAGGGATAAAACCCATTGGGTGCAGGTGGATCTTCAAAAAGAAGACTGATATGGATGGAAAGGTTAGCACCTACAAAGCTAGGTTAGTAGCGAAAGGATATCGTCAGAAACAAGGAATTGATTATGACGAAACTTTTGTTGGGATTTAGTTTCCTATAGACAATTGTTGCAGGATACAAACTTAATGTAAATGAATTGTTCTTTATGTCATTTGTTTTAATGAGATATATGTTTTATAACTATATAAAGGCAATCCCTTTTAAGCACTAAATAAAGTCTAATAAAAGGAAATCCGTAAGTTTGTTTAAAGTGATTATAAAGTGTTCATACAAGCATGAAGTGAGACAAAACTTTATAATAAACTAATAAACTTAAAACCACCCCAAGTCAAGTGATATGTTAAGGATTGATATATCACTGTTGAGACTTGTATGTAACAATGTCTTCTGTCCGACAGAAAGCTGATCTCACAAGCTTCATATATATAGATATCTGGACAGTTACATAGATCCGATGAAACATCGTTCATTAGGATTGGGGATCCGATTTGAGATAATAGGATGGGTAGATTCTTCCTTGTCACCTGTTCATCTCATTGGTATTAATAGGTATAACTAATCCTCAGACTCAAAGGAATGTTAATTGGTCATCCTGAATTACTGAATGTGAGACTTTGATCCTATGGTCCCACAATCCTTAACAGAGATGACTCTGGGGTGTGAACTGCAAAGGTTGGGTGTCACAGGAGGTAATGTCATGGTAGTTATACATTGGATTGAGCATTTATCACTCCCGATTAATGGGAGATACATCCAAGGATCGCTTGGAAGACTCGACTCTAAATCCTTGCAAGGTGATAGCTTAAGAGTAGAAATACATATTTCACTTAACCTATCTATTTGAGTTGACTCGGCCTGACTTGACATCACCCATAGTCATAAGATTCAGTTCAAGGATGTAGTTGATAAAGGATCGAATTATACTGTAACTAATACGGAAGGGTTAACGACAGAATCAACATGTCTTCTTAACGGACTCTGGGGGAATGATTACAAACTTGCCAATAACATACTCAGTACATCATTCTGTTATGCAAGGATTAAATATAATTCTTGAAGAAATTAATTTAATAGTTGCATACGGCCAGAAGTAGTAAGAACCTAATGGATCACACATAAGACTTGGAACCAAAAGAGAGATGGATGTCATTAATAGATGGAAGCCCAAATGAGCCCAGTAAGGCCCATTTATATAGAGGGGGGGGGGGGGGCGAAATTTATATATAGTAAATAAGGAATTATTTTAATTCCATTAATCCTAATTTGATTAGGTTTGTGAATTAAATTAATTAAGAGATAATTAAGTTAGGAGTTTTAATTAGATTAATATACTCCTATTATTATCCAATTAGGTTATTTATTATTATCCTAAATGTATTTGATATATTATAAGATAATAATTAGGAATCCTATTCCGAATGGAATTCCTATTAAGTAACCTATTCCTATCTAACTAGGGTTTAGATACAAGTGACTATATATACCTCCTCCTTATGAGAATTTTGATGATGCCTATCCCCTCCCCTTATTGTGATTTTCGAAACCTACATTAAGAGAGAGAAAGTGAATTCGCATCCCCTAGTTCGTGGACAAGAATTCATACGGCTTCCGTCAATTGATTAATCTCATTCATCTCCTTTTCTCTTTGATCTTGTGTTGGTTAATTAGAGGCAATCTATTTTGGTTGCATCTCATAAGGGTTGATTCTAACTTAACCTCACCGTGTTATACTTCGTGCTTGGGAACTCGGAAAAGAATTGTGGGCGCTTCTTTAACAACGGTAGATTGTTCATCGAAAGGTATTCCTTCTTATCCATCTTTATATGAAATAACGATTAACGGATTCTATGGTTAAAAGGAAATAGGCTAAAAAATTTTCCGCTGCTATACCTTAGCCTTAATTTCCAACAGTGGTATCAGAGCCATCGTTAAATCCGTTATTTCATATATGAAAATTTAGAAGTTTTTCAATAGGATTGAATAAATATTTATGGTTAGGATTAATTAACAAATTGTTTGATTAATTAATTCTAAAGATAAATAAATTTTAGTTAATTGTTAATTAAAATTGATTGTGCGTATGTTCCTAATTATTTCGCTTGATAATCATTATAACAAAATCTATTTGTTTTATAGTTAGGTTAATAAAATTAGTTTTATTAATCCTAAAAGATAAAACGGAAATCTATTGTAGTTTTTCCTATTTCTGAAAATCGTTTTTAAAATCGTTTTAAAAACTGATATATATATTTATATTTTATAAAAAAAAAATATACGACAGCGGCTCGGGTCGCGCCTCACGGCGCGACCAGCCGCTGTCGCGCGGCTGCTGCCTCGCGGCAGCAGCCGCGTGCGCAGCCACGGGGCTGCTGCCAAACGGCAGCAGCCCATTTTCGGGCCCTAGCCCGAATCCCACTTGATTTTAATTGTTAAAATCGACTTGTAAATAATTTATATATATATATATATGTTTCGGAAATCAATAGTTTTCTGTTTTGATTATCGAATGAAAAATTCGTTTAAAAGTTTGTTTTTACCAAGTTGTAAATCAAAGCGTTAAATGAATTGAAATCAAAATAATTGGGACATGCATAATCGACGTTTTATATAGTTATATTAATCTAAGGGTTAATATAAAGATACGAAACGATAAGATGTAAAATTGGATGAAAGTTAATTTGACGAGTTAATGTGATTAACCTAAATATTACATAAGACGGTTATGTAATCAACCAATTAAATTTATTTAATTGAGTCTTTGCATGTTTGGAGTTATGGACATATTTGGACCCTCTTTTAGTCTTTTGGTATTTTTGAAATAGGGCCTGCGCGTCCTGCCTTTCTACTATCTATTATAATTTCTCCTCTCATCTGATTCCCTTCAATTCAATTGAAGTTTTCTTATAGTAGTATAGAAATTAATATGTAATTTCAAGGCGCCATGGAGAAGACGGAGGACCTAAAGAGAAATATGTAATAGTTAGTATTTCCTTAGGTTTGGCCTTTTATTCCGTCTCTGGCTCGACGGAATAATTTAGATGATATGTCCATAACGCCAATGTATGTATGTATGTGTGTCTGATGTATGCTAAAGCAAATCAAGACTAAGTTAGATTATGAGACTTAAATAAAAATCCCTCATTAAAAAGTTAAGTAAATAAGCAAGTTATTAAAATCGGTTGCCCCTCCCTAATATTATAATTCAGCCGGCAGTACTGGGGGCCTTTGGGTTGTTGGCTAAAGTCAAGCTCGGGGTCTTATGGTAACACCTGGATTATCGAAAATCATTCTTTCATGAATATGGGGTAGTACTTAAATTAGATTATGATAATTGGATGGCAAACTCATGTTGTCATAAACTAATGGGCAAAATGGTTGGGATTAATATGAATGACATATTAGTTACTAATGTGGTTAGTAACCCAATAACCTAGGAATCACATTCGAGATGTGATTGATTGCATGAATCTACCTAACAAATGGGACTAGCTTGTTGGCTAAAGCCAAGGCGAAATCTCAGGAGTTAGGATCCTAGCTCACTAAAGGATTTGTGAAATTCTTCGAATTAATATGGAGGGTTATTAATTTGGCAAAATAGTGGGAGCAATCTGAAATAAATTAAAAGGCCTATAATTTTAGATTGTTATACTTTAAAGCAAATGAATGACATACGTTTACTCTTTCTCACTCTCAGGTTTTGTTTAAACATACGCTCTTAAAATCATGACTAACACCAATCTGCGTTACATCCTTACCGATAACAAATTGAATGGTTCAAACTTCACCGACTGGTTTCGTAACCTCAAAATTGTTTTGAAGTTCGAAAAGAAAGGGTATGTACTTGATACACCGATACCCCCTTACCCAATGGATGATGCTCCCTACCAAAAGGTTTATGCTTACTTGAAGCATAAAGCTGATGACGATCAAGTAGGGGACATCATACTTGCATCATTGACACCGGAGGTTAAAAGGCAACTACATTCAGATATGGATGCCTCTTCCATGGTCAGGCACCTTAAAGAGCTATTTGTGATAGAAACTCGGTGCGAGCGCTTCGAAATAACCAAGGAGTTATATAAAAGCAAGATGCAGGAGAGCACATCTGTGATGGTACATTGTGCCAAGATGATCAGCCTCATAACCAAGTTTTCTAGTATTGGAGATGCGATGGACCATGAACTAAGTGAAAACTTACTTCTACAGTCCCTCCCTGAGAGCTACTCACAGTTCATCATGAACTATCAGATGAGTGGCTTGAAAACCTCTCTTGTAGAGCTTGCACATATGCTCGAGTCAGTCGAGCCCATTATAAAAGAAAACGAGGAAATGTTGGCCCTTGCTATTGAAGGATCGAGAAAAAGGAAAGGGGTCTCTCCCGATCCAAACCATCTTGATAAATGCAAGGGGGCTGTGCTCACCGAAACAAAGGGAAAGGAACCAAAGAAGCCCAAAGGAAAGTGCTACTATTGTGGTGACTTAGGGCATTGGAAGAAGGATTGCATGGAGTACCTAACCTTCCACGAGAAGGAAAATAACGGTGCTTCAGCATCTGGTATGTTTTATATTGAAATAAATACAGTTTCATTGTCTGGATATTGGATACTTGATACCGGATGTGGATCTCATATTTGTACAAATATGCAGGAGCTAAAACAGACTAAGGAACTTAAGAAAGGAAGCATAAACTTGCGAGTGGGAAATGGAGCAAGAGTTGCCGCCCTCGCAATTGGAGATTATGTTTTACTTTTGCCCTCTCGGCTTGTAATAGAATTAAGGAATTGTTTATACGTTCCTGAGATGTCTCGTAACATTATTTCTATTAGCCGTCTTGTTGACGACGGTTTTCATATTTCAATAAAGAACAATAGTTGCAATTTTTATAAAGATTCGATCTTTTATTTTTCAGGAATATCACAAAATGGGATTTATGTGTTAGATGATAAAACTCCTGTTTTTGCAATTGATACCAAAAGACATAAGATAGATAATTCAACTTACTTGTGGCATTGTCGTTTAGGCCATATAAACAAGAGACGCATGCTAAAGCTACATTCAGATGGGCTTATAAATCCAATCGATTCCGAATCATTGGAAACATGCGAATCATGTTTAAAAGGTAAAATGACAAAGACACCCTTTAGCAATAAAGGTGAGCGTGTATCAGACACTCTAGGACTCATTCATTCAGATGTATGCGGTCCTATGTCCGTCCAAGCAAGAGGAGGATTCAGATACTTCATAAGCTTCATAGATGACCATACTCGATATGGTTACATCTACTGGATGAGGCACAAATCAGAAGCTTTTGACAAGTTCAAATGCTTCAAGAATGAAGTGGAAAATCAATTAGGAAAGAAAATAAAGACGCTTCGATCCGATCGAGGTGGCGAATATCTTTCAGATGATTTTCTGAATTATCTAACTGAATGTGGGATATGCTCACAATGGACACCTCCCTATACACCACAACACAATGGTGTATCCGAGAGGAGAAACCGTACCCTATTAGATATGGTACGATCCATGATGAGTATGGCCTTACTTCCAAAGTCGTTCTGGGCCTATGCCTTAGAAACTGCCCTCTTCACCCTGAATTGAGTACCAACTAAATCCGCTAGTTCCACACCATATGAATTGTTCGTTGGTAGGAAACCTGTGTTCTCATTTATGAGAGTATGGGGTTGTTCAGCATATGTCAAACGCATAGCGTCCGACAAATTAGATTCTAAATCTGATAAATGTTTCTTCATTGGATATCCCAAAGAAACCATGGGGTATTACTTCTATCATCCAGATGATCAGAAAGTAATAGTATCCAGATACGCAACCTTCTTAGAGAAAGAGTTTCTCGAAGAAACACAAAAGGGAAGCGTGATTGAACTCGATGAAGTTCAAGAGCAAGAAACACCGACTGAAACAATAGAAGCTGTTGAGGTACCCGAAGAAGTCCCATTAGATGAGACTCCAGTGGCACCTATTCGTAGATCACGAAGAGTTCGTGAACTCCCAGTTAGATATGGTTTTCTAGTGGGAGATGATAACGAGGTTCCCGTGTTAGACGATGAACCCGAAAACTACGAAGAGGCTCTTACTAGTCCAGATTTTAAAGCATGGCTTGAAGCCATGGATTCTGAAATGGATTCCATGTATACTAACCAAGTGTGGACTTTGGTTGATCCACCCGAAGGGATAATTCCCATTGGGTGCAGGTGGATCTTCAAAAAGAAGACTGACATAGATGGAAAGGTTAGCACCTACAAGGCTAGGTTGGTAGCGAAAGGATATCATCAGAAACAAGGTGTTGATTATGACGAAACCTTCTCTCCTGTTGCTATGTCCAAATCAATCAGAATCATGCTTGCTATTGCCGCTCACTACGATTATGAGATTTGGCAAATGGATGTGAAAACAGCTTTCCTAAATGGAAACCTGCTTGAGGATGTATACATGATGCAACCTGAAGGTTTCATATCAAAGGATGCAAATAAAGTTTGCGAACTTCAGAGATCCATTTATGGACTCAAGCAAGCATCTAGAAGCTGGAACAAGCGTTTTGACGAAACCATAAAACAATTTGGTTTCGAACAAAATTGCGAAGAAGCTTGCATTTACAAGAAAGCAAGTGGGAGCTCTATATCATTTCTCATACTATATGTGGACGATATACTATTAATGGGAAATGACATTGCTCTATTACAATCGGTGAAAGTATGGTTATCTGGTAACTTCTCAATGAAAGACCTTGGTGAAGCAGCTTATATACTTGGTATAAAGATCTATAGAGATAGATCGCGAAGATTGCTTAGTCTTTCACAGGCTACATACATTGAAAAGGTGCTAAATCGGTTTAGCATGCTTGAATCGAAACGAGGTAACTTACCCATGGTACATGGAGTAAAGTTAAACAATCATCAATGTCCTAAAACTGATGATGACAAACGACGCATGGCTGTAGTCCCGTACGCCAATGCGATCGGTTCGATTATGTATGCTATGCTATGCACTAGACCTGACGTAGCGTTCGCGTTATCTGTAATGAGTCGTTACTAAGGGAATCCGGGAGACGAGCATTGGATTGCCGTCAAGAACATTCTTAAGTACTTGAGAAGGACTAAAGACATGTTCCTAGTGTACGGAGAAGGAGATCTGAAAATTGAAGGATTTTCAGACGCTAGTCATCTCACAGATGAGAATGATTTTAAATCCCAATCAGGATACCTGTTTATCTTGAATGGGGGCGCGGTCAGTTGGAAAAGTTCCAAGCAGGGAAGCATAGCTTTCTCTACGACCGAGTCAGAGTACATCGCTGCTGCGGAAGCAGCAAAGGAAGCAGTTTGGATTAGAAAGTTCATTACAGAACTAGGAGTGGTGCCTGACATTGTCAATCCCATTACTCTGTACTATGATAACAATGGAGCTATTGCACAAGCAAAGGAACCACGGTCTCATAATGCATCCAAGCACTACCTAAAGTGATACCACATCATTAGAGAGATTGTGGCTAGAGGAGAAGTGAGAATAGAAAGAGTACCTACAGAGGACAACGTTGCAGATCCGTTGACAAAGCCTTTAACTTAGAAAGTACATGATCGTCATTTAACTTCTACTGGGATAAGTTTTAGAAACAATTGGCTTTAGTCCAAGTGGGAGTATGTTGGGGTTTAGTGTCCTATAGACAATTGTTGCAGGATACAAACTTAATGTAAATGAATTGTTCTTTATGTCATTTGTTTTAATGAGATATATGTTTTATAACTATATAAAGGCAATCCCTTTTAAGCACTAAATAAAGTCTAATAAAATGAAATCCGTAAGTTTGTTTAAAGTGATTATAAAGTGTTCATACAAGCATGAAGTGAGACAAAACTTTATAATAAACTAATAAACTTAAAACCACCCCAAGTCAAGTGATATGTTTAGGATTGATATATCACTGTTGAGACTTGTATGTAACAATGTCTTCTGTCCGACATAAAGCTGATCTCACAAGCTTTATATATATAGATATTTGGACAGTTACATAGATCCAATGAAACGTCGTTCATTAGGATTGGGGATCCGATTCGAGATAACAGGATGGGTAGATTCTTCCTTGTCACCTGTTCATCTCATTGGTATTAATAGGTATAACTAATCCTCAGACTCAAAGGAATGTTAATTGGTCATCCTGAATTACTGAATGTGAGACTTTGATCCTGTAGTCCCACGATCCTTAACAGAGATGACTCTGGGGTGTGAACTGCAAAGGTTGGGTGTCACAGGAGGTAATGTCAGGGTAGTTATACATTGGATTTAGCATTTATCACTCCCGATTAATGGGAGATACATCCAAGGATCGCTTGTGGAAGACTCGACTCTAAATCCTTACAAGGTGATAGCTTAAGAGTAGAAATACAGATTTCACTTAACCTATCTATTTGAGTTGACTCGGCCTGTACAAGTAAAATGAACGTCTCGCTATATGTAACTTGACATCACCCATATTCATAAGATTCCGTTCAAGGATGTAGTTGATAAAGGATCGAATTATACTGTAACTAATACGGAAGGGTTAACGACAGAATCAACCTGTATTCTTAACGGACTCTGGGGGAATGATTACAGACTTGCCAATAACATACTCAGTACATCATTCCGTTATGCAAGGATTAAATATAATTCTTGAAGAAATTAATTTAATAGTTGCATACGGCCAGAAGTAGTATGAACCTAATGGATCACACATAAGACTTGGAACCAAAAGAGAGATGGATGTCATTAATAGATGGAAGCCCAAATGAGCCCAGTAAGGCCCATTTATATAGAGGGGGGGCGAAATTTATATAAAGTAAATAAGGAATTATTTTAATTCCATTAATCCTAATTTGATTAGGTTTGTGAATTAAATTAATTAAGAGATAATTAAGTTAGGAGTTTTAATTAGATTAATATACTCCTATTATTATCCAATTAGGTTATTTATTATTATCCTAAATGTATTTGATATATTATAAGATAATAATTAGGAATCCTATTCCGAATGGAATTCCTATTAAGTAACCTATTCCTATCTAACTAGGGTTTAGATACAAGTGACTATATATACCCCCTCCTTATGAGAATTTCGATGATGCCTATCCCCTCCCCTTATTGTGATTTTCGAAACCTACATTAAGAGAGAGAAAGTGAATTCGCATCCCCTAGTTCGTGGACAAGAATTCATACGGCTTCCGTCAATTGATTAATCTCATCCATCTCCTTTTCTCTTTGATCTTGTGTTGGTTAATTAGAGGCAATCTATTTTGGTTGCATCTCATAAGGGTTGATTCTAACTTAACATCACCGTGTTATACTTCGTGCTTGGGAACTCGGAAAAGAATTGTGGGCGCTTCTTTAACAACGGTAGATTGTTCATCGAAAGGTATTCCTTCTTATCCCTCTTTATATGAAATAAAGATTAACGGATTCTATGGTTAAAAGGAAAGAGGCTAAACTTTTTATATTTCCGCTGCTATACCTTAGCCTTAATTTCCAACAACTTTCTCTCCTATGGCTATGTCCAAATCAATCAGAATAATGCTCGCTATTGCCGCTCACTACGATTATGAGATTTGGCAAATGGATGTGAAAACAGCTTTCCTAAACGGAAACCTGCTTGAGGATGTATATATGATGCAACCTGAAGGTTTCATATCAAAGGATGCAAACAAGGTTTGCAAACTTCAGATATCCATTTATGGACTCAAGAAAGCATCAAGAAGCTGGAACAAGCATTTTGACGAAACCATAAAACAATTTGGTTTCGAACAAAATTGCGAAGAAGCTTGCATTTACAAGAAAGCAAGTGGGAGCTCAGTAGCATTTCTAATATTCTATGTGGACGATATATTACTAATGGGAAATGACATAGCTCTGCTACAGTCGGTAAAAGTATGGTTATCTGGTAACTTCTCAATGAAAGACCTTGGTGAAGCGGCTTATATACTTGGTATAAAGATCTACAGAGATAGATCAAGAAGACTGCTTGGTCTTTCACAGGCTACATACATCGAAAAGGTGCTAAAGCGGTTTAGCATGCTTGAATCGAAATGAGGTAACTTACCCATGATACATGGAGTAAAGTTAAACAATCATCAATTTCCTAAAACCGATGATGATAAGAAGCGCATGGCTGTAGTCCCGTACGCCAGCGCAATCGGTTCGATTATGTATGCTATGCTATGCACTAGACCTGACGTAGCGATCGCGTTAAGTATAACGAGTCGTTACCAAGGAAATCTGGGAGACGAGCACTGGATTGCCGTCAAAAACATTCTTAAGTACTTGAGAAGAACTAAAGATATGTTCCTAGTGTACGGAGAAGGGGATCTGAAAATAGAAGGATTTTCAGATGCAAGTCATCTCACAGATGAGAACGATTTTAAATCCCAATCAGGATACCTGTTTATCTTGAATGGGGGCGCGGTCAGCTGGAAGAGTTCCAAGCAAGGAAGCATAGCTTTCTCTACGACCGAGTCAGAGTATATCGCTGCTGCGGAAGCAGCAAAGGAAGCGGTTTGGATTAGGAAGTTCATTACTGAACTTGGTGTGGTGCCTGACATTGTAAATCCCATTACACTGTACTGTGATAACAATGGAGCCATTGCGCAAGCAAAGGAACCATGGTCTCATAATGCATCCAAGCATTACCTGAAGCGATACCACATTGTAAGAGAAATTGTGGCAAGAGGAGATGTGAGAATAGAAAGAGTACCTACAGAGGACAACGTTGCAGATCCGTTGACAAAGCCCTTAACCCAGAAAGTACATGATCGTCATCTAACTTCTACTGGGATAAGTTATAGAAACAATTGGCTTTAGTCCAAGTGGGAGTATGTTGGGGTTTAGTGTCCTATAGACAATTGTTCTAGGATACAAACTTAATATAAATGAAGTGTTCTTTATATCATTTGTTTTAATGAGATATATGTTTTATAACTATATAAAGGCAATCCCTTTTAAAGAACTAAATAAAGTCTAATAAAAGGAAATTTGTGAGTTTGTTTAAAGTGATTATAAAGTGTTCATATAAGCATGAAGTGAGACGAAACTTTATAATAAACTAATAAACTTAAAACCACCCCAAGTCAAGTAATATGTTTAGGATTGACATATCACTGTTGAGACTTGCATGTAACAATGTCTTCTGTCCTGACAGAAAGCTGATCTCACAAGCTTCACATATACAGATATCTGGACAGTTACGTGGATCCAATGAAAAGTAGTTCATTAGGATTGGGGACCCGACTTGAGATAACAGGATGGGTAGATTCATCCTTGTCACATGTTCATCTCATTGGTATTAATAGGTATAAATAATCCTCAGACTCAAAGGAATGTTAATTGGTATTATGGATTACGGAATGTGACGCTTTGATCCTGTTGTAACACGATCCTTAACAGAGATGACTCTGGGGTGTGAACAGCATACGTTGGGTATCACAGGAAGTGATTGCAGGATAATTATACATTGGATTGAACATTTATCACTCCCGATAAATGGGAGATATGTCCATGGATCGCTTGTGGAAGTCTTGACTCTAAATCCTTGCAACGTGATAGCTTAAGATCGAAATGCAGATTTCTCTTAACCTATCTAATTGGAGTTGACTCGGCCTGTACAAGTAAAACGAACGTCTCGCTATATGTGACTTGACATTATCCATAGTCATAAGATTTAGTTCAAGGACGTAGTTGATAAAGGATCGAATTATACCGTAACTAATACGGAAAGGTCAACGACATAATCAACCTGTCTTCTTATAGCTCTGGGGGAATGATTACGGACTTGCTAATCACATACTTTGTACATCATTCCGTTATGCAAAGATTAAATATAATTCTTTGAAAATTAAATTTAATAGTTTCATACGGCTAGAAGCTATAAGAACCTAATGGGTCACATATAAGACTTGGAACCCAAAAGAGAGACAGATGTTAATTAATTGACGGAAGCCCAACTGAGCCCAATAAGGCCCAATTATTAAGGGGGGGGGGGGGCGATTTTTATGTATATTAAATACATAAATAATTAATTTGATTTTATCAATTCTAATTAGATTGGGATTATGAATTAAATTAATTAAAGGATAAATAAGTTAGGAGTTTTAATTAGATTATATTACTCCCATTATTATCCAATAAGGTTATTATTATTATCTTTTATATTTAGATATATTAATAGATAATAATTAAGAATTCTATTCCGAATTAAATTCTTATTCAGTAACCTAATTCTATCTAACTAGGGATTAGATACAAGAGATTATAAATACCCCCCTACATGCTATTTTCGATGTACCCTAAGGCAAATCAAGAGAGAGAATTTCAACCCCCTTGCTCGAGGACGAGATTTTCTACCGCTTCCTGCCGTTCAATTGATTTTCATCTCTTTCTCTTTATCCTTGATCTCATGTTGATTAATTAGAGACAATCTACTTTGGTTGTTATAAACGGTTGATTCTAACTTGATCTTCCATTGTTTTGTTTTGTGCTCGGGAACTCGAAGTAAGAGTTGTGGGCACTTCGTTTGCAACGGTAGATAGAACTTCTGAAAGGTATTTCTTTTATCCCTCTTTATATGAAATAACGATTAACGGATCTTGGGGTTAATGGAAATAGGTTAAAATTTTTATATTTCCGCTGCTATACGTTAGCCTATTTTCCTTCACTATTTGCAAGGTGATAGCGCATTCGGCAGGTAGCTGTCGCCAAAACCCGGGTAGGGAAAGCACAGTATAGAAGATAGCCCAAAACATTAAGAAGAAACAACAGGGTAGAGTTGTGGACTCTGGGAAGCAAACAATTGAGAACATTGTGGTAAACATGACAAAGAAAGTGGATGAACAACCAGTGAAGTCTCAGAACAAACGATGGGTGGATTTCAGTGACACGAGTAGCATTATGGGCTCTAATGCACAATGGGAAGAACCAAATAATGAGACGGTAGCTCAGACTTTAGGTATCCATCAGCCCCCTGATATTCTACAAGTTAATAAGGCTCTGCATGACTGGCAGTGGTCGATCCCCCCTCAAATTAGCCTCCCTGCAACGGAACATAAAAAAGCAGGCCCTTTGGATATGGTGTTTCATAGCGGCTACATAAACAGTGAGTCTCAAGAGAAATCCTTACCATCGGTAGAAAAGCGGATATAAGTTAAAAGGAAAAAGCCCAGGCAATTGCCTTCCTTTTCGTCAATAGCTAGAGCCAAAAGGCTCATCCGACCACCCAAACGATATCAATGAAAGTAATTTTCTGGAACTGTAGGGGGCTGCGGAACCCTCGCACCCAAAGAGCTTTAAAACTTCTTTGTCACACGCATAGACCGGATATTCTCTGTCTCGCTGAACCTATGATCCTCTTTGACTGTTGGGGTTTAGTGTCCTATAGTCAATTGTACTAGGATATAAACCAGCTATAAATGAATTGTTCTTTTATATCATTTGTTTTAATAAGATATGGTTTTCCACTATATAAAGGCAATTACTTTTAAGAACTAAATAATTCAAACAAAAGAAAATCCTTAAGTTTATTTAAAGTGATTATAAAGTGTTCATACAAGCATGAAGTGAGACAAAACATTAGAATAAACTAATAAACTTAAAACCACCCCAAGTCAAGTAATATGTTTGAATATGGGTTGACATAATACTGTTGAGACTTGCATGTGACAATGTCTTCTATTGTGAATAGAGAACTGATCTTACAAGCTTCAGATATGTAGATATTTGGGCAGTTATATGGATCCGGTGAATGAGTTCATTAGGATCGGGGACCCGACTTGAGATAACAGGATGGATGGATTTATCCTATGTCACATGTTCATCACATTGGTATTAGTAGGTATAAGTAATCCTCAGACTAAAATGAATATTAATTAGTGATTCTAGATTATGGAATGTGATACTTTGACTCTGTTCAAACACGATCCATAATAGGGATGACCCTGGGGTGTGTGCGGGCTGGCGTTGGGTATCACAGGAAGTAATTGTAGAATAGTTAATATTGGATTGAGCATTTCTCACTCTTGATAAATGGGAGATATGTCCAGGGATCACTTGTGGAAGACTTGACTCTAAATCTTTGCAAGGTGATGGATTAAGGGTTGAAATAAAGATTTCACTTAATCTATCTATTCAGAGTTAACTCTGTTGAAACACATTTCCACAATGATTTTGATTTGATAAAATTATTTAAATTAGATTTAAATCCCTATGATAAAATATTCCAACAGATCAAATTTAAATGGTTTGATTTATTTATTACTAATGTGTTTGTTCAATGTTAGGCATTTAATTAATAAGATTTAAAAGACATTAAAGACCAAGGCCCAAAAGCCCACAAGAGAAGATCAAAGCCCAAGTCAACAGATCCAACCCTCTTGAAGAATGCGGCCCAGCAGGAAGAAGGATCCAGAAGGCATTCCTAACAACTTCACGTCGAAGCTGCTGAGTCGAACAGATAGAATACATGTCAACAATTGACCTGAACAACTTCGAGGCAAAGCTATTCCACTTTGGGAAAGATTTAGACGTAGCAGAAAGCTATCTAGAAGACTTTACCATAAGTAGAGAGATAATCTGACGCTTACCGACCGGAAGTACCTTTCACCTGAATCAGACAGAAAAGGCAACGTTCTCATTGGCCGAAGACACTGAGTACTGACGAGTGAAAGCAATAGCATGCCGTTTCCCTCGAACGGTTATTTTGAAATTTGAAATAACCGGTGCCTCAGATGTCACTATAAATAGGCCTCTCATTTGTTTCATTCGATGCAGATCTGTAACGCCCGTAAAATAATAATAAAAATACATACATTATTTAGGTTCATGCATTTATATACAGAGATTAAAATATGTGATATTAGCCTAGTTTATATAATTATATTAGATTTAATTTATCCCCTAATAATAATTATAGTAATTATTAAATTAATAATGGGTATTAGTGAAATTTACCCACTAGGGATAAACCCTTAGAGCTAGGGAACAAAAGAAAAACCCTTACTCTGCTAATCAGAAAAGATAGAAAAACAGCCGCACCTCCTTTCTCCCATAAAACCCATCACATCTTGAAGAGGAAGCCTATATTTTTTTTAGTGAAGAAGGATAATCAAATCTGGTAATGATTAACTCTTTATTCATCAATCCATGATTTGTTCTTTTTATTAATTCTTTTTGTTCTTTTTATTAATTCTTTTCCTTGAAAATAGAGAATAAAATCTCTGTAACCTACCTAAAATCGTAGGTGGTAGTGAACTGAGTGGAATCATTGTTGGCTCCATCCTTTTGTATCAATTTAAAAAAATAATTTACTTTTTCCTTAATTGCCTCTTCATTTAACTATCCTATTTAGTTTTTATCAACTGTTTATTGGTTCTTTTTCTTGCCATGGTTTTCTTTTATGGAGCTCTGTTTTCATTTTTTTGTTTTTTTCTAGGTTATTGCAAAATTCTAATAATGAATAATATGGATATATAATCAAATTAGCTTTTCATCTTTTCTATTATTATTATTCAAACGACCAACAAAATAAATAGTTAATAATTTTACATGTATATAATATTTGAGTTATTAATTCAATGAATAATTATATATATAGGACACGAGGACCAAACGGAAGATAGACCAACAGAATTAGCTGATTAATAAGACTTGCTTTGGGTAATAGAGGTGAGTAGTTAATTAAATATTCAATACCTTTCTTTATATGTTTGTTGCCATGTTGATTGGTTGAGATTTATTGTCTATTGGTTCGATCTTCGTGTTTAACATGCGTAAGTGGTTATTAAATATATAGTATGTGTTCTTGTATGTTTGGATGCTATTTTGACTTGGTTTAATAATTGCTTATTGATTTGATTTATATGTTTGCCATATATACTTGATATTTATGATGACTACGGTGACGTGAATGAATTGATTTTGATATTGGTAGTTGTGAGAACATGAGAACATGAATGGATTTTAGACCGAGACTTATTGGGGATAGAATGAAAATCGATTGTGATACAGTTGACAAACTTTGGATAATATGAAGGACTGGAAAATTTTAAGAATAAAAGCTTATATAGGATAGTATATTCAATGGTTGCGACTGAAATGAGAAAAATGAATATTGTGATCACGTGGAATATAAACACCGGGTATTTGTTACGACAGGGTGTTAAGGTACCGGGTATTTGTTACGACAGGGTACCTAGAGATAAGAGACGGGATACCGGGTATTTGTTACGACAGGGTATCCCATGATATGATTTTATTGGCCAAGCAACCATTGGGTATTACTAGCCTAGAATAAGCAGGGCCCTTAAATAAAAAAAACTATTAAATTTAAATTGATAAACTTGTTTGCTTGATAACTAATAAATTTAAATGCACGAAACTATTGTATGCGCATGTGATTGAACTGTGTATTTAATTAACTATCTTATTGAGTCGGCAGCTCACCCCTTGCCACCACCACTTTTCAGGAATAAAAGATTAGGGACGCTGGTTCCGATCGATCAATATGTGAAGTCGTTATTATTAGGATTTTATGCTTACTATCTTATTAGTTACTGAAACCTTCTATGTCAATTTATTTATTATCAGTTCAATCGACATCGAAACTATATATTTCTTTTTGTGCGGAGTAAGTTTGTGGTACGTTTCAAGCACATATGAAATAGTATTTAAAGTTGAGGTATTGATTAGCTAATTTCTTACAATTAGCTTTATTACGTTTTTTTTTCATCCACTACATGATTTAGTTATTGATAAGTGGATTACAAATTTTGCATCTGACCCTTTATGGATTAATGCTATGCACAACTTTAGAAAATTAAAAAGGGTTTTTTTTTTGTTTTTTTTTTGTAATCAGTAAACCAAACTTTGTTGGTTTCTCATTTGAATATTACATATATATATATATATTCTGTATAAGACTATCATAATGATGAGTGTTTTGAATATTATATATATATAAATATATGATATTTATGACTAGGCATATATATATATCATTATATACTTATGATATTCTATAGTCATAGCTTTATTTTATATTATTTTAAAAATGAGTGTTACATTTAGTGGTATCAGAGCGGGTCGACGTTCTTAGGGACGGCTACGTGAAATTGTTTATTTGTGTTATTAGGGATGATTATGTGAAATTATTTGTTGAACTGTGCGTTAATGTTATATATGATACATCGTAGGACCATGTCATCCAGAGGTAGAACACATACTGACCGAGCGTCTAGTGAGGATTCGGTTGGGTCCCAACATGCATCATTTGCACCTCCAAATGCTAGTGGTGGATCTAGGTCTTCAAACGTACCGGGAGTTGGTATGCCACAAAACTTACATCAGTTTGCTGAAATGATGACTACAATGGCGGCTCAAGTTCAAGCTCAGGTTCAGGCTCAGGCTCAGACGGGTCCTTTAATTGACCTTAACTACGAGAGATTAAGGAAGATGGGGGCAGAAAACTTTGAGGGTACCACTGACCCTACAAAAGCTGAGGAATGGCTGAAGGACACTGAAAGAGTGCTAACCAGATTGAAGTGCACTCTTGAGCAGCGATTGGACTACATTGTCTCTTTACTGAAGAAGCATGCTATTACTTGGTGGGAGTCTATCGAGAGAGCTGTTGTTGCTCCTATGGTACTAACATATGAAGACTTCAAGAAGGAGTTTGTTGATAGGTATATGCCTCGAGTGTACTGAGATGAGAAGAAAGTGGAATTTTATAATCTAAAGCAGGGTAATATGACAGTAGCTGAGTATGAGCTTCGATTTGCTGAACTTTCCAAGTATGCTCCAGATGCAGTGACAACTGAGGAGGATAAGTGTTACCGTTTTGAGCAGGGTCTTAGATTGGAGGTTCAGAAGTTTCTAGCAGTGAAGATTATTGATTTTAAGATCTTACTAGAAACAGCCACCAGAGTGGAGCGCACTCATCAGGAGGAGAGGCGTGTAGAAGGTGCTAAGAGGAGATATTCAGAGTCTCGGGGAGAACAAAATACTTCTTTTAAAAGAGGGGGGTCTTATGAGCACTCGAGCGGTAGATCAAGGTTTCAACATGGAGCTTCTAGTTTTAGAAGTGGCGGCAGGTCTGGATTTAGGAGATCTTCTAGGTATGGCCGAGGTACTAGTGAGCATAGTTCTTATAGTGCTCCATCTGTGGGTACTGGTCGAACATTCAGTGCTGGAGCTAGAGGTTCTTTTGAGAGAAGGTCTACACCACCGCCAACTTGTGTCACTTACGGCAGGAATCATTTTGGACCATGTTGGAGATTTGGGAGGATTGTTTGTTATGGTTGTGGTGAGCTTGGTCACATCCAGCGTGACTGTACGACAGCTAGAGGTACTAATGGTAGCACTCCTTCTGTTACGGTGGGACAAAGCAGTATGGGCGATAGTGGTGCTAGTGCTGGTAGAGGTTGTGGTAGAGGCCGAGGAGGCCAAGGTGGAGGTCCTAGTGTGAGTGGAGTTCAAGCAACTCAGGCACAATATCAAACACAAGTGTATGCAATGACCGGAGATGAGGCACTTGTTTCTCCTGAAGTTATCATCGGTACTATTTCTATTTCTGATATTCCAGCTTTTGTTTTGATAGATCCAGGATCCACACATTCATATATGTCATTCACTTTAGCTTTGAAAATACCTGGTAGTATAGAATCACTTGGTTATGAATTGCGTGTTTGTATGCCTATGGGTAGTAGTGTAGTGGTGAATAATGTTAGGAGAGCTTGTCCAATTAAAATAGGAGTAATGGAGTTTCATGCAAATTTAATCCTAATGGATTTCAACGAATTTGATATCATCCTAGGGATGGATTGGTTGTCTCAACATAAGGCAGTTGTAGACTGTTGTGCAAAGGAAGTACTGATAAAGTCTACTAAAGGGGAGAAGGTAGTATTTGTAGGGAAACGAGCAGTTGTTCCATCGTGCTTAGTATCAGCTATCCAAGCTTTTCGTTGGATTAGGGAAGGTTGTGATGCATTTCTAGCTCATATTGTGGACACTGAGGTAGAAGGTCCAGAATTGGATGATATACCAGTGGTGAGGGAGTTTCCTGAAGTGTTTCTTGATGAGTTACCTGGTTTGGCTCCACATAGAGAAGTAGACTTTACCATTGATACCCTACCAGGGGTGGCTCCTATATCTATTGCACCATACAGAATGGCGCCTATTGAGCTGGAGGAGTTGAAGAAACAATTAGAAGAATTGTTAGATAAAGGCTTTGTTAGGCCAAGCACTTCGCCTTGGGGTGCACCCGTCTTATTCGTGAAGAAGAAGGATGGGAGTATGCGACTTTGTATCGATTATCGACAACTAAATAGGGTGACTGTGAAGAATAAGTACCCTTTACCGAGGATTGATGATTTGTTGGATCAGTTGAAGGGAGCAAAGGTATTCTCAAAGATTGATTTGAGATCTGGATATTGGCAATTGAGGGTAGCAGATAAAGACGTGTCTAAGACGGCTTTTCGTACGCGTTATGGACACTATGAGTTTCTAGTGATGCCATTTGGATTGACAAATGCACCAGCTGCATTCATGGCTCTAATGAACCGCACATTTCAGCAGTACCTGGATCAGTTTGTGATCGTATTTATTGATGATATTTTGGTGTACTCAAAAACGAAAGAGGAGCATGAGTTGCATCTAGGAATAGTGTTGCAAATTTTAAAGGAGAATGAATTATATGCAAAATTGAGTAAGTGTGAATTTTGGATGGAACATGTAGTCTTTTTGGGTCACGTTGTGTCTAAGGATGGGGTTATGCCCGATCCTACTAAAGTGAAGGCTATTATGGAGTGGAATCCACCAAGAAGCGTGACTGAAGTAAGGAGTTTTCTAGGTTTAGCAGGTTACTATAGAAGGTTTGTGGAAGGATTTTCAATTATTGCTGGGCCATTAACGAAGTTGCTAAGGAAAGGTGTAGTTTATCAATGGAATGAGCAGTGCCAGAAGAGTTTTGATGAATTGAAGAAAAGATTAACATCATCACCAGTGTTAGTACTACCATCTGGTAGAGGTGGATTTGTGGTGTATACTGATGCTTCAAAGCATGGTTTGGGATGTGTGATGATGCAGAACGGAAAGGTGATTGCTTATGCCTCTCGTCAGCTGAGAACACATGAGGTGAATTATCCCACACATGATTTGGAGTTAGCAGCAATTGTTCATGCCTTGAAGATTTGGAGACATTACTTGTATGGAGAAACATTTCAAATTCTCACTGATCATAAGAGTCTAAAATATATCCTTACACAAAAGGAGTTGAATTTGAGGCATAGGCGATAGATCGAGTTATTAAAGGATTATGACTGCACCATTGATTATCACCCGGGTAAAGCGAATGTTGTAGCAGATGCATTGAGTAGGAAGACTTCAGAAGTGTTAGCGAGCATGAGGGGTCATAATATAACATCATTGGTGGATTTAAGGGCTATGAATGTGAGATTAAGTCTGGATGAGGTGACTGGGTTGATGGCTACACTACAAGTAAGGCCCATGTTGGAAGATAGGGTTATGGAAATGCAAGCTCAAGATCTTTATCTTCAGAAAATGAAAGAGAGGATTAAACAGGGGAAGAAGCCCAACTTTTCCATTCGAGGTGACGGGATGATTATGATGGGAAGTCGAGTATGTATACCTGAACTAGGGGAGTTGAAGATTGAGGTTATGAAGGAGGCGCATAATGCACCATATGCAATGCATCCAGGTAGTACAAAAATGTATCGAAACTTGAGACCACATTACTGGTGGCGGGCTATGAAGAAAGACATTGCTGAATTTGTGGCTAAATGTCTTACATGTCAGCAAGTTAAAGCGAAACATCAAGCACCAGTTGGAAAATTACGACCTTTAGCTATTCCATCATGGAAATGGGAAAGGATCACCATGGACTTTGTTATTGGACTACCTAGGACACTGCGTAAACATGATGCCATTTGGGTGATTGTAGACCGGCTAACTAAATCTGCTCATTTCTTGCCAATGCGGCAAACTGATCCTTTAGACAAGTTAGCAAGGTTATATCGGGATGAGATTGTGAGATTGCATGGTGTTCCAGTCTCTATTGTATCAGATAGGGATCCCCGTTTCACTTCTCAATTTTGGGGTAGTTTGCAAAAAGCTTTAGGAACAAAGCTGAATTTTAGCACAGCTTTTCATCCTCAAACAGATGGACAATCAGAACGTACTATTCAGACCCTAGAAGATATGATGAGGGCTTGTGTATTAAATTTTCAAGGAGATTGGGATAAGCATTTGCCTTTGATTGAATTTGCTTATAATAACAGCTTCCATTCGAGCATCGAGATGGCACCATATGAGGCTTTGTATGGTAGGAAGTGCAGGAATCCTATTTGTTGGGATGTGGAAGGCATGAGGCAGTTGGAAGGACCTGAATTGGTACATGAGACCGTTGAGAAGATCGAAATAGTAAAGAAGTGTATACAGGCCGCACAAGACAGACAGAAAAGTTATGTTGACAAGCATCGCCGTGAGATGGAGTACGAAGTAGGAGATCGTGTGTTCTTAAGAGTTTCACCTTGGAGAGGAATCGTTCGATTTGGAAAAAGGGGTAAGCTAAGTCCTAGATACATCGGACCATATGAGATCACAGAAAGGATTGGACCATTGGCTTACAGATTAGCACTTCCAGTAGAGCTATCACAGATTCATGATGTTTTCCATCTGTCAATGCTAAGGAAGTATCGATCAGATCCCAGTCACGTGATTTCGGAACCAGAAATTCAAGTAGTGAAGGACTTGACATACAAGGAGGAACCAGTAGAGATATTAGAAACTCAGATAAGAAAATTGAGGAGGCGAGAGATTCCAATGGTGAGAGTTCGTTGGAGTCACCATCGGTCTCTACGCGAAGCCACATGGGAAATTGAGGAACACATGAGACAAAAATATCCGCATCTCTTTGATGCTTCAGGTACGTAAATTTCGAGACGAAATTTCTTTTAGGGGGAGAGGACTGTAACGCCCGTAAAATAATAATAAAAATACAGACATTAATTAGGTTCATGCATTTATATACAGAGATTAAAATATGTGATATTAGCCTAGTTTGTATAATTATATTAGATTTAATTTATCCCCTAATAATAATTGTAGTAATTATTAAATTAATAATGGGTATTAGTGAAATTTACCCACTAGGGATAAACCCTTAGAGCTAGGGAACAAAAGAAAAACCCTTACTCTGCTAATCAGAAAAGATAGAAAAACAGCCGCACCTCCTTTCTCCCATAAAACCCATCACATCTTGAAGAGGAAGCCTATATTTTTTTTAGTGAAGAAGGATAATCAAATCTGGTAATGATTAACTCTTTATTCATCAATCCATGATTTGTTCTTTTTATTAATTCTTTTTGTTCTTTTTATTAATTCTTTTTCTTGAAAATAGAGAATAAAATCTCTGTAACCTACCTAAAATCGTAGGTGGTAGTGAACTGAGTGGAATCATTGTTGGCTCCATCCTTTTGTATCAATTTAAAAAAATAATTTACTTTTTCCTTAATTGCCTCTTCATTTAACTATCCTATTTAGTTTTTATCAACTGTTTATTGGTTCTTTTTCTTGCCATGGTTTTCTTTTATGGAGCTCTGTTTTCATTTTTTTGTTTTTTTCTAGGTTATTGCAAAATTCTAATAATGAATAATATGGATATATAATCAAATTAGCTTTTCATCTTTTCTATTATTATTATTCAAACGACCAACAAAATAAATAGTTAATAATTTTACATGTATATAATATTTGAGTTATTAATTCAATGAATAATTATATATATAGGACACGAGGACCAAACGGAAGATAGACCAACATAATTAGCTGATTAATAAGACTTGCTTTGGGTAATAGAGGTGAGTAGTTAATTAAATATACAATACCTTTCTTTATATGTTTGTTGCCATGTTGATTGGTTGAGATTTATTGTCTATTGGTTCGATCTTCGTGTTTAACATGCGTAAGTGGTTAATTAAATATATAGTATGTGTTCTTGTATGTTTGGATGCTATTTTGACTTGGTTTAATAATTGCTTATTGATTTGATTTATATGTTTGCCATATATACTTGATATTTATGATGACTACGGTGACGTGAATGAATTGATTTTGATATTGGTAGTTGTGAGAACATGAGAACATGAATGGATTTTAGACCGAGACTTATTGGGGATAGAATGAAAATCGATTGTGATACAGTTGACAAACTTTGGATAATATGAAGGACTGGAAAATTTTAAGAATAAAAGCTTATATAGGATAGTATATTCAATGGTTGCGACTGAAATGAGAAAAATGAATATTGTGATCACGTGGAATATAAACACCGGGTATTTGTTACGACAGGGTGTTAAGGTACCGGGTATTTGTTACGACAGGGTACCTAGAGATAAGAGACGGGATACCGGGTATTTGTTACGACAGGGTATCCCATGATATGATTTTATTGGCCAAGCAACCATTGGGTATTACTAGCCTAGAATAAGCAGGGCCCTTAAATAAAAAAAACTATTAAATTTAAATTGATAAACTTGTTTGCTTGATAACTAATAAATTTAAATGCACGAAACTATTGTATGCGCATGTGATTGAACTGTGTATTTAATTAACTATCTTATTGAGTCGGCAGCTCACCCCTTGCCACCACCACTTTTCAGGAATAAAAGATTAGGGACGCTGGTTCCGATCGATCAATATGTGAAGTCGTTATTATTAGGATTTTATGCTTACTATCTTATTAGTTACTGAAACCTTCTATGTCAATTTATTTATTATCAGTTCAATCGACATCGAAACTATATATTTCTTTTTGTGCGGAGTAAGTTTGTGGTACGTTTCAAGCACATATGAAATAGTATTTAAAGTTGAGGTATTGATTAGCTAATTTCTTACAATTAGCTTTATTACGTTTTTTTTTCATCCACTACATGATTTAGTTATTGATAAGTGGATTACAAATTTTGCATCTGACCCTTTATGGATTAATGCTATGCACAACTTTAGAAAATTAAAAAGGGATTTTTTTTGTTTTTTTTTTTTTGTAATCAGTAAACCAAACTTTGTTGGTTTCTCATTTGAATATTACATATATATATATTCTGTATAAGACTATCATAATGATGAGTGTTTTGAATATTATATATATATAAATATATGATATTTATGACTAGGCATATATATATATATCATTATATATTTATGATATTCTATAGCCATAGCTTTATTTTATATTATTTTAAAAATGAGTGTTACAAGATCTTTGCCAAGTCAAAACGCTAACTAAATTGCTACTTGAAGTTCTGTGCCAAAGCAAAGCAAAGAAATCTTACACTCACTCTCATTTTGTGTAAAATTCTAGATTGTAAAATCATCTAAAGTGTTCTTTGTATTTAGAACAAATCTTTATCATTTCTAGAGACTAGAAGGAGATACTGAATTGCTCGGTTATAGCACTCAGTGGTAGAAATAGTATTGGGTATAGGATATAGAGGAAGGTACTCTGTATACTCACTGACTATTGTAAGAGGTTTGTGCTCTACCTGAAAAATAACAATAGTTTCAACCACATCTAATCAAAATTTTCAAGTTTTTGTTGACTTATAAGTTTCTCCGCTATAAACATAATGAATTTTTTATAATTAATTCATATTTATATAATGGTGATATGTTTGAACGGTTCTAGAAGATTTTTAAAGATATAAAATTTCTAAGCACAATCCGAGCGGATTCATGACTAATTCTAATCAAACCAGGTTGGCCCATATGGTCTAGTTTCGATTTGATAACTGTGATTTGACCCACAAACACACTCTCGTATTCATTCACTTCTACAAGAACAATGATATACCATGTGAATATAAAATCCTTTTGGGATGGTATTTTTGTCTGTTAAGCAGTAATGCCACAATGTTCATGCATATATGATGTCTGATATGGCTTAAGGATATTTTCCAATTATATAGTTATGGTGGGTGGCTAAGGGTTTCATTTACAGGGCCTCTAAATCGAGAATATAATGGATTTAATTAAATGGATAGGTCAAATGAAAAATAAGATATATATAAGCTCCTTGAAAAATGATTGATTTAAGGAATAAAATTGTATAATTATCATCTTTTCATTGATAATAAAGTCCATTTCATTGTAGAATTTTCCCTCCAAATTTTTTACATAAAACTTATTTGAATTATAATATAATAATTATTGAGATCTCAACTGTTAAAAGTTATTTACATAAATAATTACTATCCCGTAACCGAAGATGAGTTTTATTTCATGTTAGATGTTGAAGGATAGTGTTAGGCATGAAATTGACTAAGTTTAACAGATAAATTATAAGGGAATCGGGTATTTTTATATCATTTTGTAAGGAATAAGGGCTAATTAATGTCCTTGTACAATGAAATACTTCTGATCCTTCATTATAAGGGAATTCCATTATAAGGGAATTCGGGTATTTCTATATCCTTCATTATACTTCTGATCCTATTAGCATCCTTTATATATGCAACTTGATTACTAGTATGCTGAAAGCATTTCTTCCGGTTCTAGCTTATAAGTTGAACACAATCAATAACCAGAAATGGAATTACACATTGTTAACATGTAAAATTGTATCATATAGGTAATAGAGAAATCACAAGCGTTCTCCTTCAGAAATTATAAACAAAACAATTGTATTTATTTGATAGCAAAATAGCCAACTGGCCTATTTTCTAATAAGAGACAGGTGGACAAAACAAAAGAATAGAATACACATTCTCCATGGATTCTTTTTTTTTTTTGTCCATTTTCACATGCAAATGCTAATTCACCTGCAATCAACAACAAAACCACTAACTCAACCAACCCTAAAGAGAGAGTTCTTTTCCTGATAGGAAAAAGATTTTTCTACCGAGTGCTATACATAATTATCCAACACATCACCTTTCTTACCAGCACCATGTGTAGATAAATAACAATATTTTGATAATTTTCACTAAAATAAAACCAGAATCTAACACAGTTATGAAGAAGGCTTTGCTATTAAACATTGATAATTATGTGTTACAGGCACTGCAATCACATTGTCTCCATTATAACATAGATTTGCTATTTAATTTTTTCAATATAGCATGGCCCAAACAACATAACAACCTGTAGGGATTTAAGTTATTTTTGAACTTATTTGTTTTAATAGTTCAATGTAAACCATCTACAATTCTCAAATATGTGATTCTAAATAACCTAAATGGAACTGTAGAAGAAAAAAGCATGTGGTTGATATCATAGCTTCCATTCAAATGATTAATTGACGACCAAGATATAAAATGGATGTCAAGGACTCGAGTTCACAAAATTGCTATAGGTGGAAGAGAAGATCTTACAGTGAAGTCGCAGAATCGCATAAGAGAAGTGCCTAACACATCTGCAATTAAAGAGGAGTAGAGATGTTGGAGAAGATGGCGGAGACGAGTAGCGAGTTAGGTCGGTATGAATTTCATCTGAGGTGTCGAGATTGTAACTGAGCTTTTGTGAAATGGATTGAGGCCGCAAGTAGGGTTTTGTTCCGAGCTTTTGATTTGGGATAAAAAAAAATTGGAGGGATTATTTTGAGAGATATGGCGGTAACTCAAAATTTTGGGAGGAAAAGTTTCTAATTTTTGGGGTAATTTTGTTTGGAGGAAACAGTGAGAATAAAATGTCATATTAATACTATAGTCAAATAAAATAATAAGAAGGATTAAGGTGTAAAAATACTCTTAACGTTTTGGATCAGGAGCAATTTTACCCCTAACGTCTAAAATGGTGCAATTTTACCCATAACGTTGATAAATTGGTTCAATTTCAGGCACTATTATAAAACATATATATTCTTATTCTTATTATGCACCATTTGTATAACAATTCGTTTAAAAAAAAAGATTTCATATTTTTTATAATTTAATAATAGAATTGGAGATTAATATTTATAAATTCGGTGAATTTTTTGAATTTTCATTTGTCTAATTCATAAAAAAAACATTATATTTTTTTATTTTTTTCACATCCCAACATATGCTTGTGATTTGTTACTGATAAAATGGCGCACATGTGAAGTGTAAATGACAAAATTCACGACCGAAAAGACAGTTTGATGAAATATTTCTCAAATTGAACCAATTTATTAACGTTATGGGTAAAATTGCACCATTGTAGACGTTAGGGGTAAAATTGCTCCTGACCCAAAACGTTAGGGGTATTTTTGCACCTTAACCCTGATAAGAATAATGAAATGAAATCTAAATTTTTTGACATTAATGAGAATAAAATTTAATAAATAAGTTATTTTATTATTAATAATATAATATATGTTTTTATGCTCATTAAAGTTATTGAAATTATAATTTTAATGAGAATATTATTCTCATTAAATTTTTCTTATTAATACTCACTTTTCTTGTAATGGAAATATACAAAACGACGTCGTTTTGCATCTAATAGAATTAAGAAAGATGTGTTTTAATTTTGACACATCACTTGCAACACTTTATAATTAGTGTTCTAAAATTTCAAAGTTATGTGAGTTTGACATGTCTTTTGCAACATTCTATAAACCATGTTGCAAAAGATCCAAAAAAAACATAAAAAATACAACACATTACAAGCAACACATGTATTTTAGGTTGCAAAAGACCATCTATGGTGTAGTGTGTGCAGATAAGCAAAGAAAAATGCTAAACTCGCTGGAAACAGCTTGTTTCGCTAATGCCAATGAGGAGTGGAGCCTTACTTATTTCCAGCGGTTAAACGCCGGATTATCTAATGACGGACAGCGACAGATCGTTGGTGGCAGTGAAAGGAAAGTGGCAGGACAGCAGGTGAAAGTGTGTGGCGATGGGATTGCCCAAAGAAGCAAGATGATTTGAAGTCTCATTCCCTTGAGTGTTCAAGGGTTAATCTAAAAGTTAATCATTTTAGTTTATTTTAATTGTAGTAAGTAGTTGACTTTGTTTGTAAAAGGGTACGAAAGTTGTACCAATTTTGGGTAGTCTCTGTCTTTTCGCTTTAAATAGGAAAGCAGAGAAGGTTTAGGAATCGGGATATTTTCTTAGTTTTAGTTTTTTTAGAAGTAGAATAGAAGGAAGAAAAGAGCTCTCATGGAGTCTCAAGCTGTAACAAGAATCCTCTTCTGCTCACTGCTCGATATGAGTGAGTAGACATTTTGAACGGGCACGGCCTGACCGGCCCGGTGATGTAAGTTTTACAACGTTTTTTTATGAATATTTAGTATTTTGCCAATGTTGTGGTCAATGAGGATTTAACTTTCTTGCTTAAGCATGTATGCATGTGTTAGATGAATGTTAGGACACTGCTTTCATCTTCACCGATATCTCTATTGATCTCCCAACTTCGAAGCTGACAAGTTAGAAGGTTGTGTCGAGGGTTTTCTCATTTAGAAATGCAGTTTTGTTCTTAATGCTAGAAAGAACGTATCTTTAGGACGCTAAAGATGTTAGTAAATCTTAGGAGTTTGAGAACACACGACAGTTGACTCAAACTCACTTCAAAACTGATACTTTGGTTTCGTTGGCATTATCTTTTATTCATGGAATGTTGTAAGATGTAGCACACCATGTTCGGTTACGTCGAGCCTGTTCTATTCCTAAGAATCTTTGAAAAGTAACCTTATTTCCTTGTTTTATCATTCTGCCTGATTCAGTAAACAACCAATATCAAACAATCAACCATAAGGGAAGACACTGTTGCAATACACACTGTTTAGCAACGATTTCCGATATTTATTTGAATCACAATCCCTGTGGAGACAATACTCACTTATCACTTTATTACTTGTATCTAGTGCACTTGCTAGAGTCTCTTTTGAGGACAACAATGTAATGATCCTAACCTAAATAATATATATGTATTTGATTTATAGTACTCTTGGTTTTGTCAAATATATATATATATTAATTTTATAGTACCTATTAGTTAATTAGGTGGTTATAGTTATTTTAATTATATTAGAGCTATATTTTAAATCCCTAATTTAAGTCATTATCTTATGTTTGTGAAAACCTAGCCTCTTAAAAGAAAACAGTTTCCTTCAAAATACCTTTTGAAGGACTGCCGTCAAACTTCTTTTTTCCCTTGCCGTTGAAGTCGAAGTCCGAGGTCGACTTTACCTTTTAGCTGCTCATCCATTTGTCCGAGTAAGTCATCACCTCCAAATCAATGATTAATTCTTTTTCTATTAGTGCTATACCCCAAGTGGCTAGCAATCTCTTTTCCACAAAATGTTTTCCTGTACCTTGAAAACAGAGAGTAATAATTAGGATTTAAACAATTTTGTTCCATTATCTTTATTTCATGGGTTCACAAGAATTTATTATATTTTAATATATTTTTTAGGCTATTAAATTTTGGGTATGAAACAAAAATTGTAAAAGCTAAACTAGGTTTCACTTTCATTTTTCTTCCGCCTACAACTTTTTGTATAATTAGTAAATCTATCAGTTATGTAATATTTTAATATTTGTCAATCGTTTTAGTTATACGTTTTAAACTCTAATTTCCTTGTTTCCCAATTGGAAATTATACTTATAGGGTGCTCATCCTTCTTTTAGAAAGCACATTAATCCCATTTCCTAACATTTCGTGTCCGTGACAGTTTAGTTCATATTCGAATTTAGATTAATTCATTCGGTTTCCGTCGTTCTTGTCCAATAGGAGGTTCAGAAGTTCCCTTGGACTGTTAATCGACAAGAATTCGTGATCTTAGGTGAAGCACTGTTTCAAAATCTCAGGTGAGTGGTAATTATAGTACATGATCCTATTTGACTGAAATATTAGATTGAAAAACTGTTTATAAAAAATTAGCGTTTGGCAGTATATTTTCGTTCCTAAAAACGTATAGCTTAAACCTTGTGTTTACTAAATATCCTTAGTATTAGAGCGTATATTCTGGGAACAGGCCTTTATATTGATTTGTTTTATTATCAGGTACAATGAATTTATTAAAAATTTGATTTGATATGATTTGTAGTTTCTGATACGCGATTGATCGCAGTTATTACCTTTGTTTAGAAATCTGATAATTCCTTCAATCAGTGATGATTTTTTCTAAATTATATATGTATATTATATGTTTTCAAACTGGTACAAGTGCTCAGTATATCTGTATCTGTTATCTGACCTCTCACCGATCTTCATAACATTAGGTCCTTGCATTTGTCTTTGAGTCAGGTTGTCAGTTGTCAGTTTGTCGTCAGTTGTGTCATCATTAGAATCATGCATAAGATCGGTGAAGGCAATTATCTGTTATTTGTATCTGTTATTGGTAGCGCGCTTACCATTTATCTGGCCCTGGTGGTGTGCAGTATCACCACTCTATTACACTGTACCATGTGTTTTAAAGCTTTTATCTTATTTTCTGATTATTCTAATATTTGATATTTTGAAAGGCTTCAGTATTATGTTTGACAATTGATTGTCAGCATTTTGGAATTGATTATCTTATATTGACCATTTGGTTTAATTGATTTTGAAATACTATATTTTGAACTATATTTGTCATAATTTAAAAGTATCAGCTTGCCTGCCTGTTCCCTTTCTGTTGTGTGCTGTAGCTACTACTCATTGAGGTTTTCGCTCGTATAGACGAAAATCTCATACCACGTTGAATCTTTCTTTTTCAGATTAAGGTCCCTGTTCGTGAGGTAACCCTTGGATTGATGTTGAAGGAGATTGCCTAATAAATTAGCTTTATATTATCTTTGGAGAATTTTGATTATTGAGGTTTAGACTTGCACATTTGATTCTTTTAAGGTTTATTCATGTAATTGAGACGAGTTTGATATTCTGTTAGTAAATTTTGGAATTTCTATTAGTTCAGAATTAAGGCTAACATAGATTAAAGTTAATTTAATTTATGCGCCGGTCATGGCCTGGGTTGGGTCGTGACAAAGGTGGTATCAGAGCCTAGGTTTGGGTTCTTATAAACTTACTGTATAGGATTCACGTGTTCTGTTCGTACCCCTTATCTTGCATATCTATCTGGGTCTTCCTATTTACTCATTTTCAATACCTCATTTGCTAAAGTGTCTAACTCTGCTGCATGGATAGGTAATCATGCCTCCTAAAGGAAGAAAAAGAGGCAAGAATACGGTTAATGTTAGTACTAGGAGTAGGGTGACCGTTGAGAATTCATCTCAGCTTGATGGGGGAGCTTCACACCCTATTGGAGGAGCAGCTCCAGCATCTGAACCAATATTGCAACCAGCTGGAGGGTCATCTCAGCCCACTCGTACAGCTTCAGCCTCTCAGCCTGCTCAAATATCTAACACTGATTTGGCTGCTGGATTGCAAGGGGTCTT
Organism: Euphorbia lathyris; assembly: GCF_963576675.1. NCBI lineage: Eukaryota > Viridiplantae > Streptophyta > Magnoliopsida > Malpighiales > Euphorbiaceae > Euphorbia > Euphorbia lathyris. Next base: position 33,838,895 of record NC_088913.1, on the reverse strand, counting down.
TCAAGCAGTTGAAAGACTAACAAATGTGGTAGGGGAAAACAGACAACCAAGAACTACAGGATCTACTATACCTAATGATAGAGCTCAATTACAAGATCTCAGTGACTTCTTGAGGTTACAACCTCCAAAGTTTTCGGGTGAGGATTCTGTAACAGATCCTATGGATTTTCTGGATGCTATGGACAGATGTTATGAGGTCTTGGGGTGCACCAGTGCTAGGATGGTATTGTTAGCAGGGAATCACTTACAAGGAGTGGCACGTAGTTGGTATCTTTCCAAGAGAGGGAATGGACTTGATAACGCTTTCCTTTGGCCACAGTTCCGTGATTCTTTCTTAGAGAGGTTCCTTCCTCCCAGTGTTAAGGAAGCTAAAGCTTTAGAGTTTGAAGTGCTGAAATAGGGTGGTATGACTGTGAGTGAATATGAAATGAAATTCACTCGACTTGCTCGTTTCGGTGAGCATCTTATGCCAACTGAGGAGAGGAAGGCAATGAGGTTTGAGAGGGGACTTCGGGACAGACTGTTAGACAGAATTGCTCCTTTATGATTGTCTAGCTTTGAGGAAGTGGTGGATCGATCCAGGCAGATGGAGATGTTTGATGATCAGCGTAGGGCTCGTGATCAGAACAAACGTGCTCGATATGACAACCAGAGTGGTCAGCATAGTAGGGGAAGTAACTATTCAGTATCTCATGGATCCCATTCCTTAACTGGCCAAGGAGGGCAATACTCCAAGAATAATCAGAGATATGGTCAGAGAGCTCAATCCACTGGTAGTCAGAATAGTCAAAGTTCCTCTAGATCGTCATTCCCTACTTGTTAGCTTTGCGGTAAATTTCATGGTAACTCTCCATGCCATCGAGCAACTGGGGCTTGTTTTGGTTGTGGTCAAGTGGGACATAGAAGAAAAGATTGCCCAAGCAGTAACACAACACTAGCTGTGGGTCAGGATACAGTTTCTGCTCCTTTTATCGGTACTCAGCCATCTTCTTAGTATGGTGGTAGAGGCCAGAGTTCAGGAGGTCGAGGTCAGGGTGGTCGAGGTCCCAATTTAGCTCCTAATCATGCAACAGCAGGTCGAGGTCAGTCTAGAGCCTTTGCTCTGACACAGCAGGATGCTCAGGCATCTAATGCAGTGGTGACAGGTACCATTTCTGTATGTTCATTTGATGCTAGAGTTTTGATTGATCCTGGTGCTACACATTCCTTTGTTTCTCCTTGTTTTTCTATGAAATTTGGTGTACCACCCACTATGTTAGATTGTCCGTTATCTGTGGCAACGCCTATAGGAGATGTCCTTGACATAAATCTAACTTTTAAGAATTGCTTAGTAAAAGTAGGGGAAAGGGAACTCTTAGCTGATCTTGTATTACTTGAAATGTTAGATTTTGATGTGCTTTTGGGAATGGATTGGTTAGCCTCATATCATGCCTCTTTAAACTGTTATAGCAAGTTAGTAACTTTCAAAATTCCTGGGGAGATAGAATTTCAATTTCAAGGAGATCATAGCATGGCTCCTCATAGTCTTATTTCTGCTATTACTGCAAGAAGATTGTTGTATAAGAACTGTGAAGGGTTTCTAGCTTATGTTAAGGATACTCAAGCCAAGGGTATCGAGTTGGAGAATGTTGATGTGGTGAATGAGTTTATTGACGTCTTTCCTGAAGATTTGACAAGTTTGCCACCTGAGAGAGTAATCGATTTCTGTGTTGACTTAGCACCCGAAACAAGACCCATATCTATGCCTCCTTACCGAATGGCTCCTGCTGAACTAAAGGAGTTGAAGGAACAATTACAAGACTTGCTTGACAAATGGTTCATCCGCCCTAGTGTCTCTCCTTGGGGTGCTCCTGTGTTGTTTGTGAAGAAGAAGGATGGGTCAATGAGGTTGTGCATTGATTATCGACAGTTGAACAAGGTCACAATACGTAACAAATACCCTCTTCCTCGAATCGATGATCTATTTGATCAGCTCCAGGGTGCAAAGTACTTTTCTAAGATCGATCTGAGGTCCGGTTATCATCAGTTGAGGGTTAAAAATGTTGACATACCTAAGACAGCTTTCAGGACTAGGTATGGTCACTATGAATTTCTGGTAATGCCTTTTGGTCTCACTAATGCTCCTGCAGCTTTTATGGATCTAATGAATAGGGTGTTTAAGCCCTTCCTTGATCGTTTTGTGATAGTGTTCATAGATGACATTTTGGTGTATTCTAAAAGTAAAGAAGAACATGAGCAACATCTGAGGCTTGTTCTTCATACTTTAAGAGAGAACTAGTTGTATGCTAAGTTCTGAAAATGTGAATTCTGGTTGGATAGTGTCGCATTCTTAGGGCACCTAGTATCCAAAGATGGGGTGAGTGTTGATCAGAAGAAGGTTGATGCTGTTCTTCATTTGCCAAGGCCTAGTTCAGTGTCGGAGATTCGAAGTTTTCTTGGGTTAGCGGGTTATTATCGACGTTTTGTGCAAGACTTTTCTCGAATAGCTTCTCCTTTAACCAAGTTAACCCAGAAGAATGTGAAGTTTCAGTGGTCAGAAGCATGTGAGAAGAGTTTTGAAGAATTGAAAGTTCGTTTGACTTCAGCACCAGTGTTAGCCCTTCCATCTGGATCCGGGGGCTACACAGTGTTTTGTGATGCTTCAAGGGTTGGTCTGGGATGTGTATTGATGCAACATGGGCATGTGATTTCATATGCTTCTCGCCAATTAAAGCAACATGAACAGAATTATCCAACTCATGATTTAGAAATGGCAGCAGTGATCTTTGCCCTAAAGATATGGAGACATTACTTGTATGGGGAGACATGTGAGATTTTCACTGACCATAAAAGTCTAAAATACATCTTTGATCAGCGTGATTTGAATTTGAGGCAGAGAAGATGGGTGGAGTTTCTCAAGGATTATGATTGCACAATTCAGTACCATCCAGGAAAAGCAAATGTTGTAGCAGATGCTTTAAGTAGGAAATCTCTGGGTAGCCTAGCTCATCTTTCTGTAGTGAGGAGACCTTTGATTGGTGACATTCATGAATTGATTGACCAAGGAGTAGAATTTGAGGCAACATCTGAAGCGTTAGTAGCTCATTTTCGTGTTAGACCTATTCTATTAAATAGAATCAAGGCAGCGCAACAAGAAGATCCTCAATTGTGTAAAGTTAAGGATGATGTTTGTCAGGGTAAGGTTCAAGACTTCATGATTGGTGATGATGGAGTTCTTCGTTATGGGACTAGACTGTGTGTTCCTAGTGTTGATGATTTAAAAAGGGAAATTTTGGAGGAAGCACACTGTTCGGCTTATACAGTTCATCCTGGTTCCACTAAGATGTATAGAGATTTAAGAGAATTATACTGGTGGAGTGGAATAAAGAGAGATGTTGCAGACTTTGTTGCTAAATGCCTTACTTGTCAACAAATCAAGGCAGAACATCAGAGACCGTCTGGGTTGCTCCAACCATTACCTATTCCTGAGTGGAAGTGGGAGAATATTGCTATGGACTTTGTGGTAGGATTGCCTCGTACTAGGGGAGGGTACGATTCCATTTGGGGTGATAGTCGACCGTTTAACTAAGTCAGCTCATTTTCTTCATGTGAAGACAACCTATGATTTCTCTAAGCTTGCTCAGTTATACATTGATGAGATTGTTAGACTTCATGGAGTTCCAGTCTCTATCGTGTCAGATCGTGGTGCTCAATTTACTTCTCGATTTTGGAAGAAATTTCAAGAAGCGTTAGGTACAAGACTCCAATTTAGCACAGCGTTTCATCCTCAGACCGACGGTCAGTCTGAGAGGACTATTCAGACTTTAGAGGATATGCTTCGAGCTTGTATCTTTGATTTTGGTCAAAATTGGGATCATCATTTGCCTTTGGTAGAGTTTGCTTATAACAATAGCTATCAAGCTAGCATTGAGATGGCGCCTTATGAAGCCTTGTATGGTCGTAAGTGTCGGTCGCCGATTTGTTGGGATGAGGTTGGAGAAAGGAGACTCACTAGACCTGAGTTGATACAGTTGACTTCAGATAAAGTTCGTGTTATTCGTGATAGACTCTTAACAGCTCAGAGTAGGCAAAAGAGTTATGTTGATCCGAGGCGCAAGAATGTAGAATTTCAGATCGGTGATCATGTGTTTCTAAAGGTCTCTCCGATGAAAGGAATCATGCGTTTTGGCAAGAAAGGAAAATTGAGTCCGCGTTATGTAGGCCCGTTTGAGATTCTTGAAAGGATTGGTGCAGTCGCATATCGTTTAGCTCTTCCACCTGATTTTTCTAAGGTTCATCCGGTATTCCACATATCGATGCTTAGGAAATACATTCCTGATGCGTCCCATGTCTTACAACCTCAAGCTATACAAGTTAGAGATGATCTGTCTTATGAGGAGCAACCTATAAAGATTTTAGATAGTCAAGTTCGCAAGCTGCGTTCAAAAGAAATTCCTTTAGTTAAAGTTCTTTGGCAAAACCACTCTAGTAGTGAAGCGACTTGGGAGACTGAATCCGAGATGCGAATTAGATACCCTCATTTGTTCGATATTTCAGGTTAGTGTCCTTATAATTTTAATTCGGGGACCGAATTTTTCTTTAGGGGGGAAGAATGTAATGACCCTAACCGAAATAATATATATGTATTTGATTTATAGTACTCTTGGTTTTGTCAAATATATATATATATATTAATTTTATAGTACGTATTAGTTAATTAGGTGGTTATAGTTATTTTAATTATATTAGAGCTATATTTTAAATCCCTAATTTAAGTCATTATCTTATGTTTGTGAAAACCTAGCCTCTTAAAAGAAAACAGTTTCCTTCAAAATACCTTTTGAAGGACTGCCGTCAAACTTCTTTTTTCCCTTGCCGTCGAAGTCGAAGTGCGAGGTCGACTTTACCTTTTAGCTGCTCATCCATTTGTCCGAGTAAGTCATCACCTTCAAATCAATGATTAATTCTTTTTCTATTAGTGCTATACCCCAAGTGGCTAGCAAACTCTTTTCCACAAAATGTTTTCCTGTACCTTGAAAACAGAGAGTAATAATTAGGATTTAAACAATTTTGTTCCATTATCTTTATTTCCATGGGTTCACAAGAATTTATTATATTTTAATATATTTTTTAGGCTATTAAATTTTGGGTATGAAACAGAAATTGTAAAAGCTAAACTAGGTTTCACTTTCATTTTTCTTCCGCCTACAACTTTTTGTATAATTAGTAAATCTATCAGTTATGTAATATTTTAATATTTATCAATCGTTTTAGTTATACAGTTTAAACTCTAATTTCCTTGTTTCCCAATTGGAAATTATACTTATAGGGTGCTCATCCTTCTTTTAGAAAGCACATTAATCCCATTTCCTAACATTTCGTGTCCGTGACAGTTTAGTTCATATTCGAGTTTAGATTAATTCATTCGGTTTCCGTCGTTCTTGTCCAATAGGAGGTTCAGAAGTTCCCTTGGACTGTTAATCGACAAGAATTCGTGATCTTAGGTGAAGCACTGTTTCAAAATCTCAGGTGAGTGGTAATTATAGTACATGATCCTATTTGACTGAAATATTAGATTGAAAAACTGTTTATCAAAAATTAGCGTTTGGCAGTATATTTTCGTTCCTAAAAACGTATAGCTTAAACCTTGTGTTTACTAAATATCCTTAGTATTAGAGCGTATATTCTGGGAACAGGCCTTTATATTGATTTGTTTTATTATCAGGTACAATGAATTTATTAAAAATTTGATTTGATATGATTTGTAGTTTCTGATACGCGATTGATCGCAGTTATTACCTTTGTTTAGAAATCTGATCATTCGTTCAATCAGTGATGATTTTTTCTAAATTATATATGTATATTATATGTTTTCAAACTGGTACAAGTGCTCAGTATATCTATATCTGTTATCTGGCCTCTCACCGATCTTCATAACATTAGGTCCTTGCATTTGTCTTTGAGTCAGGTTGTCAGTTGTCAGTTTGTCGTTAGTTGTGTCATCATTAGAATCATGCATAAGATCGGTGAAGGCAATTATCTGTTATCTGTATCTGTTATTGGTAGCGTGCTTACCATTTATCTGGCCCTGGTGGTGTGCAGTATCACCACTCTGTTACACTGTACCATGTGTTTTAAAGCTTTTGTCTTATTTTCTGATTATTCTAATATTTGATATTTTGAAAGGCTTCAGTATTATGTTTGACAATTGATTGTCAGCATTTTGGAATTGATTATCTTATATTGACCATTTGGTTTAACTGATTTTGAAATACTATATTTTGAACTATATTTGTCATAATTTAAAAGTATCAGCTTGCCTGCCTGTTCCCTTTCTGTTGTGTGCTGTAGCTACTACTCATTGAGGTTTTCGCTCGTATTGAATCTTTCTTTTTCAGATTAAGGTCCCTGTTCGTGAGGTAACCCTTGGATTGATGTTGAAAGAGATTGCCTAATAAATTAGCTTTATATTATCTTTGGAGAATTTTGATTATTGAGGTTTAGACTTGCACATTTGATTCTTTTAAGGTTTATTCATGTAATTGAGACGAGTTTGATATTCTGTTAGTAAATTTTGGAATTTCTATTAGTTCAGAATTAAGGCTAACATAGATTAAAGTTAATTTAATTTATGCGCCGGTCATGGCCTGGGTTGGGTCGTGACAAACAAGTTTTGGCGCCGTTACCGGGGATTGAGAGCAACAAATTTATAGCTGAAATTTCTGTAAAACAGGGTGTTTTTAATCTGTGTGTTAAGGCGTGCAGGAACAAAAAGGTCATTTTTTCGTTTATGCGTAGAGCTGCACCTCCTGTTTTTCCTATCGATCTCGAATTAGAGAGAACGTGTAGACGAAACAGAGCGGGAGCTCGACGTGCTAGACAAAGAGAAAGGCAAAGAGAGAGAAGAATGGCTGGAAGAGAAGGACCAGAACAACCAGTTCCTCCAAACCAAGAAGAGGAAGGAGAAAATAATAACCCTCCTGTTATGAGAATCAGAGACTACTCTAGGCCAACTACCGAGGGACACTCATCGTGTATCGTATTGCCCAACGAGGGAAACAACATGTTCGAAGTAAAAGGGTCCATGATACAAATGATCCAAGCCTCGGTGCAATTTAATGGGTTTCAATCTGAAGATCCTAATGGGCATCTTCAAGAATTCATCACCTTGTGCAACACATTCAGGTCGAACAGAGGTGTCTCTGATGACGTGATTAGATTAAAGCTGTTCCCCTTTTTACTAAGGGATAAAGCAAAAACATGGCTGCGAAATTTACAGCCTGGAATGATCACGAGTTGGGAAGAGATGGCAAGAGCTTTTCTGATGAAGTATTTTCCGCCTCGACAAGCCATCAAGCTACGAAATGAAGTGTCACGCTTCATACAGGACGAAGATGAGTCATTGGCAGAAGCATGGGAAAGATACAAGGAGCTGCTCAGAAGGGTGCCAAATCATGGTATCCCTATGTGGATGCAAATGCAGAATTTTTACAATGGCGCGACCAACGTTTACAAAATCCAGATCGAATCTATCGCAAATGGTAACCCAGAAGATCTAGAGCCACAAGCTTTATATGACCTAATAGAGAAAGTGGTCAGCACGAGTTACAACTAGCATTCGTCAAGAAGTGAAGGAAAAAGGACAGGAAATGAGGATGTCGTGTCAAAACTAACAAGCCAAGTAGAACAGCTTACTCGGCAGCTGGGAAAGATAAATGTCTCGTCCATTCACAATGAACCGCCATTTAGTGAACCACCATTCAATGAATGACACTTGCTGTTTCTTAGATGATTTTCAGAGTCTTACTACTTTGCAGGAACATGACACATTAGAAACTTTCTTGGGGAGAGAGGTGAACATATGCGAGGGAACAGGCTGTTCCATTGAAAGCAACTTTCCGACACCTCCGTTGGACCCTGCTATTCCAACTCATCAAGAACCACCAAAGGTACCAACTGTGCCTATGTCTAAGCCAGAATTGAAGCCGTTGCCTGAACATCTCGAGTACGCTTTCCTTGAACCACCCAGCGGAAGTCCTGTCATCATATCATCAAAATTAACTCATGACCAAAAGGCGCAACTAATGGCGGTCTTGCAAAGAAACAAGGCTGCAATCGCATGGAAAATTGATGACATAAAAGGAATTAGCCCGGCAGTCTGTGTTCATAGAATCTTGATGGAAAAGGACCACAGACCAACTGTTCAGCCGCAACGTAGGCTAAATCCCCACATGAAGGAGGTTGTGAGAAAGGAGGTGATCAAGCTTCTCGATGCTGGCATTATCTACCCAATATCTGATAGTGTGTGGACAAGCCCTGTCCACGTTGTGCCAAAGAAAGGAGGAACAACCGTTGTCCTAAATGAAAAGGACGAGCTAGTACCCACAAGAACAATAACAGGGTGGAGAGTTTGCATCGATTACAGAAAGCTTAATGAAGCCACAAGGAAGGACCATTTCCCCTTACCCTTCATTGACCAGATGTTAGAAAGACTAGCGGGCTACGCATTCTATTGTTTTCTTGATGGGTATTCAGGATATAACCAAATCGCAATTCATTGCGAGGACCAAGAGAAAACCACGTTCACATGTCCGTATGGGACTTATGCTTACAGAAGGATGCCTTTCGGACTGTGCAACGCTCCTGCCACTTTTCAGAGATGTATGATGTCGATTTTTCATGACATGGTGGAGCGGACTGTGGAAATATTTATGGATGACTTCTCGGTCTATGGAAGTTCATTTGATAGCTGTCTAAACAACCTTGAAGCGGTGCTCACGTGGTGCAAGGAGACTAGCTTAGTCTTGAACTGGGAAAAGTGCCATTTCATGGTCACTGGAGGAATTGTGCTAGGGCATAAAATTTCTGAGAAAGGAATGGAAGTGGACAAGTCAAAAGTGGAAGTAATCGAGAAGCTGGCTGTGCCTGCGAACGTCAAAGATGTGAGAAGTTTTTTGGGGCACGCATGGTTTTATCGCCGGTTTATAAAAGATTTTTCAAAGATTGCACTCCCATTGTCAGCCCTACTCCATAAGGAAGCCGAGTTCTCTTTCAATGCAGACTGTTTGAAGGCCTTTGAGCTCTTAAAGACTAAGCTGATCAACTCACCTATACTAGCAAGACCAGATTGGGAGCAACCTTTTGAAATAATGTGCGACGCAAGCGACACTTGTGTGGGAGCTGTTCTTGGACAAAGGATTGAGAAGAGGTTTCGACCTATCTACTATGCCAGCAAAACATTGAACGTGGCCCAGCAAAACTATACAACTACCAAGAAGGAACTTTTGGCGGTTGTGTATGCTTTTGACAAATTCAGGCCCTACTTGGTTTTATCCAGGGTGATTGTTCACACAGATCACGCAGCGTTGCGATACTTGTTCGCGAAAAAAGATGCTAAGCCAAGATTGATCAGATGGTTGCTATTACTTCAGGAGTTCGATTTGGAAATTAAGGATAAAAAGGGAACGGAAAATGTTGCAGCAGATCATTTGTCAAGGATAGATCACAAAGGCAGGTTTGAACAAACAGAAATCGTGGAAAGGTTTCCTGACGAGCATCTGTATGCGGCACAGTCTGCGCCATGGTTCGCCGATATAGCTAATTACCTTGCAACTTCGCTCAAACCACACAACCTATCCACGAATCAAAAAAGGAAGTTTTTCTCCGAAATCAAATATTATTTTTGGGATGACCCTTACCTTTTCAGGTTGTGCGCGGACCAAATCATTCGAAGATGCATATCGCAAGAAGGACAAGATGTTCTCAGCCACTGTCATAACCGTGAAGCAGGAGGATACCATAGTGCAAGCCATACCGCGGCAAAGGTTCTCCAATCAGGTTTTTTCTAGCCCACTCTTTTTAAGGATGCTAATGCATTCGTTGGAACTTGCAATGAGTGCCAATGAACTGGAAACATTTCAGCTCGAAATGCTATGCCCCTAAACAACATAGTTGTGTGCGAAATTTTTGACATCTGGGGCATAGATTTTATCGGACCATTCCTAACTTCCCAAGGGAATAAATACATCCTAGTGGCTGTGGATTATGTGAGCAAATGGGTCGAAGCAATAGCTAGTCCCACCAATGACGCCCGTGTGGTAGTCAAATTTCTAAAAAGACTGTTCGCCAGATTCGGGGTCCCGCGAGCGATCATCAGTGATCAAGGGACCCACTTCTGTAATGCGAAATTTGAAAAATTAATGGGAAAACTTGGAGTCTCACACAAGGTTGCCACACCATACCATCCACAAACCAGTGGACAGGTGGAGATCTCCAATAGAGAAATAAAGAGAATCTTAGAGAAAACCGTTGGCAACACTCGGAAGGATTGGGCAAACAAGCTCGATGATGCTCTATGGGCATATCGTACCGCTTATAAAACACCGATTGGAATGTCTCCTTTTCGGTTGTTATACGGGAAATCTTGTCACTTGCCGGTGGAAATGGAACACCGCGCATTTTGGGCGTTAACATTTTTAAATTTTGAGACGTAGGCTGTTGGTGAATAGAGAAGTTTACAACTGAGCGAAATGGAGGAATTCAGGCTGTTCTCATACGAAAATGCGGTGAATTACAAAGCCAGGACCAAGCAGTGGCACGACAAAAAGCTCATAAACAAGGTGTTTCATGAAGGACAAAACGTCCTTCTTTACAATTCACGATTGAGGCTCTTTCCAGGAAAGCTCAAGTCAAGATGGTCAGGACCATTCATTGTGAACCGTGTCTTTGCACATGGAGCTGTTGAAATTTTCAAATACGGGGGTGATCCTTTTAAGGTGAACGGACAAAGATTAAAACCATATTTAGAGAACGATCACACAAGGAAGATCGATACTGTGCATTTCCAGGATCCCCCAAGTCAGTAAAAGCAAGAGAACAAGGTGTCCGCTACAAACACCAATTGTAGCACAAGTAACTTTGCATTTTATTGATTTTTATTTTTATTTATACTTTTTATTTTTTCTTGTGTAAATTGTGTTTGAGTTTGACTTCATCATGACTAATTTCTGCCTAGGCACAATTGTAAAACCTAAAAATCCTTCCAAGGGTGAGGTAGTACAATTGTACCTGTGTTGTAGGGAAGGGAATATCGTAGAAATTAGGGCGGTAGAAATTTGTTTATTAAAAGCTAGGTAAAGTGGAACGTCCACTCCTATGCCAAATAGGCAATCATACCGCCTGTTTTTCTCCTCGATAAGATTGAACGGTTGGGGGGATATAAATGCTAAAATGAAATCTTGACCGTTCATCAACCCTCATTCTGATTCGAAAATACGCGCCTTTCTGCCAATTTGTCCAGGTGGCCGACTTTGATTCGGCCTCATAATGACAGATTGGCGAGAAGACGCCTCGTTTCCCCTACTTAAAGATGATTTATCTCAGTTCAGTCCGTCTATCACCATATTTCTTTCTTTTCTTTGAGTTTTCTTTTCACAAAGGCAGTTCATGATCTGTGCCCTATACCACTGGAAAACCCTACTTAAACTTGAAAGCGAAATGAGAACCCGAGGCTCGGGCAAAAACGTGAAAATAGAGGGATCTTCTAAGAAAGAAAAAGCAAAGGCAAAAATGGCGGACCCTAGCACTGTGGCGTTTGTCCCAGATGAGAAGCTGGTCAAGAAACTCTCCCAGTTTAAAGACGCCTCTGTTCAGGCGTACTATGATAAGTTAGCGAAACTTCAGTTCGGACCCATCCGAACAGTTTGCTGGGAATCCCTAAAAAGGCTAAAGCTCGAGGATCGTGTACGCAACCTCATGAAGTCCGGTCATTTTGAATGTTTCTTTGAAATGACGGAACATGCCTATCGGGAACTAACACTCGAGTTCTTGGCCACCTTTAAGCACAACGCTGAGATAACCGAACCTGACGAAGAGGGAAAATTTAGCTTCAGGCTCATGGGTCACTCCCAAAGGCCTTCGCTTAACTTGTTCAACCAAATGCTTGGTGCTGTCGACGATGACGATCTAGAATCCGAGAGCTATAAAGAGGCATTCACCACAACGCCTGATGTTTTTGACCCTGTGGCCTTCTAGGAATCACTTTCAGGACAGAAACATTATGACGGCAGTTTGACCAAGGCGTCCAATATCGATGATTACGCTGTTCGGTATTTACACAAGTTGATCTCCGGTACAATCTTCGCCCGGGAAAACCAAGCCACTATGCCACATGCAGATCTCACCGCGTTGTGGAGTATGGCAGTTGGACCGAGAATGAATTTGGGATTCTGGTTCGGAGAGTACATCAGCGCGTTTTCTAAGAAAAACTCGTCGATCATCTGTTGTGGAAGCATTATCACCAGAATTGCGGAGTCAATCGGGGTTTTTAAACCTGAAGACCACTCTCGTCTCACGATTGTGAATCACCCTGACCCGATTGATCTCAAGAGCCTCCAAAAGATGTTATTCGGAAAAATTGTGAACGGGAAGTGGGTCTGGATGTCTGACTTTGTTACATCTCGGCAGACTGAGAGCCGAAAAAGGAAAAGCGAGCCTACTGTATCAGTGTCGTCAGATTCCGAGCATGTCGAGAAGCCGAAAGACTTGGACTTTTATAAGAAATGTGCAAAGATGACATGCAAGGATGTAATGGATCGATTCAATGCCCTGTTTGCCCAGAATCTGGCAAACCGCGAAATGATATTCGCCATGGAGCAAAAGTACGCATCGCAACAGGGCGAGATCGATATGCTCAAAAGCCTTTGCATTGAGGAGCATGCCAAAGAAAGTCCCTCTGGTTTCTCTGTAAAAAGTTTGGTAAGACAAGTGCCCGAAACACCTGCCAGTGCCAATGTTAAGGCTAACGCTGCTGACTCCTCGAAGGAGGAGGGTATTCCTGCCCCTGTGGATAGAGAGGTTAACTCCTCTCTTTCCCATCACGCCTGATCTATCCCAATATTCGATGTCCTAGCATCTGGTAACCTCTAATACCCTTACTCTATCATGTTTTGGTCCGCCTATTTTGTAGTCACCTTATCTACAATCTGCTGCCGTGATTATTAACATTGGGGACAATGTTTTGTTTTCTTTTGGGGGTGGGGATTGTGTTGTGTGCATCACAATTTATGCGGAAATAACATGATAAATGCTGTTAATCGGTTTGTTTAAATTAGTGATTTGATGTAGAACAAATACCCCTTGAGAATTATTGTGCATATCCTTGGTAATTATTGTCTGTTTCCATTGTTTTCTCTCCGCTTGTGTTTGTTCCATCTAGGGAATTGCTTGGTGTTATGTAGGAATCAAAGAGCAGACTGTGCATGCTATTTGATGTTAGGTTGTGTTAATTGCTTGTGTGCACTTCGTGTTCCTTAATTCAGGAAGTTCCAAAAAATTTTAAATCTTTAATTCCTCTGTCAAAATTAGTAATCATGGTCTTACTGCATTTTTCCCCGAAAATAGTGAGAACTTGAGCCTTATAATGCATCTATAGTATGCATTGATTGTTGTGAGTGGGTCAGCACTCACTATCTTTAGGGAGAATTTGCCTTGGTGCCCTGATGAAACGGTGATTGGTTCTGATTTTCATAGGAGGAAAAAGGCATTTAGTTATTCCCTCCGCTACACAAAAGGCACCTGTGCTATGCACCCCAATTATTAGGATAACCAAGTCGAGCCATAACCTGCTCTTTCTGAATAACCACGAATGATTGCCCTCTCCCTTCACTTATAACTCTAAAAAACCCTGAATTTTGTCTTATGCTTCGAATCGCCAATTGTTTAAAATAAAAATCATGTGCTTGAGTTACGCAAATATAGGCAATTGAGCAAACATCGCTTAAGGAAAAGATTGAATGAACTAGGGAATATAATGTGGGGAGGAAGGAACCTTTGTTAATAGTCAAAAGAGTACTGGGTTATGAGGGAACAGGTTGTGTAGATAAAGTGTGTGTAAACAGCAATCATTATAGGCTGCGTATGTTAAATAAAGTGCAAAAAGACAGAATTCATACACTGAAATAGCTTTTCACTATCAAACCAGAGCCCCAGCCTAACATTACAACCTTGATAAAGTCCTTTGGACTATGTATGGAGGAACTTTGACCCATAGATTCGGGACCAATAGGCAAACTCGCACCCTAAGGGTGTGGTGTCTGAGCTGAGGAGTGAAATCACATTTGTTTTCCTATGGCAAGAAGATGCCATGCGAGAGTGAGTGAAATATTCCATTCCTTAGTGAGGCATGTCTGGCTGTTGGTAACTTTTTGTGAAAGAGGAAGTCTAAATTTTAAGATTTGAGGAATTTCTTGAGCAAAAAGGACACAATTTTAAAAAACAAGCTTTTACTCTTCGATGAAACCTTAGCATGCATCTGTTCATCTCCTAATTGTGCCAAGCGTTCTGTGTCTCTTTACTCCTCGTTCTCATTCATTAAACTAATTTCATTCCTAACCCTTTTTCTGATTCCTTCTTACAAATTGTTGCTTGAGGACAAGCAAAGGTTCGATTTGGGGATATTTGTTAGGCATGAAATTGACTAAGTTTAACAGATAAATTATAAGGGAATTCGGGTATTTTTATATCATTTTGTAAGGAATAAGGGCTAATTAATGTCCTTGTGCAGATAAGCAAAGAAAAATGCTAAACTCGCTGGAAACAGCATGTTTCGCTAATGCCAATGAGGAGTGGAGCCTTACTTATTTCCAGCGGTTAAACGCCAGATTATCCAATGACGGACATCGACAGATCGTTGGTGGCAGTGAAAGGAAAGTGGCAGGACAGCAGGTGAAAGTGTGTGGCGATGGGATTGCCCAAAAAAGCAAGATGATTTGAAGTCTCACCCCCTTGAGTGTTCAAGGGTTAATTTAAAAGTTAATCATTTTAGTTTATTTTAATTGTAGTAAGTAGTTGACTTTGTTTGTAAAAGGGTACGAAAGTTGTACCGATTTTGGGTAGTCTCTGTCTTTTCCCTTTAAATAGGAAAAGCAGAGAAGGTTTAGGAATCGGGATATTTTCTTAGTTTTAGTTTTTTTAGAAGTAGAATAGAAGGAAGAAAAGAGCTCTCATGGAGTCTCAAGCTGTAACAAGAATCCTCTTCTGCTCACTGCTCAATATGAGTGAGTAGACATTTTGAACGGGCACGGCCTGACCGGCCCGGTGATGTAAGTTTTACAATGTTTTTTTATGAATATTTAGTATTTTGCCAATGTTGTGGTCAATGAGGATTTAACTTTCTTGCTTAAGCATGTATGCATGTGTTAGATGAATGTTAGGACACTGCTTTCATCTTCACCGATATCTCTATTGATCTCCCAACTTCGAAGCTGACAAGTTAGAAGGTTGTGTCGAGGGTTTTCTCATTTAGAAATGCAGTTTTGTTCTTAATGCTAGAAAGAACGTATCTTTAGGACGCTAAAGATGTTAGTAAATCTTAGGAGTTTGAGAACACACGACAGTTGACTCAAACTCACTTCAAAACTGATACTTTGGTTTCGTTGGCATTATCTTTTATTCATGGAATGTTGTAAGATGTAGCGCACCGTGTTCGGTTATGTCGAGCCTGTTCTATTCCCAAAAATCTTTGAAAAGTAACCTTATTTCCTTGTTTTATCATTCTGCCTGATTCATTAAACAACCAATATCAAACAATCAACCATAAGGGAAGACACTGTTGCAACACACACTGTTTAGCAACGATTTCCGATATTTATTTGAATCACAATCCCTGTGGAGACGATACTCACTTATCACTTTATTACTTGTATCTAGTGCACTTGCTAGAGTCTCTTTTGAGGACAACAGGTAGCCGGAATATGAAATTACAAATAAAAAAACTCATCTTTCCTTAATAAGGTTTGAAATTGCACGGTCTTGTAAATGTTAGACTTAAGATTTCAATGTTTTGAACGTAGAGACTAATTCTTTTTCCCCAATAACCATTAGGTAAATTTATACCTTATCCTATAATACTACAAAGATCCTAACGGCTTCGTATTTGTTGATAAAAGAAAAATTGAAAGTATATATATCAACTCATGAATAAAGAAAACGATATACATTCACTGCTCTTATTACCTTCCATTTTACATTACATTTTATTTATCATATCTCTTTTTTATAATCATTATTTTATGAAAATAACATTTGAGGTTATTGAACTCTTCTACAATAGTTTTCCCAAAAAAAAAAAGTTGCACAAATTTAAAACATGAATATGAAATGCATGCGGTCCTCATGCATGCATTTGAGGAAACATATGGCATTTCTCCAAAAATAGGAAGAGTCAATCGTAAACAAAAGAAGATCTAACAATTAATTCCTAAAATTAGATAATGAACACTTATAAAACCATCATCCAATTAAGCAAGAAAATATCAAAAGAAATTGTAGAAAGATAAATGGAATCTTGTTTAATGTTGTCAACTCTATTTACGATTTTGATTGTGTTATCTAATGTAAAAGCACAAGCACCAGCAGCACCGGGTGCGGGTGGAGGAGGGGATATAACGACATTTGGAGCAAAACCTGGTGCAGATAGTGCTCAGGTAATTCATATAGGAACAATATTACATTACTGTTGAGCAAATATATGCATTAATTAATTATAATTTTCCTTTGTTAGGCTATAACGACTGCTTGGAAAGAGGCATGTGCGGCAGCAGGTACCGGTACAGTGACAGTTCCTACAGGAACATTTCTAACAGGGCCAGTGTTACTGGCAGGTCCTTGCAAAGGAGAGATGAAATTTAACCTTATAGGAACCTTACAGGCACCACTTAAAGTGGAAACTTCTGGTTGGATTACTTTTGAACATGTTGATAAACTCACAATAAGTGGGACTGGAACTCTAGATGGTCAAGGCGAAGAAATGTGGAAGAGCCAACCTGGTTGTTTCAAGACTGCAAAAATGTGCAAGACAACAGCAATTGTAATTATGCTTGCTCATTCAGCATCAGCAGTTATATTACATATATCTATTTGTGATTCTAACTAATTAAAATTATGCAGAATCTAAGGCTTGATTTCGTAAAAACTGGTCTTGTGGAAGGTATCACATCCCTCAACAGTAAGAATTTCCATATCAATGTTTTGTCTAGCACTGACATCACATTGCAGAAGCTTACAATAACTGCACCCGCTGAAAGCCCTAATACAGATGGAATTCATGTTGCAAGATCAAAGGGAGTTACCATTACTGACGTTAACATTGGTACTGGTGATGATTGTGTCTCTGTTGGTGATGGAACATCAGACTTAAAGGTAATAAACGTCAAATGTGGTCCTGGTCATGGAATTAGTATCGGAAGTTTAGGACTTTACCAGAATGAGGAACCTGTAACCGGAGTCAATGTTCAAGGATGCACCCTTACAAAAAGTGATAATGGTGTGAGAGTTAAATCATGGCCGGACAAATACGGTTGCGAAGCATCGGGCATACACTTTTCAGATATTACTATGGAAGAGGTTGAGAATCCTATCATTATAGATATGATGTATTGTCCACCCGGTGGATGCAGTACAACGGTACGAATTTCCACATATTTCTATACAAAAATGCTATACAAGGATTGGTTTCATTTTCATGTCTTATTTTTTTTATCATATCACTAACCTTATTTCTTAATTTCTAGGCTCCGTCAAAGGTCAAGCTTACTGATATTTCCTTTAAAGGCATCAAGGGTTCAACACCCACTCCTGATGCAATTTCAATCAACTGTATGCCTGGAAGTTGCACAAATATAGGACTTGCTGACATTGATCTCAAATTTATTGGACCTAAAGGACCTCCAATAGCTAATTGTACCAATATTAAGCCAACTATGACCGGAACTGTGAATCCTGCAGGATGTTAATGTTAATTAATGCAAATCCACACCTATTTTTGACCTTTATACAATTTTCTATGCGAGAGTTTTTGCAATTTTGGTTATATATATTGATATGTGATATTAATTCATCTCTACTCTTGATGCTAATGGATTATTGTTTTTTTTAGAATATATTAATTACTTATTTTGAGACCATTACCTTTTATTTTTCTCCACGTGTTTTATATATCCCTACACTTAATATATACATTTTTATGGTTTGATGATCCATTTTTACCATAACATTAGATACTTGCTACCCTAATTGAAAAATATAATATAATTTTCTCTACTAGTTAAAACCACCACTTGTATATGGTTTAGGTTTGTCACACCCGACCCTAAACAACCTCAATCGGCATCGAGCGTGAAATAGAAAGATCATAATCAATACTTAGGCGTCTCCAATTTATCCAAATATCATTATATTACAATTGCAATACCAAAGTTCTAACCATAATTCTAACAATAAGCAACAACTTCCGATCCTTGCCTAATCGGTCGGTAACCTTCTCTCTATCATGTACTTTCTCATCTAAAAACATTAAAACATTTAAAAAGGTGAGACAAAAATCTCAGTAAGAAACTATCAGCTATAAAAACCAACTTTACTTAACATAGCTACATATATACATTTATAAAGGGATTTAATCAAAACCTTATAAAATATACTCAAAACGTAAGTTTATAAAATAAAATTTATGTATGTGTATCCATCCTCGAATTCCACCCGTATAGATCATAACATCAATCATAACAATATCGAGATATCTCATTTATATCTCGTTCCTTGCCTAACAGTTAGGACTACCAGTCGTGCACTCTGTCCATATCGCCATTAGATATGGTCTTACAACTTACAACTCCTACCCCGGGAAATCCTAGATGGACAAAACCATTTAAACTTTCGAAATATCACAACTCATAAAAATCATATTTGGACTTCAATCCAAAATAATAACAACAATAACCGCAATAGATTTCTCAATCCAAAAAAAATTCGTAAGAAATCATCAAATTCATTTTATTCAATATATATATACATGGAAACAAAAAACATATATATATATATATATATATATATATGTAAATCAACCAAATCAAGCCTTAAATCAACATAATCAAGTAAAATCTGAAATTCACATAGAAGCATAGTCAATAGCTTCATTTGAACCATAATTTCACAATAAAAAACAAAATCGTAAAAAACCCCAATTTTATAAAATTCTTGCATAACCCTAAAATATCAATTTATGGAAATTCTTTGATTATATATATATATATATATATATATATATATATATATATATATACATAAAACTCAAAATATAGTTGATAGTTACTTACCTTGGCTACTAATTGAAGAAAACACACCTGTTCAATTCTCCTCTAAATTCTGTCTAAGACGTTTCCCTCCAATCACTGCCGAAACTCAAAAACTCTTCGGTTAGGACTTAGATCTATGCATAAGGATGCTATGGTTTCAATTTCGAGTGATTCGGATGGTCGAATCTCCGTAAATCAAAGAAACGGTGGAGAAACGGTTCAGAGAAAACTGATGATAAAAACGAAAGAAACAGAAAAAGAAAAAGAAATAAAATAGAGGATGATGATCACCACATGTAAAGATTTGAGATATATATCTCAAATTTCACAAACATCACATTTGATCCTTTATCTTTCTATAATCTTTTAAAAATTATCCTAACTTTTAATTTACACATAAAACCATCGAATTAACTCCAAACTTTTTCCATAGCACTAAATAAAAATCACACACCTAATAATTATAATATATACTAATATCAAAATATAAATTCTAGAAATTTAAACACAGACGTGACAATTCTCCCCACCTTAAGAAATTTCGTCCTCGAAATTCATGTTCTCTAATCTAAATTTTCTTCCTCAAATAACCTTCAAGATCACAAAATTATTTCAAATTATCAAGATTCCTCATAATCATCATAAGACCACAAATTCTAATGTTTCCTTCCATTAACTCCATCATTTATCTATATCCACATCACTGTAACAATTATTTATACATAACTCTTAGTAACTCTAAATTCCAATCTAGTTAATTCCATCATCATAATCCACAATAAAACTTCAAATATCATTCATATCTTCCGAACATATACCAAATCTCACTTTAATAAATTTAAATCACAATTGATTCTATCAATTGCATATATATCAAATATATTTCACCTATCTCCAAATTCTACAGACTTAAAAAAAATCACGTTTGAACCACTAATATGTACGATATTATATTTTTCTTAAACTTCAAATAATCTGAATAAATGATTTGCATCAATATATAATCTTATTTCATCGTGATAATAATACTTATATCTATATAAAAAAAATCCACTCCAATCATTATTTATAGTATAATCTTCAATCATTATCATCAACATCACTATCACTCTTATAAGAGTCATTTCATAAACATCAACATCAACATCACCAATATAAACCTCATTACTATGATACAATTTCCTATCAATAAGAGTCATTTCATAAAATCTTAATATGAAGATCACTCTTATAATTCTCCATTTAACTCCTCAAAATCAATTAAGCTAACATGCTTTTTTTTCTTATATTCACCACTATATATACCATCAATCCAACCAAATAAACTTCAATCGTTTCTCCAAACTATATAATCAAGAAATATAGAGTACCTAAATTACGACAATCAATGTTTTTTTCTCCAAACTTCAAATAATATCTTTACACCCATAAAAGTTAATAAATCTATAATATCATTCAATTTTCTTAATTGACCTATAAACACTCAATTTGATCCTTTTATAAACTCAAACCATAATCACACAAACTTCAATTCAAAATCACTTCTATTAACAATATATGTACTACAAAATTTTAATTATCAACATATATATCCTCTTATATCATATTTATCTCTTAATTTTCTACCTCAAACTGTGCTTAAGATCAGAAAAATTTGTCCTCAAGATTCATATCTTAATTATTTCCTCAAACACTATTTAAGCTTACCCAATTTTCATATTTAATCATCAAATCACGAACTCTAATATATTCTCCCACTTTACTTTTCATTAATCACTAACATCGGTATCTCTCTAAACATCATTTATATAACTCTCAATAATTCTAAACCCCAACCAAATGAAGTTCACCAATAAAACAGTAATTTAAATTTCAGATCTCATTTATTCAACTTAAGATTCTATAATACACTAAATTCATGTTATAATCTCCCAATCATTAATCAACTTCCAAACCCATTAAATGAAACCTCCATATTTTATCTTTCTCAATCCCATATCTATTATCTTCAATTTATCACTTTATCATTTCCTCAATTTCCTATATTCCTAAGAAGACCATCAGATGTTGTTTCCAGCCTAATTTCTTCATATGGAGTCCGATTAAGGCGATTCAAAAACCTTTGGAAACGTAAGATAAAAATAAAGAACTTTCATTTAGGACTCTATGACAGATTCAACCTATATCTGGTCGAAAAATACATCATAAGATTCATATACGAATCTGATTCTCTCGCAGCACCTATATAGACAATTCTCTATATCTCTAGCTCAATGTTATGACTTACTCATAACCCATATCACCAAATATCAAATAATTTACTATTTTTCATACACCTAAATATTGCTAACCATCAAATCTCATTTTTACACCTCATTAGCTAGTTACTCAATCCTCGAAAAATTTCAAATTATTTCTTAGCTTGCACCAAATATTCATATTTCTCAATTACTATCAACCTTAGGTCCGAAGAATTTCACATAGAGCTCTGATACCAAACTGTCACACCCGACCCTAAACGACCTCAATCGGCATCGGGCGTGAAATAGAAAGATTATAATCAATACTTAGGCGTCTCCAATTTATCCAAATATCATTATATTACAATTGCAATACCAAAGTTCTAACCATAATTCACTACAACAAATCATCATTTGCGCCACAAATCATGCCACGTGAATTCAAAATTCGTGGCATGTTTTTATTTAGCCACGGGAAAAATAGATTCAAATATAAATTCATGATTTCTTAATATATTTATGCCACGATAATTATTTTCCATGGCAAACATACATGTATGCCACATTATATTTCGTGGCAAGAAAATTACTTATTCTAAAACTAATTTCTATTCATGTATGTGGCGGTAAAAAAATAAATCATTATTCATCCAAATTTTTGGGCGTCATCTCTTCCCACCAAACGAAAAAGAAAAAGTAAAGAGGAATGAGAAAGGAAAAAAAACTCAAGTCGATCAGTTTTTTATTCTGAAAAAGGGCCGCACACCCTTAATTAATTTCAGGACTCTCTTTGTTCTTCCCGTCACCACATCCCTCCATTTCTTCAAATTCCCGCTGCGGCACCAACACTCTCTCTAGGGTCAATCGGCCACATCTCACGATGTCGTTTCTCAATGCCGGAGGTATACTTCTCCCTAATTCTGCACTCTGTTTTTGTGAATATTTTTCAATATGGAGTTTTCTCTCATGGTATTGCTAGCTATTTCCTAAATTGGTGGGATATTTTCAATATTGAATTTTTAATCATGAAGAAGTTCACCATTGTTGATTATTTAGAAAAAATAGGCTAATTGGTTTCAGTGAAAACTAAAAGGAATGTGAAATTGGGTAATAATTACGGAACATTTGAAATAATGAATGGTTAACATAATTTCTTATTTGCACCTTGCATTAAGTGGAGTGTTTTAAGCTAGAGTAGAAAATTCATAGGATGTATTAGTCTGTTGAATGGAAGTCATTAACAAACTAAACATCCGTTTGAAGAGACTCTATCATATGAAAAATTTCGCTGCTCAGTATTAAAATTGATTATTTAGGTGCACCAGACACTCCACATTTATCTTCTTTGGCTAATAATGTTGCATTAGTTTTATATTTTAGCGATAAGCTACCAAAATAGGCTCCACATTAGGCTCCACATACAAAATAGCACTAATATAGGCTTAACCTTTAAAAAAGATACCAATTTAGGCTCCACGTATCACTTTCCGTTATCGAGGTCTAAATTGGTACCATTTTTTAAACGTTAAGTCTATATTAGTGCTATTTTGTACGTAAAGTCTAAATTGATATTTCTCCAAAAACCATATGACTATTTTCGTACTTTATCTTTATATTTTAATATGTTTTTGAAAGTTGAAGCTTTACAAGTTAGGATAAGGACTAGTCCTCCCATTAGCTCTCAATGTTATGGACAAGATGGAGGTGCACTTGGAACTCATATGGACCTTTTCATATTGCTTTGCTAAAGTTGTCAAGGTGAGATCCTTGGAATTGTATATATATGTTTGCATCATAATGCACTGTTATGTTTTATGTGACCATTTTCTTACTAGTATTATAAGTTCTGCAATCTGCTTTGTTATGTTTTACATGATAATTTTTTGCTAGTACTATCAAGGTCTGACTTCTTTAAATTTTTCATTTTATCCTTGCATTTTATTTAATAGTAGTTTCAGAAAGCAACCATTTTTTGTATATTTGTTATATAAATTCGTAAATATTTATACAGTGGTGACGAAATTAAATAAAAAAACCCGTGCACGGGTCTAAAACTAGTTGTATTACTATTACATGTGTCGGATGCAATGGACAGATGGTATTGTTGCAAAGATTCATATCACACTTTCAAAACTACAAAACGTTTTCTATGAGAAGGTTCTGACATGTTAAGAACGTTGTAATTTTTACTAAGTGGGAGGAGAAGGTCGAAAGGGATCCCTCCTAGTTTTATATTACGTTTCAGGATCATAGGTTCATCGGAAGGACACATAAGGGCAGCAAAAGAAACTATTACTGAGAAACTCTTAGAAGTCTTAATTCATTTATTCATTCTCTTCCTAAAAGTTATTCTGCTAGATGGTAATGCATCTCTTAATGTAACTTTTGTGAAATTCGTTTATTAAGTAATTCTTTCATTGAGTTAAATATCAGTCGGTGGACTATTCACAAGAAGGAGAAAGATTCATGTCTGGCAGATGTGTATTACTTGAAGAGTTCACAGCCTTGTCCAGACCTATTTATGATGCTTGGAATCTCATTAGATGATGCTATTTTCAATTCTGCATCTGCCTTGTATTATAATATAAGCCTTTGAATACAATCAACTTTTGGCTGTAGTTTCTTAACCTTCATGTTCAAATTCCTGAGTTGAAAACATATCTTAACCTTAATGGAAGACTTGTTCTCTGATCACATTCATAGATACACATTTCTTCCAGTTTCTATGTTCGTTTTCTGTTTGAAAAAATGTTCTAAAGAAAAGGCAAAGTTCTGTTTTTTGTCCTTAAGTAATGTTGTTTTTTGCTATTAGGGTGGAATCGAATTTCCGTCAATTGAAGTCTGATTTGATCATCTAAATGTAGAAGCATAAGCTTTTGTAGGAAGTAATGATTTTCCTTCATTCTTGAACGCCTCATGTGTTGTAGAGGTAAGTGTCTATAGAGTAGCAAACTTGTTTCCTATTTGATTTGTTTATAGTGTGCTTATAAGCTAACTTCCATATTTTTTTTCAATCTGAAAAGGGTCTCTTAAATTATTTACATCTGTATAAAGAGACCATTGACCATCCTTAAGGATGTTAGGGAATCCTCAACCCATCAAGGTGTATGAAACTTTGAATATTAAATTTCTGAATTGGCTTGGTTAATGTTAGTTGCTCATCTTTTCGGTATGTGTACATGGCGACTTTGCTTTTGGGTCCTCCGAATTCTGGAAAGGCCTGACTTTTGTTGGGTCAAGCTGGAAACTTGATCCTGATCTATATATATATTCTACTTTTAATGAATCGCGAGGATGTAGTTTCTATTGTTTCACGACTTCTTGAATTTCTTTTGCATTTCTTGGGTAGTGTAATTTACAATGGGCATGCAATAAATGAGTTTATACCTTGGAGAACGGCTGTCTATGTCAGCCATCATAATCTTCATATAGAAGAACTGACTGTGAGAAACTGACAGCCATAATGATCTTCATATAGAAGAACTGACTGTGTGAGAAACTTTGGCATTTTTCTGCTCGCTGCCAGGGAGTTGGAACTCAATATGGTAAGATAACCAGACTTGATGTGCTAATTTCTTCTTTTTTTCTCTAAAACTATTTTCACAATACTATGTTAAAACTTTTATGATTCGCAGAAATGTTAGTAGAGAGTTATGAAGAATAGCAAAGGCAACAAATGTTTGGGGGATGGTCAGGTAACTATTAAGCAAATGTTAACTGAATTTCATTGCTTATAATCTAGTTAATCACTGAGGAAAGTGTTATTTGAATTTTTTTTGATGTTAATCCTTGATCTTTTATCGAGTAATTAAATGTTTTACATTAAAGAAACTCGATTTCTCTATAGAAGTTCAATGATTGATGTTTATTATATTTGTTGTAATGCGGCCTGCGATAACATGGGGGTGATGTAAATGCAATTGACAATAGGCTGCAGACAGTGTTACATTTGGCATCATGTAAAGGATCAATCAGAGTAGAAGATGTGTTGTTGCTAAATGGAGGTGAGGTGAGCCAGCCGATTTAAATGGTTATCGGGTAAATTTTTTTTATGTTCGAAGTTGATGTCCTATCTGATTCTCAGATTGTAAACTACATGCTCATTGCAATAATTTTGTTCTTATTCTTCGT
The DNA here is from genome assembly GCF_963576675.1 of Euphorbia lathyris. NCBI lineage: Eukaryota > Viridiplantae > Streptophyta > Magnoliopsida > Malpighiales > Euphorbiaceae > Euphorbia > Euphorbia lathyris. The sequence continues at coordinate 33,813,412 of NC_088913.1, read as the reverse complement.
GGTTCTTATATTGTTAGCACTGCACCAAATTTCATTTATTAATTTTTCCTTAGTGTTTAATGAATATTGAATTTTGCCAGCTTGTCTTACTCCTTATTGCGCGTGCTTAAATTGTTTAATTATCATTTAATTTTATTGCACCTATTGTGGAATTAGCCTTGTAAAAATATATGAATACCAGGAAAAAGAAACATCGAGAGAGCCCTTTATTGTATGACATTTCTTATCAAATATTTAACTTTGAGAAGATTTCTCTATTTATTTTATAGTTATTTTATTATTATAAAATTTGTAGTCATATTTTTCTAGTTCTGCTCATTGTTAGTCTAAAGCTAAAAAATGCATCATTCAAATTTGAATTTCTTTGCTGCAGACAGTTCATGTTACTGCTCAATATGGACAAATAGCTTTCTGAAATCACCTTACATATTGATTTGGATGCACCAGATAATGAAGGAAGGAGCCCACTCTATTGGCATGCTGAAACTCCGCTTTAAGAGGCTTATAAAATTACATTATTATTGATTTTGCAGGGTGTTTCTGGAAAATTGTAAAACAATTCTATACTTACTTTTGACCTATTTTTTCATATTCTATTTCATTTGTTTTGTACTTTGGTCCTTTTATAAGTGACCAAACAACATAAATTAAATGTTAAAATTTTATTTTCCATATCTAGGACAAAATGGCAATTTTTCCGTGAACATCAATGAAAGATTTTCTTTTATTACACTACACTTTAACTACTTTACTTTTTGTTATTTAGCTTCTCTTAAAAGTTGATATAATACTAATAACAATAATATTAATAATAAAATATAAAATTAATTTAAAATAAATTATTAAAATTTAATCAAGTTTGCCACGATTATGCTCATGGCAAATTAAGGTTTCTAGCCACGAGTATTTTGTTTTTGCCACGGTTATGTTCATGGAGAAGTAAGGTTCCTAGCAATAAATGTCATATTTTCGCCATGATTATGCTTGTGGCTAAGTGAATTTATTTCCATTGGTCGTCATGTCTTGCCACGGGTATTTTACACTTGCCACGATTTTACTTGTGGCAAAGAGATATGATTAGCCATGGATTTTTCCATGGCATAAAAACTAATTTATGCCACAACCATTGTTTTTCCGTGGCAACTATTTAGCCACGCTCACTTGTGCCAGAATTCTAACCGTGACGCAAGTGATGATTTGTTGTAGTGATTCTAACAATAAGCAACAACTTCCGATCCTTGCCTAATCGGTTGGTAACCTTCTCTCTATCATGTACTTTCTCACCTAAAAACATTAAAACATTTAAGAATGTGAGACAAAAATCTCAGCAAGAAACTATCAGCTATAAAAACCAACTTTACTTAACATAGCCACATATATACATTTATAAAGGGATTTAATCAAAACCTTATAAAATATACTCAAAACTTAAGTTTATAAAATAAAATTTATGTATGTGTATCCATCCTCAAATTCCACCCGTGTAGATCATAACATCAATCATAACAATATCGAGATATCTCATTTATATCTCGTTCCTTACCTAACAGTTAGGACTACCAGTCGTGCACTCTGGCCATACCGCCATTAGATATGGTCTTACAACTTACAACTCCTACCCCGGGCAATCCTAGATGGACAAAACCATTTAATCTTTCGAAATATCACAACTCATAAAAATCATATTTGGACTTCAATCCAAAATAATAACAACAATAACCGTAATAGATTTCTCAATCCAAAAACAATTCGTAAAAAATCATCAAATTCATTGTATTCAGTATATATATACATGGAAACCAAAAACATATATGTATATATGTAAATCAACCAAATCAAGCCTTAAATCAACATAATCAAGTAAAATCTGAAATTCACATAGAAGCATAGTCAATAGCTTCATTTGAACCATAATTTCACAATAAAAAGCGAAATCGTGAAAAACCCCAATTTTATAAAATTCTTGCATAACCCTAAAATATCAATTTCTGGAAATTCTTTGATTATATATATATATATATATATATATATATATATATATACATAAAACTCAAAATATAGTTGATAGTTACTTACCTTGGCTACTAATTGAAAAAAACACACCCGTTCAATTCTCCTCTAAATTCTGTCTAAGGCGTTTCCCTCCAATCACTGCCGAAACTCAAAAACTCTTCGGCTAGGACTTAGATCTATGCATAAGGATGCTATGGTTTCAATTTCGAGTGATTCGGACGGCCGAATCTCCGTAAATCAAAGAAACGGTTTAGAGAAAACTGATGATAAAAACAAAAGAAACAGAAAAAGAAAAAGAAATAAAATAGATGATGATGGCAAACATCACGTTTGATCCTTCATCTTTCTATAATCTTTTAAAAATTATCATAACTTTTAATTTACACATAAAACCATCGAATTAACTCCAAACTTTTTCCATAGCACTAAATAAAAATCACACACCTAATAATTATAATATATACTAATATCAAAATATAAATTCTAGAAATTTAGACACGGACGTGACAAGGTTGGTTAAGGCACAAGATCATTTATTCGACTAGGGTTCAAATTCTGGAGAAGATAATGCAGTTGTAATTAAAAAAAAATTGAGCATCTCCTAAAAAATGCGGTCAAGAACTCCACCACCGGCAATGGGCTTGTCTTATCTTCACATGTTATTGAGTGGTTATTCATATTTAATCATAAAGCTAGGATGTAATGAGGAAGGGTTTAACAGTAGCAAGAAAAGTTGTTGGCTTAACATTTACTATTTGCTTATTTTAATGTTCAAGAAATCAGGAAATCTCCAAAAAAAAAAATATGCAATATCCATTAACCCAACATCGAGTTTCTTTACATTGCACTCAATCACCATCACAATATCCAGTTAGCTGCAAATTACTTACAAAAATGTAAAATAAGCCATAGTTGATGGTACCTTTAAGATACCGAATAAGATAAAGAAAATCATCCATATGATGAGAACAAGGAATGTGCATAAACTGATTGAGTTCTTGGACAACAAACCCAATAACAAGATGAGTAAAATTAAGATAAATCAACCGAAAATAAACCTATGATGAACATATGGTGTGTGATAAACAGATCCAATAAAGAGTTCCATGTCAATATTTAGTCGCATAGGAAAAGAAGGAAGAGCCTGATCAAGACCAACATCAGAAATATCAAATTAGAGAAATATTTACGTTGAGATAAAAAAAAAGATGTTGTCATTTTCCGTTGTTATTTCAATACCATGGAAATATTGAGCGTGGCCTAAACCCTTAATGGTAAAAGAAGAATGAATATATTGTTTAAAATCTTCAATATAAGTTTCATAGTTACTAGTTATAAGAACATCGTCTATAGAGACAATAAGAACATGAATCACACCTTTTTGAACATATGTAAAAAGGCAACTATCAATATAGTTTGGGTGAAATCAAACATTATTATTTGAGAAGTAAATTCCTTGTTCCACTATCGACCAACATGTTTAAGCCCATATATGGCTCAATTGACAAACTTGACTGTTAAGCGCTTTGGTATAACCTTGTGCCAGATTCAAATAGATTAATTCATTGATAAATGCATAAAGGTCATAATTGTTAATATTAATTTGACGAATATGACATGCCTTAGATGCATCAATATTAAACAATAAATGAACTGTAACAACTATAGTGCCGGGAGAAAAAAATCTCAACATAATAAATTCCTTGAATCTGATTGCAACCCCGATGTACAATTTGAGCCTTATAAAGATCAACAAAACCATCCAGTTTATGATTAATACAAAAAAATCCATTTAGTAGATGTGTTTATTTCCCTTAAGAAGAGAAGTAATATCCAATGTATTGTTGTCTTCTAAGGATCGTGACTACATTATAAATATATTGCATGTTCTTTAGTAGTGTTGATTATGGTGAGATAAGCATTAGTTGTATGGCTAAAAGGAAGTAATTTAATAAAAGAAGGGGGATAAGGGATAAGAAGTATGTGCCAAAAAATCATCTAACCACGTTGATAGTTTAATAGATATTCCACTTTTAGTATCGCGTGAAAGAGCTAATGACAGAGTTATAGTTGTAGCTAATGGGCAAGTATGTGTGGGAACATGTGAAGGGCACAATTTACTAGGTAAGGATGGGCTACTACATAGTGGTTTTTGTGAAGTTGAAGATGCAATAGGGTTTTTAAGAGTTGAAGAGATAGATGGAAGATTATGGTCTTTTAAAGGATTAGGACAAGTTGGTGAGATATAATAACTTTTTGAATTACGAGTAGCACTAGTATTATGGGGAAAAAAAATGATTATGTATCATATGATAGTCTAGCAAGTATATATGGTGATGGGTTGGTATGTGTACTTACTAATATGGTGGAACCACTTGTAAGATATTAATATGAATTATTCCTTTAACTACCTGGTTAAGTTTTTATTGCAAATTATTCCATGACATGGTATAAGAATCTCTTTGATCAAGCGATCGATGGTTCGAATACTGACAACCTCATTTGTAGATTAAATTATAGGACATCGTAATATGAGCCTGTGTTGTGCATGCTTCAAGCTTAGTGGGCATTGACATGTAAGGGTGTGTCAGATGTTAATACGGATTAGGTCATTAACTATTGTCGCTATCGGATTTTTTAGGCACGAACACCGGAAGCTAAATCGGTTAATAGTTTTTCCTAGTTAAAACTATTTTTTAGAGTCGCCACCAATCAGAATTAAGGCGTGATTGGACACCGAAAATGGTTGAATTTCAATGAATAGGGGGGTCTGCGAAATTGAGATTTTAGGTTCGTTTGTCGGTTACGTGTAGGGAAGAAAAACTTGATTGATCACCCTACCCCGCCCAAATATTGGTACTAAAAATGTGATTTATGTGTTAACTGTTTGTTATGTTTTGGATTCTCGATGTAAGCCGAGTATTCTCATGTCTCAAAATTTTAGGTTTAGGGTCTGAATTTTATTTAACTTCGGATTACGTATATGACATACACGTAATTGTATTTATCGAAAAATCCTAATTTTATTTTACACATATCACATATACGATAAATAGACGTTTTATTTTACGCATATCACAAAAACATGATAATTTACCCCGGACAAAATGGGTATCTACAACTATCATGTTGAATTATAGGAATCATGAGCGAGCGAGAGAAAAAATAATGTGACAGATACATATTGAGATAGTTTGAACATACTTAATTCTCACTAGTTAAACAAAGTTAGGGTTACAAAATATATATGACGGGGATTAGGGAATAAAATTTAAAAGGGAATATACATACTTAGAGTGCTAAACCTAAACTGTAGAGAACAGTTAAGAAAAAGAATGTGTTTTATATCCTTAAACTCTCTTAATGATAAACACAAGTTAATACAATTCAATATTCATCACAAATCTTAGATTGTATATCATAATATAATGAAACATGGTATTAGAGCCTCTTTGGTCAAGTGATAAAGGGTTCGAATCCTAACAACCTCATTTGTTGATTAAATTGCATGACATGGTAATATGGACCATTATTGTGCACGTTTCAAGCCTAGTGGGAATTTGCATGAGGAGGGCATATATGATATTAATATGAATTGAGCCTTTAACTACCAGCAAGCTTTTCGTTTGAAGATGCAACTACTGTAATTTAAGTCTTCTACTCCTTATTGCTTTGAACTGAGGAAAGAATTGAATTCGAAATATGCAGTCTACTCCCCCTCATTAGTTTTTCTGATTTGGTAGCGACATCATCATTAGCAAGAAGAGAGTGATTCTCTTGGTGGGTATTTATGTTCTTCCCTTATTGCATCTTAGGGCTAAATCTCTTGAAAGTTTGGTTATAAGTGAGTTCCTTTTTATTATGTTATCATTTGTTTCTCTTTCATTTCTTGGATTATCTCATATTTTTGTCTTTTGTGATTATGGGGTTTTCACATTTTATGACTATAATTTTTCCTTTTCAAGTTTTATTTATTTCTTGGGAGTATAGGGTATGATCATTTCATCAAAAACTGATAATGCAACCTTGGATTAGCATTTCATCAACGACTGGTTTCATATATACATAAATGTTGTTGTTAGCTCAAAAATAGAACAAATTGAATATGAAGATAGTAATAGTGAAAGTGATAACTAAATAAGTAAATGATAACAATATAGGTAGAAGCATCAGTAGAATATAAACCTAATAAGATTATAAAACGATGAATATTTATAGATAGTGGAGCTGATATATGTTTACTGATAGGGGCGTTTCGTCCCTATCTTTTAGCGTGATTTATGGTTTAATTTTAGATGAAATAAATAAGTTTAATTGCAAAAATAGAATGTTTTAATAAAATAACGAAATAAAAATAAATTTCGTACTTTCGGTTAATTTTCCTTATTTTTGATTAAATTAGAAAATAAAACGTCAAGCTAACTTGGCTGTCGAGAATTGTATTTCAGGTACGAGTAAGGAGCAAAAATCCACCGACATACACGGGGCGTATCACCCTCTACGCTGGGCATGGAACACAGTGTCAGAAATAATTTCTCAATCCGCAGGCACCACGTGGAACTTGTCCACTTCCACGCGGGGCGTCCTACCTTCCACGCGGGGCGTATGAGCAATGATAAGCGATAATGTCTCAATCATGAATGTCAGACTGCAAGATCTTCTAAGTCAACTGAAAATATGCGGGGCGTACAACCATACACGCGGGGCGTGTATGGGAAGTTCTTCAGTCCAAAAAACCAGAGACTCATTTACGCGAGGCGTGCTTCAGCTACACGTGGCGTAAAAGACCCAATTCAAGTAATAAAATCTCAGAAACTCAACTACGCGAGGCGCACCCCAGTCCACGCAGGGCGTGGTTGAGACAACAAGATCTAGATTTGTTCCACATGCAGGAGATTTCTGACGGAATGGGCAAATACGCGGGGCGTACTCCACCATACGCGAGGCGTGTCATGGGAAATCTGCAGAAAATCATGTTCCTCCATGCTTGTATCTTGTGAAATTACAATTCTACCCCTTGCTTGATGTGTATAAATAGGAGTGACTATGATGCGGACATCCTAAATGTCAGCACTGATCACGCGTGCTCTAGCGGATCCTCAGACATCAAACCCACGGAGGTTATATCGAGGAGGGCGGATCCCCAGGACATACGAGCGGGGCGGATCTAGGAGTGCACAAAGAGGCGTATCAACATCTACCCTGGGCGGATCTCTAGGTTTACTTCCTTCCGAAGTAATTCACCAACAACCCTGACAATCCGTACCTGTACCATTGTACTGATTGTCGGGGCGTATCACCTATTTTACCCTTTTATGGATAGCCTTATTGAAACCCTAGTAGGGGTAGTTGTTAGACAAGGTGCCATGGCCTAATCTCCCGGGCGGACCGGGGGGTGGACACCTCATGGCGACGTAAGCGGTGATTGGCACCGAAAGCAACCAATCGTGGAATCAAGCTGCTCGGCAGGACCGGAGCTCGGAGTATGGAAGAGTCGCCACCCACGAATGGGAAAATGAACACCGATCCCTTGCGGGAGACCGGTGAGGGTTCGGGAAACTTAGGTACGAGCCGAGAAGGCTAGCTCCTTTCCGGAGAAAGGCTACTAGGCACCCCGACATCGCCCGGTTATGAACCACCGGCCTCCTACTCAGCGTGTTAGGCGATAACGGACTAATCGCATATTTCTTTAAGTTTGAAATTCATTTGAAACCTTTTCTTTCTTGTTTTGAAAACCGTTTTGAGCACATATTATTGAAAGCCACTTTGGTAAAGAATCACCCATTTACATCAATTCGAAATACATAGGAGAGAGAAGGGGAGAAGGAAGAATTGATTTATTTACCGTGTGATTTATGCTTCATATTATACACTAACTCTAAACTAATCTCGTTCCCCAAAACAAGTTTATTTACATGGTCCGTACCTTAATCGCCGTTGGAACGATTTAGGTACGTTTCAAAAACCCCGTTAATGACGTTCACTCGAATCGCCGTTGGAACGACTCGAGCGTTTTGAAAACATTTGAGCAAACATTTTAATCTAAAAGCGTGATTAGGCATACAAGTCAATTTATTTTGTACAAAAAAAATATTTAGTTAAGAAAACGATTCAAAACTCTATTATTTATAATGAAAACGATTTTAATTACAAGGTTCGCTTAATCCGTCGTTGGAACGAATTAAGGTTTTAACACGTGATGTTTTAGGAAACGATTTAAAGTAATACGAAAACCTTTTATTTAATTTAGGAACTTCTAGAAAACTTAAGTTTAAATAAGCAAATTAAACTCTCTTTTTGTGGTTTATTTTCCGTTTTTCACTCAATTGAACCCTACTTGAATGTATGTACAAGAATGAACCATTTGAATCCCCAAGATTTACCAAATAAAACAAACTTGAAATATGTACATTTTATCTAAAAAATGAGGTGAATATACATATATACATTTTATCTAAAAATAAGGATATAATTTAAAAGATAAGTAAAGATACTATATATAAGTATAATAATGATAACACAAAATACTAAGTATAATACATTTTTATCCTACAAAAAAAAACATATGAAAGTAATGGGCCAAATCCATAAATGGAAAATAATATTTATCTCAAAATAGTTTTATAGAGTAAATATGTAAAAAATAACTTTCATTCTAAATAATAGCTAATATAGTTCAAATGAGCCAAAGCCATATATATATACCTATATACTACTTTATAAAACTAGACCAAAACAAATTAAATCTCAAAATGAAGTAAGTAGCTACATAATATATAATTAGTAGTTATGTAACTCAAAAATAATTTTAAGCAATATATTACCTAATTATATGCATGTATATAAGAGATTAAATATAAAAAATGAAAAAAAAATGGATTTAAGAGGTGATTTTCGGTTTCCAGCAGATTACCGATGGAAAATCCGTCGCCAATCTGCTATTAGTGACAGAAAAGGTAGAATTACAGCAGTAGTCCAAAACTTTCCAGATTTATTCAAACACCTTAAATTAGATCTATTCTATCGTTTAGGGTCCCCGAACTACCAAAATTGGATCATAGTCTATAACGGAGATCCCTAAACGATGTTTTTTATTTAAAACGTTATTTAGAAAAAATTTAAAAACTTATAATTACAACGTTTTTTAATCCTGAACTACCTTTGAATCGGATCACGGTTCGTATTGGGATATTAAAACGAGGTTTTTATTTCAAAACAAAACCGAACGTTTATTTAACACGTAACGAAAAATACGGAATAATAAATAAAACGTGATAAATAAATAACTAAATAAATAAAAAACTATAACATAAAAATAAATAAATAAGGAACAATAAATTAAATTAAATAAAATAAAACGAGTCTAGTCCTCGGATAATACCTTAAGATCAGTATCTGACAGTCGAAGTTGGTTGATTCCATGAGTTGTGATTTTCCGGTATTTTTTGTGTTTTTGATAAAATATTCTACTTTAGAAAATTTGGATCTTATAGGAAAAAAATATTTTCCCAAAAATTGACTTTCTCTCTCTAAAAATGTCTAGAGTGAGAAAGCTCCAAAAATCCACCCTCTTCTCAAATGCATGGGGATCCGTGCCTTAAATAGGCAACGGATCCCGGAAGCTTTGGGCGTCGCCCAAAGCCGGTTGGGCGAACGCCCAACCTAGTTGGGCGGACGCCCAACTTATGTTGGGCGAACGCCCAACCTTTCGTTCGGCGAACGCCCAACCTCAGTTGGGCGCGCGCCCAACTGATGTTGGGCGTTCGCCCAACGAGCGTTGGGCGTACGCCCAACGTCGCTGGGCGCTCGCCCAGCGGCTGCCGCGCGCGCTCGCCCAGCGGCCGTCGGGCGTGCGCCCCGCGCTGTCGGGCACGCGCGTCCAACGGTCGTCGAGCGCGCGCTCCGCGCTGCCGGGCGTGCACGTCCAGCGGACGTCGAGCGTGCGCCCCGCGCTGCCGGGTGTGCGTCCAACTGTCGTCGAGCACTCGCGAGCCGTCCACTTGACGACCGCGACTCCCATCAACTTTTCCTTTCTTTTTTTATTATATATTTTTTCTTCTCTTTTTTAAAATTTCCGGAACCAACCGCTTCGACCGTCTTGTTACAGGTTTTCGTCACAGGTCCTCCGACTCGGTGTCTACAGTTGCCCCTACTTTCCTATTTTGACAGTGATGTGTGTGTTTTGAAAACGTTTTTTGCTAACGCAACACATGCAATGTAAATATATTAAAGTAAAAGACACGTAAAGAGTAGGAGGAAGAATACCTGACCTCTGCGCGGCGCGCTCCAGCATCGTCTTCGATCCTCTCCGTCCTTGCCTTCGAATCGGCTGTTGGCGGATGTTCTTCTTAAGGACCCTAGCCTAAATTGACTGCGGGTAAAAATGGCTCAAAAGCAACCCTGGTCCACGACCGCGGGTAAAATGGCTCAAAAGCAACCCTGGTCCAAGACCGCGGGTGAAATGGCTCAAAAGCAACCCTGGTCCAGGACCGCGGGTAAAATGGCTCAAAAGCAACCCTGGTCCATGACCGCGGGTAAAATGGCTCAAAAGCAACCCTGCTCCACGACCGCGGGTAAGATGGCTCAAAAGCAACCCTGGTCCACGACCGCGGGTAAAATGGCTCAAAAGCAACCCTGGTCCACGACCGCGGGTAAAATGGCTCAAAAGCAACCCTGGTCCACGACCGCGGGTAAAATGGCTCAATAGCAAAAGGTTCTCTCTAACAATTCTGAATTCTAAAGCGCTGTCGTTCGTATTCTTACTGGAGCTATCATCTCGGGTATTTGAGTTGTTTGATAGGAGCGTCCTTATCTTTTCGTCTGGAATGCTTCAGACTAACAATTATTTTTCTGTTGATTGTTGTCTGTATTTCTGACTGGCACCACTGTTCCGTAAAATTTGGCTGTCGTCTGGAGTCATATCTTGATGTTATCGGTCACCGCCTGGAAGAAATGCAGGCTGAAACGGACTGCAAATCGGAGGTTTGTGCACCTGGTAATTAATTATTTACTTTTTACCTTTATGTCACATCGTACCTTTTTCACTATTTACGGGAATACCATTCCCTTTTCTTATATAAGGTGGTGGGGTTTCATTTCAACCCCACACCTTCTCTCTCTTCTCTCTCTCTCTCTAACTTCTGATTTGGATTATTCTCGTGATGGATTTGGATAAATACGACGGCACGAAGGGCATGGATGCAGGTTTTGAGAACCTGACTACAGTGGCCCCTTTCCAGGATCCTGCTTCACATCTGAGTCGGACTCACTCTAACCAGGTAAGTACTCTCCTACCCTTTCGTCTTTTGACTAGACTCCTAGGCTTTAGTAACCCTATGTTGAACATGATTTGCATGCTAACCTCTAAGTTGCTTTAGAAGACTTTAGCTAGACAACACGAATTTCTTCGCCCGCAAGCAACACTTTATTTATCTTTTGAAAGAATGTGAATTATATGCATGTGAATAGTAAAAATACGAACAATGCATGCCAACAGTAAAAATATGAATAGCACGTGACTAGTGAAAATATGAATAGTATACGTGAATAGTAAAAAACGTGAATAGTGCATGTGAATAGTAAAAATGTGAATAGTGCACGTGAATAGTAAAAACGTGAATAGTGCACGTGAATAGTAAAAAACGCAAAATGTGCATATGAATAGTAAAAAACGCAAAATGTGCACGTGAATAGTAAAAACATGAATCATGCAAAAATGACTAAGTTAAACACTCTTAACCTAAGTTAGAATTAGATTATGCTCCTTGCGAACACGCGGGAGAGTGGAACACCAAAGAATAACGAATTAATTAAATTCTATACAAATGATCCTATGAATGACACCTCACGGGGTAACGACCCTAACTGACTAGTAGTTCTAAGTTAGACCAAAGCATGACCGAAAGAACAACTAGGTTAACAGACTTTTATGTGTCGAAGCGAGGTTCTCGAGGAGTGATGATTTTAGCTGGGCCCCTTTCCTTACCCGTCCTGTTTCTTCCAGGTCCTTGAGATTTCTGGGACCACCGAGGGTGTCCACCTCTGGCATGCCATGCTTAGCCCGGTGGCCAAAGCCCGGGTCCGAGAGTTGGGCTTCGAGCCCTTTATCTTGGCGCTGCCACGCGCCAATGGAGTATGTGATCGTTTCGGCCTGCGCGCCTTGTGTGAGAGATGGGTAGACTCGACCCACACCTTCCACTTTTCGTTTGGGGAGATGACGATCTCGCCTCGTGACTTCTCCCTGTTGACCGGGTTGCGGGGGAGCAGTACCATGGTTCCCCTCTTCTTTGATATGGTGCGTCCCCGGGTCGACCGCGATGAGCTAGCTGCTTTGATCGGACCAGGAGTTTATACAGGGGTCGGGTCCACCCCGGTGAAGTTTATCACCACATCAGGACTATTGAGTCGCAGGGACTCCTAGGGGCTGGACGACACCGATCAGGCTGTTCGCAGCTTTCTTCTGTATGCTTTGGGCGAGACGGTCTTCCGCACCAAGAGCAGTACGATACACGCGGGTCTCATCCAGGCCTTTCGTGATTTGGATGCAGTGTCATCTTATGATTGGGCAGGAGCCGGCTTGGCTTTTCTGTACAAGTTCTTGGACCTGACTTGCCGGAAGCGTAAGGACTTCGGTGGCTATACCTTTGCTCTCATGGTACGTCGTTCATCCTCAACTTATTTCCTCACTCTTTTCGCGATTTCTGTTAGTAACCTTTGTTTCTGTGAGCAGGTTTAGGCCTATGAGAGGCAGATTCTCCCGTGCGAGCGTCGTCGTAGACCGCGGGTGGTTAGGCCTCCACTTATGGCTCGGTGGAGTGATTTCAGTCTAGGCGCCGAGAAGAGGCGGACGGTGATGCGATTCTTAGCGTGGATCGACTCACGGACTTTGGGGGAGGTGAACATCTTCTAACTACGCTAGATTTTCATTTGATCAGACCTGACTTTTCTTTTTTTGTTTTCAGATTCGGTTTAGGTGGGATGACCTCGACTTCGGTCCCGATTACGCATACGTCACCCGCATCCAGGGGCAGCAGTGCGTACTTACCGGCCCCTGCATGCGGGCATGGTACTTGGGCGATCGGGGCATCACCGGGGTTAGTGCCTCGCATTGGACACCGGGCGAGATCCCCGCCTCCATGTTTGCTATGCGGACCATGCCCTTATCGGACATTCGTCGTGATTTGACCCACCGTTTTGCCCCTAGAGATGTATGGGACCATGCCGGGGGCCGCGCTCTTTATTTATCGACACTATTGACCCCGATGGACGCCCCTGAGGTTGCGATGGAGGTGGACCCCATGGAAGACGTGTTTTCAGCGGAGGCTGTCGCTGCAGTCTTTGGTCGGGAGGAGGTTCCGGTGAGTGGTTCTACTTATTTATTATTTACGAGATAGTTAGTGGTATTTATTGTGCCTTTGCTTGCAGGAGGGTTCCTGGAGGAGTGCCCACATGTCAGATTTTTTCGATGGGGCCCGGGCTCAGACGTCTGCGAGCGAGCCGTCACATTGTGCCGGCGAGTCCTCTGGCGCTGCTCGACCAGAGTGGCCCCCTTTAGACGTACCTATCCCCGACTTCAGGAGGGACTTCTCGACAGTTTGCTATGACAAGTCCGGAGTGGCCTATGCCGGCGTTGAGATGGCTCCTCCTGCTTTCACGTCGAGGATACCGTTTGATCCCTCAGACGCCCTCCAGACTTCGAGGGAGACGTGCACCGACTATGTGGGGCTATCTGGTTACCTCAGAGATCGACTCAGCTTGCGTTGCGCCAGCCATCTGGTAAGTATCCTTATTTTATTTTAGTGTAGTGGAATGTATGCACATATGTATGTATGACTTCTATTCTTTTCTATATTTCTTCTTTTTTTATATCTGTTTTTTTTATTTTTCTTTTTACAGAGCGATCTCCATGCACACGAGCTGAGACGGAGCGAGTCGCTATGAGACGGAGCGAGTCGCTATGGGAGGCCGATGCGAGTCGCTATGGGAGGCCGATGAGAGGGGTGGATAGTATGTAGGCTTTTTATGTGAAAAGAAAGGTAAGAAATGTATAACTCATGATTCATATTACCATGCATTCAGTAAATTATAACGATTCCAATCATTCTCTTCGAATATATTCATGCCTTTATTTATTTACAAATAACAGAAATACTTAGCCTCTTATACATTATTTTTATAATTGCTCAAGATATAACTATCGTTACCAGGACCCGCCTTTTCGGTTTTCAGATCCCAGCGATTCTTCATCTCTCCTTTTATTATCCCGGAATTTTCAAATGAGTGCCCTTTCGGGTTTTCACCCATTGGGATGTCCCTTATTGTTGCATAGGCCGCCCTTTGCGGGTTTTCAACCTATCGGGAATTTTTCTTTCTCTCTTTTTTTTTTTACGAAAAGTATTTCTTAAGCCTATCCAGATTGGTAGGTTCGGAGAACTCCATGCCATCCATAGTAGTTAACTTCACCGCTCCCTTGCTTAGTATCTTCTTCACGAGGAACGTCCCTTCCTAGTTTGGCCTAAACTTGCCCCTCGGGTCTGTGTGCGTCACTCGGATCTGTTTCAGCACCATATCCCCTTCTTTGATAGGGCTGACCTTGACCTTTTTGTTGAAGGCTCGGGCCATCCTTCTCTGATATAACTGCACGTGGTAAAGAGCCTCCATCCTTTTCTCGTCCACCAATGCTAACTGTTCATACCGCTTCTTCACCCATTCCGTCTCGGGAATTTCTGCTTCTACTACGATTCTCAACGATCGCTTTTCAATCTCAATCGGGAGAACGGCTTCCGCACCGTATACCAAGGAGAACGGCGTTGCCCCAGTTGATGTTCTAACCGTCGTGCGATAAGCCCATAAAGCGAGCGGAAGTTGTTCGTGCCAGTTCCGGTGCGATTCTACTGTCTTTACGAGAATCCTTTTAAGGTTCTTATTAGCCGCCTCTACTACGCCATTAGCTTGCGGACGATACGGAGAAGACTTATGATGTTCAATACCGTATTCTTGGAATAGACTTTTCACTTCTCCTTGAAACTGGACCCCATTATCCGTGATCATACGATGAGGCACTCCGAACCTAGTGATCAAGTGCTTTTCAATGAACTTCCTCATTTGTTTAGACCCCAACTTGCTAAATGATTCCGCCTCTACCCACTTGGTGAAGTAATCAATAGCGACTGCAATGAATTTGTGCCCGTTCGAAGCATTAGGCCTCACCTCTCCGATGATATCAATGCCCCAAGCCGCAAACGGCCAAATGGGTGCTAACACGTGCAGTTCCATAGGTGGTAAATGATTGTAATCTCCGTGGATTTGACAATCATGGCATTTCTTCGCATACTCGTTACAATCTCTTTCCATGGTGAGCCAATAGAAGCCTTGCCTTATGATTTTCTTTGCCAATACTGCTCCTCCCATATAGGCCCCACAAATTCCCGAGTGTACTGACTCCATTGCCTCACGGGCTTCTCCCGCATCCAAGCACCTTAGTTGTAAACCATCGGTGTGCCTTTTGTAAAGCAAGTCGTTGTGGATGACGAACTACTGAGCTAACCTTCTAATCACAGCTTGATCCCTAAGTTCTGATTCTGCCGGGTATGTTCCACTCTTCATGAAGTTTACGATATCGAAATACCAAGGCTTTTCATCTGCTCCCAATAGCATCACATCTTCATAGCACGGTTTGTGAGACCTCCTCAACACCAACGGCTTTGAGGCGAGGTTCCGAGGGTTATCCCATACTGACACCAAAGTGGCCAAAGCATCCGCTGCCTGGTTCTGCGCTCGAGGAATGTGATAAAAATGACACTCGCTGAATCTCTGCGCCAATCCCTCCAACTGGTCTAGGTATGGACGCAACCTTTCTTCCCTCACTTCCCAGTTTCCCTGCGCTTGTTCGATAATCAGTTTTGAGTCGCCCCAGATTTCAACATATGATGCTCCCAGTGCTACTAATGACTCCAACCCATAGATGCATGCTTCATATTCGGCCATATTATTGGTGAGAAGGAAGGATAGCTTCTTTGCCATTGGGATCCTTTCTCCTTCTGGTGAGATAAGCAGCACTCCTACTCCGGCTCCATTTGAGTTAACCGCTCCATCGAAGAACATTTTCCATGGTATAACTTCTATTGCGTTCAAGTGCTCGTCGGGGAAATCATAATTTATCTCCTCCTCTTCTGCGTTGAGAGGTTGATTGGCCAGAAATTCTGCTACGGCTCTCCCCTTAATGACCTTCTTCGTTACATATTCGATGTCAAATTCGGACAAGAGCAACAACCATCGGGCTAGCTTCCCTGTTAGAGACGGAATTTGGTACAGATACTTCACGGGATCCATCCGAGAAATAATGATCACTTTGTAAGATTGAAAATAGTGCCGTAGCTTCTTTGTTAGCCATACTACTGCCACGCACGTCTTTTCGATCATGTTATACTTAAGCTCATATTCCAGGAACTTTTTACTCAGATAATACACTGCGTGCTCCACACCGGTGTCCCCTTCCTGGGCCATCATTGCCCCAATAGATCGCTCTTCGATTGCTACATAGAGGAGAAGCGGTTTTCCAAGTTTAGGCGGTCTCAGGACTGGTGGATTAGACAAGTAGTCCCGGACCTTCTCTAAGGCTTGTTGACACTTATCATTCCAAATCATGGGTTGATCTTTCCGCAGCAGCTTAAAGATCGGCTCGCAGATTGCAGTGAGTCTTGCTATGAACCGACTGATATACTGAACCTGCCCCAGAAACCCTCTCACCTCTTTCTCATTCTTTGGTGTCAGCATTTCCCGTATGGCCTTCACTTTGTCGGGATCTACCTCAATTCCCTTGTTCCCGATCACATAGCCTAAGATTTTCCCCAATGAAACGCCGAAGAAGCACTTCTTCGGGTTCAACCTTAGTTTGAATTCTGCAATTCGGGCCAAAAACTTCTCGAGTGCCGTGAAATGTCCTTCTCTCGTCTCTGACTTGACCATCATGTCATCCACATAAACCTCTACTTACTTGTGTATCATATCGTGGAACAATGCCATAGCCATTCGTTGGTACGTTGCCCCGACATTTTTCAAACCAAACGGCATCACCCTATAGTAGTATGTTCCCCACTCAGTTGTGAATGAGGTTTTTGCTTTGTGTTTCTCGGCCATCTGAACTTGCATGTAACCCATGAAACCGTCAACATTCGTGTGTAAGATGCTCGATGCTGCACTGTCGATTAACACATCGATATGAGGCAACGCGAATTCATCTTTGGGGCACGCTTTGTTAAGATCTCTATAATCAACGCACATTCTCACCTTGCCATCCTTCTTCGCGATTGGCACTACATTTGCGACCCAAGGAGGATAGTCGATTACTTCGATGAACCCTGCTTCCAACTGCTTCTTTACTTCTTCTCTGATCTTATCCGCCCATTCCGGTCTCATGCGTCGGAGTTTCTGTTTTACGGGCTTAGCATCGGGGTAAGTTGGGATACGGTGAGTTACGATTGATTGATCAATTCCTGGCATGTCTTCGTATGTCCAAGCAAACACTATTTCGTATTTTTTTAATTATTCTCTCAAATTCTTTTCTCTCTTCGTTAGTTAATTCTTGAGCAATTTGTATAAGTTTAGGATTTTCATCCGTGCCAAGATTGAAAGTTGACATTTCTATTGTATTGATTTCAAATGTAGGCATGTTATATGAATGAGAATGCATGGAATGATCACGATCAACATCAAGCAAGTAAGCAAAATCAGAATTCATTTCATTGATAGTGTTGGCGAGTACATCGTCAGATTCAAATAAAGCGGTAATACAATTATTATCATCGGGGTTCTCGGGTTTCTCATAAGGCTCGGAGGTGTTGGGTTCGTCCACCGCTCCCACAGTTGCTTCAATAGTGATGACCTGCTCCTCGGCATTAAGATCTAACATCATGATCTCCTCGACGAAACAGCTTGCCTTTCCTTTGCCCCAGTCAGTAACATCATTGAAGATCTCGAAACCTGGCAGAATCTTTCCCTCGGTGCTAGTCCATGACTCAGGAACCCCCGAATAAACCTTCCTGTGACCCTCATTCACAAAATACTTCCTTAGGCCCTCTTTTCCTTCACTGCCTGTGTTGGACGGACCTCCCATCTCATATCCCAAACCCCCCCGGGTTTTCTGACTCTTGAAATCCGGAAATTCTGGCAACCCTTGATGGTGTGCCCCCAAGCCCATACCGGGGATGAAACCCCCTTTCATCATCTTCACCACATCGGTGGTCATGCTAGACTCGTAGATCCCAGACACTTGGAACCTAGAGAAAAGTTGAGGCTCAATTCCCAATGCCGCCACTGAACTCAATTTCTCCGCTCTGATCGTTACTATCTCCTCCCCGAAGGGGAACTTGATCATTTGGTGGAGCGTGGAGTGCACACCTCCTAACTTGTGGAACCATGGACGTCCCAACAACACGGCGAACGTCACCGGTATATCTAACACAGTGAATTCAGTCTCCTCCTCATGCGGCCCCACCTTCAGATTGGCCTTAAACACTCATTCGATGTGCCTACGGCCTATCATCATAGGCCCTGATCACGGTTTTCGAGGCAGTCAAATCTCATCTTTCTACTCCCAACTTGGACAGAAGTTTCAGTGGGCAAACATTAATGGCTGATCCATCATCGACCATCACACAGCTAGTCTTTTTCCCGTTAATTTCAGCTCGGATGTACAAAGGCTTGTTGTGAGCCTTCCCCTCTTCTGGGAGATCTTCGTCAGTGAACGTGATTTCGGTCTTCTTCCGGGCCATAATTGCCCCTACTAATGCTGCCGGCTCAGTATCGGTAGAAATAACCAAATTCTGCAGCTCTTTCATCAGATTTTCATGGTGGTACTTGGAATGACATAGGACTTCCCACACCGTAGACTTAGCTTGTGTTTTCTTCAACTGCTCGAGGACCTGGTCATCTGGCTTGGGAGCCGATCCTTCCCCTATCTCAGTCTCACCCACGGGTGCCTTTCCCTCGGCCACTCGACCTGATCTTGTCATGACAGCAATTTCCGGTTCTTCATCAGATTCAGCCCAAATATTGATAGGAATTCTCCGATCAGCATCCTCCTCGTCCGAGGAACTTTCCCAGATGTCCACAACCATTAGGTCCATCACGTGAGGGACGTTTGAATTTAAATATAAGGGATCTGCCGATCCATACATGGCCCAGCCTATCAATTCATCATAGTTTCGGAGAAGCACTCTGTTCATTCTCCTTGCCGCTAACGGAATAGCGCCTCTCTGTATGCACATGATCTGCACCTTGTCGCTCATCGTTTCATGACATAGACCTCCACCTCCTAACATAATCCACGAATGGTTCATCGGGGAATTGCCTGATCCTATCCAGATCTTCCAGGGATCCCATCCATGGAACATACATCTCATACCTCGACACAAACGCATCCCTAAGAGGTATCCAATGACCCATTTCTTCTTCTGATAGGCCTTGGTGCCACAACAAGGCTTCTCCCATGAGAGTTTCTGGGAAATGTTCATGTAGTTCACATTGGGGAAATCCAGCGTCATACATGTGGTTGCGAAACAACCTTGCGTGCTCCACGGGATCCCGATATCCGCCATATCTGGGCATTGCCAACACCGCCTCGGGTGTTTCATAAGAGGGTGAGTCCGGGGTTTGCTCTGCAAGCATCCATACTGTGTATTCCTTAATGAACCTTTTGGTCATTGTGGCCCAATCGCTCATGACATGCATCGGAAGTGACATATACCACATCAACGGCTCACCCATCAGCGAATTATAGAACAGGCTGGTGATCTCTTCTTCCTTAAAACCCAAAGGACCCATGGCCGATAAGTAGAAGTGAAGGTGTTCCATCGGATCCTTGTTGCCATTATACTTACTGACCCTCGGTAGCGGACGCTTGATAGGCCCAATCTGCATCGCAAAGCGCTCTGCGGTCCTATCCTTAGCTCTCTTGTACTTTTCTAGGAATAGATCAGACAGCCGTTCCCAATCATGCTTGTAGGAGTCGGGCAACGAGTGGAACCATCCCAAAGGCTCGCCTACTAGCGAATGGTGGAACCACTGAGCAATCTCGTCCACCCCGAAAGATTCAACAAACATATCGTGCATATATTCATGCAAGTGCACATCGGGATCCTCTCCTCCGCTAAATAGACTCAATTCTGGCACAATAGTCCGAGACGACCCTTCCCCGGTCTTTTCAGCATTATCTTCGTCATACGGTGCTCCACCGTCCAACCCTTCATCCATCGGTTCATCCTCCTGTTCTTTGCCAAGGAAGGACACATACAGACCATTTCCTACATTGCTCTTCTCATCGGAGTCCAACAACTCCTCTTCATTTTCCCCGAAGGATTCCACAACCATACTTTCTTTCAGCCCGACTCCGATCATGCTCACCCTATGATTAGGCAGTGGATTGCGCCTAGTGGAAGGGTTCGCTGACGAAGGATTAGCTATCTTCTTCTCCTCAATCAAATCCTGGATCTCATGCTTTAACCTCTCACAGTTCTCAATGGTATGCCCATAACTGCTGTGGAATTCGCAGTATCCCCTAGCTTGTATCTGCTGAGTGGGCGAAGCTTTGTTATAAGGAGTAAGAGCTTTCAACAACCCCTTTTTCTACAATCGTTCGAAAACTTTTGCGTAGGTCTGATCAAATTTGGCGAACTGCCTCTTCTCGATAGCATTAAGATCAAGCACTTTCACTGCGGCAGATTCTGCACTCGCACTTGGCCCTCCGGCACCATATCCAGACTTCGTCCACTTGGTATAAGCTTTCTTCGGCTCTCCTTCCCCCTCAACTGTCAAGGCGCAGCTATACATCTGATTGAAATCGGTAAAAGGCATATACCGCAGCTCATTTTTAATATACGGCAATATGTTGCCCACTACCATTCGGATTTGATCCTACTCAAGCGTCTTCTGCTTCATAACTGCCGCCTTGGCTCTCCACCTCCTCACAAAATCGGAAAAAGACTCATTAGCTTGTTTCTTAGTGCTTTCCAGTTCCTTTAGAGTAACCTCAAGCATAGTGTTGAAACTATACTGAGCGATGAATGATTTCACCAACTCCTTCCAATCTCTCTTCATCACCATCGGCAACGCATGAAACCATATGAGGGCAGCCCCCTCCAGATAAGTATTAAACAGCCCCAGGACTTGATCCTTAGTCAGGATCGTGTGCTTCATTACTGCGACATACTGATTCATGTGGGCGGTAGGATCTCCAGTTCCGTCAAACTTTTTCATGTCAGGAAGTGGAAACTTCAAAGGCAAAGCAGTTGCTGACAAACAATTCTTCAAATTATAAAAGTCTTGACTTCCGGAACTTCCCCCACGCAGATCCTGCACCTCCTGAGTGATGTGCTGCTTCCACTCCTCTTCCTTAGCCTTCTGTTTCTCAAGCTGTTTCTGGATATAATCCTGATAGTCATCCTCGTTCCCGAAGCGGGGACCGGTGTTCACTTCATTCTCAGCGCGCTTACTACCACTCTTGTTATCCTTCAATGCCAGCTCAACTAGCTGGGCCAAAATTGCGGCCAACTGATCATTAATGTTGTTCACAGAGTTTTCCAATTCGGCCACCTTTTCGTCGGTCGCAGACATACTGACAGAAGACTGAGTATACTCGGACGAAGAAGATTCAAAAGCCACAACTACCGATTCAGAACTGTCTATCTGTAGCTGATCAAACTGCCTGACTAGCCGGTTACTCTCGTGGAACCACAACCGCTTAATGATGAAGTCTGCGTGAACGATCATCCATTAGCATGTATGCATGATTTTATATGCATGATTCGTGGTGTGTGCGTTTATTTATTTACGGATATATAAGATAAAAAGAACAAATGTCAGTCTAATTACACGTATCACAACATCTCTCTTCCACCCTTATTCCTCCACACACTCGATGGTCTCAGTCTCTTTCTTAGGATTTTGGTTTGGGGCTCACATTGCGGTCCAGGGGACGCGTGATGCCGTCGATTATTGCGGCAAAATAAATCATCCATCAGACAATACAGTTCGTTTTAACGTATCCACATTCAGTGACTAAGATATCGACCAAATGGATTGCCCTTTTGAATAACTCGTCTTTTGTTATTTTGCGAGACGCATTAGTTCGGGTTTTGATTCCCTTCTGAGCGTATCTCGGATTTAGACACGGTACGAGTTATTCTTCTGGTTCAATCGTTCTTTATTGACAATGACCCGTTCCTTTTTATTCGCGTGGGTTCGTGTCTCGATTTTTGGATTACAACGGGATCTTTTTGGATCTATCGAGAGACGTAACCACGTGTTTATTTAGTGGTGAAATCACTTTTTATTTTAGGGAACAGACTCATCGCATAACGTGTTTGTTTTTAGCGTTAAGAATTCGTTTGCTCGTTTCGGCTACGTAAAAAGACGACGAGTCTTATTTGAGTGCACGATAATCTTTCGGCTAATAACAACTCTTTATTTCTTCCAATTTACGGGATATATCATCCTAGCATGGTTATAGAAAATCAACGTTTCGTTTAATTGCCTGCTTATTCGAAGCAGGGATATTACCGTTCTTTTTCAGTTAGGCACGAGTCAAGCAAACACGCAGATCGGGCCATACTTCTTGTTGTTTTGGTAACGGTCGAAATGATCGAGCCATTAATCAAACCCACAGTCTCCTCCATATGGCGCAATTATGCGGTTTTAGCTTAATTCGGCTTTATGATTTTAAACGGCATACATACCGGCTCGAAGCACGTATTTAACGGCATTGGTTCATTTTCTTTAACTACCCTCGGGATGGATATACATCGTAGATACAGGATGACTTTGGTCGTTTGTTTATTTTTGCTTTTCTTTTATTTTCTTAGTCACTTTCGCGGACACGTCCATTTCTTTTAAGAACAACACAAGGCATAACGTAAAAGCTCGTCTTTTATTCGGAAGGGACGGGCCACGTTTGCGAAACTCTTTACGTTACAACGGGTTCGTTCGAAACAGAAATGTTCTTTATTTTCGTTTTGTCATAATCTCGTTTTATCCCAACCTATTTAAAGAATGTGAATAACGGCTACTGTTAATATAGTCTTTTGAATCGAGATATAACTATCCTTAATACCAAACCAATTCGTATTAATACGTGCTTACATCATAACGTATTTCCTGAACATGTGCCTTCTTCGGGACACGGAAAGGGACCAGGCGGGTCGCACAAGTTCATTCATATGAGATGACTAAGTCGTCTTTAGTTCGAATCGTTTCGATGTTTTAGGGTAGTTTGTATATCGGTTTAAGAGTATATATTAACGTATCGTTTCATTTCCTTTACATATTTTAGGATTTAGACACGTATCATGGCAATTTGAAAACACGAACTGATTCATTTATCACATCAAAAATAGTAACGGGTAATCCTATGGCAACTTCTAAGGCTACTATATGTTGACACGGCTGATCGCGGGACCTCACAGGACCGCACAAATTCGCCCCTAACGAATGGATGGGGACCCTTTAGCGCCTTATTGTAAGGGGGAACTTACACTAGCCTCTTTCGAGCGACGAATGGACTCTCGCTAGAGGTTTCGTGGAAATTACCCAAAAGGTTTGCAATAATGCTTATGAATGCATACAAAAAGAAATAATACGATCCGTCCCCGTTAAGGGCTTAATACACGCCTTCCGGAATCAAATTTCTCGCTTCCCCAGCAGAGTCGCCACTTGTTAGATGAGGTGCCGCGGCCTAATCTCCCGGGCGGACCGGGGGGTGGACACCTCATGGTGATGTAAGCGGTGATTGGCGCCGAAAGCAACCAATCGTGGAATCAAGCTGCTCGGCAGGACCGGAGCTCGGAGTATGGAAGAGTCACCACCCACGAATGGGAAAATGAACACTGATCCCTTGCGGGAGACCGGTGAGGGTTCGGGAAACTTAGGTACGAGCCGAGAAGGCTAGCTCCTTTCCGAAGAAAGGCTACTAGGCACCCCGACATCGCCCGGTTATGAACCACCGACCTCCTACTCAGCGTGTTAGGCGATAACGGACTAATCGCATATTTCTTTAAGTTTGAAATTCATTTGAAACCTTTTCTTTCTTGTTTTGAAAACCGTTTTGAGCACATATTATTGAAAGCCACTTTGGTAAAGAATCACCCATTTACATCAATTCGAATACATAGGAGAGAGAAGGGGAGAAGGAAGAATTGATTTATTTACCGTGTGATTTATTCTTCATATTATACACTAACTCTAAACTAATCTCGTTCCCCAAAACAAGTTTATTTACATGGTCCGTACCTTAATCGCCGTTGGAACGATTTAGGTACGTTTCAAAAACCCCGTTAATGACGTTCACTCGAATCGCCGTTGGAACGACTCGAGCGTTTTGAAAACATTTGAGCAAACATTTTAATCTAAAAGCGTGATTAGGCATACAAGTCAATTTATTTTGTACAAAAAACCATTTAGTTAAGAAAACGATTCAAAACTCTATTATTTATAATGAAAACGATTTTAATTACAAGGTTCGCTTAATCCGTCGTTGGAACGAATTAAGGTTTTAACACGTGATGTTTTAGGAAACGATTTAAAGTAATACGAAAACCTTTTATTTAATTTAGGAACTTCTAGAAAACTTAAGTTTAAATAAGCAAATTAAACTCTCTTTTTGTGGTTTATTTTCCGTTTTTCACTCAATTGAACCCTACTTGAATGTATGTACAAGAATGAACCATTTGAATCCCCAAGATTTACTAAATAAAACAAACTTGAAAGATGTACATTTTATCTAAAAAATGAGGTGAATATACATATATACATATATACATTTTATCTAAAAATAAGGATATAATTTAAAAGATAAGTAAAGATACTATATATAAGTATAATAATGATAACACAAAATACTAAGTATAATACATTTTTATCCTACAAAAAAAAACATATGAAAGTAATGGGCCAAATCCATAAATGGAAAATAATATTTATCTCAAAATAGTTTTATAGAGTAAATATGTAAAAAATAACTTTCATTCTAAATAATAGCTAATATAGTTCAAATGAGCCAAAACCATATATATATACCTAGGAGAGAGCTCTTGTGAGAACCCTTTTTTAGGTAAGGACACTTTCTTAGGTGAGAACCACTAAAAACTACGTCGTTTTGAGTATAAAAATTAATAATAACAAAATCTAATTAGTGAGATTTGAACCTAGGCTTCCCACCTACACTCCATACTTCTTACCACTAAGCCAATTGTTTCTCTTGTGTATTATTTCGCGCGTTGCTTAATATACTAGTCTTCTTGTATCTTCTATTGTTTAATATTTGATGCATAAATTTATTAATATCGATTAAATGTGCATAATAATAAATTATTAATAGAAAAAAAAAAGAAATGTGCATAATAATAAATTATTAATAGAAAAAAAAGAAATGTGCATAATAATGAATTATTAATAGAAAAATAAATCCAAGAACATGCTTCAATTTCTTATTTATTTAATTCTTCTATATTTTTGCAATTTATGTTTTAAAATGTTAAGGACGATGTTCTTTTTTTTGAATAAAGGTTGGGACGCGAAGGCAGACCGGACATCCCAACTAGGTTGGCACCCCCGGCACAGCCAATAACCCGAATCTTATTAATAAAGGAAAAAAGAATACAGAGGGAGAGTCAAAAAAGAAAAAACAGAAAAGAAGGAAAAACAAGCCAAATTACAGAAATCGAACGTGAGCCACATTGTTCACATCGTCAAACACAAACCTCTGACAAGAGTCCGGAGCCATCGGCCACCAGAGTAGAGAGTGTGCAGATTGCCCAAGCTCAGCGAGACAGTCAGCTGCTTGGTTGCCTTCCCTGTAAATGTGCGTTACATTCCAATTCATTTCAGAGAGCCTGAGAAGACATTTGCACCAGTCCCTCCTGATTCTCCATGGAACCTCCTTTGAGGAGGCGCTAAGGAGCTTGATAGCATAGGAGGAGTCAGATTCAATCCAAAGGTTTCTCCAGTTCCTCTCCCAGGCAGCATTAACCGCTAAAATGATTGCCTGCAGTTCAGCTAATTGTGCATTAGAATTCGACAGTTAAGGACGATGTTCTAAAAATTAAGCATATTGTTTTAAAATAATCAGTAAATATATGGACCATTTTTGCATTTGTTACTACAAGAAATATGACATTTTATGACGATTTTTTATTCTACGAATATATTTTCGTCACTAATAATCACTTAACTATGACAATTTTTACTTTTTGTCATTGTTTTTAGTTTTTCATGACAATACTTAAGATTGTCTCTATTTGTTTGTCAATTTGTCACTAATAGGATATATTTTTATGACGATAAGCAAAAAATTGTAACCTATAATTGTAGAGGCAAAATTTAGTATAATAAATTTAGAGGGAAAACCTTTTCATGACAAAATACTGATAACTTGTGACAAATTTATCGTCATGGAAAGAAATACTTTTTTTATGACAGTTTATATATGTGAAACTTAATATCATATGAATGGTAACAAATTATATTTCGTCATTTACTACGATTTATTATGATATTATTTAAATATCGTCATGTATTATTGTGACGATATTTGAATAATCATCACCATTATAGTTTGAACTAAATTTTAGTAATTTTAAAATCGAGAAAAAGTAATTTATTAAGTATTCGTTGAATAAATTATATTAATGATGATTGTAATATTAAGCATTCGTTGAATAAATTATATTAATGATGATTGTAATATGTTATAAAATAAGTGGGAAAATATGACAAATACTTTTATCATTTATTGTTATTTTGTTATGAAAATATTTTTTTTAAAAGGTTATGAAAAATGTTTACATATTATCATTTATGTGAATATTTTTGTGGCAATAAGATAAATTCTAATAAAACAATGTTAAATGATGATTTTTCTGTGTTGTCATAGAAATAAATTTTTTTATAATGATTCTTAATCATTATTATTATTTATTAATAATGAGGTCATTGATACAACGTCCCAAGGACCACAAAAACGGAATTCAGAGGTTAAATCTTATAAAAAAAACTCCATCTAAAATTAGAACCCTAATCCCGCCCCTTGTACACAGCAGGCGCAACTTCTTTTTGGAATCCCGCCCCTTGTACACATCATTGCTCCATTTTCTCTCTCCCCCAAACCATAGAACGTGTTGGACCTTTCAGTTTCTCTTTTGTCTGTCTTTCTCGTTTCGCCTTTTTCTTCTTTTCCCCTCGCAGGCTCTATTTCTTCTAGGCCTTGTTTCCTTCACCTCCCCAAAAATTCCAGCCTACCACTCTCCCTGTAGTAGATCAGATCTGCAGCAATATGCATCTCCAGTGCTAACGATTCAACTATCGTTCAACTTTCACTTTTAAGGTGTGAATATCCATCATTTTTTTTATTTCTGCTCTAACTCTTCACTTATTTCTTTCGATTGAGGATTTCAACTTCGATTTCTAAGTTGAATCTTTGGTAAGGAATCGATTTTACCTGACAGAAGGAATCGTTTCACTATAAGATTCATTGTTTCGTTTTTCCTTCTGAAATTAGCTGTCTGATTTCATTGATACTTCTGTTAGATCTGGATTTATTTTGTTTTGTGGTATTGAGTTCTTTTCATATATATTAAAGCATTTTCATATATATTAAAGCATTTTTTTTCGGGTTTCAAGTTATGGGAGACGATCATTTAAAATTTGTATTGGAAAAGAGAACCAACCTTAGTTGTATGGTTTAGCAACGTTAATTTTAACAATTAGCTCTTTCGATTGCATTTTTGTTAGTGCGACATGGTTGGATACCCAGACCTAGCCAAAAGGGGTGAAATCAACGATTCAGTTCTTCTGATTCTGGCCTAGACACTTTGGAAGCTTGGATTTAAAGTTGTTTCCCCATATATGAAACACCTTAAGATTTGGCATATATCAAATCAATGCATGTATATGGTCTGTTAAGAATTTCTTGAATAAATTGAGTAACTAAGCCACCTACAGGGCCACTTAAAGTGGAAATCTCAGAAATTAATGGAGCATACAGAGGATTTATAGAAGTCATTCTGCCAAACAAAGACACAAAGATGTAGAGTTATCACATTGTGGATACAAGTTTTTTTTGTTCTAGTAAAGATTCATTTCTGTCTTAGAACTTCAATTTTATTTTGAAATTATGGGTTCAAATATTGATAACTTGTTCTGTAATGAATTCATTTCAGTAATGGATTATGGTGAATGGATAGAGAATATATGAGGACCATATAATAAACAGGATGATGTTACACGCTCCACAATTCAGGTATGCTAAGTATTATGTGGGAGTTATGTTTCAAGATTTGGTTCATTTGAAAGTCTTGTTCAATTCATTCCTTTTTTTATAGGAACTAATTTTAAAGGGATTTGCATATATAGGTGACTATTTTGCAAAGAAAAGCACCAGCTACTCCATAAAGAGCACAGATATGCTTAGCCATGAATTGATGTAGTTTTTGTTGGATAGATTTTGATAGCAATACATTCAAGCTGCATAAGAGTTCATATTAGTAGTTAGTGGGTTGATTCAGATGCTGTCACATTCAACACAGGACACAATGTCTGAGAAGCTTTTAAAATGTAAGTCATCCTCTTGAGCAGAGGCTTTGTTTTTCTTTGTTCATATTCAGCTTAGCCAAATTTTTCTTTGTTCATATATTGAAGGGATAAAAAAAAAAAAAAGGGCGGCCCGGTCGCATTACGCGTCCCCGCTGAGCGAGGGTCCGGGAAGGGGTCCCACCACAAGGGTGTATTGGGGGCAAGCCTTCCCTTGCCAATTTAATTGGCAAGAGGCCGCTCCTAAGACTCGAACCCGTGACCTCTGGTCACACGGCAACAACGTTTTACCGTTGCGCCAAGGCTCGCCCTCCATATATTGAAGGGATAAGGTACCAAAATAGGTCTATGGCTTTTTGAGAAGTATCAAGTTAGGCTCCACATACAAAATACCATCTATATAAGCTTAACGTTTAAAAAAAAGTATCAATTTAGGCCATGATAACGGATTGGACACGTCATTCCTATTACTCCGTTAAGTTCTGATTTCTCCCTCCACGTACAATTGATAAAACTTAACGGAATAATATCAATGACGTGTCACGTTCCGTTATTGAAGTCTAAATTGGTACTTTTTTAAATGTTAAACTTATATTTGTGTTATTTTGCACGTGGAGCCTAAATTGATACTTCCCAAAAACCATATGCCTATTTTGGTAACTTATCCCTATATTTAAGCTTTATCCATTCTGAGTTGTTAAACATTACAACGTAGTTGGTGGCTAGCAATATATGTATATAAATTCCGTTGCATGTGTTTTATGAGGAGATGTTTTCGTGTTCTCTTGTACTTAATAGCTTGCTTATATGCAGGAGGAAAATGGAATTCAATATGATAAAGATGTTGGTGTGAGTTGCAGTCATTGGGCGACCTCTTTCATGGCTTTTTTTTTTTAAATTTAATTGTACAAGTAATGTGATAAAGATCCGAGAGGTTGCACCATATTGTAACTATCTCTAATTATTTTTTATAATATATATTTTTAATTATTTTTTATGATATTTTTACGGTTAATAAATATCCATCTTTAATGACAATAATTATCATTACATAAATGTTAAAAGAGACAATAATTTTGACTTGTAATGTCATTAAAGTTCTACAGTTCCAATATGATACAAACAATCGTCACCTTAACTACATATTTTGATGACGAAATATGAAATTCGTCATTTTAATATTTACTTTCATGACACAATTTAATCTTAAGTGGCCCAAATTGTGACGATTACAATGTCATTTAAAATTGGTAATTATTAATTTTATTTTTGTATTTGTCGCCTTAACTATACTTTTAGATGACGAAATATAAATGATGTCATTTAAATTTTATTATTCGTGACAAAATGAGATTTAGCGTGACAAAACATTTATAATAATAGTGACAAAATAATTGTCATCAAAACAAAATAGTATAATGACATATGCTTTAATTTGTCACGTAAAAGTACATAATTTATGACAAATGAAAATTTCCTCATATATACATAATACCACGCTCCTACCGTGACGATCGCTATGACGGAAAATATTCGTCACCTATTTTATATCGTGACAAAATATCATGTTTTCATGACAATTTTTGTGCGTCATAAAAGACTAATATAATTTATAACTCAGGTGTTCGCTATGGTTACTTTGTTTTTTACAAAGTACCGTTACTTGGTGTGGTTTTCACCATTGGATTAATTTTATGCTCTATCATCCAATGGTGAAAACCACACCAAGTAACGGTACTTTGTAAAAAACAAAGTAACCATATTCTAAATAACATAACTTATGTTCTAAAAAACATAACGTATGTTCTAAAGTTTATAGTTTGTGTTCTAAAAGTTAAGTCTAATGTTCTAAAAAAATCAGTAGATATCTGGATCATTTTTGCATTTGTTCTATAATATAATTTATAACTCATGTTCTAAAAAACATAACGCATGTTCTAAAAAACATAACATATGTTCTAAAAAATATGTCGTATGTTCTAAACTTCATAGTTCGTGTTTTAAAAGTTAAAATATATGTTCTAACGTATATTTTAAAAAATATATTTTCTTATATAAATAAAATATTAATATAAAATTTTATTAAATATATAATATATTTTTATTTAAAAAATATTATATGGACTATTTTTGCATTTGTTCTATAATATAATTTATAACTCATATTCTAAGTAACACAACGTATGTTCTAAAAAACATAAAGTATGTTCTAAAGTTTATAGTTTGTGTTCTAAAAATTAAGTATAATGTTCTAAAAAATCAGTAGATATCTAGATCATTTTTGCATTTGTTCTATAATATAATTTATAACTCATGTTCGAAAAAACATAACGTATGTTCTAAAAAACATAACGTATGTTCTAAAAAATATGTCGTATGTTCTAAACTTTATAGTTCGTGTTTTAAAAATTAAAATATATGTTCTAACGTATGTTTTAAAAAATATATTTTCTTATATAAATAAAATATTAATATGAAATGTTATTAAAATATATAATATATTTTTATTTAAAAAATATAGTTTTTAGCATCAGATGCAATTAATAATATATAAATAAGAATTGTATAATGAACAAACTAAAGCAAACGTATTTTTATTTAAAAAATATAGTATTATATTTTTTTAGCATCAGAAGCAATTAATAATATATAAATAAAAGAATTGTATAATGAACAATGTAAAGCAATTGTATTTTTATTTAAAAAAATATAGTATTGAATTTTTTTTAACATTAGAGGCACTTAATAATATATTAATAAAGGAATTATATAATAAACAAACAAAATCAAGTGGCTTAGCGGTATATGATGCATGCTACACTCTTCCTATACTTAGACCCAGGTTCGAATCCCTTCATCATCATTTTCTTATTTAATCTTTAATTAAAGGTATCAAAACTACGTCGTTTCATCTAGTTCTCACATAACAAAGTGTCCTCACCTAAGAGAGGGTTCTCACTTGATCCCTCCCCTATATACTTATATACTACTTTATAAAACTAGACCAAAACAAATTAAATCTCAAAATGAAGTAAGTAGCTACATAATATATAATTAGTAGTTATGTAACTCAAAAATAATTTTAACCAATATATTACCTAATTATATGCATGTATATAAGAGATTAAATATAAAAAAATGAAAAAAAATGGATTTAAGAGGTGATTTTCGGTTTCCAGCAGATTACCGACGGAAAATCCGTCGCCAATCTGCTATTAGTGACAGAAAAGGTAGAAAGCTCCAAAAATCCACCCTCTTCTCAAATGCATGGGGATCCGTGCCTTAAATAGGCAACGGATCCCGGAAGCTTTGGGCGACGCCCAAATAAAATTGGGCGTCGCCCAAAGCCGGTTGGCCGAACGCCCAACCTAGTTGGGCGGACGCCCAACTTATGTTGGGCGAACGCCCAACCTCAGTTGGGCGCGCGCCTAACCAGCGTTGGGCGCGCGCGCCCAACTGATGTTGGGCGTTCGCCCAACGAGCGTTGGGCGTCCGCCCAACGTCGCTGGTCGCTCGCCCAGCGGCTGCCGGGCGCGCTCACCCAGCGGCCGTCGGGCGTGCGCCCCGCGCTGTCGGGCACGCGCGCCCAACGGTCGTCGAGCGTGCGCTCCGCGCTGCCGGACGTGCACGTCCAGCGGACGTCGAGCGTGCGCCCCGCGCTGCCGGGCGTGCGTCCACTATCGTCGGACACGCGTCGGCTGCCGCTAGGCGCTCGCGCCACGTCGCTGAGCACTCGCGACCCTTCCACTTGACGACCGCGACTCCCATCAACTTTTCCTTTCTTTTTTTTATTATATATTTTTTCTTCTCTTTTTTAAAATTTCCGGAACCAACCGCTTCGACCGTCTTGTTACAGGTTTTCATCACAGGTCCTCCGACTCGGTGTCTACAGTAGTCCTTGTCTTTTATTATCATTAGGAGGATGTATTTAAACCCTAATTTTGTAAGGATGAACTAACTTTATCAATCAAAATCATTCTCTTTGAGAACCTAAGGTTTATACCTTGTTTATTGGGATTCACTACTTCTAGTTTAGCTAGAGAAGAACCTCTTTGTTGGTTTACGATTAAAACCTTCATTTATCGCTTTCAATCTGTATCAGTTGGTATCAGAGCCGATCGTTTCCTGACCCGAAACTTCTTTTGGCAATGGTTCAACCCCGACAACCGCAAGATTCCATGGAAACCAGTGACCGGAGATATGAGGGGCTGAGGGAGCACCTCGCGGAGCAGATCCAAGCCAGCCATGAGCGGCAGAGGCAAACCGACCAACGGTTCCTGGAGCTAGGCACCTCCCTAGAAAACTTCAAACTGGAGGTTCTGGCTCTAATCCGACCAACCGCGGGAGGATCAACGCAGAGAAAGGAAGGAGCCCCTGAACAACAGCTTCCACAAATAGGTCCTAGGGATCCTGAGGTAAGAAGACCCAACTTTGTCCTTGTGCATAACGCTGATAGTGATAGTGATGACTTTGAGGGTATCGGGAATGATGATTAGCGGCCAAAAATACCTTTTAACGGCAAAAATATTAATTACTGTCGTAATGGCAGAGTTAGGACTACGAGGGATGTTGGGCCTGTTGACAACCGACGTGTGGAGGTTGCTAGAGTATACCCAGGTCTAGGAAACTTTGATAGAGATGATGCCTTTAAGCTAAAAATAGACTTACCATCTTTTGGAGGCGAACTGGATATAGAGGGATTCTTAGACTAGTTATCGGAAGTGGAACGTTTCTTTGAGTATGCTGGGATTCCTGATGAGAGGAAAGTAAGGCTGGTGGCGTATCGCTTGAAGGGTGGCGCATCAGTTTGGTGGGATCAGATGAGGGAAGAGAGAAGAAGAGGGGGCAGAGATCTGATTCGATCTTGGCTACGGATGAAGGCGATGTTGAGGGAGCGGTTCTTACCGCCGGATTATGAGCAGTATATTTACAGCTCCTACAGGGGATGCTCTCAAGGGACCCGAAGTGTCCATGAGTATACCTCCGAGTTCTTGAGGCTTTCGGTAAGGGCCAACTTGTCAGAGACTGAAATCCAAAAGACCTCTAGGTATCTAGAAGGGTTGAGATACAACATCCAGGATCGTATTGGCACACAGATGGTGGTTCGGGTACAAGATGCCAGGAATTTAGCCCTCAAGGCTGAGTCTCAACTAACTGGGAGATCCAGGAGATCCGCCACTACTGAGTATACGCCTGGAGGAAGAGATAACGTGAAGTCTTATGACAAAGGCAAGCAGGTGGCGAGTGCCAGTGGGGCCAGGGTCAATAGTGTGGGAAGGGGATCTGTTGGAGATACTAGGCCGTACAAGGAAGCACCTATACCACCTAAGAGCAACAATCCATATGCGAGGCTAGCGCCTTTTAAATGTTTTCGGTGCAATGAGCCAAGCCATAAATCCAACGAATGTCCTAGGAGGAAGAGCGCCAACATGGTGGAGAGGTATGAAGATGACTATGACGAAGGGGATGAAGTATTTTGTGAACCCTTGGGAGAAGATGATGATGAGGCGGATGAAGAGAGATATGCCATTCATGTGGTAAGACGTTTGTTAGTCTCCAGTCGGATAGAGGGAGATCAGAGGCACCGACTATTCAGGACCCACTATCTTGTGAAAGGTGGTCAATGCAATGTGATAATAGATAGTGGGAGCCAAGAGAACATTGTGAGCAGCAGCGCCGTTCGGAAATTCGGGTTGTTGGCGGAGGCGCATCCCGACCCCTATAGGGTGGGATGGATAAAAAATGTGGGTGAACTTAGGGTGACCCAGAGATGCAGGGTACCTATTGTGATTGGTGATTATAGTGATGAAGTCCGTTGTGATGTGATCGATATGGATGCCTTCCAGTTGTGATGAAGTCCGACCCTGGCAGTTTGATAATGATGCCACCCACGCAGGAAGAGAGAACACTTACAGATTTGTGAAAAATGGGGTGAAGTTCGTACTTACGCCAATGATGAGAGAGCCAAAGGCCGACGAGAAGTCTACCTTGATAGTCTGTCCTACACACAAATCATTTGTCAGCGAATGTGAAGAGAGCCAGATGGTGTATGTGGTAATGGTTAAGGCGAATCACGAACCCTCCCAAAGGGGCGAAAGGGAGATGCCGAATGAAGTGACCCGCCTACTTGGCGAATATCTAGATCTGTTCCCTGCCGAACTGCCGAGTGGGTTACCACCTTTGAGGGACATCCAACATCATATCGATCTTATGCCTGGGGCTAGTTTGCCAAGCCTTCCCCATTATCGAATGAGTCCAAAGGAAAATGACATCATGAGGCAGAAAGTGGAAGAGCTCATTGAAATGGGCTACGTTAGAGAAAGTATGAGTCCATGTGCCGTCCCAGCCCTACTTACGCCCAAGAAGGATGGATCTTGGCGGATGTGCGTGGACAGCAGGGCTATTAACAAGATCACTATCAAGTATAAGTTCCTTATTCCAAGGCTGGATGATATGCTAGACCAACTTGGCGGATCCCGAGTTTTCTCCAAGATTGATCTCAGGAGCGGTTATCATCAGATACGAATTCGATCTGGGGATGAGCGGAAGACCGCCTTCAAGACCAGAGATGGATTGTATGAGTGGTTAGTTATGCCATTCGGGATGACTAATGCCCCCAGTACTTTTATGAGGCTGATGAATCAGGTGCTTCGCCCGGTGATTGGAAAATTTGTAGTTGTGTATTTTGATGACATCCTGATTCATAGCGAGACCTTGGTGGAGCACGTGGAGCATTTACGGATAGTGTTTGACCTGTTAAGGAAACACCAGTTATACGCCAACACTAAGAAGTGTGATTTCGTCATGGAAAGCCTGGTTTTCCTTGGGTTCGTGGTTAGTGTTAGGGATTAAAGCCAGTTAATCAACTGTAGCGCAGCGGAATTGCGGTTCAAAATTTATTTCTAATCCCTTTAATTTGATCTTTGTCCGTTAACCATTGATTGAATAAAACCTTTTGATCCATTTAGGGATATAAACATACCCGGACTGTCTCTTCTAGAGACGGCTGAAGAATCCACAAGGTAGTAAGATCTCCGTAGTCAGGTGCACGAACAGCTATTGAGTCAGAACCGGTGCTAGCCGAAGAACGGAGAAGAACTGGAGAGAAAGAGAACTTTGCCAAAAAAAACCCACTATCTCAATTGTTATGGTGCTGCCGAAAAACATATAGGTTAATTGTGTTAATTAGGTTTAGAGTGTTTTTAATTTATATATATAGTGTATTCCTAAACCTAGTTGGTTTAGGGTTAATTGGTTAATTACAAAAATAATCCAATCCTAACCTAATCACTTAAATAAATACCAATAGTATTTATTTTATGCAATTAGTTATAATTGGATTAAATTTAATTACCCCAATTAAACAAACAACACTCATTAATAAATTGTCGTATTAATTTAATTAATTATTCACCGAATGCAATTTCATTAATTTACAAATTAATTAATTACATTCCGCAAACTAATTAATCAATTGAATACTCAACACTTAAGACCATTAATCAATTACCTTGATACAAAGTATCAATTAATCAATTAATTAACCACCAATTAATTACCTTGATATTTTACTATCAATCAATTAATTAATTTCATCTCTCCAATGTACCGTTCTATAAGTTCTAACTCAGATGTTCGATGTGCACGATCCTATGGGACTGTCCTTAGCTAGCAGTGGGCTCACGGCCCACAGAAAGTAAGTGGGTTCTAGCAAACCATTACTGTCCCTAACCAAGACAGAGTTTCAGCAGTCTAAAGATGCAGAGACCCTGTAGTTATCTCTTAACTTCTTTTACCATTTGATATCGATATTATAAACTAGAGGCATGGCGGCTGTCATCCTCTCTGATGTTTATGATATTTCTTGATCTTAAGTAGATTAATGAATCCGATAAGTAAACTACTTATCAGGGTGTGGCCACACACTTATCAATCTCACTTATCAAGTGGCCTATGATATTATCTCACTGTTACATGAGTGGTAATTCCATCACTTCAATATCAATACCAACATGTTCACCTGTTCACCCAATCATACCCGTATTTAGCATCCTGTTACAGACCTGTTAGGCGTATGTCAAAGTGAACCGGATTCCATATTGATATTATAATGAAATCTGGTCTGAAGATAGTTAAAGACCTACTTAAGAAAACTAATGACAAAACCACCATGTAGTTTTCTCGGGCGGATCGATCCAGTCACATGTATACAACATGTACCCATATTCACAACTGACTTATCAAGTGCTATGGCTAGTATCAATTACTACCATGCAGTCGTCGAATATACAAGTCTGTGGTCCTAATCATTCCCATGATAGAATAGACTTGGGATATGGTTTTACGATTATCAATCAATGGATTCTCTATTCATATTATAGCACAAGATATAAATGAACTAGATTAATGCCTTTATTAATGTAACACAAATAGTGTATCTATGCAAGAATAATCAAAAAGCATAATACAATATACATGAACCAATGCCTAAGAACTAGGGCACACCAACAGTCTCCCACTTGGACTAGTTCCAAGCAGGCATTGCCCTAATCCCTATAGATCTAGTATGACCATAATATAGGCACTGTGCAAGTGCCTTGGTAAACGGATCTGCGACATTGTTCTCAGTGTCAACTCTCTGTAATGTAATGTCACCTCTCGCCTGGATCTCCCGGATGAGGTGAAACTTTCTAAGTACATGTTTGGATCTCTTGTGTGATCGGGGCTCCAGTGCTTGTGCTATGGCACCGTTGTTATCACAGAAAACATCAACTGCACCTAGGATAGTGGGAACTGCACCTAAGTCAGTTATGAACTTCTTGATCCAAACTGCTTCCTTTGCAGCATCACATGCAGCTATGTACTCAGCTTCTGTTGTAGAATCGGCAATGGTAGGCTGCTTTGAGGATCTCCAACTAATGGCACCGCCATTCAAGAGAAAGACATAACCAGATTGTGATTGTTTCTGGTCCTCATCAGTCTCGAAACTCGCATCAGTGTAACCTGATACTGCCAGCTCCTCTTGCCCACCAAAAACTAAAAAGAGATCCTTGGTACGCTTAAGGTACTTTAGGATAGCCTTAACTGCCTTCCAGTGCTCCTCGCCGGGGTCTGACTGGTACCGGCTAGTCATGCTAAGTGCAAATGCAACATCTGGCCTTGTACATAACATAGAATACATGATAGATCCTATAGCTGACGCATATGGGATCTTTTCCATGTTCTCTCTGTCCTGCTTTGTCTGAGGACAATCTTTCTTACCAAGTTTCAACCCATGGCGCATAGGCATGAATCCTTTCTTAGCCCGGTCCATGCTGAATCTTCTAAGAACTTTGTCTATGTACGTTGCCTGACTCAAGCCTAGAAGTCTGTTGGATCTATCTCTGTAGATCCTGATCCCTAAGATCATTTCGGCTTCTCCTAAGTCTTTCATTGCGAAGCATTTACTCAACCACTGCTTCACGCCTTGCAGTGTTGGTATATCGCCTCTAATGAGTAATATGTCATTGACATACAATATCAGGAAAGTGGATATGCTCCCACTGAATTTCATATACACACAGGGTTCATCAGGATTCTGCACGAAACCATATTCAGTTATGGCTTCATTGAATCTCTGATTCCATGACCTAGATGCTTGCTTCAATCCATAAATGGATCTTTGAAGCTTACATACTCGGTTAGAATACGTCGGATCGATAAAACCCTCTGGTTGTGTCATGTAGACATCCTCCAGTAACTTCCCATTCAGGAAAGCGATTTTAACATCCATCTGCCATATCTCATAGTTATACCATGTAGCTATGGCCAGTACTATCCTAATGGATTTGAACATAGCAACTGGTGAAAAGGTTTCATCATAGTCAATTCCTTGGATTTGTCTATAACCTTTTGCCACCAGTCACCCCTTGAAGGTGTTATTGGCTTTTAGTTTGAAACACCACTTGCAGCCAATCGTTTTAACACCCGGAGGTGGATCCACCAAGTTCCACACTTGGTTATCACGCATAGACTGCATTTCAGCCTCCATAGCTTTACGCCATTGATCTGATTGTGGGCTTTCAATAGCCTCTTGATAGGTCTTGGGCTCATCCTGGTCATCGACCATTATGTCCCCATCATCAGTCACGATAAAGCCGTACCTCTCGGCCTGATGACGTGTCCTATCAGACCTTCTAGGTTCCTGTGTAACTGGTTCAGCCTCCTCAATTTCTTGAGGACCTAAATCAGTACCTGAGCATCCTCAGCATCTGCTGCAGGAGTCGGTGAGTCTTGAATCTCAGCAAGATCAATATTGCTCCCACTGTCTACTTTGGAGAGGAATTCCTTTTCCAAAAAGACTGCAAACCTAGCCACGAATGTTTTATTCTCGGCTGGGTTGTAGAAGTAATAACCCTTAGTTTCCTTAGGGTAACCCACGAACTGGCATTTGACAGATCTAGACTCTAGTTTGCCACATATCAATTTCTTGACATGTGCATCACAGCCCCAAATCTTCATGAAGGAAACGTTGGGCTTTCGGCCCGTCCATAATTCATATGGTGTTCCTTCAACTGCCTTACTCGGTGTATTGTTAATTATATGAGTAGCAGTTTCCAAAGCAAATCCCCAAAAGGAGATAAGGAGAGAAGCTTGACTCATCATTGAGCGGACCATGTCGAGCAGGGTCCTATTCCTCCTTTATGACACTCCATTCCATTGGGGTGTACCAGGAGGAGTGAGTTGGGAAACTATCCCACACTCTCTCAAGAATGAGACAAACTCTTGACTCAAGTATTCGCCCCCTCTATCAGACCGGAGCACTTTTACTTTCTTGCCAAGTTGATTTTCTACTTCATTTTTAAAATCTTTGAATCTCAAAAGAGTTTCAGATTTATGTTTCATCAGATACACATACCCGTATCGGCTATAGTCATCTGTGAAGGTAACAAAGTACAGAAAACCAGATCTAGCACTGGTGCTCATTGGACCGCATACATCTGAGTGTATCAGCTCCAATAGCTTTGTGGCCCTTACACCAGTTTTGGTGAAAGGCGCCTTTGTCATCTTCCCTCTTAAACAAGATTCACACGTGTCATAAGACTGCATGTCAAATGACCCTAGCGCTCCACTAGAGTGAAGCCTAGTTATGCGTTTCTCATTTATGTGGCCAAGACGACAGTGCCAGATATATGTAGGATTCAGTTCATTAGTCTTAATCCTTTTAGCGTTTATGTTATAGATTGATTCAATACGTTTTAGATCAAGGATATACAAACCATTTTTTAGAAATGCGGTTCCATAAACAATATTGCCACGATGTATAGAAATCCTACCACGTCCAATATTAAAATTAAAACCGGAAATATCCAACATAGAAACTGAGATAATGTTCCTGCGCATTGCAGGTACAAAACAACAATCTCTAAGTTCTAAAACTAAACCAGTAGGCATCTCTAAAGTGTAATCTCCGATCTCCAAGGCCTCTACACGAGCACCATTGCCGACTCGAAGATCCACTTCACCAGATCCTAACAACCTCCTATTTCTCAGTCCATGCACATTTGAACAAATGTGAGTACCACATCCAGTGTCTAAAACCCAAGATGTAGAAATAGCCAGATTTATCTCAACAACATAAATGCCAGAACCAGAAGCTTTAGCCTTCTGTTTCTCCCTTAGCTTTGGACACACGTTCTTCCAGTGTCCCTTCTCATTACACTCGTGACATATATTATCTGTCGAGGCCAACCTACCTTTAGGAGCTTCCACCTTCCTTGTCTTTGACTTGGCCTTTTGGGCATTCGCCTTGGACTTGGACTTGGCCTTTCCCATAGGTATGTTCCCTTTATTTGCTGGTAAGGTAGCAGTCAGTACAGATTCCTTCCACTCGTGTCTACAAACCTTTTGTGAGTTTAGAGGACAGTCAAGGAAATCAGTCCCTGAAAGTTTTTCCTTTTCCAGGAGTGGTCTGAGTGAGTTGTTGCTTGTTGCAGTCATTATTTCTTTTAATGTAACTTGGTGATTTTTATCTACGTGGAAAAATTACATTTGAGTTAGAATAAAGGGCTTAAGCCAAAGATCAAATTAATAATCCATTTTAATTCGTTATTGGTGATATTTATTTGGCTATCTTAACTAAGATCCACAATCCATCAACAATCGACCGAGCTAGGGCTCCGCCACCGACCATTGACAATTTGGTAGGATAAACTATCCAATCCTCCACGAGGACTCTTGGTTTGATGGGCTTTGTGACACTTAGCCCATCTGTGCTTAGGGCCCGCTCTGAGCTAATGCTACCCACGTTGAGTCCAACCACCATACACGTGTTAGCCATACCGAAGTATCCTAACCCTCGACAGCCCACTAATTACTACAGCATACCTGATAGGGCACGTCATACACTGTAGCACTACCTGGGAGGAAGAGGTGTGAATCTGGAAAGCACTTTTAAGCGACTCAATATTTCATTATCCGGATTAATTAAGTGATACGGCTTTAACATATAATTATCGCGGGTGATGATCTGGTGATCGTTGCTACTTATATTTCATGTTATACTAAGCAATTGTATAATCAAAATAAACATAGAGACTCTATGGGCCTTATAATACATCCTAGTGAAACTAGATAAACTATCTAATCTTCACGGGCTTGCTTCAAGTCTCCTTGGGCTCCCACCATGGGCTTGGACCATCTGGGCTTCTTCACGACCAATTACAATTATGAATAGAACCTATTCTAAAATTACATTAATGAAAGAATGGCACGCAGGCCATATTTCCCAAAATAAATTAAATTACAAACCGACTTTAATTTAGGGCCCATAGAACTCTATAACACGTTGCTGCACGGTAAGACATACAAATATAATGCATGATCATGGCATTCCAGAACATCTAATAAAGTTAAGCCGAGTTACTTAGGGTGAAATCGCCAATTTTACCATATGTGACTAAGGCCCATAAAAGCCCAAACGGTTAACATCCATTTAAATACAAAATTACAATTTCGCTCCCACTAAATTTTTAGGGTCGTCACATATCTAAAATTTAGCCCTCCCAATTTAAACTGGTGTCACGGTCTATTGGGCCAATTTCACAAATTAACCATATTCAATTTTATACAAATTATCAATTCGATTAAAATTAAATATGCATGCCAATCAAAAACGTTTTAATACTAATTAATTTTTATTCAAAACGCGTTTAATAAATTAAACGGTATTAAGGCCCTGATTTTATTAAAATTACCTGAGAAAAATTTAAAGCAAAAATCAGTCCCGTCTAATCCAAAATTAAAACATAATTTTGAATTTTCAACGGACTCGGGACATCGACGGGGCTGCTGTCCGCCCAACAGCAGCCGCAGGGCTGCTGTTCGTGGACAGCAGTCCCGCGACCGCTATTTCGTGTCCGAAACTATTTTTTTTCATTTTTTTTCTGTTTAAGTAAAATTGCTATTGTATATATTTTTTTTAATTTATTATTCTAAAATAATTTCAGAACCAAACACAACAAAAAATATAGACATAAATAAAATTGAAAACTTCCTAGAACAATTTCTACACGAGGAATTAATAGGAAATTTCAAAACTTGATTTGGAAAAATAATAAAACCAAATCATATTAATTTTTCAATCAATCAAAACGGACTAAACCATGGCTCTGATACCACTGTTAGGGATTAAAGCCAGTTAATCAACTGTAGCGCAGCGGAATTGCGGTTCAAAATTTATTTCTAATCCCTTTAATTTGATCTTTGTCCATTAACCATTGATTGAATAAAACCTTTTGATCCATTTAGGGATATAAACATACCCGGACTGTCTGTTCTAGAGACGGCTGAAGAATCCACAAGGTAGTAAGATCTCCGTAGTCAGGTGCACGAACAGCTATTGAGTCAGAACCGGTGCTAGCCGAAGAACGGAGAAGAACTGGAGAGAAAGAGAACTTTGCCAAAAAAAACCCACTATCTCAATTGTTATGGTGCTTCCGAAAAACATATAGGTTAATTGTGTTAATTAGGTTTAGAGTGTTTTTAATTTATATATATAGTGTATTCCTAAACCTAGTTGGTTTAGGGTTAATTGGTTAATTACAAAAATAATCCAATCATAACCTAATCACTTAAATAAATACCAATAGTATTTATTTTATGCAATTAGTTATAATTGGATTAAATTTAATTACCCCAATTAAACAAACAACACTCATTAATAAATTGTCGTATTAATTTAATTAATTATTCACCGAATGTAATTTCATTAATTTACAAATTAATTAATTACATTCCGCAAACTAATTAATCAATTGAATACTCAACACTTAAGACCATTAATCAATTACCTTGATACAAAGTATCAATTAATCAATTAATTAACCACCAATTAATTACCTTGATATTTTACTATCAATCAATTAATTAATTTCATCTCTCCAATGTACCGTTCTATAAGTTCTAACTCAGATGTTCGATGTGCACGATCCTATGGGACTGTCCTTAGCTAGCAGTGGGCTCACGGCCCACAGAAAGTAAGTGGGTTCTAGCAAACCATTACTGTCCCTAACCAAGACAGAGTTTCAGCAGTCTAAAGATGCAGAGACCCTGTAGTTATCTCTTAACTTCTTTTACTATTTGATATCGATATTATAAACTAGAGGCATGGCGGCTGTCATCCTCTCTGATGTTTATGATATTTCTTGATCTTAAGTAGATTAATGAATCCGATAAGTAAACTACTTATCAGGGTGTGGCCACACACTTATCAATCTCACTTATCAAGTGGCCTATGATATTATCTCACTGTTACATGAGTGGTAATTCCATCACTTCAATATCAATACCAACATGTTCACCCGTTCACCCAATCATACCCGTATTTAGCATCCTGTTACAGACCTGTTAGGCGTATGTCAAAGTGAACCGGATCCCATATTGATATTATAATGAAATCTGGTTTGAAGATAGTTAGAGACCTACTTAAGAAAACTAATGACACAACCACCATGTAGTTTTCTCGGGCGGATCAATCCAGTCACATGTATACAACATGTACCCATATTCACAACTGACTTATCAAGTGCTATGGCTAGTATCAATTACTACCATGCAGTCGTCGAATATACAAGTCTGTGGTCCTAATCATTCCCATGATAGAATAGACTTGGGATATGGTTTTACGATTATCAATCAATGGATTCTCTATTCATATTATAGCACAAGATATAAATGAACTAGATTAATGCCTTTATTAATGTAACACAAATAGTGTATCTATGCAAGAATAATCAAAAAGCATAATACAATATACATGAACCAATGCCTAAGAACTAAGGCACACCAACAGTTAGTGGCGATGGCATCCAAGTTGATGGGGAGAAGGTAAGAGCCATCCGAGAATGGCCCACCCCGAGGAATGTGGGGGATATCAGGAGTTTTCATGGGCTAGCAACATTTTATCGCCGATTCATCAAGAACTTCTGTGCCATAGTGGCCCCATTGACGGAATGTTTGAAGAAGGGAAGGGGGTTCGAGTGGGCGGATGCCCAAGAGAAGAGCTTCGCCCTAATCAAGGAAAAGTTGAGTACATCGTCCGTGCTGGCGTATCCCAATTTTGATAAACTGTTCGAAGTTGAGTGTGATGCCAGTGGAGTTGGGATTGGTGGAGTCTTGATGCAAGAAAAGAGGCCCATTGCATATTTTAGTGAGAAGCTCTGTGAGGCACGGCAAAAGTGGGCCACGTATGATCAAGAGTTCTATGCTGTAGTGAGGGCGTTGAAAGTTTGGGAACATTACTTGGTGGGGAAAGAATTCATCCTCTACACTGACCACCAAGCTCTCAAGTACCTGGGAAGTCAGAAGCAACTTCGAAGCTCCATACATGCCCGGTGGTCCGCCTTTATAGATAAGTTCCCCTATAAGCTTATCCATAAGGCTGGAAAACAGAACAAGGTGGCAGACGCCTTAAGTCGAAGGGTGTCACTAATAAAAACAGTCAACCTGGAGACCAATTGTTTTGAACAC
Organism: Euphorbia lathyris; assembly: GCF_963576675.1. Classification (NCBI taxonomy): domain Eukaryota; kingdom Viridiplantae; phylum Streptophyta; class Magnoliopsida; order Malpighiales; family Euphorbiaceae; genus Euphorbia; species Euphorbia lathyris. The sequence goes on along the minus strand of NC_088913.1, from coordinate 33,768,814 downwards.
ATCAGAGGAGAATACTTGGCGGATCCTGACTTTGGTAGTATCTGGGAGAAGTGTCAACACCAGCATGAGGATGGGGCGTATCATCTGATGGATGAGTATCTCATGAGGGGCAACCAACTTTGCTTACCCTGCACTTCCATCCACGAAAAGGTTGTTCGTGATCTACATGGCGGGTCCCTTGGAGGGCATTTTGGGCGAGACAAGACATATGAAGCAGTGAGTTCTCGTTATTTCTGGCCTAAGATGAGAAGAGATGTTGCCTACTTAGTAGAACGATGCTATATTTGCCAGACCGCCAAGGGACGCACTACAAATGCTGGCTTGCAGCTACCTTTGCCTGTGCCAGAGACCATATGGGAGGATCTGTCTATGGACTTTGTCCTAGGGTTGCCCAGAACTCAGAGAGGCATGGATTCCATCTTTGTTGTGGTTGATCGGTTTTCAAAGATGGCCCAATTCATACATTGTCATAAAACTAATGATGCCTCAGCGACTGCTAAGCTATTCTTCAAAGAGATTGTCAGGCTACATGGCGTACCTAAGAGCATTGTCTCGGATCGTGATACGAAGTTCCTCAGTCACTTCTGGCGAACGTTGTGGGCTCTGTTTGATACGTCTCTGAAGTTTAGTACCACCGCCCACCCTCAAACAGACGGACAGACCAAGGTGGTCAATAGAACTTTGGGAAACTTACTGCGCATCAAATGTAAGAATAAGCCCAGGATGTGGGATGTGGTTTTATCCCAAGCTGAGTTCGCCTACAATGGCTCTGTACATTCGGGAACCGGGAGATCCCCATTTGAGGTAGTATACACAAAGACCCCAAATCACGTCCTTGATATAGCCCATCTTCCTAAAGGAAACGTGACTGCCAACCAGCTGGCTAAGGATTGTGTACAGATGCACCAAGAGGTGAGAGAGACTCTTAAGGAGAGAAATCAGAAATTAAAGGCTAAGGCGGATGAGCACCGTAGGGACCTACAGTTTGAAGTTGGGGATGAGGTTATGGTATATTTGGGCAAAGAGAGACTCGCCAACGCCACAAGCAGCAAGCTTCGGCCTAGGAAATACGGGCCATATAAGGTCACCAAGAAGATCAATGCCAATGCCTATCATATAACATTGCCGAATTGGCTCGGTAAAATATCACCAGCGTTCAACATCCGTGACCTTAGCCTGTGGAAGTCAGATGGTCCTTTGGAGTTCAACAAAGATGAATCAGTGCCGAGATCTTTTAAAGAAGGAGAGAATGATGCGGACATCCTAACTGGCAGCACTGATCACGCGTGCTCTGGCGGATCCTCAGACATCAAACCCACGGAGGTTATACCGAGGAGGGCGGATCCCCAGGACATACGAGCAGGGCGGATCTAGGAGTGCACAAAGAGGCGTATCAACATCTACCCTGGGCGGATCTCTAGGTTTACTTCCTTCCGAAGTAATTCACCAACAACCCTGACAATCCGTACATGTACCATTGTACTGATTGTCAGGGCGTATCACCTATTTTACCCTTTTATGGATAGCCTTATTAAAACCCTAGTAGGGGTAGTCCTTGTCTTTTATTATCATTAGGAGGATGTATTTAAACCCTCATTTTGTAAGGATGAACTAACTTTATCAATCAAAATCATTCTCTTTGAGAACCTAAGGTTTATACCTTGTTTATTGGGATTCACTCCTTCTAGTTTAGCTAGAGAAGAACCTCTTTGTTGGTTTACGATTAAAACCTTCATTTATCGCTTTCAATCTGTATCAGTCTGTATCAGACTAGCACTCATTTAGTAAGCTTTTTGATATATAAAAATTCTTGCTATAGATTAAGTTCTTGTTTCATAGTTTTAAATTTTATTTTACATAGCAAAACTCTATCATCTTGAGAGCTTGTTCGTTGATTCCGGCATTCCGTCAAAGTTTCATTCCTTCTCCGTTCACTAAGCTCGAAAGCTCCACCTCCAAGTCCTTAGAGACGGCCTTGAGTCTGGTTAGCTAGTTCCGAGGGTGGATTCTTCCCTTTTCACTTGCTAATTAGCTTGTACTCTTCCTATGTACTAGGCTTGGTTGTATTCCATATTTACATTCTCCATATTTATAATTTATGATTCATAATCTCTTTTTCTATATATGTGTTGATGTTTGTTACTTGTTTTGATAGTCGTAATTGATTATTGTGTAGGAGAACGCGATTTCCGACGCCATTCGGGCTATCTTTAGGGATTCATATAGGTGTTTCCTTACCGGAAGTGACGCTCTAGAAACCGTAGGAATTGACAAACCACGGAACTTACGGGCCCTAATTTTTGATCCTGAGCATTGGACACGCCTTGACTAGGAACCACATAGTCTAAGTACTTCACGGGTCCGTCACACTACACGTAGTCGTCATTGCAAGAGTAAATAATCAACCGTATATGTTTTGGGAGTCATTGTTTGTCATATTTATAACTATTCGCCATCCGTATCATTTCGTAGAGTTTTTGTTATATAAATTTGTCTCACCCGAAGTTAGGAGTAGTTTGTAGTTGTTCCCCGAATCAACTCAAAGTATTCACCGCTTAGATAACGTATAAAACCGAGTCGTTTAATACTTGTAGTTATAAATCTCATGGATTCGATACCCGGTCTTAACCGGATTATTACTTGATACGACGGGGTACACTTGCCCCTAAGTAGTAGCGTCTAGTAGAGATAGAGCATTTAGGAAGATCACATCCATAATCGTAACGCACTCATCATAATATATTTCGTTTTAGGTCTCTACCGGACACTCATCAAGTTTTTGGCGCCGTTGCCGGGGATTTATAATTTCTTGCAATATTAGACAAAAACGTTTTATTGTTAGTCTAGGCATTATTTTTGTATAAATTGTTTATATGTACTTTTTATATATACTTTTTACTAACAACATTCTTTCTTGTTTATAATTTAGTTCATTTATTTATTTTATGCACACCCGATCCCGGAGTGATACTCTCGTTCCTATTGATCTTGAAATTGAACGTACTCTTTGTAGGATTCGGAGAGAGAAAATGGCAAACCTCAACAATGAAGCTAACCAACCCGAGGTCAACCAAAGGCCGCCGGTGCAACCCGTGAATAACAACCGCAATGGTGGAGGCAACGACATGCACTCAATGATGGAGATTCTTGCTCTGTATCGCCCTCAAAACCGCAACGGAATCATTGCCCCCACCATTCCGGCCGACACATATGAAATAAAGACTAGCATGATCCAACTAATCCAAAAACTTGGTCAATTCGGAGGGGAACCCCATGAAAACCCTAACGAACACCTTGATAAATTTCTTATGTGTGCCGAAACTTCTCGGCAAAACGGTGTTCCGGTTGAGGCCATCCAACTAAAGTTGTTTCCTTTCTCTTTGACAGGACAAGCGTTGGAGTGGTTGCACTCGTTGGAGGAGGGGTCGATCACATCATGGGAGGAGCTTGAGAAGGAGTTCCTTTCTTACTACTTCCCGGCTTCCAAAACGGTTAAGTTGAGGAACGATATCACGTCCTTTAGGCAACTCGAAACTGCCCCCACCATGACATCCCTAAGCATGATTTGGTAAGTACCTTCTACCATGGTTTAACTCCCACTAATCGTGCAACTGTTGATTCTACCGCAGGTGGGGATTTGTTTCGAAAATCGGCAAGCGAGGCTTACGAGCTCATCCACGAATTAGCTAGGAAAAGTGTCCAATGGCAAGAAGATCGGCTTGCCGGACCCTCGCGACATCAAACTTTTTCCATAGAAGACGAGGCTCCCAAGATCTCTATGATCGAGATGAATAAAAAGCTAGACACTTAATGGCGCAATTGAGCCTCTAGAATACAGCACAGGTCCTGATGTGCTCACATTGCGGTGGTGACCACCATGGTAAGGATTGTCAAGCCGGAAGCCCTTTTGCCGACGATGCCGAGAGCGTAAGTTATGTAGGGGGACAACCGAGGTATAATTCTAATTACAACTCCTTTCATAACTCGAATACTTATCACCACCGTAATAATAATAATAATAACAATGGATGGAGGCCTCAACACCAACACCCGAATTTATCTTACGGAAACAATCAAAAGGTGTTGAAGCCCCCATCCGGATTCCATAATGAGTTCAGGGAGCAAGGTTTGGGCCAATTCCCCAATGCCCAAGGAGGACAAAGTTCTCAACCTCCTAGCAATGCACAAGACTCTATGGTAATTAATCTCCTCAAAGAAATATCTTCCCGTCTTGCTGACAATGAGGCTTTTTGCAGTGATTTAGGACATCAAGTGGCCCAATTAAGTCGCCAACGACAAGAGAGACAACATGAGTTTCTCCCGATTAACACCGTACAAAACCCGAGACCCAAGAACCGGGAGACTGCATAAGCAATAACTCTCCGTAGTGGTAAGGGTTTGGAACCACCGGTTCCAAAGGCGACTCCAACCGCTCCAAAGGTAAGTGACGAACCGGAAGTGGTAAGCAACCCCGGTTCGGATCCGAAACCCACGACTTCCTCGGATAAGAATAAGAATGTGTGTGATCCAATTGGGGTCTACGTACCGAAGCTCCCTTTTCCACAACGACTTAAAAAGGAAAAATTAGACCATCAATATGGCAAGTTTTTGGAAATCTTTAAGAAACTTCACATTAACATCCCACTTGCGGAGGCATTGGAACAAATGCCCACCTATGCGAATTTTCTTAAGGAAATCCTCGCCAAAAAGAGGAAGTTAGAACACAACGAAACGGTAGCGCTTACGGAGGAATGCTCCACGATTATAACGAATAAACTCCCACCTAAACTCAAGGATTTAGGAAGTTTTTCTATCCCATGCACGATTGGTAATGTTGAGTTTAGTAGAGCTTTATGTGATTTAGGTGCTAGTATCAATCTAATGCCTTTGTCTATTTTTAGGAAGCTCGGCTTGGGAGAGCCAAAGCCTACCAATATAACGCTTCAATTGGCCGATAGATCCATTGCCCGGCCAAAAGGAGTTGTGGAGGATGTCTTAGTGAAAGTGGACAAGTTCATTTTCCCCGCTGATTTTGTGGTGCTCGACATGGCGGAAGACGATTCGGTACCGATCCTCCTAGGACGACCATTTCTTGCAACAGGTAGGACTCTCATTGATGTCCACGAAGGTAAGCTCATCCTACGGTTGCAAGACGAAGAGGTAGAGTTTAACGTGTACAACTCCATGAAATTCCCGTCTCATACCATGGAGGATTGCAACTTTTTAAATTCCATAGACTCTATTGATCTTTTTGTTGAGGATTTTTGTGATAGGTCTTCTGCGGGAACCTTTTCGGAAATAGATGGTAATGAGCATTTGGATGAGGAGCCATTGAACAAGCCATTTGAATACTCCTCCGAGATAGAACAATGTCTGTTGGAAAGGAGTCGGTTTGAGGGTTTGGACCGGGATAGCAAAGCAAAACCAAAGTCATCTCTCGAAGAGCCTCCGACTTTGGAACTTAAACCCTTGCCTCCTAATTTAAAATATGTGTTTTTGCAACCTCCTAATTTCTTACCCGTTGTTATATCTTCACTTTGGACAGAGGAAATGGAGGAAGCATTGATTGCGGTGTTACAAAAACACAAGGGCGCATTTGGATGGACCATTCACGACATTAAAAGGATTAGCCCCACCATTTGCACACACCGCATCTTTATGGAGGACAAAGTCAAACGCTCCGTGCAGCCGCAACGACGACTTAACCCCAACATGAAAGAGGTAGTGAAGGCCGAGGTAATCAAACTCCTCGACGTAGGTATAATCTTTCCTATCTCCGATAGTCCATGGGTTAGTCCGGTCCAATGCGTCCCCAAAAAGGGGGGCACTACGGTGATGGAAAATGATCAAGGGGAATTAATTCCCACACGAAAAATAACGGGGTGGCGAGTATGCATTGATTATAGGAAACTTAATGAAGCCACCCGAAAAGATCATTTTCCCTTGCCGTTCATTGACCAAATGTTGGAAAGAATGGCGGGACATAAATTCTTTTGTACCCTCGATGGCCTATCCGGCTATATGCAAATCCCCGTTGATCCTTCGGATCAAGAAAAGACGACATTTACTTGTCCGTATGGGACATTTGCATATAGGAGAATTCCGTTTGGGCTTTGTAACACCCCCGCCACCTTTCAATGGTGCATGACGGCTATATTCTCCGAGATGATTGAGGATTTCATGGAAGTTTTCATGGACGATTTTTCTGTTTTTGGGTCGTCGTGAAATTTGTTTAAGCAATCTTGATAAAGTCCTTCAACATTGCGAGGACACTAACCTAGCTCTTAGTTGGGAAAAGTGTCAGTTTATGGTTCAAGATTGTATCGTTTTAGGACACAAGGTGTCTGGGGAGGGAATCGCGGTCGATCCGGCCAAGATTGAGGTGATTGAGAAATTGTCTCCTCCAATTAATGTTAAAGGGATTCGGAGTTTCTTGGGTCATGCATGGTTTTATAGGCGATTCATTAAAGATTTCTCTAAAATAGCGACCCCCCTGACCCAACTCCTCTTAAAGGATGCAGAATTTAGTTTTTCATCCGAGTGTTTGCTTACATTTAACACGCTAAAGGAAAAGCTAATTAATGCACCCATCATGGTGAAACCCGATTGGAGTCTTCCCTTTGAACTTATGTGTGATGCGAGTGATTTGGCTGTAGGTGCTTGTTTGGGCCAACGGGTGGATAAAATTTTCCGACCCATTTTTTATGCGAGCAAAACGCTCAACGAAGCCCAACAAAACTGTTCCATTACGGAAAAAGAGATGCTTGCTGTAGTTTTTGCTTTCGATAAATTTAGATCATATCTCGTGTTATCCAAAATTATCGTATACACTGACCACGCAGCTCTCAAGTACCTAATAACTAAGCAGGATGCCAAACCACGGTTGATACGTTGGATTCTACTCCTACAAGACTTCGACATCGAAATTAGGGATAAAAAAGGAGATGAGAATGTCGTAGCCGACCATCTTTCCCGGTTAAAAAGCGAGCAAGCCACACCTTCGGAAGTTGTGGAGATCAAGGAGACCTTCCCCGACGAAACTCTCTATGCGGTAACACCTTTACCTTGGTATGCCGATATGGCGAACTACAAAGCCGGTAATATTCTTCCCCCGCATCTTACTTACGAGCAACGTAGGAAGTTCTTTCACGACGCTAAGAACTATTTTTGGGAAGAACCCTACTTGTTTAAATCTTGTGCTGATAATATCATTCGTAGGTGCATACCGGAAGAAGAGGTAAATCATGTGATGCACATGTGTCACACCCAAGAGCCGGGGGGCCACTTCGGCCCTAGTCGGACTATGGCAAAGGTTATATAATGTGGCTTTTATTGGCCTACCTTGTCCAAGGATTCCCAAGACTTCGTCAAATCATGTGACGCTTGTCAACGGAGCGGGAACATCTCCCGTAAACATGAAATGCTCCAACAAGGGATCCTAGTTTGCGAACTTTTTGATGTTTGGGGGATAGACTTTATGGGACCTTTCCCTAAGTCGCATAACAATTCCTACATTCTCGTGGCGGTTGACTATGTCTCCAAATGGGTGGAGGCCGTTGCCTTACCTTCAAACGACTCTAAGGTAGTAGGGAATTTTATAAAGAAAAACATCTTTACTCGGTTTGGAACCCCTCAAGCTATCATTAGCGACAGAGGTTCCCATTTTTGCAATCGCCAATTCGACCAACTCTTACATAAATACGGGGTTGCACACCGAGTCTCCACGCCCTACCATCCGCAAACTAGTGGACAGGTCGAGGTTTCTAACCGCGAACTAAAACGTATCTTGAAAAAAACGGTTAGTGCCTCTAGGAAAGACTGGAGCCTAAAGCACGATGAAGCTCTTTGGGCCTACCGCACGACGTTTAAAACCCCTATCGGGATGTCTCCTTATCGTTTAGTTTTTGGGAAATCGTGTAATTTACCGCTGGAATTGGAACATAAGGCCTATTTGTTGAAACACATTTCCACATGATTTTGATTTGACAAAATTATTTAAGTGATCATAAAAATATTCTAACACATTAAATTTAAATGCTTTGATTTATTACACTAATGTGTTTGTTCAATGTTGAGTTTAATTGTTTATAAGACATTGAGATTAAAAAGCCCAAAGGCCCATAAAGTGGAAGTCAAGCCCAAATTAACACATCAAGACCATTCGGCTCAAGAGTTCAAAACGAAGCCGTATCAAGTAAAACGACGACTCATCAAGAGAAGGATCGAGAAGACTTCGTGGCAAAAGCTTCAAGTGGAAGCTACTGAGTTGGATGACAATGCAGTCTGGACAACGGCAGACAATGTTGAACTTCCAGACAAAGTATTTCTACTTTGGGAAAAGTTCAGAAGGCACATGAAGCTGTCTCGTGGACTTTTCCTTAAATGTCGAAATATTCTGCCGAAGACTGACGAAGACAGAAGATGCATGAATCCTTTTGGCCAACGATGCTGAGCACGCCCAGAGTGACAACGACATGAAGCCGTTTCCCTCCAACGGTTATTTCAAAATTCGAAATAACCAGGTGCCTCAAGTGTCACTATATAAAGGCCATCAATTTGCTTCAATCGATGCAGATCTTCAATTAGTCGAAACGCTGACCAAATTCATACTTGAAGTTTCTGTGAGAAAAGCAAAGCAAATACCTTACACCAATTTCCATATTATTGTGTAAAAGTCTAGAGTGATTTTCAATCATCTAAAGTGTCTTAGCAATTGTTGTTTAGGGCAAACACTTTATCATTTCTAGAAGAATAGAAAGGAGAGGCTGAGTACTCGGTTATAGTACTCAACATAGATATAGGAGTGAGTAGAGGTATAGAGGAAGGTACTCTTGTTATACTCAGCTTCTATCTGTAAAAGGTTTCGTGCTCTACCTTTAAAGAGCTCAGTAGAGAATTCAAAAAGCTCGAAATGAGTTCCGGGGACTGGACGTAGGCGGAGAGGCCGAACCAGGATAAGTCTGCTGAGTAATATATTTCTAACCCTTAAACTCCTTTAATATATATTGCTTGCTATAAAACTGACTAAGTAAAGAACTCATGCTGAGTTAAGTCTACTAAGGAGCTGAGTTCAGGAATAGACTCTAAGTGCTATTTCCTGACTCAAGTAAAGAAGTAGACTTAGTCACAAGTTGACTAAGCTTGTGTCTTGAATCTACTTAGTGACGCTGTGTAAACCTTTTCATAAGAAAAGAAGTCAGCCTCAATGGATAAATTTTTAAATAGTTCCTATCCCCCCCTTGGAACTAACTTGTCACGTTATAAGGGACCAACAAGTGGTATCAGAGCTTAAAAGCTCACTGTGCAAGGTTTAACTACCTTGAGCTGATCCCCACTATGGCTGAGAACAGCACTCGGTTTCTCCCCGGAAATCTGACAACTCAGATTTTGCCTGAGGGTCTGTCCATAACTCGGCCTCCTCTATTCTTCGGGTCTAACTATACCTTTTGGAAGAATAGAATGAAAAATTTCATTCAGGCAACAAATATGAGTGCATGGCTATCTATAGTCCAAGGCCCATTTGTTCTTGTTGAAACTATTGATGGCCAAACGGTTGTCAAAGCTGAGACTAAATGGACAGAGGATGATCTCAAGAAGCTACAAAATCATGCTTCGGCTATAAACATGCTTCACTGTGCTTTAGATGCTGCAGAATACAACAAGATTTCAGGTTGTGAGTCAGCGCAGGAGATCTGGAAGAAGCTGGAGGTCACCTACGAAGGAACCAACAAGGTGAAGGAATCCAAGGTCAACCAGCACATGAGGTTGTACGAACTGTTTGAAATGAATGATGATGAAGGAATCTCTGACATGAATGCAAGGTTCACAAACATCATCAACGAGCTCAAGAGACTTGGAAAGATCTTCACTGAGGAAGAGCAAGTCAAGAAGATTCTTAGGAGTCTTCCTAAAAGCTGGCAAGCAAAGAAAACTGTTGTTGAGGAAGCTCAAGACTTAACCACCTACAAGTATGATGAACTCATTGGCTCGCTGCTGACCCACAAGATATCAATGAAGAACTTCGAGGTGAAGGAGAAGTCTGAAGACAAGAAGCAAAAGTCTCTTGTCTGTAGGTACTCTTTCTATTCTCACAACTCCTCTAGCCACAATCTCTCTAATGATGTGGTATTGCTTTAGGTAGTGCTTGGATGCATTATGAGACCGTGGTTCCTTTGCTTGCGCAATGGCTCCATTGTTATCACAGTACAGAGTAATGGGATTGACAATGTCAGGCACCACTCCTAGTTCTGTAATGAACTTTCTAATCCAAACTGCTTCCTTTGCTGCTTCCGCAGCAGCGATGTACTCTGACTCGGTCGTAGAGAAAGCTACGCTTCCCTGCTTGGAACTTTTCCAACTGACCGCGCCCCCATTCAAGATAAACAGGTATCCTGATTGGGATTTAAAATCATTCTCATCTGTGAGATGACTAGCGTCTGAAAATCCTTCAATTTTCAGATCTCCTTCTCCGTACACTAGGAACATATCTTTAGTCCTTCTCAAGTACTTAAGAATGTTCTTGACGGCAATCCAATGCTCGTCTCCCGTATTCCCTTGGTAACGGCTCGTTACAGATAACGCGAACGCTACGTCAGGTCTAGTGCATAGCATAGCATACATAATCGAACCGATCGCGCTGGCATACGGGACTACAGCCATGCGTCGTTTGTCATCATCAGTTTTAGGACATTGATGATTGTTTAACTTTACTCCATGTACCATGGGTAAGTTACCTCGTTTCGATTCAAGCATGCTAAACCGATTTAGCACCTTTTCAATGTATGTAGCCTGTGAAAGACCAAGCAGTCTACGCGATCTATCCCTGTAGATCTTTATACAAAGTATATAGGCTGCTTCACCAAGGTCTTTCATTGAGAAGTTACCGGATAACCATACTTTCACCGATTGTAATAGAGCAATGTCATTTCCCATTAACAGTATATCGTCCATATATAGTATGAGAAATGCTATAGAGCTCCCACTTGCTTTCTTGTAAATGCAAGCTTCTTCGCAATTTTGTTCGAAACCAAATTGTTTTATGGTTTCGTCAAAACGCTTGTTCCAGCTTCTAGATGCTTGCTTGAGTCCATAAATGGATCTCTGAAGTTTGCAAACTTTATTTGCATCCTTTGATATGAAACCTTCAGGCTGCATCATGTATACATCCTCAAGCAGATTTCCATTTAGGAAAGATGTTTTCACATCCATTTGCCAAATCTCATAATCAAAATGAGCGGCAATTGCAAGCATGATTCTGATTGATTTGGACATAGCAACAGGAGAGAAGGTTTCTTCATAATTAATACCTTGTTTTTGATGATATCCTTTCGCTACCAACCTAGCCTTGTAGGTGCTAACCTTTCCATCCATGTCAGTCTTCTTTTTGAAGATCCACCTGCACCCAATGGGAATTATCCCTTCGGGTGGATCAACCAAAGTCCACACTTGGTTAGTATACATGGAATCCATTTCAGAATCCATGGCCTCAAGCCATACTTTAGAATCTGGACTAGTAAGAGCCTCCTCGTAGTTTTCGGGTTCGTCGTCTAATACGGGAATCTCGTTATCATCTTCCACTAGAAAACCATATCTAACTGGGAGTTCACGAACTCTTCGTGATCTACGAATAGGTGCCACTGGAGTCTCATCTAATGGGACTTCTTCGGGTACCTCAACCGCCTCTGTTGTTTCAGTCGGTGTTTCTTCCTCTTAAACTTCGTCGAGTTCAATCATGCTTCCCTTTTGTGTTTCTTCGAGAAACTCTTTCTCTAAGAAGGTTGCGTGCTTGGATACTATTACTTTCTGATCATCTGGATGATAGAAGTAATACCCTATGGGTTTCCTGGGATATCCAATGAAGAAACATTTATCAGATTTAGAATCTAGTTTGTCGGACGCAATGCGTTTGACATACGCTGAACAACCCCATACTCGCATAAACGAGAACACGGGTTTCCTACCAACGAACAATTCATATGGTGTGGAACTAGCAGATTTAGTTGGTACTCGGTTTAGGGTGAAGAGGGTAGTTTCTAAGGCATAGCCCCAGAACGTCTTTGGAAGTAAGGCCATGCTCATCATGGATCATACCATATCTAATAGGGTACAGTTTCTCCTCTCAGATACACCATTGTGTTGTGGTGTATAGGGAGGTGTCCATTGTGAGCATATCCCACATTCAGTTAGATAATTCAGAAAATCATCAGAAAGATATTCGCCACCTCGATCAGATCGAAGCGTCTTTATTTTCTTTCCTAATTGATTTTCCACTTCATTCTTGAAGCATTTGAACTTGTCAAAGGCTTCTGATTTGTGCCTCATCAAGTAGATATAGCCATATCGAGTATGGTCATCTATGAAGCTAATGAAGTATCTGAATCCTCCTCTTGCTTGGACTGACATAGGACCACATACATCTGAATAAATGAGTCCTAGAGTGTCTGATACACGCTCACCTTTATTGCTAAAGGGTGTCTTTGTCATTTTACCTTTTAAACATGATTCGCATGTTTCCAATGATTCGGAATCGATTGGATCTATAAGCCCATCTGAATGTAGCTTTAGCATGCGTCTCTTGTTTATATGGCCTAAACGACAATGCCACAAGTAAGTTGAATTATCTATCTTATGTCTTTTGGTATCAATTGCAAAAATAGGAGTTTTATCATCTAACACATAAATCCCATTTTGTGATATTCCTGAGAAATAAAAGATCGAATCTTTATAAAAATTGCAACTATTGTTCTTTATTGAAATATGAAAACCGTCGTCAACAAGACGGCTAATAGAAATAATGTTACGAGACATCTCAGGAACATATAAACAATTCCTTAATTCTATTACAAGCCCAGAGGGCAAAGGTAAAGCATAATCTCCAATTGCGAGAGCGGCAACTCTTGCTCCATTTCCAACTCGCAAGTTTATGCTTCCTTTCTTTAGTTCCTTAGTCTGATTTAGTTCCTGCATATTTGTACAAATATGAGATCCACATCCGGTATCAAGTACCCAAGATTCAGACAATGAAACTGTATTTATTTCAATATAAAACATACCAGATGCTGAAGTACAGTTATATTCCTTCTCGTGGAAGGTTAGGTACTCCATGCAATCCCTCTTCCAATGCCCTAAGTCACCACAATAGTAGCACTTTCCTTTGGGCTTCTTTTGTTCCTTTCCCTTTGTTTCGGTGAGCACAGCCCCCTTGCATTTATCAAGATGGTTTGGATCGGGAGCGACCCCTTTCCTTTTTCTCGATCCTTCAATAGCAAGGGCCAACATTTCCTTGTTTTCTTTTATAATGGGCTCGACTGACTCGAGCATATGTGCAAGCTCTACGAGAGAGGTTTGCAAGCCACTCATCTAATAGTTCATGACGAACTGTGAGTAGCTCTCAGGGAGGGACTGTAGAAGTAAGTTTTCACTTAGTTCATGGTCCATCGCATCTCCAATACTAAAAAACTTGGTTATGAGGCTGATCATCTTGGCACAATGTACCATCACAGATGTGCCCTCCTGCATTTTGCTTTTATATAACTCTTTGGTTATTTCGAAGCGCTCGCACCGAGTTTCTATCACAAATAGCTCTTTAAGGTGCTTGACCATGGAAGAGGCATCCATATCTGAATGTAGTTGCCTTTTAACCTCCGGTGTCAATGATGCAAGTATGATGTCCCCTACTTGATCGTCATCAGCTTTATGCTTCAAGTAAGCATAAACCTCTTGGTAGGGAGCATCATCCATTGGGTAAGGGGGTATCGGTGTATCAAGTACATACCCTTTCCTTTCGAACTTCAAAACAATTTTGAGGTTACGAAACCAGTCGGTGAAGTTTGAACCATTCAATTTGTTATCGGTAAGGATGTAACGAAGATCGGTGTTAGTCATGATTTTAAGAGTGTGTGTTTAAACAAAACCTGAGAGTGAGAAAGAGTAGACGTATGTCATTCATTTGCTTTAAAGTATAACAATCTAAAATTATAGGCCTTTTAATTTATTTCAGATTGCTCCCAGTATTTTGCCAAATTAATAGCCCTCCATATTAATTCGAAGAATTTCACAAATCCTTTAGTGAGCTAGGATCCTAACTCCTGAGATTTCGCCTTGAGTTTGCTCAACAAGCTAGTCTCATTTGTTAGGTAGATTCATGTAATCAATCACATCTCGAATGTGACTCCTAGGTTATTGGGTTACTAACCACATTAGTAACTAACATGTTATTCATATTAATCCCAACCATATTGCCCATTAGTTTATGACAACATGAGTTTGCTCATCCAATTATCATAATCTAATTTAAGTATTACCCCATATTCATGAAAGAATAACTTTCGATAATTCAGGTGTTACCATAAGACCCCGAGCTTGAGTTTGCTCAACAACCCAAAGGCCCCCAGTATCTTTAGCATACATCAGACATACATACATTCACATACATTGGCGTTATGGACATATCATCTAAATTATTCCGTCGAGCCAGAGACGGAATAAAAGGCCAAACCTAAGGAAATACTAACTATTACATATTTCTCTTTAGGTCATCCGTCTTCTCCATGGCGCCTTGAAATTACATATTAATTTCTATACTACTATAAGAAAAATTCAATTGAATTGAAAGGAATCAGATGAGAGGAGAAATTACAATAGATAGTAGAAAGGCAGGACGCGCAGGCCCTATTTCAAAAATACCAAAAGACTAAAAGAGGGTCCAAATATGTCCATAACTCCAAACATGCATAGACTCAATTAAATAAATTTAATTGGTTGATTACATAACCGACTTATGTAATATTTAGGTTAATCACATTAACTCGTCAAATTAACTTTCATCCAATTTTACTTCTAATCATTTTGTATCTTTATATTAATCCTTAGATTAATATAACCATATAAAACGTCGATTATGCATGTCCCAATTATTTTTTTTTATAATATATATATATATATATATATTTTATAAAAAAAAAAAAATACGACAGCGGCTCGGGTCGCGCCTCACGGCGCGACCAGCCGCTGTCGAGCGGCTGCTGCCAAACGGTTTTAAAACGGTTTTAAAAACGATTTTCAGAAATAGGAAAAACTACAATAGATTTCTGTTTTATCATTTAGAATTAATAAAACTAATTTTATTAACCTAACTATAAAACTAATAGATTTTGTTATAATGATTATCAACCGAAATAATTAGGAACATACGCATAATCAATTTTAATTAACAATTAACTAAAATTTATTTATCTTTAGAATTAATTAATCAAACAATTTGTTAATTAATCCTAACCATAAATATTTATTCAATCCTATTGAAAACTTCTAAATTTTCATATACGAAATAACGGATTTAACGATGGCTCTGATACCACTGAAGGAAATTAAGGCTAAGGTATAGCAGCGGAAATATAAAAATTTTAGCCTACTTCCTTTTAACCATAGGATCCGTTAATCATTATTTCATATAAAGAGGGATAAGAAGGAATACTTTTCGATGAACAATCTACCGTTGTTAAAGAAGCGCCCACAAATCTTCTCCGAGATTCCAACCACAAAGTATAACACGGTGAGGTTAAGATGGAATCAACCCTTATGAGATGCAATCAAATTAGATTGCCTCTAATTAACCAACACAAGATCAAAGAGAAAAAGAGATGGATGAGATTAATCAATTGACGGAAGCCGTATGAATTCTTGTCCACGAACTAGGGGATGCGAATTCACTCTCTCTTACTTAATGTAGGTTTCGAAAATCACAATAAGGGGAGGGGATTAGCTTGGTCGAAATTCTCATAGGGATATATAGTCGCTTGTATCTAAACCCTAGTTAGATAGGAATAGGTTACTTAATAGGAATTCCATTCGGAATAGGATTCCTAATTATTATCTTATAATATATCAAATACATTTAGGATAATAATAAATAACCTAATTGGATAATAATAGGAGTATATTAATCTAATTAAAACTCCTAAGTTAATTATCTCTTAATTAATTTAATTCACAAACCTAATCAAATTAGGATTAATGGAATTAAAATAATTCCTTATTTACTATATATAAATTTCGGCCCCCTCTATATAAATGGGCCTTACTGGGCTCAATTGGGCTTCCATCTATTAATCATATCCATCTCTCTTTTGGTTCCAAGTCTTATGTGTGATCCATTAGGTTCTTACTACTTCTGGCCGTATGCAACTATTAAATTAATTTCTTCAAGAATTATATTTAATCCTTGCATAACGGAATGATGTACTGAGTATGTTATAGGCAAGTCTGTAATCATTCCCCCAGAGTCCGTTAAGAAGACAGGTTGATTCTGTCGTTAACCCTTCCGTATTAGTTATAGGATAATTCGATCCTTTATCAACTATATCCTTGAACTGAATCTTATGACTATGGGTGATGTCAAGTCACATATAGCGAGACGTTCGTTTTACTTATACAGGCCGAGTCAACTCAAATAGATAGGTTAAGTGAAATCTGTATTTCTACTCTTAAGCTATCACCTTGCAATGATTTAGAGTCGAGTCTTCCACAAGCGATCCTTGGATATATCTCCCATTAATCGGGAGTGATAAATGCTCAATCTAATGTATAACTACCCTGACATTACTTCCTGTGACACCCAACCTTTGTAGTTCACACCCCATAGTCATCTCTGTTAAGGATCGTGGGACCACAGGATCAAAGTCTCACATTCAGTAATTCAGGATGACCAATTAACATTCCTTTGAGTCTGAGGATTACTTATACCTATTAATACCAATGAGATGAACAGGTGACAAGGATGAATCTACCCATCCTGTTATCTCAAATCGGATCCCCAATCCTAATGAACGACGTTTCATCGGATCTATGTAACTCTCCAGATATCTATATATATGAAGCTTGTGAGATCAGCTTTCTGTCGGACAGAAGACATTGTTACATACAAGTCTCAACAGTGATATATCAATCCTAAACATATCACTTGACTTGGGGTGGTTTTAAGTTTATTAGTTTATTATAAAGTTTTGTCTCACTTCATGCTTCTATGAACACTTTATAATCACTTTAAACAAACTTACGGATTTCCTTTTATTAGACTTTATATAGTGCTTAAAAGGGATTGCCTTTATATAGTTATAAAACATATATCTCATTAAAACAAATGATATAAAGAACAATTCATTTACATTAAGTTTGTGTCCTGCAACAATTGACTATAAGACACCAAACCCCAACAACTTAATAGGAATCCAATTCGGAATAGGATTCCTAATTATTATCTCACTATATATCTAATATATTTAGGATAATAATAAATAACCTAATTGGATAATAATAGGAGTATATTAATCTAATTAAAACTCCTAATTTAATTATCTCTTAATTAATTTAATTCATAATCCTTATCAAATTAGGATTAATGGAATAAAATTAATTCCTTATTTCTATATATAAATTTCGGCCCCCTCCATATATTTGGGCCTTACTGGGCTCAATTGGGCTTCCATCTATTAATCATATCCATCTCTCTTTTGGTTCCAAGTCTTATGTGTGATCTATTAGGTCCTTATTACTTCTGGCCGTATGCAACTATTAAATTAATTTCTTCAAGAATTATATTTAATCCTTGCATAACGGAATGATGTACTGAGTATGTTATAGGCAAGTCTGTAATCATTCCCCCAGAGTCCGTTAAGAAGACAGGTTGATTCTGTCGTTAGAGTTACTACACTTGGATCTCTTCGGTCCAGTCCAGCCGCTGAGTCTGGGTGGAAGAAGATTTTCCTTGGTCATTGTAGATGACTTCTCTCGGTACACATGGATCATCTTGCTGAGTAGCAAGGATGAGACCTTTGAGACATTTTCAAATTTGGTTAGAAAACTTGAAAATGCTAAAGACCTAAAACTGGCTCATACCCGAAGTGATAATTGTGGAGAATTCAAAAACCAACGGTTTGTTGAATTCTGTGAAGCCAGCGGCATTGACCATAATTTTTCTGCTCCTAGGACGCCTCAACAAAATGGGGTTGTAGAAAGGAAGAACAGAACCTTGGTTGAAATAGCAAGGACAATGCTGAGTGAGCATAAGCTTCCAAAGTATTTCTGGGGAGAAGCTGTTAACACAGCGTGCTATATTCTTAATAGGGCTCTTGTTAGACCTATACTAAAGAAGACCCCCTACGAACTTTGGAAAGGACGAAAGCCCAATATTGGATACTTTCGTGCCTTTGGCTGTAGATGTTTTATTTTAAACACCAAAGATAGCCTAGCTAAGTTTGACTCAAAAGCTAATGAAGCTATCTTTTTAGGCTACTCAACAAACAGCAAAGCATACAGAGTTTTCAATAAACGAACTCAAGTTTTAGAAGAGTCAGTACATGTTGAGTTTGACGAAACTAACCCTGCAGGAAGATATCGGCCGCTGACCGAGGATGATCCACACTCAGTACCTGCTGATCAAGATACAGCCGCTGAGTCATTCCCTCAAGGGCTGGCCCAAGGTAAAAGTGAACCTCAAATTGTTTTCACTGACCAGTCTACACCTGCAGAGATTGTTGAAACACAAACAGCACAAGACATCAATCTACCAAATGAAATAAGGATACCAAGAGGACACTCAGAGAGTGCTATTCTTGATGCCGCTGAGAATACCCTGATGATAAGAAACCAACTCAGGAGATACCTCAGCAACGTAGCCTTCGTCTCAGTTCAGGAACCAAAGAACTTCGCTGATGCTGAGGAAGATGAATTCTGGATGAGCGCAATGCAAGAGGAACTTGATCAATTCAGAAGAAACGATGTATGGGAGTTAGTGCCACATCCAAGGAGTCAGAAGACCATTGGAACAAGATGGGTCTTCCGCAACAAGCTGGATGAACAAGGAAATGTAGTCAGGAACAAAGCAAGACTTGTAGCTCAGGGCTACAGTCAGCAAGAAGGTATTGACTACGGTGAGACCTTTGCCCCAGTGGCAAGGCTATAGGCTATTAGAATTTTATGCGCTTATGCAAGTTATATGAACTTTAAACTGTTTCAAATGGATGTTAAGAGTGCATTCTTTAATGGAGTTATAAACGAGGAAGTTTATGTTAATCAACCTCCAGGGTTTGAGGATCCTAAATTCCCAAACCATGTTTATAAACTAAAAAAGGCTCTGTACGGCCTCAAGCAAGCACCACGTGCTTGGTATGAGAGGCTGACCAGTTTCCTGCTGACTAGAAACTATGTCAGAGGCAAAGCTGATACAACCTTATTCATTAAGGGAAAGGGTAAAGATACCCTGCTGGCTCAAATATATGTGGATGATATTATTTTCGGTGCTACTAATGAGTCAATGTGCAAGGAATTTAGCAAGCAAATGCAGACTGAGTTTGAAATGTCAATGATGGGAGAACTCAACTTCTTCCTTGGACTTCAAATCAAACAAGGGAAAAATGGCATCTTCATCAGTCAAGCTAAATATGCTAAGGAGATATTGAAGAAATATGATCTTGAAAATTGCAAGCCAATATCTACTCCTATAGGCACTGACACTGTCCTCTGCGCTGACGAGAATGGTAAGTCGGTAGACAGCAAATTGTATCGAGGTATGATAGGCTCTCTACTTTACTTAACAGCAAGTAGACCGGACATTCAGTTCTCAGTATGCTACTGTGCTAGATATCAATCTAACCCTAAGGAATCTCATTACATAGCTGTAAAAAGAATCCTTAGATATTTGCAAAGCTCAGTGAACGCAGGTTTATGGTATCCCAACATTCATGGTTTTACACTCGTTGGATACACTAACGCTGACTATGGACGAGATAAGCTAGAACGGAAAAGCACCTCTGGAGGATGTCATTTCTTAGGAAGTTGTTTTGTATCCTGGTTCAGCAAGAAGCAGGCGTCAGTAGCATTGTCTACCATTGAAGCTGAGTACATTGCTGCTGGACACTGTGTTGCTCAAGTCCTATGGATTAAGCAACAGCTTGAAGACTATGGTGTTCAAACAAAGACAATTGAGGTCAAATGTGACAACAAAAGTGCAATTGATCTATCCAAGAACCCAATTCAACACAGCAGGATGAAGCATGTTAGCATAAGACATCACTTCATTAGAGACCATGTACTCAAGGGTGAGATAAAGCTGACCTACGTCCCAACGGATGAGCAGCTTGCGGATATCTTCACAAAGCCACTGGCTCATGAACAGTTCAACATACTGAGAGAGGCCATTGGTATGTTTAATCCTCTTCAGTAAATTCCAGCTCTTAATATATATTCATGCTGAGTGAATTAACATGCTGAGTGATCTATTATTTGCTGAGTGAATAGATGTATGCTGAGTGATTAATGCTGAATGAATGAATATCACATACTGAGCAAACATAGGCACCGAGTAGTTATTTCAAACTGAGAAATCATCTGTTTGCATAAAACTGACCACTCAGAATATAAAACGCTTAGTATTCGAAACGCTGAGTATAAGATCCGTTGCATTTAATGCTAGAGCACGCGAATAGCCACCTAGGATGACGTATGCGCCGAATGTGTCATAAAAGCCAGGATCATTGTCGGTTGACAATCCCAAGGCAAAACTGACACATGGATTCGATAAGATCCACTTTTCACCGCTATAAGTAATGGGTAAATCCCCATTTTTATCTCTTTACACTTACCGAATTCTCAGGCATAAGCATTCTCTCTCTAAAAACTCTCAAGACTTCCAAATCTCTCTCTGAAACTATGACTAAGGTTTCTGTGAATATCTGCGATGCCGGTCACCCTAAGACCTATTCCGATGAACCATCTATGCAAACTACTTCGCCTGAAACGACTAAAGCCACCACACCGAGCAAAGGCAAAGCTGGCCAAGCCACTTCCTCCAAAGGAAAGCCGACCAAAGTAAGAACCTATACTAAGGTTTTCGAGGACGTCAGAGAGTGGAAGATAGACTTCTCGAGATGGTTCTCTGAGGCCTTCGTAACAACCGAGCAACCATTCTGTGAATGGATATAGAAGAATGGCTGGACTGAGCTGTTTTCAATTAGAGATTCCACTTACCCTGACCTAGTAAGGGAATTTTATCACAATCTGCGGGTTGCTGACGACAACCAGGACTATCTGGTAACCGTGGTAAAGGAGAAGACAATCTTTATCAACCCTACCTACCTTGCCAATTTGCTGAAATTGAAGAATGAGGGAACAAAGCTGAGAAGGAAGGGTGATCATGAAGGAACTGGGTACGTTGCCACCTTCTGTAAGCCCGCTGGCCATTCTGGAGAAATCTCAAGTTCATCAATGGGCCAGCACCAAAAGATGGCACACTATCTTCTGACCAATTACATCTACCCCAAGATTAATTGCACCAGCTCAGCGACAAATTTCGAGCAATGCTTCATATGGCATATGCTGACCTACAAGCCCATCAACATGCCAGTTTTCTTAATAGCCGGCTTCCAGAGGAGCACTGGAACTTTAAGGCTAGGCTCACTCATAACCAGAATCCTCAAAGACCATCAAATTGATCTCTTCGAGGAAACTGAGGCCCAAGGCTCTGAGATCACAGCTGCTACGCTGCGTGCCTTGAAGTATGACCAACCGATTAAGAAAGGCAAAAATGCTGATGAGGCTGATGAGGAGACAACTGTCTCAAAGAAGGGGAAAAGGACAAAGGCTCCAGCTGCCCGAAAAAGGAAAGTTGTTGGGACTCCTTCAAAGAAGGCTGAGCCTCAGGCCAAGAAACCTAAGTCAGCTGAGAAGAGAAGCAGGCAAGATGAGCCTAATACAGAGGAAAGACTGGAAGCTGAGCAACCTCTGAAGAAGAAGAAGAAGTCTTCAGAGCTGACCCCAATTGATGCTATCCCCACTGACATCATTGTTCCTGGTGATTCTCACTACACACAGTGTCAAGGAACTGAAGCTGAGCATCAAAAAGATGATGTGGAACTGGATGATCACTTCATCACTCAGGTGGAAGAAGAATTAGATAACTCAGATCAGGATGATGAGGAAGAAGAAGAAGAAGACAACGATCAGGATGACGCTGAGGAAACAGCGAGTGAAGAGGAAGCTGCTGACCCAACTAACACTGAGTTGGCTGCAGATAAAGTACAAGTACAAGCTAATCAGCCCAATGCTGATCAAGAAGAGACTTCTCCTTCTCACTTAGGAGAATCTATCCAAGCTGATCCCACTCCTCCTTGCAGAAGAAGATTAGTAAAGGCAACTCAGAAAACGGTCATTGACCTCCCTATTCAAAAGCCGACTAAAGATCCTTCTTCTCTGAAGCTGAAGTTTTTCAGTAAGCAAACCCCTTCTTCTCAACAAGCTTCTCTTGAAAAGCAAGCCTCTGTTTCTTCACAAAAGGAACAAGCCGACTTAAATGCTTCCGCTAACTCTACAAGCCAAATTGAGCAAGTTCTCGTCAATGTTGCTGCTCCAAGCACTGTGCTGACTCAGAACATTCCTGCCCCCATCAGCACTGAATTTATTAGGGTTACTACTTCACCAACCATAATTCCTGCCGATCAACCAACTCTTCCAAAACATCAAGTGCAGACAGAAAACTCCCTTCCAGTCACTGACCACGTCATAACTCTGACTCCTCCACAAACTGGTCATACTGAGGAAACTAGGCAACACAATGAAGGATCCCTAAGCTATCTGTATGCCACCGAGTCTGGTAGAAAACTCATCAACTCGGTGCAGTCATTAATTAAGGACATTCATCAATCTACTGAACCTACTGCTGGGTCTAGTAACAATGCATCAACTCAGCTGTCCCAAGTCACTCAGCTCTTAAATGAGGTTAAAGGACTGAAGGATCTGCTAAGTGATATGATTTCAATTCAATCACATCAGCCCAGGCAGGACTCAATAACCAAGTTGGCTGAGCTCCAACTGACAACTGTTCAACATCTTAACACTCTTCAAGGCCAATTCCAGACCTTGTCAGCTGCGAATACTTAGTATGCAACTTCTGATGAAGTTAAGATGCTCTTTGCCCAGCTTCACACTGAGCAAATTAAGACCAACAATCAGCTGGCCTCCTACTCTCAATGCTCGGTGGAGCAAATAAGCGAAGCAGTTCGACTGCTGAACTTAAATAAACAAGAGATGGACACTGATCAGATGAAGCAGAATGAGATTCTGGTCACTATCCAAAGGACCTTCACACATGTGCGTCATAATAATATCCAGCGCCAATACTATGACTCAGCCCTGCTGAAGACGTTTCATCAAGTGTTTGCTGCGCTGTCAGATACAATTACTTGGGTAGGTAAGTCTCAAGCCTACATCCTGAGCCTACTCAGTGCCGCTGAACTAGGTATACCTAAAGATGTCTTGGATGAAGGCATTATTGTTTTCGACGGCATCAATGAAAGTGCCGATAAACTTAAGGAGCTGTCCGGCGTACTGACCGCCGCTGTCTTAACTGACTCTTTTAGAATTCCTGCTCCTCCCGATGCTGACAAAACGGGGGAGAAAGAACAAGCTAGAACTCAGCAGGAGGCTCCTAGAAGCAGTCAGTCTAAGCAAAAGAAAAAGAAGTAGAATTAGGCTAGCTCAGCTTTGTTTAACTTAGTCTGTAGTCTATATGTTCTTTTATGCTCATCCTTTGCTATGTATGCTGACTACTTCACTTAAATACAATACTTGCATCTTTTATCCTAACTTGAGTTATTTCATATGATGTTGAGTATTATGTTATTATGTATCTTCAATTACATCAACTGTGTTTACTGTCTATAATACTTGTTGATTGTATCCCATGCTGATCCAATGTTTGACATTGTCCTGTATGCTTACAAAACACTGTCTCATAAGACCCATTGAACAAAATGATTACTCAGTGCACTCTGAATGTTAAATCTTCCGCTTAATACTGAGTAAAATAGAATATGTTCCATGAGCTGACCTATATCTGAAAACTGATCTTAGACTCACTCAATTAAACCTTAAAATGTTTAGAGTAAAACTAAGTCAGTAGCTCAACCCTGACGGGGGAGTTTGCTAAGTAATAATAGGTCAACTATCATGGGGGAGCTCAACACTAAGTTCCTCGCTGAATAGTTTTGTCAACATCAAAATGGGGGAGTTTGTTGAAACACCTTTCCCCATGATTTTGATTTGACAAAATTATTTAAGTAAAATTAAATATATTCTAAACACACTAAGTTTAAATACTTTGATTTATTACACTAATGTGTTTGTTCAATGTTGAGTTAAATTGTTTATAAGACATAAAGACTAAAAGGCTTAAAGCCCATACGGAAGTCAAAGCCCAAGTCAAACAGATCAAGACCACTCGGCCCGCGTGTGCAAAACGCTGTCGTTATGAACAAAACGCAGCTCAGCGAAGAGAAGGATCTAGAAGACCTTCGTTGAACAACTTCGGAATGAAGCTGCCGAGTTGAATCGACAAAGAGTACAAGACAGCAGCTGAGCAAGAACAACTTCCAGACAAAGTGTTTCTACTTTGGGTAAAGTTCAGAAGACACAGGACGCTGTCTAGTTGACCTTACCATAAATGGAGAGACATTCTGCCAAACTATCTAAAAGCTGACCGAGGATAGAAGATACTCAAATCTGATTGGCCGAGAGCTCTGAGCAAGACTAAGTGACAATGACAGGAAGCCGTTTCCCTCCAACGGTTATTTCAAAATTCGAAATGACTGATGTCTCAGACGTCTCTATAAAAAGAGCCCTTCAGTTGCTTCATTCTACACATAACTTGATCAAGCCATTACGCTGACCAAAAATCTACTCAAAGTTCTGTGAAGAAAAGCAAAGTAAATTCTTACACCAAATTATATATCTTTCGTGTAAAAGTCTAGAGTGATTATTCAATCATCTAAGGTGTCTTAGCAATTGTTGTTTAGGACAAATCTTTATCATTTCTAGAGATTAGAAAGGAGAGGCTGAGTACTCGGTTATAGTACTCAGCAAGAGATTAGGAGTGAGTAGAGGTATAGAGGAAGGTACTCTTGTTATACTCAGCTTCTAAGTTGTAAAAGGTTTGATGCTCTACCGTTAAAGAGCTCAGTAGAGAATTTGAAAGCTCGGAACGTGTTCCGGGGACAAGACATAGGCTTGGAGGCCGAACCTGGATAAATCTGCTGAGTAACATCTTTCTAACCTTAAACTCCTTAATATATATATTGCTTGCTTAAACAAAACTGACCAAGTAAAGAGGTCACGCTGAGTTGTGTTGAATTGAGTATCTGAGTTCAGGAATAAACTTAAGTGTTATCTCCTGACTCAAAGAAAGAAGCTGACTTAGTCACCAGTTGACTAAGCTAGTGTCTTAATTTACTCAGCGCGCTGTGTAATCCTTTTTCAAAGAAAAAGAAGTCAGCCTTAACGTATTAAAATTTAAAGTAGTTCCTATCCCCCCCTTGGAACTAACTTGTTACGTTATAGGGCCCGTAAGTTCCGTGGCTTGTCAATTCCTACGGTTTCCGGAGCGTCACTTCCGGTAAGGCAACACCTATATGAATCCCTAAAGATAGCCCGAATGGCGTCGGAAATCGCGTTCTCCTACACAATAATCAATTACGAGTATCAAAACAAGTAACAAACATCAACACATATATAGAAAAAGAGATTATGAAGCATAAATTATAAATATGGAGAATATAAATATGAAATCCAACCAAGCCTAGTACATAGGAAGAGTACAAGCTAATTAGCAAGTGAAAAGGGAAGAATCCACCCTCGGAACTAGCTAACCGGACTCAAGGCCGTCTCTTAGGACTTGGAGGTGAAACTTTCGAGCTTGGTGAACGAAGGTGGAACGGAACTTTGACGGAATGCCGGAATCGACGAACAAGCTCTCAAGGTGATAGAGTTTAGCTAAATAAAGCCTAAAAACAAAATCTAAAACTATGAAACAAGAGTTTAATCTATAACAAGAGTTTTTTTATATCAAAAGAGAAGCTTTTCGAAATGAGTGCTAGTCACTCCTATTTATACACATCAAGCTAGGGTAGATTTGTAATTTCACAAAGTACAAGCATGGAGCAACATTATTTTCTGCAGAATTCCCATGATACGCCTCGCGTATGATGGAGTATGCCCCACGTAATTGCCCATTCCGTCAGAAATCTCCTGCATGTGGACCAAATCCAGATCTTGTTGTCTCAAACACGCCCCGCGTAGACTGGGATGCGCCTCGCGTGTTTGAGTTTCTGAGATTTTATTGCTTAAATTGGGCCATTTACGCCCCGCGTAGCTAAGGCACGCCCCGCGTAAATGAGTCTCTGAGCTTTTTGCGTTGAAGAACTTCCTTACATGGCCTGCGTGTAAGGTGGTACGTCCCATGTAGGGTAGTTGACTCAGGGAGACCATGCAGTCTGACTTTCAGGATTAGGCTTATCATTTCTGACACATGTTCCACGCCCCGCGTGGTTGTTGATACGCCTCGCGTATTGCTGAGTAGATCCCACGTGGTACCTGTGGATAAGGCAATTATTTCTGATTAAGTGTTCCACGCCCCGCGTGAGGATTAATACGCCCCGTATATTTTGGTAGATTTTCACTTCTTGCTCGTACCTGAAATACAATTCTCGAGAGCCGAGTTAGCTTGACATTTTATTTTCTAAATTAATCAAAAATAAGGAAAATTATCCGAAAGTACAGAATTTATTTTTATTTCTTTATTTTATTTAAAACACTCTATTTTTGCAATTAAACTTATTTATTTCATCCAAAATTAAACCGTAAATCACGCTAAAAGATAGGGACGAAATGCCCCTATCAAACCTCCTCGGACTTTAAATTTTTACTTGTTCTCAAGTAAAAGAAATCGAAAGACAAGGGATTGAGATTATTAAGAAACAAACCGTCGGTTGGTTTTACCAAGTGCGTGATTCCGAAGCTAAAGTTTTATACAAAGTTTTCGGTAAGTACCTACGCAAACAGATGAGTGACCAAAACTTGCTTGAAACCTCCATGATCAAATTTAATAGGCAATATTAACGGGGGTCGATTATCTTTTGAGAACCCGATAGTACCTCACCAAGGGATTTCACTCTTACGCTCAAATTTTGGTGGGTCGGTGTTTTTGCACTCTTCTTTGCACTTACTCGAAGTCACTTTGAGTTTGCATTTTCATTCGGGTTTTTCCTCCTATGTTATGGTCTAGGCAATATTAAAAATGAACCCGGAGGGGGGTTGTAATGTGGGTGGCTTTTTAGTGGTTAATTTTTAAGAACTCGAGTCTAAACACCATTTTGATGATCGCACCGTGTTTTTATTTTGGCCTTGGCAAGTTTGTAAAATAATCTTGAAATTGCTCGGGTGGAGCTTGAGAATGCCTTTTGCTCTTTATTGTGTTTTTCTTTTTCTTTTTTTTTTTGTTTTGAGAGCGGCACAAAAACGATTTGAAAGCTTATGGTGCTTATTTATCAAGGCCTTGGCTTATTTTTGGGTGCGATTTGATTTTGTTGGTATTTAAACAAGAGGAAAAAGGGTTAATTGTTAAAAGGGTATTAGCAAGAAAAGTCGGTTATTAGGCTCGAGGGGGTTTCCTAGAGGTTGATGAAAACGAGAAAAAATAATTTAAGAAAAGAATTATACTAAGTGGGTCCGTTTTATCATCTATTGCCATTTTAACCAAAATAAGTGTACTTAACCCGGTATTAGGTGCAAACTCTATGAGTCGAGTGAAGTCAAAGCTCTCGAAAAATTGTGAAAGAAATAGAGTTCTCGTACGAACTCTTTTAGGCTCAAAATATCTCACAAAATTTTGGGTTAAATTGTGTACGTTCAAGTTCTCGTTCAAATTTTCAACTATCCCATTTTTATTGCCTTTTTAAATTTCATTATAGAGATAACTTTTGGGTTAGGACTCAATGTTCTTGTTTGGTACGAACCTAGGCTTTGCATAAATTCTAGAACTTCAAAATTAAGACTAAAATTTCTTAATAAAACCGATCCTTTGTGTTAATATCTTTACATCTAAGGACAAACAACGGAACTTTAATTAATTTCCAAGGGAGGTAGTGTGTCGGAAAAATTAAAGAATCGATACATTAGTTTAATTATTTTGTTGTTTATTTTATTGTTATTTTTTGTTTTTGTTAGTGCAAAACAAACGATAAGTGCGAGGTTGCACGGCCCTCCTTGTTATTAAAATGACGCATATTCCAAGGGCGTCGCAAAAGAAAAGAGAAACAAAAACAAAAATGAAGATTGAATTTAAAGTAAAAATAGGACCCTTGAAGGTCAGGTCCTACGCGAGGCGTGCCCATATAGGCGCCCCACGTAGGAGGTGCAATTCTAGCCATTTTTGGCCAGAGACTCAAATACGCGGGGCGCAGGAAGGGGGGCGCCCCGCGTGTTTGAGTTTCTGGGATTTTCATGCAAGAAAAATGACTAACACGCGGGATGTACTTAGAGGGGCGCCCCGCGTGGTTTGTCAAAATGGTGCCAGAGACCCAACTGCGCGGGGCGTGCTGGTGTGTACGCCCCGCGTAAGGAACTTGGATCAAAATGGGATTTGTTTTTGTGATTTTTAATTTGAAGAAGAAAGGAAAGAAAACAACCGGATATGATACATATATACAAATGGTTTGAGGGGCGCAAACCGAGGCTACGTTTAGAGTCAGAGTAGCTCGACTTTTTTCGGATGTGTGCATGCTTACGGTGTTTGGAGGAATGTGGCTTCGCCGTGTTGTGGAAGAGTGCCTCCGCAATATATTTTCAGGCGGTGGCCGTTCACCCGGTGAGTTGTGTTGTCGGAGCCTTAGATGTCGACCGCTCCGGATGAGTGGGCATTAATAACGGTGTACAGTCCCGACCACCGACTTTTTAATTTTCCTGGAAACAGGCGGAGGCGAGAATTATATAGGAGGACTTGGTCTCCCTTGTTGAATTCCCTGATTTGCACGTGCTTGTCGTGCCATTTCTTCGTACGTTCCTTGTAAATCTTGGCATTTTCGTACGAACCGAGACGAAGTTCATCAAGGGTATTGAGTTGGAGGAGACGTTGGTCCCCGGTGGCCTGCACATCAAAATTTAGAAATTTCAGAGCCCAATAGGCCTTACGTTCCAATTCCACCGGTAAATGACACGATTTCCCGAAAACTAAACGGTAAGGAGACATCCCGATAGGCGTTTTAAACGCCGTTTGGTAGGCCCAAAGAGCGTCGTCGAGCTTGAGGCTCCAGTCTTTCCTAGAGGAGCTAACCGTTTTTTCTAAGATACGTTTTAGTTCGCTAGGGTGTGGAGACTCGGTGTGCAACCCCATATTTTTGTAAGAGTTGGTCTAATTGACGATTGCAAAAGTGGGAACCCCCGTCACGAATGATAGCTCGAGGGGTTCCAAACCGAGTAAAGATGTTTTTCTTTATAAATTTCCCTACCACCTTAGAGTCATTTGAGGGTAAGGCAACGGCCTCCACCCATTTGGAGACATAGTCAACCGCCACAAGAATGTAGGAGTTGTTATGCGACTTAGGGAAAGGCCCCATAAAGTCTATCCCCCAAACATCAAAAAGTTCGCAAACTAGGATCCCGTGTTGGAGCATTTCATGTTTACGGGAGATATTCCCGCTCCGTTGACAAGCGTCACATGATTTGATGAAGTCTTGGGAATCCTTGGACAAGGTAGGCCAGTAAAAACCATATTGTAGAACCTTTGCCATGGTCCGACTAGGGCCAAAGTGGCCCCCCCGGCTCTTGGGTGTGACACATATGCAACACATGATTTACGTCTTCTTCCGGTATTCACCTAGGAATGATATTATCAGCACAAGATTTAAACAAGTAAGGTTCTTCCCAAAAATAGTTCTTAGCATCGTGAAAGAACTTCCTACGCTGCTTGTAAGTAAGGTGCGGGGGAAGAATATTACCGGCTTTGAAGTTCGCCATATCGGCGTACCAAGCTAAAGGTGTTACCGCATAAAGAGTTTCGTCGGGAAAGGTCTCCTTGATCTCCACAACTTCCGGAGATGCGGCTTGCTCGCTTTGTAATCAAGAAAGATGGTCGGCGATGACATTCTCCACTCCTTTTTTATCCCTAATTTCGATGTCAAATTCTTGTAGGAGTAGAATCCACTGTATCAATCGTGGTTTGGCATCCTGCTTAGTCATTAGGTACTTGAGAGCTGCGTGGTCAGTGTATACGATAATTTTGGATAACACGAGATATGATCTAAATTTATCGAAAGCAAAAACTACAGCAAGCATCTCTTTTTCCGTAATGGAATAGTTTTGTTGGGCTTCATTGAGCGTTTTGCTCGCATAGAAAATGGGGCGGAAAATTTTATCCACCCGTTGGCCCAAACAAGCACCTACAGCCAAATCACTCGCATCACACATAAGTTCAAAGGGGAGACTCCAATCGGGTTTCACCATGATGGGTGCATTAATTAGTTTTTCCTTTAGCATGTTAAATGCAAGTAAACATTCGGAGGAAAAACTAAATTCCGCATCCTTTAAGAGGAGTTGGGTCAAGGGGGTTGCTATTTTAGAAAAATCTTAATGAATCGCCTATAAAACCCCGCATGACCTAAGAAACTCCGTATCCCTTTAACATTGATTGGAGGAGGCAATTTCTCAATCACCTCAATCTTGGCCGGCTCGACCGCGATTCCCTCCCCGGACACCTTGTGTCCTAAAACAATACAATCTTGAACCATAAATTGACACTTTTCCCAACTAAAAGCTAGGTTAGTGTCCTCGCAACGTTGAAGGACTTTATCAAGATTGCTCAAATAAATTTCGAAGGATGACCCAAAAACAAAAAAAATCGTCCATGAAGACTTCCATGAAATCCTCAATCATCTCAGAGAATATAGCCGTCATGCACCGTTGAAAGGTGGCGGGAGCGTTACAAAGCCCAAACGGCATTCGCCTATATGCAAATGTCCCATATGGACAAGTAAATGTCGTCTTTTCTTGATCCGAAGGATCAACAGGGATTTGCATGTAGCCGGATAGGCCATCTAAGGTACAAAAGAATTTATGTCCCGCCATTATTTCCAACATTTGGTCAATGAACGGCAAGGGAAAATGATCTTTTCGGGTGGCTTCATTTAGTTTCCTATAATCAATGCATACTCGCCACCTCATTACTTTTCGTGTGGGAATTAATTCCCCTTGATCATTTTCCATCACCGTAGTGCCCCCCTTTTTGGGGACGCATTGGATCGGACTAACCCATGGACTATCGGAGATAGGAAAGATTATACCTACGTCGAGGAGTTTGATTACCTCGGCCTTCACTACCTCTTTCATGTTGGGGTTAAGTCGTCATTGCGGCTGCACGGAGGGTTTGACTTTATCCTCCATAAAGATGCGGTGTGTGCAAATGGTGGGGCTAATCCCTTTAATGTCATGAATGGTCCATCCAAATGCGCCCTTGTGTTTTTGTAACACCGCAATTAACGCTTCCTCCATTTCCTCTGTCAAAAGTGAAGAGATAACAACCGGTAAGAAATTAGGAGGTTGCAAAAATACATATTTTAAATTATGAGGCAAGGGTTTAAGTTCTAAAGTCGGAGGCTCCTCGAGAGAGGACTTCGGCTTTGCTTTGCTGTCCCGGTCCAAACCCTCGAACCGGCTCCTTGCCAACAGACACTGTTCTATTTCAGGGGAGTATTCGAATGGCTTGTTCAATGGCTCCTCATCCAAATGCTCATTACCATCTACTCCCGAAGAGGTTCCCGTAGAGGACCTAACACAAAAATCCTCAACAAAAAGATCAATAGAGTCTACGGAATTTAAAAAGTTACAATCCTCCATGGTATTAGATGGGAATTTCATGGAGTTGTATACGTTAAACTCTACCTCTTCGTCTTGCAACCGTAGGATGAGCTTACCTTCGTGGACGTCAATGAGAGTCCTACCTGTTGTAAGAAATGGTCATCCTAGGAGGATCGGTACCGAATCGTCTTCCGCCATATCGAGTACTACAAAATCGGCGGGGAAAATGAACTTGTCCACTTTCACTAAGACATCCTCCATAACTCCTTTTGGCCGGGCAATGGATCTATTGGACAACTGGAGCGTCATATTGGTAGGCTTTGGATCTCCCAAGACGAGCTTCCTAAAAACAGATAAAGGCATTAGATTGATACTAGCACCCAAATCGCATAAAGCTCTTCTAAACTCAACATTACCAATCGTGCAAGGGATAGAAAAACTTCCTAAATCTTTGAGTTTAGGTGGGAGTTTATTTGTTATAATCGCGGAGCATTCCTCCGTGAGCACTACTGTTTCATTATGATCTAACTTCCTCTTTTTGGCGAGGATTTCTTTAAGAAACTTTGCATATGTAGGCATTTGTTCCAATGCTTCCGCAAGCGGGATATTAATGTGAAGTTTCTTAAAAATCTCCAAGAACTTGCCATATTGGTGATCCAATTTTTCCTTTTTAAGTCATTGCGGAAAAGGGAGATTCGGTACGTAAGCCCCAATTGGATCACACACATTCTCATTTTTATTCAAGGAAGTTATAGGTTTTGGATCCGAACCGGGGTTGCTTACCACTTCCGGTTCGACGCTTACCTTTGGAGCAGTGGGAATCACTTTTGGAACCGGTGGTTCCAAACCCTTACCACTACGGAGAGTTATCGCTTGTGCGGTCTCCCGATCCTTAGGCTTTGGGTTTAGTTCGGTGTTAGTCGGGAGAGACCCATGTTGTCTCTCTTGTTGTTGGCGATTCAATTGGGCCACTTGACGTCCCAAATCCCTGCAAAATGTCTCATTGTTAGCAAGACGGGAAGATATTTCTTTAAGGAGATAAATTACCGTAGAGTCTTGCGCATTGTTAGGAGGTTGAAAGTTTTGTCCTCTTCGGTCATGAGGGAATTGGCCCAAATTTTGCTCCTTGGACTCATTATGGGGTTCGGATGGGGGCTTCAACACATTCCGATTATTACCATGAGACAAGTTCGGGTATTGGTGTTGAGGCCTCCATCCGTTGTTATTGTTGTCACGGTGGTGATAAGCGTTCGAGTTATGAGAGGAGTTATAATAAGAATTATACCTTTGTTGCTTCCCTACATAACTTACGCTTTCGGCATCGCCGGCAAAAGGGCTTCCGGCTTGACAATCCTTACCATGGTGATCACCTCCGCAATGTGAGCACATCAGGACCTGTGCCGTATTTTTGAGGCTCGTTTGTGCCATTAAGGCATCTAACTTTTTATTTATTTCAACCATGAAGAGCTGGGGAGCCTCGTCTTCCACGGCAAAAGTTTAATGTCGCGAGGGTCCAGCAAGCCGATCTTCTTGCCATTGGACACTTTTCCTAGCTAATTCGTGGATGAGTTTGTAAGCCTCGCTTGCCGATTTTCGAAACAAATCCCCACCTGCAGCAGAATCAACGGTTGCACGATTAGTGGGTGTTAAACCATGGTAGAAGGTACTTACCAAATCATGCTTAGGAATATCATGGTGGGGATAGCTTCGGAGCAACTTTCAGAACCTAGCCCAAGCTGAATGGAGGGCCTCGTATTCAAGTTGCCTAAAGGAAGTGATATCGTTCCTCAACTTAACCATTTTGGAAGGCGGGAAGTAGTAAGAAAGGAACTCCCTCTCAAGCTCCTCCCATGATGTGATTGATCCCACCTCCAACGAGTGCAACCATTCCAACGCTTGTCCTGTCAAACAGAAAGGAAATAATTTTAGTTGGATGGCCTCAACCGGAACACCGTTTTGCCGAGAAGTTTCGGCACACATAAGAAATTTATCAAGGTGTTCGTTAGGGTTTTCATGGGGTTCCCCTCCGAATTGACCAAGTTGTTGGATTAGTTGGATCATGCTAGTCTTTATTTCATATGTGTCGGCCGGAATGGTGGGGGCAACGATTCCGTTGCGGTTTTAGGGGCGATGCGGAGCAAGAATCTCCATCATCGAGCGCATGTCATTGCCTCCACCATTGCGGGTGTTATTCACGGGTTGCTCCGGCGGCCTTTGGTTGACCTCGGGCTGGTTAGCTTCGTTGTTGAGGTTTGCCATTTTCTCTCTCTGAATCCTACAAAGAGTACGTTCAATTTCGAGACCAATAGGAACGAGAGTATCACTCCGAGATCGGGTGTGCATAAAATAAAATAAAATATAAATAAGAAAAAATGTTGTTAGTAAAAAGTATATACGAAAAGAAAGTATATATAAACAATTTATACAAAAAGAATTCTTAAACTAACAATAAAACGTTTTTGTCTAATATTGCAAGATATTATAAATCCACGGCAACGGCGCCAAAAACTTGATGTGGTAAATGGCTAGTAGGTAGAGTTTCTACGACGAAATATATATTATGATAAGTGCGTTATGGCTATGGATGTGATCTTCCTAATTACTTAATCTCTACTAGACGCTATGACTTGGGGGCAAGTGTACCCCGTCGTATCAAGTAATAATCCGGTTAAGACCGGGTATCGAATCCATGGGATTTATAACTGCAAGTATTAAACGACTCGGTTTTATGTGTTATCTAAGCGGCGAATACTTTGAGTTGATTCGGGGAACAACTACAAACTACTCCTAACTATGGTTGAGACGAATTTAATAGCAACAACTCTACGAAATGATGCGGATGGCGGTAAGTTATAAATATGACAAACAATGACTCCCAATATATATACGGTTAATGGTTTACTCTTGCAATGATGACTACGTGTAGTGTGACCGACCCGTGAAGTACTTAGACTACGTGGTTCCTAGTCAAGGCGTGTCTAATGCTTAGGATCAGAAATTAGGGCCCGTAAGTTCTGTGGCTTGTCAATTCCTACGATTTCTGGAGCGTCACTTCCGGTAAGGCAACACCTATATGAATCCCTAAAGATAGCCCGAATGGCGTCGGAAATCGTGTTCTCCTACACAATAATCAATTACGAGTATCAAAACAAGTAACAAACATCAACACATATATAGAAAAAGAGATTATGAAGCATAAATTATAAATATGGAGAATATAAATATGAAATATAACCAAGCCTAGTACGTAGGAAGAGTACAAGCTAATTAGCAAGTGAAAAGGGAAGAATCCACCCTCGAAACTAGCTAACCGGACTCAAGTCCGTCTCTTAGGACTTGGAGGTGAAACTTTCGAGCTTGGTGAACGGAGGTGGAACAGAACTTTGACGGAATGCCGGAATCGACGAACAAGCTCTTAAGGTGATAGAGTTTAGCTATATAAAGCCTAAAAACAAAATCTAAAACTATGAAACAAGAGTTTAATCTATAACAAGAGTTTTTTTATATAAAAGAGAAGCTTTTCGAAATGAGTGCTAGTCACTCCTATTTATACACATCAAGCTAGGGTAGATTTGTAATTTCACAAAGTACAAGCATGGAGCAACATTATTTTTTGCAGAATTCCCATGATACGCCTCACGTATGGTGGAGTACGCCCTGCGTAATTGCCCATTCCGTTAGAAATCTCCTGCATGTGGACCAAATCCAGATCTTGTTGTCTCAAACACGCCCCGCGTAGACTGGGATGCGCCTTGCGTGTTTGAGTTTCTGAGATTTTATTGCTTAAATTGGGCCATTTACGCACCGCGTAGCTAAGGCACGCCCCGCGTAAATGAGTCTCTGAGCTTTTTGCATTGAAGAACTTCCTTACACGGCCTGCGTGTAAGGTGGTACGTCCCACGTAGGGTAGTTGACTCAGGGAGACCATGCAGTATGACTTTCAGGATTAGGCTTATCATTTCTGACATATGTTCCACGCCCCACGTGGTTGTTGATACGCCTCGCGTATTGCTGAGTAGATCCCACGTGGTACCTGTGGATAAGGCAATTATTTCTGACTAAGTGTTCCACGCCCCATGTATTTTGGTAGATTTTCACTTCTTACTCGTACCTGAAATACAATTCTCGAGAGCCGAGTTAGCTGACGCTTTATTTTCTAAATTAATCAAAAATAAGGAAAATTATCCGAAAGTACGGAATTTATTTTTATTTCGTTATTTTATTTAAAACACTCTATTTTTGCAATTAAACTTATTTATTTCATCCAAAATTAAACCGTAAATCACGCTAAAAGATAGGGACAAAATGCCCCTATCAATCGCCCCCCTTAGTAATTGGGCATTATTGGGCCCATTTGGGCTTTCGTCAATTAATTAACATCTGTCTCTCTTTTGGGTTCCAAGTCTTATGTGTGACCCATTAGGTTCTTATTGCTTTTAGCCGTATGCAACTATTAAATTAATTTTCAAAGAATTATATTTAATCTTTTGCATAACGGAATGATGTACAAAGTATGTGATTAGCAAGTCCGTAATCATTCCCCCAGAGCTATAAGAAGACAGGTTGACTCTGTCGTTGACCTTTCCGTATTAGTTACAGTATAATTCGATCCTTTATCAACTACGTCCTTGAACTGAATCTTATGACTATGGATAATGCCAAGTCACATATAGCGAGACATTCGTTTTACTTGTTCTGGCCGAGTCAACTCCAATTAGATAGGTTAAGAGAAATCCGCATTTCAATCTTAAGTTATCACCTTGCAAGGATTTAGAGTCAAGTCTTCCACAAGCGATCCATGGACATATCTCCCATTTATCGGGAGTGATAAATGCTCAATCTAATGTATAAAGATCCCGCAATTACTTCCTGTGATACCCAACCTCTGCTATTCACACCCCAGAGTCATCTCTGTTAAGGATCGTGTTACAACAGGATCAAAGCGTCACATTCCGTAATCCAGAATTACCAATTAACATTCCTTTGAGTCTGAGGATTATTTATAGCTATTAATACCAATGAGATGAACAGGTGACAATGATGAATCTACCCATCCTGTTATCTCAAGTCGGGTCCCCAATCCTAATGAACTTCTTTTCATCGGATCCATGTAACTGTCCAGATATCTGTATATATGAAGCTTGTGAGATCAGCTTTCTGTTGGGACAGAAGACATTGTTACATGCAAGTCTCAACAGTGATATGTCAATCCTGAACATATTACTTGACTTAGGGTGGTTTTAAGTTTATTAGTTTATTATAAAGTTTCGTCTCACTTCATGCTTGTATGAACACTTTATAATCACTTTAAACAAACTTACGGATTTCCTTTTATTAGACTTTATTTAGTTCTTAAAAGGGATTGACTTTATATAGTTATAAAACATATATCTCATTAAAAAAAAGATATAAAGAACACTTCATTTACATTAAGTTTGTATCCTAGAACAATTGTCTTATAGGACACTAAACCCCAACACGTTCCACGAGCTTCTTTGCCTTATCCTTCTGTTGTTTTCCTTTCGAGGAGGTGGCTTGGTCATCCTTGGTTTGCTTCCTTGGTGTAGTGACCTTAGAATGGTCACACTGACCAGGTTCTTGAGACTTGGTGGGAGATGGAGGGTTTTCATCGGAGCGATTATCGGCGT
Source organism: Euphorbia lathyris (assembly GCF_963576675.1). Lineage (NCBI taxonomy): Eukaryota > Viridiplantae > Streptophyta > Magnoliopsida > Malpighiales > Euphorbiaceae > Euphorbia > Euphorbia lathyris. Next base: position 33,731,492 of record NC_088913.1, on the reverse strand, counting down.
AACCGGCACCGGAGACATTCTGAGAATCTTTTGTCATGATTCTTAGAGAAGTTTGAGAAGTTTTTGGAATTTTTAGAGAAGAGTTTTTGAATACCAGAGATTTCTAAGCGTAAAGAGGTAAGAGTGGGAAATCGTTCACTATTTATAGAGATGTCGAGTTGATCTGAAGCGTTAAGGTGGCCATTTGACCTCGAGATACTCAATCGACAAAGATTCTGGCATTTATGACACATTCGGTGCATGTATATTCTAATTATTGCGCTTACGTCATCCTAGGTAGCTATTTAATTCGCGTGTTATGCATTAAGTTTTGCAACGGATATTTACTCAGTGTTAAGGATTTCAAACGTTTAAAGTTCTGATTAGTCAGTGTTACGCAAAGGAACAATTCGTGTGTTTAATCACTCGGTTTAAGATAACCACTCAGTGTGTATATCTACTCAGCACGTAATAGATATTGATTTAGCATAAATCACTCAGCATGGTAATCAACTCAGCATGCATATATCGCATATTATACTTGGAATTTACTGAAGAGGATTAAACATACTAATGGCTTCTCTAAGTATGTTGAATTGCTCACGAGCCAGTGGCTTTGTGAAGATATCAGCAAGCTGCTCATCCGTTGGGACATAGGTCAGCTTGATCTCTCCCTTGAGTACATGATCTCTGATGAAGTGATGTCTTATGCTGACGTGCTTCATCCTGTTGTGGTGGATTGGGTTCTTTGATAGGTCAATGGCACTCTTGTTGTCACATTTGACTTCAATTGTTTTAGTCTGAACGCCGTAATCTTTAAGCTGTTGCTTAATCCATAGGACTTGAGCAACACAGCTTCCAGCAGCAATGTACTCAACTTCAGTGGTTGACAGGGCTACTGACGCCTACTTCTTGCTAAACCAGGACACAAGACAGCTTCCAAGGAAGTGGCATCCTCCCGAGGTGCTTTTTTGTTCAAGCTTGTCTTGTCCATAGTCAGCGTCAGTGTATCTGTTATCGTCATAATTTATAGCATTTTTAGTATTTAATTACTAGCTATTTTGTACCATTTTAATAAATTTTAATGATGGTTTTTGTATTTTTCTTCATTTTATGTGTCTAAGCCACTTTATGTGTTTTCTAGGCATTTTCGCAAGGTTTTCGGTACAAATAATCAAGTCGGGGCTTAAGGCGGCAGCTCGGGAAGTAAAAGAGACAAGAAAAGAGGATCTTTAGTGACACCCAGCGTGCACTTCGTCGCGGATAGGTGCTGCAAGATAAGAGTCTAATTGTTCACACTAGGACAGATTTGACACATTTTCGTATTTTCAACTTTTCTCCCTCATACGGACTCGGATTGAGGCGATTCAAAATGCGTTGGAAAGCTAAGAGAAAGATGAACAAATGTTTAATAATAATCATCTCCAAATTCGAAGTGCATCAGGCCCAGAAAATTATCCAAAGTTGATGAATATGTTGAAGCCTAAGATTCCTTTGACATTTCAACTCCTAAATTATTAAAATCTTCCCCCCATGCTCTCTTAAATGCTAAATTTAGATGATAAGGAGTGGGAGGCCATAAGGATGACTTGGTCTTTGGAAATTTGTGTACCATTTTACTATAAAAGGAGGCCTTGGGTGCCATTTGAAGACACACCAAGCTTAGGCTTAATTCTTCCCTCTATAATGTTATTTTGTTGATTCTTATCCTTAAGAATTAGTTGTTTGTGTTGTTCTTATTGTTGTTAGAGTGTTATTTGTGCAAAAGTTCATCTAATAAAAGTAAGTTTCAAGTTACCGAAGAAGTTCGTTCGGTAATCGTCACTACGGTTTCTTCTAAACTTTAATCTCTTTTATTAATATGAACACTATTATCTATCTTTCTAAAATGTGTTTTAATCTAATGATGGGCTAAACCCCTCTTAACTAAGGCTAAAAGTGGATCTTAACCTTAATTATGTGGTAATTACGTTTAACCTATTTAAGTTATCTTTATCCTTTTGGAGAACTAACTTATGATTCTTAATGCTTGTAGGGGATGGGCCAACTCTCTACTTGGATATAATTAATCGTTTATATTGACCGTGATTAAATTGATTAATCGAAATTCATAAGTTGGACCTAATGACCATTTAGTGTGGCTTATTAGTTTTCCAAGGTTTTTCATGAATCTTATTACAAATCTTTAATTTATTACTTGAGCCGGACCAAGGGAAAGTAATAAATCGAAGGTTTGGAAATAAGAAAACTTAATGCTTCTTTGGATTAATTACTTGAGCCGGACCAAGGGAAAGTAATTAATCGAAAGTTTAGAACTAATTACTCGAGCGGTTTTTCTTGAATCTTAGGTAATCACTTTAGCCGGACCAAGGTAAAGTAGGTTAAAAAGGTTTAGATTTAATCTTGTTACAAATCTTAGACTTATTACTTGAGCCGGACCAAGGGAAAGTAATAAATCGAAGGTTTGGAACTAAGAAAACTTAATGCTTCTCTTGATTAATTACTTGAGCCGGACCAAGGGAAAGTAATTAGTCGAGAGTTTAGAACCGATCTCGAGAACTATTAGTTAATAAGAAAAATCGCCATCTTAAAAAGGATAAACAACTTAAAAGGGGTTAAGTGTTTTACCAAGCAAAGAGGTTAAGTGAAGCTAGAAGCCTTAGTTTCTTTTATTATAAGTAATCTCTCACTTAATTTGTGTAATTTTTATTTCACTTCTTGCTTAAGTCTTAGCTTGGTTGTCCAACAAACTCTACATTTCGGTTGTTTAAATAATAGATAGTAAGCAAAGAGATTAGTACTTATAATCACCATCCTCGTGGGAACGATACTCTACTTTCACTTTATTACTTGATACACGACTAAGGTACACTTGCCTTCACATGCACGTATACGTAAAACGCGCATAAGTATCCAATGAGTGTGAAATCATGAGTATTGGGATACCATAAACCTGCATTCACTGAGCCTTGCAAATATCTAAGGATTCTTTTTACAGCTATGTAATGAGATTCCTTAGGGTTAGATTGATATCTAGCACAATAACATACTGAGAACGGAATGTCCGGCCTACTAGCAGTTAAGTAGAGTAGAGAGCCAATCATACCTCGGTACAATCTGCTGTCTACTGACTTACCATTTTCGTCAGTTCAGAGGACAGTGTCAGTGCCCATAGGGGTAGATATTGACTTGCAATTCTCAAGTTCATACTTCTTCAATATCTCCTTAGCATACTTAGTTTGACTGATGAAGATGCCATTTTTCCCTTGTTTGATTTGAAGTCCAAGGAAGAAGTTGAGTTCTCCCATCATTGACATTTCAAACTCAGTCTGCATTTGCTTACTAAATTCCTTGCACATTGACTCGTTAGTGGCACCAAAAATAATGTCATCAACATATATCTGAGCCAGTATGGTATCTTTACCCTTCCTCTTAATGAATAAGGTTGTATCAGATTTACCTTTGACATAATTTCTAGTCAGCAGGAAACTGGTCAGCCTCTCATACCAAGCACATGGTGCTTGCTTGAGGCCATACAGAGCCTTTTTGAGTTTATAAACGTGGTTTGGGAACTTGGGATCCTCAAACCCTGGAGGCTGATTAACATAGACTTCCTCGTTTATAACTCCATTAAGGAATGCACTCTTAACATCCATTTGAAATAATTTAAAGTTCATGTAGCTTGCATATGCACATAAAATTCTTATAGCCTCTAGCCTTGCCACTGGGGCGAAGGTCTCACCGTAGTCAATACCTTCTTGCTGACTGTAGCCCTGAGCTACAAGTCTTGCTTTGTTCCTGACCACGTTCCCTTGTTCATCCAGCTTGTTGCGGAAAACCCATCTTGTTCCTATGGTCTTCTGGCTTTTTGGTTTTGGCACTAAGTCCCATACTTCATTTCTTCTGAACTGATCAAGTTCTTCTGGCATTGCATTCATCCAGAACTCATCGTACTCAGCTTCAGCGAAGTTCTTTGGTTCCTCAACTGAGACGAATGCTACGTTGCTGAGGTATCTCCTGAGTTGATTTCTTGTCATCAGGGTGTTTTCAGCAGCATCAAGAATGGCACTTTCTGAGTGTCCTCTTGGTATTTTGATCTCTTTTGGAAGAGTGATGTCTTGAGCTGGTTGTGTTTCAACAATCTCTGCAGGTGTAGATTGGTCAGTGAAAACAATTTGAGTTTCGCCTTTACCTTTGTTCAGACCTTGAGGTAGTGACTCAGCGGCTGTTTCTTGGTCAGCGGGTGCTGAGTATGGATCATCCTCAGTCAGCTGCTTATCTTTTCCTGCAGGGTTAGTTTCATCGAACTCAATGTGTACCGACTCTTCTAAGACCTGAGTTCGTTTATTGAAAACTCTGTATGCTTTGCTGTTTGTTGAGTAGCCTAAAAAGATAGCTTCATCAGCTTCTGAGTCAAACTTAGCTAGGATGTCTTTGGTATTTAGAATAAAACATTTACAGCCGAAGGCACGAAAGTATCCAATGTTGGGCTTTCGTCCTTTCCAAAGTTCGTAGGGGGTCTTCTTTAATATGGGTCTAACTAGAGCCCTATTAAGAATGTAGCACGCTGTGTTGACAGCTTCTCCCCAAAAGTACTTTGGAAGCCTATGCTCACTCAGCATTGTCCTGGCTATTTCAACCAAGGTTCTGTTTTTCCTTTCAACAACCCCATTTTGCTGAGGCGTTCTAGGAGCAGAAAAATTATGGTCAATGTCGTTGGCTTCACAGAATTCAACAAACTGTTGGTTCTTAAATTCTCCACCATTATCACTTTGGATGTGAGCTAACTTAAGGTCTTTCTCATTTTCAAGTTTTCTTACTAAAGTAAAAAATGTCTCAAAGGTTTCATCCTTGCTGCTCAGCAAGATGATCCAAGTGTACCAAGAAAAGTCATCTACAATGACCAAGGAAAATCTTCTACCACCCAAGCTCAGCAGCTGGACTGGACCGAAGAGATCCAAGTGTAGCAACTCTAATGGACGCTTAGTTGAGACAATGTTTTTACTATGAAAAGATTGTTTGGTTTGTTTTCCAGCTTGACAAGCGTGGCATAATTGATCTTTTTCGAACTTAAGTTCTGGCAGTCCCTCAACTAATTGCTTTCTTGCTAATTTGGCCAGGAGGTCCATGCTTACATGACCAAGTCTCCTGTGCCATAGCCAGGAATTTTCTTCCTTTGACACTAAGCATACAGTTTTTGAAAATTTCTTTTCTAAATTCAGCATAAAGACATTATCAATATGAGGGGCAGTTAAAATCAACTCATTTGTTTTACCCTCGAATATTTTACATCCAGTGTCATCAAATATAACTTTTCTCCCATTGTCACATAGCTGAGCTACGCTGAGTAAGTTATATTTGAGTCAGCTGACTAGGGAGACTGACTCAATAGTAGGATTACCACCAACGGTTCCTGACCCTACTATCTTACCCTTTTTGTTGTCTCCGAAACTTACACTTCCACCTCGTTTACGCACAAATGTGATGAACTGAGTTTCATCACCAGTCATATGCCTCGAGCATGCGCTGTCAATGTACCACATCTTTGACTTCTCAGCATACCTCAGGCTTACCTACAATATAGCTAGTTATCTTTAGGTACCTAAGTCTTTTTGGGTCCTTGTTTGTTAGGCTCAGCAGGTAAAGCATCATACTTAATCTTATGCCGAAACACTTGGACAGTGTGTCCATGTTTTCCGCAGAAGTCACAGCTGACCTTCCGTTTGGGATATCTCACCGACTGGTCAGCACCCCAGTGCTGAGCATGCCAGCACACCTTTGTGGTGTGTCCCTTCTTCCCACAGAAGTCACACTGGACATTCCGCTGAGGATTCCATCTCTGCTGACTAGTACTTTGGTACTGAGTGTTCAGAGGAATGTTTCTTTTATTCGGAAACTTGAGTTGATTCTGAATAGATGTGACATCCTTTTTCAGTTTCTTAGAATCTGATTGGACCTCAGAGACAAACTTTTGCATAGTTTCTACGTTGCTATGCAAGGTTGAGTTGTCTTGGAGAAGATATCAAAGGTCACCCAGTTTGACCTCCTCAATCTCGTCACATCGCCTGCGGAGTGCTCTAACCTTCTTGTTACACTTTTTGATAAGTGTGTAGAGGTCACTCAGGGCATTTATCATTTCATTTCTGAGCAGGGGTAGTGATATTACCTCAGTTGAGTGTGCCTCATCGTCAGATGCAACGGAGGGGTCAGCATGCTCAGAAACACAAGGCTCAGCAAGCTCATCTGCCATGAAGCAGATCTTTGCTGACTCAGTGGCATCGTCTCCTAATGATGATGACTCATCACTATCACTCTAGGTTGCTACCATTGCCTTCTTGCTGTTCTTCTTTTCCTTCCTTAAGGTAGGACAGCTTGATTTGATATGGCCAGTTTGATGACATTCAAAGCATGTAATAGGCTTTGAGCTGTCCTTCTTGTACTTGCTGTCGCTGGACTCAGCTTTGTACTTGTCAAACTTCTTGTAAGGCTTCTTAGAATATTTATCATTCTTTCTGAATAGACTTTTCATCTTTCTAGTGAACATTGCCATTTCTTCATCATCTGTTGAGCTGCCATCAGTGGAGTCAGCTTTCATGACAATGGACTTTTGCTTCTTGTCTTCAGACTTCTCCTTCACCTCAAAGTTCTTCATTGAGATCTCATGGGTCAGCAGCGAGCCAATGAGTTCATCATACTTGTAGGTGGTTAAGTCTTGAGCTTCCTCAACAACAGTTTTCTTGGCTTGCCAGCTTTTAGGAAGACTCCTCAGTATCTTCTTGACTTGCTCTTCCTCAGTAAAGATCATGCCAAGTCTCTTGAGCTCGTTGATTATGTTTGTGAATCTTGAGTTCATGTCAGAGATTCCTTCATCATCATTCATTTCAAAGAGCTCGTACAACCTCATATGCTGGTTCACCTTGGACTCCTTAACTTTGTTGGTTCCTTCGTAGGTGACCTCCAGTTTCTTCCAGATCTCCTGTGCTGACTCACAACCTGAAATTTTGTTGTACTCTGCAGCATCTAAGGCACAGTGAAGCATGTTTATAACCGAAGCATGATTTTGTAGCTTCTTAAGATCATCTTCTGTCCACTTAGTCTCAGCTTTAACAACCGTTTGGCCGTCAATAGTTTCAACAGGAACAAATGGGCCTTGGACTATAGAAAGCCATGCACTCATATTTGTTTCCTGAATGAAATTTTTCATTCTGCTCTTCCAAAAGGTATAGTTAGACCCAAAGAACAGAGGAGGCCGAGTAATGGACAGTCCCTCAGGTAAAATCTGAGTTGTCTGATTTCCTGGGAGGAAACGAGTGCTGTTCTTAGCCATTGTGGGGATCAGCTCAAGATAGTTATATCTTGCTCAGTGAGCTTTTAGGCTCTGATACCACTTGTTGGTCCCTTATAACGTGACAAGGTTAGTTCCAATGGGGGGGGGGGGGGGGGATAGGAACTATTTAAAATTTTGTCCGTTAAGGCTGACTTCTTTTCTTAAGAAAATATTTACACAGCGGCACTAAGTAGTTCTAAGACACAAGCTTAGTCAACTTGTGACTAAGTCTGTTTCTTTCCTTGAGTCAGGAGATAGCACTTAGAGTCTATTCCTGAACTCAGCTTCTTAGTGCACTCAACTCAGCGTGAGTTCGTTACTTAGTCAGTTTTATAGCAAGCAATATATAAAGGAGTTTAAGGGTTAGAAATATGTTACTCAGCAGACATATCCTGGTTCGGCCTCTCCGCCTACGTCCAGTCCCCGGAACGCGTTCCGAGCTTTTTGAATTCTCTACTGAGCTCTTTAAAGGTAGAGCACGAAACCTTTTACAATAGAAGCTGAGTATACAAGAGTACCTTCCTCTATACCTCTACTCACTCCTATAACTACCGCTGAGTACTATAACCGAGTACTCAGCCTCTCCTTTCTATTCTTCTAGAAATGATAAAATGTTTGTCCTAAACAATAATTGCTAAGACACTTTAGATGATTGAAATCACTCTAGGCTTTTACACAATGATTGGAAATTGGTGTAAGATTTTGCTTTGCTTTTCTCACCGAACTTCAAGTATGAATTTGGACAGCGTTTCGACTAATTGAAGATCTGCATGGAATGAAGCAATTGAGAGGCCTTTATATAGTGACACTTGAGGCACCGATAATTTCGAATTTCGAAATAACCGTTGGAGGCAAACGGCTTCCTGTCATTGTCACTCAGGACGTGCTTAGTGTCGTTGGCCAATGAGATTCTTGCATCTTCTGTCTACGGCTGTGCTCAGCAGCTTTTCGTCAGATGAACAGAATGTTTCGACATTTACGGCAAAGTCTTCCAGATAGCTTCCTGCGCCTTCTGAACTTTACCCAATGTAGAAATACTTTGTCTAGAAGTTGGTTCTGTTCTGCCGCTGACCTGACTGCATTGTCGCTCAACTCAGCAGTTTCCTCTTGAAGCTTTTTGTTAGAAGGCTTCTCGATCCTTCTTCACGCTGAGTCGTCGTTTTACTTGATATGACTGCGTTTTAGCTTCTTGGGCCGTGAGGTCTTGATCTGTTGACTTGGGCTTGACTTCCACTTATAGGCCTTTAGACTTTTTATCTTAATGTCTTATAAAACAATAAACTCAACATTGAACAAACACATTAGTTGTGAATAAATCAAAGCATTTAAATTTAATGTGTTAGAATATTTTTTTATCAATTACTTAAATAATTTTGTCAAATCAAAATCATGTGGAAAGATGTTTCAACACTCACCTCGACAGGCACTCGCTGCTCGGTGAGCAAAGGCATTCCTGCTCGGCAAGCAGCGACTCGAGATACATTTGGGCCAGAACTCATGGGCCGGAATCCCGACCCGAATCAGCTTGTAACGCTCCAAGTCGACCAGAATACCTAAACTGACTGAGAAACGTACTGGAGGACTATAAATAGGGGCGAAAAACTATATTGAAGGATGATTCATTATTCAAGATGTAGTCGATTCAGTAGCTCAGTTTTAGATTAGGTTTTAGTATTGTTTTTCCAGCTTCTTAGATTAGGTTTAATTATGTAATTTCGTTTGTCATAATTGACGGGAGAAGATCTTCATCTTCTAATTTATAATCGGAATCGGCAGAATGGGTTTTGGATTTCTATCTCTTCGCCTATTTATCTTTTGCTTTTATAAATTATCGTAGATGTTTTCCATTAATCTCACATGCCTATTGCTTGGATTGGTTTGTCTATGAACCGATCCTCATCCAATTCGGGATGGGGATGAAATTGATTGTATGAATATGTATGATTAGGGAACTAGGGCCTTTGATTGAACAGATTATGTATGCTTAATGCCTAGATGATGTTAGGAACATGATTTATGCTAGAATGAACATTGATAATGATCAACTAGCCTGTTTATGTATATAATTTGCTTAATGCCTATGACCCTGACATTAAATAAGATTATAGATAGACGAGAACCTGACCACGAAATTGTCTATGTTGAACCTGTGTAAATCTGACCTCGCTAGAGACCACTAGGAGTGCGGCTTTGTGGCTGGGCTACAGCTTTAGCCTTAGTTGCCAAAGAACCTAATGCTTTGCATGACTTAGGGTATATGCCTAATCAAGCCGTCACCCGAATGCATGTGAATAGGTTAGGCAAATCCCGTACAAATTTGTCTTTCTCATTAGGGTAATTACCGTCAAATCATTGGTAATACATAAATCTGAATTCCCTGAACCCGTACATATGATTCAATCAAGGAATTCCTCGACCTATATTGTGCCATCCGTTAACTCACCTTCTGCCCTGTTAATTGTTCGCTTTATTTTATTATGTATTTGCTTTTAATTCGATTAGTTAATTAGACAAAACCCAAATCATTATCCAACCCTCTGAGTAGTTAGATTAACCTAGGTAGATCTACTAATTATAACAAATAGCCTTCGCGATTCGATCCCGTGCTTAACACAATATTACTTGTTGCGATAGGATACACTTGTCCTATTAAATGCTATATCTTTTATGAACATCAATAACTAGACAAGTAAATGATAACAATATAGGTAGAAGCATCAGTAGAATATAAACCTAATAAGATTATAAAACGATGAATATTTATAGATAGTGGAGTTGATATATGTTTACCCAAGCAAGATGTATTAGTTTCCCATAAATGGAAAAGATCTAAAGGTCATAAATTAAAAGTCACATGATTTTGTGAACAAGTTAAATAATTAGATATCATAGCCGAAAATATGAGATTAATACTTAATAAGACTATTTACCCATAATTTATCAATAAAATAACATGAAACAACACATATTATTAGGAAATAATTTCTTAGATTTCTTTAAAACACAGATTATAAAACAAGAAACAATTAGTCTTTTAACTCCTTCTAATAAATGGATTATATTTAAGAGAGTAATACTTTTATTCCAAGCTTACATCAGACTGATGGCTCCGCTAACCTAACCCCTCAACCTAATCACGCCGGCGGCGCCTTCTCCACGACAGCGATGACGACCACCTCTCCATCGACTGATTGCCATTACGCCATCGCTCGACTTTTTTCATGCCTCTCCTTTACCTTGAACAATATAATCGCTACACCAGTCCACATCCCTGTGATGCCGAACCCCTCCATCGCTCATCCTTTTACCCGAGAGGCTTTCACCATGGCCTCGGGAGATCAGCCCAGCGCCCCGTGGCCCATGGAAATCCCTCTGAATCAGTCGTTTGCAGCGACTCTCTCTTGAAATATTGATCCCGTAATCGCACACGATCCGGAGTCACCTATCATAACTGATGAATGGGGGTTTTCAAGAAATTAAAATCCAGCAATCAATTTATAAGGAACGTCTATTGGTGTGTCAGAATTCAATCATCGGGCGCATCACTCTGTTGAAAGGCGAATCCCCATGGAAGCACTCGGAGCTAAAGCTCAAACTGAACTCAATCTGGGGCAGAAAGATGGATTGGAAACTTATTTCCCTTGGAAGAGGCTTCTACCATATCATTATGCCCTATGCAGAGGCACTCCAAGCAGTCTGGAGTCAATGTGTGATTCCTCTGAAACTAGGTATTATTCGTTTCTCTCCTTGGTCAACTGGTTTTAATCCTGATTCTTATAGATCATCTTCGGCTTAAGTCTGGGTCTGATTTTACAATCTTCCTTGGGAATATTGGGATAAAAGAATCTTGGCTAGCATTGTTCGTGCAGTGGGGATACCACTTTACTTTGACAACAATACTATGGCTGGGGAACTGGGACACTACACAAGGGTCCTGATTGATGTGGATTTGGCACATGACCTTCAATTCAAATTGTGTGTGGATACAGAGACAAGAAAGCAGTGGGTAAACATGGAATATGAAAGGCTCTCGAGCATCTGCTCTTTTTGCAAGGTGATAGGGAAATCGACAGGTAGCTGCCGCCAAAACCCGGGTAGGGAAAGCACAGTAAAAAAGATAGCCCAAAATAGTGAGAAGAAACAACAGGGTAGAGTTGTGGACTCTGGGAAGCAAATAGCTGAGAACATTGTGGTAAACAGGACAAAGGAAGAGGATGAACAACCAGTGAAGCCTCAAAACAAACGATGGGCGGATTTCAGTGACACAAGTAGCATTATGGGCTCTAATGCACAATGGGAAGAACCAAATAATGAGACGACAGCTCAGACTTTAGGTATCCATCAGCCCCCTGATATTCTACAAGTTAATAAGGCTCTACATGACTGGCAGTGGTCGATCGCCCTTCAAATTAGCCTCCCTGCAATGGAACATAAAGAAGCAGGCCCTTTGGATATGGTGGTTCACAGCGGCTACATAAACAGTGAGTCTCAGGAGCAAGCCTTACCATCGGTAGAAAAGCAGATATAAGTCAAAAGGAAAAAGCCCAGGCAATTGCCTTCCTTTTCGTCAATAGCTAGAGCCAAAAGGCTCATCCGACCACCCAAACGATATCAATGAAAGTACTTTTCTGGAACTGTAGGGGGCTGCAGAACCCTCGCACCCAAAGAGCTTTAAAACTTCTTTGTCACACGTATAGATCGGATATTCTCTGTCTCGCTGAACCTATGATCCTCTTTGACTGTTGGGGTTTAGTGTCCTATAGTCAATTGTTCTAGGATATAAACCAGCTATAAATGAATTGTTCTTTCATATCATTTGTTTTAATAAGATATGGTTTTCAACTATATAAGGGCAATTACTTTTAAGAACTAAATAAGTCAAATAAAAGAAAATCCTTAAGTTTATTTAAAGTGATTATAAAGTGTTCATATCCTTAAGAACTAAGTATCATTAATGCATCTTCTAAGTACAAAATTGAACTTAGTAAATGAGTAAAACACCTGCTGAATGTATACTGCGTACAATTACTGATTGAACTTGTCTAAAATAAGCCATTGAACAACTTAATTACTTAGCGCTCTTGTACTATACAAATCTTCCGCTGAATACTGAGTAAAATAGAATATATCCCATAAGCTGACCTATACTTGAAAACTGACCTTAGACTTATTCAATTAAACCTTAAAATGTTTAGAGTAAAACTAAGTCAGTAGCTCAGCCCTTACGGGGGAGTTTACTTAATCAAATAGGTCAACTATCATGGGGGAGCTCAAAGCTGAGTTCCTTGCTGAATAGTTTTGCCAACATCAAAATGGGGGAGTTTGTTGAAACACCTTTCCACAAGATTTTGATTTGACAAAATTATTTAAGTATAATTAAATATTCTATAACACATTAAGTTTAAATGCTTTGATTTATTGTTACTAATGTGTTTGTTCAATGTTGAGTTTATAATTGTTATAAGACATAAAGATCATAAGGCCCAAGCCCTATATGGAAGTCAAAGCCCAAGTCAAACAAGGCCAAGGCCACTCAGCCCGCGTGTTTCAAAACGCTGCCGTTGAGTATTGAAACGCAGCTCAGCAATGAAGGATCGAGAAGATCCACGTAGACAACTTCGGCATGAAGCTGCTGAGCTGTCTCGACAAAATGTACAAGACAGCCGCTGACCACAAAGCAACTTCCAGACCAAGTATTTCCTTTGTTGGTAAAGAACAGAAGACGCAGGAAGCTGTCTGTTTGACATTACCCGATATGGAGGAACATACTGCCACACTGACCGGAGAATAGAAGATGCTGGAATCTGATTGGCTAAGAGAACTGTTGTGCAGACTGAGTGAAAGCGACATGAAGCCGTTTCCCTCCAACGGTTATTTCGAAATTCGAAATAACCAGAAGCTCTCACAGCTCTCTATAAATAGAGCATTCAGAATCTTCATTCTATAGAGAACTTTGAGCAAAAGCCGTTACGCTGACCAAATGTGTACAAAAGTTCTCCATCAAAAGCAAAGCAAATTCTTACACTACAAGCTTATTCATTTGTGTAAAAGTCTAGAGTGATTGATCCTCAATCATCTAAGGTGTTCTAGCAATTGTTGTTTAGGACAAATCTTAATCATTTCTAGGAATAGAAAGGAGAAGCTGAGTACTCGGTTTTAGTACTTAGTGAAGTAGAATAGAAGTGAGTAGAGGTATAGAGGAAGGTACTCTTGTTATACTCAGCTTCTGAATTGTAAAAGGTTTTTGAGTCTCTACCTTTAAAGAGCTCAGTAGTGAATTGGAAATCTCGGAACGTGTTCCGGGGACATGACGTAGGCTTAGAAGAAGCCGAACTTGGATAACTTCACTGAGTGAAGTATTTCTAACCCTTAACTCCTTAATACATTGCTTGCTTAAAACAAACTAAAACTGACCAAGTAAAAGAGGTCAAGCTGAGTTGTGCGCTGCCAACGAATTAGTTCAGGAATAGACTCTAAGTGCTATTTCCTGACCTAAGCAACGAAACTGACCTAGTCACTAGTTGACTAGGCCAGTGTCTTGTCGATTGCTCAGCGCCGCTGTCATATAATCTTTTCTCAGAGAAAAGAAATCTGCCCTAATCATTTTTAAAGGTAAAATAGTTCCTAACCCCCCCCCCCCTTGGAACTATATTTGCAACCTTACAAGGGACCAACAATGGGTTGGTATGTGTACTTACTAATATGGTGGAACCACTTGTAAGATATTAATATGAATTAGTCCTTTAACTACCTGGTTAAGTTTTTATTGCAAATTATTCCATGACATGGTATAAGAATCTCTTTGATCAAGCGATCAATGCTTCGAATACTGACAACCTCATTTGTAGATTAAATTATAGGACATCGTAATATGAGCATGTGTTGTGCATGCTTCAAGCTTAGTGGGCATTGACATGCAAGGGTGTGTCAGATGTTAATAGGATTAGGTCTTTAACTATCATGTTGAATTATAGGAATCATGAGCGAGCGAGAGAAAAAATAATGTGACAGATACATATTGAGATAGTTTGAACATACTTAATTCTCACTAGTTAAACAAAGTTAGGGTTACAAAATATATATGAAGGGGATTAGGGAATAAAATTTAAAAGGGAATATACATACTTAGAGTGCTAAACCTAAACTATAGAGAACAGTTAAGAAAAAGAATGTGTTTTATATCCTTAAACTCTCTTAATGATAAACACAAGTTAATACAATTCAATATTCATCACAAATCTTAGATTGTATATCACCATATAATGAAACATGGTATTAGAGCCTCTTTGGTCAAGTGATAAAGGGTTCGAATCCTAACAACCTCATTTGTTGATTAAATTGCATGACATGGTAATATGGACCATTATTGTGCACGTTTCAAGCCTAGTGGGAATTTGCATGAGGAGGGCATATATGATATTAATATGAATTGAGCCTTTAACTACCAGCAAGCTTTTCGTTTGAAGATGCACCTACTGTAATTTAAGTCTTCTACTCCTTATTGCTTTGAACTGAGGAAAGAGTTGAATTCGAAATATGCAGTCTACTCCTCCTCATTAGGTTTTTCTGATTTGGTAGCGACATCATCATTAGCAAGAAGAGAGTGATTCTCTTGGTGGGTATTTATGTTCTTCCCTTATTGCATCTTAGGGCTAAATCTCTTGAAAGTTTGGTTATAAGTGAGTTCCTTTTTATTATGTTATCATTTGTTTCTCTTTCATTTCTTGGATTATCTCATATTTTTGTTTTTTGTGATTATGGGGTTTTCACATTTTATGACTATGATTTTTCCTTTTCAAGTTTTATTTATTTCTTGGGAGTATAGGGTATGATCATTTCATCAAAAACTGATAATGCAACCTTGGATTAGCATTTCATCAACGACTGGTTTCATATATACATAAATGTTGTTGTTAGCTCAAAAATAGAACAAATTGAATATGAAGATAGTAATAGTGAAAGTGATAACTAAATAAGTAAATGATAACAATATAGGTAGAAGCATCGGTAGAATATAAACCTAATAAGATTATAAAACGATGAATATTTATAGATAGTGGAGCTGATATATGTTTACCCAAGCAAGATGTATTAGTTTCCCATAAATGAAAAAGATCTAAAGGTCATAAATTAAGAGTCACATGATTTTGTGAACAAGTTAAATAATTAGATATCATAGCCGAAAATATGAGATTAATACTTAATAAGACAATATTTACCCATAATTTATCAATAAAATAACATGAAACAACACATATTATTAGGAAATAATTTCTTAGATTTCTTTAAAACACAGATTATAAAACAAGAAACAATTAGTCTTTTAACTCCTTCTAATAAATGGATTATATTTAAGAGAGCAATACTTTTATTCCAAGCTTACATCGGACCGATGGCTCCGCTAACCTAACCCCTCAACCTAATCACGTCGATCGGCGACGCCTTCTCCACGACGGCGATGACGACCACCTCTCCATCGACTGATTGCGATTACGCCATCGCTCACCTTTTTTCATGCCTCTCCTTTACCTTGAACAATACAATTGCTACACCAGTCCACACCCCCGTGATGCCGAACCCCTCCATCGCTCATCTTTTTACCCGGAAGGCTTTCACCATGGCCTCGGGAGATCAGGCCAGCACCCCGTGGCCCATGCAAATCCCTCTGAATCAGTCGTTTGTGGTGGCTCTCTCTTGAAATATTGATCCCGTAATCGCACACGATCCGGAGTCACCTATCATAACTGATGAAGGGGGGTTTTCAAGCAATAAAAATCCAGCAATCAATTTATAAGGAACGTTTGTTGGTGTGTCAGAATTCAATCATCGGGCACATCACTCTGTTGAAAGGCGAATCCCCATGGAAGCACTCGAAGCTAAAGCTCAAACTGAACTCAATCTGGGGCAGAAAGATGGATTGGAAACTTATTTCCCTTGGAAGAGTCTTCTACCATATCATTATGCCCTATGCAGAGGCACTCCAAGCAGTCTGGAGTCAATGCGTCATTCCTCTCAAACTAGGTATTATTCGTTTCTCTCCTTGGTCTCTTGGTTTTAATCCCGATTCTTATAGATCATCTTCGACTCAAGTCTGGGTCCGATTTTACAATCTGTCTTAGGAATATTGGGATAAAAGAATCTTGGCTAGCATTGCTCGTGCAGTGGGGATACCACTTTACTTTGACAACAATACTATGGCTGGGGAACTGGGACACTACACAAGGGTCCTGATTGATGTGGATTTGGCACAGGACCTTCAATTCAAATTATGTGTGGATACAGAGACAAGAAAGCAGTGGGTAAATATGGAATATGAAAGGCTCCCGAGCATCTGCTCTATTTGCAAGGTGATAGGGCATTCGGCAGGTAGTTGCCGCCAAAACCCGGGTAGGGAAAGCACAGTACAGAAGATAGCCCAAAACATTGTGAAGAAACAACAGTGTAGAGTTATGGACTCTGGGAAGCAAACAGCTGAGAACATTGTGGTAAACATGACAAAGAAAGAGGATGAACAACCAGTGAAGTCTCAGAACAAACGATGGGTGGATTTCAGTGACATGAGTAGCATTATGGGCTCTAATGCACAATGGGAAGAACCAAATAATGAGACGGCAGTTCAGACTTTAGGTATCCATCAGCCCCCTGATATTCTACAAGTTAATAAGGCTCTGCATTACTGGAAGTGGTCGATCCCCCCTCAAATTAGCCTCCCTGCAACGGAACATAAAAAAGCAGGCCCTTTGGATATGGTGGTTCATAGCGGCTACATAAACAGTGAGTCTCAGGAGCAAGCCTTACCATCGGTAGAAAAGCGGATATAAGTTAAAAGGAAAAAGCCCAGGCAATTGCCTTCCTTTTCGTCAATAGCTAGATCCAAAAGGCTCATCCGACCACCCAAACGATATCAATGAAAGTACTTTTCTGGAACTGTAGGGGCTGCGGAACCCTCGCACCCAAAGAGCTTTAAAACTTCTTTGTCACACGCATAGACCGGATATTCTCTGTCTCGCTGAACCTATGATCCTCTTTGACTGTTGGGGTTTAGTGTCCTCTAGTCAATTGTACTAGGATATAAACCAGCTATAAATGAATTGTTCTTTTATATCATTTGTTTTTAATAAGATATGGTTTTCAACTATATAAAGGCAATTACTTTTAAGAACTAAATAAGTCAAATAAAAGAAAATCCTTAAGTTTATTTAAAGTGATTATAAAGTGTTCATACAAGCATGAAGTGAGACAAAACATTACAATAAACTAATAAACTTAAAACCACCCCAAGTCAAGTAACATGTTTGAATAGGGATTGACATAATATTGTTGAGACTTGCATGTGACAATGTCTTCTATTGTGAATAGAGAACTGATCTTACAAGCTTCAGATATGTAGATATTTGGGCAGTTACATGGATCCGGTGAATGAGTTCATTAGTGTCACATCCATATCCAAAATTTCTAGTTCAGTTATATTCTTTAGGTGGCTGAGTAATGAGTTGAATAATATGGATATAGTTTAGTGATTAATTCTATGTCTTTGTGTGAAAAATTAAAATTTAAAGGAAGTTTTAAAAGAAATTATAAATTGAAAGAACTTTAATTGATATTTTCATAATTTTGTTAAAAATTTACTTACGGTTAAAAATTGACTATATTATATAATGATTAAGTTATTAATAATTAATTACTCCTTAATAATAAAAGAAAATAATATAATAATGGTATATTATGTTACTACATATTCAACTACTACCTAAATATGATTAAATTGATGGTTTTGTTAATATGATGATAACAATGATAAAATAAACAATAATAATCATAATAATAATAATAGAAAATATGTTAGTATGACACATTGTTACTACATGTCAAGACCTTAAAATATTCAAATTACACATGTCAATAATTGGACTATGTGACATTCATTTGAATTTCTATATATAATTGTATATATATACAATTTTAAAGAGGAAAAAGAAGAGCATTGAAATTCATCTAAGATATATAAAGATGAAAAGTTTTAGGGGGAAAACGTTTTATTTTGCTATCACGGATCACACCGATTAACTTTTGGTGATCAATGACGACGATGTTTTGAATCGACTGTTAACGGATCATATCGATTAATTTTCGGTGGCCGACGACGATATTTCGGTAACGTCTAAATTATTGTTAAAATGTTGTATGTATGATTTTAAGTACGTTTAGTTTCAATAGTTTCATCAAATTTTAATAGATTTACGATTAATGATTTAGCGTCTATGAATTACTAATAAAAACATAAATTTTAGACTAGTTGTCCTTTAATAACGTGAAATTCGGTATTAATAAATTGCTAGTAATGTTACGAGTCTAACTGAACCTTCGGTCAGAATTAACGATATCAGTTTAGTGTGACAGTTTACAATTTCGATGACGAACATAAATAGTCTAATAGAAATATTCGGTTTAAAATTTAATTTTATATAATGATTAAGTGACGTTAATTTATCGAATTAAAATACATTGAAAATAGAAGGACTAATACTGATATTTATCCAGTAGAGTCGGTATAAAGTCGAATATAAAATTAGTATAGGAAATTGAATTTAAAACTAGTTCAAATAAACTTATGAGAATATAACGAGTCTAACGGTGTTTTCGGTCTAAATTAATGTTATACGTAACTATTTCAATGACAGATAAAAATAAGTTTCGGTTTTAAATGATTTACGTGGTTTTGAATATATTTTATTAAATCGTTTAAGATATATTGTTTGAAGAATAATTATTTCTTATCATGGTATTTTGGAATTTTGGTCGAGAAAATGAATTCGATGATCTTATACGAATTGTTTTTGGATTGAGAAAGTTATTGCGGTTATTATTTTGGATGATTTTCATGAGTTGTATAGTTTGAAAGATAAATAAAATGTTTTGTCCATCTATGATTCCCCGGGGTAGGGTTAGTAGTTGTAAGACCATACCTAAGGGCGGTATGGCCAGAGTGCACGGCTGGTAGTCCTAACGTTAGGCAAGGCGAGATATGAATGGGATATCTCGATTATTGATATGATTGATGTTATGATAAGCTACACGGGTGGAATTCGAGGATGGACACATACGCAAGAGTTTTGTATTACGTTTTGACAAAGCTGGGTGATTTGAAATATCATGTTTTACGTTTGTTTAATTATGAGTTGGTTTGTTAAAGCAATTTATTTGATTACGAGTTGGTTTGATAAACGTTTATTTGAACACGACTGGTTTGATAAAACGTTTTTTCTATTATGAGTCGATTTGATAAAACGTTTATTCGTTCATGAGTTAGTTTGATAAAATGGTTATTTTGATTCGTTTTGATAAAATGATTTGTATATATATATAAATTATATAGCGATAAAGTAAAATACGCAATTAAGTTATTAGCGTGTCAATCAACGTGTCAATAAGTTAAAACGAATTCACAAGTTAAGAGAACTACCTAAAATTGGTAGAACTACGTGGCTTTGATTCCCGGTTTAAATATTATAAGACGTTCGGGATACGTAGGAAGCTGTTGGTCCCTTGTAAGGTTGCAAATATAGTTCCAAGGGGGGGGGGGTTAGGAACTATTTTACCCTTTTTGAATGATTAGGGCAAATTTCTTTTTCTTGAAAAAAGATTATATGACAGCGGCGCTGATCAATCGACAAGACACTGGCTTAGTCAACTAGTGACTAGGTCAGTTTCGTTGCTTAGGTCAGGAAATAGCACTTAGAGTCTATTCCTGACTTAATTCGTTGGCAGCGCACAACTCAGCTTGACCTCTTTTACTTGGTCAGTTTTAGTTTGTTTTAAGCAAGCAATATAAATAAGGAGTTAAGGTTTAGAAATACTTCACTCAGCAGATTTATCCAGGTTCGACTTCTTCTAAGCCTATGTCCTGTCCCCGGAACACTTCCGAGATTTCAAATCCTCTACTGAGCTCATTAAAGGTAGAGCCTCAAACCTTTTACAATATCAGCAATTGAGTATGACAAGAGTACCCTCCTCTATACTTCTACTCAATCCTAATCTCTCCGCTGAGTACTTAAAACCGAGTACTCAGCCTCTCCTTTCTATTCCTAGAAATGATTAAGATTTGTCCTAAACAACAATTGCTAGAACACTTTAGATGATTGAGGATCAATCACTCTAGACTTTTACACAAATGAATAAGCTTGTAGTGTAAGAATTTGCTTTGCTTTTGATGGAGAACTTTTGTACACGTTTGGTCAGCGTAACGGCTTTTTGCTCAAAGTTCTCTCTCTGTGAATGTGGATTCTGAATGCTCTATTTATAGAGAGCTGTGAGAGCTTCTGGTTATTTCGAATTTCGAAATAACCGTTGGAGGGAAACGGCTACAGGTCGTTTTCACTCAGTCTGTTAGCAGTTCTCTTGGCCAATCAGATTCCAGCATCTTCTGTTCTTCGGTCAGTGTGACAGTATGTTTCTCCAAATCGGGTAATGTCAACTAGACAGCTTGCTGTATCTTCTGTTCTTTACCGAAAGAGGAAATACTTGGTCTGGAAGTTGCTTTGTGATCAGCTGCTGTCTTGTACGTTTTGTCGAGACAGCTCAGCAGCTTCATACCGAAGTTGTCTACGTGGATCTTCTCGATCCTTCATTGGTGAGCTCCGTTTCAATACTCAACG
Source organism: Euphorbia lathyris (assembly GCF_963576675.1). Taxonomy (NCBI): domain Eukaryota; kingdom Viridiplantae; phylum Streptophyta; class Magnoliopsida; order Malpighiales; family Euphorbiaceae; genus Euphorbia; species Euphorbia lathyris. Next base: position 33,710,531 of record NC_088913.1, on the reverse strand, counting down.
GCAGCGTTTTGAAATACGCGGGCTGAGTGATCTTGGGCTTGTTTGACTTGGGCTTTGACTTCCATATAGGGCTTGGGCCTTATGATCTTTATGTCTTATAACAATTATAAACTCAACATTGAACAAACACATTAGTAACACTAAATCAAAGCATTTAAACTTAGTGTGTTGTAGAATATTTAATTTCACTTAATTAATTTTGTCAAATCAAAATCCTGTGGAAATGTGTTTCAACAAACTCCCCCATTTTGATGTTGGCAAAACTAATCAGCAAGGAACTCAGCGTTGAGCTCCCCCATGATAGTTGACCCTTTTGATTAAGTGAACTCCCCCATCAGGGCTGAGCTACTGACTTAGTTTTATTCTAAACATTCTAAGGTTTAATTGAATAAGTCTAAGGTCAGTTTTCAGGTATAGGTCAGCTTATGGGACATATTCTATTTTACTCAGTATTCAGCGGAAGTAATGACAGAGCGCTGAGTAATTTATTTGTTCAATGGTTTATTTTGGACAAGTTCAAACATTAATTTTTAAACGCAGCATGCATTCAGATAATACTTGGCATTTGAAGGATGAATAACAAAAGTTATGATAGAGAGATGCAATCCAAATCTAAAAATAACAGAAGTTAGAATTGCTTTAAAAAAGATAAAGACAAGACATAGAAAAAAGGAATTTAAAATTCTTCCCTAACTTCTAATTCTCTAATTTCTAACTTAGAGTTCCTTCTCCTGAGTTGCCACTTTTCTCCCCCGTTTTGCCAGCATCAGCAGTAGGCAAATTGACGGTAGGGGCAGGAGACTTGGCTTGTTCTTGCAGCAGACGAATTTGACCCTCCAAAGAATTCATGTGATTGACCATAGTCAACATGAGTTCGGTCATTTTGGTCATTTGAGCTTGGGTTGGTTGCTGCGTCTGAACCGAAGAGAAGTGGTTGATCAAGTCATGGATTTCACGCAGAATTTGGTGAGTTACAGATGGATGAGAGGACTGATCTTGAGTGGACTGGTTATGGTTTGGTTGAGAATGAACTTTTTCTTGAAGTAGAGTGTTAACTGAGGCAATGACACGCCGTCCTGATTCAGTAGCACCTAGGTGTGCAAATTTGGTAGGAGTGGGCTCGCACTGAGTGCCTTGAGTAGCATCAGGACTATGGGGTGTGTTGACTTCAGGTGCTGAGTTGCTCTGGTATTGAGTTGGAGGTGGGATTTGAGCTTCTTTTGGACTAGCAGGGGTTTTGGCTTGTTTCTCACTTTGAGGAACAGAGGCTTGTTTTTGTGGAGAACCCTCTTGGGTAATGTGGGGCTCAAGAACAGTTTCTTCTTCTGTTCTCATTTTCTTCTGAGCTGACTCAGCTAGGTCCTGATCAGCTTTCTTCTTGTTTCTTTCCATTAGCCTTACCTTTCTTGGGACAGTACGAATATCCTTCGAGCAGGTTCCCTTTTTCTTCTTCTTCTCAGCTTGAACAATCTCAGATGGCATAGTAGAAGTATACTCAGTTTGAGGTTCATCTGTTGGTTCTGTACCTTCATCAGTTTGAGCAGTTTCAGCCATAACATTAGCTATAGCTTCATCCAGATCTGTTAGATTTTCCATTTCTCCAATGGGTTGCTCAGTCTCAGCCATAATATCCTCCTTCTCAGTGCTTCCATTTCCGTCATATCCTTTCAGGGGTTGACTATGTGATAGTCCATTCAGCAGACCTGCAGTGATAACACTTCCTGATGAACTTATTTCACCTACAGTCTCTATATTCTTGTCCTGTATTATCTTGGTGATGAGAGAACCCAAACGGAGCTTCCTTCCACTTCGTTGAAAAGCTCCGACCAAAAAGACAGGAAGATTGAATGGAGTGCTGGTCAACATGTGCCAGATGAAGCATTGTTCAAAGTTGGAGGCGGATGAGGGTGAGCTGAGTTTAGGAAAGATGAAGTTGGTCAGCATGAAGTGGACCATCTTCTGATTTTTGCCCATGCAGGTGCTGGGTACTTCTCCTTTGTATTCTCTGGGTTTACAGAACCCCTTCATCTTTTCTGCAATGGCTTTTGGTATGGGCTCCTTTGTTGTCCTGAACTGGATCCCTGTATTTGGTATATCTAGCAGTGTTGCTAGATATTCAGGAGTTATCACTATCTTTTGACCTTTAACTGTGGTCTCTAAGTAGTCAGAGTCATCTGCATCAACGTGCAGGTTGGAGTAGAACTCTCTCACTATCGTGGGATAGGTTTGTCCGGAAAGAGAGAAGAGACCTTTCCATTTGTTCTTTTTGATCCATTCACTGAATGGTTTCTCAAAAGAGACGAAACCAGAGTGAAAGTATCGACTCCTTAGTACTTCTTGATTCTTGGCCCAAGAGTGTACCTTGATCATCCTTCTTACCATGCTAGTTGAAGGACCAGCCTAATCAGTGGATTTGAGGGTTGGAGAGAAGGTACTTTTGTTGAAGGACATTTTTGAAGTTCTGAAGCTTTTAAGTGCTTAAGGAAAATTCTGAAGCTTTCTAAAGTTCAGTGCGCATGAAGAGAAGGTAGTGGGTTAATATCCACTATTTATAGATTTTTAACTTGGATTTTCATTTGAATTTTGGTCGGTTTTGCCCTTGGGTTGTCCAATCGGCAGAAAATCTGACATTTATGACACTTTAAGACGTTTTCGGCGCATGCGCAGTACAGGTGTCATTACGCGTGTGGTGGCATTAAATGCTAATAATTACTTTCACTCAGCGTTTGTTGATATAAACGTTTCATATTCTGAGTAGTCAGTTTTGTTCAACGGATAGTTATAGAGGTTAGTTACTCGGCATGAGATAACTCACTCAGTGTGCATTTATTTCTGGGCATGTGATTTTGACAGATACTCTTTAAAACACTCAGCATGTTAACATTCATTCAGCATGCATCATATCACATTTTTACTTAGGAATTTAAGACAGTGGATTAAACATACCAATGTCTTCTCTCAGTATGCTGAATTGCTCTCGTGCTAGAGGCTTTGTAAAGATATCAGCGAGCTGCTCATCTGTTGGTACATAAGTCAGCTTGATTTCTTCCTTGAGTACATGATCTCTGATGAAGTGATGTCTTATGCTGACATGCTTCATCCTGCTGTGCTGGATTGGGTTCTTTGAGAGGTCAATTGCACTTTTGTTGTCGCATTTAACTTCAATTGTCTTTGTTTGAACACCATAATCTTCAAGCTGTTGCTTAATCCATAGGACTTGAGCAACACAGCATCCAGCAGCAATGTACTCAGCTTCAGTTGTGGACAGGGCTACTGACGCCTGCTTCTTGCTGAACCAAGATACAAGACAGCTTCCTAGGAAGTGGCATCCTCCAGAGGTGCTTTTTCTTTCTAGCTTGTCTCGGCCATAGTCAGCGTCAGTGTATCCAATGAGTGTAAAATCATGAGTATTTGGATACCACAAACCTGCATTAACTGAGCTTTGCAAATATCTAAGGATCCTTTTGACAGCTATGTAATGGGATTCCTTAGGGTTAGCCTGATATCTAGCACAATAATATACTGAGAACTGAATGTCCGGCCTACTTGCTGTTAAGTAAAGTAAAGAGCCAATCATACCTCGGTACAACTTGCTGTCTACTGACTTACCATTTTCATCAGCACAAAGGACAGTGTCAGTGCCCATAGGAGTGGATATTGGCTTACAATGTTCTAGTTCATATTTCTTCAATATCTCCTTGGCATATTTAGCTTGACTGATGAATATGCCATTCTTTCCTTGCTTAATTTGAAGTCCAAGGAAGAAGTTGAGTTCTCCCATCATTGACATTTCGAATTCAGTCTGCATTTGCTTGCTAAATTCCTTGCAAATAGATTCGTTAGTAGCACCAAATATAATGTCATCTACATATATTTGAGCCAGCAGGGTATCTTTACCCTTTCTCTTAATGAATAAGGTTGTATCAGCTTCACCCCTGACATAGTTTCTAGTCAGTAAGAAGTTGGTCAGCCTCTCATATCAAGCACGTGGTGCTTGCTTGAGGCCATACAGAGCCTTTTTGAGTTTGTAAACGTGGTTTGGAAACTTAGGATCCTCAAACCCTGGAGGCTGGTTGACATAGACCTCCTCGTTTATTACTCCATTAAGAAATGAACTTTTAACATCCATTTGAAACAGTTTAAAATTCATATAAGATGCATATGCACATAAAATCCTAATTGCTTCTAGCCTTGCCACTGGGGCAAAGGTCTCACCATAGTCAATACCTTCTTGCTGACTGTAGCCCTGAGCTACAAGTCTTGCCTTGTTTCTGACTACGTTTCCTTGTTCATCCAGCTTGTTCCTGAAGACCCATTTCGTTCCAATGGTCTTTTGGCTCCTTGGATGTGGCACTAGCTCCCATACATTATTCCTCCTGAATTGGTCGAGTTCCTCTTGCATGGCATTCATCCAGAATTCGTCATGCTCAGCTTCGGCAAAGTTGTTCGGCTCCTGAACTGAGACGAAAGCTACATTGCCGAGATACTTCCTTAGTTGATTCCTTGTCATCAGCGTATTTCCAGCTGAGTCAAGAATTGCATTTTCTGAATGCCCTCTTGGGACTCTTATCTCCTTGGGTAGATTCATGTCTTGTTCTACTCGTGTTTCAACATTCTCTGCAGAAGTAGATTGGTTAGTGAAAGTAATTTTAGGTTCACTCTTACTCTTGGTCAGCCGTTTTGTGAAGGACTCAGTAGCTGGTTCTTGATCAGCAGTTGCTGAGTTTGGTTCATCTTCTATCAGCGGCTGGTATCTTCCTGCAGGGTCAGTTTCATCGAATTGCACATGTATAGATTCTTCTAATACTTGGGTTCTCTTATTAAAAACTATGTATGCTTTGCTGTTTGTTGAGTAGCCTAGAAAGATAGCCTCATCAGCTTTTGAATCAAATTTGGCTAAGCTATCTTTGGTGTTTAAAATAAAACATCTACAGCCAAAGGCACGAAAGTATCCAATGTTGGGCTTTCGTCCTTTCCAAAGTTCATAAGGGGTTTTCTTAAGTATAGGTCTGACTAGAGCCCTATTTAGAATATAGCATGCTGTGTTAACAGCTTCTCCCCAAAAATACTTTGGAAGCCTATGCTCATCCAGCATTGTCCTGGCTATTTCAACCAAAGTTCTGTTCTTCCTTTCTACAACCCCATTTTGCTGAGGTGTTCTAGGAGCAGAAAAATTATGGTCAATGCCGCTGGCTTCACAGAATTCAACAAACTTTTGATTTTTGAATTCTCCACCGTTATCACTACGGATATGAGCTAATTTTAGGTCTTTTTCATTTTCAATTTTTCTAACCAAATTTGAAAATGTCTCAAAGGTCTCATCCTTGCTGGTCAGCAAGATAACCCACGTATACCGAGAGAAATCATCTACAATGACCAAGGAAAATCTTCTTCCACCCAGACTCAGCGGCTGGACTGGACCAAAGAGATCCAAGTGTAGTAATTCTAACGGACGTTTAGTTGAGACAATGTTTTTACTGTGAAAAGATTGTTTGGTTTGTTTTCCAGCTTGGCAAGCGTGGCATAATTGATCTTTTTGAAATTTAAGTTCAGGCAGTCCCTCAACCAATTGCTTTCTTGCTAATTTGGCCAGGAGGTCCATGCTTACATGACCAAGTCTCCTGTGCCATAGCCATGAATTTTCTTCCTTTGTGACTAAGCATACAGTTTTTGAAAACTTTTTCTCTAAGTCTAGCATAAAGACATTATCTATCCGAGGGGCAGTTAAAATTAACTCATTAGTTTTACCCTCGTATATTTTACATCCAGTAGCATCAAATATAACTTTTCTCCCATTGTCACATAGCTGAGCTACGCTGAGTACGTTATATTTGAGTCCGCTTACTAGGGAGATAGATTCAATAGTAGGGTTACCTCCGATGATTCCTGAGCCTATTATCTTACCCTTCTTGTTGTCTCCAAAACTTACACTCCCTCCTCGTTTACGTTCAAACGTGATGAACTGAGTTTCATCACCCGTCATATGCATTGAGCATGCGCTGTCAATATACCACATCTTTGACTTCTCGGCACATCTCAGGCTTACCTGCATTGTAACTAGTTACTTTTAGGTACCCAATTCTTTTTGGGTCCTGACTTGTTAGGTGCAACAGGTATAGCATCATATTTTATTTTATGGCGACATACATGGACAGTATGGCCATTCTTTCCACAGAAGTCACAACTGACCTTCTGTTTAGGATTTTTTACTAACTTGTCAGCACCCCAGTGCTGAGCGTGCCAGCACACTTTAGTAGTATGTCCTAACTTCCCACAAAAGTCACATTGGACTTTTCACTGGGGATTTCGTCTCTGCTGAGTACCTTGGTACTGTGTACCTTGATACTGAGTTCTCAGCGGAAAATTGTTTTTGTTTGGAACCTTTAATTGGTTTTGAATGGTTGTGACATCCTTCCTCAGTTTCTTTGAAACTGACTGGACTTCAGAGACAGACTCATGAATGATTTTCATATTTTCATGCAAAACTGAGTTGTCTTGAAGAAGGTATTTGAGGTCACTCAGTTTGACCTCTTCTACTTCATCACAGCGCCGGCTGAGTGCTTTAATCTTCCTGTTACACTTTTTAACAAGTGTATAGAGATCACTCAGGGCGTTACCCATTTCATTTCTGAGTTGAGAGAGTGAGATTACCTCATTAGATTGCTCTTCATTATCTGACTCATCAGATTGGTCAGCATGCTCAGAAATGCATGGCTCAGCAAGTTCGTCAGCCATAAAGCATATCTTCGCTGACTCAGTGGCCTCAGTTTCTGTTGATGAAGATTCATCACTGTCACTCTAAGTAGCCACCATTGCCTTCTTCCCACTTTTCTTGTCTTTCCTCAGCGCGGGGCAGTTTGACTTAATATGGCCATCTTGATGGCACTTAAAGCATGTAATGGGCTTTGAGCTGTCCTTTCTGTATTTGCTGTCGCTTGAGTCAGCCTTATACTTATCAAACTTTTTGTAAGGCTTTTTAGAATATTTTTCGTTCTTTCTGAACAGCCTCTTCATCTTTCTTGTGAACATAGCCATCTCCTCATCATCAGTTGAACTCCCGTCAGTGGAGTCAGCCTTCATGACAAGTGACTTCTGCTTCTTGTCATCAGATTTTTCCTTCACCTCAAAGTTTTTCATGGATATCTCATGGGTCAGCAATGATCCGATGAGTTCGTCATATTTGTAGGTGGTTAAATCCTGAGCTTCCTCAACTGCTGTCTTCTTTGCTTGCCAGTCTTTTGGAAGACTCCTGAGTATCTTTTTGACTTGTTCTTCCTCAGTGAAGATTTTCCCAAGTCTCTTGAGCTCATTAATGATGTTGGTGAACCTTGCGTTCATGTCTGAAATGCCCTCATCATTGTTCATCTCGAACAGCTCGTACAGTCTCATCTGCTGATTCACCTTGGATTCTTTTACTTTGTTTGTTCCCTTGTAGGTGACTTCCAGCTTCTTCCAGATCTCTTGTGCCGACTCATAACCTGAGATTTTGTTATATTCTGCAGCATCGAGCGCACAGTGAAGCATATTGATAGCCGAAGCATGGTTTTGAAGCTTCTTAAGATCATCCTCTGTCCATTCAACCTTAGCTTTAACAACTGACTGGCCAGCAACAACTTTCACAAGTACAAACGGGCCTTGGACTATAGATAGCCAGGCACTCATGTTTGTAGCTTGAATGAAGTTCTTCATCCTATTCTTCCAAAAGGTATAGTTTGACCCGAAGAATAGGGGAGGCCTGGTAATGGACAGCCCCTCAGGTAATATCTGAGTTGTCTGGTTTCCAGGGAGAAACCGAGTGCTGTTTTCGCCCATGGTATGGATCAACTCAAGGTTGTTAGACCTTTAGTAATGAGCTTTTAAGCTCTGATACCACTTGTTGGTCCCTTGTAAGGTTGCAAATATAGTTCCAAAGGGGGGGGGTTAGGAACTATTTTACCCTTTTTGAATGATTAGGGCAAATTTCTTTTTCTTGAAAAAAGATTATATGACAGCGGCGCTGATCAATCGACAAGACACTGGCTTAGTCAACTAGTGACTAGGTCAGTTTCGTTGCTTAGGTCAGGAAATAGCACTTAGAGTCTATTCCTGACTTAATTCGTTGGCAGCGCACAACTCAGCTTGACCTCTTTTACTTGGTCAGTTTTAGTTTTTTTTAAGCAAGCAATATAAATAAGGAGTTAAGGTTTAGAAATACTTCACTCAGCAAATTTATCCAGGTTCGGCTTCTTCTAAGCCTACGTCCTGTCCCCGGAACACTTCCGAGATTTCAAATCCTCTACTGAGCTCTTTAAAGGTAGAGCCTCAAACCTTTTACAATATCAGCAATTGAGTATGACAAGAGTACCCTCCTCTATACTTCTACTCAATCCTAATCTCTCCGCTGAGTACTTAAAACCGAGTACTCAGCCTCTCATTTCTATTCCTAGAAATGATTAAGATTTGTCCTAAACAACAATTGCTAGAACACTTTAGATGATTGAGGATCAATCACTCTAGACTTTTACACAAATGAATAAGCTTGTAGTGTAATAATTTGCTTTGCTTTTGATGGAGAACTTTTGTACACGTTTGGTCAGCGTAACGGCTTTTTGCTCAAAGTTCTCTCTCTGTGAATGTGGATTCTGAATGCTCTATTTATAGAGAGCTGTGAGAGCTTCTGGTTATTTCGAATTTCGAAACAACTGTTGGAGGGAAACGGCTACAGGTCGTTTCCACTCAGTCTGTCAGCAGTTCTCTTGGCCAATCAGATTCCAGCATCTTCTGTTCTTCGGTCAGTGTGACAGTATGTTCCTCCAAATCGGGTAATGTCAACTAGACAGCTTGCTGTATCTTCTGTTCTTTACCGAAAGAGGAAATACTTGGTCTGGAAGTTGCTTTGTGGTCAGCTGCTGTCTTGTACGTTTTGTCGAGACAGCTCAGCAGCTTCATACCGAAGTTGTCTACGTGGATCTTCTCGATCCTTCATTGGTGAGCTCCGTCTCAATACTCAACGGCAGCGTTTTGAAATACGCGGGCTGAGTGATCTTGGGCTTGTTTGACTTGGGCTTTGACTTCCATATAGGGCTTGGGCCTTATGATCTTTATGTCTTATAACAATTATAAACTCAACATTGAACAAACACATTAGTAACACTAAATCAAAGCATTTAAACTTAGTGTGTTGTAGAATATTTAATTTCACTTAATTAATTTTGTCAAATCAAAATCCTGTGGAAAGGTGTTTCAACAGAAGCTTGATAGAATTATCGAGTCCAAGCCAAATAATTAATAAAACTTTAGGTAGTCCAAATAAATTCTTATTTATAAGAAAACAGGTTCGTGTTTCAGACTGTTAGGCGTTCGTGTTATCATATTTTCCTTTCATACCCGATGCCGATTTGGGCCGGGTGTGACAATTAGGATCAGGGACCCGACTTGAGATAACAGGATGGATGGATTTATCCTACGTCACCTGTTCATCACATTGGTATTAGTAGGTATAAGTAATCCGCAGACTAAAAGGAATATTAAATAGTGATTCTAGATTATGGAATGTGATACTTTGACTCTATTCAAACACGATCCATAATAGGGATGACCCTGGGGTGTGTGCGGGCTGGCGTTGGGTATCACATGAAGTAATTGTAGAATAGTTAATATTGGATTGAGCATTTCTCACTCTTGATAAATGGGAGATATGTCCAGGGATCACTTGTGGAAGACTTGACTCTAAATCCTTGCAAGGTGATGGATTAAGGGTTGAAATAAAGATTTCACTTAATCTATCTATTCAGAGTTAACTCTGTTGAAACACATTTCCACAATGATTTTTATTTGACAAAATTATTTAAATTAGATTTAAATCCCTATGATAAAATATTCCAACACATCAAATTTAAATGGTTTGATTTATTTATTACTAATGTGTTTGTTCAATGTTAAGCGTTTAATTAATAAGATTTAAAAGGCATTAAAGACCAAGGCCCAAAAGCCCACAAGAGAAGGTCAAAGCCCAAGTCAACAGATCCAACCCTCTTAAAGAATGCGGCCCAGCAGGAAGAAGGATCTAGAAGGCATTCCTAACAACTTCATGTCGAAGCTGCTGAGTCGAACAGATAGAATACATGTCAACAGTTGACCTGAACAACTTCGAGGCAAAGCTATTCCACTTTGGGAAAGATTCAGACGTAGCAGAAAGCTATCTAGAAGACTTTACCATAAGTAGAGAGACAATCTGACGCTTACCGATCGGAAGTACCTTTCACCTGAATCAGACAGAAAAGGCAACGTTCTCATTGGCCGAAGACACTGAGTACTAACGAGTGAAAGCAATAGCATGCCGTTTCCCTCGAATGGTTATTTTGAAATTTGAAATAACCGGTGCCTCAGATATCACTATAAATATGCCTCTCATTTGCTTCATTCGATGCAGATCTTTGCCAAGTCAAAACGCTAACCAAATTGCTACTTGAAGTTCTGTGCCAAAGCAAAGCAAAGAAATCTTACACTCACTCTCATTTTGTGTAAAATTCTAGATTGTAAAATCATCTAAAGTGTTCTTAGTATTTAGAACAAATCTTTATCATTTCTAGAGATTAGAAGGAGATACTGAATTGCTCGGTTATAGCACTCAGTGGTAGAAATAGTATTGGGTATAGGATATAGAGGAAGGTACTCTGTATACTCACTGACTATTGTAAGAGGTTTGTGCTCTACCTGAAAGATAACAATAGTTTCAACCACATCTAATCAAAATTTTCAAGTTTTTATTACTTATAAGTTTCTCCGCTATAAACATAATGAATTTTTTATAATTAATTCATATTTATATAATGGTGATATGTTTGAACGGTTCTAGAAGATTTTTAAAGATATAAAATTTCTAAGCACAATCCGAGCGGATTCATGACTAATTCTAATCAAACCAGGTTGGCCCATATGGTCTAGTTCCGATTTGATAACTGTGATTTGACCCACAAACACACTCTTGTATTCATTCACTTCTACAAGAACAATGATATACCATGTGAATATAAAATCCTTTTGGATGGTATTTTTGTCTGTTAACCAGTAATGCCATAATGTTCATGCATATATGATGTCTGATATGGCTTAAGGATATTTTCCAATTATATAGTTATGGTGGGTGGCTAAGGGTTTCATTTACAGGGCCTGTAAATCGAGAATATAATGGATTTAATTAAATGGATAGGTCAAATGAAAAATAAGATATATATAAGCTCCTTGAAAAATGATTGATTTAAGGAATAAAATTGTATAATTATCTTTTCATTGATAATAAAGTCCATTTCATTGTAGAATTTTCCCTCCAAATTTTTTACATAAAACTTATTTGAATTATAATATAATAATTATTGAGATCTCAACTGTTAAAAGTTATTTACATAAATAATTACTATCCCGTAACCGAAGATGAGTTTTATTTCATGTTAGATGTTGAAGGGTAGCCGGAATATTAAATTACAAATAAAAAAACTCATCTTTCCTTAATAAGGTTTGAAATTGCACGGTCTTGTAAATGTTAGACTTAAGATTTCAATGTTTTGAACGTAGAGACTAATTTTTTTCCCCAATAACCATTAGGTAAATTTATACCTTATCCTACAATACTACAAAGCTCCTAACGGCTTCGTATTTGTTGATAAAAGAAAAATTGAAAGTATATATATCAACTCATGAATAAAGAAAACGATATACATTCACTGCTCTTATTACCTTCCATTTTACATTACATTTTATTTATCATATCTCTTTTTTATAATCATTATTTTATGAAAATAACATTTGAGGTTATTGAACTCTTCTACAATAGTTTTTCCAAAAAATAAAGTTGCACAAATTTAAAACATGAATATGAAATGCATGCGGTCCTCATGCATGCATTTGAGGAAACATATGGCATTTCTCCAAAAATAGGAAGAGTCAATCGTAAACAAAAGAAGATCTAACAACTAATTCCTAAAATTAGATAATGAACACTTATAAAACCATCATCCAATTAAGCAAGAAAATACCAAAAGAAATTGTAGAAAGATAAATGGAATCTTGTTTAATGTTGTCAACTCTATTTACGATTTTGATTGTGTTATCTAATGTAAAAGCACAAGCACCAGCAGCACCGGGTGCGGGTGGAGGAGGGGATATAACAACATTTGGAGCAAAACCTGGTGCAGATAGTGCTCAGGTAATTCATATAGGAACAATATTACATTACTGTTGAACAAATATATGCATTAATTAATTATAATTTTCCTTTGTTAGGCTATAACGACTGCTTGGAAAGAGGCATGTGCGGCAGCAGGTACCGGTACAGTGACAGTTCCTACAGGAACATTTCTAACAGGGCCAGTGTTACTGGCAGGTCCTTGCAAAGGAGAGATGAAATTTAACCTTATAGGAACCTTACAAGCACCACTTAAAGTGGAAACTTCTGGTTGGATTACTTTTGAACATGTTGATAAACTCACAATAAGTGGGACTGGAACTCTAGATGGTCAAGGCGAAGAAATGTGGAAGAGCCAACCTGGTTGTTTCAAGACTGCAAAAATGTGCAAAACAACAGCAATTGTAATTAAGCTTGCTCATTCAGCATCAGTAGTTATATTACATATATCTATTTGTGATTCTAACTAATTAAAATTATGCAGAATCTAAGGCTTGATTTCGTAAAAACTGGTCTTGTGGAAGGTATCACATCCCTCAACAGTAAGAATTTCCATATCAATGTTTTGTCTAGCACTGACATCACATTGCAAAAGCTTACAATAACTGCACCCGCTGAAAGCCCTAATACAGATGGAATTCATGTTGCAAGATCAAAGGGAGTTACCATTACTGACGTTAACATTGGTACTGGTGATGATTGTGTCTCTGTTGGTGATGGAACATCAGACTTAAAGGTAATAAACGTCAAATGTGGTCCTGGTCATGGAATTAGTATCGGAAGTTTAGGACTTTACCAGAATGAGGAACCTGTAACCGGAGTCACTGTTCAAGGATGCACCCTTACAAAAAGTGACAATGGTGTGAGAGTTAAATCATGGCCGGACAAATACGGTTGCGAAGCATCGGGCATACACTTTTCAGATATTACCATGGAAGAGGTTGAGAATCCTATCATTATAGATATGATGTATTGTCCACCCGGTGGATGCAGTACAACGGTACGAATTTCCACATATTTCTATACAAAAATGCTATACAAGGATTGGTTTCATCTTCATGTCTTATTTTTTTTATCATATCACTAACCTTATTGCTTAATTTCTAGGCTCCGTCAAAGGTCAAACTTACTGATATTTCCTTTAAAGGCATCAAGGGTTCAACACCCACTCCTGATGCAATTTCAATCAACTGTATGCCTGGAAGTTGCACAAATATAGGACTTGCTGACATTGATCTCAAATTTACTGGACCTAAAGGACCTCCAATAGCTAATTGTACCAATATTAAGCCAACTATGACCGGAACTGTGAATCCTGCAGGATGTTAATGTTAATTAATGCAAATCCACACCTATTTTTGACCTTTATACAATTTTCTATGCGAGAGTTTTTGCAATTTTGGTTATATATATTGATATGTGATATTAATTCATCTCTACTCTTGATGCTAATGGATTATTGTTTTTTTAGAATATATTAATTACTTATTTTGAGACCATTACCTTTTCTTTTTCTCCACGTGTTTTATATATCCCTACACTTAATATATACATTTTTATGGTTTGATGATGCATTTGTACCATAACATTAGATACTTGCTACCCTAATTGCAAAATATAATATAATTTTCTCTACTAGTTAAAACAACCACTTGTATATGGTTTAGGTTTGTCACACCCGACCCTAAACAACCTCAATCGGCATCGGGCGTGAAATAGAAAGATCATAATCAATACTTAGGCATCTCCAATTTATCCAAATATCATTATATTACAATTGCAATACCAAAGTTCTAACCATAATTCTAACAATAAGCAACAACTTCCGATCCTTGCCTAATCGGTCGGTAACCTTCTCTCTATCATGTACTTTCTCACCTAAAAACATTAAAACATTTAAAAAGGTGAGACAAAAATCTCAGTAAGAAACTATCAGCTATAAAAACCAACTTTACTTAACATAGCTACATATATACATTTATAAAGGGATTTAATCAAAACCTTATAAAATATACTCAAAACTTAAGTTTATAAAATAAAATTTATGTATGTGTATCCATCCTCGAATTCCACTCGTGTAGATCATAACATCAATCATAACAATATCGAGATATCTCATTTATATCTCGTTCCTTACCTAACAGTTAGGACTACCAGCCGTGCACTCTAGCCATACCGCCATTAGATATGGTCTTACAACTTACAACTCCTACCCCGGGAAATCCTAGATGGACAAAACCATTTAATCTTTCGAAATATCACAACTCATAAAAATCATATTTGGACTTCAATCCAAAATAATAACAACAATAACCGCAATAGATTTCTCAATCCAAAAACAATTCGTAAGAAATCATCAAATTCATTTTATTCAATATATATATATATACATGGAAACCAAAAACATATATATATATGTGTGTGTGTGTAAATCAACCAAATCAAGCCTTAAATCAACATAATCAAGTAAAATCTGAAATTCACATAGAAGCATAGTCAATAGCTTCATTTGAACCATAATTTCACAATAAAAAGCAAAATCGTAAAAAACCCCAATTTTATAAAATTCTTGCATAACCCTAAAATATCAATTTATGAAAATTCTTTGATTATATATATATATCTATATACCTAAAACTCAAAATATAGTTGATAGTTACTTACCTTGGCTACTAATTTGAGAAAACACACCTGCTCAATTCTCCTCTAAATTCTGTCTAAGACGTTTCCCTCCAATCACTGTCGAAACTCAAAAACTCTTCGGTTAGTACTTAGATCTATGCATAAGGATGCTATGGTTTGAATTTCGAGTGATTCGGACGGTCGAATCTCCGTAAATCAAAGAAACGGTGGAGAAACGGTTCAGAGAAAACTGATGATAAAAACGAAAGAAACAGAAAAAGAAAAAGAAAAAGAAATAAAATAGATGATGATGATCACCGCATGTAAAGATTTGAGATATATATCTCAAATTTGACAAACATCACGTTCGATCCTTTATCTTTTTATAATCTTTTAAAAATTATCCTAACTTTTAATTTACACATAAAACCATCGAATTAACTCCAAACTTTTTCCATAGCACTAAATAAAAATCACACACCTAATAATTATAATATATACTAATATCAAAATATAAATTCTAGAAATTTAGACACAGACGTGACAATTCTTCCCACCTTAAGAAATTTCGTCCTCGAAATTCACGTTCTCTAATATAAATTTTCTTCCTCAAATAATCTCCAAGATCACAAAATTATTTCAAATTATCAAGATTCCTCATAATCATCATAAGACCACAAATTCTAATGTTTCCTTCCATTAACTCCATCATTTATCTATATCCACATCACTGTAACAATTATTTATACATAACTCTTAGTAACTCTAAATTCCAATCTAGTTAATTCCATCATCATAATCCACAACAAAACTTCAAATATCATTCATATCTTCCGAACATACACCAAATCTCACTTTAATAAATTTAAATCACAATTGATTCTATCCATTGCATATATATCAAATATATTTCACCTATTTCCAAATTCTACAGACTTAAAAAAAATCACGTTTGAACCACTAATATGTACGATATTATATTTTTCTTAAACTTCAAATAATCTGAATAAATGATTTGCATCAATATATAATCTTATTTCATCGTGATAATAATACTTATATCTATATAAAAAAAATCCACTCCAATCATTATTTATATTATAATTGTTGAAACACCTTTCCACATAATTTTGATTTGACAAAATTGTTTAAGTATAATTAAAAACATATTCTAAAAACACTAAGTTTAAATGCTTTGATTTATTCTACTAATGTGTTTGTTCAATGTTGAGTTAAATTGGTTATAAGACACAAGGATTAAAAGGCCAAAGCCCAATACAAGAGTCAAAGCCCAAGTCAAACGGTTCAATACAACTCGGCCCGCGTTTGTCAAAACGTTGTCGTTATGGACAAAACGCAACTCAGCAGAAGAAGGATCTAGAAGACCTTCAAGGAACAACTTTGGAACGAAGCTGCTGAGTTGATTAGACAAAGCGTACAAGACAGCAGCTGGCTAAGGAAAACTTCCAGACAAAGTGTTTCCACTTTGGGTAAAGTTCAGACGACACAGTATGCTGTCCAGTTGACTTTACCATAAAAGGAGAGACATTCTGCTGAGCTGACCAAAAGCTGACCGAGGACAGAAGATACTCAAATCTGATTGGCCGAGAGCTTTGAGCAAGTCAGGATGACAACGACAGGAAGCCGTTTCCCTCCAACGGTTATTTCGAAATTCGAAATGACCGATGCCTCAAGACGTCTCTATAAATAGTGCTATCAGAAGCTTCATTCAACACAAAACTTGATCAAGCCATTACGCTGACCAAATTTCTACGCAAGTTCTGCAAGCAAGAAGCAAAGCAATCTTACACTAAATTTCATATCTTTCGTGTAAAAGTCTAGAGTGATTATTCAATCATCTAAGGTGTCTTAGCAATCATTGTTTAGGACAAACACTTATCATTTCTAGAGATTAGAAATGAGAGGCTGAGTACTCGGTTATAGTACTCAGCGAGAGATTAGGATTGAGTAGAGGTATAGAGGAAGGTACTCTTGTTATACTCAGTTGCTAAGATTGTAAAAGGTTTGAGGCTCTACCTTTAAAGAGCTCAGTAGAGGATTCGAAATCTCAGAACGTGTTCCGGGGACAGGACATTGGCTTAGAAGCCGAACCTGGATAAATCTGCTGAGTAACGTATTTCTTACCTTAAACTCCTTATATATATTGCTTGCTTAAATAACCAAAAACTGACCAAGTAAAGAGGTCAAGCTGAGTTGTGCGCATCGAACATCTGAGCTCAGGAATAGACTCCAAGTGCTATATCCTGACTCAAGTTAAGAAACTGACCTAGTCACCAGTTGACTAAGCCAGTATCTTGCTGTTTACTCAGCGCCACTGTTTAAAACCTTTTCTCTTAAGAAAAGAAGTCTGCCCTAAATTCAAAAAGCTTAAATAGTTCCTAACCTCCCCTTGGAACTATACTTGCAACGTTATAAGGGACTAACAAGTGGTATCAAAGCTTAAAAGCTCAATGTAAAAGGTTTAACAACCTTGAGCTGATCCCTACTATGGGCGAAAACAGTACTCGGTTTCTCCCAGGAAACCAAACAACTCAGATATTGCCTGAGGGGCTGTCCATCACTCGGCCTCCCCTATTCTTCGGGTCTAACTATACCTTTTGGAAGAATAGGATGAAAAATTTCATTCAGGCTACAAATATGAGTGCCTGGCTATCTATAGTGCAAGGCCCATTTATACCTGTCGAAGTTGTGGCTGGCCAAACAGTTGTAAAAGCTGAGGCCAAATGGACAGAGGATGATCTCAAGAAGCTTCAAAATCACGCTTCGGCTATTAATATGCTTCAATGTGCGCTCGATGCTGCAGAATATAATAAAATTTCAGGTTGTGAGTCGGCGCAAGAGATCTGGAAGAAGCTGGAGGTCACCTACGAAGGAACCAATAAAGTAAAGGAGTCCAAGGTGAACCAGCAGATGAGACTGTACGAGCTGTTCGAGATGAACAATGATGAGGGCATATCTGACATGAATGCAAGGTTTACCAACATCATAAATGAGCTCAAGAGACTTGGAAAGATCTTCACTGAGGAAGAACAAGTCAAAAAGATAATCAGGAGTCTTCCTAAAGACTGGCAAGCAAAGAAGACCGGTGTTGAGGAAGCTCAGGATTTAACCACCTACAAATATGACAAACTCATCAGCTCGCTGCTGACCCATGAGATATCTATGAAAAACTTCGAGGTGAAGGAAAAATCTGAAGACAAGAAGCAGAAGTCTCTTGTCATGAAAGCTGACTCCACTGACGGGAGCTCAATAGATGATGAGGAGATGGCTATGTTCACAAGGAAGATGAAAAGGCTCTTCAAGAAGAATGACAAATATTCTAAGAAGCCTTACAGAAAGTTTGATAAGTATAAAGCTGACTCCAGCGACATCAAATACAAGAAAGACAACTCAAAGCCCATTACATGCTTTGAATGTCATCAAACTGGCCATATAAAGTCAAGCTGCCCCACGCTGAGGAAAGATAAGAAGAACGGCAAAAAGGCAATGGTGGCTACATGGAGCGACAGTGATGCGTCTTCATCAACAGAAGCTGAGGCCACCGATTCAGCAAAGATATGCTTCATGGATGACGAACTTGCTGAGCCATGCGTCTCTAAGCATGCTGACCCCTCTGTTGAATCTAACGATGAGGAGCAATCAAATGAGGTAATATCACTTTCCCAGCTCAGAAACGAAATGGGTAATGCCCTGAGTGATCTCTATACACTTGTCAAAAAGTGTAATAAGAAAATTAGAGCACTCAGCAGGCGCTGTGATGAGGTTGAAGAGGTCAAGCTGAGTGAACTCAGATACCTTCTTCAGGACAACTCAACTTTGCATGATAATATGAAGATCATACATGAGTCTGTCTCTGAAGTCCAGTTAGTTTCAAACTGAGAAAGGACGTCACAACTATCCAGAACCAATTAAAGGTTCCAAATAAAAGAAACATTCCTCTGAGAACTCAGTACCAAGGTACTCAGTAGAGATGGAATCCCCAGTGGAATGTCCAGTGTGACTTCTGTGGGAAGAAAGGTCACACCACAAAGGTGTGCTGGCATGCTCAGCATTGGGGTGCTGACCAGTCAGTGAGACAACCTAAACAGAAGGTCAGCTGTGACTTCTGTGGAAAGAATGGCCATACTGTCCATGTATGTCGCCATAAAATAAAATATGATGCTTTACCTGTTGCACCTAACAAGCAAGGACCCAAAAAGAATTGGGTACCTAAAAGTAACTAGTTACAATGCAAGTAAGCCTGAGATGTGCTGAGAAGTCAAAGATGTGGTATATTGACAGCGCATGCTCGAGGCATATGACTGGTGATGAAACTCAGTTCATCACGTTTGAGCGTAAACGAGGAGGAAGCGTAAGTTTTGGAGACAATAAGAAGGGTAAGATAGTAGGGTCAGGAACCATTGGAGGTAATCCTACTATTGAATCTGTCTCCCTAGTCAGCGGACTCAAATATAACTTACTCAGCGTAGCTCAGCTATGTGACAATTAGAGAAAAGTTATATTTGATGCTACTGGATGTAAAATATATGAGGGTAAATCAAATGAGTTAATTTTAACTGCCCCTCGCATAGATAATGTCTTTATGCTAGACTTAGAGAAAAAGTTTTCAAAAACTGTATGCTTAGTGTCAAAGGAAGAAAATTACTGGCTATGGCACAGGAGACTTGGTCATGTAAGCATGGACCTCCTGGCCAAATTAGCAAGAAAGCAATTGGTTGAGGGACTGCCTGAACTTAAATTTAAAAAAGATCAATTATGCCACGCTTGCCAAGCTGGAAAACAAACCAAACAATCTTTTCATAGCAAAAATATTGTCTCAACTAAGCGTCCGTTAGAATTACTACACTTGGATCTCTTCGGTCTAGTCCAGCCGCTGAGTCTGGGTGGAAGAAGATTTTCCTTGGTCATTGTAGATGACTTCTCTCGGTACACTTGGGTCATCTTGCTGAGTAGCAAGGATGAGACCTTTGAGACATTTTCAAATTTGGTTAGAAAAATTGAAAATGATAAAGACCTAAAATTGGCTCACATCCGAAGTGATAATGGTGGAGAATTCAAAAACCAAAAGTTTGTTGAATTCTGTGAAGCCAGCGGCATTGACCACAATTTTTCTGCTCCTAGAACACCTCAACAAAATGGGGTTGTTGAAAGGAAGAACAGAACTCTGGTTGAAATAGCCAGGACAATGCTGGATGAGCATAGGCTTCCAAAGTATTTTTGGGGAGAGGCTGTTAACACAACGTGCTATATTCTTAATAGGGCTCTAGTTAGACCTATATTAAAGAAAACCCCCTATGAACTTTGGAAAGGACGAAAGCCCAACATTGGATACTTTCGTGCCTTTGGCTGTAAATGTTTTATTTTGAATACCAAAGATAGCTTAGGAAAGTTTGACTCAAAAGCTGATGAGGCTATCTTTTTAGGCTACTCAACAAACAGCAAAGCATACAGAGTTTTCAATAAACGAACTCAAATTTTAGAAGAGTCAGTACATGTTGAGTTCGACGAAACTAACCCGGCAGGTAGATACCAGCCACTGACCGAGGATGATCCACACTCAGTAATCGCTGACCAAGAACCAGCTACTGAGTCATTCACTAAAAGGCTGACCAAGAGTAAGAGTGAACCTAAGATTACTTTCACTGACCAGTCTACTTCTGCAGAGATTGTTGAAACACAGACAGCACAAGACATAAATCTACCTCAAGAGATAAGGATTCCAAGAGGGCACTCAGAGAGTGCAATCCTTGATTCTGCTGGGAATACCCTGATGATGAGGAATCAACTCAGGAGGTACCTCATCAATGTAGCCTTCATCTTAGTTCAGGAACCTAAGAACTTCGCTGATGCTGAGGAAGATGAATTCTGGATGAGCGCAATGCAAGAGGAACTTGACCAATTCAGAAGAAACGATGTATGGGAGCTAGTGCCACATCCAAGGAGTCAGAAGACCATTGGAACAAGATGGGTCTTCTGCAATAAGCTGGATGAGCAAGGAAATGTAGTCAGGAACAAAGCAAGGCTTGTAGCTCAGGGCTACAGTCAGCAAGAAGGTATTGACTACGGTGAGACCTTTGCCCCAGTGGCAAGGCTAGAGGCTATTAGGATCTTATGTGCATATGCATCTTACATGAACTTTAAATTATTCAAAATGGATGTTAAGAGTGCATTTCTTAATGGAGTTGTAAACGAGGAAGTTTATGTTAATCAACCTCCAGGGTTTGAGGATCCAAAATTCCCAAACCACGTTTATAAACTCAAAAAGGCTCTGTACGGCCTCAAGCAAGCACCACGTGCTTGGTATGAGAGGCTGACCAGTTTCCTGCTGACTAGAAATTACGTCAGGGGCAAAGCTGATACAACCTTATTCATTAAGAGAAAGGGTAAAGATACCCTACTGGCTCAAATTTATGTTGATGATATAATATTTGGTGCAACTAACGAATCAATCAAGGAATTTAGCAAACAAATGCAGACTGAGTTTGAAATGTCGATGATGGGAGAACTCAACTTCTTCCTCGGACTTCAAATTAAACAAGGAAAGAATGGCATCTTCATCAGTCAAGCTAAATATGCCAAGGAAATATTAAAGAAATATGACTTGGAAAATTGCAAGCCAATATC
Organism: Euphorbia lathyris; assembly: GCF_963576675.1. Classification (NCBI taxonomy): domain Eukaryota; kingdom Viridiplantae; phylum Streptophyta; class Magnoliopsida; order Malpighiales; family Euphorbiaceae; genus Euphorbia; species Euphorbia lathyris. Next base: position 33,689,101 of record NC_088913.1, on the reverse strand, counting down.
CACTCCTATGGGCACTGACACTGTCCTCTGCACTGACGAGAATGGTAAGTCAGTAGACAGCAAATTATATCGAGGTATGATAGGCTCTCTACTTTACTTAACAGCCAGTAGACCGGACATTCAGTTCTCAGTATGCTACTGTGCTAGATATCAATCTAACCCTAAGGAATCTCATTACATAGCTGTAAAAAGAATCCTTAGATACTTGCAAAGCTCAGTGAACGCAGGTTTATGGTATCCCAACACACATGGCTTTACACTCGTTGGATACACTGACGCTGACTATGGTCGAGACAAGCTAGAACAAAAAAGCACCTCTGGAGGATGTCATTTCTTAGGAAGCTGTCTTGTATCTTGGTTCAGCAAGAAGCAGGCGTCAGTAGCCTTGTCTACCACTGAAGCTGAGTACATTGCTGCTGATCATTGTGTTGCTCAAGTCCTATGGATTAAGCAATAGCTTGAAGACTATGGTGTTCAAACAAAGACAATTGAGGTCAAATGTGACAACAAAAGTGCAATTGATCTATCAAAGAACCCAATTTAACACAGCAGAATGAAGCATGTCAGCATAAGGCATCACTTCATTAGAGACCATGTACTCAAAGGTGAGATAAAGCTGACTTACGTCCCAACGGATGAGCAGCTTGCAGATATCTTCACAAAGCCACTGGCTCGTGAACAGTTCAGCATACTGAGAGAAGCCATTGGTATGTTTAATCCTCTTCAGTACATTCCTATTCTAGTATGTAAATTTATGCTGAGTGAATTACTATGCTGAATGAATTATGCAAATGCATGCTGAGTGGTTGTTATGCTGAGTACTTAACACAAAATACACATCAATACTAAGTCAAATATGCACACTGAGTAGTAAATTTTAAACTGAGAAATGATCTTGTCATATACTACTGGCCACTCAGAATCCAAAACGCTTAGTATTCTAAACGCTGAGTGTTAGATCCGTTGCTTTAAATGCAAAAGCACGCGTATAGCCACCTAGGATGACGTATGCACCGAATGTGTCATAAAAGCCAGGATTTTTGTCGGTTGACAATCCCAAGGCAAAACTGACACATGGATTCGATAAGATCCACACTTCACCGCTATAAATAATGGGCAAATCCCCATTCTTTATTTTCTTTACATCTACCGAATTCTAAGGCAAAGAGCTTTCTCTCTAAAAACTCTCAAAGCTTCCCAAACCCTTTCTGAAACTATGACTCAAGTTTCCATCAACATCTCCGGTGCCAGTCACCCTAAAACTACTAAGGTCACTACGCCGAGTAAAGGAAAAACTGGGCAAGCTACCTCCTCCAAAGAAAAACCGACCAAAATCAGAACCTATACCAAGGTTTTTGATAATATTACCGAATGGAAGGTGGACTTCTCACGATGGGTCTCGGAGAACTTCGTGACTTCTGAGCAACCCTTCTGCGAATGGATATCGCAAAATGGATGGACCGAGCTGTTCTCCATTAGAGATCACACATATCCTGACCTAGTAAGGGAATTCTACAAGAACCTCCAAGTCGCTGATGATAACCAGGACTGTCTGGCAACAGTAGTAAAGGGGAAACCGATTTTCATCAATCCCATCTATCTGGCAAACTTGCTGAAGTTAAAAAATGAAGGAGCAAAGCTGAGAAGATTTGGAGATTAGGACAATACTGGGTACGTAGTCACCTTCTGTAAACCTGAAGGTCACTCAGGAGAAGTCTCCAGTTCCTCTATGGGTCCGCATCAAAAGATGGCTCACTATCTGTTGTCCTACTTCATTTATCCGAAGATCAACTGCACAACCTCAGCAACGAACTTCGAGCAATGCTTCATATGGCATATGCTGACATATAAGCCGATCAACATGCCAGTATTCCTCATTACTGGCTTCCTAAGGAGTACCGGAACTCTAAGGCTGGGATCGCTCATCACCAGGATCCTCATTGATCATCAGATAGATCTAACTGATGAAGTTAAAGCTAGAGGATCTGAAATCACAGCAGCTTTTCTGAGGGCTTTAAAGTTCAATCAGCCTCTGAAGAAAGGAAAAACTGCTGCTGCTGATGTACAACAAGCTGAGGAAACAGCTGTCCCGAAGAAATGGAGAAGAACTAAGGCTCCAGCTGCCCGCAAGAGGAAAGCTATTGAGACCACTTCAAAGAAGGCTGAGCCTAAGGCAAAGAAGCCTAAGTCAGTTGCTGAACCAGGTCAGGAAAGACCTAAGTCAGCTGAGAAAAGGAGCAGGCAAGATGAGCCTGAAACTGAGGACAGAACTGATGCTGACGTACAGCCTCAAAAGAAGCAGAAGTCTTCCACACTGACTCCCATTGATGCTATTCCTACTGACATTGTTGTGCCTGGTGACTCCCACTACACACAGTGTCTAGGAACTGTAGCTGAGGAACAAGAAGATGAGGTGCATCTGGACGATCAGTTCATTGCACAAGTTGAGGAAGAACTAGATGGTGACAGTTCAGAAGATGACGAAGAAGAAGAGGCCAGCGGTCAGGATGACGCTGAAGAAAATGAGGAGACAACCAGTGAGGTTGAAGCTGAGCAAGCCAATACTGAGTTGGCAGCTGGAGAAGAACAAGAACATGACCAACACAATGTTAATCAAGTACATGAGCAAGCTTACCAGCTTGATGCTGAACAAGAAGAAACTTCTCCATCTCACTCAGGAGAATCTATTCAAGCTGACATTCCTCCTCGCAGAAGAAGATTGGTTAAGGCAAGTCAGAAGACAGTCAGCGACATTCCTGTTCCACAACCAACTCTTCCTGACTTCGTTATTCAGAAGCCAACCCAGGACCCTTCTGCAGTTAAGCTGAAATTTTTCAAAAGACAACCAACCTCTAATACATCGGCTTCCATTGAAAAGCAAGCCTCTGTTTCTTCACCAAAGGAACACGCCGACTTGAATGCTTCTGCCAACTCAACAAGTCAAGTTGAGTCGATTGCTGTAAATGTTGTTACTCCAAGCATTGTGCTGACTCCAAACATATCTGCCCCCGTCAGCACTGACAGTATTCGAATTTCTACCTCTCCACTCAACATATCTGCCGATCAATCAGCTCTACCAGAACCTCAAGTGCAGATTGGAACCACACTCCCAGTCACTGACCCCGTCATTCCCTTGACCCCTCTTCCCACCGGTCATACTGATGTCACTGAAAGCTCTCAAAGTTACTTAAATGCCACTAAGTCTGGCAAAAGAATAATCGACTCAGTGCAAGCATTGATTAAAGACCTTCAACAACCTACTCCTCTTGCTGCTGGGTCTTCAACTATTGAGACTACTCAGCTTTCCCAAGTCACTCAGCTTCTCAACGAAGTTAAGGGATTCAAGGATTTGCTGAATGTCATCATTACTTTTCAAGCACAGCAAGCTAAGCAGGATTCCATCGCAAAGCTAGCTGAGATCCAGCTGACAACAGTTAAACATCTCAACGCTCTTCAAGAACAAGTTCAGACTTTGTCAGCTGAGAACACACGCTACGCAACTTCTGATGAAGTAAAAATGCTCTTTGCTCAGCTTCACACCGAGCAACTCAAAACCAATGAGCAAATGGTCTCTTACTCTCAGTGCTCAGTGGAGTAAATCGGTGAGGCCGTTCGATTGCTGAATCTGAACAAGCAAGAGATGGATACTGATGCTATGAAGTAAAATGAAATGTTGTCCATCACCAGACAAACCTTCAACCACATACGTCACAACAATGTTCAGCGTCAATACTATGACACCTACTTACTCAAAACATTCCATCAAGTCATTGCTGGTCTGACCAATGCACTTACATGGATAGGCAAAGCTGAAGCCTTTACTGTCAGCATGATCAGCGCTGCTGAGCTTAATATACCCGCCGAGGTCTCAGATAATGGAGTGGCTATTTTTTATGGTGTCAATGAAAGCGCCGATAGACTTAAAGCGCTGTCCACAGAACTGACCAGAGCCGTCTTAACCGACTCCTTTAGGATTCCTCCTCCCGATGCTGATAAAATGGGGGAGAAAGCACCAGTGAGAACACAGCATGAGTCTAGTCAGAAGAAAAAGAAATAGATATAGGCTAGCTCAGTATAGGCTAAGTATGTAGTCTCTATGCCTGTCTTAAACTTTTGTTTGTAAACGCTGACTACCTACATTAAATATCAATACTTGCATCTTATGTTCAAACTCTGAGTTTTGAATTATCTTTATACGATGTTGTGTATTATGTTATTATGTATCTTCAATTGAATCGGCCTTGTTTAAATGCTTATAAAATTTATTGATTGAACCAAATGATGATAACATGTTTGACATTGACTTATATATAGTCTTATAAAACTCATTGAACAATAAATTACTCAGCGCCCTCTGAATGTTAAAACCTTCCGCTTAACACTGAGTAAAATAGAATATGTTCCATGAGCTGACCTATATCTGAAAACTGACCTTAGACTTACTCAATTAAACCTTTAAATGTTTAGAGTAAAACTAAGTCAGTAGCTCAACCCTTACGGGGGAGTTTGCTAAGTTATATTAGGTCAACTATCATGGGGGAGCTCAACACTGAGTTCCTCGCTGAATAGTTTTGCCAACATCAAAATGGGGGAGTTTGTTGAAACACCTTTCCACATAATTTTGATTTGACAAAATTGTTTAAGTATAATTAAAAACATATTCTAAAAACACTAAGTTTAAATGCTTTGATTTATTCTACTAATGTGTTTGTTCAATGTTGAGTTAAATTGGTTATAAGACACAAGGATTAAAAGGCCCAAGCCCAATACAAGAGTCAAAGCCCAAGTCAAACGGTTCAATACAACTCGGCCCGCGTTTGTCAAAACGTTGTCGTTATGGACAAAACGCAACTCAGCGGAAGAAGGATCTAGAAGACCTTCAAGGAACAACTTCGGAACGAAGCTGCTGAGTTGATTAGACAAAGCGTACAAGACAGCAGCTGGCTAAGGAAAACTTCCTGACAAAGTGTTTCCACTTTGGGTAAAGTTCAGATGACACAGTATGCTGTCCAGTTGACTTTACCATAAAAGGAGAGACATTCTGCTGAGCTGACCAAAAGCTGACCGAGGACAGAAGATACTCAAATCTGATTGGCCGAGAGCTCTGAGCAAGTCAGGATGACAACGAAAGGAAGCCGTTTCCTTCTAACGGTTATTTTGAAATTCGAAATGACCGATGCCTCAAGACGTCTCTATAAATAGTGCCATCAGAAGCTTCATTCAACACAAAACTTGATCAAGCCATTACGTTGACCAAATTTCTACGCAAGTTCTGCGAGCAAGAAGCAAAGCAATCTTACACTAAATTTCATATCTTTCGTGTAAAAGTCTAGAGTGATTATTCAATCATCTAAGGTGTCTTAGCAATCATTGTTTAGGACAAACACTTATCATTTCTAGAGATTAGAAAGGAGAGGCTGAGTACTCGGTTATAGTACTCAGCGAGAGATTAGGATTGAGTAGAGGTATAGAGGAAGGTACTCTTGTTATACTCAGTTGCTAAGATTGTAAAAGGTTTGAAGCTCTACCTTTAAAGAGCTCAGTAGAGGATTCGAAATCTCGGAACGTGTTCCGGGGACAGGACGTAGGCTTAGAAGCCGAACCTGGATAAATCTGCTGAGTAACATATTTCTTACCGTAAACTCCTTATATATATTGCTTGCTTAAATAACCAAAAACTGACCAAGTAAAGAGGTCAAGCTGAGTTGTGCGCATCGAACATCTGAGCTCAAGAATAGACTCCAAGTGTTGTATCCTGACTCAAGTTAAGAAACTGACCTAGTCACCAGTTGACTAAGCCAGTATCTTGCTGTTTACTCAGCGCCGCTGTTTAAAACCTTTTCTCTTAAGAAAAGAAGTCTGCCCTAAATTCAAAAAGCTTAAATAGTTCCTAACCCCTCCTTGGAACTATACTTGCAACGTTATAAGGGACCAACAATAATCTTCAATCATTATCATCAACATGACTATCACTCTTATAAGAGTCATTTCAAAAACATCAACATCAACATCATCAATATAAACCTCATTACTATGATACAATTTCCTATCAATAAGAGTCATTTCATAAAATCTTAATATGAAGATCACTCTTATAATTCTCCATTTAACTCCTCAAAATCAATTAAGCTAACATGCTTTTTTTCTTATATTCACCACTACATATATCATCAATCCAACCAAATAAACTTCAATCGTTTCTCCAAACTATATAATCAAGAAATATAGAGTACCTAAATTACGACAATCAATGTTTTTTTTTCTCCAAACTTCAAATAATATCTTTACACCCATAAAAGTCAATAAATCTATAATATCATTCAATTTTCTTAATTGACCTATAAACACTCAATTTGATCCTTCTATAAACTCAAACCATAATCACACAAACTTCAATTCAAAATCACTTCTATTAACAATATATGTACTACAAAATTTTAATTATCAACATATATATCCTCTTATATCATATTTATCTCTTAATTTTCTACCTCAAATTGTGCTTAAGATCAAAAAAATTTGTCCTCAAGATTCATATCTTAATTATTTCCTCAAACACTATTTAAGCTTACCCAATTTTCATATTTAATCATCAAATCACGAACTCTAATATATTCTCCCACTTTACTTTTCATTAATCACTAACATCGGTATCTCTCTAAACATCATTTATATAACTCTCAATAATTCTAAACCCCAACCCAATGAAGTTCACCAATAAAACAGTAATTTAAATTTCAGATCTCATTTATTCAACTTAAGATTCTATAATACACTAAATTCATGTTATAATCTCCCAATCATTAATCAACTTCCAAACCCATTAAATGAAACATCCATATTTTATCTTTCTCAATCCCATATCTATTATCTTCAATTTATCACTTTATCATTTTCTCAATTTCCTATATTCCTAAGAACACCATCAGATGTCGTTTCCAGCCTAACTTCTTCATACGGAGTCCGATTAAGGCGATTCAAAAACCTTTGGAAACGTAAGATAAAAAATAAAGAACTTTCATTTAGGACTCTATGACAGATTCAGCCTATATCTAGTCGAAAAATACATCATAAGATTCATATACGAATCTGATTCTCCCGTAGCACCTATATAGACAATTCTCTATATCTCTAGCTCAATGTTATGACTTACTCATAACCTATATCACCAAATATCAAATAATATACTATTTTCATACACCTAAATATTGCTAACCATCAAATCTCATTTTTACACCTCATTAGCTAGTTACTCAATCCTCGAAAAATTTCAAATTATTTCTTAGCTTGCACCAAATATTCATATTCCTCAATTACTATCAACATTAGGTCCGAAGAATTTCACCTAGAGCTCTGATACCAAACTGTCACACCCGACCCTAAACGACCTCAATCGGCATCAGGCGTGAAATAGAAAGATCATAATCAATACTTAGGCGTCTCCAATTTATCCAAATATCATTATATTATAATTGCAATACCAAAGTTCTAACCATAATTCTAACAATAAGCAACAACTTCCGATCCTTGCCTAATCGGTCGGTAACCTTCTCTCTATCATGTACTTTCTCACCTAAAAACATTAAAACATTTAAAAATGTGAGACAAAAATCTCAGTAAGAAACTATCAGCTATAAAAACCAACTTTACTTAACATAGCTACATATATACATTTATAAAGGGATTTAATCAAAACCTTATAAAATATACTCAAAACTTAAGTTTATAAAATAAAATTTATGTATGTGTATCCATCCTCGAATTCCACCCGTGTAGATCATAACATCAATCATAACAATATCGAGATATCTCATTTATATCTCGTTCCTTACCTAACAGTTAGGACTACCAGCCGTGCACTCTAGCCATACCGCCATTAGATATGGTCTTACAACTTACAACTCCTACCCCGGGAAATCCTAGATGGACAAAACCATTTAATCTTTCGAAATATCACAACTCATAAAAATCATATTTGGACTTCAATCCAAAATAATAACAACAATAACCGCAATAGATTTCTCAATCCAAAAACAATTCGTAAGAAATCATCAAATTCATTTTATTCAGTATATATATACATGGAAACCAAAAACATATATGTATATATGTAAATCAACCAAATCAAGCCTTAAATCAACATAATGAAGTAAAATCTGAAATTCACATAGAAGCATAGTCAAGAGCTTCATTTGAACCATAATTTCACAATAAAAAGCAAAATCGTGAAAAACCCCAATTTTATAAAATTCTTGCATAACCCTAAAATATCAATTTCTGGAAATTCTTTGATTATATATATATCTATATACATAAAACTCAAAATATAGTTGATAGTTACTTACCTTGGCTACTAATTGAAGAAAACACGTCTGTTCAATTCTCCTCTAAATTCTGTCTAAGACGTTTCCCTCCAATCACTGCCGAAACTCAAAAACTCTTCGGTTAGGACTTAGATCTATGCATAAGGATGCTATGGTTTCAATTTCGAGTGATTCGGACGGTCGAATCTCCGTAAATCAAAGAAACGGTGGAGAAACGGTTCTGAGAAAACTGATGATAAAAACGAAAGAAACAGAAAAAGAAAAAGAAATAAAATAGATGATGATGATCACCGCCTATAAAGATTTGATATATATATCTCAAATTTGGCAAACATCACGTTTGATCCTTCATCTTTCCATAATCTTTTAAAAATTATCCTAACTTTTAATTTACACATAAAACACCATCGAATTAACTCCAAACTTTTTCCATAGCACTAAATAAAAATCACACACCTAATAATTATAATATATACTAATATCAAAATATAAATTCTAGAAATTTAGACACGGACGTGACAAGGTTGGTTAAGGCACAAGATCATTTATTCAACTGGGGTTCAAATTCTGGAGAAGATAATGCAGTTTTAACTAAAAAAAAATTGAGCATCTCCTAAAAAATGCGGTCAAGAACTCCACCACCGGCAATGGGCTTGCCTTATCTTCACATGTTATTGAGTGGTTATTCATATTTAATCATAAAGCTAGGATGTAATGAGGAAGGGTTTAACAGTAGCAAGAAAAGTTGTTGGCTTAACATTTACTATTTGCTTATTTTAATGTTCAAGAAATCAGGAAATCTCAAAAAAAAAAAAAATATGCAATATCCATTAACCCAACATCGAGTTTCTTTACATTGCACTCAATCACCATCACAATATCCAGTTAGCTGCATATTACTTACAAAAATGTAAAATAAGCCATAGTTGATGGTAGCTTTAAGATACCGAATAAGATAAAGAAAATCATCCATATGATGAGAACAAGGAATGTGCATGAACTGATTGAGTTCTTGGACAACAAACCCAATAACAAGATGAGTAAAATTAAGATAAATCAACCGAAAATAAACATATGATGAACATATGGTGTGTGATAAACAGATCCAATAGAGAGTTCTATGTCAATATTTAGTCGCATAGGAAAAGAAGGAAGAGCCTGATCAAGACCAACATCAGAAATCAAATTAGAGAAATATTTACGTTGAGATAAAAAAAAAAGATGTCGTCATTTTCCGTTGTTATTTCAATACCAAGGAAATATTAAGTGTGGCCTAAACCCTTAATGGTAAAAGAAGAATGAATATATTGTTTAAAATCTTCAATATAAGTTTCATAGTTACTACTTATAAGAACATCGTCTATAGAGAATAAAAGAACATGAATCACACCTTTTTGAACATATGTAAAAAGGCAACTATCAATATAGTTTGGGTGAAATCAAACATTATTATTTGAGAAGTAAATTCCTTGTTCCACTATCGACCAACCTGTTTAAGCCCATATATGGCTCAATTGACAAACTTGACCGTTAAGCGCTTTGGTATAACCTTGTGCCAGATTCAAATAGATGAATTCATTGATAAATGCATAAAGGTTATAATTGTTAATATTAATTTGACGAATATGGCATGCCTTAGATGCATCAATATTAAACAATAAATGAACTGTAACAACTATAGTGCCGGGAGAAAAAAATCTCAACATAATAAATTCCTTGAATCTGATTGCAACCCCGATGTACAATTTGAGCCTTATAAAGATCAACAAAACCATCCAGTTTACGATTAATACAAAAAATCCATTTAGTAGATGTGTTTATTTCCCTTAAGGAGAGAAGTAATATCCAATTTATTGTTGTCTTCTAAGGATCGTGACTGCATTATAAATATATTGCATGTTCTTTAGTAGTGTTGATTATGGTGAGATAAGCATTAGTTGTATGGCTAAAAGGAAGTAATTTAATAAAAGAAGGGGGATACGGGATAAGAAGTATGTGCCAAAAAATCATCTAACCACGTTGATAGTTTAATAGATATTCCACTTTTAGTATCGCATGAAAGAGCTAATGACAGAGTTATAGTTGTAGCTAATGGGCAAGTATGTGTGGGAACATGTGAAGGGCACAATTTACTAGGTAAGGATGGGCTACTACATAGTGGTTTTTGTGAAGTTGAAGATGCAATAGGGTTTTTAAGAGTTGAAGAGATAGATGGAAGATTATGGTCTTTTAAAGGATTAGGACAAGTTGGTGAGATATAATAACTTTTTGAATTACGAGTAGCACTAGTATTATGGGGAAAACAAAATGATTATGTATCATATGATAGTCTAGCAAGTATATATGGTGATGGGTTGGTATGTGTACTTACTAATATAGTGGAACCACTTGTAAGATATTAATATGAATTAGTCCTTTAACTACCTGGTTAAGTTTTTATTGCAAATTATTCCATGACATGGTATAAGAATCTCTTTGATCAAGCGATCGATGGTTCGAATACTGACAACCTCATTTGTAGATTAAATTATAGGACATCGTAATATGAGCCTGTGTTGTGCATGCTTCAAGCTTAGTGGGCATTGACATGCAAGGGTGTGTCAAATGTTAATATGGATTAGGTCTTTAACTATCATGTTGAATTATAGGAATCATGAGCGAGCGAGAGAAAAAATAATGTGACAGATACATATTGAGATAGTTTGAACATAATTAATTCTCACTAGTTAAACAAAGTTAGGGTTACAAAATATATATGACGGGGATTAGGGAATAAAATTTAAAAGGGAATATACATACTTAGAGTGCTAAACCTAAACTGTAGAGAACAGTTAAGAAAAAGAATGTGTTTTATATCCTTAAACTCTCTTAATGATAAACACAAGTTAATACAATTCAATATTCATCACAAATCTTAGATTGTATATCACCATATAATGAAACATGGTATTAGAGCCTCTTTGGTCAAGTGATAAAGGGTTCGAATCCTAACAACCTCATTTGTTGATTAAATTGCATGACATGGTAATATGGACCATTATTGTGCACGTTTCAAGCCTAGTGGGAATTTGCATGAGGAGGGCATATATGATATTAATATGAATTGAGCCTTTAACTACCAGCAAGCTTTTCGTTTGAAGATGCAACTACTGTAATTTAAGTCTTCTACTCCTTATTTCTTTGAACTGAGGAAAGAATTGAATTCGAAATATGCAGTCTACTCCTCCTCATTAGGTTTTTCTGATTTGGTAGCGACATCATCATTAGCAAGAAGAGAGTGATTCTCTTGGTGGGTATTTATGTTCTTCCCTTATTGCCTCTTAGGGCTAAATCTCTTGAAAGTTTGGTTATAAGTGAGTTCCTTTTTATTATGTTATCATTGTTTCTCTTTCATTTCTTGGATTATCTTATATTTTTGTCTTTTGTGATTATGGGGTTTTCACATTTTATGACTATGATTTTTCCTTTTCAAGTTTTATTTATTTCTTAGGAGTATAGGGTATGATCATTTCATCAAAAACTGATAATGCAACCTTGGATTAGCATTTCATCAACGACTGGTTTCATATATACATAAATGTTGTTGTTAGCTCAAAAATAGAACAAATTGAATATGAAGATAGTAATAGTGAATGTCACGACCCGAACCTAGCCATGACCGGCGCATAAATTAAGATTACCTCAACCTATGCTAGCCTCGAATTTAATTTCAAATAATACTGATCAAACTAATAAAGCCTTCTAACATGATGATACAACTTAAATTGTAAGGAAATATATACCACAAAATATCCGAAAGTCTCCAATCTGTACAATAACAATGTCTAGCTAAAAATAACCTCCTTCAATATCGAACCCAAATGTCTGCCCAGCTATAGAGATCTTAATCTGAAAAATATAAAATCAACGTGGTATGAGATTTCCGTCTATGCGAGCGAAAATCTCAGTGAGTGATAATCATAGCACAACAGACGGGGAACAGGCAGATATGCAGATAAGTTTCAAATTTGTTTTCAGAATTTATCAAATATGATGGTGCAGAGAAATCAAATAATATTAAATAATAATAATAAAATTACAGAAATTCTCAAAACCACGGTATAGTAACATTAGAGTGATGATATTCCACATCACCAAATGCCAGATAACAGACACAGATGGTAGCGCTACCAGATTCAGATACAGAATGTCTTCACCGACCTTATGCATGATTCTAAAACAACTGACACAGAGACAAACACGTAAACAGATAAAACAATAACAAATAATGCAAGCCTAATATGAAGGTCAGTGAGACATGAAAACAGATACAGATAATATTGAGCACGTGTACCGGTTTCAAAGTGTATAATTTATATCTCATAATATTTTTCAAATAACTTAAATATCCAGACGGCAGAATTCGAATAAAATTTCTTAAATATCCAGACGGTAGAATTCGAATAAAATTTCAGATTTTTAATACAAACAGTAACAGATAAAATGAATCGATTAACAGAATTAAGTATAATCTCAAAGAATTTTTACTTCCAAATAAGATAAATGATATCAGACAAACTAATGTACCAAGAGCCTGTTCCCAGAAGCCTATGCTCTAATGCAGAGAATATTTGACAAATAAATTTAAGCTCAAGAAAGTCTTTTATCATTTAAAAAGAATAGGCACTATTTTGAACAAATAACATTTTTAGAAAAGTTCACCAGAACTGTCTTAAAGGAACGAAAATTGGAGATAAATTTAAAAATCGGATCGAACTATTTTTATCAAACTTTTTAATATTAATTACCAAAGGACCGAAATATATTTTAAACAAAATAAATTTATCAAACGAATTTCATGCCAGAGATTTCAAAATCAAACAAATAGTGTCATGAACCATAGTTACCACTCACCTCGAACTCCGAAAAATAGCTAGATCCAAATCTTAGCTATCAATTTTCCCAATCCATCCGGACACCGTCAAATTTCCTATTCAATCAACATATCCAACTAAATTACTCCAAAATTTTCTATCATACTTAATGAAATTTACAACCCAAATAAGATTGAGTCCAATTAGACTATGGAGGAATCGAAGTGAATTTATATTATACAATGAATATATGGTTTTACAAAAGAACAAACAACTAATGTAAATTACCTTTTGTTGTTTGAAGAGTTTGATCAATTGCTTCCCAACTTGCTCAAAATCAAAGAAAACGACAAAAATAAAATGTTTCGGTGAAAAGAAGAAAAACCCGATTTTTTTTTGTAGAAAACGTGAACCTTTAAGAACTGTTTTTAATTGAGTATTTATTTGTTAAGAGTTTAAACTAAAATAGATAACTTAAATATAGGAGAAATAAAAATGTATTATATTAACAAAAGAGTTATTGTTGACAAAATAAAGTAATTAACCCAAACCATGATTTAAAAAAAATCGAAACACTGCACCTTTTGTTTTTTTTTTGTTCTTTTTTTTATTATATGGAAAGTGCATAGAAAAATACTAATATTATGAAAGCCATAAATTCCATAGTTGATAAATTATTATAATATGAAAAAAAAACCCAAAATTACTAATTAACACATTATTTTCAAAGGCAAATAATTAAAATTATACATCTAATTAGATTTATTTTTAAAGAACCATCTCTAAAATTCGGGATATTACAGTGAAAGTGATAACTAAATAAGTAAATGATAACAATATAGGTAGAAGCATCAGTAGAATATAAACCTAATAAGATTATAAAACGATGAATATTTATAGATAGTGGAGCTGATATATGTTTACCCAAGCAAGATGTATTAGTTTCCCATAAATGGAAAAGATCTAAAGGTCATAAATTAAGAGTCACATGATTTTGTGAACAAGTTAAATAATTAGATATCATAGCCGAAAATATGAGATTAATACTTAATAAGACAATATTTACCCATAATTTATCAATAAAATAACATGAGACAACACATATTATTAGGAAATAATTTCTTAGATTTCTTTAAAACACAGATTATAAAACAAGAAACAATTAGTCTTTTAACTCCTTCTAATAAATGGATTATATTTAAGAGAGTAATACTTTTATTCCAAGCTTACATCGGACCGATGGCTCCGCTAACCTAACCCCTCAACCTAATCATGTCGGCGGCGCCTTCTCCACGACGGCGATGACGACCACCTCTCCATCGACTGATTGCGATTACGCCATCGCTCGCCTTTTTTCATGCCTCTCCTTTACCTTGAACAATACAATCGCTACACCAGTCCACACCCCCGTGATGCCGAACCCCTCCATCGCTCATCTTTTTACCCAGAAGGCTTTCACCATGGCCTCGGGAGATCAGGCCAGCACCCCGTTGTTGGTCCCTTATAACGTGACAAGGTTAGTTCCAAGGGGGGGGATAGGAACTATTTAAAATTTTATCCGTTAAGGCTGACTTCTTTTCTTAAGAAAAGATTTACACAGCGGCGCTAAGTAGTTCTAAGACACAAGGTTAGTCAACTTGTGACTAAGTCTGTTTCTTTCCTTGAGTCATGAGATAACACTTAGAGTCTATTCCTGAACTCAGCTTCTTAGTGCACTCAACTCAGCTTGAGTTTGTTACTTAGTCAATATTATAGCAAGCAATATATAAAGGAGTTTAAGGGTTAGAAATATGTTACTCAGCAGACATATCCTGGTTTGGCCTCTCCGCCTACGTCTAGTCCCCGGAACGCGTTCCGAGCTTTTTGAATTCTCTACTGAGCTCTTTAAAGGTAGAGCACGAAACATTTTACAATAGAAGCTAAGTATACAAGAGTACCTTCCTCTATACCTCTACTCACTCCTATAACTATCGCTGAGTACTATAACTGAGTACTCAGCCTCTCATTTCTATTCTTCCAGAAATGATAAAATGTTTGTCCTAAACAACAATTGCTAAAACACTTTAGATGATTGAAATCACTCTAGACTTTTACACAATGATTGGAAATTGGTGTAAGATTTTGCTTTGCTTTTCTCACAGAACTTCAAGTATGAATTTGGACAGCGTTTCGACTAATTAAAGATCTGCATGGAATGAAGCAATTGAGAGGTCTTTATATAGTGACACTTGAGGCATCGGTAATTTCGAATTTCGAAATAACCGTTGGAGGCAAACGGCTTCCTATCGTTGTCACTCAGGACGTGCTCAGTGTCGTTGGCCAATGAGATTCTTGCATCTTCTGTCTACGGCAGTGCTCAGCAGTTTTTCGTTAGATGAACAGAATGTTTCGACATTTACGGCAAAGTCTTCCAGACAGCTTCCTGCGCCTTCTGAACTTTACCCAAAGTAGAAATACTTTGTCTAGAAGTTGGTTATGTTCTGCCGCTGACCTGACTGCATTTTCGCTCAACTCAGCAGCTTCCTCTTGAAGCTTTTTGTTAGAAGGCTTCTCGATCCTTCTTCACGCTGAGTCATCGTTTTACTTGATACGACTGCGTTTTAGCTTCTTGGGATGTGAGGTCTTGATCTGTTGACTTGGGCTTGACTTCCACTTATGGGCCTTTAGACTTTTTATCTAATGTCTTATAAAACAATAAACTCAACATTGAACAAACACATTAGTTGTGAATAAATCAAAGCATTTAAATTTAATGTGTTAGAATATTTTTTATCAATTACTTAAATAATTTTGTCAAATCAAAATCATGTGGAAATGTGTTTCAACAAACTCCCCCATTTTGATGTTGGCAAAAATATTCAATTGAAGAACTCAGTGTTGAGCTCCTCCATGATAGTTGACCTTATATTACTCAGGATACTCCCCCGTAAGGGATGAGCTACTGACTTAGTTTTACTTTAAACATTTCAAGGTTTAATCAAGTAAGTCTAAGGTCAGTTTTCAGAAATAGGTCAGCTAATGGAATATATTCTTTTTAACTCAGTTTATGCGGAAGATTTAGATATCAGAGAGCGCTGAGTATATCTTTGTTCAATGTGTTTAAGAAGACATATAAAAGAGGTCAACTTATAGATCAACACAACATACAATCATAGAGCAATGTAGTTAATTAACACAGTTGATTTAATGAAGATGCGTTAGAGTTTATAACAAAACATAAGTAAGCATCACATAAGATTGGTCAATTTTGAAAAAGGTAGATGCATGCATAGTTTTGTATTCAGGGTCAGCACAACAAAATTCATAAGGGAAAGACTACAAGTTTATAAAATCTAAGTCTAGCACTCCTAGCCGAGCTATTTTTTCTTGTAGTTGAGTTGGGCTTCATGCAAATTAGCTTTTCCTTTTCCCTTGAATTTTTGCTGACTTCCTGATGCTTCCCCTGATTGTTGAGTTCTTTAAGCTTGTTCTTTCTCCCCCGTTTTGCCACCATCGGCAGGAGGAGGAATGAAGGTGTCTTCAATGGCAGTATGAGTTAAGCGTTTAGAGAATGCCTTAAGCCTGCGCGTGCTTTCATTAATGCCATCAAAAACAGGAACACCCTCATCTAAGACAGAACGTGGAATCCTGATATCCGAGGCACTGAGCATACTCAGGATATATGCTTGAGACTTTCCAACCCAGTGTATACTGTCAGTGAGCATTGCAAAGGCTTGATGAAACATCTTTAGCAAGGACGTGTCAAAATACTGACGTTGAGCATTTGAGTGGCGCACGTGGTTGAAAGTAACTCGAGAGTACTTCAGAATTTCATTCGTCTTGAGTTGGTTAGTTTCCATCTCTTCCTTACTCAAGTTGAGTAGACGGACAGCCTCACTGATTTGCTCAATGGAGCATTGGGAGGAGGAAGAGAGTTGCTCATTTGTTCTGGCTTGCTCAGTGTGAAGCTGGTTGAAGAGTTGATGAACTTCAGCAGAAGTTGCATACATTGTGTTTGCAGATGACAGTTGATGAAGTTGACCCTGTAGAGAGTTCATGTGATTGACCATGGTCAGCTGGAGTTCGGCCAGCTTTGTTATTGATTCCTGTCTGGGCTGTTGAGATTAAAATGAAGTCATGACACTCAGAAGATCCTTTAGACCTTTGATTTCTGTGAGAAGCTGAGTGCTAGACGAAAGCTGAGTTGGCTTAATAGGAACTGACCCAGCGGCATCGATATTTGTTTGATGGAGGTCCTGGAGCAAAGCTTGAGCTGAGTCAATAATTCTTCGACCAGACTCAGAGGCATTCAGATACGAGAAGGATCCATCATTATTTGGCCCAGTTGCCGGAGAATGAGTAGAATCGGATTGTGGAGGTGTTTGGTTCTGCTCAATATTAGAAGTGCCAGCATGATCATCAGCTGGTCTTGAGTTGAAATTTCCAGTAGAGGCTGACTGGATTATATTCTGCACTTGTATTTGTGGAAGAGGATGATCGGTAGAATGTGTTACTTACTCAGAGTCAGGCTGAAGCTGACTGGATTTGGGAAGCTGAGGAAGTTCAGTATTTACCTGAGCAGGTATTTCCTTAGCTTGCTCATCATGTTGAGGAGCAGGAACTTCGAGCACTTGCTCGGGATCATCTTGGTTTAGAGAAGCATTTAAGTCGGCATGTTCCTTAGGCTGAGAAACAGAGGCTTGCTTTTCCTGTTGCTCTGGTGGAGACTCAATAGGATTAGAGAAGAACCTAAACTGCACATCTGATAGGTCAGTGATCTCATCCCTCAGAGGTGAGTCACTCATTAGATCAATGACGGGGGATCTATGTGCCTTCTTCTTAAGTCTTCTCAGTCTCTTTGTCTTTGGAGGAGAGGGGTCAGCAGGAATGGACTCAATAGAGTTAGTAGGTGAAGTTTCCCTTTGAACAGTGTGTTCCTTTGCTATTGGCTTAGCTTCTTCTTCTTCAACCTGCTCAGTGTAGGTTGTTTCATGTTGTTCAACATCTGATGTCTTACGTTGCTCATCATCCACTGTTTCCTCATTATCGAACTGACCACCCAGTTCTTCTTCACCTTGTTCAACATGTGGTTGCTCAACATCAATGCCAAGACTTCGTGCATAGTGTGAGTCAGTA
Source organism: Euphorbia lathyris (assembly GCF_963576675.1). Classification (NCBI taxonomy): domain Eukaryota; kingdom Viridiplantae; phylum Streptophyta; class Magnoliopsida; order Malpighiales; family Euphorbiaceae; genus Euphorbia; species Euphorbia lathyris. Next base: position 33,670,809 of record NC_088913.1, on the reverse strand, counting down.
GGAATAACGAAGTCAGTGGGAGGTGCATTGATGGGACTTAACCCAGAAGAGATTTTCTTCTTCTTCCTCAGTGGTTGCTCATCAGCGTCCTCTTTCTCTTCTACCTCAGGCTCAGCTTGCCTTTTGAGGTTTTCCGTTGACTTAGATCCAACCTGACCTTGTTGAATTTGGGGCTTAGTTCCTCTGGACACGAACTTAAGCTTTTTAGGTGGAGAAGCAACGTCTCTAGAGGGGCTTTGAATAGCTTTCCTCTTTATTTCCTTCTTTCCTTTACGGGTCTGCATCCCTTCGGTTTCCTGGACAGCGACTGCTTTCCCTTTCTTGGGCACAGTTGGTTGATCGTAGAATAGACCAAACAGTGCAGCTGCAGTGATCTCTGTGCCCCAAGTGTGGATTTCCTCAACCAAGCTCACCCTATGATCCTTGAGGATTCTAGTGATAATGGAGCCTAACCTAAGGGTTCCAGTACTTCTTTGAAACCCACCGATTATAAAGACAAGCATGTTGATCGGCGTATAGGTCAGCATGTGCCAGATGAAGCACTGCTCAAAGTTTGTCGCTGAGTTGGTGCAGTTGATCTTGGGGAAGAGGAAATTGGTCAGTATGTAATGGGCCATCTTCTGATGTTGACCCATAGAGGTACTCGAAATTTCCCTATATGACCAGGAGGTTTACAGAACTCAACGGAGTAGTTGGTTTTATCTTGGTCACCTGATTTACGAAGTATTGCTCCTTCATTTTTCAGCTTGAGTAGTGAGGCAAGGTAAGCAGGGTTGATGAAGATATCCTTTCCTCTAACCTTGGTGATCATGTAGTCCCGATTATCATCCGCGGCTCTTAGGTTAGCGTAGAATTCCTTCACTAACTCAGGATAGGTAGCGTCGCGGACTGAGAATAGCTCGGTCCAGCCGTTCTTTTTGATCCACTCACAGAAAGGTTGCTCAACTTCCACAAAGCCCTTTGAAAACCATCGAGAGTGGTCAACCTTATACCCCCTCACACTCTCGTAAACCAGAGAGTAGGTGCGTTCCACGAGCTTCTTTGCCTTATCCTTCTGTTGTTTTCCTTTCGAGGAGGTGGCTTGGTCAGCCTTGGTTTGCTTCCTTGGTGTAGTGACCTTAGAATGGTCACGCTGACCAGGTTCTTGAGACTTGGTGGGAGATGGAGGGTTTTCATCGGAGCGATTATCGGCGTAACCGGCACCGGAGACATTCTGAGAATCTTTTGTCATGATTCTTAGAGAAGTTTGAGAAGTTTTGGGAATTTTTAGAGAAGAGTTTTTGAATACCAGAGATTTCTAAGCGTAAAGAGGTAAGAGTGGGAAATCGTTCACTATTTATAGAGATGTCGAGTTGATCTAAAGCGTTAAGGTGGCCGTTTGACCTCGAGATACTCAATCGACAAAGATTCTGGCATTTATGACACATTCGGCGCATGTATATTCTAATTATTGCGCTTACATCATCCTAGGTGGCTATTTAATTCGTGTGTTGTGCATTAAGTTTTGCAACGGATATTTACTCAATGTTAAGGATTTCAAACGTTTAAAGTTCTGATTAGTCAGTGTTACGCAAAGGAACAATTCGTGTGTTTAATCACTCAGTTTAAGATAACCACTCAGTGTGTATATCTACTCAGCATGTAATAGATATTGATTTAGCATAAATCACTCAGCATGGTAATCAACTCAGCATGCATATATCGCATATTATACTTGGAATTTACTGAAGAGGATTAAACATACCAATGGCTTCTCTAAGTATGTTGAATTGCTCATGAGCCAGTGGCTTTGTGAAGATATCAACAAGCTGCTCATCCGTTGGGACATAGGTAAGCTTGATCTCTCCCTTGAGTACATGATCTCTGATGAAGTGATGTCTTATGCTGACATGCTTCATCCTGCTATGCTGGATTGGGTTCTTTGATATGTCAATGGCACTCTTGTTGTCACATTTGACTTCAATTGTTTTAGTCTGAACACCATAATCTTCAAGCTGTTGCTTAATCCATAGGACTTGAGCAACACAGCTTCCAGCAGCAATGTACTCATCTTCAATGGTTGACATGGCTACTGACGCCTGCTTCTTACTGAACCAGGACACAAGACAGCTTCCAAGGAAGTGGCATCCTCCCGAGGTGCTTTTTCGTTCAATCTTGTCTCGTCCATAGTCAGCGTCAGTGTATCCAATGAGTGTGAAATCATGATTCTTGGGATACCATAAACCTGCATTCACCTAGCTTTGCAAATATCTAAGGATTCTTTTTACAGCTATGTAATGAGATTCCTTAGGGTTAGATTGATATCTAGCACAATAACATACTAAGAACTGAATGTCCAGCCTACTAGCAGTTAAGTAGAGTAGAGAGCCAATCATACCTCGGTACAATCTGCTGTCTACTGACTTACCATTTTCGTCAGCGCAGAGGATAGTGTCAGTGCCCATAGATATAGACTTGTAATTCTCAAGTTCATACTTCTTCAATATCTCCTTAGCATACTTAGTTTGACTGATGAAGATGCCATTTTTCCCTTGTTTGATTTGAAGTCTAAGGAAGAAGTTGAGTTCTCCCATCATTGACATTTCAAACTCAGTCTGCATTTGCTTACTAAATTCCTTGCACATTGACTCGTTAGTGGCACCAAAAATAATGTCATCAACATATATCTGAGCCAGTAGGGTATCTTTACCCTTCCTCTTAATGCATAAGGTTGTATCAGATTTACCTCTGACATAATTTCTAGTCAGCAGGAAACTGGTCAGCCTCTCATACCAAGCACATGGTGCTTGCTTGAGGCCATACAGAGCCTTTTTTAGTTTATAAACGTGGTTTGGGAACTTGGGATCCTCAAACCCTGGAGGCTGATTAACATAGACTTCCTCGTTTATAACTCCATTAAGGAATGCACTCTTAACATCCATTTGAAATAATTTAAAGTTCATGTATCTTGCATATGCACATAAAATTCTTATAGCCTCTAACCTTCGCAGCCTTGCCACTAGGGCGAAGGACTCACCGTAGTCAATACCTTCTTGCTGACTGTAGCCCTGAGCTACAAGTCTTGCTTTGTTCCTGACCAAGTTCCCTTGTTCATCCAGCTTGTTGCGGAAAACCCATCTTGTTCATATGGTCTTCTGGCTTTTTGGTTTTGGCACTAAGTCCCATACTTCATTTCTTCTGAACTGATCAAGTTCTTCTTGCATTACATTCATCCAGAACTCATCGTACTCAGCTTCAACGAAGTTCTTTGGTTCCTGAACTGAGATGAATGCTACGTTGCTGAGGTATCTCCTGAGTTGATTTCTTATCATCATGGTGTTTTCAGTAGCATCAAGAATGGCACTTTCTGAGTGTCCTCTTGGTATTCTGATCTATTTTGGAAGAGTGATGTCTTGAGCTGGTTGTGTTTCAACAATCTCTGCAGGTGTAGATTGGTCAGTGAAAACAATTTGAGTTTCGCTTTTACCTTTGGTCAGCCCTTGAGGTAGTGACTCGGCGGCTGTTTCTTGGTCAGCGGGTGCTGAGTATGGATCATCCTCAGTCAGCTACTTATCTTTTCCTGCAGGGTTAGTTTCATCGAACTCAACGTGTACTGACTCTTCTAAGACCTGAGTTCGTTTATTGAAAACTCTGTATGCTTTGTTGTTTGTTGAGTAGCCTAAAAAGATAGCTTCATGAGCTTTTGAGTCAAACTTAGCTAGGCTATCTTTGGTATTTAGAATAAAACATTTACAGCCGAAGGCATGAAAGTATCCAATGTTGGGCTTTCGTCCTTTCCAAAGTTCGTAGGGGGTCTTCTTTAATATTGGTCTAACTAGAGCCCTATTAAGAATGTACTGTGTTGACAGCTTCTCCCCAAAAGTACTTTGGAAGCCTATGCTCACTCAGCATTGTCCTGGCTATTTCAACCAAGGTTCTGTTTTTCCTTTCAACAACCCCATTTTGTTGAGGCGTTCTAGGAGCAGAAAAATTATGGTCAATGCCGTTGGCTTCACAGAATTCAACAAACTGTTGGTTCTTGAATTCTCCACCATTATCACTTCGGATGTGAGCTAACTTAAGGTCTTTCTCATTTTCAAGTTTTCTTACTAAAGTTAAAAACGTCTCAAAGGTTTCATCCTTGCTGCTCAGCAAGATGATCCAAGTGTACCGAGAAAAGTCATTTACAATGACCAAGGAAAATCTTCTACCACCCAAGCTCAGCGGCTGGACTGGACCGAAGAGATCCAAGTGTAGCAACTCTAATGGACGCTTAGTTGAGACAATGTTTTTACTATGAAAAGATTGTTTGATTTGTTTTCTAGCTTGACAAGCCTGGCATAATTGATCTTTTTCGAACTTAAGTTCTGGCAGTCCCTCAACTAATTGCTTTCTTGCTAATTTGGCCAGAAGGTCCATGCTTACATGACCAAGTCTCTTGTGCCATAGCCAGGAATTTTCTTCCTTTGACACTAAGCATACAGTTTTTGAAAATTTCTTTTCTAAATTCAGCATAAAGACATTATCAATACGAGGGGCAGTTAAAATCAACTCATTTGTTTTACCCTCAAATATTTTACATCCAGTGTCATCAAATATAACTTTTCTCCCATTGTCACATAGCTGAGCTACACTGAGTAAGTTATATTTGAGTCCGCTGACTAGGGAGACTGACTCAATAGTAGGATTACCACCAACGGTTCCTGACCCTACTATCTTACCCTTTTTGTTGTCTCCGAAACTTACACTTCCACCTCATTTACGCACAAATGTGATGAACTGAGTTTCATCACCAGTCATATGCCTCGAGCATGCGCTGTCAATGTACCACATCTTTGACTTCTCAGCACACCTTAGGCTTACCTGCAATATAGCTATTTATCTTTAGGTACCCAAGTCTTTTTGGGTCCTTGTTTGTTAGGCTCAGCAGGTAAAGCATTATACTTAATCTTATGCCGACACACTTGGACGGTGTGTCCATGTTTTCCACAGAAGTCACAGCTGACCTTCCATTTGGGATATCTCACCGACTGGTCAGCACCCCAGTGCTGCGCATGCCAGCACACCTTTGTGGTGTGTCCCTTCTTCCCACAGAAGTCACACTGGACATTCTGCTGAGGATTCCATCTCTGCTGACTAGTACTTCGGTACTGAGTGTTCAGAGGAATGTTTCTTTTATTCGGAACCTTGAGTTGATTCTGAATAGATGTGACATCCTTTTTCAGTTTCTTAGAATCTGATTGGACCTCAGTGACAAACTTTTGCATAGTTTCTATGTTGCTATGCAAGGTTGAGTTGTCTTGGAGAAGATATCGAAGGTCACTCAGTTTGACCTCCTCAATCTCGTCACATCGTCTGTTGAGTGCTCTAACCTTCTTGTTACACTTTTTGATAAGTGTGTAGAGGTCACTCAGGGCATTTATCATTTCATTTCTGAGTAGGGGTAGTGATATTACCTCAGTTGAGTGTGCCTCATCGTCAGATGCAACGGAGGGGTCAGCATGCTCAGAAACACAAGGCTCAGCAATCTCATCTGCCATGAAGCAGATCTTTGCTGACTCAGTGGCATCGTCTCCTGATGATGATGACTCATCACTATCACTCCAGGTTGCCACCATTGCCTTCTTGTTGTTCTTCTTTTCCTTCCTTAAGGTAGGACATCTTGATTTGATATGGCCAGTTTGATGACATTCAAAGCATGTAATAGGCTTTGAGCTGTCCTTCTTGTACTTGTTGTCGCTGGACTCAGCTTTGTACTTGTCAAACTTCTTGTAAGGCTTCTTAGAATATTTATCATTCTTTCTGAACAGCCTTTTCATCTTTCTAGTGAGCATTGTCATTTCTTCATCATCTGTTGAGCTCCCATCAGTGGACTCACCTTTCATGACAAGGGACTTTTGCTTCTTGTCTTCAGACTTCTCCTTCACCTCAAAGTTCTTCATTGAGATCTCATAGGTCAACATCGAGCCAATGAGTTCATCATACTTGTAGGTGGTTAAGTCTTGAGCTTCCTCAACAGCAGTTTTCTTGGCTTGCCAGCTTTTAGGAAGACTCCTCAGTATCTTCTTGACTTGCTCTTCCTCAGTAAAGATCTTGCCAAGTCTCTTGAGCTCGTTGATTATGTTTGTGAATCTTGAGTTCATGTCAGAGATTCCTGTTAGGGATTAATGCCAGTTAATCAAGTGTAGCGCAACGGAATTGCGGTTTAAAATTTATTTCTAATCCCTTTAGTTTGATCTTTGTCCGTTAACCATAGATTGAATAAAACCTTTTGATCCGTTTAAGGATATAAACATACCCGGACTGTCTCTTCTAGAGACGGCTGAAGAATCCACAAGGTAGTAAGATCTCCGTAGTCAGGTGCACGAACAGCTATTGAGCCAGAACCGGTGCTAGCCGAAGAATGAAGAAGAACTGGAGAGATTTTGATATTTTACCAAAATAATTCACTTTTTCCACAAGCCTATGTTTCTGGCGAAAATCAAAATGATTTCATGTATGGCCGAATTTCAATAGTGGTGGCCGAATTCATGTGTAGGTTCAAATTAGGTTTAGAGTGTTTTAATTTATATATACAGTGTATTCCTAAACCTAATTGGTTTAGGGTTAATTGGTTAATTACAAAACTAATCCAATCCTAATCTAATTACATAAATAAATACCAATAATATTTATTCTATGCAATTAATTATGATTAGATTAAATTTAATTACCCCAATTAAACAAACAACACTAATTAATAAATAAACGTATTAGTTTAATTAATTATTCACCGAATGCAATTTCATTAATTTACAAATTAATTAATTACATCCCGTAAACTAATTAATCAATTAAATACTCAACACTTAAGACCATTAATCAATTATCTTAACACAAAGTATCAATTAATCAATTAATTAACCACCAACTAATTACCTTGATATCTTACTATCAATCAATTAATTAATTTCATCTCTCCAATGTACCGTTCTATAAGTTCTAACTCAGATGTTCGATGTGCACGATCCTATGGGACTGTCCTTAGCTAGCAGTGGCTCACGGCCCACATACAATAAGTGGGTTCTAGCAAACCATTACTGCCCCTAACCAAGACAGAGTTTCAGCAGTCTAAAGACGCAGAGACCCTGTAGTTATCTCTTAACTTCTTTTACCATTTGATATCGATATTATAAACTAGAGGCATGGCGGCTGTCATCCTCTCTGATGTTTATGATATTTCTTGATCTTAAGTAGATTGATGAAACAGATAAGTAAACTACTTATTAGGGTGTGGCCACACACTTATCAATCTCACTTATCAAGTGGCCTGTGATATCATCTCACTATTACATGAGTGGTAATTCCACCACTTCAATATCAATACCAACGTGTTCACTTGTTCACCCAATCATACCCGTATTTAGCATCCTGTTACATACCTGTTAGGCGTATGTCAAAGTGAACCGGATCCCATATTGATATTATAATGAAATCTGGTCTGAAGACGGTTAGATACCTACTTAAGAAAACTAATCACACAACCACCATGTAGTTTTCTCAGGCGGATCGATCCAGTCACATGTATACAACATGTACCCATATTCACAACTGACTTATCAAGTGCTATGGCTAGTATCAATTACTACCATACAGTCGTCGAATATACAAGTCTGTGGTCCTAATCATTCCCATGATAGAATAGACTTGGGATATGGTTTTACGATTATCAATCAATGGATTCTCTATTCATATTATAGCACAAGATATAAATGAACTAGATTAATGCCTTTATTAATGTAACACAAATAGTGTATCTATGCAAGAACAATAAAAAAGCATAATACAATATACATGAACCAATGCCTAAGAACTAGGGCACACCAACAATTCCTTCATCATCATTCATTTCAAAGAGCTCGTACAACCTCATGTGCTGGTTCACCTTGGACTCCTTAACTTTGTTGGTTCCTTCGTAGGTGACCTCCAGTTTCTTCCAGATCTCCTGCGCTGACTCACAACCTGAAATTTTGTTGTACTCTGCAGCATCTAACGCACAGTGAAGCATGTTTATAGCCGAAGCATGATTTTGTAGCTTCTTGAGATCATCCTCTGTCCACTTAGTCTCAGCTTTAACAACCATTTGGCCGTCAATAGTTTCAACAGGAACAAATGGGCCTTGGACTATAGAAAGCCATGCACTCATATTTGTTGCCTGAATGAAATTTTTCATTCTGTTCTTCCAAAAGGTATAGTTAGACCCGAAGAACAGAGGAGGCCGAGTAATGGACAGTCCCTCAGGTAAAATCTGAGTTGTCTGATTTCCTGGGAGGAAACTGATAGGGGTCAAAACCCCCTATCTTTGGGTACGGTTTTAGGACGGTTTTTAGTGTTATTTCATGAATAAGCGAGCAATTCTCGCATTTATATGCCTTTGTGTGAGTTAGTTAGGAATTGGAAATGTTTTATTAACTTTTCATTGTTTAGGATCGTTTTCTGATCATTTTAGGCAAATAAGGCCAAAATGGCATGTATGTTATAATTCCGTTATCTTTTATAGCTAATTGATCCGCCAAAAGTCGCACCAAATGGAGCGTTTGCTCAAAATGAGCGATTGGCGGGTCAATTTAGCCGCGAGACTAATGTTATTTGGAGTTTTCATGCATGCGCAGGGATAAATTCGGGCAAAAATTACATCGTGGAACATCGAGCAACCGTGCGGAAGCGTGCAGGGCAAAACAGCTCATCGAACTGACCTTTTTAGGCCAGCTCGTCGAGCTGGCTATGCCAGCTCACCGAGCAGGCGGGCCTGCTCGCGGCGAGCCTGCTCGCGGCGAGCTGGCCTACAAGGGCCAGCTCGCCGAGCAGCGCGCCCTACTCGACGAGCTGACCTGCGGGAATTGGTCAAATTTAGCAGTTTTGACCCCACAACTCCACGACCGGTCCCACGACTTCCCACCTGCATAAGGACACGAAATAGGTCAAAAAGAGGGCCCGAGCTACAACTATAAATAGAACTTTTCCATTGTAAATTAGATATCTTTCATTATTGTAATTTTACCTTAGCCTTCACCCTTGAAGATTCCTCTCCACCTCCTCCATCTCCTTCAACCTCCATTGAAGCACCTTCGAAGCTCTGCTCACCGAGGAATATTCAAGGTCCGTCCTTAAGACCTAGGAAGCCGGCTGCAGAGTAGACAGGTTCCCTGAAAGGGATTTTCGTATCTCCTTTTATCTTTCCTTGTTTGTACTCTTTGATACAGTCTATGAATCCTAGGCTAATTGTATCCTGTGACATTGTTCTTCGCCTTTAATAATATTTTAGCTCTTATTTTGTTCTATTATTATTTGTTTAATCTTTGTCTTACGCTTTATTCAATTGGTTTAACTCATTCAAAAGGCCCAAAATCTAGTAGGCACATATTGTGAGCTGAATCTGACCTAATCAGAGCCTAGGAGATTGACGACCTCTTAGTTGATTAAGCCCAAATTGCTGAGCCTTAGACCTAGTTTCGGCCTTACAAGGGAATCACGCACTAGGAACTTCAGGAGGGTAAGTAGGGTTAATCGCCTTGAATACAAGTGACTTAGATTAGGTTTTTAATCAATAGACTTAATAACCTAACTTCATTATTATTGTTCATACCATGTTCCTTCGGGTAATTGCATTAGTGAAAGATCACCAAGGAGTAGTATAACTTAATTAGGAGTAGTTTAACTTAATTAGGCATAGAATAGCTTAGCTAGAATTAGTATAACTTAGCTAGGAGTAGTGTAATTCAACCTAGGAGTAGATTAACTTAAACAAACAAACTCAAAACTCCCAAAGCCTAGATAACACCTGAGACCAAGTAGCTCGATACTTGTGGTAAATAAGTCCTATGGATTCGATACCTGGACTTTCCAGATTTATTACTTGATAACGACGGGGTACACTTATCCCTTAGTGAGCCTTCTTAACGGGAGGCGCATCAAGTTTTTGGCGCCGTTGCCGGGGAAAGTAGATTAATTCTATAAATACCCGACAACCGCCAATAATCAAGTTTTTGGCGCCGTTGCCGGGGATTTATTTCTTCTGCAATATCGAACCAAAGGTCGATTTGTTAGTTTAGGCATTCTTTTGTGAATATTCCTTGTTTATATCGTTAATACTTGTTTATATTTATACTTGTTCATATTTATACCTGTTTATACATATACTTGTTTATACATACACTTGTTTATATACGATTCTTTTTGTGAATATCCTTGTTTATATCGTTTATACTTGTTTATACATAAACCTATTTATACATACACTTGTTTATATACGATTCTTTTTGTGAATATCCTTGTTTATATCGTTTATACTTGTTTATACATAATTCTTCATACCTGTTTACCTATACTTATAATCGTATACTTGTTTATATTATTTATACTTGTGTATACATAATTCTTTATACTTATTCTCTATACTTGTTGATATATAATCTTTTATACTTCTCTATACTTGTTCATATCTTTTGTATTTGTTCATAACTGTATACTTTTACTTATCAACTTTTGTGCTAGAACTTCACTTTTTCTCAGCATTCTCTGATCAATGAATTGGCAAGAAAGAGTCGAGTGGCAAGCTCAAAAGTTTACTATCCCATCAAGACAATACATTCATGCCCTGGAGAATGAGGCTCCCAATCCCTCTATGGCCAACTTAAATAAGAAAATGGATATCTTGATGGCAAAACTGAACCTCAACACCAATGAAAGTGTAAGTTTTGTGGGTAATCACCAAAGGTATAATTCTAACCCCAACTCTTACAGCTTTTATGGTAGTGATTGGAGGAGACCTCAACACTCAAATCTGTCCTATGGGAACCCTAACATGTTGAGGCCTCCAAATAGGTTTGTTAATAAGCACAGGGAAAACGAATTGGGAATGTTCCCTTACGAACAAGCAAGCCAAGTTCCTCCACAACCCTCTAGCTCACGAGATGAGGTGTTGTCCCTTTTGAAAGGAATATCAGCCCGACTTACAATCAACGAGGAGGTTTGCAAGGACTTGAGCAACCAATTGGCTCAAATAAACCATGAGATGCAAGAGCAATCCCGAGATGCTCTCCCAGGCATAAAGGAAAACATAGAAATCCCACAAAGGGAATCAGCTCAAGCCATCTCCTTGAGGAACGACAAAAAGGTAGAACCAAGACCACTGTCACATGCATCACTCAAGGTAAGTGAGGAACCGGAAGCGGTAAGCAACCCCGGTTCAAAACCTAAAATCCTAAATCATGTGATAGAAATAAATGATCAGATCGAAGCTTGTGTATATGAACTACCTTTTCCTCAAAAGTTAGAAAAGTTTGGATTTACTCCTTGTTCAGAAGTTTTCATTCTCTTCGACTTACCAAGAGAATCCAAAAGGGAGCAAACCAAACGTTTTCATAATCTGTTTAAATTTGGCCTCTTGTTTTTATTTAACTCATTTGAGGCTCTTAATCCGTTTTGTAGGTACGGATTATTTGTTAAGGAATTCGAGTTCCTAACGCGGATAAAAGCTTATACTTAGGAAGGAACTCTATGTCGAGCTAACCGACTATAAAAGTAGCGCTTCTTGGGAGGCAACCCAAGTTTGAATACAACTTTCAGGTTTTTACTTTTTAATAAATTTTATAGATATACTTTTAGGTTTGTTTAGTTTTCTTTTACGTTTTTTTTGCTCGGGTTTAAAAAAAAATCGTAATTTCGCCCCGGGGGGCCCAGCTCGGGCGAGCTGGGCACTGCCGCCCAGCTCGGCGAGCTGGGCACTGCCACGCAGCTCGGCGAGCTGGGCACCCTAGCTCGGGGGAGCTGGGCACTGCCGCCCAGCAGCCCGCTAGGCACTGCCGCACGACCCGCCGGGCACCCCAGCTCGGGCGACATAAGCAATAGTTCAGGATTTTTTTTCCCGAACGGAGCTGAAAAAAATAAATAGATAAATAAATAAAAAAAGGCACCGCAAATCATCAAGTTTTTGGCGATTGCGATAAAATCAGTAAGTTGTCTTCTCCACCCTAACTTCTTGCACATGTGTTTTATGGTTTTAGATGCAATGTTGGAACTTATTGCATATTTTAAGTGTGAGGAGGAGGGGTAGACAAACTTACAAAAATTTGTATAATTTTTAAATTTTTGTTGCGTCGTGTCTAGTTTAGTTTAGCGTTTTCGGGTTTTATTTGTGTTTTTGCATGTTTAGGACCTAAAACCGTGAACCTCCTTCGAATCTAAACTTCGTTACTTTTCCTTGAGGGCTGAGAACCGAATCTAAAATTGCATGACAACTAGTTTAGGTGTAGGACACAATCCTTGTATCTGTAAAAGCATGAGCTAAAGTTTGCATTTAGACCCTACTTTTGAAGAAATGCTAAAATCATTACTTAGGTAGATAACTTAAGAATTGAAGGCATATGATGTTAAACTTGAGTTTGGGGAGAACTAGTAAGCACAAATTGAAACCCAAAGAATTGTGAGTTGAATTTGAGCCTAAGAGCGAACATCAAAAAGCTCTTTTTCTTGACATTTTTTGTGTGAATGCTTTGACTTGTGGAAAGATTACAGATTTTGCACCTAATACTGAGTTGAACCTACATGCGATGATTTGAGATGTTAAACGATGAATCAGCCTCATTAGAATTAACCCTTTTCTTTACCTTATTTTATCTTTTTCATCTACTCTAGGAAGCCCCTTTGAGTCTGTATTTTGTAGTTTGTAGATTTTTCTTTCGTTCTAACCCAAATTTTTGCAAACCATCACTTGGTTTGTTGCTTAACCGGAGTTTTTGCAAAGCTCGCATTGAGCCTTTGTTTTCTTCTAGCGCTTTATCCTTGTTTATGGCACCATAGTAGCAAGCCAAAAGGCTAAAAAGTGAATGAGCGTCACTATCCAAAAAGAAAAAAAACAGAAAAAGAAAAAAAAATAGAAAAAAAGAAAAGAGACGAACAAAAGAAGGAGAACCATATCTCCCATGTCTTAAAATTAGAACGTCTCAGAAAAAATATGTGAATAAAAAGCTCAATCACTTCACAATTTGCTAAAGCCATTTTAAACTTTGTTTTTCTAGCGCTAGAACTCCTAACCCTTGTTGTACCTTTAACCCTCTAACCACATTACAACCCCAATTCGAGGCTGTTTTTGATATCATCGGAGTCATGTAGCATAGTAGAGGAACTCGGATGAATGTGCAAAATCAACGTAATCCTAAGCAAGAACATAAGCCGAGAGTAAACACTTTAGCCACCAAAATTGTGTGAATTGAGTGAACTACCTATGGTGAGGTGTTGTACTTAGCTATCCCCTTAAGCTCGTTTAATTGAACTTGTGTCCTTTTTCTTAAAACATATGACCTATGATAATTGAAATACGGCTTTTGGATATCGTGTCTCTACTTTGTATTTCCGAATGCATGTAATTACAGATGCTCGAAATTGTGTCAAGCACCTAGTCAAACCGGGAGGTTTTCTAGCTTGCTTGTGATTGCGGGTTTAGTTTTTTAGTTTACTTGGGGACAAGTAAAGTTTTAAGTGCGAGGAGGTTTGATAGGGGTCAAAAACCCCTATCTTTGGGTACAGTTTTAGGACGGTTTTTAGTGTTATTTCATGAATAAGCGAGCAATTCTCGCATTTATATGCCTTTGTGTGAGTTAGTTAGGAATTGGAAATGTTTTATTAACTTTTCGTTGTTTAGGCTCGTTTTCTGATCATTTTAGGCAAATAAGGCCAAAATGGCATGTATGTTATAATTCCGTTATCTTTTATTTCTAATTGATCCGCCAAAAGTCGCACCAAACGGAGAGTTTGCTCAAAATAAGCAATTGGCGGGTCAATTTAGCCTCGAGACTAATGTTATTTGGAGTTTTCGTGCATGCGCAGGGATAAATTCGGGCAAAAATTACATCGTGGAACAACGAGCAACCGTGCGGAAGTGTGCAGGGCAAAACAGCTCGTCGAACTGACCTTTTTAGGCCAGCTCACCGAGCTGGCTATGCCAGCTCGCCGCGAGCTGGCCTGCAAGGGCCGGCTCGCCGAGCAGCGCACCCTGCTCGGCGAGCTGACCTGCGGGAATTGGTCAAATTTAGCAGTTTTGACCCCACAACTCCACGACCGGTCCCACGACTTCCCACCTGCATAAGGACACGAAATAGGTCAAAAAGAGGGCCCGAGCTACAACTATAAATAGAACTTTTCCATTGTAAATTAGATATCTTTCATTATTGTAATTTTACCTTAGCCTTCACCCTTGAAGATTCCTCTCCACCTCCTCCATCTCCTTCAACCTCCATTGAAGCACCTTCGAAGCTCCGCTCACCGAGGAATATTCAAGGTCCATTCTTAAGACCTAGGAAGCCGGCTGCAGAGTAGACAGGTTCCCTGAAAGGGATTTTCGTATCTCCTTTTATCTTTCCTTGTTTGTACTCTTTGATACAGTCTATGAATCCTAGGCTAATTATATCCTGTGACATTGTTCTTCGCCTTTAATAATATTTTAACTCTTATTTTGTTCTATGATTATTTGTTTAATCTTTGTCTTACGCTTTATTCAATTGGTTTAACTCATTCAAAAGCCCCAAAATCTAGTGGGCACATATTGTGAGCTGAATCTGACCTAGTCAGAGCCTAGGAGATTGACGACCTCTTAGTTGATTAAGCCCAAATTGCTGAGCCTTAGACCTAGTTTCGGCCTTACAAGGGAATCACGCACTAAGAACTTTAGGAGGGTAAGTAGGGTTAATCGCCTTGAATACAAGTGACTTAGATTAGGTTTTTAATCAATAGACTTAATAACCTAACTTTATTGTTATCGTTCATACCATGTTCCTTTGGGTAATTGCATTAGTGAAAGATCACCTATGAGTAGTATAACTTAATTAGGAGTAGTTTAACTTAATTAGACGTAGAATAACTTAGCTAGAATTAGTATAACTTAGCTAGGAGTAGTGTAATTCAGCCTAGGAGAAGATTAACTTAAACAAACAAACTCAAAACTCCCAAAGCCTAGATAACACCTGAGACCAAGTAGCTCGATACTTCTGGTAAATAAGTCATGTGGATTCGATACCTGGACTTTCCAGATTTATTACTTGATAACGACGGGGTACACTTATCCCTTAGTGAGCCTTCTTAACGGGAGGCGCATCAGAAACGAGTGCTGTTCTCGGCCATTGTGGGGATCAGCTCAAGATAGTTATATCTTGCTCAGTGAGCTTTTAAGCTCTGATACCACTTGTTGGTCCCTTATAACGTGACAAGGTTAGTTCTAAGGGGGGGGGGATAGGAACTATTTAAAATTTTGTCCATTAAGGCTGACTTCTTTTCTTAAGAAAAGATTTACACAGCGGCGCTAAGTAGTTCTAAGACACAAGCTTAGTCAACTTGTGACTAAGTCTGTTTCTTTCCTTGAGTCAGGAGATAGCACTTAGAGTCTATTCCTGAACTCAGCTTCTTAGTGCACTCAACTCAGCGTGAGTTCGTTACTTAGTCAATTTTATAGCAAGCAATATATAAAGGAGTTTAAGGGTTAGAAATATGTTACTCAGCAGACATATCCTGGTTCGGCCTCTCCGCCTACGTCTAGTCCCCGGAACGCATTTTGAGCTTTTTGAATTCTCTACTGAGCTCTTTAAAGGTAGAGCACGAAACCTTTTACAATAGAAGCTGAGTATACAAGAGTACCTTCCTCTATACCTCTACTCACTCCTACAACTACCGCTGAGTACTATAACCGAGTACTCAGCCTCTCCTTTCTATTCTTCTAGAAATGATAAAATGTTTGTCCTAAACAACAATTGCTAAGACACTTTAGATGATTGAAATCACTCTAGACTTTTACACAATGATTGGAAATTGGTGTAAGATTTTGCTTTGCTTTCCTCACAGAACTTCAAGTATGAATTTGGACAGCGTTTCGACTAATTGAAGATCTGTATGGAATGAAGCAATTGAGAGGCCTTTATATAGTGACACTTGAGGCACCGGTAATTTCGAATTTCGAAATAACCGTTGGAGGCAAACGGCTTCCTATCGTTGTCACTTAGGACGTGCTCAGTGTCGTTGGCCAATGAGATTCTTGCATCTTCTGTCTACGGCAGTGCTCAGCAGCTTTTCGTTAGATGAACAGAATGTTTCGACATTTACGTCAAAGTCTTCCAGACAGCTTCCTGCGCCTTCTGAACTTTACCCAAAGTAGAAATACTTTGTCTAGAAGTTGGTTCTGTTCTGCCGCTGACCTGACTGCATTGTCGCTCAACTCAGCAGCTTCCTCTTGAAGGTTTTTGTTAGAAGGCTTCTCGATCCTTCTTCACGCTGAGTCGTTGTTTTACTTGATACGACTGCGTTTTAGCTTCTTGGGTCGTGAGGTCTTGATCTGTTGACTTGGGCTTGACTTCCACTTATGGGCCTTTAGACTTTTTATCTAATGTCTTATAAAACAATAAACTCAACATTGAACAAACACATTAGTTGTGAATAAATCAAAGCATTTAAATTTAATGTGTTAGAATATTTTTTATCAATTACTTAAATAATTTTGTCAAATCAAAATCATGTGGAAAGGTGTTTCAACACCCGTGGCCCATGCAAATCCCTCTGAATCAGTCATTTGCTGCGGCTCTCTCTTGAAATATTGATCCCGTAATCGCACACGATCCGGAGTCACCTATCATAACTGATGAAGGGGGGTTTTCAAGCAATAAAAATCCAGCAATCAATTTATAAGGAACGTTTATTGGTGTGTCAGAATTCAATCATCGGGCGCATCACTCTGTTGAAAGGCGAATCCCCATGGAAGCACTCGAAGCTAAAGCTTAAACTGAACTCAATCTGGGGCAGAAAGATGGATTGGAAACTTATTTCCCTTGAAAGAGTCGTTTACCATATCATTATGCCCTATGCAGAGGCACTCCAAGCAGTCTAGAGTCAATGCGTCATTCCTCTGAAACTAGGTATTATTCGTTTCTCTCCTTGGTCTCCTGGTTTTAATCCCGATTCTTATAGATCATCTTCGGCTCAAGTCTGGGTTCGATTTTACAATCTGTCTTAGGAATATTGGGATAAAAGAATCTTGGCTAGCATTGCTCGTGCAGTGGGGATACCACTTTACTTTGACAACAATACTATGGCTGGGGAACTGGGACACTACGCAAGGGTCCTGATTGATGTGGATTTGGCACAGGACGTTCAATTCAAATTATGTGTGGATACAGAGACAAGAAAGCAGTGGGTAAATATGGAATATGAAAGGCTCCCAAGCATCTGCTCTATTTGTTGGTGTTTAGTGTCTTATAGACAATTGTTCTAGGATACAAACTTAATATAAATGAAGTGTTCTTTATATCATTTGTTTTAATGAGATATATGTTTTATAACTATATAAAGGCAATCCCTTTTAAAGAACTAAATAAAGTCTAATAAAAGGAAATCCGTGAGTTTGTTTAAAGTGATTATAAAGTGTTCATACAAGCATGAAGTGAGACGAAACTTTATAATAAACTAATAAACTTAAAACCACCCCAAGTCAAGTAATATGTTTAGGATTGACATATCACTGTTGAGACTTGCATGTAACAATGTCTTCTGTCCCGACAGAAAGCTGATCTCACAAGCTTCACATATACAGATATTTGGACAGTTACGTGGATCCAATGAAAAGTAGTTCATTAGGATTGGGGACCCGACTTGAGATAACAGGATGGGTAGATTCATCCTTGTCACATGTTCATCTCATTGGTATTAATAGGTATAAATAATCCTCAGATTCAAAAGAATGTTAATTGGTATTCTGGATTACGGAATGTGACGCTTTGATCCTGTTGTAACACGATCCTTAACAGAGATGACTCTAGGGTGTGAACAGCAGACGTTGGGTATCACAGGAAGTGATTGCAGGATAATTATACATTGGATTGAGCATTTATCACTCCCGATAAATGGGAGATATGTCCATGGATCACTTGTGGAAGTCTTGACTGTTGGGGTTTAGTGTCCTATAGACAATTGTTCTAGGATACAAACTTAATGTAAATGAATTGTTCTTTATATCATTTGTTTAATGAGATATATGTTTTATAACTATATAAAGGCAATCCCTTTTAAGCACTAAATAAAGTCTAATAAAAGGAAATCCGTAAGTTTGTTTAAAGTGATTATAAAGTGTTCATACAAGCATGAAGTGAGACAAAACTTTATAATAAACTAATAAACTTAAAACCACCCCAAGTCAAGTGATATGTTTAGGATTGATATATCACTGTTGAGACTTGTATGTAACAATGTCTTCTGTCCGACAGAAAGCTGATCTCACAAGCTTCATATATGTAGATATCTGGACAGTTACATAGATCCGATGAAACATCGTTCATTAGGATTGGGGATCCGATTTGAGATAACAGGATGGGTAGATTCATCATTGTCACCTGTTCATCTCATTGGTATTAATAGGTATAACTAATCCTCAGACTCAAAGGAATATTAATTGGTATTCTGGATTACGGAATGTGATGCTTTGACTCTGGTGTAACACGATCCTTAACAGAGATGACTCTGGGGTGTGAACAGTAGACATTGGGTATCACAGGAAGTAATTGCGGAGTCGTTATATATTGGATTGAGGATTTATCACTCCCGATAAATGGGAGATACATCCATGGATCGCTTGTGGAAGACTCGACTCTAAATCATTGCAAGGTGATAGCTTAAGAGTAAGAAATACAGATTTCACTTAACCTATCTTTTTGAGTTGACTCGGCCTGTACAAGTAAAACGAACGTCTCGCTATATGTGACTTGACATCACCCATAGTCATAAGATTCAGTTAAAGGATGTAGTTGATAAAGGATCGAATTATACTGTAACTAATACGGAAAGGTTAACGACAGAATCAACCTGTCTTCTTATAGCTCTGGGGGAATGATTACGGACTTGCTAATCACATACTCTGTACATCATTCCGTTATGCAAAGATTAAATATAATTCTTTGAAAATTAATTTAATAACGTTGCATACGGCTAGAAGCAATAAGAACCTAATGGATCACACATAAGACTTGGAACCTAAAAGAGAGATAGATGTTAATTAATTGATAGAAGCCCAATTGAGCCCAATAAGGCCCATGGACATAAGGGGGTCGAAATTCATGTAGTGATATACATGAATAATTAATTTGATTTTGTTAATCCTAATTAGATTAGGAATATGAATTAAATTAATTAATAGATAATTAAGTTAGGAGTTTTAATTAGATTAATATACTCCTATTATTATCCAATAAGGTTATTATTATTATCCTTAATATATTAGATATATAGTGAGATAATAATTAGGAATTCTATTCCGAATGGAATTCCTATTCAGTAACCTAATTCTATCTAACTAGGGATTAGATACAAGAGATTATAAATACCCCTTCCCTTGAGATTTTCGAAATCCAAGCAAGCCATACCCTACTTGTGATTTTCGAAATTCACCTAGTCCAAGAGAGAGAAAATTCGACACCCCTAGTTCGAGGACGAGATTTCTCTACGGCTTCGTTTGATCAATTGATTTTCATCTATTTCTTTTATCCTTGATCTTGTGTTGATTAGTTAGAGGAAATCTACTTTGGTTGCTATTCAACGGTTGATACTAAATTAATCTTCCCGTGTTTTATTTCGTGTTTGGGAACTCGAAAAAGAAAAATAAACAAAAGGGAGAAATTCGTTTTACTACTCCTACATCAAGTCAGTTCACGATTTCGCGGATTTCCGGAGATTGAACCGTCGGATCGTGGCGATTTTTGGACAGGCGCTTCTAGACATATTCTTTCACGTTTCCACCGAAGGGATTGTCGTTCGGAGGTCTGGAAGGTCTGTTTCGGATAGGGGCAGACTGGTAGATAGTTTCTATCTCTTTTGAAGTTGTGGGCACTTCGTTTGCAACGGTAGATAGAACTTCTAAAAGGTATTTATTCTTATCCTTCTTTATATGAAATAACGGTTAACAGATCTTGTGGTTAAATGGAAATAGATTAAAAATTTTATATTTCCGCTGCTATACCTTAGCCTAATTTCCAACAGTGGTATCAGAGCCATCGTTAAATCCGTTATTTCATATATGAAAATTTAGAAGTTTTTCAATAGGATTGAATAAATATTTATAGTTAGGATTAATTAACAAATTGTTTTGATTAATTGATTCAAAAGATAAATAAGTTTTAATTAATTGTTAATTAAAATAGATTATGTGTATGTTCCTAATTATTTTGGTTGATAATCATGATAACGAAATCTATTAGTTTTATAGTTAGATTGATAAAATCAGTTTTATTAATTCTAAAGATAAAACGGAAATCTATAGTAGTTTTTCCTATTTTCTGAAAAAAAATTTAAAACCGTTTTAGAACTGATATATATATATTTAAAATCGTTTTTATATTTAAATATATATGTTTCAGAAATTGATAGTTTTCTGTTTTGATTATCGAATGAAAAGTTGTTTAAAAGTTTGTTTTACCAATTTGTAAATCAAAATGTTAAATGAATTATAATCAAAATAATTGGGACGTGCATAATTAAAGTTTTGTATAGTTATATTAATCTAAAAATTAATATAAAAGATACGAAAACTATTAGAAGTAAAATTGGATGAAAGTTAATTTGATATGTTAATGTGATTAACATAAATATTACATAAGATAGTTATGTAATCAACCAATTAAATTTATTTAATTGAGTCTATGCATGTTTGGAGTTATGGACATATTTGGACCCTCTTTAGTCTTTTGGTATTTTTGAAATAGGACCTGCGAGTCCTGCCTTTCTACTATCTATTGTAATTTCTCCTCTCATCTGATTCCCTTCAATTCAATTGAAGTTTTCTTTAGTAGTATAGAAATTAATATGTAATTTCAAGGCGCCATGGAGAAGACGGAGGACCTAAAGAGAAATATGTAATAGTTAGTATTTCCTTAGGTTTGCCCTTTTTATTCTGTCTCTGGCTCGACGGAATAATTTAGATGATATGTCCATAACGCCAATGTATGTGTCTGATGTATGCTGAAGCAAATAAAGACTAAGTTAGATTATGAGACCTAAAATAAAATCCCTCATTAAAAAGTTAAGTAAATAAACAAGTTATTAAAATCGGTTTCCCCTCCCTAATATTATAATTCAGCCGGCAGTGCTGAGGGCCTTTGGGTTGTTGAGTAAACTCAAGCTCGGGGTCCTTTCGGTAACACCTGAATTATCGAAAATCATTTTTCATGAATATGGGGTAATACTTAAATTAGATTATGATAATTGGATGAGTAAACTCATGTTGTCATAAACTAATGGGCAAGACGGTTGGGATTAATATGAATAGCATATTAGTTACTAATGTGGTTAGTAACCCAATAACCTAGGAATCACATTAAAGATGTGATTGATTACATGAATCTACCTAATGAATGAGACTAGCTTGTTGAGTAAACTCAAGGCGAAATCTCAGGAGTTAGGATCCTAGCTCACTAAAGGATTTGTGAAATTCTTCGAATTAATATGGAGGGCTATTAATTTGGCAAAATAGTGGGAGCAATCTAAAATAAACTAAAAGGCCTATAATTTTAGATTGATATACTTTAAGCAAATGAATGACATACGTTTACTCTTTCTCACTCTCAGGTTTAATTAAACCCACTCTTATAATCATGACTAAAACCAATCTGCAAAACATTCTTACGGATAACAAATTGAATGGTTCAAACTTCACCGACTGGTTTCGTAACCTCAAAATTGTTTTGAAGTTCGATAAAATAGGGTATGTACTTGATACATCGATACCCCCTCTCCCTGCTGATGATGCTCCCATTGAGGAAATTGATGCTTACCAGAAGCATAAGGCTGATGATGATCATGCCGGATGCATCATACTTGCATCGATGACACCGGAATTACAAAGGCAACATGAGGAAATGGATGCTTATTCCATCATCATGCACCTAAAGGAATTGTTTGGGAAACAAACCAGGTGCGAACGCTACGAGATATCCAAGTTGCTATATCGCAGTAGGATGCAAGAGGGCACATTTGTCATGACACATTGTGTCAAGATGATTGGCTACATTACCAAACTTTCTAGTATTGGATTTGCGATGGATAACGAATTAAGTATAGACTTAATTCTTCAATCCCTCCTAGAAAGTTATTCACAGTTCATTATGAACTATCAGATGAATGACTTCCAAACCTCTCTTGAAGAGCTTGCAAATATGCTCAAGTCAGTTGAGCCCAATATGAAGAAAGACAAAGCCATACCGGCTCTTGTCATTGAGGGATCAAAGAAAAGGAAAGGGAGCTATCCCAATCCTAATTATCCCAAGAAAGGTAAGAAAACCGTGCCCAACAAAACTAAGGGAAAGGAAGTGAAGAAGCCCAAAGGAGAGTGCCACTTCTGTGGTAAAGACGGGCATTGGAAAAGAAACTGTTGGTGTACCTAGCCTTCCTCAAAAGGGGAAGAAGCTGGGACTTCGACATCTGGTATGGTTTATATTGAAATTTCACAGTCTGAATCTTTTGGTACTTGATACTGTATGCAGCCTGAGTATATTCCAGGAATATCTAGAAATATTATTTCTATTAGCCGCCTTGTTGACGACGGCTTTTCATATTTCAATAAAAGACACGTTGCGATTTTTATAGAGATTCGATCTTCTATTTTTCAGGAATATCACAAAATGGGATTTATGTGACAAAATTCCTATTTTTGCAATTGATACCAAAAGACATAAGCTAGATAATTCAACTTACTTGTGGCATTGTCGTTTAGGCCATATAAACAAGAGACGCATGCTAAAGCTACATTCAGATGGGCTTATAGATCCAATCGATCCCGAATCATTGGAAACATGCGAATCATGTTTAAAATGTAAAATGACAAAGACACCCTTTAGCAATAAAGGTGAGCGTGTATCAGACACTCTAGGACTCATTCATTCAGATGTATGTGGTCCTATGTCAGTCCAAGCAGGAGGAGGATTCAGATTCTTCATAAGCTTCATAGATGACCATACCCGATATGGTTACATCTACTTGATGAAGCACAAGTTAGAAGCTTTTGAGAAATTCAAATGCTTCAAGAATGAAGTAGAAAATCAATTAGGAAAGAAAATAAAGACGCTTCGATCTGATCGAGGTGGCGAATATCTTTCAGATGATTTTCTGAATTATCTAACTGAATGTGGGATATGCTCATAATGGACACCTCCCTATACACCACAACACAATGGTGTGTCCGAGAGGAGAAACTGTAGCCTATTAGATATGGTACGATCCATGATGAGCATGGCCTTGCTTCCAAAGACGTTCTGGGCTGTGCCTTAGAAACTGCCCTCTTCACCCTAAATCGAGTACCAACTAAATCCGCTAGTTCCACACCATATGAATTGTTCGTTGGTAGGAAACCCGTGTTTTCATTTATGAGAGTATGGGGTTGTTCAG
The DNA here is from genome assembly GCF_963576675.1 of Euphorbia lathyris. NCBI lineage: Eukaryota > Viridiplantae > Streptophyta > Magnoliopsida > Malpighiales > Euphorbiaceae > Euphorbia > Euphorbia lathyris. Next base: position 33,647,388 of record NC_088913.1, on the reverse strand, counting down.
CCTTTGTCAAACGCATTGCGTCCGACAAACTAGATTCGAAATCTGATAAATGTTTCTTCATTGGATACCCTAAGGAAACTATGGGATATTACTTCTATCATCCAGATGATCAGAAAGTAATCGTATCCAAGCACGCAACCTTCTTAGAGAAAGAGTTTCTCAAAGAAACACAAAAGGGAAGCATGATTGAACTTGACGAAGTTCAAGAAGAAGAAACATCGATTGAAACAACAGAGGTGGTTGAGGTACCCGAAGGAGTCCCATTAGATGAGACTCCAGTGCCACCTATTCGTAGATCACAAAGAGTTCGTGAACTCCCAGTTAGATATGGTTTTTTAGTGGGAGATGATAATGAGGTTCCCGTGTTAGACGAAGAACTCGAAAACTACGAAGAGGCTCTTACTAGTCCAGATTCTAAAACATGGCTTGAGGCCATGGATTCTGAAATGGATTCCATATATACTAACCAAGTGTGGACTTTGGTTGATCCACCCGAAGGGATAATACCCATTGGGTGTAGGTGGATCTTCAAAAAGAAGACAGACATGGATGGAAAGGTTAGCACCTACAAAGCTAGGTTAGTAGCGAAAGGATATCGTCAGAAGCAAGGAATTGATTATGATGAAACTTTCTCTCCTGTGGCTATGTCCAAATCAATCAGAATCATGCTTGCAATTGCCGCTCACTACGATTATGAGATTTGGCAAATGGATGTGAAAACAGCTTTCCTAAACGGAAACCTGCTTGAGGATGTATATATGATGCAGCCTGAAGGTTTCATATCGAAGGATGCAAATAAAGTTTGCAAACTTCAGAGATCCATTTATGGCTCAAGCAAGCATCTAGAAGCTGGAATAAGCGTTTTGACGAAACCATAAACAATTTGGTTTTGAACAAAATTGCGAAGAAGCTTGCATTTACAAGAAAGAAAGTGGGAGCTCTATAGCATTTCTCATACTATATGTGGACGATATATTATTAATGGGAAATGACGTTGCTCTCTTATAGTCAATGAAAGTATGGTTATCTGGTAACTTCTCAATGAAAGACCTTGGTGAAGCAGCTTATATACTTGGTATAAAGATCTATAGAGATAGATCGAGAAGACTGCTTGGTCTTTCACAGGCTACATACATTGAAAAGGTGCTAAATCGGTTTAGCATGCTTGAATCGAAACGAGGTAACTTACCCATGTTACATGGAGTAAAGTTAAACAATCATCAATGTCCTAAAACCGATGATGATAAATGACGCATGGCTGTAGTCCCGTACGCCAGCGCAATCGGTTCGATTATGTATGCTATGTTATGCACTAGACCTGACGTAGCGTTCACGTTATCTGTAACGAGTCGTTACCAAGGGAATCCGGGAGACGAGCATTGGATTGCCGTCAAGAACATTCTTAAGTACTTGAGAAGAACTAAAGATATGTTCCTAGTGTACGGAGAAGGTGATCTGAAAATAGAAGGATTTTCAGATGCAAGTCATCTCACAGATGAGAATGATTATAAATCCCAATCAGGATACCTGTTTATCTTGAATAGGGGTGCGTTCAGTTGGAAGAGTTCCAAGCAGAGAAGCGTAGCTTTCTCTACGACCGAGTCAGAGTATATCGCAGCTGCGGAAGCAGCAAAGGAAGTGGTTTGGATTAGAAAGTTCATTACAGAACTAGGTGTGGTGCTTGAAATTGTCAATCCCATTACACTGTACTGTGATAACAATGGAGCCATTGCGCAAGCAAAGGAACCACGGTCTCATAATGCGTCCAAGCATTACCTTAAGCGATACCACATCGTACGAGAGATTGTGGCTAGAGGAGATGTGAAAATAGAAAGAGTACCTACAGAGGACAATGTTGCAGATCCGTTGACAAAGCCCTTAACCTAGAGAGTACATGATCGTCATCTAACTTCTACTGGGATAAGTTTTAGAAACAATTGGCTTTAGTCCAAGTGGGAGTATGTTGGGGTTTAGTGTCCTATAGACAATTGTTCTAGGATACAAACTTAATGTAAATGAATTGTTCTTTATATCATTTGTTTAATGAGATATATGTTTTATAACTATATAAAGGCAATCCCTTTTAAGCACTAAATAAAGTCTAATAAAAGGAAATCCGTAAGTTTATTTAAAGTGATTATAAAGTGTTCATACAAGCATGAAGTGAGACAAAACTTTATAGTAAACTGATAAACTTAAAACCACCCCAAGTCAAATGATATGTTTGGGATTGACATATCACTGTTGAGACTTGTATGTAACAATGTCTTCTGTCCGACAGAAAGCTGATCTCACAAGCTTCATATATACAGATATCTGGACAGTTACATAGATCCGATGAAACGTTGTTCATTAGGATTGGGGATCCGATTTGAGATAACAGGATGGGTAGATTCATCCTTGTCACCTGTTCATCTCATTGGTATTAATAGGTATAACTAATCCTCAGACTCAAAGGAATATTAATTGGTATTCTGGATTACGGAATGTGATGCTTTGACTCTGGTGTAACACGATCCTTAACAGAGATGACTCTGGGGTGTGAACAGTATACGTTGGGTATCACAGGAAGTAATTGCGGAGTCATTATATATTGGATTGAGCATTTATCACTCCCGATAAATGGGAGATACATCCATGGATCGCTTGTGGAAGATGTCGCAACCGGATTTTCCGGCCGCGGGCGCCGGAGGCTAAAAATTCGGTTAGTAGTTTTTCTGTTTTCAAACTATATTTTAGAGTCGTCACCAATCAGAATTACAGTGTGATTGGACACCGGAAATGGTTGAATTTTTAATGGATAAGGGGGTCTGCGAAATCGAGATTTTTGGTTCGTTTGTCGGTTACGTGTAGGGAAGAAAAACTTGATTAATCACCCTACCCCGCCCAAATATTGGTACTAAAAGACGTGATTTTTTTGTGCTAAACTTATTTGATTTATCTTGGTCTATTTGTACTTATATAATGTATTAGAGACGTATAATTTTGTTACATAACTAATGTCATGGGTATTTAGCATTTTATTTAATGTAGGATCATTAATTGTATGCTTTTAATTTCAATAATTCGAGTAAGGTGCAATTCACGTCTCTATGACATAGAACTGTGAATTAACTCGTTTATTTTTATATAATTTGGTAACGATTAATTCACATTCCTATAACATAGAATTGGAATTATCTCATTCGGTTTCTGTTTATTTAGTAACGTTTAATTCATATTTCTATGACATAGAGCTATGAATTAATTCGTTCATTTTTTTGTTAATCCGACGACGTTTTAATTCGTATTTTTACTATATAGAACTACGAGCTATCTCGTCCTCTTTTTTTTTTTATCTTGTAACGGTCAATTCCTATTTCTATAAGATAGAGCTAGGAATAAACTCGTTCGATTGCATTTTTCATTAATTTAGTAACGGTTAATTCATATTTCTATGACATAGAGCTATAAATTAATTCGTTCGTTTTTTTGTTAATTTAGTAACGGTCGATTCATATTTCTATAACATAGAGCTATGAATTAATTCGTTCGGTTTTTATTTATTTTATTAACGGTTAATTCATATTTCTATAACATAGAGCTATGAATTAATTCGTTCGGCTTTTGTTTATTTATTAACGGTTAATTCATATCTCTATGACATAGAGCTATGAATTAATTCGTTTGTTTGATTTATTCTTAAATTTTTTATACCCTTATAACACGAACGTATAAATTGAACCGTTCTGCGGTAATTAAGCTTTATTTTTTTGATCGTTTTTATACCCCTATGACGTAGGAAGTATAAGTCGATTCGTCTTAACTTCATTATTGTACACATTTGGTTCATATCCCTATGACATAGGACTATGAATCAAGTCGTTTAGTTTTTCATAAAAGAAAAAATGTAGATTAAATTTAACCAAATGAAAACAAATGATTTTTACTAATGATATAACACATCTATGTTATGTGAAAATAAATTGGTTAAACTATGTAAGAATTAAAAGAGATTTGAGGGCGAAATTAGAATTTTAGACAATTAAAAAAAACTGGTGTGCAATGGGAGCACCTAATCGAGCTTAATTCAAACAACCAGGGACCTGATTAAAATATGGGGGATCTAATTGATGGGATTTAAAGAAATGGGGTTAAAGCAAATGAATAACATACGTTAAAGCAAATGAATAACTTTAAAGCAAATGAATAACATACGTTTACTCTTTCTCACTCTCATGTTTAATTAATCACTCTTAAAATCATGACTAAAACCGATCTGCAAAACATTCTTACCGATAACAAATTGAACGGTTCAAACTTCACCGACTGGTTTCGTAACCTCAAAATCGTTTTGAAGTTCGATAAGATAGGGTATGTACTTGATACAGCGATACCCCCTATCCCAGCTGATGATGCTCCCATTGAAGAAATTGATGCTTACCAGAAGCACGAAGCTGATGACGATCATGCGGGATGCATCATACTTGCATCGATGACACCGGAATTACAAAGGCAACATGAGGAAATGGATGCCTATTCCATCATCATGCACCTTAAGCAGCTGTTTGGGAAACAAACTAGGTGCGAACGCTACGAGATATCCAAGTTGCTATATCATTGCAGGATGCAAGAGGGCACATCTGTGATGACACATTGTGTCAAGATGATTGGCTATATTACCAAACTTTCTAGTATTGGATTCGCGATGGATAACGAACTAAGCATAGACTTAATTCTTCAATCCCTCCCAGATAGTTATTCACAGTTCATTATGAACTACCAGATGAATGACTTGCAAACCTCTCTTGAAGAGCTTGCAAATATGCTCAAGTCAGTTGAGCCCAATATGAAGAAAGACAAGGCAATACCGGCCCTTGTCATAGAGGGATCAAAGAAGAGGAAGGGGAATTTTCCCAATCCAAAATATCCCAAGAAAGGCAAGGGAGCCATGCCCACTAGAGCTAAGGGAAAGGAAATGAAGAAGCCCAAAGGAGAGTGCCACTTCTGTGGTAAAGACGGGCATTGGAGAAGGAACTGCAAGGAGTACCTAGCCTCCCTCAAGAAGGGAAAAGGCGGTGCTTCAACATCTGGTATGTTTTATATTGAAATTAATACAATTTCACAGTCTGAATCTTGGGTACTTGATACCGGATGCGGATCTCATATTTGTACAAATATGCAGGAACTAAATCAGACTAAGGAATTGAAGAAAGGAAGCATAAATTTGCGAGTAGGAAATGGAGCAAGAGTTGCCGCCCTCGCAATTGGAGATTATGTTTTACATTTGCCCTCTGGGCTTGTGATAGAATTAAGAAACTGTTTGTATGTTCCACATTATTTCTATTAGCCGTCTTGTTGACGACGGTTTTCATATTTCCATAAAAGACAAACATTGCGATTTTTATATAGATTCGATTTTCTATTTTTCAGGAATATCACAAAATTGGATTTATGTGCTAGATGACAAAATTTCTGTTTTCGCAATTGATACCAAAAGACATAAGCTAGATAATTCAACTTACTTGTGGCATTGTCGTTTAGGCCATATAAACAAAAGACGCATGCTAAAGCTACATCAAGATGGGCTTATAGATCCAATTGATCCTGAATCATTGGAAACATGCGAAGCATGTTTAAAAGGTAAAATGACAAAGACACTCTTTAGCAATAAAGGTGAGCGTGTATCAGACACTCTAGGTCTTATTCATTCAGATGTATGCGGTCCTATGTCAGTCCAAGCAAGAGGAGGATTCAGATACTTCATAAGCTTAATAGACGACCATACCCGATATGGTTATATCTATTTGATGAAGCACAAGTCAGAAGCTTTTGAGAAATTCAAATGCTTCAAGAATGAAGTAGAAAATCAATTAGGAAAGAAAATAAAGACACTTCGATCCGATCGAGGTGGCGAATATCTTTCAGATGATTTTCTGAATTATCTAACTGAATGTGGGATATGCTCACAATGGACACCTCCCTATACACCACAACACAATGGTGTATCCGAGAGGAGGAACCGTACCTTACTAGATATGGTACGATCCATGATGAGCATAGCATTACTTCCAAAGACATTCTGGGGCTATGCCTTAGAAACCACCCTCTTCACCCTAAATCGAGTACCAACTAAATCCGCTAATTCCACACTATATGAATTGTTCGTTGGTAGGAAACCCGTGTTCTCATTCATGAGAGTATGGGGTTGTTCAGCATTTGTCAAACACATTGCGTCCGACAAACTAGATTCTAAATCTGATAAATGTTTCTTCATTGGATACCCTAAGGGAACTATGGGATATTACTTCTATCATCCAGATGATCAGAAAGTAATAGTATCCAAGCACGCAACCTTCTTAGAGAAAGAGTTTCTCAAAGACACAGAAAAGGGAAGCATAATTGAACTTGATGAAGTTCAAGAACAAGAAACACCAACTGAAACAACAGAAGTAGTTGAGGAACCCGATGCAGTCCCATTAGATGAGACTCAAGTGCCACCACTTCGTAGATCACAAAGAGTTCGTGAACTCCCTATTAGATATGGTTTTCTAGTGGGAGATGATAATGAGGTTCCCGTGTTAGACGACGAACCCGAAAACTATGAAGAGGCTCTTAACAGTCCAGATTCTAAAGCATGGCTCGAAGCCATGGATTCTGAGATGGATTCCATGTACGCCAACCAAGTGTGGACTTTGGTTGATCCACCCGAAGGGATAAAACCCATTGGGTGCAGGTGGATCTTCAAAAAGAAGACTGACATGGATGGAAAGGTTAGCACCTACAAAGCTAGGTTAGTAGCGAAAGGATATCGTTAGAAACAAGGAATTGATTATGACGAAACTTTTGTTGGGATTTAGTGTCCTATAGACAATTGTTGCAGGATACAAACTTAATGTAAATGAATTGTTCTTTATGTCATTTGTTTTAATGAGATATATGTTTTATAACTATATAAAGGCAATCCCTTTTAAGCACTAAATAAAGTCTAATAAAAGGAAATCCGTAAGTTTGTTTAAAGTGATTATAAAGTGTTCATACAAGCATGAAGTGAGACAAAACTTTATAATAAACTAATAAACTTAAAACCACCCCAAGTCAAGTGATATGTTTCGGATTGATATATCACTGTTGAGACTTGTATGTAACAATGTCTTCTGTCCGACAGAAAGCTGATCTCACAAGCTTCATATATATAGATATCTGGACAGTTACATAGATCCGATGAAACATCGTTCATTAGGATTGGGGATCCAATTTGAGATAACAGGATGGGTAGATTCTTCCTTGTCACCTGTTCATCTCATTGGTATTAATAGGTATAACTAATCCTCAGACTCAAAGGAATGTTAATTGGTCATCCTGAATTACTGAATGTGAGACTTTGATCCTATGGTCCCACGATCCTTAACAGAGATGACTCTGGGGTGTGAACTGCAAAGGTTGTGTGTCACAGGAGGTAATGTCAGGGTAGTTATACATTGGATTGAGCATTTATCACTCCCGATTAATGGGAGATACATCCAAGGATCGCTTGGAAGACTCGACTCTAAATCCTTGCAAGGTGATAGCTTAAGAGTAGAAATACATATTTCACTTAACCTATCTATTTGAGTTGACTCGGCCTGTACAAGTAAAATGAACGTCTCGCTATATGTGACTTGACATCACCCATAGTCATAAGATTCAGTTCAAGGATGTAGTTGATAAAGGATCGAATTATACTGTAACTAATACGGAAGGGTTAACGACAGAATCAACCTGTCTTCTTAACGGACTTTGGGGGAATGATTACAAACTTGCCAATAACATACTCAGTACATCATTCCGTTATGCAAGGATTAAATATAATTCTTGAAGAAATTAATTTAATAGTTGCATACGGCCAGAAGTAGTAAGAACCTAATGGATCACACATAAGACTTGGAACCAAAAGAGAGATGGATGTCATTAATAGATGGAAGCCCAAATGAGCCCAGTAAGGCCCATTTATATAGAGGGGGGGGGGGGGCGAAATTTATATATAGTAAATAAGGAATTATTTTAATTCCATTAATCCTAATTTGATTAGGTTTGTGAATTAAATTAATTAAGAGATAATTAAGTTAGGAGTTTTAATTAGATTAATATACTCCTATTATTATCCAATTAGGTTATTTATTATTATCCTAAATGTATTTGATATATTATAAGATAATAATTAGGAATCCTATTCCGAATGGAATTCCTATTAAGTAACCTATTCCTATCTAACTAGGGTTTAGATACAAGTGACTATATATACCCCCTCCTTATGAGAATTTTGATGATGCCTATCCCCTCCCCTTATTGTGATTTTCGAAACCTACATTAAGAGAGAGAAAGTGAATTCACATCCCCTAGTTCGTGGACAAGAATTCATACGGCTTCCGTCAATTGATTAATCTCATTCATCTCCTTTTCTCTTTGATCTTGTGTTGGTTAATTAGAGGCAATCTATTTTGGTTGCATCTCATAAGGGTTGATTCTAACTTAACCTCACCGTGTTATACTTCGTGCTTGGGAACTCGAAAAAGAATTGTGGGCGCTTCTTTAACAACGGTAGATTGTTCATCGAAAGGTATTCCTTCTTATCCCTCTTTATATGAAATAAAGATTAACGGATTCTATGGTTAAAAGGAAATAGGCTAAACTTTTTATATTTCCGCTGCTATACCTTAGCCTTAATTTCCAACAACTTTCTCTCCTATGGCTATGTCCAAATCAATCAGAATAATGCTCACTATTGCCGCTCACTACGATTATGAGATTTGGCAAATGGATGTGAAAACAGCTTTCCTAAACAGAAACCTGCTTGAGGATGTATATATGATGCAACCTGAAGGTTTCATATCAAAGGATGCAAACAAGGTTTGCAAACTTCAGATATCCATTTATGGACTCAAGAAAGCATCAAGAAGCTGGAACAAGAGTTTTGACGAAACCATAAAACAATTTGGTTTCGAACAAAATTGCGAAGTAGCTTGCATTTACAAGAAAGCAAGTGGGAGCTCAGTAGCATTTCTAATATTCTATGTGGACGATATATTACTAATGGGAAATGACATAGCTCTGCTAAAGTCGGTAAAAGTATGGTTATCTGGTAACTTCTCAATGAAAGACCTTGGTGAAGCGGCTTATATACTTGGTATAAAGATCTACAGAGATAGATCAAGAAGACTGCTTGGTCTTTCACAGGCTACATACATCGAAAAGGTGCTAAAGCGGTTTAGCATGCTTGAATCGAAACGAGGTAACTTACCCATGATACATGGAGTAAAGTTAAACAATCATCAATGTCCTAAAACCGATGATGATAAATGACGCATGGCTGTAGTCCCGTACGCCAGCGCAATCGGTTCGATTATGTATGCTATGCTATGCACTAGACCTGATGTAGCGATCGCGTTAAGTATAACGAGTCGTTACCAAGGAAATCTGGGAGACGAGCACTGGATTGCCGTCAAAAACATTCTTAAGTACTTGAGAAGAACTAAAGATATGTTCCTAGTGTACGGAGAAGGGGATCTGAAAATAGAAGGATTTTCAGATGCAAGTCATCTCATAGATGAGAACGATTTTAAATCCCAATCAGGATACCTGTTTATCTTGAATGGGGGCGCGGTCAGCTGGAAGAGTTCCAAGCAAGGAAGCATAGCTTTCTCTACGACCGAGTCAGAGTATATCGCTGCTGCGAAAGCAGCAAAGGAAGCGGTTTGGATTAGGAAGTTCATTACTGAACTTGGTGTGGTGCCTGACATTGTAAATCCCATTACACTGTACTGTGATAACAATGGAGCCATTGCGCAAGCAAAGGAACCATGGTCTCATAATGCATCCAAGCATTACCTGAAGCGATACCACATTGTAAGAGAAATTGTGGAAAGAGGAGATGTGAGAATAGAAAGAGTACCTACAGAGGACAACGTTGCAGATCCGTTGACAAAACCCTTAACCCAGAAAGTACATGATCGTCATCTAACTTCTACTGGGATAAGTTATAGAAACAATTGGCTTTAGTCCAAGTGGGAGTATGTTGGGGTTTAGTGTCCTATAGACAATTGTTCTAGGATACAAACTTAATATAAATGAAGTGTTCTTTATATCATTTGTTTTAATGAGATATATGTTTTATAACTATATAAAGGCAATCCCTTTTAAAGAACTAAATAAAGTCTAATAAAAGGAAATCTGTGAGTTTGTTTAAAGTGATTATAAATTGTTCATATAAGCATGAAGTGAGACGAAACTTTATAATAAACTAATAAACTTAAAACCACCCCAAGTCAAGTAATATGTTTAGGATTGACATATCACTGTTGAGACTTGCATGTAACAATGTCTTCTGTCCTGACAGAAAGCTGATCTCACAAGCTTCACATATACAGATATCTGGACAGTTACGTGGATCCAATGAAAAGTAGTTCATTAGGATTGGGGACCCGACTTGAGATAACAGGATGGGTAGATTCATCCTTGTCACGTGTTCATCTCATTGGTATTAATAGGTATAAATAATCCTCAGACTCAAAGGAATGTTAATTGGTATTATGGATTACGGAATGTGACGCTTTGATCCTGTTGTAACACGATCCTTAACAGAGATGACTCTGGGGTGTGAACAGCAGAAGTTGGGTATCACAGGAAGTGATTGCAGGATAATTATACATTGGATTGAACATTTATCACTCCCGATAAATGGGAGATATGTCCATGGATCGCTTGTGGAAGTCTTGACTCTAAATCCTTGCAAGGTGATAGCTTAAGATCGAAATGCAGATTTCTCTTAACCTATCTAATTGGAGTTGACTCGGCCTGTACAAGTAAAACGAACGTCTCGCTATATGTGACTTGACATTATCCATAGTCATAAGATTTAGTTCAAGGACGTAGTTGATAAAGGATCGAATTATACCGTAACTAATACGGAAAGGTCAACGACATAATCAACTTGTCTTCTTATAGCTCTGGGGGAATGATTACGGACTTGCTAATCACATACTTTGTACATCATTCCGTTATGCAAAGATTAAATATAATTCTTTGAAAATTAAATTTAATAGTTTCATACGGCTAGAAGCTATAAGAACCTAATGGGTCACATATAAGACTTGGAACCCAAAAGAGAGACAGATGTTAATTAATTGACGGAAGCCCAACTGAGCCCAATAAGGCCCAATTATTAAGGGGGGGGGCGATTTTTATGTATATTAGATACATAAATAATTAATTTGATTTTATCAATTCTAATTAGATTGGGATTATGAATTAAATTAATTAAAGGATAAATAAGTTAGGAGTTTTAATTAGATTATATTACTCCCATTATTATCCAATAAGGTTATTATTATTATCTTTTATATTTAGATATATTAATAGATAATAATTAAGAATTCTATTCCGAATTAAATTCTTATTCAGTAACCTAATTCTATCTAACTAGGGATTAGATACAAGAGATTATAAATACCCCCCTACATGCTATTTTCGATGTACCCTAAGGAAAATCAAGAGAGAGAATTTCAACCCCCTTGCTCGAGGACGAGATTTTCTACCGCTTCCTGCCGTTCAATTGATTTTCATCTCTTTCTCTTTATCCTTGATCTCGTGTTGATTAATTAGAGACAATCTACTTTGGTTGTTATAAACGGTTGATTCTAACTTGATCTTCCATTGTTTTGTTTTGTGCTCGGGAACTCGAAGTAAGAGTTGTGGGCACTTCGTTTGCAACGGTAGATAGAACTTCTGAAAGGTATTTCTTTTATCCCTCTTTATATGAAATAACGATTAACGGATCTTGGGGTTAATGGAAATAGGTTAAAATTTTTATATTTCCGCTGCTATACGTTAGCCTATTTTCCTTCACTATTTGCAAGGTGATAGGGCATTCGGCAGGTAGCTGTCGCCAAAACCCGGGTAGGGAAAGCACAGTACAGAAGATAGCCCAAAACATTAAGAAGAAACAACAGGGTAGAGTTGTGGACTCTGGGAAGCAAACAATTGAGAACATTGTGGTAAACATGACAAAGAAAGTGGATGAACAACCAGTGAAGTCTCAGAACAAACGATGGGTGGATTTCAGTGACACGAGTAGCATTATGGGCTCTAATGCACAATGGGAAGAACCAAATAATGAGACGGTAGCTCAGACTTTAGGTATCCATCAGCCCCCTGATATTCTACAAGTTAATAAGGCTCTGCATGACTGGCAGTGGTCGATCCCCCCTCAAATTAGCCTCCCTGCAATGGAACATAAAAAAGCAGGCCCTTTGGATATGGTGTTTCATAGCGGCTACATAAACAGTGAGTCTCAAGAGAAATCCTTACCATCGGTAGAAAAGCGGATATAAGTTAAAAGGAAAAAGCCCAGGCAATTGCCTTCCTTTTCGTCAATAGCTAGAGCCAAAAGGCTCATCCGACCACCCAAACGATATCAATGAAAGTAATTTTCTGGAACTGTAGGGGGCTGCGGAACCCTCGCACCCAAAGAGCTTTAAAACTTCTTTGTCACACGCATAGACCGTATATTCTCTGTCTCGCTGAACCTATGATCCTCTTTAACTGTTGGGGTTTAGTGTCCTATAGTCAATTGTACTAGGATATAAACCAGCTATAAATGAATTGTTCTTTTATATCATTTGTTTTAATAAGATATGGTTTTCAACTATATAAAGGCAATTACTTTTAAGAACTAAATAATTCAAACAAAAGAAAATCCTTAAGTTTATTTAAAGTGATTATAAAGTGTTCATACAAGCATGAAGTGAGACAAAACATTAGAATAAACTAATAAACTTAAAACCACCCCAAGTCAAGTAATATGTTTGAATAGGGATTGACATAATACTATTGAGACTTGCATGTGACAATGTCTTCTATTGTGAATAGAGAACTGATCTTACAAGCTTCAGATATGTAGATATTTGGGCAGTTATATGGATCAGGTGAATGAGTTCATTAGGATCGGGGACCCGACTTGAGATAACAGGATGGATGGATTTATCCTATGTCACCTGTTCATCACATTGGTATTAGTAGGTATAAGTAATCCTCAAACTAAAAGGAATATTAATTAGTGATTCTAGATTATGGAATGTGATACTTTGACTCTGTTCAAACACGATCCATAATAGGGATGACCCTGGGGTGTGTGCGGGCTGGCGTTGGGTATCACAGGAAGTAATTGTAGAATAGTTAATATTGGATTGAGCATTTCTCACTCTTGATAAATGGGAGAAATGTCCAGGGATCACTTGTGGAAGACTTGACTCTAAATCTTTGCAAGGTGATGGATTAAGGGTTGAAATAAAGATTTCACTTAATCTATCTATTCAGACTTAACTCTGTTGAAACACATTTCCACAATGATTTTGATTTGACAAAATTATTTAAATTAGATTTAAATCCCTATGATAAAATATTCCAACAGATCAAATTTAAATGGTTTGATTTATTTATTACTAATGTGTTTGTTCAATGTTAGGCATTTAATTAATAAGATTTAAAAGACATTAAAGACCAAGGCCCAAAAGCCCACAAGAGAAGGTCAAAGCCCAAGTCAACAGATCCAACCCTCTTGAAGAATGCGGCCCAGCAGGAAGAAGGATCCAGAAGGCATTCCTAACAACTTCACGTCGAAGCTGCTGAGTCGAACAGATAGAATACATGTCAACAATTGACCTGAACAACTTCGAGGCAAAGCTATTCCACTTTGGGAAAGATTCAGACGTAGAAGAAAGCTATCTAGAAGACTTTACCATAAGTAGAGAGACAATCTGACGCTTACCGATTGGAAGTACCTTTCACCTGAATCAGACAGAAAAGGCAACGTTCTCATTGGCCGAAGACACTGAGTACTGACGAGTGAAAGCAATAGCATGCCGTTTCTCTCGAACGGTTATTTTGAAATTTGAAATAACCGGTGCCTCAGATGTCACTATAAATAGGCCTCTCATTTGTTTCATTCGATGCAGATCTGTAACGCCCGTAAAATAATAATAAAAATACTGACATTAATTAGGTTCATGCATTTATATACAGAGATTAAAATATGTGATATTAGCCTAGTTTGTATAATTATATTAGATTTAATTTATCCCCTAATAATAATTGTAGTAATTATTAAATTAATAATGGGTATTAGTGAAATTTACCCACTAGGGATAAACCCTTAGAGCTAGGGAACAAAAGAAAAACCCTTACTTTGCTAATCAGAAAAGATAGAAAAACAGCCGCACCTCCTTTCTCCCATAAAACCCATCACATCTTGAAGAGGAAGCCTATATTTTTTTTAGTGAAGAAGGATAATCAAATCTGGTAATGATTAACTCTTTATTCATCAATCCATGATTTGTTCTTTTTATTAATTCTTTTTGTTCTTTTTATTAATTCTTTTCCTTGAAAATAGAGAATAAAATCTCTGTAACCTACCTAAAATCGTAGGTGGTAGTGAACTGAGTGGAATCATTGTTGGCTCCATCCTTTTGTATCAATTTAAAAAAATAATTTACTTTTTCCTTAATTGCCTCTTCATTTAACTATCCTATTTAGTTTTTATCAACTGTTTATTGGTTCTTTTTCTTGCCATGGTTTTCTTTTATGGAGCTCTGTTTTCATTTTTTTGTTTTTTTCTAGGTTATTGCAAAATTCTAATAATGAATAATATGGATATATAATCAAATTAGCTTTTCATCTTTTCTATTATTATTATTCAAACGACCAACAAAATAAATAGTTAATAATTTTACATGTATATAATATTTGAGTTATTAATTCAATGAATAATTATATATATAGGACACGAGGACCAAACGGAAGATAGACCAACAGAATTAGCTGATTAATAAGACTTGCTTTGGGTAATATAGGTGAGTAGTTAATTAAATATATAGTACCTTTCTTTATATGTTTGTTGCCATGTTGATTGGTTGAGATTTATTGTCTATTGGTTCGATCTTCGTGTTTAACATGCGTAAGTGGTTAATTAAATATATAGTATGTGTTCTTGTATGTTTGGATGCTATTTTGACTTGATTTAATAATTGCTTATTGATTTGATTTATATGTTTGCCATATATACTTGATATTTATGATGACTACGGTGACGTGAATGAATTGATTTTGATATTGGTAGTTGTGAGAACATGAGAACATGAATGGATTTTAGACCGAGACTTATTGGGGATAGAATGAAAATCGATTGTGATACAGTTGACAAACTTTGGATAATATGAAGGACTGGAAAATTTTAAGAATAAAAGCTTATATAGGATAGTATATTCAATGGTTGCGACTGAAATGAGAAAAATGAATATTGTGATCACGTGGAATATAAACACCGGGTATTTGTTACGACAGGGTGTTAAGGTACCGGGTATTTGTTACGACAGGGTACCTAGAGATAAGAGACGGGATACCGGGTATTTGTTACGACAGGGTATCCCATGATATGATTTTATTGGCCAAGCAACCATTGGGTATTACTAGCCTAGAATAAGCAGGGCCCTTAAATAAAAAAAAAACTATTAAATTTAAATTGATAAACTTGTTTGCTTGATAACTAATAAATTTAAATGCACGAAACTATTGTATGCGCATGTGATTGAACTGTGTATTTAATTAACTATCTTATTGAGTCGGCAGCTCACCCCTTGCCACCACCACTTTTCAGGAATAAAAGATTAGGGACGCTGGTTCCGATCGATCAATATGTGAAGTCGTTATTATTAGGATTATTAGGATTTTATGCTTACTATCTTATTAGTTACTGAAACCTTCTATGTCAATTTATTTATTATCAGTTCAATCGACATCGAAACTATATATTTCTTTTTGTGCGGAGTAAGTTTGTGGTACGTTTCAAGCACATATGAAATAGTATTTAAAGTTGAGGTATTGATTAGCTAATTTCTTACAATTAGCTTTATTACGTTTTTTTTCATCCACTACATGATTTAGTTATTGATAAGTGGATTACAAATTTTGCATCTGACCCTTTATGGATTAATGCTATGCATAACTTTAGAAAATTAAAAAGGGTTTTTTTTTTGTTTTTTTTTTGTAATCAGTAAACCAAACTTTGTTGGTTTCTCATTTGAATATTACATATATATATATTCTGTATAAGACTATCATAATGATGAGTGTTTTGAATATTATATATATATAAATATATGATATTTATGACTAGGCATATATATATATATCATTATATACTTATGATATTCTATAGTCATAGCTTTATTTTATATTATTTTAAAAATGAGTGTTACATTTAGTGGTATCAGAGCGGGTCGACGTTCTTAGGGACGGCTACGTGAAATTATTTATTTGTGTTATTAGGGACGATTATGTGAAATTATTTGTTGAACTGTGCGTTAATGTTATATATGATACATCATAGGACCATGTCATCCAGAGGTAGAACACATACTGACCGAGCGTCTAGTGAGGATTCGGTTGGGTCCCAACATGCATCATTTGCACCTCCAAATGCTAGTGGTGGATCTAGGTCTTCAAACGTACCGGGAGTTGGTATGCCACAAAACTTACATCAGTTTGCTGAAATGATGACTACAATGGCGGCTCAAGCTCAAGCTCAAGCTCAGGTTCAGGCTCAGGCTCAGACGGGTCCTTTAATTGACCTTAACTACGAGAGATTAAGGAAGATGGGGGCAGAAAACTTTGAGGGTACCACTGACCCTACAAAAGCTGAGGAATGGCTGAAGGACACTGAAAGAGTGCTAACCAGATTGAAGTGCACTCTTGAGCAGCGATTGGACTACATTGTCTCTTTACTGAAGAAGCATGCTATTACTTGGTGGGAGTCTATCGAGAGAGCTGTTGTTGCTCCTATGGTACTAACATATGAAGACTTCAAGAAGGAGTTTGTTGATAGGTATATGCCTCGAGTGTACTGAGATGAGAAGAAAGTGGAATTTTATAATCTAAAGCAGGGTAATATGACAGTAGCTGAGTATGAGCTTCGATTTGCTGAACTTTCCAAGTATGCTCCAGATGCAGTGACAACTGAGGAGGATAAGTGTTACCGTTTTGAGCAGGGTCTTAGATTGGAGGTTCAGAAGTTTCTAGCAGTGAAGATTATTGATTTTAAGATCTTACTAGAAACAGCCACCAGAGTGGAGCGCACTCATTAGGAGGAGAGGCGTGTAGAAGGTGCTAAGAGGAGATATTCAGAGTCTCGGGGAGAACAAAATACTTCTTTTAAAAGAGGGGGGTCTTATGAGCACTCGAGCGGTAGATCAAGGTTTCAACATGGAGCTTCTAGTTTTAGAAGTGGCGGCAGGTCTTGATTTAGGAGATCTTCTAGGTATGGCCGAGGTACTGGTGAACATAGTTCTTATAGTGCTCCATCTGTGGGTACTGGTCGAACATTCAGTGCTGGAGCTAGAGGTTCTTTTGAGAGAAGGTCTACACCACCGCCAACTTGTGTCACTTACGGAAGGAATCATTTTGGACCATGTTGGAGATTTGGGAGGATTGTTTGTTATGGTTGTGGTGAGCTTGGTCACATCCAACGTGACTGTACGACAGCTAGAGGTGCTAATGGTAGCACTCCTTCTGTTACGGTGGGACAAAGCAGTATGGGCGATAGTGGTGCTAGTGCTGGTAGAGGTCGTGGTAGAGGCCGAGGAGGCCAAGGTGGAGGTCCTAGTGTGAGTGGAGTTCAAGCAACTCAGGCACAATATCAAACACAAGTGTATGCAATGACCGGAGATGAGGCACTTGTTTCTCCTGAAGTTATCATCAGTACTATTTCTATTTCTGATATTCCAGCTTTTGTTTTGATAGATCCAGGATCCACACATTCATATATGTCATTCACTTTAGCTTTGAAAATACCTGGTAGTATAGAATCACTTGGTTATGAATTGCGTGTTTGTATGCCTATGGGTAGTAGTGTAGTGGTGAATAATGTTAGGAGAGCTTGTCCAATTAAAATAGGAGTAATGGAGTTTCATGCAAATTTAATCCTAATGGATTTCAACGAATTTGATATCATCCTAGGGATGGATTGGTTGTCTCAACATAAGGCAGTTGTAGACTGTTGTGCAAAGGAAGTACTGATAAAGTCTACTAAAGGGGAGAAGGTAGTATTTGTAGGGAAACGAGCAGTTGTTCCATCGTGCTTAGTATCAGCTATCCAAGCTTTTCGTTGGATTAGGGAAGGTTGTGATGCATTTCTAGCTCATATTGTGGACACTGAGGTAGAAGGTCCAGAATTGGATGATATACCAGTGGTGAGGGAGTTTCCTGAAGTGTTTCTTGATGAGTTACCTGGTTTGGCTCCACATAGAGAAGTAGACTTTACCATTGATACCCTACCAGGGGTGGCTCCTATATCTATTGCACCATACAGAATGGCGCCTATTGAGCTGGAGGAGTTGAAGAAACAATTTGAAGAATTGTTAGATAAAGGCTTTGTTAGGCCAAGCACTTCGCCTTGGGGTGCACCCGTCTTATTCGTGAAGAAGAAGGATGGGAGTATGCGACTTTGTATCGATTATCGACAACTAAATAGGGTGACTGTGAAGAATAAGTACCCTTTACCGAGGATTGATGATTTGTTGGATCAGTTGAAGGGAGCAAAGGTATTCTCAAAGATTGATTTGAGATCTGGATATTGGCAATTGAGGGTAGCAGATAAAGACGTGTCTAAGACGGCTTTTCGTACGCGTTATGGACACTATGAGTTTCTAGTGATGCCATTTGGATTGACAAATGCACCAGCTGCATTCATGGCTCTAATGAACCGCACATTTCAGCAGTACCTGGATCAGTTTGTGATCGTATTTATTGATGATATTTTGGTGTACTAAAAAACGAAAGAGGAGCATGAGTTGCATCTAGGAATAGTGTTGCAAATTTTAAAGGAGAATGAATTATATGCAAAATTGAGTAAGTGTGAATTTTGGATGGAACATGTAGTCTTTTTGGGTCACGTTGTGTCTAAGGATGGGGTTATGCCTGATCCTACTAAAGTGAAGGCTATTATGGAGTGGAATCCACCAAGAAGCGTGACTGAAGTAAGGAGTTTTCTAGGTTTAGCAGGTTACTATAGAAGGTTTGTGGAAGGATTTTCAATTCTTGCTGGGCCATTAACGAAGTTGCTAAGGAAAGGTGTAGTTTATCAATGGAATGAGCAGTGCCAGAAGAGTTTTGATGAATTGAAGAAAAGATTAACATCATCACCAGTGTTAGTACTACCATCTGGTAGAGGTGGATTTGTGGTGTATACTGATGCTTCAAAGCATGGTTTGGGATGTGTGATGATGCAGAACGGAAAGGTGATTGCTTATGCCTTTCGTCAGCTGAGAACACATGAGGTGAATTATCCCACACATGATTTGGAGTTAGCAGCAATTGTTCATGCCTTGAAGATTTGGAGACATTACTTGTATGGAGAAACATTTCAAATTCTCACTGATCATAAGAGTCTGAAATATATCCTTACACAAAAGGAGTTGAATTTGAGGCAGAGGCGATGGATCGAGTTATTAAAGGATTATGACTGCACCATTGATTATCACCCGGGCAAAGCGAATGTTGTAGCAGATGCATTGAGTAGGAAGACTTCAGAAGTGTTAGCGAGCATGAGGGGTCATAATATAACATCATTGGTGGATTTAAGGGCTATGAACGTGAGATTAAGTGTGGATGAGGTGACTGGGTTGATGGCTACACTACAAGTAAGGCCCATGTTGGAAGATAGGGTTATGGAAATGCAAGCTCAAGATCTTTATCTTCAGAAAATGAAAGAGAGGATTAAACAGGGGAAGAAGCCCAACTTTTCCATTCGAGGTGACGGGATGATTATGATGGGAAGTCGAGTATGTATACCTGAACTAGGGGAGTTGAAGATTGAGGTTATGAAGGAGGCGCATAATGCACCATATGCAATGCATCCAGGTAGTACAAAAATGTATCGAAACTTGAGACCACATTACTGGTGGCGGGCTATGAAGAAAGACATTGCTGAATTTGTGGCTAAATGTCTTACATGTCAGCAAGTTAAAGCGGAACATCAAGCACCAGTTGGAAAATTACGACCTTTAGCTATTCCATCATGGAAATGGGAAAGGATCACCATGGACTTTGTTATTGGACTACCTAGGACACTGCGTAAACATGATGCCATTTGGGTGATTGTAGACCGGCTAACTAAATCTGCTCATTTCTTGCCAATGCGGCAAACTGATCCTTTAGACAAGTTAGCAAGGTTATATCGGGATGAGATTGTGAGATTGCATGGTGTTCCAGTCTCTATTGTATCAGATAGGGATCCCCGTTTCACTTCTCAATTTTGGGGTAGTTTGCAAAAAGCTTTAGGAACAAAGCTGAATTTTAGCACAGCTTTTCATCCTCAAACAGATGGACAATCAGAACGTACTATTCAGACCCTAGAAGATATGATGAGGGCTTGTGTATTAAATTTTCAAGGAGATTGGGATAAGCATTTGCCTTTGATTGAATTTGCTTATAATAACAGCTTCCATTCGAGCATCGGGATGGCACCATATGAGGCTTTGTATGGTAGGAAGTGCAGGAATCCTATTTGTTGGGATGTGGAAGGCATGAGGCAGTTGGAAGGACCTGAATTGGTACATGAGACCGTTGAGAAGATCGAAATAGTAAAGAAGTGTATACAGGCCGCACAAGACAGACAGAAAAGTTATGTTGACAAGCATCGCCGTGAGATGGAGTACGAAGTAGGAGATCGTGTGTTCTTAAGAGTTTCACCTTGGAGAGGAATCGTTCGATTTGGAAAAAAGGGTAAGCTAAGTCCTAGATACATCGGACCATATGAGATCACAGAAAGGATTGGACCATTGGCTTACAGATTAGCACTGCCAGTAGAGCTATCACAGATTCATGATGTTTTCCACGTGTCAATGCTAAGGAAGTATCGATCAGATCCCAGTCACGTGATTTCGGAACCAGAAATTCAAGTAGTGAAGGACTTGACATACAAGGAGGAACCAGTAGAGATATTAGAAACTCAGATAAGAAAATTGAGGAGGCGAGAGATTCCAATGGTGAGAGTTCGTTGGAGTCACCATCGGTCTCTACGCGAAGCCACATGGGAAATTGAGGAACACATGAGACAAAAATATCCGCATCTCTTTGATGCTTCAGGTACGTAAATTTCGAGACGAAATTTCTTTTAGGGGGAGAGAACTGTAACGCCCGTAAAATAATAATAAAAATACAGACATTAATTAGGTTCATGCATTTATATACAGAGATTAAAATATGTGATATTAGCCTAGTTTGTATAATTATATTAGATTTAATTTATCCCCTAATAATAATTGTAGTAATTATTAAATTAATAATGGGTATTAGTGAAATTTACCCACTAGGGATAAACTCTTAGAGCTAGGGAACAAAAGAAAAACCCTTACTCTGCTAATCAGAAAAGATAGAAAAACACCCGCACCTCCTTTCTCCCATAAAACCCATCACATCTTGAAGAGGAAGCCTATATTTTTTTTTAGTGAAGAAGGATCATCAAATCTGGTAATGATTAACTCTTTATTCATCAATCCATGATTTGTTCTTTTTATTAATTCTTTTTGTTCTTTTTATTAATTCTTTTCCTTGAAAATAGAGAATAAAATCTCTGTAACCTACCTAAAATCGTAGGTGGTAGTGAACTGAGTGGAATCATTGTTGGCTCCATCCTTTTGTATCAATTTAAAAAAATAATTTACTTTTTCCTTAATTGCCTCTTCATTTAACTATCCTATTTAGTTTTTATCAACTGTTTATTGGTTCTTTTTCTTGCCATGGTTTTCTTTTATGGAGCTCTGTTTTCATTTTTTTTGTTTTTTTCTAGGTTATTGCAAAATTCTAATAATGAATAATATGGATATATAATCAAATTAGCTTTTCATCTTTTCTATTATTATTATTCAAACGACCAACAAAATAAATAGTTAATAATTTTACATGTATATAATATTTGAGTTATTAATTCAATGAATAATTATATATATAGGACACGAGGACCAAACGGAAGATAGACCAACAGAATTAGCTGATTAATAAGACTTGCTTTGGGTAATAGAGGTGAGTAGTTAATTAAATATACAGTACCTTTCTTTATATGTTTGTTGCCATGTTGATTGGTTGAGATTTATTGTCTATTGGTTCGATCTTCGTGTTTAACATGCGTAAGTGGTTAATTAAATATATAGTATGTGTTCTTGTATGTTTGGATGCTATTTTGACTTGGTTTAATAATTGCTTATTGATTTGATTTATATGTTTGCCATATATACTTGATATTTATGATGACTACGGTGACGTGAATGAATTGATTTTGATATTGGTAGTTGTGAGAACATGAGAACATGAATGGATTTTAGACCGAGACTTATTGGGGATAGAATGAAAATCGATTGTGATACAGTTGACAAACTTTGGATAATGTGAAGGACTGGAAAATTTTAAGAATAAAAGCTTATATAGGATAGTATATTCAATGGTTGCGACTGAAATGAGAAAAATGAATATTGTGATCACGTGGAATATAAACACCGGGTATTTGTTACGACAGGGTGTTAAGGTACCGGGTATTTGTTACGACAGGGTACCTAGAGATAAGAGACGGGATACCGGGTATTTGTTACGACAGGGTATCCCATGATATGATTTTATTGGCCAAGCAACCATTGGGTATTACTAGCCTAGAATAAGCAGGGCCCTTAAATAAAAAAAAAACTATTAAATTTAAATTGATAAACTTGTTTGCTTGATAACTAATAAATTTAAATGCACGAAACTATTGTATGCGCATGTGATTGAACTGTGTATTTAATTAACTATCTTATTGAGTCGGCAGCTCACCCCTTGCCACCACCACTTTTCAGGAATAAAAGATTAGGGACGCTGGTTCCGATCGATCAATATGTGAAGTCGTTATTATTAGGATTTTATGCTTACTATCTTATTAGTTACTGAAACCTTCTATGTCAATTTATTTATTATCAGTTCAATCGACATCGAAACTATATATTTCTTTTTGTGCGGAGTAAGTTTGTGGTACGTTTCAAGCACATATGAAATAGTATTTAAAGTTGAGGTATTGATTAGCTAATTTCTTACAATTAGCTTTATTACGTTTTTTTTTCATCCACTACATGATTTAGTTATTGATAAGTGGATTACAAATTTTGCATCTGACCCTTTATGGATTAATGCTATGCACAACTTTAGAAAATTAAAAAGGGTTTTTTTTTTGTTTTTTTTTTTGTAATCAGTAAACCAAACTTTGTTGGTTTCTCATTTGAATATTACATATATATATATTCTGTATAAGACTATCATAATGATGAGTGTTTTGAATATTATATATATATAAATATATGATATTTATGACTAGGCATATATATATATATATCATTATATACTTATGATATTCTATAGTCATAGCTTTATTTTATATTATTTTAAAAATGAGTGTTACATTTAGTGGTATCAGAGCGGGTCGACGTTCTTAGGGACGGCTACGTGAAATTGTTTATTTGTGTTATTAGGGACGATTATGTGAAATTATTTGTTGAACTGTGCGTTAATGTTATATATGATACATCGTAGGACCATGTCATCCAGAGGTAGAACACATACTGACCGAGCGTCTAGTGAGGATTCGGTTGGGTCCCAACATGCATCATTTGCACCTCCAAATGCTAGTGGTGGATCTAGGTCTTCAAACGTACCGGGAGCTGGTATGCCATAAAACTTACATCAGTTTGCTGAAATGATGACTACAATGGCGGCTCAAGCTCAAGCTCAAGCTCAGGTTCAGGCTCAGGCTCAGCCGGGTCCTTTAATTGACCTTAACTACGAGAGATTAAGGAAGATGGGGGCAGAAAACTTTGAGGGTACCACTGACCCTACAAAAGCTGAGGAATGGCTGAAGGACACTGAAAGAGTGCTAACCAGATTGAAGTGCACTCTTGAGCAGCGATTGGACTACATTGTCTCTTTACTGAAGAAGCATGCTATTACTTGGTGGGAGTCTATCGAGAGAGCTGTTGTTGCTCCTATAGTACTAACATATGAAGACTTCAAGAAGGAGTTTGTTGATAGGTATATGCCTCGAGTGTACTGAGATGAGAAGAAAGTGGAATTTTATAATCTAAAGTAGGGTAATATGACAGTAGCTGAGTATGAGCTTCGATTTGCTGAACTTTCCAAGTATGCTCCAGATGCAGTGACAACTGAGGAGGATAAGTGTTACCGTTTTGAGCAGGGTCTTAGATTGGAGGTTCAGAAGTTTCTAGCAGTGAAGATTATTGATTTTAAGATCTTACTAGAAACAGCCACCAGAGTGGAGCGCACTCATCAGGAGGAGAGGCGTGTAGAAGGTGCTAAGAGGAGATATTCAGAGTCTCGGGGAGAACAAAATACTTCTTTTAAAAGAGGGGGGTCTTATGAGCACTCGAGCGGTAGATCAAGGTTTCAACATGGAGCTTCTAGTTTTAGAAGTGGCGGCAGGTCTGGATTTAGGAGATCTTCTAGGTATGGCCGAGGTACTGGTGAGCATAGTTCTTATAGTGCTCGATCTGTGGGTACTGGTCGAACATTCAGTGCTGGAGCTAGAGGTTCTTTTGAGAGAAGGTCTACACCACCGCCAACTTATATCACTTACGGCAGGAATCATTTTGGACCATGTTGGAGATTTGGGAGGATTGTTTGTTATGGTTGTGGTGAGCTTGGTCACATCCAGCGTGACTGTACGACAACTAGAGGTACTAATGGTAGCACTCCTTCTGTTACGGTGGGACAAAGCAGTATGGGCGATAGTGGTGCTAGTGCTGGTAGAGGTCGTGGTAGAGGCCGAGGAGGCCAAGGTGGAGGTCCCAGTGTGAGTGGAGTTCAAGCAACTCAGGCACAATATCAAACACAAGTGTATGCAATGACCGGAGATGAGGCACTTGTTTCTCCTGAAGTTATCATCGGTACTATTTCTATTTCTGATATTCCAGCTTTTGTTTTGATAGATCCAGGATCCACACATTCATATATGTCATTCACTTTAGCTTTGAAAATACCTGGTAGTATAGAATCACTTGGTTATGAATTGCGTGTTTGTATGCCTATGGGTAGTAGTGTAGTGGTGAATAATGTTAGGAGAGCTTGTCCAATTAAAATAGGAGTAATGGAGTTTCATGCAAATTTAATCCTGATGGATTTCAACGAATTTGATATCATCCTAGGGATGGATTGGTTGTCTCAACATAAGGCAGTTGTAGACTGTTGTTCAAAGGAAGTACTGATAAAGTCTACTAAAGGGGAGAAGGTAGTATTTGTAGGGAAACGAGCAGTTGTTCCATCGTGCTTAGTATCAGCTATCCAAGCTTTTCGTTGGATTAGGGAAGGTTGTGATTCATTTCTAGCTCATATTGTGGACACTGAGGTAGAAGGTCCAGAATTGGATGATATACCAGTGGTGAGGGAGTTTCCTGAAGTGTTTCTTGATGAGTTACCTGGTTTGGCTCCACATAGAGAAGTAGACTTTACCATTGATACCCTACCAGGGGTGGCTCCTATATCTATTGCACCATACAGAATGGCGCCTATTGAGCTGGAGGAGTTGAAGAAACAATTAGAAGAATTGTTAGATAAAGGCTTTGTTAGGCCAAGCACTTCGCCTTGGGGTGCACCCGTCTTATTCGTGAAGAAGAAGGATGGGAGTATGCGACTTTGTATCGATTATCGACAACTAAATAGGGTGACTGTGAAGAATAAGTACCCTTTTACCGAGGATTGATGATTTGTTGGATCAGTTGAAGGGAGCAAAGGTATTCTCAAAGATTGATTTGAGATCTGGATATTGGCAATTGAGGGTAGCAGATAAAGACGTGTCTAAGACGGCTTTTCGTACGCGTTATGGACACTATGAGTTTCTAGTGATGCCATTTGGATTGACAAATGCACCAGCTGCATTCATGGCTCTAATGAACCGCACATTTCAGCAGTACCTGGATCAGTTTGTGATCGTATTTATTGATGATATTTTGGTGTACTAAAAAACGAAAGAGGAGCATGAGTTGCATCTAGGAATAGTGTTGCAAATTTTAAAGGAGAATGAATTATATGCAAAATTGAGTAAGTGTGAATTTTGGATGGAACATGTAGTCTTTTTGGGTCACGTTGTGTCTAAGGATGGGGTTATGCCTGATCCTACTAAAGTGAAGGCTATTATGGAGTGGAATCCACCAAGAAGCGTGACTGAAGTAAGGAGTTTTCTAGGTTTAGCAGGTTACTATAGAAGGTTTGTGGAAGGATTTTCAATTATTGCTGGGCCATTAACGAAGTTGCTAAGGAAAGGTGTAGTTTATCAATGGAATGAGCAGTGCCAGAAGAGTTTTGATGAATTGAAGAAAAGATTAACATCATCACCAGTGTTAGTACTACCATCTGGTAGAGGTGGATTTGTGGTGTATACTGATGCTTCAAAGCATGGTTTGGGATGTGTGATGATGCAGAACGGAAAGGTGATTGCTTATGCCTTTCGTCAGCTGAGAACACATGAGGTGAATTATCCCACACATGATTTGGAGTTAGCAGCAATTGTTCATGCCTTGAAGATTTGGAGACATTACTTGTATGGAGAAACATTTCAAATTCTCACTGATCATAAGAGTCTGAAATATATCCTTACACAAAAGGAGTTGAATTTGAGGCAGAGGCGATGGATCGAGTTATTAAAGGATTATGACTGCACCATTGATTATCACCCGGGCAAAGCGAATGTTGTAGCAGATGCATTGAGTAGGAAGACTTCAGAAGTGTTAGCGAGCATGAGGGGTCATAATATAACATCATTGGTGGATTTAAGGGCTATGAACGTGAGATTAAGTGTGGATGAGGTGACTGGGTTGATGGCTACACTACAAGTAAGGCCCATGTTGGAAGATAGGGTTATGGAAATGCAAGCTCAAGATCTTTATCTTCAGAAAATGAAAGAGAGGATTAAACAGGGGAAGAAGCCCAACTTTTCCATTCGAGGTGACGGGATGATTATGATGGGAAGTCGAGTATGTATACCTGAACTAGGGGAGTTGAAGATTGAGGTTATGAAGGAGGCGCATAATGCACCATATGCAATGCATCCAGGTAGTACAAAAATGTATCGAAACTTGAGACCACATTACTGGTGGCGGGCTATGAAGAAAGACATTGCTGAATTTGTGGCTAAATGTCTTACATGTCAGCAAGTTAAAGCGGAACATCAAGCACCAGTTGGAAAATTACGACCTTTAGCTATTCCATCATGGAAATGGGAAAGGATCACCATGGACTTTGTTATTGGACTACCTAGGACACTGCGTAAACATGATGCCATTTGGGTGATTGTAGACCGGCTAACTAAATCTGCTCATTTCTTGCCAATGCGGCAAACTGATCCTTTAGACAAGTTAGCAAGGTTATATCGGGATGAGATTGTGAGATTGCATGGTGTTCCAGTCTCTATTGTATCAGATAGGGATCCCCGTTTCACTTCTCAATTTTGGGGTAGTTTGCAAAAAGCTTTAGGAACAAAGCTGAATTTTAGCACAGCTTTTCATCCTCAAACAGATGGACAATCAGAACGTACTATTCAGACCCTAGAAGATATGATGAGGGCTTGTGTATTAAATTTTCAAGGAGATTGGGATAAGCATTTGCCTTTGATTGAATTTGCTTATAATAACAGCTTCCATTCGAGCATCGGGATGGCACCATATGAGGCTTTGTATGGTAGGAAGTGCAGGAATCCTATTTGTTGGGATGTGGAAGGCATGAGGCAGTTGGAAGGACCTGAATTGGTACATGAGACCGTTGAGAAGATCGAAATAGTAAAGAAGTGTATACAGGCCGCACAAGACAGACAGAAAAGTTATGTTGACAAGCATCGCCGTGAGATGGAGTACGAAGTAGGAGATCGTGTGTTCTTAAGAGTTTCACCTTGGAGAGGAATCGTTCGATTTGGAAAAAAGGGTAAGCTAAGTCCTAGATACATCGGACCATATGAGATCACAGAAAGGATTGGACCATTGGCTTACAGATTAGCACTGCCAGTAGAGCTATCACAGATTCATGATGTTTTCCACGTGTCAATGCTAAGGAAGTATCGATCAGATCCCAGTCACGTGATTTCGGAACCAGAAATTCAAGTAGTGAAGGACTTGACATACAAGGAGGAACCAGTAGAGATATTAGAAACTCAGATAAGAAAATTGAGGAGGCGAGAGATTCCAATGGTGAGAGTTCGTTGGAGTCACCATCGGTCTCTACGCGAAGCCACATGGGAAATTGAGGAACACATGAGACAAAAATATCCGCATCTCTTTGATGCTTCAGGTACTGTAACGCCCGTAAAATAATAATAAAAATACAGACATTAATTAGGTTCATGCATTTATATACAGAGATTAAAATATGTGATATTAGCCTAGTTTGTATAATTATATTAGATTTAATTTATCCCCTAATAATAATTGTAGTAATTATTAAATTAATAATGGGTATTAGTGAAATTTACCCACTAGGGATAAACCCTTAGAGCTAGGGAACAAAAGAAAAACCCTTACTCTGCTAATCAGAAAAGATAGAAAAACAGCCGCACCTCCTTTCTCCCATAAAACCCATCACATCTTGAAGAGGAAGCCTATATTTTTTTTAGTGAAGAAGGATAATCAAATCTGGTAATGATTAACTCTTTATTCATCAATCCATGATTTGTTCTTTTTATTAATTCTTTTTGTTCTTTTTATTAATTCTTTTCCTTGAAAATAGAGAATAAAATCTCTGTAACCTACCTAAAATCGTAGGTGGTAGTGAACTGAGTGGAATCATTGTTGGCTCCATCCTTTTGTATCAATTTAAAAAAATAATTTACTTTTTCCTTAATTGCCTCTTCATTTAACTATCCTATTTAGTTTTTATCAACTGTTTATTGGTTCTTTTTCTTGCCATGGTTTTCTTTTATGGAGCTCTGTTTTCATTTTTTTGTTTTTTTCTAGGTTATTGCAAAATTCTAATAATGAATAATATGGATATATAATCAAATTAGCTTTTCATCTTTTCTATTATTATTATTCAAACGACCAACAAAATAAATAGTTAATAATTTTACATGTATATAATATTTGAGTTATTAATTCAATGAATAATTATATATATAGGATACGAGGACCAAACGGAAGACAGACCAACAGAATTAGCTGATTAATAAGACTTGCTTTGGGTAATAGAGGTGAGTAGTTAATTAAATATACAGTACCTTTCTTTATATGTTTGTTGCCATGTTGATTGGTTGAGATTTATTGTCTATTGGTTCGATCTTCGTGTTTAACATGCGTAAGTGGTTAATTAAATATATAGTATGTGTTCTTGTATGTTTGGATGCTATTTTGACTTGGTTTAATAATTGCTTATTGATTTGATTTATATGTTTGCCATATATACTTGATATTTATGATGACTACGGTGACGTGAATGAATTGATTTTGATATTGGTAGTTGTGAGAACATGAGAACATGAATGGATTTTAGACCGAGACTTATTGGGGATAGAATGAAAATCGATTGTGATACAGTTGACAAACTTTGGATAATATGAAGGACTGGAAAATTTTAAGAATAAAAGCTTATATAGGATAGTATATTCAATGGTTGCGACTGAAATGAGAAAAATGAATATTGTGATCACGTGGAATATAAACACCGGGTATTTGTTACGACAGGGTGTTAAGGTACCGGGTATTTGTTACGACAGGGTACCTAGAGATAAGAGACGGGATACCGGGTATTTGTTACGACAGGGTATCCCATGATATGATTTTATTGGCTAAGCAACCATTGGGTATTACTAGCCTAGAATAAGCAGGGCCCTTAAATAAAAAAAAAACTATTAAATTTAAATTGATAAACTTGTTTGCTTGATAACTAATAAATTTAAATGCACGAAACTATTGTACGTGCATGTGATTGAACTGTGTATTTAATTAACTATCTTATTGAGTCGGCAGCTCACCCCTTGCCACCACCACTTTTCAGGAATAAAAGATTAGGGACGCTGGTTCCGATCGATCAATATGTGAAGTCGTTATTATTAGGATTTTATGCTTACTATCTTATTAGTTACTGAAACCTTCTATGTCAATTTATTTATTATCAGTTCAATCGACATCGAAACTATATATTTCTTTTTGTGCGGAGTAAGTTTGTGGTACGTTTCAAGCACATATGAAATAGTATTTAAAGTTGAGGTATTGATTAGCTAATTTCTTACAATTAGCTTTATTACGTTTTTTTTTCATCCACTACATGATTTAGTTATTGATAAGTGGATTACAAATTTTGCATCTGACCCTTTATGGATTAATGCTATGCACAACTTTAGAAAATTAAAAAGGGTTTTTTTTTTTGTTTTTTTTTTTGTAATCAGTAAACCAAACTTTGTTGGTTTCTCATTTGAATATTACATATATATATATTCTGTATAAGACTATCATAATGATGAGTGTTTTGAATATTATATATATATAAATATATGATATTTATGACTAGGCATATATATATATATATCATTATATATTTATGATATTCTATAGTCATAGCTTTATTTGATATTATTTTAAAAATGAGTGTTACAAGATCTTTGTCAAGTCAAAATGCTAACCAAATTGCTACTTGAAGTTCTGTGCCAAAGCAAAGCAAAGAAATCTTACACTCACTCTCATTTTGTGTAAAATTCTAGATTGTAAAATCATCTAAAGTGTTCTTTGTATTTAGAACAAATCTTTATCATTTCTAGAGACTAGAAGGAGATACTGAATTGCTCGGTTATAGCACTCAGTGGTAGAAATAGTATTGGGTATAGGATATAGAGGAAGGTACTCTGTATACTCACTGACTATTGTAAGAGGTTTGTGCTCTACCTGAAAAATAACAATAGTTTCAACCACATCTAATCAAAATTTTCAAGTTTTTGTTGACTTATAAGTTTCTCCGCTATAAACATAATGAATTTTTTATAATTAATTCATATTTATATAATGGTGATATGTTTGAACGGTTCTAGAAGATTTTTAAAGATATAAAATTTCTAAGCACAATCCGAGCGGATTCATGACTAATTCTAATCAAACCAGGTTGGCCCATATGGTCTAGTTTCGATTTGATAACTGTGATTTGACCCACAAACACACTCTCGTATTCATTCACTTCTACAAGAACAATGATATACCATGTGAATATAAAATCCTTTTGGGATGGTATTTTTGTCTGTTAAGCAGTAATGCCACAATGTTCATGCATATATGATGTCTGATATGGCTTAAGGATATTTTCCAATTATATAGTTATGGTGGGTGGCTAAGGGTTTCATTTACAGGGCCTCTAAATCGAGAATATAATGGATTTAATTAAATGGATAGGTCAAATGAAAAATAAGATATATATAAGCTCCTTGAAAAATGATTGATTTAAGGAATAAAATTGTATAATTATCATCTTTTCATTGATAATAAAGTCCATTTCATTGTAGAATTTTCCCTCCAAATTTTTTACATAAAACTTATTTGAATTATAATATAATAATTATTGAGATCTCAACTGTTAAAAGTTATTTACATAAATAATTACTATCCCGTAACCGAAGATGAGTTTTATTTCATGTTAGATGTTGAAGGATAGTGTTAGGCATGAAATTGACTAAGTTTAACAGATAAATTATAAGGGAATCCGGTATTTTTATATCATTTTGTAAGGAATAAGGGCTAATTAATGTCCTTGTACAATGAAATACTTCTGATCCTTCATTATAAGGGAATTCCATTATAAGGGAATTCGGGTATTTCTATATCCTTCATTATACTTCTGATCCTATTAGCATCCTTTATATATGCAACTTGATTACTAGTATGCTGAAAGCATTTCTTCCGGTTCTAGCTTATAAGTTGAACACAATCAATAACCAGAAATGGAATTACACATTGTTAACATGTAAAATTGTATCATATAGGTAATAGAGAAATCACAAGCGTTCTCCTTCAGAAATTATAAACAAAACAATTGTATTTATTTGATAGCAAAATAGCCAACTGGCCTATTTTCTAATAAGAGACAGGTGGACAAAACAAAAGAATAGAATACACATTCTCCATGGATTCTTTTTTTTTTTTGTCCATTTTCACATGCAAATGCTAATTCACCTGCAATCAACAACAAAACCACTAACTCAACCAACCCTAAAGAGAGAGTTCTTTTCCTGATAGGAAAAAGATTTTTCTACCGAGTGCTATACATAATTATCCAACACATCACCTTTCTTACCAGCACCATGTGTAGATAAATAACAATATTTTGATAATTTTCACTAAAATAAAACCAGAATCTAACACAGTTATGAAGAAGGCTTTGCTATTAAACATTGATAATTATGTGTTACAGGCACTGCAATCACATTGTCTCCATTATAACATAGATTTGCTATTTAATTTTTTCAATATAGCATGGCCCAAACAACATAACAACCTGTAGGGATTTAAGTTATTTTTGAACTTATTTGTTTTAATAGTTCAATGTAAACCATCTACAATTCTCAAATATGTGATTCTAAATAACCTAAATGGAACTGTAGAAGAAAAAAGCATGTGGTTGATATCATAGCTTCCATTCAAATGATTAATTGACGACCAAGATATAAAATGGATGTCAAGGACTCGAGTTCACAAAATTGCTATAGGTGGAAGAGAAGATCTTACAGTGAAGTCGCAGAATCGCATAAGAGAAGTGCCTAACACATCTGCAATTAAAGAGGAGTAGAGATGTTGGAGAAGATGGCGGAGACGAGTAGCGAGTTAGGTCGGTATGAATTTCATCTGAGGTGTCGAGATTGTAACTGAGCTTTTGTGAAATGGATTGAGGCCGCAAGTAGGGTTTTGTTCCGAGCTTTTGATTTGGGATAAAAAAAAATTGGAGGGATTATTTTGAGAGATATGGCGGTAACTCAAAATTTTGGGAGGAAAAGTTTCTAATTTTTGGGGTAATTTTGTTTGGAGGAAACAGTGAGAATAAAATGTCATATTAATACTATAGTCAAATAAAATAATAAGAAGGATTAAGGTGTAAAAATACTCTTAACGTTTTGGATCAGGAGCAATTTTACCCCTAACGTCTAAAATGGTGCAATTTTACCCATAACGTTGATAAATTGGTTCAATTTCAGGCACTATTATAAAACATATATATTCTTATTCTTATTATGCACCATTTGTATAACAATTCGTTTTAAAAAAAAGATTTCATATTTTTTATAATTTAATAATAGAATTGGAGATTAATATTTATAAATTCGGTGAATTTTTTGAATTTTCATTTGTCTAATTCATAAAAAAAACATTATACTTTTTTATTTTTTTCACATCCCAACATATGCTTGTGATTTGTTACTGATAAAATGGCGCACATGTGAAGTGTAAATGACAAAATTCACGACCGAAAAGACAGTTTGATGAAATATTTCTCAAATTGAACCAATTTATTAACGTTATGGGTAAAATTGCTCCTGGTTTCCAACGTTAGGGGTAAAATTGCACCATTGTAGACGTTAGGGGTAAAATTGCTCCTGACCCAAAACGTTAGGGGTATTTTTGCACCTTAACCCTGATAAGAATAATGAAATGAAATCTAAATTTTTTGACATTAATGAGAATAAAATTTAATAAATAAGTTATTTTATTATTAATAATATAATATATGTTTTTATGCTCATTAAAGTTATTGAAATTATAATTTTAATGAGAATATTATTCTCATTAAATTTTTCTTATTAATACTCACTTTTCTTGTAATGGAAATATACAAAACGACGTCGTTTTGCATCTAATAGAATTAAAAAAGATGTGTTTTAATTTTGACACATCACTTGCAACACTTTATAATTAGTGTTCTAAAATTTCAAAGTTATGTGAGTTTGACATGTCTTTTGCAACATTCTATAAACCATGTTGCAAAAGATCCAAAAAAAACATAAAAAATACAACACATTACAAGCAACACATGTATTTTAGGTTGTAAAAGACCATCTATGGTGTAGTGTGTGCAGATAAGCAAAGAAAAATGCTAAACTCGCTGGAAACAGCTTGTTTCGCTAATGCCAATGAGGAGTGGAGCCTTACTTATTTCCAGCGGTTAAACGCCGGATTATCCAATGACGGACAGCGACAGATCGTTGGTGGCAGTGAAAGGAAAGTGGCAGGACAGCAGGTGAAAGTGTGTGGCGATGGGATTGCCCAAAGAAGCAAGATGATTTGAAGTCTCATTCCCTTGAGTGTTCAAGGGTTAATCTAAAAGTTAATCATTTTAGTTTATTTTAATTGTAGTAAGTAGTTGACTTTGTTTGTAAAAGGGTACGAAAGTTGTACCGATTTTGGGTAGTCTCTGTCTTTTCCCTTTAAATAGGAAAGCAGAGAAGGTTTAGGAATCGGGATATTTTCTTAGTTTTAGTTTTTTTAGAAGTAGAATAGAAGGAAGAAAAGAGCTCTCATGGAGTCTCAAGTTGTAACAAGAATCCTCTTCTGCTCACTGCTCGATATGAGTGAGTAGACATTTTGAACGGGCACGGCCTGACCGGCCCGGTGATGTAAGTTTTACAACGTTTTTTTTATGAATATTTAGTATTTTGCCAATGTTGTGGTCAATGAGGATTTAACTTTCTTGCTTAAGCTTGTATGCATGTGTTAGATGAATGTTAGGACACTGCTTTCATCTTCACCGATATCTCTATTGATCTCCCAACTTCGAAGCTGACAAGTTAGAAGGTTGTGTCGAGGGTTTTCTCATTTAGAAATGCAGTTTTGTTCTTAATGCTAGAAAGAACGTATCTTTAGGACGCTAAAGATGTTAGTAAATCTTAGGAGTTTGAGAACACACGACAGTTGACTCAAACTCACTTCAAAATTGATACTTTGGTTTCGTTGGCATTATCTTTTATTCATGGAATGTTGTAAGATGTAGCACACCATGTTCGGTTACGTCGAGCCTGTTCTATTCCCAAAAATCTTTGAAAAGTAACCTTATTTCCTTGTTTTATCATTCTGCCTGATTCATTAAACAACCAATATCAAACAATCAACCATAAGGGAAGACACTGTTGCAACACACACTGTTTAGCAACGATTTCCGATATTTATTTGAATCACAATCCCTGTGGAGACAATACTCACTTATTTCTTTATTACTTGTATCTAGTGCACTTGCTAGAGTCTCTTTTGAGGACAACAATGTAATGACCCTAACCTAAATAATATATATGTATTTGATTTATAGTACTCTTGGTTTTGTCAAATATATATATATATATATATTAATTTTATAGTACCTATTAGTTAATTAGGTGGTTATAGTTATTTTAATTATATTAGAGTTATATTTTAAATCCCTAATTTAAGTCATTATCTTATGTTTGTGAAAACCTAGCCTCTTAAAAGAAAACAGTTTCCTTCAAAATACCTTTTGAAGGACTGCCGTCAAACTTCTTTTTTCCCTTACCGTTGAAGTCGAAGTCCGAGGTCGACTTTACCTTTTAGCTGCTCATCCATTTGTCCGAGTAAGTCATCACCTCCAAATCAATGATTAATTCTTTTTCTATTAGTGCTATACCCCAAGTGGCTAGCAATCTCTTTTCCACAAAATGTTTTCCTGTACCTTGAAAACAGAGAGTAATAATTAGGATTTAAACAATTTTGTTCCATTATCTTTATTTCCATGGGTTCACAAGAATTTATTATATTTTAATATATTTTTTAGGCTATTAAATTTTGGGTATGAAACAAAAATTGTAAAAGCTAAACTAGGTTTCACTTTCATTTTTCTTCCGCCTACAACTTTTTGTATAATTAGTAAATCTATCAGTTATGTAATATTTTAATATTTGTCAATCGTTTTAGTTATACGTTTTAAACTATAATTTCCTTGTTTCCCAATTGGAAATTATACTTATAGGGTGCTCATCCTTCTTTTAGAAAGCACATTAATCCCATTTCCTAACATTTCGTGTCCGTGACAGTTTAGTTCATATTCGAGTTTAGATTAATTCATTCGGTTTCCGTCGTTCTTGTCCAATAGGAGGTTCAGAAGTTCCCTTGGACTGTTAATCGACAAGAATTCGTGATCTTAGGTGAAGCACTGTTTCAAAATCTCAGGTGAGTGGTAATTATAGTACATGATCCTATTTGACTGAAATATTAGATTGAAAAACTGTTTATCAAAAATTAGCGTTTGGCAGTATATTTTCGTTCCTAAAAACGTATAGCTTAAACCTTGTGTTTACTAAATATCCTTAGTATTAGAGCGTATATTCTGGGAACAGGCCTTTATATTGATTTGTTTTATTATCAGGTACAATGAATTTATTAAAAATTTGATTTGATATGATTTGTAGTTTCTGATACGCGATTGATCGCAGTTATTACCTTTGTTTAGAAATCTGATAATTCGTTCAATCAGTGATGATTTTTTCTAAATTATATATGTATATTATATGTTTTTAAACTGGCACAAGTGCTCAGTATATCTGTATCTGTTATCTGGCCTCTCACCGATCTTCATAACATTAGGTCCTTGCATTTGTCTTTGAGTCAGGTTGTCAGTTGTCAGTTTGTCGTCAGTTGTGTCATCATTAGAATCATGCATAAGATCGGTGAAGGCAATTATCTGTTATCTGTATCTGTTATTGGTAGCGCGCTTACCATTTATCTGGCCCTGGTGGTGTGCAGTATCACCACTCTATTACACTGTACCATGTGTTTTAAAGCTTTTGTCTTATTTTCTGATTATTCTAATATTTGATATTTTGAAAGGCTTCAGTATTATGTTTGACAATTGATTGTCAGCATTTTGGAATTGATTATCTTATATTGACCATTTGGTTTAACTGATTTTGAAATACTATATTTTGAACTATATTTGTCATAATTTAAAAGTATCCTGTTCCCTTTCTGTTGTGTGCTGTAGCTACTACTCATTGAGGTTTTCGCTCGTATAGACGAAAATCTCATACCACGTTGAATCTTTCTTTTTCAGATTAAGGTCCCTGTTCGTGAGGTAACCCTTGGATTTATGTTGAAGGAGATTGCCAAATAAATTAGCTTTATATTATCTTTGGAGAATTTTGATTATTGAGGTTTAGATTTGCACATTTGATTCTTTTAAGGTTTATTCATGTAATTGAGACGAGTTTGATATTCTGTTAGTAAATTTTGAAATTTCTATTAGTTCAGAATTAAGGCTAACATAGATTAAAGTTAATTTAATTTATGCGCCGGTCATGGCCTGGGTTGGGTCGTGACAAAGGTGGTATCAGAGCCTAGGTTTGGGTTCTTATAAACTTACTGTATAGGATTCACGTGTTCTGTTCGTACCCCTTATCTTGCATATCTATCTGGGTCTTCCTATTTACTCATTTTCAATACCTCATTTGCTAAAGTGTCTAACTCTGCTGCATGGATAGGTAATCATGCCTCCTAAAGGAAGAAAAAGAGGCAAGAATACGGTTAATGTTAGTACTAGGAGTAGGGTGACCGTTGAGAATTCATCTCAGCTTGATGGGGGAGCTTCACACCCTATTGGAGGAGCAGCTCCAGCATTTGAACCAATATTGCAACCAGCTGGAGGGTCATCTCAGCCCACTCGTACAGCTTCAGCCTCTCAGCCTGCTCAAATATCTAACACTGATTTGGCTGCTGGATTGCAAGGGGTCTTTCAAGCAGTTGAAAGACTAACAAATGTGGTAGGGGAAAACAGACAACCAAGAACTACAGGATCTACTATACCTAATGATAGAGCTCAATTACAGGATCTCAGTGACTTCTTGAGGTTACAACCTCTAAAGTTTTCGGGTGAGGATTCTGTAACAGATCCTATGGATTTTCTGGATGCTATGGACAGATGTTATGAGGTCTTGGGGTGCACCAGTGCTAGGATGGTATTGTTAGCAGGGAATCAGTTACAAGGAGTGGCACGTCGTTGGTATCTTTCCAAGAGAGGGAATGGACTTGATAACGCTTTCCTTTGGCCACAGTTCCGTGATTCTTTCTTAGAGAGGTTCCTTCCTCCCAGTGTTAAGGAAGCTAAAGCTTTAGAGTTTGAAGTGCTGAAATAGGGTGGTATGACTGTGAGTGAATATGAAATGAAATTCACTCGACTTGCTCGTTTCGGTGAGCATCTTATGCCAACTGAGGAGAGGAAGGCAAGGAGGTTTGAGAGGGGACTTCGGGACAGACTGTTAGACCGAATTGCTCCTTTATAATTGTCTAGCTTTGAGGAAGTGGTGGATCAATCCAGGCAGATGGAGATGTTTGATGATCAGCGTAGGGCTCGTGATCAGAACAAACGTGCTCGATATGACAACCAGAGTGGTCAGTATAGTAGGGGAAGTAACTATTCAGTATCTCATGGGTCCCATTCCTTAACTGGCCAAGGAGGGCAATACTCCAAGAATAATCAGAGATATGGTCAGAGAGCTCAATCCACTAGTAGTCAGAATAGTCAAAGTTCCTCTAGATCGTCATTCCCTACTTGTCAGCTTTCCGGTAAATTTCATGGTAACTCTCCATGCCATCGAGCAACTGGGGCTTGTTTTGGTTGTGGTCAAGTGGGACATAGAAGAAACGATTGCCCAAGCAGTAACACAACACTAGCTGTGGGTCAGGATACAGTTTCTGCTCCTTTTATCGGTACTCAGCCATCTTCTTAGTATGGTGGTAGAGGCCAGAGTTCAGGAGGTCGAGGTCAGGGTGGTCGAGGTCCCAATTCAGCTCCTAATCATGCAACAGCAGGTCGAGGTCAGTCTAGAGCCTTTGCTCTGACACAGCAGGATGCTCAGGCATCTAATGCAGTGGTGACAGGTACCATTTCTGTATGTTCATTTGATGCTAGAGTTTTGATTGATCCTGGTGCTACACATTCCTTTGTTTCTCCTTGTTTTTCTATGAAATTTGGTGTACCACCCACTATGTTAGATTGTCCGTTATCTGTGGCAACGCCTATAGGAGATGTCCTTGACATAAATCTAACTTTTAAGAATTGCTTAGTAAAAGTAGGGGAAAGGGAACTCTTAGCTGATCTTGTATTACTTGAAATGTTAGATTTTGATGTGCTTTTGGGAATGGATTGGTTAGCCTCATATCATGCCTCTTTAAACTGTTATAGCAAGTTAGTAACTTTCAAAATTCCTGGGGAGATAGAATTTCAATTTCAAGGAGATCATAGCATGGCTCCTCATAGTCTTATTTCTGCTATTAGTGCAAGAAGATTGTTGTATAAGAACTGTGAAGGGTTTCTAGCTTATGTTAAGGATACTCAAGCCAAGGGTATTGAGTTGGAGAATGTTGATGTGGTGAATGAGTTTATTGACGTCTTTCCTGAAGATTTGACAAGTTTGCCACCTGAGAGAGTAATCGATTTCTGTGTTGACTTAGCACCCGAAACAAGACCCATATCTATGCCTCCTTACCGAATGGCTCCTGCTGAACTAAAGGAGTTGAAGGAACAATTACAAGACTTGCTTGACAAATGGTTCATCCGCCCTAATGTCTCTCCTTGGGGTGCTCCTGTGTTGTTTGTGAAGAAGAAGGATGGGTCAATGAGGTTGTGCATTGATTATCGACAGTTGAACAAGGTCACAATACGTAACAAATACCCTCTTCCTCGAATCAATGATCTATTTGATCAGCTCCAGGGTGCAAAGTACTTTTCTAAGATCGATCTGAGGTCCGGTTATCATCAGTTGAGGGTTAAAAATGTTGACATACCTAAGACAGCTTTCAGGACTAGGTATGGTCACTATGAATTTCTGGTGATGCCTTTTGGTCTCACTAATGCTCCTGCAGCTTTTATGGATCTAATGAATAGGGTGTTTAAGCCCTTCCTTGATTTACTATATTTTGAACTATATTTTGAAATACTATATTTTGAACTATATTTGTCATAATTTAAAAGTATCAGCTTGCCTGCCTGTTCCCTTTCTGTTGTGTGCTGTAGCTACTACTCATTGAGGTTTTCGCTCGTATAGACGAAAATCTCATACCACGTTGAATCTTTCTTTTTCAGATTAAGGTCCCTGTTCGTGAGGTAACCCTTGGATTGATGTTGAAGGAGATTGCCTAATAAATTAGCTTTATATTATCTTTGGAGAATTTTGATTATTGAGGTTTAGACTTGCACATTTGATTCTTTAAAGGTTTATTCATGTAATTGAGACGAGTTTGATATTCTGTTAGTAAATTTTGGAATTTCTATTAGTTCAGAATTAAGGCTAACATAGATTAAAGTTAATTTAATTTATGCGCCAGTCATGGCCTGGGTTGGGTCGTGACAAACAAGTTTTGGCGCCGTTGCCGGGGATTGAGAGCAACAAATTTATAGCTGAAATTTCTGTAAAACAGGGTGTTTTTAATCTGTGTGTTAAGGCGTGCAGGAACAAAAAGGTCATTTTTTCGTTTATGCGTAGAGCTGCACCTCCTGTTTTTCCTATCGATCTCGAATTAGAGAGAACGTGTAGACGAAACAGAGCGGGAGCTCGACGTGCTAGACAAAGAGAAAGGCAAAGAGAGAGAAGAATGGCTGGAAGAGAAGGACCAGAACAACCAGTTCCTCCAAACCAAGAAGAGGAAGGAGAAAATAATAACCCTCCTGTTATGAGAATCAGAGACTACTCTAGGCCAACTACCGAGGGACACTCATCGTGTATCGTATTGCCCAACGAGGGAAACAACATGTTCGAAGTAAAAGGGTCCATGATACAAATGATCCAAGCCTCGGTGCAATTTAATGGGTTTCAATCTGAAGATCCTAATGGGCATCTTCAAGAATTCATCACCTTGTGCAACACATTCAGGTCGAACAGAGGTGTCTCTGATGACATGATTAGATTAAAGCTGTTCCCTTTTTCACTAAGGGATAAAGCAAAAACATGGCTGCGAAATTTACAGCCTGGAATGATCACGAGTTGGGAAGAGATGGCAAGAGCTTTTCTGATGAAGTATTTTCTGCCTCGACAAGCCATCAAGCTACGAAATGAAGTGTCACGCTTCATACAGGACGAAGATGAGTCGTTGGCAGAAGCATGGGAAAGATACAAGGAGCTGCTCAGAAGGGTGCCAAATCATGGTATCCCTATGTGGATGCAAATGCAGAATTTTTACAATGGCGCGACCAACGTTTACAAAATCCAGATCGAATCTATCGCAAATGGTAACCCAGAAGATCTAGAGCCACAAGCTTTATATGACCTAATAGAGAAAGTGGTCAGCACAAGTTACAACTAGCATTCGTCAAGAAGTGAAGGAAAAAGGACAGGAAACGAGGATGTCGTGTCAAAACTAACAAGCCAAGTAGAACAGCTTACTCGGCAGCTGGGAAAGATAAATGTCTCGTCCATTTACAATGAACCGCCATTTAGTGAACCACCATTCAATGAAAGTTGTGGTTTTTGCGGAGGAGCTCATTTCAATATCAACTGTCCTGGAGTTAAGCAAGGAAAAGGCACACGGGCTGAATGCGACTACGCAGGGTACAATCAGAGGAATCAGCCCAACTGTTAATCTAACACCTACAACTCAGAAACCAGGAACCATCCAAATTTTGGATGGACAGGACAACCAGACCAGCAAGGACCACCACAGTATCAAGATCAGCCGAGGTATCAACAACAGCAAGGAGGACATTACCAAAGACAACCTCAGCAGCATTATAAGCAACCTGTGCCACAAAAGGAAGAAGTCGAACCAGATATGAAAACAATGATGATGCAGTTCATGAAACAGACGCAGGCATCGATCGAGAATCTGGAAACACAAGTCCACCAGATTGCCGCATCCACATCAAAAGGAAAGGGGATAATGCCGAGCAATACTGAGCCAAATCCTAAAGGCGACATCATGGCAATCACCTTGAGGTCTGGTAAGGAAACTCAACCAGTTGTTTTACCTAACAAGGATGCTGAGCGTGCATGAACATCCAAAGAGGCTGAAGGGGAACTGGAACAAGCTGTTCCTAGTAATGAAGAAACGAGGAAGGCTAACCAAGCAAGTAAGCCAGATCAAGAGGAGGAAAGGGCATGTAAACCACCACAGCCGTATGTCCCACCGGTGCCATATCCAACGCGGCTAATCAACAAGAAGTTGGAGGAGCAGAATTCTAAAGTGTTGGACACTTTGAGGAAATTGCATATCAACATACCTTTTGTGGAAGCACTGGCACAAATGCCAACATACGCAAAGTTCCTCAAAGATATCCTATCGAACAAGAAGAAACTGGAGAACATTTCCATGATACAACTCAACAGAGACTGTTCGTCCATACTCCAAAACAAGCAGCAGCTTCTAAAGAAGCTAAAAGATCCAGGGAGTTTTTCGATTCCTTGTTCAATTGGAAAGCTGACTATTGAAAATGCACTTTGCGACCTAGGAGATAGCATAAACCTAATGCCATATTCTGTATATGCACAACTCGGGTTAGGAGAACCACAACCCACTCGTATGTCTATTCAATTAGCTGATCGTTCTGTATGCTATCTGATAGGGGTCAAAAACCCCTATCTTTGGGTACGGTTTTAGGACGGTTTTTAGAGTTATTTGGTTAATAAGCGAGCAATTCTCGCATTTAAATGCTTTTGTGTGAGTTAGTTAGGAATTGAAAACATTCTATTTACTTTTCGTCGTTTAGGCTCGTTTTGTAATCAATTTAGGCAAATACGGCCGAAATAGCATGCGTATTAGAATTCCGTTATCTTTTGAAGCTAATTGGTCCGTCAAAAGTCGCACCAAACGAAGCGTTTGCTCAAAATAAGCGATTGACGGATCAATTTGGCTTTTGGACTAATGTTTTCCAGAGTTTTTATGCGTGTGCAGGTGTGAAGTCGGACGAAAAAGGTCGCGAAACTCATCGAGCTTGGATCGAGCGCGCTTCAGGCGAAAACGCTCGGCGAGCAGGGCCCCACGGGCCATTTCTGCTCGCCGAGCAGGAGCCTGCTCGCCGAGCAGGCCACCAGGCGCCTGCTCGGCGAGCAGGGGGGCTGCTCGGCGCGAGCAGCCCTGCTCGCCGAGCAGCCTTTCCTGCTCGGCGAGCAGCCCTGCGGGAATTGGTCAAAAAGACCAATTCCGCCCCCACGAAGCCACGTTCGGCCCCACGTCTTCCTACACCAACTAGGACACGAAAATAGGTCAAAACGAGGCCCGAGACGCGTCTATAAATAGGAATTTTCAATTGTAAATTAGATATCTTTTACTTTTGTAATTTCCTTAGCTTCCACCTTGAGAAATCCTCTCCACCTCCTCCATATCCTTCAACCTCCATTGAAGATACCTTCGAAGCTCCGTTCACCGAGGATTGCTCAAGCTCCATCCTTAAATCCTAGAAAGACGCCTGCATTGGTAGACAGGTTCCCTGAAAGGGATTTTTCTTCTTTTATATTCTGTCTAGCCTCTGATACATGCTATGAATTCTAGGTTTATTGTAACTTCGTGACAATACATCCATCTTTGATATATAATATAGTTTTTGTTCATTCAATTGTTTTGATGTTTTAATCTTTGTCTTACGCTTTGTCTGATTGGTTTAACTCTTTCGATAATCCCAAAATTAGGTTGGCACATATTGCGAGCTGAATCTGACCTAGTCAGTGCCTATAGGATTGACGACCCTATAGAAGATTAAGCCCAAATTACTGAGCCTTAGAGCTAGTTTCGGCCTTACAAGGGAATCACGAACTAGGGACTTTAGGAGGATAGGTCGGGTTAATCGCCTTGGACACAAGCGACTTAGTTTCAATTCAATTGTTTAAACATTCTATCATTGTTATCATCGTATCCCTTCATGTTCATTCAGTTAATTGCATTGGTAAAAGATCAATTAGGGGTAGAGTAACTTAGTTAGGCGTAGAATAACTTAGATAATTTAGTTAGAATTAGATAACTTAGCTAGGATTAGTATAATTCAACCTAGGAGTAGATTAATTAAACAAACCAAACTCAAAACCCCCTAAGCCTAGATAACATCCGAGATCGAGTAGCTCGGTACTTGCAGAAATAAATCCTATGGACGATAACCTGGACTTAAACCAGAAATTTATTACTTGATAACGACGGGGTACACTTATCCCTTAGTGAGGTTTCCCAGAAACCGCATCAAGTTTTTGGCGCCGTTGCCGGGGATTTATTTCTTCTGCAATATCGAACCAAAGGTCGATTTGTTAGTTTAGGCATTCATTCTGCAATACCATTTCTGTATGTTCATTTGATGCTAGAGTTTTGATTGATCCTGGTGCTACACATTCCTTTGTTTCTCCTTGTTTTTCTATGAAATTTGGTGTACCACCCACTATGTTAGATTGTCCGTTATCTGTGGCAACGCCTATAGGAGATGTCCTTGACATAAATCTAACTTTTAAGAATTGCTTAGTAAAAGTAGGGGAAAGGGAACTCTTAGTTGATCTTGTATTACTTGAAATGTTAGATTTTGATGTGCTTTTGGGAATGGATTGGTTAGCCTCATATCATGCCTCTTTAAACTGTTATAGCAAGTTAGTAACTTTCAAAATTCCTGGGGAGATAGAATTTCAATTTCAAGGAGATCATAGCATGGCTCCTCATAGTCTTATTTCTGCTATTAGTGCAAGAAGATTGTTGTATAAGAACTGTGAAGGGTTTCTAGCTTATGTTAAGGATACTCAAGCCAAGGTGAATATCCTTTGTTTATAATCGTTTATACTTGTTTATATATAATCCTT
The DNA here is from genome assembly GCF_963576675.1 of Euphorbia lathyris. Classification (NCBI taxonomy): domain Eukaryota; kingdom Viridiplantae; phylum Streptophyta; class Magnoliopsida; order Malpighiales; family Euphorbiaceae; genus Euphorbia; species Euphorbia lathyris. The sequence continues at coordinate 33,602,579 of NC_088913.1, read as the reverse complement.
TATACTTTTCTTTTTGTGAATATTTGTTTCTAATTTTTATTGTTATTTCTAATGATTCTTCTTTTTGAGAAAATGGGTAGAAACAATGGAAATAAGGAGTCTATTACGCATTTGCTTAACTTTCTATCTACTCACGAAGATCAAACTGACGATTTGTATGCCTCAATTAAAAATTTATGCATACAAAAAGGGATCCTAGTTGATTCAACCGCGGACGAATCAATTAAAGAACCCAATTTGGTAGGTCAGGTTGATAAGGTAATATCTTTTCCCATTAACAATGAAGAACTGATCCCTAATTATGAGAAACCGAAAGTTTCAATATTAATTGAGGAATCAGTTGAAATTGAGCCTCTAGAGAAGAATCCAAAAATAGAAGAGTTCGGTTTTGCTCCAAGTCCAGAAATTTCCATTCTCTTTGATTTACCAAGAGAATCAAAAAGGGAGCAAACTAAATTTTTTCATAACTTATTTAAATTTTATCCGTTGTTTTTATTAAAATTCTTTGAAACTGATAATCCGTTTTGCAGGTACGGATTATTTATTCAGGAATTTAAATTCCTAACGCGAGTAGAAGCATACACCTAGGCGAGAATTCTATGTCGAGCTCACCGACTATAACGTAGCGCTTCTTGGGAGGCAACCCAAGTTTTAATAAAACTTTTCAGGTTTGTTTTATTTAGATTATACATTGATCTTTTAGTTTAGTCTTTTTAGTTTTCTTTTACGTTTTTTTTTAAAGTGTTCGTTTAAAAAAAAATAATAAATAAATAAATAAATAAATATTTTTTTATTTGTTTAGTTTTCTTTTATTTTATTTTATTTTATTTTTTATTTTAAAGTTTTCAGGTAAAAAAAAAAAAAAAATTGGCCCCAGGAGGCCCAGCTCGCCGAGCTGGGCCCTGCTCGCCGCCGGGCACTGCGCCCAGCACGCCGCTGGGAACTGCGCCCAGCCCGCCGCTGGGCACTGCGCCCAGCCCGCCGCTGGGCGCTGGCGCCCAGCACGCCGCTGGGCATTGCGCCCAGCCCGCCGCTGGGCGCTGGCGCCCAGCACGCCGCTGGGCACTGTGCCCAGCCTGCCGCTGGGCACTGCGCAGCCCGCCGCTGGGCACTGTGCCCAGCCTGCCGCTGGGCACGGCGCAGCCCGCCGCTGGGCACTACGCCCAGCCCGCTGCTCGGCCGAGATAAGCAGCGGTTCGGGATTTTTTCCCGAACGAAGCTGAAATAAATAAATAAATAATAATAATAAAAAAAAAATTTGCCACCGCAAATCATCAAGGTTTTGGCGATTGCGCTAAAATCAGTAATTTGTCTTCTTCACCCTAACTTTTTTGCACTTGTACTCTATGGTTTGTGATGCAATGTTGGAACTTATTGCATATTTTTAGTGTGAGGAGGAGGGGTAGACAAACTTACAAAAATTGTATAAATTTTTAAATTTTTGTTGCGTCGTGTCTAGTTTAGGTTTGCGTTTTGGTGTTTTATTTTTGCTTTATTTATGTTTTTGCATGTTTAGGACCTAAAACCGTGAACCTCCTTCGAATCTAAACTTCGTTATTTGTCTTTGAGGGCTGAAAACCGAATCTAAAATTGCATGACAACTAGTTTAGGCGTAGGACACAACTCTTGTATCTGTAAAAGCATGAGCTACAGTTTGCATTTAGACCCTACTTTTGAAGAAATGCTAAAATCATTACTTAGGTAGATAACTTAAGAATTGAAGGCATGTGATATTAAACTTGAGTTTAGGGAAAACTAGTAAACACAAAATTGAAACCCAAAGAATTGTGAGTTGAATTTGAGCCTAAGAGTGAACATCAAAAAGCTCTTTTTCTTGACATTTTTGTGTGAATGCTTTGACTTGTGGAAGATTACAGATTTTGCACCTAATACTGTGTTGAACCTACATGCAATGATTTGAGACGATAAACGATGAATCAGCCTCACTAGAATTAACCCTTTTCTTTACCTTATTTTCTCTTTTTCATCCACTCTAGGAAGCCCCTTTGAGCCTACTTTTTGTAGTTTATAGATTTTTCTTTCGTTCTAACCTGTTTTTTTTTTTTTGCAAACCACAACTTGGTTTGCTATTTAACCCAATTTCTTTTTTACAAAGCTCAATTAGAGCCTTTGTTTTCTTCTAGCGCTTTATCTTTGTTTACGACATTTCAGTAGCAAGCCAAAAGGCTAAAAAGTGAATGAGCATCACTATCCCAAAAAGAAAAAAAAAAGAGGTGGAAAAAAAACAGAAAAAGAAAAAGAAAAGAAAAGAGACGAACAAAAGGGAAGAACGCCATTCCCCAGTTTTTAGAAAAATCAAAAATGTCTCAAAGAAAACACCCCAAAAAGAAAATAATAAGGGATGAATAAAAAGCTCAGTCACTTCATATTTGCTAAAGCCATTTAAACTTTGTTTTTGTAGCGCTAGAACATTTAACCTTTGTTGTACCTTTAACCCTCTAACCACATTACAACCCCAATTAGAGGCTGTTTTGGATATCATCGGAGTCATATAGCATAGTAGAGGAACTCGGATGAACATGCAAAATCAACGTAATCCTAAGCAAGAACATAAGCCGAGAGTAAACACCTTAGCCACCAAAAATTGTGTGAATGAGTGAACTACCTATGGTGAGGTGTTTTACTTAGCGATCCCCTCAAGCTCGTTTAATTGAACATGTGTCCTTTTTGCTTAAAACTATGACCTATTGTAATTGAAATGCGGCTTTTGGATATCGTGTCTCTACTTTGTATTTCCGAATGCATGTAATTACAGATGCTCGAAATTGTGTCAAGCACCTAGTCAAACTGGGAAGTTTTCTAGCTTGCTTGTGATGGCGGGTTTAGTTTTTAGTTTACTTGGGGACAAGTAAAGTTTTAAGTGCAAGGAGGTCTGATAGGGGTCAAAAACCCCTATCTTTGGGTACGGTTTTAGGACGGTTTTTAGAGTTATTTGGTTAATAAGCGAGCAATTCTCACATTTAAATGCTTTTGTGTGAGTTAGTTAGGAATTGAAAACATTCTATTTACTTTTCGTCGTTTAGGCTCGTTTTGTAATCAATTTAGGCAAATACGGCCGAAATAGAATGCGTATTAGAATTCCGTTATCTTTTGAAGCTAATTGGTCCGTCAAAAGTCGCACCAAACGAAGCGTTTGCTCAAAATAAGCGATTGACGGATCAATTTGGCTTTTGGACTAATGTTTTCCAGAGTTTTTATGTGTGTGCAGGTGTGAAGTCGGACGAAAAAGGTCGCGGAACTCATCGAGCTTGGATCGAGCGCGCTTCGGGCGAAAACGCTCGGCGAGCAGGGCCCCACGGGCCATTTCTGCTCGCCGAGCAGGCCCCTGGTGGCCTGCTCGGCGAGCAGAGGAGCTGCTCGGCGCGAGCAGCCCTGCTCGCCGAGCAGCCTTTCCTGCTCGGCGAGCAGCCCTGCGGGAATTGGTCAAAAAGACCAATTCCGCCCCCATGAAGCCACGTTCGGCCCCACGTCTTCCTACACCAACTAGGACACGAAAATAGGTCAAAACGAGGCCCGAGACGCGTCTATAAATAGGAATTTTCAATTGTAAATTAGATATCTTTTACTTTTGTAATTTCCTTAGCTTCCACCTTGAGAAATCCTCTCCACCTCCTCCATATCCTTCAAACCTCCATTGAAGATACCTTCGAAGCTCCGTTCACCGAGGATTGCTCAAGCTCCATCCTTAAATCCTAGAAAGATGCCTGCATTGGTAGACAGGTTCCCTGAAAGGGATTTTTCTTCTTTTATATTCTGTCTAGCCTCTGATACATGCTATGAATTCTAGGTTTATTGTAACTTCGTGACAATACATCCATCTTTGATATATAATATAGTTTTTGTTCATTCAATTGTTTTGATGTTTTAATCTTTGTCTTACGCTTTGTCTGATTGGTTTAACTCTTTCGATAATCCCAAAATTAGGTTGGCACATATTGCGAGCTGAATCTGACCTAGTCAGTGCCTATAGGATTGACGACCCTATAGAAGATTAAGCCCAAATTACTGAGCCTTAGAGCTAGTTTCGGCCTTACAAGGGAATCACGAACTAGGGACTTTAGGAGGATAGGTCGGGTTAATCGCCTTGGACACAAGCGACTTAGTTTCAATTCAATTGTTTAAACATTCTATCATTGTTATCATCGTATCCCTTCATGTTCATTCAGTTAATTGCATTGGTAAAAGATCAATTAGGGGTAGAGTAACTTAGTTAGGCGTAGAATAACTTAGATAATTTAGTTAGAATTAGATAACTTAGCTAGGATTAGTATAATTCAACCTAGGAGTAGATTAATTAAACAAACCAAACTCAAAACCCCCTAAGCCTAGATAACATCCGAGATCGAGTAGCTCGGTACTTGCAGAAATAAATCCTGTGGACGATAACCTGGACTTAAACCAGAAATTTATTACTTGATAACGACGGGGTACACTTATCCCTTAGTGAGGTTTCCCAGAAACCGCATCACTATCCTAGGGGAGTAGTAGAAGACGTGTTAGTTCAAGTAGGAAAATTCATTTTGCCCGTTGATTTCATTATAATGGACATTGATGAAGATTTGCATGTCCCTATTATCCTAGGTAGACCATTTCTAGCGACAGGAAAAGTATTGATAGATGTAGGAGAGGGAAAGTTATTCTTAAGGATAAATGGTGAGGAAGTCATATTTAAAATGAATGAAGCGATGAGGCGTGCGAATAATAATGATGACACTTGCTGTTTCTTAGATGATTTTCAGAGTCTTACTACTTTGCAGGAACAGGACACATTAGAAACTTTATTGGGGAGGGAGGTGAAAATATGCGAGGGAACAGGCTGTTCCATTGAAAGCAACTTTCCGACACCTCCGTTGGACCCTGCTATTCCAACTCATCAAGAACCACCAGAGGTACCAACTGTGCCTGTGTCTAAGCCAGAATTGAAGCCGTTGCCTGAACATCTCGAGTACGCTTTCCTTGAACCACCCAGCGGAAGTCCTGTCATCATATCATCAAAATTAACTCATGACCAAAAGGCGCAACTAATGGCGGTCTTGCGAAGAAACAAGGCTCCAATCGCATGGAAAATTGATGACATAAAAGGAATTAGCCCGACAGTCTGTGTTCATAGAATCTTGATGGAAAAGGACCACAGACCAACTGTTCAGCCGCAACGTAGGCTAAATCCCTACATGAAGGAGGTTGTGAGAAAGGAGGTGATCAAGCTTCTCGATGCTGGCATTATCTACCCAATATCTGATAGTGTGTGGATAAGCCCTGTCCACGTTGTGCCAAAGAAAGGAGGAACAACCGTTGTCCTAAATGAAAAGGACGAGCTAGTACCCACAAGAACAATAACAGGGTGGAGAGTTTGCATCGACTACAGAAAGCTTAATGAAGCCACAAGGAAGGACCATTTCCCCTTACCCTTCATTGACCAGATGTTAGAAAGACTAGCGGGCTACGCATTCTATTGTTTTCTTGATGGGTATTCAGGATATAACCAAATCGCAATTCATTGCGAGGACCAAGAGAAAACCACGTTCACATGTCCGTATGGGACTTATGCTTACAGAAGGATGCCTTTCGGACTGTGCAACGCTCCTGCCACTTTTCAGAGATGTATGATGTCGATTTTTCATGACATGGTGGAGCGGACTGTGGAAATATTTATGGATGACTTCTCGGTCTATGGAAGTTCATTTGATAGCTGTCTAAACAACCTTGAAGCGGTGCTCGCGTGGTGCAAGGAGACTAGCTTAGTCTTGAACTGGGAAAAGTGCCATTTCATGGTCACTGGAGGAATTGTGCTAGGGCATAAAATTTCTGAGAAAGGAATGGAAGTGGACAAGGCAAAAGTGGAAGTAATCGAGAAGCTGGCTGTGCCTGCGAACGTCAAAGATGTGAGAAGTTTTTTGGGGCACGCAGGGTTTTATCGCCGGTTTATAAAAGATTTTTCAAAGATTGCACTCCCATTGTCAGCCCTACTCCATAAGGAAGCCGAGTTCTCTTTCAATGCAGACTATTTGAAGGCCTTTGAGCTCTTAAAGACTAAGCTGATCAACTCACCTATACTAGCAAGACCAGATTGGGAGCAACCTTTTGAAATAATGTGCGACGCAAGCGACACTTGTGTGGGAGCTGTTCTTGGACAAAGGATTGAGAAGAGGTTTCGACCTATCTACTATGCCAGCAAAACATTGAACGTGGCCCAGCAAAACTATACAACTACCAAGAAGGAACTTCTGGCGGTTGTGTATGCTTTTGACAAATTCAGGCCCTACTTGGTTTTATCCAGGGTGATTGTTCACACAGATCACGCAGCGTTGCGATACTTGTTCGCGAAAAAAGATGCTAAGCCAAGATTGATCAGATGGTTGCTATTACTTCAGGAGTTCGATTTGGAAATTAAGGATAAAAAGGGAACGGAGAATGTTGCAGCAGATCATTTGTCAAGGATAGATCACAAAGGCAGGTTTGAACAAACAGAAATCGTGGAAAGGTTTCCTGACGAGCATCTGTATGCGGCACAGTCTGTGCCATGGTTCGCCGATATAGCTAATTACCTTGCAACTTCGCTCAAACCACACAACCTATCCACGAATCAAAAAAGGAAGTTTTTCTCCGAAATCAAATATTATTTTTGGGATGACCCTTACCTTTTCAGGTTGTGCGCGGACCAAATCATTCGAAGATGCAAATCGCAAGAAGGACAAGATGTTCTCAGCCACTGTCATAACCGTGAAGCAGGAGGACACCATAGTGCAAGCCATACCGCGGCAAAGGTTCTCCAATCAGGTTTTTTCTAGCCCACTCTTTTTAAGGATGCTAATGCATTCGTTGGAACTTGCAATGAGTGCCAACGAACTGGAAACATTTCAGCTCGAAATGCTATGCCCCTAAACAACATAGTTGTGTGCGAAATTTTTGACATCTGGGGCATAGATTTTATGGGACCATTCCTAACTTCCCAAGGGAATAAATACATCCTAGTGGCTGTGGATTATGTGAGCAAATGGGTCGAAGCAATAGCTAGTCCCACCAATGATGCCCGTGTGGTAGTCAAATTTCTGAAAAGACTGTTCGCCAGATTCGGGGTCCCGCGAGCGATCATCAGTGATCAAGGGACCCACTTCTGTAATGCGAAATTTGAAAAATTAATGGGAAAACTTGGAGTCTCACATAAGGTTGCCACACCATACCATCCACAAACCAGTGGACAGGTGGAGATCTCCAATAGAGAAATAAAGAGAATCTTAGAGAAAACCGTTGGCAACACTCGGAAGGATTGGGCAAACAAGCTCGATGATGCTCTATGGGCATATCGTACCGCTTATAAAACACCGATTGGAATGTCTCCTTTTCGGTTGTTATACGGGAAATCTTGTCACTTGCCGGTGGAAATGGAACACCGCGCATTTTGGGCGTTAACATTTTTAAATTTTGAGACGCAGGCTGTTGGTGAATAGAGAAGTTTACAACTGAGCGAAATGGAGGAATTCAGGCTGTTCTCATACAAAAATGCGGTGAATTACAAAGCCAGGACCAAGCAGTGGCACGACAAAAAGCTCATAAACAAGGTGTTTCATGAAGGACAAAACGTCCTTCTTTACAATTCACGATTGAGGCTCTTTCCAGGAAAGCTCAAGTTAAGATGGTCAGGACCATTCATTGTGAACCGTGTCTTTGCACATGGAGCTGTTGAAATTTTCAAATACGGGGGTGATCCTTTTAAGGTGAACGGACAAAGATTAAAACCATATTTAGAGAACGATCACACAAGGAAGATCGATACTGTGCATTTCCAGGATCCCCCAAGTCAGTAAAAGCAAGAGAACAGGGTGTCCGCTACAAACACCAATTGTAGCACAAGTAACTTTGCATTTTATTGATTTTTATTTTTATTTATACTTTTTATTTTTTCTTGTGTAAATTGTGTTTGAGTTTGACTTCATCATGACTAATTTCTACCTAGGCACAATTGTAAAACCTAAAAATCCTTCCAATGGTGAGGTAGTACAATTGTACCTGTGTTGTAGGGAAGGGAATATCGTAGAAATTAGGGCGGTAGAAATTTGTTTATTAAAAGCTAGGTAAAGTGGAACGTCCACTCCTATGCCAAATAGGCAATCATACCGCTTGTTTTTCTCCTCGATAAGATTGAACGGTTGGGGGGATATAAATGCTAAAATGAAATCTTGACCGTTCATCAACCCTCATTCTGATTCGAAAATATGCGCCTTTCTGCCAATTTGTCCAGGTGGCCGACTTTGATTCGGCCTCATAATGACAGATTGGCGAGAAGACGCCTCGTTTCCCTACTTAAAGATGATTTATCTCAGTTCAGTCCGTCTATCACCATATTTCTTTCTTTTCTTTGAGTTTTCTTTTCACAAAGGCAGTTCATGATCTGTGCCCTATACCACTGGAAAACCCTACTTAAACTTGAAAGCGAAATGACAACCCGAGGCTCGGGCAAAAACGTGAAAATAGAGGGATCTTCTAAGAAAGAAAAAGCAAAGGCAAAAATGGCGGACCCTAGCACTGTGGCGTTTGTCCTAGATGAGAAGCTGGTCAAGAAACTCTCCCAGTTTAAAGACGCCTCTATTCAGGCGTACTATGATAAGTTAGCGAAACTTCAGTTCGGACCCATCCGAACAGTTTGCTGGGAATCCCTAAAAAGGCTAAAGCTCGAGGATCGTGTACGCAACCTCATGAAGTCCGATCATTTTGAATGTTTCTTTGAAATGACGGAACCTGCCTATCGGGAACTAACACTCGAGTTCTTGGCCACCTTTAAGCACAACGCTGAGATAATCGAACCTGACAAAGAGGGAAAATTTAGCTTCAGGCTCATGGGTCACTCCCAAAGGCCTTCGCTTAACTTGTTCAACCAAATGCTTGGTGCTGCCGACGATGACGATCTAGAATCCGAGAGCTATAAAGAGGCATTCACCACAACGCCTGATGTTTTTGACCCTGTGGCCTTTTAGGAATCACTTTCAGGACAGAAACATTATGACGGCAGTTTGACCAAGGCGTCCAATATCGATGATTACGCTGTTCGGTATTTGCACAAGTTGATCTCCGGTACAATCTTCGCCCAGGAAAACCAAGCCACCATGCCACATTCAGATCTCACCGCGTTGTGGAGTATGGCAGTTGGACCGAGAATGAATTTGGGATTCTGGTTCGGAGAGTACATCAGCGCGTTTTCCAAGAAAAAATCGTCGATCATCTGTTGTGGAAGCATTGTCACCAGAATTGCGGAGTCAATCGGGGTTTTTAAACCTGAAGACCACTCTCGTCTCACGATTGTGAATCACCCTGACCCGATTGATCTCAAGAGCCTCCAAAAGATGTTATTCGGAAAAATTGTGAACGGGAAGTGGGTCTGGATGTCTGACTTTGTTACATCTCGGCAGACTGAGAGCCGGAAAAGGAAAAGCGAGCCTACTGTATCAGTGTCGTCAGATTCCGAGCATGTCGAGAAGCCGAAAGACTTGGACTTTTATAAGAAATGTGCAAAGATGACATGCAAGGATGTAATGGATCGATTCAATGCCCTGTTTGCCCAGAATCTGGCAAACCGCGAAATGATATTCGCCATGGAGCAAAAGTACGCATCGCAACAGGGCGAGATCGATATGCTCAAAAGCCTTTGCATTGAGGAGCATGCCAAAGAAAGTCCCTCTGGTTTCTCTGTAAAAAGTCTGGTAAGACAAGTGCCCGAAACACCTGCCAGTGCCAATGTTAAGGCTAACGTTGCTGACTCCTCGAAGGAGGAGGGTATTCCTGCCCCTGTGGATAGAGAGGTTAACTCATCTCTTTCCCATCACGCCTGATCTGTCCCAATATTCGCTGTCCTAGCATCTGGTAACCTCTAATACCCTTACTCTATCATGTTTTGGTCCGCCTATTTTGTAGTCACCTTATCTACAATCTGCTGCCGTGATTATTAACATTGGGGACAATGTTTTGTTTTCTTTTGGGGGTGGGGATTGTGTTGTGTGCATCACAATTTATGCGGAAATAACATGATAAATGCTGTTAATCGGTTTGTTTAAATTAGTGATTTGATGTAGAACAAATACCCCTTGAGAATTATTGTGCATATCCTTGGTAATTATTGTCTGTTTCCATTGTTTTCTCTCCGCTTGTGTTTGTTCCATCTAGGGAATTGCTTGGTGTTATGTAGGAATCAAAGAGCAGACTGTGCATGCTATTTGGTGTTAGGTTGTTAATTGCTTGTGTGCACTTCGTGTTCCTTAATTCAGGAAGTTCCAAAAAATTTTAAATCTTTAATTCCTCTGTCAAAATTAGTAATCATGGTCTTACTGCATTTTTCCCCGAAAATAGTGAGAACTTGAGCCTTATAATGCATCTATAGTATGCATTGATTGTTGTGAGTGGGTCAGCACTCACTATCTTTAGGGAGAATTTGCCTTGGTGCCCTGATGAAACGGTGATTGGTTATGATTTTCATAGGAGGAAAAAGGCATTTAGTTATTCCCTCCGCTACACAAAAGGCACCTGTGCTATGCACCCCAATTATTAGGATAACCAAGTCGAGCCATAACCTGCTCTTTCTGAATAACCACGAATGATTGCCCTCTCCCTTCACTTATAACTCTAAAAAACCCTGAATTTTGTCTTATGCTTCAAATCGCCAATTGTTTAAAATAAAAATCATGTGCTTGAGTTACGCGAATATAGGCAATTGAGCAAACATCGCTTAAGGAAAAGATTGAATGAACTAGGGAATATAATGTGGGGAGGAAGGAACCTTTATTAATAGTCAAAAGAGTACTGGGTTATGAGGGAACAGGTTGTGTAGATAAAGTGTGTGTAAACAGCAATCATTATAGGCTGCGTATGTTAAATAAAGTGCAAAAAGACAGAATTCATACACTGAAATAGCTTTTCACTATCAAACCAGAGCCCCAGCCTAACATTACAACCTTGATAAAGTCCTTTGGACTATGTATGGAGGAACTTTGACCCATAGATTCGGGACCAATAGGCAAACTCGCACCCTAAGGGTGTGGTGTCTGAGCTGAGGAGTGAAATCGCATTTGTTTTCCTATGGAAAGAAGATGCCATGCGAGAGTGAGTGAAATATTCCATTCCTTAGTGAGGCATGTCTGGCTGTTGGTAACTTTTTGTGAAAGAGGAAGTCTAAATTTTAAGATTTGAGGAATTTCTTGAGCAAAAAGGACACAATTTTAAAAAACAAGCTTTTACTCTTCGATGAAACCTTAGCATGCATCTGTTCATCTCCTAATTGTGCCAAGCGTTCTGTGTCTCTTTACTCCTCGTTCTCATTCATTAAACTAATTTCATTCCTAACCCTTTTTCTGATTCCTTCTTACAAATTGTTGCTTGAGGACAAGCAAAGGTTCAATTTGGGGATATTTGTTAGGCATGAAATTGACTAAGTTTAACAGATAAATTATAAGGGAATTCGGGTATTTTTATATCATTTTGTAAGGAATAAGGGCTAATTAATGTCCTTGTGCAGATAAGCAAAGAAAAATGCTAAACTCGCTGGAAACAGCTTGTTTCGCTAATGCCAATGAGGAGTGGAGCCTTACTTATTTCCAGCGATTAAACGCCAGATTATCCAATGACGGACAGCGACAGATCGTTGGTGGCAGTGAAAGGAAAGTGGCAGGACAGCAGGTGAAAGTGTGTGGCGATGGGATTGCCTAAAGAAGCAAGATGATTTGAAGTCTCACCCCCTTGAGTGTTCAAGGGTTAATCTAAAAGTTAATCATTTTAGTTTATTTTAATTGTAGTAAGTAGTTGACTTTGTTTGTAAAAGGGTACGAAAGTTGTACCGATTTTGGGTAGTCTCTGTCTTTTCCCTTTAAATAGGAAAAGCAGAGAAGGTTTAGGAATCGGGATATTTTCTTAGTTTTAGTTTTTTAGAAGTAGAATAGAAGGAAGAAAAGAGCTCTCATGGAGTCTCAAGCTGTAACAAGAATCCTCTTCTGCTCACTGCTCAATATGAGTGAGTAGACATTTTGAACGGGCACGGCCTGACCGGCCCGGTGATGTAAGTTTTACAATGTTTTTTATGAATATTTAGTATTTTGCCAATGTTGTGGTCAATGAGGATTTAACTTTCTTGCTTAAGCATGTATGCATGTGTTAGATGAATGTTAGGACACTGCTTTCATCTTCACCGATATCTCTATTGATCTCCCAACTTCGAAGCTGACAAGTTAGAAGGTTGTGTCGAGGGTTTTCTCATTTAGAAATGCAGTTTTGTTCTTAATGCTAGAAAGAACGTATCTTTAGGACGCTAAAGATGTTAGTAAATCTTAGGAGTTTGAGAACACACGACAGTTGACTCAAACTCACTTCAAAACTGATACTTTGGTTTCGTTGGCATTATCTTTTATTCATGGAATGTTGTAAGATGTAGCGCACCGTGTTCGGTTATGTCGAGCCTGTTCTATTCCCAAAAATCTTTGAAAAGTAACCTTATTTCCTTGTTTTATCATTCTGCCTGATTCATTAAACAACCAATATCAAACAATCAACCATAAGGGAAGACACTGTTGCAACACACACTGTTTAGCAACGATTTCTGATATTTATTTGAATCACAATCCCTGTGGAGACGATACTCACTTATCACTTTATTACTTGTATCTAGTGCACTTGCTAGAGTCTCTTTTGAGGACAACAGGTAGCCGGAATATGAAGTACAAATAAAAAAACTCATCTTTCCTTAATAAGGTTTGAAATTGCACGGTCTTGTAAATGTTAGACTTAAGATTTCAATGTTTTGAACGTAGAGACTAATTCTTTTTCCCCAATAACCATTAGGTAAATTTATACCTTATCCTATAATACTACAAAGATCCTAACGGCTTCGTATTTGTTGATAAAAGAAAAATTGAAAGTATATATATTAACTCATGAATAAAGAAAACGATATACATTCACTGCTCTTATTACCTTCCATTTTACATTACATTTTATTTATCATATCTCTTTTTTATAATCATTATTTTATGAAAATAACATTTGAGGTTATTGAACTCTTCTACAATAGTTTTCCCAAAAAAAAAAGTTGCACAAATTTAAAACATGAATATGAAATGCATGCGGTCCTCATGCATGCATTTGAGGAAACATATGGCATTTCTCCAAAAATAGGAAGAGTCAATCGTAAACAAAAGAAGATCTAACAATTAATTCCTAAAATTAGATAATGAACACTTATAAAACCATCATCCAATTAAGCAAGAAAATATCAAAAGAAATTGTAGAAAGATAAATGGAATCTTGTTTAATGTTGTCAACTCTATTTACGATTTTGATTGTGTTATCTAATGTAAAAGCACAAGCACCAGCAGCACCGGGTGCGGGTGGAGGAGGGGATATAACGACATTTGGAGCAAAACCTGGTGCAGATAGTGCTCAGGTAATTCATATAGGAACAATATTACATTACTGTTGAACAAATATATGCATTAATTAATTATAATTTTCCTTTGTTAGGCTATAACGACTGCTTGGAAAGAGGCATGTGCGGCAGCAGGTACCGGTACAGTGACAGTTCCTACAGGAACATTTCTAACAGGGCCAGTGTTACTGGCAGGTCCTTGCAAAGGAGAGATGAAATTTAACCTTATAGGAACCTTACAGGCACCACTTAAAGTGGAAACTTCTGGTTGGATTACTTTTGAACATGTTGATAAACTCACAATAAGTGGGACTGGAACTCTAGATGGTCAAGGCGAAGAAATGTGGAAGAGCCAACCTGGTTGTTTCAAGACTGCAAAAATGTGCAAGACAACAGCAATTGTAATTATGCTTGCTCATTCAGCATCAGCAGTTATATTACATATATCTATTTGTGATTCTAACTAATTAAAATTATGCAGAATCTAAGGCTTGATTTCGTAAAAACTGGTCTTGTGGAAGGTATCACATCCCTCAACAGTAAGAATTTCCATATCAATGTTTTGTCTAGCACTGACATCACATTGCAGAAGCTTACAATAACTGCACCCGCTGAAAGCCCTAATACAGATGGAATTCATGTTGCAAGATCAAAGGGAGTTACCATTACTGACGTTAACATTAGTACTGGTGATGATTGTGTCTCTGTTGGTGATGGAACATCAGACTTAAAGGTAATAAACGTCAAATGTGGTCCTGGTCATGGAATTAGTATCGGAAGTTTAGGACTTTACCAGAATGAGGAGCCTGTAACCGGAGTCACTGTTCAAGGATGCACCCTTACAAAAAGTGATAATGGTGTGAGAGTTAAATCATGGCCGGACAAATACGGTTGCGAAGCATCGGGCATACACTTTTCAAATATTACTATGGAAGAGGTTGAGAATCCTATCATTATAGATATGATGTATTGTCCACCCGGTGGATGCAGTACAACGGTACGAATTTCCACATATTTCTATACAAAAATGCTATACAAGGATTGGTTTCATTTTCATGTCTTATTTTTTTTTATCATATCACTAACCTTATTTCTTAATTTCTAGGCTCCGTCAAAGGTCAAGCTTACTGATATTTCCTTTAAAGGCATCAAGGGTTCAACACCCACTCCTGATGCAATTTCAATCAACTGTATGCCTGGAAGTTGCACAAATATAGGACTTGCTGACATTGATCTCAAATTTACTGGACCTAAAGGACCTCCAATAGCTAATTGTACCAATATTAAGCCAACTATGACCGGAACTGTGAATCCTGCAGGATGTTAATGTTAATTAATGCAAATCCACACCTATTTTTGACCTTTATACAATTTTCTATGCGAGAGTTTTTGCAATTTTGGTTATATATATTGATATGTGATATTAATTCATCTCTACTCTTGATGCTAATGGATTATTGTTTTTTTTAGAATATATTAATTACTTATTTTGAGACCATTACCTTTTATTTTTCTCCACGTGTTTTATATATCCCTACACTTAATATATACATTTTTATGGTTTTATGATCCATTTTTACCATAACATTAGATACTTGCTACCCTAATTGAAAAATATAATATAATTTTCTCTACTAGTTAAAACCACCACTTGTATATGGTTTAGGTTTGTCACACCCGACCCTAAACAACCTCAATCGGCATCGGGCGTGAAATAGAAAGATCATAATCAATACTTAGGCGTCTCCAATTTATCCAAATATCATTATATTACAATTGCAATACCAAAGTTCTAACCATAATTCTAACAATAAGCAACAACTTCCGATCCTTGCCTAATCGGTCGGTAACCTTCTCTCTATCATGTACTTTCTCATCTAAAAACATTAAAACATTTAAAAAGGTGAGACAAAAATCTCAGTAAGAAACTATCAGCTATAAAAACCAACTTTACTTAACATAGCTACATATATACATTTATAAAGGGATTTAATCAAAACCTTATAAAATATACTCAAAACGTAAGTTTATAAAATAAAATTTATGTATGTGTATCCATCCTCGAATTCCACCCGTATAGATCATAACATCAATCATAACAATATCGAGATATCTCATTTATATCTCGTTCCTTGCCTAACAGTTAGGACTACCAGTCGTGCACTCTGTCCATACCGCCATTAGATATGGTCTTACAACTTACAACTCCTACCCCGGGAAATCCTAGATGGACAAAACCATTTAAACTTTCGAAATATCACAACTCATAAAAATCATATTTGGACTTCAATCCAAAATAATAACAACAATAACCGCAATAGATTTCTCAATCCAAAAACAATTCGTAAGAAATCATCAAATTCATTTTATTCAATATATATATACATGGAAACAAAAAACATATATATATATATATATATATATATATATATATGTAAATCAACCAAATCAAGCCTTAAATCAACATAATCAAGTAAAATCTGAAATTCACATAGAAGCATAGTCAATAGCTTCATTTGAACCATAATTTCACAATAAAAAATAAAATCGTAAAAAACCCCAATTTTATAAAATTCTTGCATAACCCTAAAATATCAATTTATGGAAATTCTTTGATTATATATATATATATATATATATATATATATATATATATATATATATATATATACATAAAACTCAAAATATAGTTGATAGTTACTTACCTTGGCTATTAATTGAAGAAAACACACCTGTTCAATTCTCCTCTAAATTCTGTCTAAGACGTTTCCCTCCAATCACTGCCGAAACTCAAAAACTCTTCGGTTAGGACTTAGATCTATGCATAAGGATGCTATGGTTTCAATTTCGAGTGATTCGGATGGTCGAATCTCCGTAAATCAAAGAAACGGTGGAGAAACGATTCAGAGAAAACTGATGATAAAAACGAAAGAAACAGAAAAAGAAAAAGAAATAAAATAGAGGATGATGATCACCACATGTAAAGATTTGAGATATATATCTCAAATTTGACAAACATCACATTTGATCCTTTATCTTTCTATAATCTTTTAAAAATTATCCTAACTTTTAATTTACACATAAAACCATCGAATTAACTCCAAACTTTTTCCATAGCACTAAATAAAAATCACACACCTAATAATTATAATATATACTAATATCAAAATATAAATTCTAGAAATTTAGACACAGACGTGACAATTCTCCCCACCTTAAGAAATTTCGTCCTCGAAATTCATGTTCTCTAATCTAAATTTTCTTCCTCAAATAACCTTCAAGATCACAAAATTATTTCAAATTATCAAGATTCCTCATAATCATCATAAGACCACAAATTCTAATGTTTCCTTCCATTAACTCCATCATTTATCTATATCCACATCACTGTAACAATTATTTATACATAACTCTTAGTAACTCTAAATTCCAATCTAGTTAATTCCATCATCATAATCCACAATAAAACTTCAAATATCATTCATATCTTCCGAACATATACCAAATCTCACTTTAATAAATTTAAATCACAATTGATTCTATCAATTGCATATATATCAAATATATTTCACCTATCTCCAAATTCTACAGACTTAAAAAAAATCACGTTTGAACCACTAATATGTACGATATTATATTTTTCTTAAACTTCAAATAATCTGAATAAATGATTTGCATCAATATATAATCTTATTTCATCGTGATAATAATACTTATATCTATATAAAAAAAATCCACTCCAATCATTATTTATAGTATAATCTTCAATCATTATCATCAACATCACTATCACTCTTATAAGAGTCATTTCATAAACATCAACATCAACATCACCAATATAAACCTCATTACTATGATACAATTTCCTATCAATAAGAGTCATTTCATAAAATCTTAATATGAAGATCACTCTTATAATTCTCCATTTAACTCCTCAAAATCAATTAAGCTAACATGCTTTTTTTTCTTATATTCACCACTATATATACCATCAATCCAACCAAATAAACTTCAATCGTTTCTCCAAACTATATAATCAAGAAATATAGAGTACCTAAATTACGACAATCAATGTTTTTTTCTCCAAACTTCAAATAATATCTTTACACCCATAAAAGTCAATAAATCTATAATATCATTCAATTTTCTTAATTGACCTATAAACACTCAATTTGATCCTTCTATAAACTCAAACCATAATCACACAAACTTCAATTCAAAATCACTTCTATTAACAATATATGTACTACAAAATTTTAATTATCAACATATATATCCTCTTATATCATATTTATCTCTTAATTTTCTATCTCAAACTGTGCTTAAGATCAGAAAAATTTGTCCTCAAGATTCATATCTTAATTATTTCCTCAAACACTATTTAAGCTTACCCAATTTTCATATTTAATCATCAAATCACGAACTCTAATATATTCTCCCACTTTACTTTTCATTAATCACTAACATCGGTATCTCTCTAAACATCATTTATATAACTCTCAATAATTCTAAACCCCAACCAAATGAAGTTCACCAATAAAACAGTAATTTAAATTTCAGATCTCATTTATTCAACTTAAGATTCTATAATACACTAAATTCATGTTATAATCTCCCAATCATTAATCAACTTTCAAACCCATTAAATGAAACCTCCATATTTTATCTTTCTCAATCCCATATCTATTATCTTCAATTTATCACTTTATCATTTCCTCAATTTCCTATATTCCTAAGAAGACCATCAGATGTTGTTTCCAGCCTAATTTCTTCATATGGAGTCCGATTAAGGCGATTCAAAAACCTTTGGAAACGTAAGATAAAAATAAAGAACTTTCATTTAGGACTCTATGACAGATTCAACCTATATCTGGTCGAAAAATACATCATAAGATTCATATACGAATCTGATTCTCTCGCAGCACCTATATAGACAATTCTCTATATCTCTAGCTCAATGTTATGACTTACTCATAACCCATATCACCAAATATCAAATAATTTACTATTTTTCATACACCTAAATATTGCTAACTATCAAATCTCATTTTTACACCTCATTAGCTAGTTACTCAATCCTCGAAAAATTTCAAATTATTTCTTATCTTGCACCAAATATTCATATTTCTCAATTACTATCAACCTTAGGTCCGAAGAATTTCACATAGAGCTCTGATACCAAATTGTCACACCCGACCCTAAACGACCTCAATCGGCATCGGACGTGAAATAGAAAGATTATAATCAATACTTAGGCGTCTCCAATTTATCCAAATATCATTATATTACAATTGCAATACCAAAGTTCTAACCATAATTCACTACAACAAATCATCACTTGCGCCACAAATCATGCCACGTGAATTCAAAATTCGTGGCATGTTTTTATTTAGCCACGGGAAAAATAGATTCAAATATAAATTCATGATTTCTTAATATATTTATGCCACGATAATTATTTTCCATGGCAAACATACATGTATGCCACATTATATTTCGTGGCAAGAAAATTACTTATTCTAAAACTAATTTCTATTCATGTATGTGGCGGTAAAAAAATAAATCATTATTCATCCAAATTTTTGGGCGGCATCTCTTCCCACCAAACGAAAAAGAAAAAGTAAAGAGGAATGAGAAAGGAAAAAAAACTCAAGTCGATCAGTTTTTTATTCTGAAAAAGGGCCGCACACCCTTAATTAATTTCAGGACTCTCTTTGTTCTTCCCGTCACCACATCCCTCCATTTCTTCAAATTCCCGCTGCGGCACCAACACTCTCTCTAGAGTCAATCGGCCACATCTCACGATGTCGTTTCTCAATGCCGGAGGTATACTTCTCCCTAATTCTGCACTCTGTTTTTGTGAATATTTTTCAATATGGAGTTTTCTCTCATGGTATTGCTAGCTATTTCCTAAATTGGTGGGATATTTTCAATATTGAATTTTTAATCATGAAGAAGTTCACCATTGTTGATTATTTAGACAAAATAGGCTAATTGGTTTCAGTGAAAACTAAAAGGAATGTGAAATTGGGTAATAATTACGGAACATTTGAAATAATGAATGGTTAACATAATTTCTTATTTGCACCTTGCATTAAGTGAAGTGTTTTAAGCTAGAGTAGAAAATTCATAGGATGTATTAGTCTGTTGAATGGAAGTCATTAACAAACTAAACATCCACTTGAAGAGACTCTATCATATGAAAAATTTCGCTGCTCAGTATTAAAATTGATTATTTAGGTCCACCAGACACTCCACATTTATCTTCTTTGGCTAATAATGTTGCATTAGTTTTATATTTTAGCGATAAGCTACCAAAATAGGCTCCACATTAGGCTCCACATACAAAATAGCACTAATATAGGCTTAACCTTTAAAAAAGATACCAATTTAGGCTCCACGTATCACTTTCCGTTATCGAGGTCTAAATTGGTACCATGTTTTAAACGTTAAGTCTATATTAGTGCTATTTTGTACGTAAAGTCTAAATTGATATTTCTCCAAAAACCATATGACTATTTTCGTACTTTATCTTTATATTTTAATATGTTTTTGAAAGTTGAAGCTTTACAAGTTAGGATAAGGACTAGTCCTCCCATTAGCTCTCAATGTTATGGACAAGATGGAGGTGCACTTGGAACTCATATGGACCTTTTCATATTGCTTTGCTAAAGTTGTCAAGGTGAGATCCTTGGAATTGTATATATATGTTTGCATCATAATGCACTGTTATGTTTTATGTGACCATTTTCTTACTAGTATTATAAGTTCTGCAATCTGCTTTGTTATGTTTTACATGATAATTTTTTGCTAGTACTATCAAGGTCTGACTTCTTTAAATTTTTCATTTTATCCTTGCATTTTATTTAATAGTAGTTTCAGAAAGCAACCATTTTTTGTATATTTGTTATATAAATTCGTAAATATTTATACAGTGGTGACGAAATTAAATAAAAAAACCCGTGCACGGGTCTAAAACTAGTTGTATTACTATTACATGTGTCGGATGCAATGGACAGATGGTATTGTTGCAATGATTCATATCACACTTTCAAAACTACAAAACGTTTTCTATGAGAAGGTTCTGACATGTTAAGAACGTTGTAATTTTTACTAAGTGGGAGGAGAAGGTCGAAAGGGATCCCTCCTAGTTTTATATTACGTTTCAGGATCATAGGTTCATCGGAAGGACACATAAGGGCAGCAAAAGAAACTATTACTGAGAAACTCTTAGAAGTCTTAATTCATTTATTCATTCTCTTCCTAAAAGTTATTCTGCTAGATGGTAATGCATCTCTTAATGTAACTTTTGTGAAATTCGTTTATTAAGTAATTCTTTCATTGAGTTAAATATCAGTCGGTGGACTATTCACAAGAAGGAGAAAGATTCATGTCTGGCAGATGTGTATTACTTGAAGAGTTCACAGCCTTGTCCAGACCTATTTATGATGCTTGGAATCTCATTAGATGATGCTATTTTCAATTCTGCATCTGCCTTGTATTATAATATAAGCCTTTGAATACAATCAACTTTTGGCTGTAGTTTCTTAACCTTCATGTTCAAATTCCTGAGTTGAAAACATATCTTAACCTTAATGGAAGACTTGTTCTCTGATCACATTCATAGATACACATTTCTTCCAGTTTCTATGTTCGTTTTCTGTTTGAAAAAATGTTCTAAAGAAAAGGCAAAGTTCTGTTTTTTGTCCTTAAGTAATGTTGTTTTTTGCTATTAGGGTGGAATCGAATTTCCGTCAATTGAAGTCTGATTTGATCATCTAAATGTAGAAGCATAAGCTTTTGTAGGAAGTAATGATTTTCCTTCATTCTTGAACGCCTCATGTGTTGTAGAGGTAAGTGTCTATAGAGTAGCAAACTTGTTTCCTATTTGATTTGTTTATAGTGTGCTTATAAGCTAACTTCCATATTTTTTTTCAATCTGAAAAGGGTCTCTTAAATTATTTACATCTGTATAAAGAGACCATTGACCATCCTTAAGGATGTTAGGGAATCCTCAACCCATCAAGGTGTATGAAACTTTGAATATTAAATTTCTGAATTGGCTTGGTTAATGTTAGTTGCTCATCTTTTCTGGAAAGGCCTGACTTTTGTTGGGTCAAGCTGGAAACTTGATCCTGGTCTATATATATATTCTACTTTTAATGAATCGCGAGGATGTAGTTTCTATTGTTTCACGACTTCTTGAATTTCTTTTGCATTTCTTGGGTAGTGTAATTTACAATGGGCATGCAATAAATGAGTTTATACCTTGGAGAACGGATGTCTATGTCAGCCATCATAATCTTCATATAGAAGAACTGACTGTGAGAAACTGACAGCCATCATGATCTTCATATAGAAGAACTGACTGTGTGAGAAACTTTGGCATTTTTCTTCTCGCTGCCAGGGAGTTGGAACTCAATATGGTAAGATAACCAGACTTGATGTGCTAATTTCTTCTTTTTTTCTCTAAAACTATTTTCACAATACTATGTTAAAACTTTTATGATTCGCAGAAATGTTAGTAGAGAGTTATGAAGAATAGCAAAGGCAACAAATGTTTGGGGATGGTCAGGTAACTATTAAGCAAATGTTAACTGAATTTCATTGCTTATAATCTAGTTAATCACTGAGGAAAGTGTTATTTGAATTTTTTTTGATGTTAATCCTTGATCTTTTATCGAGTAATTAAATGTTTTACAGTAAAGAAACTCGATTTCTCTATAGAAGTTCAATGATTGATGTTTATTATATTTGTTGTAATGCGGCCTGCAATAACATGGGGGTGATGTAAATGCAATTGACAATAGGCTGCAGACAGTGTTACATTTGGCATCATGTAAAGGATCAATCAGAGTAGAAGATGTGTTGTTGCTAAATGGAGGTGAGGTGAGCCAGCCGATTTAAATGGTTATCGGGTAAATTTTTTTTATGTTCTAAGTTGATGTCCTATCTGATTCTCAGATTGTAAACTACATGCTCATTGCAATAATTTTGTTCTTATTCTTCGTGGTTCTTATATTGTTAGCACGGCACCAAATTTCATTTATTAATTTTTCCTTAGTGTTTAATGAATATTGAATTTTGCCAGCTTGTCTTACTCCTTATTGCGCGTGCTTAAATTGTTGAATTATCATTTAATTTTATTGCACCTATTGTGGAATTAGCCTTGTAAAAATATATGAATACCAGGAAAAAGAAACATCGAGAGAGCCCTTTCTTGTATGACATTTCTTATCAAATATTTAACTTTGAGAAGATTTCTCTATTTATTTTATAGTTATTTTATTATTATAAAATTTGTAGTCATATTTTTCTAGTTCTGCTCATTGTTAGTCTAAAGCTAAAAAATGCATCATTCAAATTTGAATTTCTTTGCTGCAGACAGTTCATGTTATTGCTCAATATGGACAAATAGCTTTCTGAAATCACCTTACATATTGATTTGGATGCACCAGATAATGAAGGAAGGAGCCCACTCTATTGGCATGCTGAAACTCCGCTTTAAGAGGCTTATAAAATTACATTATTATTGATTTTGCAGGGTGTTTCTGGAAAATTGTAAAACAATTCTATACTTACTTTTGACCTATTTTTTCATATTCTATTTCATTTGTTTTGTACTCTGGTCCTTTTATAAGTGACCAAACAACATAAATTAAATGTTAAAATTTTATTTTCCATATCTAGGACAAAATGGCAATTTTTCCGTGAACATCAATGAAAGATTTTCTTTTATTACACTACACTTTAACTACTTTACTTTTTGTTATTTAGCTTCTCTTAAAAGTTGATATAATACTAATAACAATAATATTAATAATAAAATAAAAAATTAATTTAAAATAAATTATTAAAATTTAATCAAGTTTGCCACGATTATGCTCATGGCAAATTAAGGTTTCTAGCCACGAGTATTTTGTTTTTGCCACGGTTATGTTCATGGAGAAGTAAGGTTCCTAGCAATAAATGTCATATTTTCGCCACGATTATGCTTATGGCTAAGTGAATTTATTTCCATTGGTCGTCATGTCTTGCCACGGGTATTTTACACTTGCCACGATTTTACTTGTGGCAAAGAGATATGATTAGCCATGGATTTTTCCATGGCATAAAAACCAATTTATGCCACAACCATTGTTTTTCCGTGGCAACTATTTAGCCACGCTCACTTGTGCCAGAATTCTAACCGTGACGCAAGTGATGATTTGTTGTAGTGATTCTAACAATAAGCAACAACTTCCGATCCTTGCCTAATCGGTTGGTAACCTTCTCTCTATCATGTACTTTCTCACCTAAAAACATTAAAACATTTAAGAAGGTGAGACAAAAATCTAAGCAAGAAACTATCAGCTATAAAAACCAACTTTACTTAACATAGCCACATATATACATTTATAAAGGGATTTAATCAAAACCTTATAAAATATACTCAAAACTTAAGTTTATAAAATAAAATTTATGTATGTGTATCCATCCTCAAATTCCACCCGTGTAGATCATAACATCAATCATAACAATATCGAGATATCTCATTTATATCTCGTTCCTTACCTAACAGTTAGGACTACCAGTCGTGCACTCTGGCCATACCGCCATTAGATATGGTCTTACAACTTACAACTCCTACCCCGGGCAATCCTAGATGGACAAAACCATTTAATCTTTCGAAATATCACAACTCATAAAAATCATATTTGGACTTCAATCCAAAATAATAAAAACAATAACCGTAATAGATTTCTCAATCCAAAAACAATTCGTAAAAAATCATCAAATTCATTTTATTCAGTATATATATACATGGAAACCAAAAACATATATGTATATATGTAAATCAACCAAATCAAGCCTTAAATCAACATAATCAAGTAAAATCTGAAATTCACATAGAAGCATAGTCAATAGCTTCATTTGAACCATAATTTCACAATAAAAAGCAAAATCGTGAAAAACCCCAATTTTATAAAATTCTTGCATAACCCTAAAATATCAATTTCTGGAAATTCTTTGATTATATATATATATATATATATATATATATACATAAAACTCAAAATATAGTTGATAGTTACTTACCTTGGCTACTAATTGAAAAAAACACACCCGTTCAATTCTCCTCTAAATTCCGTCTAAGGCGTTTCCCTCCAATCACTGCCGAAACTCAAAAACTCTTCGGTTAGGACTTAGATCTATGCATAAGGATGTTATGGTTTCAATTTCGAGTGATTCGGACGGCCGAATCTCTGTAAATCAAAGAAACGGTGGAGAAACGGTTTAGAGAAAACTGATGATAAAAACGAAAGAAACAGAAAAAGAAAAAGAAATAAAATAGATGATGATGGCAAACATCACGTTTGATCCTTCATCTTTCTATAATCTTTTAAAAATTATCATAACTTTTAATTTACACATAAAACCATCGAATTAACTCCAAACTTTTTCCATAGCACTAAATAAAAATCACACACCTAATAATTATAATATATACTAATATCAAAATATAAATTCTAGAAATTTAGACACGGACGTGACAAGGTTGGTTAAGGCACAAGATCATTTATTCAACTAGGGTTCAAATTCTGGAGAAGATAATGCAGTTGTAATTAAAAAAAATTGAGCATCTCCTAAAAAATGCGGTCAAGAACTCCACCACCGGCAATGGGCTTGCCTTATCTTCACATGTTATTGAGTGGTTATTCATATTTAATCATAAAGCTAGGATGTAATGAGGAAGGGTTTAACATTAGCAAGAAAAGTTGTTGGCTTAACATTTACTATTTGCTTATTTTAATGTTCAAGAAATCAGGAAATCTCCAAAAAAAAAATATGCAATATCCATTAACCCAACATCGAGTTTCTTTACATTGCACTCAATCACCATCACAATATCCAGTTAGCTGCAAATTACTTACAAAAATGTAAAATAAGCCATAGTTGATGGTACCTTTAAGATACCGAATAAGATAAAGAAAATCATCCATATGATGAGAACAAGGAATGTGCATAAACTGATTGAGTTCTTGGACAACAAACCCAATAACAAGATGAGTAAAATTAAGATAAATCAACCGAAAATAAACCTATGATGAACATATGGTGTGTGATAAACAGATCCAATAGAGAGTTCCATGTCAATATTTAGTCGCATAGGAAAAGAAGGAAGAGCCTGATCAAGACCAACATCAGAAATCAAATTAGAGAAATATTTACGTTGAGATAAAAAAAAAGATGTTGTCATTTTCCGTTGTTATTTCAATACCAAGGAAATATTGAGCGTGGCCTAAACCCTTAATGGTAAAAGAAGAATGAATATATTGTTTAAAATCTTCAATATAAGTTTCATAGTTACTAGTTATAAGAACATCGTCTATAGAGACAATAAGAACATGAATCACACCTTTTTGAACATATGTAAAAAGGCAACTATTAATATAGTTTGGGTGAAATCAAACATTATTATTTGAGAAGTAAATTCCTTGTTCCACTATCGACCAACATGTTTAAGCCCATATATGGCTCAATTGACAAACTTGACTGTTAAGCGCTTTGGTATAACCTTGTGCCAGATTCAAATAGATTAATTCATTGATAAATGCATAAAGGTCATAATTGTTAATATTAATTTGACGAATATGACATGCCTTAGATGCATCAATATTAAACAATAAATGAACTATAACAACTATAGTGCCGGGAGAAAAAAATCTCAACATAATAAATTCCTTGAATCTGATTGCAACCCCGATGTACAATTTGAGCCTTATAAAGATCAACAAAACCATCCAATTTATGATTAATACAAAAAAATCCATTTAGTAGATGTGTTTATTTCCCTTAAGAAGAGAAGTAATATCCAATGTATTGTTGTCTTCTAAGGATCGTGACTACATTATAAATATATTGCATGTTCTTTAGTAGTGTTGATTATGGTGAGATAAGCATTAGTTGTATGGCTAAAAGGAAGTAATTTAATAAAAGAAGGGGGATAAGGGATAAGAAGTATGTGCCAAAAAATCATCTAACCACGTTGATAGTTTAATAGATATTCCACTTTTAGTATCGCGTGAAAGAGCTAATGACAGAGTTATAGTTGTAGCTAATGGGCAAGTATGTGTGGGAACATGTGAAGGGCACAATTTACTAGGTAAGGATGGGCTACTACATAGTGGTTTTTGTGAAGTTGAAGATGCAATAGGGTTTTTAAGAGTTGAAGAGATAGATGGAAGATTATGGTCTTTTAAAGGATTAGGACAAGTTGGTGAGATATAATAACTTTTTGAATTACGAGTAGCACTAGTATTATGGGGAAAAAAATGATTATGTATCATATGATAGTCTAGCAAGTATATATGGTGATGGGTTGGTATGTGTACTTACTAATATGGTGGAACCACTTGTAAGATATTAATATGAATTATTCCTTTAACTACCTGGTTAAGTTTTTATTGCAAATTATTCCATGACATGGTATAAGAATCTCTTTGATCAAGCGATCGATGGTTCGAATACTGACAACCTCATTTGTAGATTAAATTATAGGACATCGTAATATGAGCCTGTGTTGTGCATGCTTCAAGCTTAGTGGGCATTGACATGCAAGGGTGTGTCAGATGTTAATATGGATTAGGTCATTAACTATTGTCGCTATCGGATTTTTTAGGCACGAACACCGGAAGCTAAATCGGTTAATAGTTTTTCCTAGTTAAAACTATTTTTTAGAGTCGCCACCAATCAGAATTAAGGCGTGATTGGACACCGAAAATGGTTGAATTTCAATGAATAGGGGGGTCTGCGAAATTGAGATTTTAGGTTCGTTTGTCGGTTACGTGTAGGGAAGAAAAACTTGATTGATCACCCTACCCCGCCCAAATATTGGTACTAAAAATGTGATTTATGTGTTAACTGTTTGTTATGTTTTGGATTCTCGATGTAAGCCGAGTATTCTCATGTCTCAAAATTTTAGGTTTAGGGTCTGAATTTTATTTAACTTCGAATTACGTATATGACATACACGTAATTGTATTTATCGAAAAATCCTAATTTTATTTTACACATATCACATATACGATAAATAGACGTTTTATTTTACGCATATCACAAAAACATGATAATTTACCCCGGACAAAATGGGTATCTACAACTATCATGTTGAATTATAGGAATCATGAGCGAGCGAGAGAAAAAATAATGTGACAGATACATATTGAGATAGTTTGAACATACTTAATTCTCACTAGTTAAACAAAGTTAGGGTTACAAAATATATATGACGGGGATTAGGGAATAAAATTTAAAAGGGAATATACATACTTAGAGTGCTAAACCTAAACTGTAGAGAACAGTTAAGAAAAAGAATGTGTTTTATATCCTTAAACTCTCTTAATGATAAACACAAGTTAATACAATTCAATATTCATCACAAATCTTAGATTGTATATCATAATATAATGAAACATGGTATTAGAGCCTCTTTGGTCAAGTGATAAAGGGTTCGAATCCTAACAACCTCATTTGTTGATTAAATTGCATGACATGGTAATATGGACCATTATTGTGCACGTTTCAAGCCTAGTGGGAATTTGCATGAGGAGGGCATATATGATATTAATATGAATTGAGCCTTTAACTACCAGCAAGCTTTTCGTTTGAAGATGCAACTACTGTAATTTAAGTTTTCTACTCCTTATTGCTTTGAACTGAGGAAAGAATTGAATTCGAAATATGCAGTCTACTCCTCCTCATTAGGTTTTTCTGATTTGGTAGCGACATCATCATTAGCAAGAAGAGAGTGATTCTCTTGGTGGGTATTTATGTTCTTCCCTTATTGCATCTTAGGGCTAAATCTCTTGAAAGTTTGGTTATAAGTGAGTTCCTTTTTATTATGTTATCATTTGTTTCTCTTTCATTTCTTGGATTATCTCATATTTTTGTCTTTTGTGATTATGGGGTTTTCACATTTTATGACTATAATTTTTCCTTTTCAAGTTTTATTTATTTCTTGGGAGTATAGGGTATGATCATTTCATCAAAAACTGATAATGCAACCTTGGATTAGCATTTCATCAACGACTGGTTTCATATATACATAAATGTTGTTGTTAGCTCAAAAATAGAACAAATTGAATATGAAGATAGTAATAGTGAAAGTGATAACTAAATAAGTAAATGATAACAATATAGGTAGAAGCATCAGTAGAATATAAACCTAATAAGATTATAAAACGATGAATATTTATAGATAGTGGAGCTGATATATGTTTACTGATAGGGGCGTTTCATCCCTATCTTTTAGCGTGATTTATGGTTTAATTTTAGATGAAATAAATAAGTTTAATTGCAAAAATAGAATGTTTTAATAAAATAACGAAATAAAAATAAATTTCGTACTTTCGGTTAATTTTCCTTATTTTTGATTAAATTAGAAAATAAAACGTCAAGCTAACTTGGCTGTCGAGAATTGTATTTCAGGTACGAGTAAGGAGCAAAAATCCACCGACATACGCGGGGCATATCACCCTCTACGCTGGGCATGGAACACAGTGTCAGAAATAATTTCTCAATCCGCAGGCACCACGTGGAACTTGTCCACTGCCACGCGGGGCATCCTACCTTCCACGCGGGGCGTATGAGCAATGATAAGCGATAATGTCTCAATCATGAATGTCAGACTGCAAGATCTTCTAAGTCAACTGAAAATATGCGGGGCGTACAACCATACACGCGGGGCGTGTATGGGAAGTTCTTCAGTCCAAAAAACCAGAGACTCATTTACGCGAGGCGTGCTTCAGCTACGCGTGGCGTAAAAG
Source organism: Euphorbia lathyris (assembly GCF_963576675.1). NCBI lineage: Eukaryota > Viridiplantae > Streptophyta > Magnoliopsida > Malpighiales > Euphorbiaceae > Euphorbia > Euphorbia lathyris. The sequence goes on along the minus strand of NC_088913.1, from coordinate 33,573,350 downwards.
ACCCAATTCAAGTAATAAAATCTCAAAAACTCAACTACGCGAGGCGCACCCCAGTCCACGCAGGGCGTGGTTGAGACAACAAGATCTGGATTTGGTCCACATGCAGGAGATTTCTGACGGAATGGGCAAATACGCGGGGCGTACTCCACCATACGCGAGGCGTGTCATGGGAAATCTGCAGAAAATCATGTTCCTCCATGCTTGTATCTTGTGAAATTACAATTCTACCCCTTGCTTGATGTGTATAAATAGGAGTGACTATGATGCGGACATCCTAAATGTCAGCACTGATCACGCGTGCTCTAGCGGATCCTCAGACATCAAACCCACGGAGGTTATATCGAGGAGGGCGGATCCCCAGGACATACGAGCGGGGCGGATCTAGGAGTGCACAAAGAGGTGTATCAACATCTACCCTGGGCGGATCTCTAGGTTTACTTCCTTCCGAAGTAATTCACCAACAACCCTGATAATCCGTACCTGTACCATTGTACTGATTATCGGGGCGTATCACCTATTTTACCCTTTTATGGATAGCCTTATTGAAACCCTAGTAGGGGTAGTTGTTAGACAAGGTGCCACGGCCTAATCTCCCGGGCGGACCGGGGGGTGGACACCTCATGGCGACGTAAGCGGTGATTGGCGCCGAAAGCAACCAATCGTGGAATCAAGCTGCTCGGCAGGACCGGAGCTCGGAGTATGAAAGAGTCGCCACCCACGAATGGGAAAATGAACACCGATCCCTTGCGGGAGACCGGTGAGGGTTCGGGAAACTTAGGTACGAGCCGAGAAGGCTAGCTCCTTTCCGGAGAAAGGCTACTAGGCACCCCGACATCGCCCGGTTATGAACCACCGGCCTCCTACTCAGCGTGTTAGGCGATAACGGACTAATAGCATATTTCTTTAAGTTTGAAATTCATTTGAAACCTTTTCTTTCTTGTTTTGAAAACCGTTTTGAGCACATATTATTGAAAGCCACTTTGGTAAAGAATCACCCATTTACATCAATTCAAAATACATAGGAGAGAGAAGGGGAGAAGGAAGAATTGATTTATTTACCGTGTGATTTATGCTTCATATTATACACTAACTCTAAACTAATCTCGTTCCCCAAAACAAGTTTATTTACATGGTCCGTACCTTAATCGCCGTTGGAACGATTTAGGTACGTTTCAAAAACCCCGTTAATGACGTTCACTCGAATCGCCGTTGGAACGACTTGAGCGTTTTGAAAACATTTGAGCAAACATTTTAATCTAAAAGCGTGATTAGGCATACAAGTCAATTTATTTTGTACAAAAAAAAACATTTAGTTAAGAAAACGATTCAAAACTCTATTATTTATAATGAAAACGATTTTAATTACAAGGTTCGCTTAATCCGTCATTGGAACGAATTAAGGTTTTAAAACGTGATGTTTTAGGAAACGATTTAAAGTAATACGAAAACCTTTTATTTAATTTAGGAACTTCTAGAAAACTTAAGTTTAAATAAGCAAATTAAACTCTCTTTTTGTGGTTTATTTTCCGTTTTTCACTCAATTGAACCCTACTTGAATGTATGTACAAGAATGAACCATTTGAATCCCCAAGATTTACCAAATAAAACAAACTTGAAATACGTACATTTTATCTAAAAAATGAGGTGAATATACATATATACATATATACATATATACATTTTATCTAAATATAAGTAAAGATACTAGATATAAGTATAATAATGATAACATAAAATACTAAGTATAATACATTTTTATCCTACAAAAAAAAACATATGAAAGTAATGGGCCAAATCCATAAATGGAAAATAATATTTATCTCAAAATAGTTTTATAGAGTAAATATGTAAAAAATAACTTTCATTCTAAATAATAGCTAATATAGTTCAAATGAGCCAAAGCCATATATATATACCTATATACTACTTTATAAAACTAGACCAAAACAAATTAAATCTCAAAATGAAGTAAGTAGCTACATAATATATAATTAGTAGTTATGTAACTCAAAAATAATTTTAAACATAATATATAATTAGTAGTTATGTAACTCAAAAATAATTTTAACCAATATATTACCTAATTATATGCATGTATATAAGAGATTAAATATAAAAAAATGAAAAAAAATGGATTTAAGAGGTGATTTTCGGTTTCCAGCAGATTACCGACGGAAAATCCGTCGCCAATCTGCTATTAGTGACAGAAAAGGTAGAATTACAGCAGTAGTCCAAAACTTTCCAGATTTATTCAAACACCTTAAATTAGATCTATTCTATCGTTTAGGGTCCCCGAACTACCAAAATTGGATCATAGTCTATAACGGATCCCTAAACGATGTTTTTTTATTTAAAACGTTATTTAGAAAAAATTTAAAAACTTATAATTACAACGTTTTTTAATCCTGAACTACCTTTGAATCGGATCACGGTTCGTATTGGGATATTAAAACGAGGTTTTTATTTCAAAACAAAACCGAACGTTTATTTAACACGTGACGAAAAATACGGAATAATAAATAAAACGTGATAAATAAATAACTAAATAAATAAAAAACTATAACATAAAAATAAATAAATAAGGAAAAATAAATTAAATTAAATAAAATAAAATAAAACGAGTCTAGTCCTCGGATAATACCTTAAGATCAGTATCTGACAGTCGAAGTTGGTTGATTCCATGAGTTGTGATTTTCCGGTATTTTTTGTGTTTTTGATAAAATATTCTACTTTAGAAAATTTGGATCTTATAGGAAAAAAATATTTTCCCAAAAATTGACTTTCTCTCTCTAAAAATGTCTAGAGTGAGAAAGCTCCAAAAATCCACCCTCTTCTCAAATGCATGGGGATCCGTGCCTTAAATAGGCAACGGATCCCGGAAGCTTTGGGCGTCGCCCAAAGCCGGTTGGGCGGACGCCCAACTTATGTTGGGCGAAAGCGCAACTTTCGTTCGGCGAACGCCCAACCTCAGTTGGGCGCGCGCCCAACTGATGTTGGGCGTTCGCCCAACGAGCGTTGGGCGTCCGCCCAACGTCGCTGGGCGCTCGCCCTGCGGCTGCCGGGCACGCTCGCCCAGCGGCCGTCGGGCGTGCGCCCCGCGCTGTCGGGCACGCATGCCCAACAGTCGTCGAGCGCGCGCTCCGCGCTGCCGGGCGTGCACGTCCAGCGGACGTCGAGCGTGCGCCCCGCGCTGCCAGGTGTGCGTCCAACTGTCGTCGGACACGCGTCGGCTGCCGCTAGGCGCTCGCGCCACGTCGCTGAGCACTCGCGAGCCGTCCACTTGATGACCGCGACTCCCATCAACTTTTCCTTTCTTTTTTTATTATATATTTTTTCTTCTCTTTTTTAAAATTTCCGGAACCAACCGCTTCGACCGTCTTGTTACAGGTTTTCGTCACAGGTCCTCCGACTCGGATGTGTGTGTTTTGAAAACGTTTTTTGCTAACGCAACACATGCAATGTAAATATATTAAAGTAAAAGACACGTAAAGAGTAGGAGGAAGAATACCTGACCTCTGCGCGGCGCGCTCCAGCATCGTCTTCGATCCTCTCCGTCCTTGCCTTCGAATCGGCTGTTGGCGGATGTTCTTCTTAAGGACCCTAGCCTAAATTGACTGCGGGTAAAAATGGCTCAAAAGCAACCCTGGTCCACGACCGCGGGTAAAATGGCTCAAAAGCAACCCTGGTCCACGACCGCGGGTGAAATGGCTCAAAAGCAACCCTGGTCCAGGACCGCGGGTAAAATGGCTCAAAAGCAACCCTAGTCCATGACCGCGGGTAAAATGGCTCAAAAGCAACCCTGGTCCACGACCGCGGGTAAGATGGCTCAAAAGCAACCCTGGTCCACGACCGCGGGTAAAATGGCTCAAAAGCAACCCTGGTCCACGACCGCGGGTAAAATGGCTCAAAAGCAACCCTGGTCCACGACCGCGGGTAAAATGGCTCAAAAGCAACCCTAGTCCACGACCGCGGGTAAAATGGCTCAATAGCAAAAGGTTCTCTCTAACAATTCTGAATTCTAAAGCGCTGTCGTTCGTATTCTTACTGGACCTATCATCTCGGGTATTTGAGTTGTTTGATAGGAGCGTCCTTATCTTTTCGTCTGGAATGCTTCAGACTAACAATTATTTTTCTGTTGATTGTTGTCTGTATTTCTGACTGGCACCACTGTTCTATAAAATTTGGCTGTCGTCTGGAGTCATATCTTGATGTTATCGGTCACCGCCTGGCAGAAATGCAGGCTGAAACGGACTGCAAATCGGAGGTTTGTGCACCTGGTAATTAATTATTTACTTTTTACCTTTATGTCACATCGTACCTTTTTCACTATTTACGGGAATGCCATTCCCTTTTCTTATATAAGGTGGTGGGGTTTCATTTCAACCCCACACCTTCTCTCTCTTCTCTCTCTCTCTAACTTCTGATTTGGATTATTCTCGTGATGGATTTGGATAAATACGACGGCACGAAGGGCATGGATGCGGGTTTTGAGAACCTGACTACAGTGGCCCCTTTCCAGGATCCTGCTTCACATCTGAGTCGGACTCACTCTAACCAGGTAAGTACTCTCCTACCCTTTCGTCTTTTGACTAGACTCCTAGGCTTTAGTAACCCTACGTTGAACATGATTTGCATGCTAACCTCTAAGTTGCTTTAGAAGACTTTAGCTAGACAACACGAATTTCTTCGCCCGCAAGCAACACTTTATTTATCTTTTGAAAGAATGTGAATTATATGCATGTGAATAGTAAAAATACGAACAATGCATGCCAACAGTAAAAATGTGAATAGCACGTGACTAGTGAAAATATGAATAGTATACGTGAATAGTAAAAAACATGAATAGTGCACGTGAATAGTAAAAATGTGAATAGTGCGCGTGAATAGTGCACGTGAATAGTAAAAAACGTAAAATGTGCATGTGAATAGTAAAAAACGCAAAATGTGCACGTGAATAGTAAAAACATGAATCATGCAAAAATGACTAAGTTAAACACTCTTAACCTAAGTTAGAATTAGATTATGCTCCTTGCGAATACGCGGGAGAGTGGAACACCAAAGAATAACGAATTAATTAAATTCTATACAAATGATCCTATGAATGACACCTCACGGGGTAACGACCCTAACTGACTGGTAGTTCTAAGTTAGACCTAAGCATGACCGAAAGAACAACTAGGTTAACAGACTTTTATATGTCGAAGCGAGGTTCTCGAGGAGTGATGATTTTAGCTGGGCCCCTTTCCTTACCCGTCCTGTTTCTTCCAGGTCCTTGAGATTTCTGGGACCACCGAGGGTGTCCACCTCTGGCATGCCATGCTTAGCCCGGCGGCCAAAGCCCGGGTTCGAGAGTTAGGCTTCGAGCCCTTTATCCTGGCGCTGCCACGCGCCAATGGAGTATGTGATCGTTTCGGCCTGCGCGCCTTGTGTGAGAGATGGGTAGACTCGACCCACACCTTCCACTTTTCGTTTGGGGAGATGACGATCTCGCCTCGTGACTTCTCCCTGTTGACCGGGTTGCGGGGGAGCGGTACCATGGTTCCCCTCTTCTTTGATATGGTGCGTCCCCGGGTCGACCGCGATGAGCTAGCTGCTTTGATCGGACCAGGAGTTTATACAGGGGTCGGGTCCACCCCGGTGAAGTTTATCACCACATCAGGACTATTGAGTCGCAGGGACTCCTAGGGGCTGGACGACACCGATCAGGCTGTTCGCAGCTTTCTTCTGTATGCTTTGGGCGAGACGGTCTTTCGCACCAAGAGCAGTACGATACACGCGGGTCTCATCCAGGCCTTTCGTGATTTGGATGCAGTGTCATCTTATGATTGGGCAGGAGCCGTCTTGGCTTTTCTATACAAGTTCTTGGACCTGACTTGCCGGAAGCGCAAGGACTTCGGTGGCTATACCTTTGCTCTCATGGTACGTCGTTCATCCTCAACTTATTTCCTCACTCTTTTCGCGATTTCTGTTAGTAACCTTTGTTTCTGTGAGCAGGTTTATGCCTATGAGAGGCAGATTCTCCCGTGCGAGCGTCGACGTAGACCGGGGGTGGTTAGGCCTCCACTTATGGCTCGGTGGAGTGATTTCAGTCTACGCGCCGAGAAGAGGCGGACGGTGACGCGATTCTTAGCGTGGATCGACTCACAGACTTTGGGGGAGGTGAACATCTTCTAACTACGCTAGATTTTCGTTTGATCAGACCTGACTTTTCTTTTTTTGTTTTCAGATTCGGTTTAGGTGGGATGACCTCGACTTCGGTCCCGATTACGCATACGTCACCCGCATCCAGGGGCAGCAGTGCGTACTTACCGGCCCCTGCATGCGGGCATGGTACTTGGGCGACCGGGGCATCACCTGGGTTAGTGCCTCGCATTGGACACCGGGCGAGATCCCCGCCTCCATGTTTGCTATACGGACCATGCCCTTATCGGACATTCGTCGTGATTTGACCCGCCGTTTTGCCCCTAGAGATGTATGGGACCATGCCGGGGGCCGCACTCTCTATTTATCGACACTATTGACCCCGATGGACGCCCCTGAGGTTGCGATGGAGGTGGACCCTGTGGAAGACGTGTTTTCAGCGGAGGCTGTCGCTGCAGTCTTTGGTCGGGAGGAGGTTCCGGTGAGTGGTTCTACCTATTTATTATTTACGAGATAGTTAGTGGTATTTATTGTGCCTTTGCTTGCAGGAGGGTTCCTGGAGGAGTGCCCACACGTCAGATTTTTTCGATGGGGCCCGGGCTCAGACGTCTGCGAGCGAGCCGTCACATTGTGCCGGTGAGTCCTCTGGCGCTGCTCGACCAGAGTGGCCCCCTTTAGGCGTACCTATCCCCGAATTCGGGAGGGACTTCTCGACAGTTTGCTATGACGAGTCTGGAGTGGCCTATGCCGGCGTTGAGATGGCTCCTCCTGCTTTCACGTCGAGGATACCGTTTGATCCCTCAGACGCCCTCTAGACTTCGAGGGAGACGTGCACCGACTATGTGGGGCTATCTGGTTACCTCAGAGATCGACTCAGCTTGCGTTGCGCCAGCCATCTGGTAAGTATCCTTATTTTATTTTAGTGTAGTGGAATTTATGCACATATGTATGTATGACTTCTATTCTTGTCTGTATTTCTTCTTTTTTTTATATCTGTTTTTTTTTCTTTTTCTTTTTACAGAGCGATCTCCATGCACACGAGCTGAGACGGAGCGAGTCGCTATGGGAGGCCGATGCCAGGGTCGGCCAGGTCTATCGGGAGAGGAATGATCATTGGTCCGGGGTGATACGAGCGGAGACTGAGGGGCGTCTTGCTGCAGAGGAGAGGGTGCGAGTGGAGACTGCGGGGCGTCTTGCCGTCGAGGAGAGACTTCGAGTTGCCGAGGAGACCTTATCTGCGGAGCGGGCTTCTCGTCTGAGGGACTTTGAGGATTACTGGGATCTTCCTCCTTATTAGGCTCATTATTTGTAGATTTTTTCTTAGTATTACCCCGATGTATAGCTTGTGTATAGGGAGAGGGGTGGATAGTACGTAGGCTTTTTATGTGAAAAGAAAGGTAAGAAATGTATAACTCATGATTCATATTACCATGCATTCAGTAAATTATAACGATTCCAATCATTCTCTTCGAATATATTCATGCCTTTATTTATTTACAAACAATAGAAATACTTAGCCTCTTATACATTATTTTTATAATTGCTCAAGATATAACTATCGTTACCAGGACCCGCCTTTTCGGTTTTCAGATCCCAGCGATTCTTCATCTCTCCTTTTATTATCCCAGAATTTTCAAATGAGTGCCCTTTCGGGTTTTCACCCATTGGGATGTCCCTTATTGTTGCATAGGCCGCCCTTTGCGGGTTTTCAACCTATCGGGAATTTTTCTTTCTCTCTTTTTTTTTTTTACGAAAAGTATTTCTTAAGCCTATCCAGATTGGTAGGTTCGGAGAACTCCATGCCATCCATAGTAGTTAACTTCACCGCTCCCTTGCTTAGTATCTTCTTCACGAGGAACGTCCCTTCCTAGTTTGGCCTAAACTTGCCCCTCGGGTCGGTGTGCGTCACTCGGATCTGTTTCAGCACCATATCCCCTTCTTTGATAGGGCTGACCTTGACCTTTTTGTTGAAGGCTCGGGCCATCCTTCTCTGATATAATTGCACGTGGTAAAGAGCCTCCATCCTTTTCTCGTCCACCAATGCTAACTGTTCATACCGCTTCTTCACCCATTCCGTCTCAGGAATTTCCGCTTCTACTACGATTCTCAACGATCGCTTTTCAATCTCAATCGGGAGAACGGCTTCCGCACCGTATACCAAGGAGAACGGTGTTGCCCCAGTTGATGTTCTAACCATCGTGCGATAAGCCCATAAAGCGAGCGGAAGTTGTTCGTGCCAGTTCCGGTGCGATTCTACTGTCTTTACGAGAATCCTTTTAAGGTTCTTATTAGCCGCCTCTACTACGCCATTAGCTTGCGGACGATACGGAGAAGACTTATGATGTTCAATACCGTATTCTTGGAATAGACTTTTCACTTCTCCTTGAAACTGGACCCCATTATCCGTGATCATACGATGAGGCACTCTGAACCTAGTGATCAAGTGCTTTTCAATGAACTTCCTCATTTGTTTAGACCCCAACTTGCTAAATGATTCCGCCTCTACCCACTTGGTGAAGTAATCAATAGCGACTGCAATGAATTTGTGCCCGTTCGAAGCATTAGGCCTCACCTCTCCGATGATATCAATGCCCCAAGCCGCAAACGGCCAAATGGGTGCTAACACGTGCAGTTCCATAGCTGGTAAATGATTGTAATCTCCGTGGATTTGACAATCATGGCATTTCTTCGCATACTCGTTACAATCTCTTTCCATGGTGAGCCAATAGAAGCCTTGCCTTATGATTTTCTTTACCAATACTGCTCCTCCCATATAGGCCCCACAAATTCCCGAGTGTACTGACTCCATTGCCTCACGGGCTTCTCCCGCATCCAAGCACCTTAGTTGTAAACCATCGGTGTGCCTTTTGTAAAGCAAGTCGTTGTGGATGACGAACTACTGAGCTAACCTTCTAATCACAGCCTGATCCCTAAGTTCTGATTCTGCCGGGTATGTTCCACTCTTCATGAAGTTTACGATATCGAAATACCAAGGCTTTTCATCTGCTCCCAATAGCATCACATCTTCATAGCACGGTTTGTGAGACCTCCTCAACACCAACGCCTTTGATGCGAGGTTCCGAGGGTTATCCCATACTGACACCAAAGTGGCCAAAGCATCCGCTGCCTGGTTCTGCGCTCGAGGAATGTGATAAAAACGACACTCGCTGAATCTCTGTGCCAATCCCTCCAACTGGTCTAGGTATGGACGCAACCTTTCTTCCCTCACTTCCCAGTTTCCCTGCGCTTGTTCGATAATCAGTTTTGAGTCGCCCCAGATTTCAACATATGATGCTCCCAGTGCTGCTAATGACTCCAACCCATAGATGCATGCTTCATATTCGGCCATATTATTGGTGAGAAGGAAGGATAGCTTCTTTTCCATTGGGATCCTTTCTCCTTCTGGTGAGATAAGCAGCACTCCTACTCCGGCTCCATTTGAGTTAACCGCTCCATCGAAGAACATTTTCCATGGTATAACTTCTATTACGTTCAAGTGCTCGTCGGGGAAATCATAATTTATCTCCTCCTCTTCTGCGTTGAGAGGTTGATTGGCCAGAAATTCTGCTTCAGCTCTCCCCTTAATGACCTTCTTCGTTACATATTCGATGTCAAATTCGGACAAGAGCAACAACCATCGGGCTAGCTTCCCTGTTAGAGACGGAATTTGGTACAGATACTTCACGGGATCCATCCGAGAAATAATGATCACTTTGTAAGATTGAAAATAGTGCCGTAGCTTCTTTGTTAGCCATACTACTACCACACACGTCTTTTCGATCATGTTATACTTAAGCTCATATTCCAGGAACTTTTTACTCAGATAATACACTGCGTGCTCCACACCGGTGTCCCCTTCCTGGGCCATCATTGCCCCAATAGATCGCTCTTCGATTGCTACATAGAGGAGAAGCAGTTTTCCAAGTTTAGGCGGTCTCAGGACTGGTGGATTAGACAAGTAGTCCCAGACCTTCTCTAAGGCTTGTTGACACTTATCATTCCAAATTGTGGGTTGATCTTTCCGCAGCAGCTTAAAGATCGGCTCGCAGATTGCAGTGAGTCTTGCTATGAACCGACTGATATATTGAACCTGCCCCAGAAACCCTCTCACCTCTTTCTCATTCTTTGGTGTCGGCATTTCCCGTATGGCCTTCACTTTGTCGGGATCTACCTCAATTCCCTTGTTCCCGATCACATAGCCTAAGATTTTCCCCGATGAAACGCCGAAGAAGCACTTCTTCGGGTTCAACCTTAGTTTGAATTCTGCAATTCGGGCCAAAAACTTCTCGAGTGCCGCGAAATGTCCTTCTCTCGTCTCTGACTTGACCATCATGTCATCCACATAAACCTCTACTTACTTGTGTATCATATCGTGGGACAATGCCATAGCCATTCGTTGGTACGTTGCCCCGACATTTTTCAAACCAAACGGCATCACCCTATAGTAGTATGTTCCCCACTCAGTTGTGAACGAGGTTTTTGCTTTGTGTTTCTCGTCCATCTGAACTTGCATGTAACCCATGAAACCGTCAACATTCGTGTGTAAGACGCTCGATGCTGCACTGTCGATTAACACGTCGATATGAGGCAACGCGAATTCATCTTTGGGGCACGCCTTGTTAAGATCTCTATAATCAACGCACATTCTCACCTTGCCATCCTTCTTCGCGATTGGCACTACATTTGCGACCCAAGGAGGATAGTCGATTACTTCGATGAACCCTGCTTCCAACTGCTTCTTTACTTCTTCTCTGATCTTATCCGCCCATTCCGGTCTCATGCGTCGGAGTTTCTGTTTTACGGGCTTAGCATCGGGGTAAGTTGGGATACGGTGAGTTACGATTGATTGATCAATTCCTGGCATGTCTTCGTATGTCCAAGCAAACACTATTTCGTATTTTTTTAATTATTCTCTCAAATTCTTTTCTCTCTTCGTTAGTTAATTCTTGAGCAATTTGTATAAGTTTAGGATTTTCATCCGTGCCAAGATTGAAAGTTGACATTTCTATTGTATTGATTTCAAATGTAGGCATGTTATATGAATGAGAATGCATGGAATGATCACGATCAACATCAAGCAAGTAAGCAAAATCAGAATTCATTTCATTGATAGTGTTGGCGAGTACATCGTCAGATTCAAATAAAGCGGTAATACAATTATTATCATCGGGGTTCTCGGGTTTCTCATAAGGCTCGGAGGTGTTGGGTTCGTCCACCGCTCCCACAGTTGCTTCAATAGTGATGACCTGCTCCTCGGCATTAAGATCTAACATCATGATCTCCTCGACGAAACAGTTTGCCTTTCCTTTGCCCCAGTCGGTAACATCATTGAAGATCTCGAAACCTGGCAGAATCTTTCCCTCGGCGCTAGTCCATGACTCAGGAACCCCCGAATAAACCTTCCTGTGACCCTCATTCACAAAATACTTCCTTAGGCCCTCTTTTCCTTCACTGCCTGTGTTGGACGGACCTCCCATCTCATATCCCAAACCCCCCCGGGTTTTCTGACTCTTGAAATCCGGAAATTCTGGCAACCCTTGATGGTGTGCCCCCAAGCCCATACCGGGGATGAAACCCCCTTTCATCATCTTCACCACATCGGTGGTCATGCTAGACTCGTAGATCCCAGACACTTGGAACTTGGAGAAAAGTTGAGGCTCAATTCCCAATGCCGCCACTGAACTCAATTTCTCCGCTCTGATCGTTACTATCTCCTCCCCGAAGGGGAACTTGATCATTTGGTGGAGCGTGGAGTGCACACCTCCTAACTTGTGGAACCATGGACGTCCCAACAACACGGCGAACGTCACCGGTATATCTAACACAGTGAATTCAGTCTCCTCCTCATGCGGCCCCACCTTCAGATTGGCCTTAAACACTCCTTCGATGTGCCTACGACTATCATCATTGGCCCTGATCACGGTTTCCAAGGCAGTCAAATCTCCTCTTTCTACTCCCAACTTGGACAGAAGTTTCAGTGGGCAAACATTAATGGCTGATCCATCATCGACCATCACACAGCTAGTCTTTTTCCCGTTAATTTCAGCTCGGATGTACAAAGGCTTGTTGTGAGCCTTCCCCTCTTCTGGGAGATCTTCGTCAGTGAACGTGATTTCGGTCTTCTTCCGGGCCATAATTGCCCCTACTAATGCTGCCGGCTCAGTATCGGTAGAAATAACCAAATTCTGCAGCTCTTTCATCAGATTTTCATGGTGGTACTTGGAATGACATAGGACTTCCCACACCGTAGACTTAGCTTGTGTTTTCTTCAACTGCTCGAGGACCTGGTCATCTGGCTTGGGAGCCGATCCTTCCCCTATCTCAGTCTCACCCACGGGTGCCTTTCCCTTGGCCACTCGACCTGATCTTGTCATGACAGCAATTTCCGGTTCTTCATCAGATTCATCCCAAATATTGATAGGAATTCTCCGATCAGCATCCTCCTCGTCCGAGGAACTTTCCAAGATGTCCACAACCATTAGGTCCATCACGTGAGGGACGTTTGAATTTAAATATAAGGGATCTGCCGATCCATACATGGCCCAGCCTATCAATTCATCATAGTTTCGGAGAAGCACTCTGTTCATTCTCCTTGCCGCTTACGGAATAGCGCCTCTCTGTATGCACATGATCTGCACCTTGTCGCTCATCGTTTCATGACATAGCTCGTAGCGGTACCTCCACCTCCTAACATAATCCACGAATGGTTCCTCGGGGAATTGCCTGATCCTATCCAGATCTTCCAGGGATCCCATCTATGGAACATACATCTCATACCTCGACACAAACGCATCCCTAAGAGGTATCCAATGACCCATTTCTTCTTCTGATAGGCCTTGGTGCCACAACAAGGCTTCTCCCATGAGAGTTTCTGGGAAATGTTCATGTAGTTCACATTGGGGAAATCCAGCGTCATACATGTGGTTGCGGAACAACCTTGCGTGCTCCACGGGATCCCGATATCCGCCATATCTGGGCATTGCCAACACCGCCTCGGGTGTTTCATAAGAGGGTGAGTCCGGGGTTTGCTCTGCAAGCATCCATACTGTGTATTCCTTAATGAACCTTTTGGTCATTGTGGCCCAATCGCTCATGACATGCATCGAAAGTGACATATACCACATCAACGGCTCACCCATCAGCGAATTACAGAACAGGCTGGTGATCTCTTCTTCCTTAAAACCCAAAGGACCCATGGCCGATAAGTAGAAGTGAAGGTGTTCCATCGGATCCTTGTTGCCATTATACTTACTGACCCTCGGTAGCGGACGCTTGATAGGCCCAATCTGCATCGCAAAGCGCTCTGCGGTCCTATCCTTAGCTCTTTTGTACTTTTCTAGGAATAGATCAGACAGTCGTTCCCAATCATGCTTGTAGGAGTCGGGCAACGAGTGGAACCATCCCAAAGGCTCGCCTACTAGCGAATGGTGGAACCACTGAGCAATCTCGTCCACCCCGAAAGATTCAACAAACATATCGTGCATATATTCACACAAGTGCACATCGGGATCCTCTCCTCCGCTAAATAGACTCAATTCTGGCACAATAGTCCGAGACGACCCTTCCCTGGTCTCTTCAGCACTATCTTCGTCATACGGTGCTCCACCGTCCAACCCTTCATCCATCGGTTCATCCTCCTGTTCTTTGCCAAGGAAGGACACATACAGACCATTTCCTACATTGCTCTTCTCATCGGAGTCCAACAACTCCTCTTCATTTTCCCCGAAGGATTCCACAACCATGCTTTCTTTCAGCCCGACTCCGATCATGCTAACCCTATGATTAGGCAGTGGATTGCGCCTAGTGGAAGGGTTCGCTGACGAAAGATTAGCTATCTTCTTCTCCTCAATCAAATCCTGGATCTCATGCTTTAACCTCTCACAGTTCTCAATGGTATGCCCATAACTGCTGTGGAATTCGCAGTATCCCCTAGCTTGTATCTGCTGAGTGGGCGAAGCTTTGTTATAAGGAGTAAGAGCTTTCAACAACCCCTTTTTCTGCAATCGTTCGAAAACTTTTGCGTAGGTCTGATCAAATTTGGCGAACTGCCTCTTCTCGATAGCATTAAGATCAAGCACTTTCACTGCGGCAGATTCTGCACTCGCACTTGGCCCTCCGGCACCATATCCAGACTTCGTCCACTTGGTATAAGCTTTCTTCGGCTCTCCGTCCCCCTCAACTGTCAAGGCGCAGCTATACATCTGATTGAAATCGGTAAAAGGCATATACCGCAGCTCATTTTTAATATACGGCAATATGTTGCCCACTACCATTCGGATTTGATCCTACTCAAGCGTCTTCTGCTTCATAACTGCCGCCTTGGCTCTCCACCTCCTCACAAAATCGGAAAAAGACTCATTAGCTTGTTTCTTAGTGCTTTCCAGTTCCTTTAGAGTAACCTCAAGCATAGTGTTGAAACTATACTGAGCGATGAATGATTTCACCAACTCCTTCCAATCTCTCTTCGTCACCATCGGCAACGCATGAAACCATATGAGGGCAGCCCCCTCCAGATAAGTATTAAACAGCCCCAGGACTTGATCCTCAGTCAGGATCGTGTGCTTCATTACTGCGACATACTGATTCATGTGGGCGGTAGGATCTCCAGTTCCGTCAAACTTTTTCATGTCAGGAAGTGGAAACTTCAAAGGCAAAGCAGTTGCTGACAAACAATTCTTCAAATTATAAAAGTCTTGACTTCCGGAACTTCCCCCACGCAGATCCTGCACCTCCTGAGTGATGTGCTGCTTCCACTCCTCTTCCTTAGCCTTCTCTTTCTCAAGCTGTTTCTAGATATAATCCTGATAGTCATCCTCGTTCCCGAAGCGGGGACCAGTGTTCACTTCATTCTCAGCGCGCTTACTACCACTCTTGTTATCCTTCAATGCCAGCTCAGCTAGCTGGGCCAAAATTGCGGCCAACTGATCATTAATGTTGTTCACAGAGTTTTCCAATTCGGCCACCTTTTCGTCGGTCGCAGACATACTGACAGAAGACTGAGTATACTCGGACGAAGAAGATTCAGAAGCCACAACTACCGATTCAGAACTGTCTATCTGTAGCTGATCAAACTGCCTGACTAGCCGGTTACTCTCGTGGAACCACAACCGCTTAATGATGAAGTCTGCGTGAACGGTCATCCATTAGCATGTATGCATGATTTTATATGCATGATTCGTGTTGTGTGCGTTTATTTATTTACGGATATATAAGATAAAAAGAACAAATGTCAGTCTAATTACACGTATCACAACATCTCTCTTCCACCCTTATTCCTCCACACACTCGATGGTCTCAGTCTCTTTCTTAGGATTTTGGTTTGGGGCTCACATTGCGGTCCAGGGGACGCGTGATGCCGTCGATTATTGTGGAAAAATAAATCATCCATCAGACAATACAGTTCGTTTTAACGTATCCACATTCAGTGACTAAGATATCGACCAAATGGATTGCCCTTTTGAATAACTCGTCTTTTGTTATTTTGCGAGACGCATTAGTTCGGGTTTTGATTCCCTTCTGAGCGTATCTCGGATTTAGACGCGGTACGAGTTATTCTTCTGGTTCAATCGTTCGTTATTGACAATGACCCATTCCTTTTTATTCGCGTGGGTTCGTGTCTCGATTTTTGGATTACAACGGGATCTTTTTGGATCTATCGAGAGACGTAACCACATGTTTATTTAGTGGTGAAATCACTTTTTATTTTAGGGAACAGACTCATCGCGTAACGTGTTTGTTTTTAGCGTTAAGAATTCGTTTGCTCGTTTCGGCTACGTAAAAAGACGACGAGTCTTATTTGAGTGCACGATAATCTTTCGGCTAATAACAACTCTTTATTTCTTCCAATTTACGGGATATATCATCCTAGCATGGTTATAGAAAATCAACGTTTCGTTTAATTGTATGCTTATTCGAAGCAGGGATATTACCGTTCTTTTTCAGTTAGGCACGAGTCAAGCAAACACGCAGATCGGGCCATACTTCTTGTAGTTTTGGTAATGGTCGAAATGATCGAGCCATTAATCAAACCCACAGTCTCCTCCATATGGCGCAATTATGCGGTTTTAGCTTAATTCGGCTTTATGATTTTAAACGGCATACATACCGGCTCGAAGCACGTATTTAACGGCATTGGTTCATTTTCTTTAACTACCCTCGGGATGGATATACATCATAGATACAGGATGACTTTGGTCGTTTGTTTATTTTTGCTTTTCTTTTATTTTCTTAGTCACTTTCGCGGACACGTCCATTTCTTTTAAGAACAACACAAGGCATAACGTAAGAGCTCGTCTTTTATTCGGAAGGGACGGGCCACGTTTGCGAAACTCTTTACGTTACAACGGGGTCGTTCGAAACAGAAATGTTCTTTGTTTTCGTTTTGTCATAATCTCGTTTTATCCCAACCTATTTAAAGAATGTGAATAACGGCTACTGTTAATATAGTCTTTTGAATCGAGATATAACTATCCTTAATACCAAACCAATTCGTATTAATACGTGCTTACATCATAACGTATTTCCTGAACATGTGCCTTCTTCGGGACACGGAAAGGGACCAGGCGGGTCGCACAAGTTCATTCATATGAGATGACTAAGTCGTCTTTAGTTCGAATCGTTTCGATGTTTTGGGGTAGTTTGTATATCGGTTTAAGAGTATATATTAACGTATCGTTTCATTTCCTTTACATATTTTAGGATTTAGACACGTATCATGGCAATTTGAAAACACGAACTGATTCATTTATCACATCAAAAATAGTAACGGGTAATCCTATGGCAACTTCTAAGGCTACTATATGTTGACACGGCTGATCGTGGGACCTCACAGGACCGCACAAATTCGCCCTTAACGAATGGATGTGGACCCTTTGGCGCCTTACTGTAAGGGGGAACTTACACTAGCCTCTTTCGAGCGACGAATGGACTCTCGCTAGAGGTTTCGTGGAAATTACCCAAAAGGTTTGCAATAATGCTTATGAATGCATACGAAAAGAAATAATACGATCCGTCCCCGTTAAGGGCTTAATACACGCCTTTCGGAATCAAATTTCTCGCTTCCCCAGCAGAGTCGCCACTTGTTAGATGAGGTGCCGCGGCCTAATCTCCCGGGCGGACCGGGGGGTGGACACCTCATGGTGACGTAAGCGGTGATTGGCGCCGAAAGGAACCAATCGTGGAATCAAGCTGCTCGGCAGGACCGGAGCTCGGAGTATGGAAGAGTCACCACCCACGAATGGGAAAATGAACACTGATCCATTGCGGGAGACCGGTGAGGGTTCGGGAAACTTAGGTACGAGCCGAGAAGGCTAGCTCCTTTCCGGAGAAAGGCTACTAGGCATCCCGACATCGCCCGGTTATGAACCACCGGCCTCCTACTCAGCGTGTTAGGCGATAACGGACTAATCGCATATTTCTTTAAGTTTGAAATTCATTTGAAACCTTTTCTTTCTTGTTTTGAAAACCGTTTTGAGCACATATTATTGAAAGCCACTTTGGTAAAGAATCACCCATTTACATCAATTCAAAATACATAGGAGAGAGAAGGGGAGAAGGAAGAATTGATTTATTTACCGTGTGATTTATTCTTCATATTATACACTAACTCTAAACTAATCTCGTTCCCCAAAACAAGTTTATTTACATGGTCCGTACCTTAATCGCCGTTGGAACGATTTAGGTACGTTTCAAAAACCCCGTTAATGACGTTCACTCGAATCGCCGTTGGAACGACTCGAGCGTTTTGAAAACATTTGAGCAAACATTTTAATCTAAAAGCGTGATTAGGCATACAAGTCAATTTATTTTGTACAAAAAACCATTTAGTTAAGAAAACGATTCAAAACTCTATTATTTATAATGAAAACGATTTTAATTACAAGGTTCGCTTAATCCGTCGTTGGAACGAATTAAGGTTTTAAAACGTGATGTTTTAGGAAACGATTTAAAGTAATACGAAAACCTTTTATTTAATTTAGGAACTTCTAGAAAACTTAAGTTTAAATAAGCAAATTAAACTCTCTTTTTGTGGTTTATTTTCCGTTTTTCACTCAATTGAACCCTACTTGAATGTATGTACAAGAATGAACCATTTGAATCCCCAAGATTTACCAAATAAAACAAACTTGAAATATGTACATTTTATCTAAAAAATGAGGTGAATATACATATATACATATATACATTTTATCTAAAAATAAGGATATAATTTAAAAGATAAGTAAAGATACTATATATAAGTATAATAATGATAACACAAAATACTAAGTATAATACATTTTTATCCTAAAAAAAAAACATATGAAAGTAATGGGCCAAATCCATAAATGGAAAATAATATTTATCTCAAAATAGTTTTATAGAGTAAATATGTAAAAAATAACTTTCATTCTAAATAATAGCTAATATAGTTCAAATGAGCCAAAACCATATATATATACCTAGGAGAGAGCTCTTGTGAGAACCATTTTTTAGGTGAGGACACTTTCTTAGGTGAGAACCACTCAAAACTACGTCGTTTTGAGTATAAAAATTAATAATAACAAAATGTAATTAGTGAGATTTGAACCTAGGCTTCCCACCTACACTCTATACTCCTTACCACTAAGCCAATTGTTTCTCTTGTGTATTATGTCGCGCGTTGCTTAATATACTAGTCTCCTTGTATCTTCTATTGTTTAATATTTGACGCATAAATTTATTAATATCGATTAAATGTGCATAATAATAAATTATTAATAGAAAAAAAAGAAATGTGCATAATAATAAATTATTAATAGAAAAAAAAGAAATGTGCATAATAATGAATTATTAATAGAAAAATAAATCCAAGAACATGCTTCAATTTCTTATTTATTTAATTCTTCTATATTTTTGCAATTTATGTTTTAAAATGTTAAGGACGATGTTCTTTTTTTTGAATAAAGGTTGGGACGCGAAGGCAGACCGGACATCCCAACTAGGTTGGCACCCCCGGCACAGCCAACAACCCGAATCTTATTAATAAAGGAAAAAAGAATACAGAGGGAGAGTCAAAAAAGAAAAAACAGAAAAGAAGGAAAAACAAGCCAAATTACAGAAATCGAACGTGAGCCACATTGTTCACATCGTCAGACACAAACCTCTGACAAGAGTCCGGAGCCATCGGCCACCAGAGCAGAGAGTGTGCAGATTGCCCAAGCTCAGCGAGACGGTCAGCTGCTTGGTTGCCTTCCCTGTAAATGTGCGTTACATTCCAATTCATTTCAGAGAGCCTGAGAAGACATTTGCACCAGTCCCTCCCGATTCTCCATGGAACCTCCTTTGAGGAGGCGCTAAGGAGCTTGATAGCATAGGAGGAGTCAGATTCAATCCAAAGGTTTCTCCAGTTCCTCTCTCAGGCAGCATTAACCGCTAAAATGATTGCCTGCAGTTCAGCTAATTGTGCATTAGAATTCGACAGTTAAGGACGATGTTCTAAAAATTAAGCATATTGTTTTAAAATAATCAGTAAATATATGGACCATTTTTGCATTTGTTACTACAAGAAATATGACATTTTATGACGATTTTTTATTCTACGAATATATTTTCGTCACTAATAATCACTTAACTATGACAATTTTTACTTTTTGTCATTGTTTTTAGTTTTTCATGACAATACTTAAGATTGTCTCTATTTGTTTGTCAATTTGTCACTAATAGGATATATTTTTATGACGATAAGCAAAAAATTGTAACCTATAATTGTAGAGGCAAAATTTAGTATAATAAATTTAGAGGGAAAACCTTTTCATGACAAAATACTGATAACTTGTGACAAATTTATCGTCATGGAAAGAAATACTTTTTTTATGACAGTTTATATATGTGAAACTTAATATCATATGAATGGTAACAAATTATATTTCGTCATTTACTACGATTTATTATGATATTATTTAAATATCGTCATGTATTATTGTGACGATATTTGAATAATCATCACCATTATAGTTTGAACTAAATTTTAGTAATTTTAAAATCGAGAAAAAGTAATTTATTAAGTATTCGTTGAATAAATTATATTAATGATGATTGTAATATTAAGCATTCGTTGAATAAATTATATTAATGATGATTGTAATATGTTATAAAATAAGTGGGAAAATATGACAAATACTTTTATCATTTATTGTTATTTTGTTATGAAAATATTTTTTTTAAAAGGTTATGAAAAATGTTTACATATTATCATTTATGTGAATATTTTTGTGGCAATAAGATAAATTCTAATAAAACAATGTTAAATGATGATTTTTCTGTGTTGTCATAGAAATAAATTTTTTTATAATGATTCTTAATCATTATTATTATTTATTAATAATGAGGTCATTGATACAACGTCCCAAGGACCACAAAAACGGAATTCAGAGGTTAAATCTTATAAAAAAAACTCCATCTAAAATTAGAACCCTAATCCCGCCCCTTGTACACAGCAGGCGCAACTTCTTTTTGGAATCCCGCCCCTTGTACACATCATTGCTCCATTTTCTCTCTCCCCCAAACCATAGAACGTGTTGGACCTTTCAGTTTCTCTTTTGTCTGTCTTTCTCGTTTCGCCTTTTTCTTCTTTTCCCCTCGCAGGCTCTATTTCTTCTAGGCCTTGTTTCCTTCACCTCCCCAAAAATTCCAGCCTACCACTCTCCCTGTAGTAGATCAGATCTGCAGCAATATGCATCTCCAGTGCTAACGATTCAACTATCGTTCAACTTTCACTTTTAAGGTGTGAATATCCATCATTTTTTTTATTTCTGCTCTAACTCTTCACTTATTTCTTTCGATTGAGGATTTCAACTTCGATTTCTAAGTTGAATCTTTGGTAAGGAATCGATTTTACCTGACAGAAGGAATCGTTTCACTATAAGATTCATTGTTTCGTTTTTCCTTCTGAAATTAGCTGTCTGATTTCATTGATACTTCTGTTAGATCTGGATTTATTTTGTTTTGTGGTATTGAGTTCTTTTCATATATATTAAAGCATTTTCATATATATTAAAGCATTTTTTTTCGGGTTTCAAGTTATGGGAGACGATCATTTAAAATTTGTATTGGAAAAGAGAACCAACCTTAGTTGTATGGTTTAGCAACGTTAATTTTAACAATTAGCTCTTTCGATTGCATTTTTGTTAGTGCGACATGGTTGGATACCCAGACCTAGCCAAAAGGGGTGAAATCAACGATTCAGTTCTTCTGATTCTGGCCTAGACACTTTGGAAGCTTGGATTTAAAGTTGTTTCCCCATATATGAAACACCTTAAGATTTGGCATATATCAAATCAATGCATGTATATGGTCTGTTAAGAATTTCTTGAATAAATTGAGTAACTAAGCCACCTACAGGGCCACTTAAAGTGGAAATCTCAGAAATTAATGGAGCATACAGAGGATTTATAGAAGTCATTCTGCCAAACAAAGACACAAAGATGTAGAGTTATCACATTGTGGATACAAGTTTTTTTTGTTCTAGTAAAGATTCATTTCTGTCTTAGAACTTCAATTTTATTTTGAAATTATGGGTTCAAATATTGATAACTTGTTCTGTAATGAATTCATTTCAGTAATGGATTATGGTGAATGGATAGAGAATATATGAGGACCATATAATAAACAGGATGATGTTACACGCTCCACAATTCAGGTATGCTAAGTATTATGTGGGAGTTATGTTTCAAGATTTGGTTCATTTGAAAGTCTTGTTCAATTCATTCCTTTTTTTATAGGAACTAATTTTAAAGGGATTTGCATATATAGGTGACTATTTTGCAAAGAAAAGCACCAGCTACTCCATAAAGAGCACAGATATGCTTAGCCATGAATTGATGTAGTTTTTGTTGGATAGATTTTGATAGCAATACATTCAAGCTGCATAAGAGTTCATATTAGTAGTTAGTGGGTTGATTCAGATGCTGTCACATTCAACACAGGACACAATGTCTGAGAAGCTTTTAAAATGTAAGTCATCCTCTTGAGCAGAGGCTTTGTTTTTCTTTGTTCATATTCAGCTTAGCCAAATTTTTCTTTGTTCATATATTGAAGGGATAAAAAAAAAAAAAAGGGCGGCCCGGTCGCATTACGCGTCCCCGCTGAGCGAGGGTCCGGGAAGGGGTCCCACCACAAGGGTGTATTGGGGGCAAGCCTTCCCTTGCCAATTTAATTGGCAAGAGGCCGCTCCTAAGACTCGAACCCGTGACCTCTGGTCACACGGCAACAACGTTTTACCGTTGCGCCAAGGCTCGCCCTCCATATATTGAAGGGATAAGGTACCAAAATAGGTCTATGGCTTTTTGAGAAGTATCAAGTTAGGCTCCACATACAAAATACCATCTATATAAGCTTAACGTTTAAAAAAAAGTATCAATTTAGGCCATGATAACGGATTGGACACGTCATTCCTATTACTCCGTTAAGTTCTGATTTCTCCCTCCACGTACAATTGATAAAACTTAACGGAATAATATCAATGACGTGTCACGTTCCGTTATTGAAGTCTAAATTGGTACTTTTTTAAATGTTAAACTTATATTTGTGTTATTTTGCACGTGGAGCCTAAATTGATACTTCCCAAAAACCATATGCCTATTTTGGTAACTTATCCCTATATTTAAGCTTTATCCATTCTGAGTTGTTAAACATTACAACGTAGTTGGTGGCTAGCAATATATGTATATAAATTCCGTTGCATGTGTTTTATGAGGAGATGTTTTCGTGTTCTCTTGTACTTAATAGCTTGCTTATATGCAGGAGGAAAATGGAATTCAATATGATAAAGATGTTGGTGTGAGTTGCAGTCATTGGGCGACCTCTTTCATGGCTTTTTTTTTTTTAATTTAATTGTACAAGTAATGTGATAAAGATCCGAGAGGTTGCACCATATTGTAACTATCTCTAATTATTTTTTATAATATATATTTTTAATTATTTTTTATGATATTTTTACGGTTAATAAATATCCATCTTTAATGACAATAATTATCATTACATAAATGTTAAAAGTGACAATAATTTTGACTTGTAATGTCATTAAAGTTTTACAGTTCCAATATGATACAAACAATCGTCACCTTAACTACATATTTTGATGACGAAATATGAAATTCGTCATTTTAATATTTACTTTCATGACACAATTTAATCTTAAGTGGCCCAAATTGTGACGATTACAATGTCATTTAAAATTGGTAATTATTAATTTTATTTTTGTATTTGTCGCCTTAACTATACTTTTAGATGACGAAATATAAATGATGTCATTTAAATTTTATTATTCGTGACAAAATGAGATTTAGCGTGACAAAACATTTATAATAATAGTGACAAAATAATTGTCATCAAAACAAAATAGTATAATGACATATGCTTTAATTTGTCACGTAAAAGTACATAATTTATGACAAATGAAAATTTCCTCATATATACATAATACCACGCTCCTACCGTGACGATCGCTATGACGGAAAATATTCGTCACCTATTTTATATCGTGACAAAATATCATGTTTTCATGACAATTTTTGTGCGTCATAAAAGACTAATATAATTTATAACTCAGGTGTTCGCTATGGTTACTTTGTTTTTTACAAAGTACCGTTACTTGGTGTGGTTTTCACCATTGGATTAATTTTATGCTCTATCATCCAATGGTGAAAACCACACCAAGTAACGGTACTTTGTAAAAAACAAAGTAACCATATTCTAAATAACATAACTTATGTTCTAAAAAACATAACGTATGTTCTAAAGTTTATAGTTTGTGTTCTAAAAGTTAAGTCTAATGTTCTAAAAAAATCAGTAGATATCTGGATCATTTTTGCATTTGTTCTATAATATAATTTATAACTCATGTTCTAAAAAACATAACGCATGTTCTAAAAAACATAACGTATGTTCTAAAAAATATGTCGTATGTTCTAAACTTCATAGTTCGTGTTTTAAAAGTTAAAATATATGTTCTAACGTATATTTTAAAAAATATATTTTCTTATATAAATAAAATATTAATATAAAATTTTATTAAATATATAATATATTTTTATTTAAAAAATATTATATGGACTATTTTTGCATTTGTTCTATAATATAATTTATAACTCATATTCTAAGTAACACAACGTATGTTCTAAAAAACATAAAGTATGTTCTAAAGTTTATAGTTTGTGTTCTAAAAATTAAGTATAATGTTCTAAAAAATCAGTAGATATCTAGATCATTTTTGCATTTGTTCTATAATATAATTTATAACTCATGTTCGAAAAAACATAACGTATGTTCTAAAAAACATAACGTATGTTCTAAAAAATATGTCGTATGTCCTAAACTTTATAGTTCGTGTTTTAAAAGTTAAAATATATGTTCTAACGTATGTTTTAAAAAATATATTTTCTTATATAAATAAAATATTAATATGAAATGTTATTAAAATATATAATATATTTTTATTTAAAAAATATAGTTTTTAGCATCAGATGCAATTAATAATATATAAATAAGAATTGTATAATGAACAAACTAAAGCAAACGTATTTTTATTTAAAAAATATAGTATTATATTTTTTTTAGCATCAGAAGCAATTAATAATATATAAATAAAAGAATTGTATAATGAACAATGTAAAGCAATTGTATTTTTATTTAAAAAAATATAGTATTGAATTTTTTTTAACATTAGAGGCACTTAATAATATATTAATAAAGGAATTATATAATAAACAAACAAAATCAAGTGGCTTAGCGGTATATGATGTGTGCTACACTCTTCCTATGCTTAGACCCAGGTTCAAATCCCTTCATCATCATTTTCTTATTTAATCTTTAATTAAAGGTATCAAAACTACGTCGTTTCATCTAGTTCTCACATAACAAAGTGTCCTCACCTAAGAGAGGATTCTCACTTGATCCCTCCCCTATATACTTATATACTACTTTATAAAACTAGACCAAAACAAATTAAATCTCAAAATTTTCCCAAAAATTGACTTTCTCTCTCTAAAAATGTCTAGAGTGAGAAGTAAGTAGCTACATAATATATAATTAGTAGTTATGTAACTCAAAAATAATTTTAACCAATATATTACCTAATTATATGCATGTATATCAGAGATTAAATATAAAAAAATGAAAAAAAATGGATTTAAGAGGTGATTTTCGGTTTCCAGCAGATTACCGACGGAAAATCCGTCGCCAATCTGCTATTAGTGACAGAAAAGGTAGAATTACAGCAGCAGTCCAAAACTTTCCAGATTTATTCAAACACCTTAAATTCGATCTATTCTATCGTTTAGGATCCCCGAACTACCAAAATTGGATCATAGTCTATAACGGAGATCCCTAAACGATGTTTTTTATTTAAAACGTTATTTAGAAAAATTTTAAAAACTTATAATTACAACGTTTTTTAATCCCGAACTACCTTTGAATCGGATCACGGTTCGTATTGGGATATTAAAACGAGGTTTTTATTTCAAAACAAAACCGAACGTTTATTTAACACGTGACGAAAAATACGGAATAATAAATAAAACGTGATAAATAAATAACTAAATAAATAAAAAACTATAACATAAAAATAAATAAATAAGGAAAAATAAATAAAATAAAATAAAATAAAACGAGTCTAGTCCTCGGATAATACCTTAAGATCAGTATCTGACAGTCGAAGTTGGTTGATTCCACGAGTTGTGATTTTCCGGTATTTTTTGTGTTTTTGATAAAATATTCAACTTTAGAAAATTTGGATCTTTTAGGAAAAAAATATTTTCCCAAAAATTGACTTTCTCTCTCTAAAAATGTCTAGAGTGAGAAGTAAGTAGCTACATAATATATAATTAGTAGTTATGTAACTCAAAAATAATTTTAACCAATATATTACCTAATTATATGCATGTATATCAGAGATTAAATATAAAAAAATGAAAAAAAATGGATTTAAGAGGTGATTTTCGGTTTCCAGCAGATTACCGACGGAAAATCCGTCGCCAATCTGCTATTAGTGACAGAAAAGGTAGAAAGCTCCAAAAATCCACCCTCTTCTCAAATGCATGGGGATCCGTGCCTTAAATAGGCAACGGATCCCGGAAGCTTTGGGCGACGCCCAAATAAAATTGGGCGTCGCCCAAAGCTGATTGGGCGAACGCCCAACCTCAGTTGGGCGCGCGCCTAACCAGCGTTGGGCGCGCGCGCCCAACTGATGTTGGGCGTTCGCCCAACGAGCGTTGGGCGTCCGCCCAACGTCGCTGGGCGCTCACCCAGCGGCCGTCGGGCGTGCGCCCCGCGCTGTCGGGCACGCGCGCCCAACGGTTGTCGAGCGTGCGCTCCGCGCTGCCGGACGTGCACGTCCAGCGGACGTCGAGCGTGCGCCCCGCGC
Organism: Euphorbia lathyris; assembly: GCF_963576675.1. Lineage (NCBI taxonomy): Eukaryota > Viridiplantae > Streptophyta > Magnoliopsida > Malpighiales > Euphorbiaceae > Euphorbia > Euphorbia lathyris. The sequence continues at coordinate 33,546,829 of NC_088913.1, read as the reverse complement.
TGCCGGGCGTGCGTCCAACTATCGTCGGACACGCGTCGGCTGCCGCTAGGCGCTCGCGCCACGTCGCTGAGCACTCGCGAGCCGTCCACTTGACGACCGCGACTCCCATCAACTTTTCCTTTCTTTTTTTTATTATATATTTTTTCTTCTCTTTTTTAAAATTTCCGGAACCAACCGCTTCGACCGTCTTGTTACAGGTTTTCATCACAGGTCCTCCGACTCGGTGTCTACAGTAGTCCTTGTCTTTTATTATCATTAGGAGGATGTATTTAAACCCTAATTTTGTAAGGATGAACTAACTTTATCAATCAAAATCATTCTCTTTGAGAACCTAAGGTTTATACCTTGTTTATTGGGATTCACTACTTCTAGTTTAGCTAGAGAAGAACCTCTTTGTTGGTTTACGATTAAAACCTTCATTTATCGCTTTCAATCTGTATCAGTTGGTATCAGAGCTGATCGTTTCCTGACCCGAAACTTCTTTTGGCAATGGTTCAACCCCGACAACCGCAAGATTCCATGGAAACCAGTGACCGGAGATATGAGGGGCTGAGGGAGCACCTCGCGGAGCAGATCCAAGCCAGCCATGAGCGGCAGAGGCAAACCGACCAACGGTTCCTGGAGCTAGCCACCTCCCTAGAAAACTTCAAACTGGAGGTTCTGGCTCTAATCCGACCAACCGCGGGAGGATCAACCCAGAGAAAGGAAGGAGCCCCTGAACAACAGCTTCCACAAATAGGTCCTAGGGATCCTGAGGTAAGAAGACCCAACTTTGTCCTTGTGCATAACGCTGATAGTGATAGTGATGACTTTGAGGGTATCGGGAATGATGATTAGCGGCCAAAAATACCTTTTAACGGCAAAAATATTAATTACTGTCGTAATGGCAGAGTTAGGACTACGAGGGATGTTGGGCCTGTTGACAACCGACGTGTGGAGGTTGCTAGAGTATACCCAGGTCTAGGAAACTTTGATAGAGATGATGCCTTTAAGCTAAAAATAGACTTACCATCTTTTGGAGGCGAACTGGATATAGAGGGATTCTTAGACTGGTTATCGGAAGTGGAACGTTTCTTTGAGTATGATGGGATTCCTGATGAGAGGAAAGTAAGGCTGGTGGCGTATCGCTTGAAGGGTGGCGCATCAGTTTGGTGGGATCAGATGAGGGAAGAGAGAAGAAGAGGGGGCAGAGATCTGATTCGATCTTGGCTACGGATGAAGGCGATGTTGAGGGAGCGGTTCTTACCGCCGGATTATGAGCAGTATATTTACAGCTCCTATAGGGGATGCTCTCAAGGGACCCGAAGTGTCCATGAGTATACCTCCGAGTTCTTGAGGCTTTCGGTAAGGGCCAACTTGTCAGAGACTGAAATCCAAAAGACCTCTAGGTATCTAGAAGGGTTGAGATACAACATCCAGGATCGTATTGGCACACAGATGGTGGTTCGGGTACAAGATGCCAGGAATTTAGCCCTCAAGGCTGAGTCTCAACTAACTGGGAGATCCAGGAGATCCGCCACTACTGAGTATACGCCTGGAGGAAGAGATAACGTGAAGTCTTATGACAAAGGCAAGCAGGTGGCGAGTGCCAGTGGGGCCAGGGTCAATAGTGTGGGAAGGGGATCTGTTGGAGATACTAGGCCGTACAAGGAAGCACCTATACCACCTAAGAGCAACAATCCGTATGCGAGGCTAGCGCCTTTTAAATGTTTTCGGTGCAATGAGCCAAGCCATAAATCCAACGAATGTCCTAGGAGGAAGAGCGCCAACATGGTGGAGAGGTATGAAGATGACTATGACGAAGGGGATGAAGTATTTTGTGAACCCTTGGGAGAAGATGATGATGAGGCGGATGAAGAGAGATATGCCATTCATGTGGTAAGACGTTTGTTAGTCTCCAGTCGGATAGAGGGAGATCAGAGGCACCGACTATTCAGGACCCACTATCTTGTGAAAGGTGGTCAATGCAATGTGATAATAGATAGTGGGAGCCAAGAGAACATTGTGAGCAGCAGCGCCGTTCGGAAATTCGGGTTGTTGGCGGAGGCGCATCCCGACCCCTATAGGGTGGGATGGATAAAAAACGTGGGTGAACTTAGGGTGACCCAGAGATGCAGGGTACCTATTGTGATTGGTGATTATAGTGATGAAGTCCGTTGTGATGTGATCGATATGGATGCCTGCCAGTTGTGATGAAGTCCGACCCTGGCAGTTTGATAATGATGCCACCCACGCAGGAAGAGAGAACACTTACAGATTTGTGAAAAATGGGGTGAAGTTCGTACTTACGCCAATGATGAGAGAGCCAAAGGCCGACGAGAAGTCTACCTTGATAGTCTGTCCTACACACAAATCATTTGTCAGCGAATGTGAAGAGAGCCAGATGGTGTATGTGGTAATGGTTAAGGCGAATCACGAACCCTCCCAAAGGGGCGAAAGGGAGATGCCGAATGAAGTGACCCGCCTACTTGGCGAATATCTAGATCTGTTCCCTACCGAACTGCCGAGTGGGTTACCACCTTTGAGGGACATCCAACATCATATCGATCTTATGCCTGGGGCTAGTTTGCCAAGCCTTCCCCATTATCGAATGAGTCCAAAGGAAAATGACATCATGAGGCAGAAAGTGGAAGAGCTCATTGAAATGGGCTACATTAGAGAAAGTATGAGTCCATGTGCCGTCCCAGCCCTACTTACGCCCAAGAAGGATGGATCTTGGCGGATGTGCGTGGACAGCAGGGCTATTAACAAGATCACTATCAAGTATAAGTTCCTTATTCCAAGGCTGGATGATATGCTAGACCAACTTGGCGGATCCCGAGTTTTCTCCAAGATTGATCTCAGGAGCGGTTATCATCAGATACGAATTCGATCTGGGGATGAGCGGAAGACCGCCTTCAAGACCAGAGATGGATTGTATGAGTGGTTAGTTATGCCATTCGGGATGACTAATGCCCCCAGTACTTTTATGAGGCTGATGAATCAGGTGCTTCGCCCGGTGATTGGAAAATTTGTAGTTGTGTATTTTGATGACATCCTGATTCATAGCGAGACCTTGGTGGAGCACGTGGAGCATTTACGGATAGTGTTTGACCTGTTAAGGAAACACCAGTTATACGCCAACACTAAGAAGTGTGATTTCGTCATGGAAAGCCTGGTTTTCCTTGGGTTCGTGGTTAGTGTTAGGGATTAAAGCCAGTTAATCAACTGTAGCGCAGTGGAATTGCGGTTCAAAATTTATTTCTAATCCCTTTAATTTGATCTTTGTCCGTTAACCATTGATTGAATAAAACCTTTTGATCCATTTAGGGATATAAACATACCCGGACTGTCTCTTCTAGAGACGGCTGAAGAATCCACAATGTAGTAAGATCTCCGTAGTCAGGTGCACGAACAGCTATTGAGTCAGAACCGGTGCTAGCCGAAGAACGGAGAAGAACTGGAGAGAAAGAGAACTTTGCCAAAAAAAACCCACTATCTCAATTGTTATGGTGCTGCCGAAAAACATATAGGTTAATTGTGTTAATTAGGTTTAGAGTGTTTTTAATTTATATATATAGTGTATTCCTAAACCTAGTTGGTTTAGGGTTAATTGGTTAATTACAAAAATAATCCAATCCTAACCTAATCACTTAAATAAATACCAATAGTATTTATTTTATGCAATTAGTTATAATTGGATTAAATTTAATTACCCCAATTAAACAAACAACACTCATTAATAAATTGTCGTATTAATTTAATTAATTATTCACCGAATGCAATTTCATTAATTTACAAATTAATTAATTACATTCCGCAAACTAATTAATCAATTGAATACTCAACACTTAAGACCATTAATCAATTACCTTGATACAAAGTATCAATTAATCAATTAATTAACCACCAATTAATTACCTTGATATTTTACTATCAATCAATTAATTAATTTCATCTCTCCAATGTACCGTTCTATAAGTTCTAACTCAGATGTTCGATGTGCATGATCCTATGGGACTGTCCTTAGCTAGCAGTGGGCTCACGGCCCACAGAAAGTAAGTGGGTTCTAGCAAACCATTACTGTCCCTAACCAAGACAGAGTTTCAGCAGTCTAAAGATGCAGAGACCCTGTAGTTATCTCTTAACTTCTTTTACCATTTGATATCGATATTATAAACTAGAGGCATGGCGGCTGTCATCCTCTCTGATGTTTATGATATTTCTTGATCTTAAGTAGATTAATGAATCCGATAAGTAAACTACTTATCAGGGTGTGGCCACACACTTATCAATCTCACTTATCAAGTGGCCTATGATATTATCTCACTGTTACATGAGTGGTAATTCCATCACTTCAATATCAATACCAACATGTTCACCTGTTCACCCAATCATACCCGTATTTAGCATCCTGTTACAGACCTGTTAGGCGTATGTCAAAGTGAACCGAATCCCATATTGATATTATAATGAAATCTGGTCTGAAGATAGTTAGAGACCTACTTAAGAAAACTAATGACATAACCACCATGTAGTTTTCTCGGGCGGATCGATCCAGTCACATGTATACAACATGTACCCATATTCACAACTGACTTATCAAGTGCTATGGCTAGTATCATTTACTACCATGCAGTCGTCGAATATACAAGTCTGTGGTCCTAATCATTCCCATGATAGAATAGACTTGGGATATGGTTTTACGATTATCAATCAATGGATTCTCTATTCATATTATAGCACAAGATATAAATGAACTAGATTAATGCCTTTATTAATGTAACACAAATAGTGTATCTATGCAAGAATAATCAAAAAGCATAATACAATATACATGAACCAATGCCTAAGAACTAGGGCACACCAACAGTCTTCCACTTGGACTAGTTCCAAGCAGGCATTGCCCTAATCCCTGTAGATCTAGTATGACCATAATATAGGCACTGTGCAAGTGCCTTGGTAAACGGATCTGCGACATTGTTCTCGGTGTCAACTCTCTGTAATGTAATGTCACCTCTCGCCTGGATCTCCCGGATGAGGTGAAACTTTCTAAGTACATGTTTGGATCTCTTGTGTGATCGGGGCTCCAGTGCTTGTGCTATGGCACCGTTGTTATCACAGAAAACATCAACTGCACCTAGGATAGTGGGAACTACACCTAAGTCAGTTATGAACTTCTTGATCCAAACTGCTTCCTTTGCAGCATCACATGCAGCTATGTACTTAGCTTCTGTTGTAGAATCGGCAATGGTAGGCTGCTTTGAGGATCTCCAACTAATGGCACCGCCATTCAAGAGAAAGACATAACCAGATTGTGATTGTTTCTGGTCCTCATCAGTCTCGAAACTCGCATCAGTGTAACCTGATACTGCCAGCTCCTCTTGCCCACCAAAAACTAAAAAGAGATCCTTGGTACGCTTAAAGTACTTTAGGATAGCCTTAACTGCCTTCCAGTGCTCCTCGCCGGGGTCTGACTGGTACCGGCTAGTCATGCTAAGTGCAAATGCAACATCTGGCCTTGTACATAACATAGAATACATGATAGATCCTATAGCTGACGCATATGGGATCTTTTCCATGTTCTCTCTGTCCTGCTTTGTCTGAGGACAATCTTTCTTACCAAGTTTCAACCCATGGCGCATAGGTATGAATCCTTTCTTAGCCCGGTCCATGCTGAATCTTCTAAGAACTTTGTCTATGTACGTTGCCTGACTCAAGCCTAGAAGTCTTTTGGATCTATCTCTGTAGATCCTGATCCCTAAGATCATTTCGGCTTCTCCTAAGTCTTTCATTGCGAAGCATTTACTCAACCACTGCTTCACGCCTTGCAGTGTTGGTATATCGCCTCCAATGAGTAGTATGTCATTGACATACAATATCAGGAAAGTGGATATGCTCCCACTGAATTTCATATACACACAGGGTTCATCAGGATTCTGCATGAAACCATATTCAGTTATGGCTTCATTGAATCTCTGATTCCATGACCTAGATGCTTGCTTCAATCCATAAATGGATCTTTGAAGCTTACATACTCGGTTAGGATACGTCGGATCGATAAAACCCTCTGGTTGTGTCATGTAGACATCCTCCAGTAACTTCCCATTCAGGAAAGCGGTTTTAACATCCATCTGCCATATCTCATAGTTATACCATGTAGCTATGGCCAGTACTATCCTAATGGATTTGAACATAGCAACTGGTGAAAAGGTTTCATCATAGTCAATTCCTTGGATTTGTCTATAACCTTTTGCCACCAGTCGCCCCTTGAAGGTGTTATTGGCTTTTAGTTTGAAACACCACTTGCAGCCAATCGTTTTAACACCCGGAGGTGGATCCACCAAGTTCCACACTTGGTTATCACGCATAGACTGCATTTCAGCCTCCATAGCTTTATGCCATTGATCTGATTGTGGGCTTTCAATAGCCTCTTGATAGGTCTTGGGCTCATCCTGGTCATCGACCATTATGTCCCCATCATCAGTCACGATAAAGCCGTACCTCTCGGGCTGATGACGTGTCCTATCAGACCTTCTAGGTTCCTGTGTAACTGGTTCAGCCTCCTCAATTTCTTGAGGACCTAAATCAGTTACCTGAGCATCCTCAGCATCTGCTGCAGGAGTCGGTGAGTCTTGAATCTCAGCAAGATCAATATTGCTCCCACTGTCTACTTTGGAGAGGAATTCCTTTTCCAAAAAGACTGCAAACCTAGCCACGAATGTTTTATTCTCGGCTGGGTTGTAGAAGTAATAACCCTTAGTTTCCTTAGGGTAACCCACGAACTGGCATTTGATAGATCTAGACTCTAGTTTGCCACATATCAATTTCTTGACATGTGCATCACAGCCCCAAATCTTCATGAAGGAAACGTTGGGCTTTCGGCCCGTCCATAATTCATATGGTGTTCCTTCAACTGCCTTAATCGGTGTATTGTTAATTATATGAGCAGCAGTTTCCAAAGAAAATCCCCAAAAGGAGATAGGGAGAGAAGCTTGACTCATCATTGAGCGGACCATGTCGAGCAGGGTCATATTCCTCCTTTCTGACACTCCATTCCATTGGGGTGTACCAGGAGGAGTGAGTTGGGAAACTATCCCACACTCTCTCAAGAATGAGACAAACTCTTGACTCAAGTATTCGCCCCCTCTATCAGACCGGAGCACTTTTACTTTCTTGCCAAGTTGATTTTCTACTTCATTTTTAAAATCTTTGAATCTCAAAAGAGTTTCAGATTTATGTTTCATCAGATATACATACCCGTATCGGCTATAGTCATCTGTGAAGGTAACAAAGTACAGAAAACCAGATCTAGCACTGGTGCTCATTGGACCGCATACATCTGAGTGTATCAGCTCTAATAGCTTTGTGGCCCTTACACCAGTTTTGGTGAAAGGCGCCTTTGTCATCTTCCCTCTTAAACAAGATTCACACGTGTCATAAGACTGCATGTCAAATGACCCTAGCGCTCCACTAGAGTGAAGCCTAGTTATGCGTTTCTCATTTATGTGGCCAAGACGACAGTGCCAGATATATGTAGGATTCAGTTCATTAGTCTTAATCCTTTTAGCGTTTATGTTATAGATTGATTCAATACGTTTTAGATCAAGGATATACAAACCATTTTCTAGAAATGCAGTTCCATGAACAATATTGCCACGATGTATAGAAATCCTACCACGTCCAATATTAAAATTAAAACCGGAAATATCCAACATAGAAACTGAGATAATGTTCCTGCGCATTGCAGGTACAAAACAACAATCTCTAAGTTCTAAAACTAAACTAGTAGGCATCTCTAAAGTGTAATCTCCGATCTCCAAGGCCTCTACACGAGCACCATTGCCGACTCAAAGATCCACTTCACCAGATCCTAACAACCTCCTATTTCTCAGTCCATGCACATTTTAACAAATGTGAGTACCACATCCAGTGTCTAAACCCAAGATGTAGAAATAGCCAGATTTATCTCAACAACATAAATGCCAGAACCAGAAGCTTTAGCCTTCTGTTTCTCCCTTAGCTTTGGACACACGTTCTTCCAGTGTCCCTTCTCATTACACTCGTGACAGATATTATCTGTCGAGGCCAACCTACCTTTAGGAGCTTCCACCTTCCTTGTCTTTGACTTGGCCTTTTGGGCATTCGCCTTGGACTTGGACTTGGCCTTTCCCTTAGGTATGTTCCCTTTATTTGCTGGTAAGGTAGCAGTCAGTACAGATTCCTTCCACTCGTGTCTACAAACCTTTTGTGAGTTTAGAGGACAGTCAAGGAAATCAGTCCCTGAAAGTTTTTCCTTTTCCAGGAGTGGTCTGAGTGAGTTGTTGCTTGTTGCAGTCATTATTTCTTTTAATGTAACTTGGTGATTTTTATCTACGTGGAAAAATTACATTTGAGTTAGAATAAAGGGCTTAAGCCAAAGATCAAATTAATAATCCATTTTAATTCGTTATTGGTGATATTTATTTGGCTATCTTAACCAAGATCCACAATCCATCAACAATCGACCAAGCTAGGGCTCCGCCACCGACCATTGACAATTTGGTAGGATAAACTATCCAATCCTCCACGAGGACTCTTGGTTTGATGGGCTTTGTGACACTTAGCCCATCTGTGCTTAGGGCCCGCTCTGAGCTAATGCTACCCACGTTGAGTCCAACCACCATACACGTGTTAGCCATACCGAAGTATCCTAACCCTCGACAGCCCACTAATTACTACAGCATACCTGATAGGGCACGTCATACACTGTAGCACTACCTGGGAGGAAGAGGTGTGAATCTGGAAAGCACTTTTAAGCGACTCAATATTTCATTATCCGGATTAATTAAGTGATACGGCTTTAACATATAATTATCGCGGGTGATGATCTGGTGATCGTTGCTACTTATATTTCATGTTATACTAAGCAATTGTATAATCAAAATAAACATAGAGACTCTATGGGCCTTATAATACATCCTAGTGAAACTAGATAAACTATCTAATCTTCACGGGCTTGCTTCAAGTCTCCTTGGGCTCCCACCATGGGCTTGGACCATCTGGGCTTCTTCACGACCAATTACAATTATGAATAGAACCTATTCTAAAATTACATTAATGAAAGAATGGCACTCAGGCCATATTTCCCAAAATAAATTAAATTACAAACCGACTTTAATTTAGGGCCCATAGAACTCTATAACACGTTGCTGCACGGTAAGACATACAAATATAATGCATGATCATGGCATTCCAGAACATCTAATAAAGTTAAGCCGAGTTACTTAGGGTGAAATCGCCAATTTTACCATATGTGACTAAGGCCCATAAAAGCCCAAACGGTTAACATCCATTTAAATACAAAATTACAATTTCGCTCCCACTAAATTTTTAGGGTCGTCACATATCTAAAATTTAGCCCTCCCAATTTAAACCGGTGTCACGGTCTATTGGGCCAATTTCACAAATTAACCATATTCAATTTTATACAAATTATCAATTCGATTAAAATTAAATATGCATGCCAATAAAAAAACGTTTTAATACCAATTAATTTTTATTCAAAACGCGTTTAATAAATTAAACGGTATTAAGGCCCTGATTTTATTAAAATTACCTGAGAAAAATTTAAAGCAAAAATCAGTCCCGTCTAATCCAAAATTAAAACATAATTTTGAATTTTCCGTGTCCGAAACTATTTTTTTTCATTTTTTTTCTGTTTAAGTAAAATTACTATTGTATATATTTTTTTTTAATTTATTATTCTAAAATAATTTCAGAACCAAACACAACAAAAAATATAGACAGAAATAAAATTGAAAACTTCCTAGAACAATTTCTACACGAGGAATTAATAGGAAATTTCAAAACTTGATTTGGAAAAATAATAAAACCAAATCATATTAATTTTTCAATCAATCAAAACGGACTAAACCATGGCTCTGATACCACTGTTAGGGATTAAAGCCAGTTAATCAACTGTAGCGCAGCGGAATTGCGGTTCAAAATTTATTTCTAATCCCTTTAATTTGATCTTTGTCCATTAACCATTGATTGAATAAAACCTTTTGATCCATTTAGGGATATAAACATACCCGGACTGTCTCTTCTAGAGACGGCTGAAGAATCCACAAGGTAGTAAGATCTCCGTAGTCAGGTGCACGAACAGCTATTGAGTCAGAACCGGTGCTAGCCGAAGAACGGAGAAGAACTGGAGAGAAAGAGAACTTTGCCAAAAAAAACCCACTATCTCAATTGTTATGGTTCTGCCGAAAAACATATAGGTTAATTGTGTTAATTAGGTTTAGAGTGTTTTTAATTTATATATATAGTGTATTCCTAAAACTAGTTGGTTTAGGGTTAATTGGTTAATTATAAAAATAATCCAATCCTAACCTAATCACTTAAATAAATACCAATAGTATTTATTTTATGCAATTAGTTATAATTGGATTAAATTTAATTACCCCAATTAAACAAACAACACTCATTAATAAATTGTCGTATTAATTTAATTAATTATTCACCGAATGCAATTTCATTAATTTACAAATTAATTAATTACATTCTGCAAACTAATTAATCAATTGAATACTCAACACTTAAGACCATTAATCAATTACCTTGATACAAAGTATCAATTAATCAATTAATTAACCACCAATTAATTACCTTGATATTTTACTATCAATCAATTAATTAATTTCATCTCTCCAATGTACCGTTCTATAAGTTCTAACTCAGATGTTCGATGTGCATGATCCAATGGGACTGTCCTTAGCTAGCAGTGGGCTCACGGCCCACATACAGTAAGTGGGTTCTAGCAAACCATTACTGTCCCTAACCAAGACAGAGTTTCAGCAGTATAAAGATGCAGAGACCCTGTAGTTATCTCTTAACTTCATTTACTATTTGATATCGATATTATAAACTAGAGGCATGGCGGCTGTCATCCTCTCTGATGTTTATGATATTTCTTGATCTTAAGTAGATTAATGAATCCGATAAGTAAACTACTTATCAGGGTGTGGCCACACACTTATCAATCTCACTTATCAAGTGGCCTATGATATTATCTCACTGTTACATGAGTGGTAATTCCATCACTTCAATATCAATACCAACATGTTCACCTCTTCACCCAATCATACCCGTATTTAGCATCCTGTTACAGACCTGTTAGGCGTATGTCAAAGTGAACCGGATCCCATATTGATATTATAATGAAATCTGGTCTGAAGATAGTTAGAGACCTACTTAAGAAAACTAATGACACAACCACCATGTAGTTTTCTCGGACGGATTGATCCAGTCACATGTATACAACATGTACCCATATTCACAACTGACTTATCAAGTGCTATGGCTAGTATCAATTACTACCATGCAGTCGTCGAATATACAAGTCTGTGGTCCTAATCATTCCCATGATAGAATAGACTTGGGATATGGTTTTACGATTATCAATCAATGGATTCTCTATTCATATTATAGCACAAGATATAAATGAACTAGATTAATGCCTTTATTAATGTAACACAAATAGTGTATCTATGCAAGAATAATCAAAAAGCATAATACAATATACATGAACCAATGCCTAAGAACTAGGGCACACCAACAGTTAGTGGCGATGGCGTCCAAGTTGATGGGGAGAAGGTAAGAGCCATCCGAGAATGGCCCACCCCGAGGAATGTGGGGGATATCAGGAGTTTTCATGGGCTAGCAACATTTTATCGCCGATTCATCAAGAACTTCAGTGCCATAGTGGCCCCATTGACGGAATGTTTGAAGAAGGGAAGGGGGTTCGAGTGGGCGGATGCCCAAGAGAAGAGCTTCGCCCTAATCAAGGAAAAGTTGAGTACATCGTCCGTGCTGGCGTATCCCAATTTTGATAAACTGTTCGAAGTTGAGTGTGATGCCAGTGGAGTTGGGATTGGTGGAGTCTTGATGCAAGAAAAGAGGCCCATTGCATATTTTAGTGAGAAGCTCTGTGAGGCACGGCAAAAGTGGGCCACGTATGATCAAGAGTTCTATGCTGTAGTGAGGGCGTTGAAAGTTTGGGACATTACTTGGTGGGGAAAGAATTCATCCTCTACACTGACCACCAAGCTCTCAAGTACCTGGGAAGTCAGAAGCAACTTCGAAGCTCCATGCATGCCCGGTGGTCCGCCTTCATAGATAAGTTCCCCTATAAGCTTATCCATAAGGCTGGAAAACAGAACAAGGTGGCGGACGCCTTAAGTCGAAGGGTGTCACTAATAAAAACAGTCAACCTGGAGACCAATTGTTTTGAACACATCAGAGGAGAATACTTGGCGGATCCTGACTTTGGTAGTATCTGGGAGAAGTGTCAACACCAGCATGAGGATGGGGCGTATCATCTGATGGATGAGTATCTCATGAGGGGCAACCAACTTTGCTTACCCTGCACTTCCATCCGCGAAAAGGTTGTTCGTGATCTACATGGCGGGTCCCTTGGAGGGCATTTTGGGCGAGACAAGACATATGAAGCAGTGAGTTCTCGTTATTTCTAGCCTAAGATGAGAAGAGATGTTGCCTACTTAGTAGAACGATGCTATATTTGCCAGACCGCCAAGGGACGCACTACAAATGCTGGCTTGCAGCTACCTTTGCCTGTGCCAGAGACCATATGGGAGGATCTGTCTATGGACTTTGTCCTAGGGTTGCCCAGAACTCAGAGAGGCATGGATTCCATCTTTGTTGTGGTTGATCGGTTTTCAAAGATGGCCCAATTCATACATTGTCATAAAACTAATGATGCCTCAGCGACTGCTAAGCTATTCTTCAAAGAGATTGTCAGGCTACATGGCGTACCTAAGAGCATTGTCTCGGATCGTGATACGAAGTTCCTCAGTCACTTTTGGCGAACGTTGTGGGCTCTGTTTGATACGTCTCTGAAGTTTAGTACCACCGCCCACCCTCAAACAGACGGACAGACCGAGGTGGTCAATAGAACTTTGGGAACTTACTGCGCAGCAAATGTAAGAATAAGCCCAGGATGTGGGATGTGGTTTTATCCCAAGCTGAGTTCGCCTACAACGGCTCTGTACATTCGGGAACCGGGAGATCCCCATTTGAGGTAGTATACACAAAGACCCCAAATCACGTCCTTGATATAGCCCATCTTCCTAAAGGAAACGTGACTGCCAACCAGCTGGCTAAGGATTATGTACAGATGCACCAAGAGGTGAGAGAGACTCTTAAGGAGAGAAATCAGAAATTAAAGGCTAAGGCGGATGAGCACCGTAGGGACCTACAGTTTGAAGTTGGGGATGAGGTTATGGTATATTTGGGCAAAGAGAGACTCGCCAACGCCACAAGCAGCAAGCTTCGGCCTAGGAAATACGGGCCATATAAGGTCACCAAGAAGATCAATGCCAATGCCTATCATAAAACATTGCCGAATTGGCTCGGTAAAATATCACCAGCGTTCAACATCCGTGACCTTAGCCCGTGGAAGTCAGATGGTCCTTTGGAGTTCAACAAAGACGAATCAGTGCCGAGATCTTTTAAAGAAGGAGAGAATGATGCGGACATCCTAACTAGCAGCACTGATCACGCGTGCTCTGGCGGATCCTCAGACATCAAACCCACGGAGGTTATACCGAGGAGGGCGGATCCCCAGGACATACGAGCAGGGCGGATCTAGGAGTGCATAAAGAGGCGTATCAACATCTACCCTGAGCGGATCTCTAGGTTTACTTCCTTCCGAAGTAATTCACCAACAACCCTGACAATCCGTACATGTACCATTGTACTGATTGTCAGGGCGTATCACCTATTTTACCCTTTTATGGATAGCCTTATTAAAACCCTAGTAGGGGTAGTCCTTGTCTTTTATTATCATTAGGAGGATGTATTTAAACCCTCATTTTGTAAGGATGAACTAACTTTATCAATCAAAATCATTCTCTTTGAGAACCTAAGGTTTATACCTTGTTTATTGGGATTCACTCCTTCTAGTTTAGCTAGAGAAGAACCTCTTTGTTGGTTTACGATTAAAACCTTCATTTATCGCTTTCAATCTGTATCAGTCTGTATCAAACTAGCACTCATTTAGTAAGCTTTTTGATATATAAAAATTCTTGCTATAGATTAAGTTCTTGTTTCATAGTTTTAAATTTTATTTTACATAGCAAAACTCTATCATCTTGAGAGCTTGTTCGTTGATTCCGGCATTCCGTCAAAGTTTCGTTCCTTCTCCGTTCACCAAGCTCGAAAGCTCCACCTCCAAGTCCTTAGAGACGGCCTTGAGTCTGGTTAGCTAGTTCCGAGGGTGGATTCTTCCCTTTTCACTTGCTAATTAGCTTGTACTCTTCCTATGTACTAGGCTTGGTTGTATTCCATATTTACATTCTCCATATTTATAATTTATGATTCATAATCTCTTTTTCTATATATGTGTTGATGTTTGTTACTTGTTTTGATACTCGTAATTGATTATTGTGTAGGAGAACGTGATTTCCGACGCCATTCGGGCTATCTTTAGGGATTCATATAGGTGTTTCCTTACCGGAAGTGACGCTCTAGAAACCGTAGGAATTGACAAACCACGGAACTTACGGGCCCTAATTTTTTTATCCTGAGCATTGGACACGCCTTGACTAGGAACCACGTAGTCTAAGTACTTCACGGGTCGGTCACACTACACGTAGTCATCATTGCAAGAGTAAATCATCAACCGTATATGTTTTGGGAGTCATTGTTTGTCATATTTATAACTATTCGCCATCCGTATCATTTCGTAGAGTTTTTGTTATATAAATTTGTCTCACCCGAAGTTAGGAGTAGTTTGTAGTTGTTCCCCGAATCAACTCAAAGTATTCACCGCTTAGATAACGTATAAAACCGAGTCGTTTAATACTTGTAGTTATAAATCTCATGGATTCGATACCCGGTCTTAACCGGATTATTACTTGATACGACGGGGTACACTTGCCCCTAAGTAGTAGCGTCTAGTAGAGATAGAGCATTTAGGAAGATCACATCCATAATCGTAACGCACTCATCATAATATATTTCGTTTTAGGGCTCTACCGGACACTCATCAAGTTTTTGGCGCCGTTGCCGGGGATTTATAATTTCTTGCAATATTAGACAAAAACGTTTTATTGTTAGTCTAGGCATTATTTTTGTATAAATTGTTTATATGTACTTTTTATATATACTTTTTACTAACAACATTCTTTCTTGTTTATAATTTAGTTCATTTATTTATTTTATGCACACCCGATCCCGGAGTGATACTCTCGTTCCTATTGATCTTGAAATTGAACGTACTCTTTGTAGGATTCGGAGAGAGAAAATGGCAAACCTCAACAATGAAGCTAACCAACCCGAGGTCAACCAAAGGCCGCCGGTGCAACCCATGAATAACAACCGCAATGGTGGAGGCAACGACATGCACTCAATGATGGAGATTCTTGCTCCGCATCGCCCTCAAAACCGCAACGGAATCATTGCCCCCACAATTCCGGCCGACACATATGAAATAAAGACTAGCATGATCCAACTAATCCAACAACTTGGTCAATTCGAAGGGGAACCCCATGAAAACCCTAACGAACACCTTGATAAATTTCTTATGTGTGCCGAAACTTCTCGGCAAAACGGTGTTCCGGTTGAGGCCATCCAACTAAAGTTGTTTCCTTTCTCTTTGACAGGACAAGCGTTGGAGTGGTTGCACTCGTTGGAGGAGGGGTCGATCACATCATGGGAGGAGCTTGAGAAGGAGTTCCTTTCTTACTACTTCCCGCCTTCCAAAACGGTTAAGTTGAGGAACGATATCACGTCCTTTAGGCAACTCGAATGCGAGGCCCTCCATTCAGCTTGGGCTAGGTTCCGAAAGTTGCTCCGAAACTGTCCCCACCATGACATCCCTAAGCATGATTTGGTAAGTACCTTCTACCATGGTTTAACTCCCACTAATCGTGCAACTGTTGATTCTACCGCAGGTGGGGATTTGTTTCGAAAATCGGCAAGCGAGGCTTACGAGCTCATCCACGAATTAGCTAGGAAAAGTGTCCAATGGCAAGAAGATCGGCTTGCCGGACCCTCGCGACATCAAACTTTTTCCGTAGAAGACGAGGCTCCCAAGATCTCTATGATCGAGATGAATAAAAAGCTAGACACTTAATGGCGTAATTGAGCCTCCAGAATACAGCACAGGTCCTGATGTGCTCATATTGCGATGGTGACCACCATGGTAAGGATTGTCAAGCCGGAAGCCCTTTTGCCGACGATGCCGAGAGCGTAAGTTATGTAGGGGGACAACCGAGGTATAATTCTAATTACAACTCCTTTCATAACTCGAATACTTATCACCACCGTAATAATAATAATAATAACAATGGATGGAGGCCTCAACACCAACACCCGAATTTATCTTACGGAAACAATCAAAAGGTGTTGAAGCCCCCATCCGGATTCCATAATGAGTTCAGGGAGCAAGGTTTGGGCCAATTCCCCAATGCCCAAGGAGGACAAAGTTCTCAACCTCCTAGCAATGCACAAGACTCTATGGTAATTAATCTCCTCAAAGAAATATCTTCCCGTCTTGCTGACAATGAGGCTTTTTGCAGTGATTTAGGACATCAAGTGGCCCAATTAAGTCGCCAACGACAAGAGAGACAACATGAGTTTCTCCCGATTAACACCGTACAAAACCCGAGACCCAAGAACCGGGAGACTGCATAAGCAATAACTCTCCGTAGTGGTAAAGGTTTGGAACCACCGGTTCCAAAGGCGACTCCAACCGCTCCAAAGGTAAGTGATGAACCGGAAGTGGTAAGCAACCCCGGTTCGGATCCGAAACCCACGACTTCCTCGGATAAGAATAAGAATGTGTGTGATCCAATTGGGGCCTACGTACCGAAGCTCCCTTTTCCACAACGACTTAAAAAGGAAAAATTAGACCATCAATATGGCAAGTTTTTGGAAATCTTTAAGAAACTTCACATTAACATCCCACTTGCGGAGGCATTGGAACAAATGCCCACCTATGCGAATTTTCTTAAGGAAATCCTCGCCAAAAAGAGGAAGTTAGAACACAACGAAACGGTAGCGCTTACGGAGGAATGCTCCACGATTATAACGAATAAACTCCCACCTAAACTCAAGGATTTAGGAAGTTTTTCTATCCCATGCACGATTGGTAATGTTGAGTTTAGTAGAGCTTTATGTGATTTAGGTGCTAGTATCAATCTAATGCCTTTGTCTATTTTTAGGAAGCTCGGCTTGGGAGAGCCAAAGCCTACCAATATAACGCTTCAATTGGCCGATAGATCCATTGCCCGGCCAAAAGGAGTTGTGGAGGATGTCTTAGTGAAAGTGGACAAGTTCATTTTCCCCGCTGATTTTGTGGTGCTCGACATGGCGGAAGACGATTCGGTACCGATCCTCCTAGGACGACCATTTCTTGCAACAGGTAGGACTCTCATTGATGTCCACGAAGGTAAGCTCATCCTACGGTTGCAAGACGAAGAGGTAGAGTTTAACGTGTACAACTCCATGAAATTCCCGTCTCATACCATGGAGGATTGCAACTTTTTAAATTCCGTAGACTCTATTGATCTTTTTGTTGAGGATTTTTGTGATAGGTCTTCTGCGGGAACCTTTTCGAAAATAGATGGTAATGAGCATTTGGATGAGGAGCCATTGAACAAGCCATTTGAATACTCCTCCGAGATAGAACAATGTCTGTTGGCAAGGAGTCGGTTTGAGGGTTTGGACCGAGATAGCAAAGCAAAACCAAAGTCATCTCTCGAAGAGCCTCCGACTTTGGAACTTAAACCCTTGCCTCCTAATTTAAAATATGTGTTTTTGCAACCTCCTAATTTCTTACCCGTTGTTATATCTTCACTTTGGACAGAGGAAATGGAGGAAGCATTGATTGCGGTGTTACAAAAACACAAGGGCGCATTTGGATGGACCATTCACGACATTAAAGGGATTAGCCCCACCATTTGCACACACCGCATCTTTATGGAGGACAAAGTCAAACGCTCCGTGCAGCCGCAACGACGACTTAACCCCAACATGAAAGAGGTAGTGAAGGCCAAGGTAATCAAACTCATCGACACAGGTATAATCTTTCCTATCTCCGATAGCCCATGGGTTAGTCCGGTCCAATGCGTCCCCAAAAAGGGGGGCACTACGGTGATGGAAAATGATCAAGGGGAATTAATTCCCACACGAAAAATAACGGGGGTGGCGAGTATGCATTGATTATAGGAAACTTAATGAAGCCACCCGAAAAGATCATTTTCCCTTGCCGTTCATTGACCAAATGTTGGAAAGAATGGCGGGACATAAATTCTTTTGTACCCTCGATGGCCTATCCGGCTATATGCAAATCCCCGTTGATCCTTCGGATCAAGAAAAGACGACATTTACTTGTCCGTATGGGACATTTGCATATAGGAGAATTCCGTTTGGGCTTTGTAACACCCCCGCCACCTTTCAACGGTGCATGACGGCTATATTCTCCGAGATGATTGAGGATTTCATGGAAGTTTTCATGGACGATTTTTCTGTTTTTGGGTCGTTGTGAAATTTGTTTAAGCAATCTTGATAAAGTCCTTCAACATTGCGAGGACACTAACCTAGCTCTTAGTTGGGAAAAGTGTCAGTTTATGGTTCAAGATTGTATCGTCTTAGGACACAAGGTGTCTAGGGAGGGAATCGCGGTCGATCCGGCCAAGATTGAGGTGATTGAGAAATTGCCTCCTCTAATTAATGTTAAAGGGATTCGGAGTTTCTTGGGTCATGCAGGGTTTTATAGGTGATTCATTAAAGATTTCTCTAAAATAGCGACCCCCCTGACCCAACTCCTCTTAAAGGATGCAGAATTTAGTTTTTCATCCGAGTGTTTGCTTACATTTAACACGCTAAAGGAAAAGCTAATTAATGCACCCATCATGGTGAAACCCGATTGGAGTCTTCCCTTTGAACTTATGTGTGATGCGAGTGATTTGGCTGTAGGTGCTTGTTTGGGCCAACAGGTGGATAAAATTTTCCGACCCATTTTTTATGCGAGCAAAACGCTCAACGAAGCCCAACAAAACTGTTCCATTACGGAAAAAGAGATGCTTGCTGTAGTTTTTGCTTTCGATAAATTTAGATCATATCTCGTGTTATCCAAAATTATCGTATACACTGACCACGCAGCTCTCAAGTACCTAATAACTAAGCAGGATGCCAAACCACGGTTGATACGTTGGATTCTACTCCTACAAGAATTCGACATCGAAATCAGGGATAAAAAAGGAGATGAGAATGTCGTAGCCGACCATCTTTCCCGGTTAAAAAGCGAGCAAGCCACACCTCCGGAAGTTGTGGAGATCAAGGAGACCTTCCTCGACGAAACTCTCTATGCGGTAACACCTTTACCTTGGTATGCCGATATGGCGAACTACAAAGCCGGTAATATTCTTCCCCCGCATCTTACTTACGAGCAACGTAGGAAGTTCTTTCACGACGCTAAGAACTATTTTTGGGAAGAACCCTACTTGTTTAAATCTTGTGCTGATAATATCATTCGTAGGTGCATACCGGAAGAAGAGGTAAATCATGTGATGCACATGTGTCACACCCAAGAGCCGGGGGGCCACTTCGGCCCTAGTCGGACTATGGCAAAGGTTCTATAATGTGGCTTTTATTGGCCTACCTTGTCCAAGGATTCCCAAGACTTCGTCAAATCATGTGACGCTTGTCAACGGAGCGGGAACATCTCCCGTAAACATGAAATGCTCCAACAAGGGATCCTAGTTTGCGAACTTTTTGATGTTTGGGGGATAGACTTTATGGAACCTTTCCCTAAGTCGCATAACAATTCCTACATTCTCGTGGCGGTTGACTATGTCTCCAAATGGGTGGAGGCCGTTGCCTTACCTTCAAACGACTCTAAGGTAGTAGGGAATTTTATAAAGAAAAACATCTTTACTCGGTTTGGAACCCCTCGAGCTATCATTAGCGACAGAGGTTCCCATTTTTGCAATCGCCAATTCGACCAACTCTTACATAAATACGGGGTTGCACACCGAGTCTCCACGCCCTACCATCCGCAAACTAGTGGACAGGTCGAGGTTTCTAACCTCGAACTAAAACGTATCTTGAAAAAAACGGTTAGTGCCTCTAGGAAAGACTGGAGCCTAAAGCACGATGAAGCTCTTTGGGCCTACCGCACGACGTTTAAAACCCCTATCGGGATGTCTCCTTATCGTTTAGTTTTCGGGAAATCGTGTAATTTACCGCTGGAATTGGAACATAAGGCCTATTTGTTGAAACACATTTCCACATGATTTTGATTTGACAAAATTATTTAAGTGATGATAAAAATATTCTAACACATTAAATTTAAATGCTTTGATTTATTACACTAATGTGTTTGTTCAATGTTGAGTTTAATTGTTTATAAGACATTGAGATTAAAAAGCCCAAAGGCCCATAAAGTGGAAGTCAAGCCCAAATTAACACATCAAGACCATTCAGCTCAAGAGTTCAAAACGAAGCCGTATCAAGTAAAACGACGACTCATCAAGAGAAGGATCGAGAAGACTTCGTGGCAAAAGCTTCAAGTGGAAGCTGCTGAGTTGGATGACAATGCAGTCTGGACAACGGCAGACAATGTTGAACTTCCAGACAAAGTATTTCTACTTTGGGAAAAGTTCAGAAGGCGCATGAAGCTGTCTTGTGGACTTTTCCTTAAATGTCGAAATATTCTGCCGAAGACTGACGAAGACAGAAGATGCATGAATCCTTTTGGCCAACGACGCTGAGCACGCCCAGAGTGACAACGACAGGAAGCTGTTTCCCTCCAACGGTTATTTCAAAATTCGAAATAACCAGGTGCCTCAAGTGTCACTATATAAAGGCCATCAATTTGCTTCAATCGATGCAGATCTTCAATTAGTCGAAACGCTGACCAAATTCATACTTGAAGTTTCTGTGAGAAAAGCAAAGCAAATACCTTACACCAATTTCCATATTATTGTGTAAAAGTCTAGAGTGATTTTCAATCATCTAAAGTGTCTTAGCAATTGTTGTTTAGGGCAAACACTTTATCATTTCTAGAAGAATAGAAAGGAGAGGCTGAGTACTCGGTTATAGTACTCAACATAGATATAGGAGTGATTAGAGGTATAGAGGAAGGTACTCTTGTTATACTCAGCTTCTATCTGTAAAAGGTTTCGTGCTCTACCTTTAAAGAGCTCAGTAGAGAATTCAAAAAGCTCGAAATGAGTTCCGGGGACTGGACGTAGGCGGAAAGGCCGAACCAGGATAAGTCTGCTGAGTAATATATTCTCGAAATGAGTTCCGGGGACTGGACGTAGGCGGAAAGGCCGAACCAGGATAAGTCTGCTGAGTAATATATTTCTAACCCTTAAACTCCTTTAATATATATTGCTTGCTATAAAACTGACTAAGTAAAGAACTCACGCTGAGTTAAGTCTACTAAGGAGCTGAGTTCAGGAATAGACTCTAAGTGCTATTTCCTGACTCAAGTAAAGAAGTAGACTTAGTCACAAGTTGACTAAGCTTGTGTCTTGAATCTACTTAGTGACGCTGTGTAAACCTTTTCATTAGAAAAGAAGTCAGCCTCAACGGACAAATTTTTAAATAGTTCCTATCCCCCCCTTGGAACTAACTTGTCACGTTATAAGGGACCAACAAGTGGTATCAGAGCTTAAAAGCTCACTGTGCAAGGTTTAACTACCTTGAGCTGATCCCCACTATGGCTGAGAATAGCACTCGGTTTCTCCCAGGAAATCTGACAACTCAGATTTTGCCTGAGGGTCTGTCCATAACTCGGCCTCCTCTATTCTTCGGGTCTAACTATACCTTTTGGAAGAATAGAATGAAAAATTTCATTCAGGCAACAAATATGAGTGCATGGCTATCTATAGTCCAAGGCCCATTTGTTCTTGTTGAAACTATTGATGGCCAAACGGTTGTCAAAGCTGAGACTAAATGGACAGAGGATGATCTCAAGAAGCTACAAAATCATGCTTCGGCTATAAACATGCTTCACTGTGCTTTAGATGCTGCAAAATACAACAAGATTTCAGGTTGTGAGTCAGCGCAGGAGATCTGGAAGAAGCTGGAGGTCACCTACGAAGGAACCAACAAGGTGAAGGAATCCAAGGTCAACCAGCACATGAGGTTGTACGAACTGTTTGAAATGAATGATGATGAAGGAATCTCTGACATGAATGCAAGGTTCACAAACATCATCAACGAGCTCAAGAGACTTGGAAAGATCTTCACTGAGGAAGAGCAAGTCAAGAAGATTCTTAGGAGTCTTCCTAAAAGCTGGCAAGCAAAGAAAACTGTTGTTGAGGAAGCTCAAGACTTAACCACCTACAAGTATGATGAACTCATTGGCTCGCTGCTGACCCACAAGATATCAATGAAGAACTTCGAGGTGAAGGAGAAGTCTGAAGACAAGAAGCAAAAGTCTCTTGTCATGAAAGCTGACTCCACTGATGGGAGCTCAACAGACGGTGAAGAAATGGCTATGTTCACTAGAAAGATGAAAAGGCTGTTCAGAAAGAATGACAAATATTCTAAGAAGCCTTACAAGAAGTTTGATAAGTACAAAGTCGAGTCCAGCGACAGCAAGTACAAGAAGGACAGCTCAAAGCCCATTACATGCTTTGAATATCATCAAACTGGCCATATCAAGTCAAGCTGTCCCACGTCGAGGAAAGAAAGAAAGAACAGCAAGAAGGCAATGGTGGAAACTTGGAGCGACAGTGATGAGTCTTCATCATCAGAAGCTGATGCCATTGAGTCAGCAAAGATTTGTTTCATGGCTGACGAACTTGCTGAGCCATGTGTTTCTGAGCATGCTGACCCCTCCATTGCATCTGACGATGAGGAACACTCAACTGAGGTATTATCACTACCCCTGCTCAGAAATGAAATGGTTAATGCCCTGAGTGACCTCTACACACTTGTCAAAAAGTGTAATAAAAAGGTTAGAGCACTGAGCAGGCGATGTGACGAGGTTGAGGAGGTCAAACTGAGTGACCTTCGATATCTTCTCCAGGACAACTCAACTTTGCATAGTAATATAGAAATTATGCAAAAGTTTGTCTCTGAGGTCCAATCAGATTCTAAAAAACTGAGAAAGGATGTCACATCAATTCAGAACCAACTTAAGGTTCCGAATAAAATAAATATTCATCTGAACACTGAGTACCGAAGTACTAGTCAGCAGAGATGGAATCCTCAGCGGAATGTCCAGTGTGACTTCTGTGGGAAGAAAGGACACACCATAAAGGTGTGCTGGCATGCTCAGCACTGGGGTGTTGACCAGTCAGTGAGACATCCTAAACGGAAGGTCAGTTGTGACTTCTGTGGAAAGAATGGACATAGTATCCAAGTATGTCGTCATAAAATGAAATATGATGCTTTACCTGTTGAACCTAACAAGCAAGGACCCAAAAAGAATTGGGTACCTAAAAGCAACTAGCTATATTGCAGGTAAGCCTGAGATGTGCTGAGAAGTCAAAGATGTGGTAAATTGACAGCGCATGCTCGAGGCATATGACTGGTGATGAAACTCAGTTCATCACGTTTGTGCGTAAACGAGGAGGAAGTGTAAGTTTTGGAGACAACAAGAAGGGTAAGATAGTAGGGTCAGGAACCATTGGTGGTAATCCTACTATTGAGTCAGTCTCCCTAGTCAGCGGACTCAGTGTAGCTCAGCTATGTGACAATGGGAGAAAAGTTATATTTGATGACAATGGATGTAAAATATTTGAGGGTAAAACAAATGAGTTAATTTTAACTGCCCCTCGTATTGATAATGTCTTTATGCTGAACTTAGAAAAGAAGTTTTCAAAAACTGTATGCTTAGTGTCAAAGGAAGAAAATTCCTGGCTATGGCACAGGAGACTTGGTCATGTAAGCATGGACCTCCTGGCCAAATTAGCAAGAAAGCAATTGGTTGAAGGACTGGCAGAACTTAAGTTTGAAAAAGATCAATTATGCCACGCTTGCCAAGCTGGAAAACAAACCAAACAATCTTTTCATAGTAAAAATATTGTCTCAACTAAGCGTCCATTAGAGTTGCTACACTTGGATCTCTTCGGTCCAGTCCAGCCGCTGAGCTTGGGTGGAAGAAGATTTTCCTTGGTCATTGTAGATGACTTTTCTCGGTACACTTGGATCATCTTGCTGAGTAGCAAGGATGAGACCTTTGAGACATTTTCAAATTTAGTAAGAAAACTTGAAAATGATAAAGACCTTAAGTTAGCTCACATCCGAAGTGATAATGGTAGAGAATTCAAGAACCAACAGTTTGTTGAATTCTGTGAAACCAACGGCATTGACCATAATTTTTCTGCTCCTAGAACGCCTCAACAAAATGGGGTTGTTGAAAGGAAAAACAGAACCTTGGTTGAAATAGCCAGGACAATGTTGAGTGAGCATAGGCTTCCAAAGTACTTTTGGGGAGAAGTTGTTAACACAGCGTGCTACATTCTTAATAGGGCTCTAGTTAGACCTATACTAAAGAAGACCCCCTACGAACTTTGGAAAGGACGAAAGCCCAACATTGGATACTTTCGTGCCTTTGGTTGTAAATGCTTTATCTTGAATACTAAAGCCAGCCTAGCTAAGTTTGACTCAAAAGCTGATGAGGCTATCTTTTTAGGCTACTCAACAAACAACAAACCATACAGAGTTTTCAATAAACGAACTCAAGTCTTAGAAGAGTCAGTACATGTTGAGTTCGATGAAACTAACCCTGCAGGAAGATACCAGCCGCTGACCAAGGGGGTAAACTACACCAATGGTACCTGAACTTTACATAGTTTACACTTTGGTACCTAGATTACATTTTGTCCCAAAAATATACCTGAAGTAATGATGACCAGACAATTTAGTATATTTTTACCGGTTATGACCGGTCAACGCGAGTTTCATGAGTTAATTACATTAATGGTACCCGAACTTTACCATAATTCACATTTCGATACCTGGATTTTATTTTATCCTAAAAACATAACACAAGTAAAGGTGACTGAAAGGTTTAGTTCATTTGATCGGTTAGTGACCGGGTAACATGAACTAAACATTGGAACTCACCATACACTCAATTAACATAAAATTATAATATTGTCATTTATGAGCTAAATGACAGTATTATAATTTTATGTTAATTGAGTGTATGATTGGTCTCAATTTTTAATTTAAAATGGTCAAACTCGGGTTGATCAATCACTGATCGGTCAAATATGCTAAAATATTGAGTCATCTTTACTTGAAGTGTATTTTTTGGACAAAATGAAATCTAGGTACCAAAATGTGAATTCGGGTAAAGTTCAGGTACCATTAGTGTAATTTACTCGTCAAAATCGCATTGACCAGCCATTAACTGGTAAAATATACTTAATTGTCTGGTCATCTTTACTTCGGGTATATTTTTGAGACAAAATGTAATCTAGGTACCAAAGTGTGAATTAGGGTAAAGTTCAGGTACCATTGGTGTAATTTACTCCTGACCGAGGATGATCCACACTCAGCACCCGCTGACCAAGAAACTGCCACTGAGTCATTTCCTCAAGGTCTGACCAAAGGTAAAAGTGAAACTCAAATTACTTTCACTGACCAATCTACACCTGCAGAGATTGTTGAAACACAACCAGCGCAAGACATCAATCTACCAAAGGAGATTAGGATACCAAGAGGTCACTCAGAAAGTGCCATTCTTGATGCCGCTAAGAATACCCTGATGATGAGGAATCAACTCAGGAGATACCTCAGCAACGTAGCATTCGTCTCTATCCAAGAGCTAAAGAATTTCTCTGAAGCTGAGTATGATGAATTCTGGATGAATGCAATGCAAGAAGAACTTGATCAGTTCAGACGAAATGAAGTATGGGATCTAGTGCCAAAACCAAGAAGCCAGAAGACCATAGGAACAAGATGGGTCTTCCGAACAAGCTGGATGAATAAGGGAATGTGGTCAGAAACAAAGCAAGACTTGTAGCTCAGGGCTACAGTCAGCAAGAAGGTATTGACTACGGTGAGACCTTTGCCCCAGTGGCAAGGCTATTAGAATTTTATGTGCATATGAAAGCTATATGAACTTTAAACTGTTTCAAATGGATGTTAAGAGTGCATTCCTTAATGGAGTTGTAAACGAGGAAGTTTATGTTAATCAGCCTCCAGGGTTTGAGGATCCTAAATTCCCAAACCACGTTTATAAGCTCAAAAAGGCTCTGTATGGCCTCAAGCAAGCACCACGTGCTTGGTATGAGAGGCTGACCAGTTTCCTACTGACTAGAAATTATGTCAGAGGTAAAGCTGATACAACCTTATTCATTAAGAGGAAGGGTAAAGATACCCTGCTGGCTCAAATATATGTTGATGACATTATTTTTGGTGCCACTAACGAGTCAATGTGCAAGGAATTTAGTAAGCAGATGCAGACTGAGTTTGAAATGTCAATGATGGGAGAACTCAATTTCTTCCTTGGACTTCAAATCAAACAAGGGAAAAATGGCATCTTCATCAGTCAAACTAAGTATGCTAAGGAGATATTGAAGAAGTATGAACTTGAAAATTGTAAGTCAATATCTACCCCAATGGGCACTGACACTGTCCTCTGCGCGGATGAGAATAGTAAGTCAGTAGACAGCAGATTGTACCGAGGTATGATTGGTTCTCTACTTTACTTAACTGCTAGTAGGCCGGACATTCAGTTCTCGGTATGTTATTGTGCTAGATATCAATCTAACCCTAAGTAATCTCATTACATAGCTGTAAAAAGAATCCTTAGATATTTGCAAGGCTCAGTGAATGCAGGTTTGTGGTATCCCAATACTCATGACTTCACACTCATTGGATACACTGACGCTGACTACGGATGAGACAAGCTTGAATGAAAAAGCACCTCAGGAGGATGCCACTTCCTTGGGAGCTGTCTTGTGTCCTGGTTCAGCAAGAAGCAGGCGTCAATAGCCCTGTCAACCACTGAAACTGAGTACGTTGCTGCTGGAAGCTGTGTTGCTCAAGTCCTATGGATTAAGCAACAGCTTGAAGATTATGGCGTTCAGACCAAAACAATTAAAGTCAAATGTGACAACAAAAGTGTCATTGACTTATCAAAGAACCCAATCCAGCACAGCAGGATGAAGCATGTCAGCATAAGACATCACTTCATCAGAGATCACGTACTCAAGGGAGAGATCAAGCTGACCTATGTCCCAACAGATGAGCAGCTTGCTGATATCTTCACAAAGCCACTGGCTCGTGAGCAATTCAACATACTTAGAGAAGCCATTGGTATGTTTAATCCTCTTCAATAAATTCCAAGTATAGTATGCATGCTGAGTGAATTACCATGCTGAATGATTTATGCTATTACATGCTGTGTGTTTATCTTAAGCTGAGCAACTAAGCATAAGAATTATTCCTTTGCATAACAATGACCACTCATAATTTTAAACGCTTGAAATTCTTAACACTGAGTAAAGAGCCGTTGCAAACTTTAATGCAAAGCACGCAAATTAAATAGCCACCTAGGATGACGTATAGGCTATAATTAGAAAATACACGCGCCGTATGTGTCATAAATGCCAGAATCTTTGTCGATTGAGAATCTCGAGGTAAAACGGACAACCCAACGCCTTGGATTAACTCAACATCTCTATAAATAGTGGATGAATTCCCACTTTTATTTCTTTACGCTTAGAAATCTTTGGCATTCATACTCTCTCTCTAAAAATTCCCAAACTTCCCAAAACTTCTCTGAGAATAGGACAAGAGTTTCTCTAAACATCTCCGGTGCCGGTCTCTCCCATAACCGCTCCGATGACAATCCCACTTCTCCTACTCAGCGTGACCACGCTGGAGTTACTACGCCGAGCAAGAAAGCTCAAGCTGCCCAAGCCACCTCTTCCAAAGGGAAACAACAGCAAAAGGACAAGGGCAAGAAAGTAGCAGAACGCACCTACACTCAGGTCTTCGAGAGTGTGAGGGGGTTTAAGATTGATTACTCACGATGGTTCTCACAGGGATTCATGGATGCCGAGCAACCTTTTTGTGAGTGGATCAAGAACAATGGTTGGACCGAGCTGTTCTCAGTTCGCGATGCTACTTACCCTGAGCTGGTAAAAGAATTCTATGCCAACCTAAAGGTCGCCGATGATGACCGGAACTACCTAGCTTCTCATGTTCGAGGAAAGGACATCTTCATCAACCC
Organism: Euphorbia lathyris; assembly: GCF_963576675.1. NCBI lineage: Eukaryota > Viridiplantae > Streptophyta > Magnoliopsida > Malpighiales > Euphorbiaceae > Euphorbia > Euphorbia lathyris. The sequence goes on along the minus strand of NC_088913.1, from coordinate 33,518,628 downwards.
TGCATATCTTGCCTCACTATTCAAGCTGAAAAACGAAGGAGCTATACTTCGTAAATCTGGTGACCATGAGAAAACCGACTACGTTCAGACCTTCTGTAAACCTGAGGGTCATGTAGGTGAAATCTCGAGCACTTCCATGGGTCAGCATCAAAAGATGGCCCATTACATACTGACCAATTTCCTTTTCCCTAAAATCAACTGCACCAACTCAGCAACCAACTTTGAGCAGTGTTTTATATGGCACATGCTGACCTACACACCGATAAACATGCCCGTATTCATAATCGGTGGGTTTCTACGAAGTACAAGAACCCTTAGGTTAGGCTCTTTTATCACCCAAATCCTCAAGGATCACAATGTGGACATGGTTGCGGAAATCAACACTCGAGGAACAGAGATTACAGCTGGTGCCCTATTCGGTTTGGCACATGATCTACCTATTGTGCCGAAGAAAGGAAAAGGGGAAGCTGTCCAGAACGCTGAGGGGGCGGTGACACGAAAGGGAAGAACTCAAAGAAAGAGGAAGGCTGTCCAGAGCACCTCTAAAGCTGTTGCTTCTGCCCCAAAGAAGCTTAAATTTGTATGCGGAGGAACTAAGCCTCAGATACAACAAGGACATGGTGGATCTAGGTCAGCTGAGAAAAGACCTAGGCAAGCTGAGCCTGAGACAGAAGAAAGAGAGGTTGATGACCAACCATTAAGGAAGAGGAAGAAGCAGCTCAATTTTGAGTTAAGACCTATCGATGCACTACCAACTAATGTCGTCGTTCCTCCTAACTCACACTATGTACAAAGTCAAGATGTTGACGCTGAGCAATAGTTAGATGATCAGGAAGAACAAGACCAACTGGGTGGTCAGTTTGTCGAGGAAGCACTAGAGGAATAGTTTGAGGAAGAAGAACTGGATGATGAGTCTGAAGAAGAAGAAAGTGGTCAGGATGACACTGACGAAACAGCTAATGATGAGCACCTTGAACCAATAAACACTGAGTTGGTTGACGAAGAAGAAACTGAGCACACAGCAAATGCTCCCGCTGTTCAAAGGGAAGCTTCACCCACTGACTCCATTGAGTCCATTCCTTGTCACCCTACTCCTCCAAAGCTAAAGAGACTGAGGAAGAAGAAGGCTTTTCGAGCACCCGTCATTGACCTCATAGGCGACTCACCGCTAAGGGATGAGATCTCTGACCTTACAGATGTACATCTTTGGTACTTCTCAATCCCTCCTGAGTCTCAACCAGAGCAGCAAGAAAATCAAGCCTCTGTTTCTCAGCCAAAGGAACATGCCGACTTAAATACTTCCGCCAAAGAAAGTAATGCCGAGCAAGTGCTCGAAGATTCCGCTCCTCAACATGTTGAGCAAGCTAAGGAATTACCTGCTCAGTCGAACACTGAACTTACTCAGCTTCCCCAATCCAGTCAGCTCCAGCCTGACCCTGAGCAAGTAACACTTTCTGCCGATCCTCCACTTCCACAACTCAATGTGCAGAATCAAATCCAGTACGTTTCTACTGACAATCCAAATTCCAGGCCAGCCGCTGACAATGCTGGGCCTTCTAATGATGAGCAGAACCAAACACCGCCTTTATTCGGTTCTACTCCTCCTCTAGCATCTAGGTCACCCAATGATGGATCCTTAAGCTATTTGAATGCCTCTGAGTCTGGTCGAAGAATCATTGACTCAGCTCAAGCTCTTATCCAGGACCTTCATCAAACCAGTACCAATGCTGCTGGGTCTACTAATGTTGAGACAACTCCACTTTCGTCTGTCACTCAACTTCTAACTGAGATCAAAGGTCTGAAGGATCTTCTGAGTGTCATGACTTCATTGCAATCTCAACAGCCCAGGCAGGACTCTATAACAAAGCTGGCCGAACTCCAGCTGACCATGGTAAACCACATGAACTCACTACAAGGGTAGATTCATCAATTCTCAGCTGCGAACTCAACATATGCCACTTCTGCCGAAGTCCATCATCTCTTCAGCCAGCTTCATACTGAGCAAGAGAAAACAAATCACCAGCTTTCGACCTCCTCCCAATGCTCCATTGAGAAAATTAGCGAGGCTGTGCGTCTGCTGAACTTAAATAGGCAAGAGATGGCAACTGACGAGCTTAAAACCAACGAGATTCTGAAGTATTCTCGAGTGACTTTCAACCATGTGCGCCAAATCAACGGTCAGCGTGAGTATTATGATTCATCTTTGCTAAAAATGTTTCATCAAGCTTTTGCAATGCTCACCGAAACCATACACTGGGTTGGCAAGTCTCAAGCCGCTGTTTTGAGTATGCTGAGTGCTGCATCTATCGGTATTCCTCGAGCTATTGTGGATGACGGTGTCCCAATCTTTGATGGAATGAATGAAAGCACAAGAAGGCTAAAGGCATTTTCTAAATGCTTAACTCAAGCTGCCATTGAAGAAACCTTCATTGCCAAAACCGATGCTGGCAAAACTGGGGAGAAAGAACAAGCCCCAAGAACTCAGCGAACTGAAGAAGCTTCAGTTAGTCAACAGACAGTCAAGAGTAAAGGCAAAGCTACTACAGAACATGCTGTTCAAATTAATTACAAGAAGAAATAGCTTCACTTGCACTGACTAGAATAGCTAGCCTTTTGAACCTTCATATCTGTATTCTGTTTGTGAACTTTGTTGTGCTGACTTTAAATTTAAAACAAAGTATATGCATCTCTTTCATACTGTCTACTCTTATGCGATGCATACTTAAGTGATTGTTATAACTTGTTAAAACGCATCTTCATTAAATCAACTGTGCTACACTGTCTATATTGATTAATGATATGTCTGCTGTGTTGATCAAATATGTTGACTACTTCTTATATGTCCACTTAAGAAAAACTCATTGAACAAAGCTTACTCAGTGATAGCGCGACGCCTAGTGGTAGAGTTTCTATGACGAAATATATATATTATGAGTGCGGACTCTATATATGTGGATGTGATTTTTATAAATTGCTCTTAACTCTACTAGACGCTATGACTACTTAGGGGCAAGTGTACCCCGTCGTATCAAGTAATAATCCGGTTAAGACCGGGTATCGAATCCACGGCATTTATAATTACAACTATTAGACGACTCGGTTCCGTATGTTATTTAAGCGGCGATTACTTTGGGGTAAAGTAAGACACAACTACACACTATCCCTAACTATTGGCGACTCAGATTTGTGTAGCTAAAACCCTATGAAGTGGGATGAATATCGATAAGTTATAACCACGATAAATAACGACTCTAAATGTATACGGATAATAGTTTACTCTTGCAAAGATGACTAAGTGTAGTAGGACCGACCCTTGAAGCACTTTAGACTACGTGATTCCTAGTTAAGGCATGTCTAATGCGGGGGAATTAGAAACTAGGGCCCGTAAGTTCCGTGGCTTGTCAATTCCTACGGTTTCCGGTTTGTCACTTCCGGTAGGGCAACACCTATATAACTCCCTAAGGATAGCCCGAATGGCGTCGGAAACCGTGTTCTCCTACACAATAATCAATTATCAATATCAAAACAAGTAGCAAACACTAACACGTAAGGGAAAATAGAGATTATAAATCATGACATTATAAATATGAAATGTATATAAATGGAATACAACCAAGCCTAGTACATAGGAAGAGTACAAGCTAATTAGCACGTAAAAGGGGAGAATCCGCCCTTGAAACTAACTAACCGGACTCAAAGCCGTCTCCTAGGTCGTGGAGGTGGAACTCTTGAGCTTGGTGACAAATGGTGGAGCGGAGCTTCGATGAAATGTCGGAACAACCGAACAAGCTCTCGAGGTGGAGAGTTTAGCTACAAAAACTGAATCTATACTACAACAATAATCAAAACAAGTATAGTTTGCTCTCTAGTGTGTAATTGTTTCTTGGTGTCAAATGAAGTTCAAGAGCTTCCTATTTATAGACATCAAGCAAGGGCAATATTGTAACTTCACAAAGTACAAGTATGGAGCAACATTATTTGGTGCAGAAATCCCATGATACGCCCCGCGTGAGGTGGTCTACGCCCCACGTAAGTGCCCATTCCGTCAAAAATCTCCTGCATGTGGACCAATTCCGTGTCTTGTTGTCTCAAGCATGCCCTGCGTAGCTAAAGTACGCCCCACGTGTTTGAGTCTCTGAAGTTTTATTGCTTAAATTGGAGCTTTTACGCCGTGCGTAGCTGAAGTACGCCCCGCGTAAAAGAGTCTCTGAGTTTTTATCATTGAGGAATTGCCTGGTACGCCTCGCGTGTATGGTTATACGCCCCGCGTACGAAGAGTTGACTCAGGGAGACAGTGCAGTTTGACTTTCAGGATTAGGCCAATTATTTCCAACATGTGTCATACGCCCCGCGTAGGGTGGCATACACCCCGCGTATGCTGAGTCAATTCCACATGGCGCCTGCGGATAAGGCAATTATTGCTGACGACATGTTTCACGCCCCGCGTAAAGGATGATACGCCCCACGTATTTGAGTAGCTTTTTGCTCCTTGTTCGTACCTAAAATACAAATCTTGCGAGCCGAGTTAGCTTGACGTTTTTATTTCCTAAACTAATCAAAAGCGCGGAAAATTTACTGAAAGTACGAGATTTATTTTTATTTCTTTATTTTATCAAAACACTTTATTTTTGTAATTAAACTTATTTATTTTATCCAAAATCAACCCGTAAATCATGCTAAAAGATAGGGGTAAAATACCCCTATCAAACCTCCTCGGACTTTAAAGTTTTACTTGTCCTCGAGTAAAAGAAATCGAAAGACAATGGATTGAGAAAATTAAGAAACAAACCGAATGTTGGTTTTGCCAAGTGCGTGATTTCAAAGTTATGGTTTTATGCAAAGGTTTCAGTAAGTACCTACGCAAACAATTGAGTACGAAACTTGTTTGAAACCTCCATGATCAAGATTAATAGGCAATATTAACGGGGGTTGATTATCTTTTGAGAACCCGATAGTACCTCACCAAGGGATTTCGCTCTTACGCTCAATTTTTAGGTGGGTCGGTGTTTTAGCACTCTTCTTTGCACTTACTCGGGATCATCTTGAATTTGCATTTTCATCCGGGTTTTTCCTCCTAAAATATGGTTAGGCAATATTAAAAATGAACCCGGAGGGGGGTTGTAATGTGGGTGGCTTCTTTAGTGGTTAGTTTAAAGAAACTCGAGTTCGAAAATACCGTTTTGTGTTTGCACCGTGTTTTTGTTTATTTCGGCCTTGGCGATTTTTACAAAATATACTTCAAAATTGCTCGGGTGGAGCTTGAGAATGCCTTTTTATTTTTATCGTATCCTTTGTTTTGATAGAGGCACAAAAACAATATTTTGAAGGCTTATGGTGCTCGTTTGTTAAGGCCGTGACTTTTTCCGAGTGATTTGGGTGCAAATTGGTTTTGTCGGTATTCGAACAAGAGGAAAAAGGGTTAAATGTTAAAAGGGTATTAACAAAAAAAGCTAGTTAATAGGCTCGAAGGGGTTTCCTAATGTTTGATGAAAACAAGAAAAATAATTTAAGAAAAATTAGCCTAAATGGGTTCGGTTTATCATCTATTGCCTTTTTACCAAAAATAAGTGTACTTAACCCGGTATTGGATGCAGATTCTATGAGTCGAGTGAAGTCAAAGCTCTCGAAAAAATTGTGAAGGAATTAGAGTTCTCGTATGAACTCCTTTAGGCTCAAAAAAATACCTCACAAAGATTCGGGTTTAAATTGTGTACTATCAAGTCTTCGCTAAATTCTCAACTATCCCGTTTTATTGCCTTTTCAAAATTCATTATGGAGATAACATTAGGGTTAAGACTCAATGCCTTAGTTTAGTACTAACTTAAGCTTTGCACAAATTCCCTAACTATTTTGATTTCAATTCATTTAACACTTTGATTTACATATTGGTAAAAACAAACATTTAAACGAATTTTTTTCATTCGATAATCAAAACAGAAAACTATTAATTTCTGAAACATATATATACATTTAATACAAAACGATTTTAAACCATTTAAAATCAAGTGGGTATCGGGCCGGGCCCGAGAGCGGGCTGCTGCCGATTGGCAGCAGCCCTTAGGGCACGCGGGACGCTGCTGCCTTGCGGCAGCGGCGCCCCTGCGCCGCACGCGGCAACTGCCGCGAGGCAGCAGCCGCGCGACAGCGGCCAGTCACGCCGCGAGGCGCGACTCGGCTGCTGTCGTTATATATAAATTTTTTTTATTAAATATATATATATATATATATGTATATATATCAGTTCTAAAACAATTTTAAAACGATTTTCAGAAATAGGAAAAACTACAATAGATTTCCGTTTTATCATTTAGAATTAATAAAACTAATTTTATCAATCTAACTATAAAACTAATAGATTTTGTTATAATGATTATCAACCAAAATAATTAGGAACATAAGCATAATCAGTTTTAATTAACAATTAATCAAAACTTTATTTATCTTTAGAATTAATTAATCAAAACTATTTGTCAATTAATTCTAACCATAAATATTTATTCAATCCTATTGAAAACTTCTATATTTTCATATATGAAATAACGGATTTAACGATGTCTCTGATACCACTGAAGGAAATTAGGGCTAAGGTATAGCAGCGGAAATATAAAAATTTTAGTCTATTTCCTTTTAACCATAGGATCCGTTAATCGTTATTTCATATAAAGAGGGATAAGAAGGAATACCTTTCGATGAACAATCTACCGTTGTTAAAGAAGCGCCCACAATTCTTCTCCGAGGTTCCAACCGCAAAGTAGAATACGGTGAGGTTAAGATAAAATCAACCCTTATGAGATGCAACCAAATTAGATTGCCTCTAATTAACCAACACAAGATCAAGGAGAAAGAGGGATGAATAAGATTAATCAATCGATGGAATGCCGTATGAATTCTTGTCCACGAACTAGGGGATGAGAATTCTTTTTCTCTCTCTAATTAGCAATTTCGAAAATCACTATAAGGGGGAGGGATAGGCTTAGTCGAAATTCCTATAGGGAGGGGGATATATATTGTTGCTTGTATCTAAACCCTAGTTAGATAGGAATAGGTTACTTAATAGGAATCCAATTCGGAATAGGATTCCTAATTATTATCTCACTATATATCTAATATATTTAGGATAATAATAAATAACCTAATTGGATAATAATAGGAGTATATTAATCTAATTAAAACTCCTAATTTAATTATCTCTTAATTAATTTAATTCATAATCCTAATCAAATTAGGATTAATGGAATAAAATTAATTCCTTATTTCTATATATAAATTTCGGCCCCCTCCATATATTTGGGCCTTACTGGGCTCAATTGGGCTTCCATCTATTAATCATATCCATCTCTCTTTTGGTTCCAAGTCTTATGTGTGATCCATTAGGTCCTTACTACTTCTAGCCGTATGCAACTATTAAATTAATTTCTTCAAGAATTATATTTAATCCTTGCATAACAGAATGATGTACTGAGTATGTTATAGGCAAGTCTGTAATCATTCCCCCAGAGTTCGTTAAGAAGACAGGTTGATTCTGTCGTTAACCCTTCCGTATTAGTTACGGTATAATACGATCCTTTATCAACTACATCCTTGAACTGAATCTTATGACTATGGGTAATGTCAAGTCACATATAGCGAGACGTTTGTTTTACTTATTCTTAGCCGAGTCAACTCAAAAAGATAGGTTAAGTGAAATCTGTATTTCTACTCTTAAGCTATCACCTTGCAAGGGTTTAGAGTCGAGTCTTCCACAAGCGATCCTTGGATGTATCTCCCATTAATCGGGAGTGATAAATGCTCAATCCAATGTATAACTACCCTGAAATTACTTCCTGTGACACCCAATCTTTGCAGTTCACACCCCAGAGTCATCTCTGTTAAGGATCGTGGGACCGCAGGATCAAAGTCTCACATTCAGTAATTCAGGATGACCAATTAACATTCTTTTGAGTCAAAGGATTAGTTATACCTAGTAATACCAATGAGATAAACAGTTGACAAGGATGAATCTACCCATCCTGTTATCTCAAGTCGGATCCCCAATCCTAATGAACAACATTTCACCGGATCTATGTAACTGTCCAGATATCTATATATATGAAGCTTGTGAGATCAGCTTTCTATCGGACAGAAGACATTGTTACATACAAGTCTCAACTGTGATATATCAATCCTAAACATATCACTTGACTTGGGGTGGTTTTAAGTTTATTAGTTTATTATAAAGTTTTGTCTCACTTCATGCTTGTATGAACACTTTATAATCACTTTAAACAAACTTACGGATTTCCTTTTATTACACTTTATTTAGTGCTTAAAAGGGATTGCCTTTATATAGTTATAAAACATATATCTCATTAAAACAAATGATATAAAGAACAATTCATTTACAATAAGTTTGTATCCCGTAACAATTGACTATAGGACACGAAACCCCAACATACTCCCACTTGGACTAAAGCCAATTGTTTCTAAAACTTATCCCAGTAGAAGTTAAATGACGATCATGTACTTTCTGGGTTAAAGGCTTTGTCAACGGATCTGCAACGTTGTCCTCTATAGGTACTCTTTCTATTCTCACATCTCCTCTAGCCACAATCTCTCTAATGATGTGGTATTGCTTTACGTAGTGCTTGGATGCATTATGAGACCGTGGTTCCTTTGCTTGCGCAATGGCTCCTTTGTTATCACAGTACAGAGTAATGGGATTGATAATGTCAGGCACCACTCCTAGTTCTGTAATGAACTTTCTAATCCAAACTGCTTCCTTTGCTGCTTCCGCAGCAGCGATGTACTCTGACTCGGTCGTAGAGAAAGCTACGCTTCCCTGCTTGGAACTTTTCCAACTGACCGCGCCCCCATTCAAGATAAACAGGTATCCTGATTGGGATTTAAAATCATTCTCATCTGTGAGATGACTAGCGTCTGAAAATCCTTCAATTTTCAGATCTCCTTCTCCGTACACTAGGAACATATCTTTAGTCCTTCTCAAGTACTTAAGAATGTTCTTGACGGCAATCCAATGCTCGTCTCCCGGATTCCCTTGGTAACGGCTCGTTACAGATAACACGAACGCTACGTCAGGTCTAGTGCATAGCATAGCATACATAATCGAACCGATCGCGCTGGCATACGGGACTACAGCCATGCGTCGTTTGTCATCATCAGTTTTAGGACATTGATGATTGTTTAACTTTACTCCATGTACCATGGGTAAGTTACCTCGTTTCGATTCAAGCATGCTAAACCGATTTAGCACCTTTTCAATGTATGTAGCCTGTGAAAGACCAAGCAGTCTACGCGATCTATCCCTGTAGATCTTTATACAAAGTATATAGGCTGCTTCACCAAGGTCTTTCATTGAGAAGTTACCGGATAACCATACTTTCACCGATTGTAATAGAGCAATGTCATTTCCCATTAACAGTATATCGTCCACATATAGTATGAGAAATGCTATAGAGCTCCCACTTGCTTTCTTGTAAATGCAAGCTTCTTCGCAATTTTGTTCGAAACCAAATTGTTTTATGGTTTCGTCAAAACGCTTGTTCCAGCTTCTAGATGCTTGCTTGAGTCCATAAATGGATCTCTGAAGTTTGCAAACTTTATTTGCATCCTTTGATATGAAACCTTCAGGCTGCATCATGTATACATCCTCAAGCAGATTTCCATTTAGGAAAGATGTTTTCACATCCATTTGCCAAATCTCATAATCAAAATGAGCGGCAATTGCAAGCATGATTCTGATTGATTTGGACATAGCAACATGAGAGAAGGTTTCGTCATAATTAATACCTTGTTTCTGATGATATCCTTTCGCTACCAACCTAGCCTTGTAGGTGCTAACCTTTCCATCCATGTCAGTCTTCTTTTTGAAGATCCACCTGCACCCAATGGGAATTATCCCTTCGGGTGGATCAACCAAAGTCCACACTTGGTTAGTATACATGGAATCCATTTCAGAATCCATGGCCTCAAGCCATGCTTTAGAATCTGGACTAGTAAGAGCCTCTTCGTAGTTTTTGGGTTCGTCGTCTAATACGGGAACCTCGTTATCATCTCCCACTAGAAAACCATATCTAACTGGGAGTTCAGGAACTCTTCGTGATCTACGAATAGGTGCCACTGGAGTCTCATCTAATGGGACTTCTTCGGGTACCTCAACCGCCTCTGTTGTTTCAGTCGGTGTTTCTTCCTCTTAAACTTCGTCGAGTTCAATCATGCTTCCCTTTTGTGTTTCTTCGAGAAACTCTTTCTCTAAGAAGGTTGCGTGCTTGGATACTATTACTTTCTGATCATCTGGATGATAGAAGTAATACCCTATGGGTTCCCTGGGATATCTAATGAAGAAACATTTATCAGATTTAGAATCTAGTTTGTCGGACGCAATGCGTTTGACATACGCTGAACAACCCCATACTCGCATAAACGAGAACACGGGTTTCCTACCAACGAACAATTCATATGGTGTGGAACTAGCGGATTTAGTTGGTACTCGGTTTAGGGTGAAGAGGGCAGTTTCTAAGGCATAGCCCCAGAACGTCTTTGGAAGTAAGGCCATGCTCATCATGGATCATACCATATCTAATAGGGTACGGTTTCTCCTCTCAGATACACCATTGTGTTGTGGTGTATAGGGAGGTGTCCATTGTGAGCATATCCCACATTCAGTTAGATAATTCAGAAAATCATCAGAAAGATATTCGCCACCTCGATCAGATCGAAGCATCTTTATTTTCTTTCCTAATTGATTTTCCACTTCATTCTTGAAGCATTTGAACTTGTCAAAGGCTTCTGATTTGTGCCTCATCAAGTAGATATAGCCATATCGAGTATGGTCATCTATGAAGCTAATGAAGTATCTGAATCCTCCTCTTGCTTGGACTGACATAGGACCATATACATCTGAATGAATGAGTCCTAGAGTGTCTGATACACGCTCACCTTTATTGCTAAAGGGTGTCTTTGTCATTTTACCTTTTAAACATGATTCGCATGTTTCCAATGATTCGGAATCGATTGGATCTATAAGCCCATCTGAATGTAGCTTTAGCATGCGTCTCTTGTTTATATGGCCTAAACGACAATGCCACAAGTAAGTTGAATTATCTATCTTATGTCTTTTGGTATCAATTGCAAACACAGGAGTTTTATCATCTAACACATAAATCCCATTTTGTGATATTCCTGAGAAATAAAAGATCGAATCTTTATAAAAATTGCAACTATTGTTCTTTATTGAAATATGAAAACCGTCGTCAACAAGACGGCTAATAGAAATAATGTTACGAGACATCTCAGGAACATATAAACAATTCCTTAATTCTATTACAAGCCCAGAGGGCAAAGGTAAAGCATAATCTCCAATTGCGAGAGCGGCAACTCTTGCTCCATTTCCAACTTGCAAGTTTATGCTTCCTTTCTTTAGTTCCTTAGTCTGATTTAGTTCCTGCATATTTGTACAAATATGAGATCCACATCCGGTATCAAGTACCCAAGATTCAGACAATGAAACTGTATTTATTTCAATATAAAACATACCAGATGATGAAGTACAGTTATATTCCTTCTCGTGGAAGGTTAGGTACTCCATGCAATCCCTCTTCCAATGCCCTAAGTCACCACAATAGTAGCACTTTCCTTTGGGCTTCTTTTGTTCCTTTCCCTTTGTTTCGGTGAGCACAGCCCCCTTGCATTTATCAAGATGGTTTGGATCGGGAGCGACCCCTTTCCTTTTTCTCGATCCTTCAATAGCAAGGGCCAACATTTCCTTATTTTCTTTTATAATGGGCTCGACTGACTCGAGCATATGTGCAAGCTCTACGAGAGAGGTTTGCAAGCCACTCATCTAATAGTTCATGACGAACTGTGAGTAGCTCTCAGGGAGGGACTGTAGAAGTAAGTTTTCACTTAGTTCATGGTCCATCGAATCTCCAATACTAGAAAACTTGGTTATGAGGCTGATCATCTTGGCACAATGTACCATCACAGATGTGCCCTCCTGCATTTTGCTTTTATATAACTCTTTGGTTATTTCGAAGCACTCGCACCGAGTTTCTATCACAAATAGCTCTTTAAGGTGCTTGACCATGGAAGAGGCATCCATATCTGAATGTAGTTGCCTTTTAACCTCCGGTGTCAATGATGCAAGTATGATGTCCCCTACTTGATCGTCATCAGCTTTATGCTTCAAGTAAGCATAAACCTCTTGGTAGGGAGCATCATCCATTGGGTAAGGGGGTATCGGTGTATCAAGTACATACCCTTTCCTTTCGAACTTCAAAACAATTTTGAGGTTACGAAACCAGTCGGTGAAGTTTGAACCATTCAATTTGTTATCGGTAAGGATGTAACGAAGATCGGTGTTAGTCATGATTTTAAGAGTGTGTGTTTAAACAAAACCTGAGAGTGAGAAAGAGTAGACGTATGTCATTCATTTGCTTTAAAGTATAACAATCTAAAATTATAGGCCTTTTAATTTATTTCAGATTGCTCCCACTATTTTGCCAAATTAATAGCCCTCCATATTAATTCGAAGAATTTCACAAATCCTTTAGTGAGCTAGGATCCTAACTCCTGAGATTTCGCCTTGAGTTTGCTCAACAAGCTAGTCTCATTTGTTAGGTAGATTCATGTAATCAATCACATCTCGAATGTGACTCCTAGGTTATTGGGTTACTAACCACATTAGTAACTAACATGTTATTCACATTAATCCCAACCATATTGCCCATTAGTTTATGACAACATGAGTTTGCTCATCCAATTATCATAATCTAATTTAAGTATTACCCCATATTCATGAAAGAATAACTTTCGATAATTCAGGTGTTACCATAAGACCCCGAGCTTGAGTTTGCTCAACAACCCAAAGGCCCCCAGTATCTTTAGCATACATCAGACATACATACATTCACATACATTGGCGTTATGGACATATCATCTAAATTATTCCGTCGAGCCAGAGACGGAATAAAAGGCCAAACCTAAGGAAATACTAACTATTACATATTTCTCTTTAGGTCATCCGTCTTCTCCATGGCGCCTTGAAATTACATATTAATTTCTATACTACTATAAGAAAACTTCAATTGAATTGAAGGGAATCAGATGAGAGGAGAAATTACAATAGATAGTAGAAAGGTAGGACGCGCAGGCCCTATTTCAAAAATACCAAAAGACTAAAAGAGGGTCCAAATATGTCCATAACTCCAAACATGCATAGACTCAATTAAATAAATTTAATTGGTTGATTACATAACCGACTTATGTAATATTTAGGTTAATCACATTAACTCGTCAAATTAACTTTCATCCAATTTTACTTCTAATCATTTTGTATCTTTATATTAATCCTTAGATTAATATAACCATATAAAACGTCGATTATGCATGTCCCAATTATTTTGATTTCAATTCATTTAACACTTTGATTTACAACTTGGTAAAAACAAACTTTTAAACGAATTTTTCATTCGATAATCAAGCCAATCTTAACAATTAAAATTTAAGTGGGATTCGGGCCGGGGCCCGAAACTGGGCTACTGCCGTTTGGCAGCAGCCACGCGACAGCGGCTGGTCATGCCGTGAGGCGCGACCCGAGCCGCTGTCGCGCGGCTGCTGCCAAACGGTTTTAAAACGGTTTTAAAAACGATTTTCAGAAATAGGAAAAACTACAATAGATTTCTGTTTTATCATTTAGAATTAATAAAACTAATTTTATTAACCTAACTATAAAACTAATAGATTTTTTTATAATGATTATCAACCGAAATAATTAGGAACATACGCATAATCAATTTTAATTAACAATTAACTAAAATTTATTTATCTTTAGAATTAATTAATCAAACAATTTGTTAATTAATCCTAACCATAAATATTTATTCAATCCTATTGAAAACTTCTAAATTTTCATATACGAAATAACGGATTTAACGATGGCTCTGATACCACTGAAGGAAATTAAGGCTAAGGTATAGCAGCGGAAATATAAAAATTTTAGCCTACTTCCTTTTAACCATAGGATCCGTTAATCGTTATTTCATATAAAGAAGGATAAGAAGGAATACTTTTCGATGAACAATCTACCGTTGTTAAAGAAGCGCCCACAAATCTTCTCCGAGATTCCAACCACAAAGTATAACACGGTGAGGTTAAGATGGAATCAACCCTTATGAGATGCAACCAAATTAGATTGCCTCTAATTAACCAACACAAGATCAAAGAGAAAAAGAGATGGATGAGATTAATCAATTGACGGAAGCCGTATGAATTCTTATCCACGAACTAGGGGATGCGAATTCACTCTCTCTTACTTAATGTAGGTTTCGAAAATCACAATAAGGGGAGGGGATTAGCTTGGTCGAAATTCTCATAGGGAGGGGGTATATATAGTCGCTTGTATCTAAACCCTAGTTAGATAGGAATAGGTTACTTAATAGGAATTCCATTCGGAATAGGATTCCTAATTATTATCTTATAATATATCAAATACATTTCGGATAATAATAAATAACCTAATTGGATAATAATAGGAGTATATTAATCTAATTAAAACTCCTAAGTTAATTATCTCTTAATTAATTTAATTCACAAACCTAATCAAATTAGGATTAATGGAATTAAAATAATTCCTTATTTACTATTTATAAATTTCGGCCCCCTCTATATAAATGGGCCTTACTGGGCTCAATTGGGCTTCCATCTATTAATCATATCCATCTCTCTTTTGGTTCCAAGTCTTATGTGTGATCCATTAGGTTCTTACTACTTCTGGCCGTATGCAACTATTAAATTAATTTCTTCAAGAATTATATTTAATCCTTGCATAACGGAATGATGTACTGAGTATGTTATAGGCAAGTCTGTAATCATTCCCCCAGAGTCCGTTAAGAAGACAGGTTGATTCTGTCGTTAACCCTTCCATATTAGTTACGGTATAATACGATCCTTTATCAACTACATCCTTGAACTGAATCTTATGACTATGGGTAATGTCAAGTCACATATAGCGAGACGTTCGTTTTACTTATACAGGCCGAGTCAACTCAAATAGATAGGTTAAGTGAAATCTGTATTTCTACTCTTAAGCTATCACCTTGCAATGATTTAGAGTCGAGTCTTCCACAAGCGATCCTTGGATATATCTCCCATTAATCGGGAGTGATAAATGCTCAATCCAATGTATAACTACCCTGACATTACTTCCTGTGACACCCAACCTTTGCAGTTCACACCCCATAGTCATCTCTGTTAAGGATCGTGGGACCACAGGATCAAAGTCTCACATTCAGTAATTCAGGATGACCAATTAACATTCCTTTGAGTCTGAGGATTACTTATACCTATTAATACCAATGAGATGAACAGGTGACAAGGATGAATCTACCCATCCTGTTATCTCAAATCGGATCCCCAATCCTAATGAAAGACGTTTCATCGGATCTATGTAACTCTCCAGATATCTATATATATGAAGCTTGTGAGATCAGCTTTCTGTCGGACAGAAGACATTGTTACATACAAGTCTCAACTGTGATATATCAATCCTAAACATATCACTTGACTTGGGGTGGTTTTAAGTTTATTAGTTTATTATAAAGTTTTGTCTCACTTCATGCTTCTATGAACACTTTATAATCACTTTAAACAAACTTACGGATTTCCTTTTATTAGACTTTATATAGTGCTTAAAAGGGATTGCCTTTATATAGTTATAAAACATATATCTCATTAAAACAAATGATATAAAGAACAATTCATTTACATTAAGTTTGTGTCCTGCAACAATTGACTATAAGACACCAAACCCCAACAACTTAATAGGAATCCAATTCGGAATAGGATTCCTAATTATTATCTCACTATATATCTAATATATTTAGGATAATAATAAATAACCTAATTGGATATTAATAGGAGTATATTAATCTAATTAAAACTCCTAATTTAATTATCTCCTAATTAATTTAATTCATAATCCTTATCAAATTAGGATTAATGGAATAAAATTAATTCCTTATTTCTATATATAAATTTCGGCCCCCTCCATATATTTGGGCCTTACTGGGCTCAATTGGGCTTCCATCTATTAATCATATCCATCTCTCTTTTGGTTCCAAGTCTTATGTGTGATCTATTAGGTCCTTATTACTTCTGGCCGTATGCAACTATTAAATTAATTTCTTCAAGAATTATATTTAATCCTTGCATAACGGAATGATGTACTAAGTATGTTATAGGCAAGTCTGTAATCATTCCCCTAGAGTCCGTTAAGAAGACAGGTTGATTCTGTCGTTAACCCTTCCATATTAGTTACGGTATAATACGATCCTTTATCAACTACATCCTTGAACTGAATCTTATGACTATGGGTAATGTCAAGTCACATATAGCGAGACGTTTGTTTTACTTGTCCTTGGCTGAGTCAACTCAAATAGATAGGTTAAGTGAAATCTGTATGTCTACTCTTAAGCTATCACCTTGCAAGGGTTTAGAGTCGAGTCTTCCACAAGCGATCCTTGGATGTATCTCCCATTAATCGGGAGTGATAAATGCTCAATCCAATGTATAACTACCCTGAAATTACTTCCTGTGACACCCAACCTTTGCAGTTCACACCCCAGAGTCATCTCTGTTAAGGATCGTGGGACCGCAGGATCAAAGTCCCACATTCAGTAATTCAGGATGACCAATTAACATTCTTTTGAGTCTGAGGATTAGTTATACCTAGTAATACCAATGAGATGAACAGTTGACAAGGATGAATCTACCCATCCTGTTATCTCAAGTCGGATCCCCAATCCTAATGAACAACGTTTCACCGAATCTATGTAACTGTCCAGATATCTATATATATGAAGCTTGTGAGATCAGCTTTCTGTCGGACAGAAGACATTGTTACATACAAGTCTCAACTGTGATATATCAATCCTAAACATATCACTTGACTTGGGGTGGTTTTAAGTTTATTAGTTTATTATAAACTTTTGTCTCACTTCATGCTTGTATGAACACTTTATAATCACTTTAAACAAAGTTACGGATTTCCTTTTATTAGACTTTATTTAGTGCTTAAAAGGGATTGCCTTTATATAGTTATAAAACATATATCTCATTAAAACAAATGATATAAAGAACAATTCATTTACAATAAGTTTGTATCCCGCAACAATTGACTATAGGACACTAAACCCCAATAGTACGGGCATGAGTGGCTCGTGGGGGATGCATATCGGCGGTGTTCTTTCTCCGAACCATGGTGGAATGTGAGATAGAAAGAGTAGAAGAGGAGTGTTGTGAAGAGTTGGGGTAATGAGTGAGGAAGAAAAAGGAGGAAAGGAAGGGTGTATATATAGGAGGGAAGTGGGGATCCAAGCAAAACTCGGATCCCCAGGAGGGATACATGCAGCGTGAAGCGGCCACGCCACGCGTATCCCACCTCTTGAGCGCTAATTACACAATAGGGGCGCGATACGCGGGGCGTACATGGGGGTACGCCACGCGTAGTGCACCTCCTGCCCTTTTTTATGGTAGAAAAAGGCAGGGATGCGGGGCGTACAACGGAGTACGCTGCGCGTAAAACGAAATGTGAAAAATCTTTTTCGTTTTTTTAGAGGTATTTTGAATTTTTTTTTGGAGTTTTGATTTATGATGTTATTAATGAGGTGTTAATGTTTTTTATGTTTTTTATGTTTAATTAATGTTTTTGGGTGTTTTAATTTTGAAATTAAGAGGGTAGTTAATGTAAATTTATTATGGAGGGAGGTTGAGGATTTGAATTTGAAAGGATGGAAGAAGAGGTGGAGTGGAGAAGTGGGAAAGATTTTTGGGGAAGAGAAATGATGGGAGGTTATGAAGAAAAAGCTGTCATGGGGAGTTGTGATTCACAACTCCCGAGGATACGCGCGGCGTACCCTAGGGTACGCCCCGCGTGTCCTCTACGTGGCATTTATTAGGATTATTTTTAAGATACGTGGGGCGTATGGGGTTATACGTCCCGTGTACCTTAAATTTTTTTTTGGATTATTGTGGGATTTGTTTTTCTTTTGGTTTTATAAAAAAATAATAGAAACTAAGCTAAAAATAAAAATGAAAGTAAAAATTAAAACACAAGCGAAAATAAAATGTGAAACAATAACTTAAGAGGAAAAATTAAAGAGAAGATAAAAGAACAAAAATTTATAATACATATAAACAAAAAAAGGTTCGAGTAATTCAAACCAATGCTACGTTTATAGTCGAAGTAGCTCGACTTTCTCATGCCGCGGCTTAGGGCAAGATGTCCGGGTTGGAACTTGACGGGTCCGAACTCCTATTGTTGAGGAGCGTTATCACCTGTCCGGATTCCCGATTCTTACCCCGCGGGTTTTGTTTAGTGTTCACCGGGAGGGTTCCTAGTGGCCTTTCTTGTTGTTGACGGTTTAGGTGGGCCACCTGGCGGCTAAGATCCCTGCAAAACACTTCGCTATCGGAAAGATGGGTTAATATGTCCTTCAACAAAAACGTGACCGATTGGTCGTGTACATTGTTGGAAGGTGGAGCGTTTCGATTACCGGGCGTGGCTTGTGATTGCCCGAGCCCGTTTTCCCGAAATTCTTGCTCAAAGCCGGATGGGGGCCTCAACACATTATTATTATTACCATATGACAAGTTCGGGTGTTGGTACCGAGGTCGCCAATCGTTGTTATTATTACTGTGGTGGTGATAGGAGTTCGAATTAGGATTATACCTTGGATTTCCTCCTACGTAACTTACGCTCTCGATGTCGCCGGCGAAAGGGCTACCGGCTTGGCAGTTGAGTCCGTCGTGGTCTCCACCACAGTGATTGCACATCAGGACCTATGCACTTTTGTTGAGGCTTAGCTGGGCAATTAATGAGTCAAGTTTCTTATGCATTTCTGCTATGGAGCTCTTCGGAGCCTCTTTCTCCACATCAAACATTTGGTGTCGCGACGGCCCGGCAAGCCGATCCTCTTGCCATTGCACGCTTTTCCTCGCGAGCTCGTGAATGAGCTCGTAGGCCTCACTAGCTGACTTCCGAAATAGATCCCCACCTGCAGCGGAATCAACAGTCGCACGGTTAGTGGGGGTTAACCTGTGGTAAAAAGTGCTTACCAAGTCGTGCTTCGGAATGTCATGGTGGGGGCAGTTTCAGAGCAACTTCCGGAACCTAGCCCAAGCTGCATGAAGGGCCTTGCATTCCAATTGCCTGAAGGACGTGATATCGGTCCGTAACTTGACTATTTTGGATAGCGGAAAATAGTAGGAAAGGAACTCCTTTTCGAGCTCCTCCCATGACGTGATGGATCCCGCCTCCAATGAGTGTAGCCATTCCAACGCATGTCCTGTCAATGAAAAAGGAAATAATTTCAGTCTCACAGCCTCAATGGGAACATCATTTTGCCGAGAGGTATCGGCACACATAAGAAATTTATCCAAATGTTCGTTGGGGTTCTCATGGAGTTCCCCTCCGGATTGACCACATTGTTGTATCAGTTGGATCATGCCGGTCTTGATCTCGTATGTGTTGGCCGGGATCGTGGGAGCGACAATGCCATTACGATTCTGGGGGCGATGCGGAGCAAGGATCTCCATCATCGAACGTGTATCATTGCCCCCGCGGATGTTGTTCACGTGCGGCCTTTGGTTTCCGTCGGGTTGGTTGACCTCAGCGTTGGGGTTTGCCATTCTTTCTCTACATAACCTACAAAGAGTACGTTCAATTTCGAGATCAATAGGTACGAGAGAATCACTCTTAGATCGGGTGTGCATAAAGTAAAACAAGTATAAAAGAATTATCAACAAGAAAAATAGTGTTAGTAAAAGTATACATAAACAATTTATACAAAAAGAATGCTTAAACTAACAATGAAACGTTTTTGTCTAATATTGTAGGAGATTATAAATCCCCCGGCAACGGCGCCAAAAACTTGATAGCGCGACGCCTAGTGGTAGCGTTTCTACGACGAAATATATATATTATGAGTGCAGACTCTATATCTGTGGATGTGATTTTTATAAATTGCTCTTAACTCTACTAGACGCTACGACTACTTAGAGGCAAGTGTACCCAGTCGTATCAAGTAATAATCCGGTTAAGACCGGGTATCGAATCCACGGGATTTATAATTACAAGTATTAGACGACTCGGTTCCGTATGTTATTTAAGCGGCGATTACTTTGGGGTAAAGTAAGACACAACTACACACTATCCCTAACTATTGGCGACTTAGGTTTGTGTAGCTAAAACCCTATGAAGTGGGATGAATATCGATAAGTTATAACCACGATAAATAACGACTCTAAATGTATACGGATAATAGTTTACTCTTGCAAAGATGACTAAGTGTAGTAGGACCGACCCGTGAAGCACTTTAGACTACGTGATTCCTAGTCAAGGCGTGTCTAATGCGGGGGAATTAGAAACTAGGGCCCGTAAGTTCCGTGGCTTGTCAATTCCTACGGTTTCCAGTTTGTCACTTCCGGTAGGGCAACACCTATATAACTCCCTAAAGATAGCCCGAATGGCGTCGGAAACCGCGTTCTCCTACACAATAATCAATTATCAATATCAAAACAAGTAGCAAACACTAACACGTAAAGGGAAATAGAGATTATAAATCATGAAATTATAAATATGAAATGTATATAAATGGAATACAACCAAGCCTAGTACATAGGAAGAGTACAAGCTAATTAGCACGTAAAAAGCGGATAATCCGCCCTTGAAACTAGCTAACCGGACTCAAAGCCGTCTCCTAGGTCGTGGAGGTGGAACTCTCGAGCTTGGTGACGAATGGTGGAGCGGAGCTTCGATGAAATGCCGGAACAACCGAACAAGCTCTCGAGGTGGAGAGTTTAGCTACAAAAACTGAATCTATACTACAACAATAATCAAAACAATTATAGTTTCCTCTCTAGTGTGTAATTGTTTCTTGGTGTCAAATGAAGTTCAAGAGCTTCCTATTTATAGACATCAAGCAAGGGCAATGTTGTAACTTCACAAAGTACAAGTATGGAGCAACATTATTTGGTGCAGAAATCCCATGATACGCCCCGCGTGAGGTGGTCTACGCCCCGCGTAAGTGCCCATTCCGTCAGAAATCTCCTGCATGTGGACCAATTCCGTGCCTTGTTGTCTCAAGCACGCCCTGCGTAGTTAAAGTACGCCCCGTGTGTTTGAGTCTCTGAAGTTTTATTGCTTGAATTGGAGCTTTTACGCCGTGCGTAGCTGAAGTACGCCCCGCATAAAAGAGTCTCTGAGTTTTTATCATTGAGGAATTGCCTGGTACGCCTCGCGTGTATGGTTATACGCCCCGCGTACGAAGAGTTGACTCAGGGAGACAGTGCAGTCTGACTTTCAGGATTAGGCCAATTATTTCCGACATGTGTCATACGCCCCGCGTAGGCTGGCATACGCCCCGCGTATGCTGAGTCAATTCCACATGGCGCCTGCGGATAAGGCAATTATTGCTGACAACATGTTTCACACCCCGCGTAAAGGATGATACGCCCCGCGTATTTGAGTAGATTTTTGCTCCTTGTTCGTACCTGAAATACAAATCTTGCGAGCCGAGTTAGCTTGACGTTTTTATTTCCTAAACTAATCAAAAGCATGGAAAATTAACTGAAAGTACGAGATTTATTTTTATTTCTTTATTTTATCAAAACACTTTATTTTTGTAATTAAACTTATTTATTTTATCCAAAATCAACCCGTAAATCATGCTAAAAGATAGGGGTAAAATACCCCTATCACTCAGCGCTCTCTGATATTTAAACCTTCCGCATAAAACTGAGTTAAATAGAATATGTTCTATGAGCTGACCTATTTTTGAAAACTGACCTTAGACCTACTCGATTAAACCTTAAAATGTTTAGAGTAAAGCTTACTCAGCAGCTCAACCCTTACGGCGGAGTTATTTGACAAAATTAGGTCAACTATCATGGGGGAGCTCAACACTGAGTTCTGCAACTGAATATTTTTGCCAACATCAAAATGGGGAAGTTTGTTGAAACACCTTTCCACATGATTTTGATTTGACAAAATTATTTAAATGATGATAAAAATATTCTAACACATTAAATTTAAATGCTTTGATTTATTACACTAATATGTTTGTTCAATGTTGAGTTTAATTGTTTATAAGACATTGAGATTAAAAATCCCAAAGGCCCATAAAGTGGAAGTCAATCCCAAATTAACACATCAAGACCATTCGGCTCAAGAGTTCAAAACGAAGCCGTACCAAGTAAAACGACGACTCAGCAAGAGAAGGATCGAGAAGCCTTCGTGGCAAAAGCTTCAAGTGGAAGCTGCTGAGTTGGACGACAATGCAGTCTGGACAGCAGCAGACAATGTTCAACTTCCAGACAAAGTATTTCTACTTTGGGAAAAGTTCAGAAGGTGCAGGAAGCTGTCTCGTGGACTTTTCCTTAAATGTTGAAACATTCTGCCGAAGACTGACGAAGACAGAAGATGCGTGAATCCTATTAGCCAACGACGCTAAGCACGCCCAGAGTGACAACGACAGGAAGCCATTTCCCTCCAACGGTTATTTCGAAATTCGAAATAACCAGGTGCCTCAAATGTCACTATATAAAGGCCATCCATTTGCTTCAATCGATGCAGATCTTCAATTAGTCGAAACGCTGACCAAATTCATACTTGAAGTTTCTGTGAGAAAAGCAAAGCAAATACCTTACACCTATTTCCATATTATTGTGTAAAAGTCTTAGCAATTGTTGTTTAGGGCAAACACTTTATCATTTCTAGAAGAATAGAAAGGAGAGGCTGAGTACTCGGTTATAGTACTCAGCGTAGATATAGGAGTGACTAGAGGTATAAAGGAAGGTACTCTTGTTATACTCAGCTTCTATCTGTAAAAGGTTTCGTGCTCTACCTTTAAAGAGCTCAGTAGAGAATTCAAAAAGCTCGGAACGAGTTCCAGGGACTGGACGTAGGCGGAGAGGCCGAACCAGGATAAGTCTGCTGAGTAATATCTTTCTAACCCTTAAACTCCTTTAATATATATTGCTTGCTATAAAACTGACTAAGTAAAGAACTCACGGTGAGTTAAGTCTACTAAGGAGCTGAGTTCAGGAATAGACTCTAAGTGCTATTTCCTGACTCAAGTAAAGAAGCAGACTTAGGCACAAGTTGACTAAGCTTGTGTCTTGAATCTACTTAGTGACGCTGTGTAAACCTTTTCATAAGAAAAGAAGTCAGCCTCAACGGACAAATTTTTAAATAGTTCCTATCCCCCCCCTTGGAACTAACTTGTCATGTTATAAGGGACCAACACTATTGGGCTCTGAAATTTTTAAATTTTGATGTGCAGGCCATGGGGGACCAACGTCTCCTCCAACTCAATACCCTTGATGAACTTCATCTCGGTTCGTACGAAAATGCCAAGATTTACAAAGAGCGTACGAAGAAATGGCACGACAAGCACGTGCAAATCAGGGAATTCAACAAGGGGGACCAAGTCCTCCTATATAATTCTCGCCTCCGCTTGTTCCCAGGAAAATTAAAAAGTTGGTGGTTGGGACTGTACACCGTTATTAATGCCCACTCGTCCGGAGCGGTCGACATCCAAGGTTCCGACAACGCAACCCACCGGGTGAACAGCCACCGTCTGAAAATATACTGCGGAGGCACTCTTCCACAACACGGTGAAGCCACATTCCTCTAAACACTATAAGCATGCACACATCACGAGAAAGTCGAGTTACTCCGACTCTAAACGTAGCCTCGGTTTGCATTCCTCAAACCCTATGTTTATATGTATCATATCCATTTGTTCTTTCTTCATATGCATTGTCTCTTTTTCATGTTTCTTTTAAATAAAAAAATTAACGAAAAAACAAATCCCTTGCTAATCCAAAGCTCTTACGCGGGGCGTACACACCATCACGCCCCACGCCGCTGAGTCTCTGACCCTATTTTGACAATTCACGCGAAGCGTACGCACCAGTACGCCCCGCATAACCAAGTTTCTGATCTTTTTAATAAAGTTCAAACGAATGGCTACACGGGGCACCCCTCTTAGTGCGCCCCACGTAACTGAGTCTCTGGCTCAAATACACGTAAAACGCACCTCCTACGTGGGGCTCCCCCCTGGGCACGCCTCGCGTAGGACCTGACCTTAAGGGTCCTTTTTAATATTCTATCTTTATTTTTGTTTTTGTTTTTTCTTTTCTTTTGCAACGTCCTTGGAATATACGTCATTTTAATCATGCGGAGGGTCGTGCAACCCCACACTTACCGTTTGTTTTACACTAACAAAAACAAAAATAAAAAATCAAATAAACAACAAAATAATTAAACTAATTTATTGATTCTTAAATTTTTCTGACACACTACCCCCCTCGGAAATTAATTAAAAGTTCTATTATTTGTTCTTAAATGAGAAAACGTTCACACAAAGGATCGGTTTGATTAAGAAATTTTAGTCTTGGTTCTAAAGTTATAGAATTTATGCAAAGCCTAGATTCGTACTAAAGAAAAAGCATTGAGTCCTAACCCAAAGGTTATCTCTATAATGAAATCTAAAAAGGCAATAAAAACGGGATAGTTGAAAATTTGACGAGAACTTGAACGTACACAATTTAACCTGAAATTTTGTGAGATATTTTTGAGCCTAAAAGAGTTCGTACGAGAACTCTATTTCTTTCACAATTTTTCGAGAGCTTTGACTTCACTCGATTCATAGAGTTTGCACCTAATACCGGGTTAAGTACACTTATTTTGGTATAAATGGCAATAGATGATAAAACAAACCCACTTAGGCTAATTCTTTTCTTAACTTATTTTTCTCTTTTTCATTAACCTCTAGGAAACCTCCTCGAGCCTATTAACCAACTTTTTGTTAATACCCTTTTAACATTTAACCCTTTTTCCTCTTGTTTAAACACCAACAAAATCAAATCGCACAAAAATTACCCAAAATAAGTCAATGCCTTGATAAGTAAGCACCATAAGCTTTCGAAATCGTTTTTTGTGCCGCTCTCAAAACAAAAAGAAAAAGAAAAACACAATAAAGAGCAAAAGGCATTCTCAAGCTCAACCCGAGCAACTTCGAGTTATATTTTACGAACTTACTAAGGCCAAAATAAAAACACGGTGTGATCATCAAAATGGTGTTTGAGCTCGAGTTTCTAAAAATTAACCACTAAAAAGCCACCCACATTACAACCCCCCTCCAGGTTCATTTTTAATATTGCCTAGACCATAACATAGGAAGAAAAACCCGGATGAAAATGCAAACTCAAAGTGACTTCGAGTAAGTGCAAAGGAGAGTGCAAAAACACCGACCCACCAAAATTTGAGCGTGAGAGTGAAATCCCTTGGTGAGGTACTATCGGGTTCTCAAAAGATAATCGACCCCCGTTAATATTTCCTATTAAATTTGATCATGGAGGTTTCAAACAAGTTTTGGTCACTCATTTGTTTGCGTAGGTACTTGCCGAAAACTTTGCATAAAACTTTAGCTTTGGGATCACGCACTTGGTAAAACCAACCAACGGTTTGTTTCTTAATCATCTCAATCCCTTGTCTTTCGATTTCTTTTACTTGAGGACAAGTAAAACTTTAAAGTCCGAGGAGGTTTGATAGGGGCGTTTCGTCCCTATCTTTTAGCGTGATTTACGGTTTAATTTTAGATGAAATAAATAAGTTTAATTGCAAAAATAGAATGTTTTAATAAAATAACGAAATAAAAATAAATTCCGTACTTTCGGTTAATTTTGCTTATTTTTGATTAAATTAGAAAATAAAACATCAAGCTAACTCGGCTCTCGAGAATTGTATTTCAGGTACGAGTAAGGAGCAAAAATCCACTGACATACGCGGGGCGTGGAACACAGTGTCAGAAATAATTGCTCAATCCGCAGGCACCACGTGGAACTTGTCCACTGCCACGCGGGGCGTCCTACCTTCCACGCGGGGCGTATGAGCAATGATAAGTAATAATGTCTCAATCATGAATGTCAGACTGCAAGATCTTCTAAGTCAACTGAAAATACGCGGGGCGTACAACCATACACGCGGGGCGTGTATGGGAAGTTCTTCAGTCCAAAAAACCAGAGACTCATTTATGCGAGGCGTGCTTCAGCTACGCGTGGCGTAAAAGACCCAATTCAAGCAATAAAATCTCAGAAACTCAACTACGTGAGGCGCACCCCAGTCCACACAGGGCGTGGTTGAGACAACAAGATCTGGATTTGGTCCACATGCAGGAGATTTCTGACGGAATGGGCAAATACGCGGGGCGTACTCCACCATACGCGAGGCGTGTCATGGGAAATCTGCAGAAAATCATGTCCCTCCATACTTGTATCTTGTGAAATTACAATTCTACCCCTTGCTTGATGTGTATAAATAGGAGTGACTAACACTCATTTAGTAAGCTTTTTGATATATAAAATTCTTGCTATAGATTAAGTTCTTGTTTCATAGTTTTAAATTTTATTTTACATAGCAAAACTCTATCATCTTGAGAGCTTGTTCGTTGATTCCGGCATTCCGTCAAAGTTTCGTTCCTTCTCCGTTCACCAAGCTCGAAAGCTCCACCTCCAAGTCCTTAGAGATGGCCTTGAGTCCGGTTAGCTAGTTCCGAGGGTGGATTCTTCCCTTTTCACTTGCTAATTAGCTTGTACTCTTCCTATGTACTAGGCTTGGTTGTATTCCATATTTACATTCTCCATATTTATAATTTATGATTCATAATCTCTTTTTCTATATATGTGTTGATGTTTGTTACTTGTTTTGATACTCGTAATTGATTATTGTGTAGGAGAACGCGATTTCCGATGCCATTCAGGCTATCTTTAGGGATTCATATAGGTGTTGCCTTACCGGAAGTGACGCTCTGGAAACCGTAGGAATTAACAAACCACGGAACTTACGGGCCCTAATTTATGATCCCGAGCATTGGACATGCCTTGACTAGGAACCACGTAGTCTAAGTACTTCACGGGTCGGTCACACTACACGTAGTCGTCATTGCAAGAGTAAATCATCAACCGTATATGTTTTGGGAGTCATTGTTTGTCATATTTATAACTATTCGCTATCCGTATCATTTCGTAGATTTTTTGTTATATAAATTTGTCTCACCCATAGTTAGGAGTAGTTTGTAGTTGTTCCCCGAATCAACTCAAAGTATTCACCGCTTAGATAACGTATAAAACCGAGTCATTTAATACTTATAGTTATAAATCCCGTGGATTCGATACCCGGTCTTAACCGGATTATTACTTGATACGACGGGGTACACTTGCCCCTAAGTAGTAGCGTCTAGTAGAGATAGAGCATTTAGGAAGATCACATCCATAATCGTAACGCACTCATCATAATATATTTCGTTTTAGGGCTCTACCGGACACTCATCAAGTTTTTGGCGCCGTTGCCGGGGATTTATAATTTCTTGCAATATTAGACAAAAACGTTTTATTGTTAGTCTAGGCATTATTTTTGTATAAATTGTTTATATGTACTTTTTATATATACTTTTTACTAACAACATTCTTTCTTATTTATAATTTAGTTCATTTATTTATTTTATGCACACCCGATCCCAGAGTGATACTCTCGTTCCTATTGATCTTGAAATTGAATGTACTCTTTGTAGGATTCGGAGAGAGAAAATGGCAAACCTCAACAATGAAGCTAACCAACCCGAGGTCAACCAAAGGCCGCCGGTGCAACCCGTGAATAACAACCGCAATGGTGGAGGCAACGACATGCGCTCAATGATGGAGATTCTTGCTCCGCATCGCCCTCAAAACCGCAACGGAATCGTTGCCCCCACCATTCCGGCCGACACATATGAATCAGTCGTTTGCGGCGGCTCTCTCTTGAAATATTGATCCCGTAATCGCACACGATCCGGAGTCACCTATCATAACTGATGAAAGGGGGTTTTCAAGCAATTAAAATCCAGCAATCAATTTATAAGGAATGTCTATTGGTGTGTCAGAATTCAATCATCGGGCGCATCACTCTGTTGAAAGGTGAATCCCCATGGAAGCACTCGAAGCTAAAGCTCAAACTGAACTCAATCTGGGGCAGAAAGATGGATTGTAAACTTATTTCCCTTGGAAGAGTCTTCTACCATATCATTATGCCCTATGCAGAGGCACTCCAAGCAGTCTGGAGTCAATGTGTCATTCCTCTGAAACTAGGTATTATTCGTTTCTCTCCTTAGTCTCCTGGTTTTAATCCTAATTCTTATAAATCATCTTCGACTCAAGTCTGGGTCCTATTTTACAATCTGTCTTGGGAATATTGGGATAAAAGAATCTTGTCTAGCATTGCTCATGCAGTGGGGATACCACTTTACTTTGACAACAATACTATGGCTGGGGAACTGGGACACTACGCAAGGGTCCTGATTGATGTGGATTTGGCACAGGACCTTCAATTCAAATTATGTGTGGATACAAAGACAAGAAAGCAGTGGGTAAACATAGAATATGAAAGGCTCCTGAGCATCTGCTCTATTTGCAAGGTGATAGGGCATTTGGCAGGTAGCTGCCGCCAAAACTCGGGTAGGGAAAGCACAGTACAGAAGATAGCCCAAAACATTGAGAAGAAACAACAGGGTAGAGTTGTGGACTCTGGGAAGCAAACAACTGAGAACATTGTGGTAAACAGGACAAAGAAAGAGGATGAACAACCAGTGAAGTCTTAGAACAAATGATGGGTGGATTTCAGTGACACGAGTAGCATTATAGGCTCTAATGCACAATGGGAAGAACCAAATAATGAGACGGCAGCTCAGACTTTAGGTATCCATCAGCCCCCTGATATTCTACAAGTTAATAAGGCTCTACATGACTGGCAGTGGTCGATCCCCCCTCAAATTAGCCTCCCTGCAATGGAACATAAAAAAGCAAGCCCTTTGGATATGGTGGTTCATAGCGGCTACATAAACAGTGAGTCTCAAGAGCAAGCCTTACCATCGGTAGAAAAGCGGATATAAGTTAAAAGGAAAAAGCCCAGGCAATTGCCTTCCTTTTCGTCAATAGCTAGAGCCAAAAGGCTCATCCGACCACCCAAACGATATCAATGAAAGTACTTTTCTGGAACTGTAGGGGGTTGTGGAACCCTCGCACCCAAAGAGCTTTAAAACTTCTTTGTCACACGCATAGACCGGATATTCTCTGTCTCGCTGAACCTATGATCCTCTTTGACTGTTGGGGTTTAGTGTCCTATAGTCAATTGTACTAGGATATAAACCAGCTAGAAATGAATTGTTCTTTTATATCATTTGTTTTAATAAGATATGGTTTTCAACTATATAAAGGCAATTACTTTTAAGAACTAAATAAGTCAAATAAAAGAAAATCCTTAAGTTTATTTAAAGTGATTATAAAGTGTTCATACAAGCATGAAGTGAGACAAAACATTATAATAAACTAATAAACTTAAAACCACCCCAAGTCAAGTAATATGTTTGAATAGGGATTGACATAATACTGTTGAGACTTGCATGTGACAATGTCTTCTATTGTGAATAGAGAACTGATCTTACAAGCTTCAGATATGTAGATATTTGGGCAGTTACATGGATCCGGTGAATGAGTTCATTAGGATCGGGGACCCGGCTTGAGATAACAGGATGGATGGATTTATCCTATGTCACTTGTTCATCACATTGGTATTAGTAGGTATAAGTAATCCTCAGACTAAAAGGAATATTAATTAGTGATTCTAGATTATGGAATGTGATACTTTGACTCTGTTCAAACACGATCCATAATAGGGATGACCCTGGGGTGTGTGCGGGCTGGCGTTGGGTATCACAGGAAGTAATTGTAGAATAGTTAATATTGGATTGAGCATTTCTCACTCTTGATAAATGGGAGATATGTCCAGGGATCACTTGTGGAAGACTTGACTCTAAATCCTTGCAAGGTGATGGATTAAGGGTTGAAATAAAGATTTCACTTAATCTATCTATTCAAAGTTAACTTTGTTGAAACACATTTCCACAATGATTTTGATTTGACAAAATTATTTAAATTAGATTTAAATCCCTATGATAAAATATTCCAACACATCAAATTTAAATGGTTTGATTTATTTATTACTAATGTGTTTGTTCGATGTTAAGCGTTTAATTAATAAGATTTAAAAGACATTAAAGACCAAGGCCCAAAAGCCCACAAGAGAAGGTCAAAGCCCAAGTCAACAGATGCAACCCTCTTGAAGAATGCGGCCCAACAGGAAGAAGGATCGAGAAGGCATTCCTAACAACTTCACGTCGAAGCTGCTGAGTCGAACATATAGAATACATGTAAACAGTTGACCTGAACAACTTCGAGGCAAAGCTATTCCACTTTGGGAAAGATTCAGATGTAGCAGAAAGCTATCTAGAAGACTTTACCATAAGTAGAGAGACAATCTGACGGTTACCGACCGGAAGTACCTTTCACCTGAATCAGACAGAAAAGGCAATGTTCTCATTGGCCAAAGACACTGAGTATTGACGAGTGAAAGCAATAGCATGCCGTTTCCCTCGAACGGTTATTTTGAAATTTGAAATAACCGGTGCCTCAGATGTCACTATAAATAGGCCTCTCATTTGCTTCATTCGATGCAGATCTTTGCCAAGTCAAAACGCTAACCAAATTGCTACTTGAAGTTCTGTGCCAAAGCAAAGCAAAGAAATCTTACACTCACTCTCATTTTGTGTAAAATTCTAGATTGTAAAATCATCTAAAGTGTTCTTTGTATTTAGAACAAATCTTTATCATTTCTAAAGATTAGAAGGAGATAATGAATTGCTCGGTTATAGCACTCAGTGGTAGAAATAGTATTGGGTATAGGATATAGAGGAAGGTACTCTGTATACTCACTGACTATTGTAAGAGGTTTGTGCTCTACCTGAAAGATAACAATAGTTTCAACCACATCTAATCAAAATTTTCAAGTTTTTGTTGACTTATAAGTTTCTCCGCTATAAACATAATGAATTTTTTTATAATTAATTCATATTTATATAATGGTGATATGTTTGAACGGTTCTAGAAGATTTTTAAAGATATAAAATTTCTAAGCGCAATCCGAGAGGATTCATGACTAATTCTAATCAAACCAAGTTGGCCCATATGGTCTAGTTCCGATTTGATAACTGTGATTTGACCCACAAACACACTCTCGTATTCATTCACTTCTACAAGAACAATGATATACCATGTGAATATAAAATCCTTTTGGGATGTTATTTTTGTCTGTTAAGCAGTAATGCCACAATGTTCATGCATATATGATGTCTGATATAGCTTAAGGATATTTTCCAATTATATAGTTATGGTGGGTGGCTAAGGGTTTCATTTACAGGGCCTCTAAATCGAGAATATAATGGATTTAATTAAATGGATAGGTCAAATGAAAAATAAGATATATATAAGCTCATTGAAAAATGATTGATTTAAGGAATAAAATTGTATAATTATCATCTTTTCATTGATAATAAAGTCCATTTCATTGTAGAATTTTCCCTCCAAATTTTTTACATAAAACTTATTTGAATTATAATATAATAATTATTGAGATCTCAACTGTTAAAAGTTATTTACATAAATAATTACTATCCCGTAACCGAAGATGAGTTTTATTTCATGTTATATGTCGAAGGGTAGCCGGAATATGAAATTACAAATAAAAAACTCATCTTTTCTTAATAAGGTTTGAAATTGCACGGTCTTGTAAATGTTAGACTTAAGATTTCAATGTTTTGAACGTAGAGACTATTTTTTTCCCAATAACCATTAGGTAAATTTATACCTTATCCTACAATACTACAAAGCTCCTAACGGCTTCGTATTTGTTGATAAAAGAAAAATTGAAAGTATATATATCAACTCATGAATAAAGAAAACGATATACATTCACTTCTCTTATTACCTTCCATTTTACATTACATTTTATTTATCATATCTCTTTTTTATAATCATTATTTTATGAAAATAACATTTGAGGTTATTGAACTCTTCTACAATAGTTTTCCCAAAAAAAAAAGTTGCACAAATTTAAAACATGAATAGGAAATGTATGCGGTCCTCATGCATGCATTTGAGCAAACATATGGCATTTCTCCAAAAATAGGAAGAGTCAATCGTAAACAAAAGAAGATCTAACAACTAATTCCTAAAATTAGATAATGTACACTTATAAAACCATCATCCAATTAAGCAAGAAAATACCAAAAGAAATTGTAGAAAGATAAATGGAATATTGTTTAATGTTGTCAACTCTATTTACGATTTTGATTGTGTTATCTAATGTAAAAGCACAAGCACCAGCAGCACCGGGTGCGGGTGGAGGAGGGGATATAATGACATTTGGAGCAAAACCTGGTGCAGATAGTGCTCAGGTAATTCATATAGGAACAATATTACATCACTGTTGAACAAATATATGCATTAATTAATTAGAATTTTCCTTTGTTAGGCTATAACGACTGCTTGGAAAGAGGCATGTGCGGCAGCAGGTACCGGTACGGTGACAATTCCTACAGGAACATTTTTAACAGGGCCAGTGTTACTGGCAGGTCCTTGCAAAGGAGAGATGAAATTTAACCTTATAGGAACCTTACAGGCACCACTTAAAGTGGAAACTTCTGGTTGGATTACTTTTGAACATGTTGATAAACTCACAATAAGTGGGACTGGAACTCTAGATGGTCAAGGCGAAGAAATGTGGAAGAGCCAACCTGGTTGTTTCAAGACTGCAAAAATGTGAAAGACAACAGCAATTGTAATTAAGCTTGCTCATTCAGCATCAGCAGTTATATTACATATATCTATTTGTGATTCTAACTAATTAAAATTATGCAGAATCTAAGGCTTGATTTCATAAAAACTGGTCTTGTGGAAGGTATCACATCCCTCAATAGTAAGAATTTCCATATCAATGTTTTGTCTAGCACTGACATCACATTGCAAAAGCTTACAATAACTGCACCCGCTGAAAGCCCTAATACAGATGGAATTCATGTTGCAAGATCAAAGGG
Source organism: Euphorbia lathyris (assembly GCF_963576675.1). NCBI lineage: Eukaryota > Viridiplantae > Streptophyta > Magnoliopsida > Malpighiales > Euphorbiaceae > Euphorbia > Euphorbia lathyris. The sequence goes on along the minus strand of NC_088913.1, from coordinate 33,485,608 downwards.
AGTTACCATTACTGACGTTAACATTGGTACTGGTGATGATTGTGTCTCTGTTGGTGATGGAACATCAGACTTAAAGGTAATAAATGTCAAATGTGGTCCTGGTCATGGAATTAGTATCGGAAGTTTAGGACTATACCAGAATGAGGAACCTGTAACCGGAGTCACTGTTCAAGGATGCACCCTTACAAAAAGTGATAATGGTGTGAGAGTTAAATCATGGCCGGACAAATACGGTTGCGAAGCATCGGGCATACACTTTTCAGATATTACCATGGAAGAGGTTGAGAATCCTATCATTATAGATATGATGTATTGTCCACCCGGTGGATGCAATACAACGGTACGAATTTCCACATATTTCTATACAAAAATGCTATACAAGGATTGGTTTCATTTTCATGTCTTATTTTTCTTATCATATCACTAACCTTATTGCTTAATTTCTAGGCTCCGTCAAAGGTCAAGCTTACTGATATTTCCTTTAAAGGCATCAAGGGTTCAACACCCACTCCTGATGCAATTTCAATCAACTGTATGCCTGGAAGTTGCACAAATATAGGACTTGCTGACATTGATCTCAAATTTACTGGACCTAAAGGACCTCCAATAGCTAATTGTACCAATATTAAGCCAACTATGACCGGAACTGTGAATCCTGCAGGATGTTAATGTTAATTAATGCAAATCCACACCTATTTTTGACCTTTATACAATTTTCTATGCGAGAGTTTTTACAATTTTGGTTATATATATTGATATGTAATATTAATTCATCTTTACTCTTGATGCTAATGGATTATTGTTTTTTTAGAATATATTAATTACTTATTTTGAGACCATTACCTTTTCTTTTTCTCCACATGTTTTATATATCCCTACACTTAATATATACATTTTTATGGTGTGATGATGCATTTGTACCATAACATTAGATACTTGCTACCCTAATTGCAAAATATAATATAATTTTCGCTACTAGTTAAAACCACCACTTGTATATGGTTTAGGTTGGTTAAGGCACAAGATCATCTATTCAACTAGGGTTCGAATTCTGGAGATGATAATGCAGTTGTAATTAAAAAAAAGTTGAGCATCTCCTAAAAAATGCGGTCAAGAACTCCACCACCGGCAATGGGCTTGCCTTATCTTCACATGTTATTGAGTGGTTATTCATATTTAATCATAAAGCTAGGATGTAATGAGGAAGGGTTTAACAGTAGCAAGAAAAGTTGTTGGCTTAACATTTACTATTTGCTTATTTTAATGTTCAAGAAATCAGGAAGTCTCCAAAAAAAAATGCAATATCCATTAACCCAACATCGAGTTTCTTTACATTGCACTCAATCACCATCACAATATCCAGTTAGCTGTAAATTACTTACAAAAATGTAAAATAAGCCATAGTTCATGGTACCTTTAAGATACCGAATAAGATAAAGAAAATCATCCATATGATGAGAACAAGGAATGTGCATGAACGGATTGAGTGCTTGGACAACAAACCCAATAACAAGATGAGTAAAATTAAGATAAATCAACCGAAAATAAACCTATGATGAACATATGGTGTGTGATAAACAGATCCAATAGAGAGTTCCATGTCAATATTTAGTCGCATAGGAAAAGAAGGAAGAGCCTGATCAAGACCAACATCAGAAATCAAATTAGAGAAATATTTACGTTGAGATTAAAAAAAAAGATGTCGTCATTTTCTGTTGTTATTTCAATACCAAGGAAATATTCAGCGTGGCCTAAACCCTTAATTGTAAAAGAAGAATGAATATATTGTTTAAAATATTCAATAGAAGTTTCATAGTTACTAGTTATAAGAACATCGTCTATAGAGGCAATAAGAACGTGAATCACACCTTTTTGAACATATGTAAAAAGGCAACTATCAATATAGTTTGGGTGAAATCAAACATTATTATTTGAGAAGTAAATTCCTTGTTCTACTATCGACCAACCTATTTAAGCCCATATATGGATTTCCTCAATTGACAAACTTGACCATTAAGCGCTTTGGTATAACCTTGTGGCAGATTGAAATAGATTAATTCATTGATAAATGCATAAAGGTCATAATAGTTAATATTAATTTGACGAATATGACATGCCTTAGATGCATCAATATTAAACAATAAATGAACTGTAACAACTATAGTGCCGGGAGAAAAAAATCTCAACATAATAAATTCCTTGAATCTGATTACAACCCCGGTGTACATTTGAGCCTTATAAAGATCAACAAAACCATCCAGTTTACGATTAATACAAAAAATCCATTTAGTAGATGTGTTTATTTCCCTTAAGAAGAGAAGTAATATCCTGATAACATCCGCCATAAAGTATGAAGGACTAAGCTGAAAATATTCCCTATGAAAGAGGGCTTAAGAGGAGAAAAGATCCACCTCCAAGACATATATGGCATACAGATAAAGATACGGTGTCGTCTTGAGCATTCCTCCCCACGATTCGCCACTTAGCGTATAACAGGAATACGATGTCGTCTCATAGAGCTCCACTTACGATCCGCCTTAGTAGGAAATATGGTGTCATGTCAGAGATTCTTACAAAGATCCGCCCAAGAGAGGCAATAAGGGGATTCGCCTCATATGGAAATCCGCCTCTAGAAGAAGCAGAGGATCATACGGCGTAACCCGCTATCATTTAACTAGAATTAATGATAGCTCAGAACCCGCCAAAGCACGGAGGTTAGAGGATGGAGTTAAACTACATTGAAAGAGCATTACTCTTCATTAAAGGGTCACTAAAGAGAAGGTTATTATAATTATCACTCAAACATGTATAGATACCTTTGTAACATGACAACAGAGGTAGACTTACACACTCTTCTTAACCTTGCTTTGTCATTACAATTTATTTTCTTAAGAAGTTTACTGACTTAGGCATCGGAGTGCCCCCGGCCGATCCCAACGGTGCCTCACAGGGACGCTTTACGGTGTTGCTAAAATCTCAACAATATCAATTGGTGCGGTGAAGGTGGAATCCTAACATTAATAGGGTTACACGACGAACATTCAAAAATGTCTTCAAATAATCCCATTGGGAATATCCCTACTAACGAAGACCACAATAACAGTCCCCTTGAACAAATTATACCACCTCCTGACGGTACGGTGAAACCTTCATATGAATGGTCTCGCGAGTCATTTTTTGACCATATGGTGGAATATGTTTGACGGGAATTAGGCAACGAATCAGCTGATAGGGCACGCGATATCCTCAATAAAAACGATGTGACAGAGTGGGCTAGAAGGGTGCTCGTGCAACAACAACCCCAAGGGGGTGCTGCTAGTGCAGGTCCAGCGAGAAATAATTCTGAACCGAGGGATAGATAGAGATCACGTCACATACGTTCGCCCAGCTCATGAGAAAACAACAACAAAAGACGAGATGGTGGATCCCTTTCTCCAGACAGGTTTATGGCGGCGGTAGAGGCGCGATTCCACGAAGAATCTTGAAAACAAAAACAGAATGAAAAACGATACGCCCATCAAGTAAATAGGCATTCGCCCTTTACTGCCTATATTATGGGATTCAAAATAGATGGACGCTACAAAACCTCCAACTTGCCACAGTACAAGAAGGCAGAAAACCCTGAAGCACACGTAAGAAAGTACAGGGAACTGATGGGCTTGGGAGGAGCGAATGAAGGGATCCTTTGTAGAATGTTTTCTACAACATTAAGCGGATCAGCCTATGGATGGTTCGAATCCCTAGCAGCTGGATCCATAAATAGTTGGGAAGAGTTAAGCAGGGAATTCTGTGCAAAATTTGCAGGTAGTATCCCCTGCAAAGTGTCTAGCAGGACATTATATGATCTAAAGCATAAGGAAGGCGAACCATTAAGAACTTACATCAATCGATTCAACGACTTGTGCACAGATATAACATATGTTGATGTAAATACATCGGTAGAGGCCATAATAAAAGACACAGGGTGTAAACGATTGCAGGAAAAATTGGTTATCCACAAACCAAAGACAATGGTGGAATTCGTGGAACGCTGCAAAAGATTCATGGAAATTGATGACATCAACAGAAATAATGAATCGTTAGGCCATAATTCCCCAGAAAGAAGAGAGCGTGGTGGATCTAGCAGGCGTGAAAGTAGATGGGCGGATCCTAGATCCAGTGGATGAGACAGTAGGTGGACTGATAACCGGTGGACGAATCAAAAAGGCAAACGTCCGTACAAAGGCGGATCACATTTCACGCAGCTCAACACTCCTAAAAATGAAGTCTTACTATGGCTAGAAAAGAGTAGATTCAAAAGGGACGTCACCTACCCTGATTTCAAAGGGGAACAACACATCTCCATGGGGAAAAATACAAAACAATATTGCAGGTTCCATAGAAGACAGGGAAATGATACGAATCGATGTCTCGCGCTATATAAAGAAATTGAGAAGTTAATTGAACGAGGGGTGCTTGATAGGTTCGTTCAAAGCGAACACCGTGAAGGAAAAGAAAAATAAGGCGCCAAAGGCAAGGGTAAAGGAGTAATCAACGTTATTGCAGGTGGACCCGGATATCAACCGCTTGCTAAAAGGGCAAGGATGCAGGATTCCGATAAGGCGACTCTCAATAAACCTTTTACCGAGGTTGGATCCCCTAATGGTCCTCATGCCGATGCGCTGGTAATCATGATGAACATTGAAGGATAGGATATGAAGCGTGTCATGATTGACACCGGGAGTTCGTGAAATGTAATCACAAGAAGCGCATTTGCCAAATTGAAAATAGATCCAATGCAGGTTGAAGCTACTATTGTTGACATCCTAGGGGTGACCGGGTATACTGTCCAAACCAAGGGACATGTAATGCTGGAATGTGAGATCACAGACGGAAACCAGACTTGGAAGGGAGAGCAAGAATTTATTATACTGGATGGCCGGTTAGCGTATAATGTTATTTTGGGAAGACCCTTCCTTTCCGAAGCTGCCGCCCTAATATCGGTACGCCATTTAACTATGTACGTGCCAACTGAAAAGGGCGAAATAATGGTCAAAGGGAGCCAAAAAATGCCTCAAGAAACGTATACGGCGTCTCTAACCATACGCCCACAAGAAGATAACGATGAACAGGAAGAGGAGGAGAATATGAACACAGCCGCTCTAGGAGAGACTGAGACATGCCTTATCTCCGAAGGAAAAAAAGTGAAAATTGCGAAGGGGCTGCACCCAGAGATCAAGGAGGCAATTATGCGAACACTTGTTGAATGCCAATAGGTTTTTGCAGGTGATAGTGAAATATTAAGAGGAGTAAGCCCAGATCTCATTACTCATAAACTCAATACAATGGAGGAAGTTACACCGGTTACACAAAAAAGAAGAAATCATGGGCCAGAGAGACAGAAGGCGATAGAGGAAGAAATCGCAAAGCTCAAAAAGGCGGATGCCATAGAAGAAGTCATTTATACTGAATGGCTAGCAAACGTGGTTTTAGTTAAAAAGGCTGGCGAAACATACAGAATGTGTGTCGACTTCATGGACTTGAACAAAGCATGCCCGAAGGACAATTATCCATTACCATGTATTGACATTCTGGTGGATGGAACAGCAGGGCACGAGGTCTATTCTTTCACAGATGTGAGTTATCGACAGATACCTATGCATCCTGAGGACAGAATCAATACATCATTTATTACACATCAGGCGACATATTGTTTTAAAGTGATGCCTTTCGGCTTGAAAAATGCGGGGGCCACGTATCAACGCATGATGAACAAAATTTTCGAAGATAAGAAGGGTGATAACTTCTCCAAATACGTTGATGACATGATCATCAAAAGCAAAACCATGAAGGAGCATGCGGTGGACATCAAAGAGGTACTCGATGTATTAAAAATTCATAATATTAAGATTAACCCGGAAAAATGTACGTTTGGTGCCACATCTGGCAAATTTTTGGGCTATATCATTAATCGCCAAGGAGTCACGGATAACCCTGAAAAAGTAAAGGCGGTGTTAGAAATGAAGCCACCAAAGAACCTTCGAGAGGTGCAGCGCCTGAACGGACGGATCATTGCTCTCGGAAGATTCATATCTTGTTCCGCGAGGCGATGCCTTCCCTTCTATGAAGTGATTAAGAAGCAAAAATATTTTGATTGGAATGATGATTGCCAACAAGCCTTTGAAGGAATAAAGGAGTTCCTGTCTAAACCACCACTGATGAGTAGGCCAACTAAAGGTGAGGACCTTTATTTATACGTCTCAGTTACGGAAAAAGCAATATGTACAGTCATAATCAGGGAGGAAGAAGGACAACAATATCCTATATATTATGTAAGCAATGTATTGAAAGATGCTGAGACCAGATATTAGAAACTGGACAAAATGGCGTTGGCAGTAGTAGTCACCTCCATCCGCCTGCGCCCATATTTTCAAGCACACACCATCATATCGCGAATGAGTATACCAATGAGGAAGGTGTTGCAGCGGCCAGAAACATCCGGCAGGTTGATGGAGTGGTTCATACGACTAGGAGAGTTTGACATCCGGTACGAGGGAAGGGTAGCATTGAAAAGCCAGGTCTTGGCGGACTTTGTTAACGAATTTACAGAAGAATTCACTAGCTCGCCAAAAGTCAGAAAAGAAGAATGGACAATGCATACATATGGAGCCTCTTTAGAAGAGGGAGCAGGAGCAGGAGTAGTAATAAAGGGGCCTGAGTATGTTCGAATTTGCTACGCAACCAAACTAGACTTCACCACAACTAATAACGCGGCAGAGTACGAAGCTCTAATCCTCGAATTACAACTGTTGAAGGAAATTGCACCAGAGCATATAGTGATATATGATAGGGGTATTTTACCCCTATCTCTTAGCGTGATTTACGGGTTGATTTTGAATAAAATAAATAAGTTTAATTACAAAAATAAAGTGTTTTTGATAAAATAAAGAAATAAAAATAAATCTCGTACTTTCAGTTTATTTTCCTCGTTTTTTATTAATTTAGGAAATAAAAACGTCAAGCTAACCCGTCTCTCAAGATTTGTATTTCAGGTACGAGAAAGAGCAAAAATCCACTACATATGCGGGGCGTGAAACATGGTGTCGGTAATGATTGCCTTATCCGCAGAAGCCATGTGAAACTGACTCAGCATACGCGGGGCGTATGACACATGTCGACAATAATTGGCCTAATCCTGAAAGTCAGACTGCATTGTCTCCCAGAGTCAACTCTCCATACGCAGGGCGTATCACCATATACGCAGGGCGTAAAAGGCAGTTCTTCAATGTAAAAAGATCAGAGACTCTTTTACGCGGGGCGTACTTCAGTTACGCACGGCGTAAAAGCACCAATTCAAGCAATAAAACTTCAGAGACTCAAACACGCGGGGCGTACTTCAGCTACGCAGGGCGTGTTTGAGACAACTAGACACGGAATTGGTCCACATGCAGGAGATTTCTGACGGAATGGGCATTTACGCGGGGCGTAGACCAATTTACGCAGGGCGTATCATGGGATTTGTGCACTCAATAATGTTGCTCCATACTTGTACTTTGTGAAATTACAAGCTTGCCCTTGCTTGATGTCTATAAATAGGAAGCTCTTGAACTTCATTTGACACCTTATGAACTAAGAAATAATTATACACTAGAGAGCAAACTATACTTGTTTTGTTACTTGTTGTAGTATAGATTCAATTTTTGTAGCTAAACTCTCCACCTCGAGAGCTTGTTCGGTTGTTCCGGCATTCCATCGAAGTTCCGCTCCACCATTCGTCACCAAGCTCGAGAGTTCCACCTCCACGACCTAGGAGACGGCTTTGAGTCCGGTTAGCTAGTTTCAAGGGCGGATTCTCCCCTTTTACGTGCTAATTAGCTTGTACTCTTCCTATGTACTAGGCTTGGTTGTATTCCATTTATATACATTTCATATTTATAATTTCATGATTTATAATCTCTATTTCCCTTTACGTATTAGTGCTTGCTACTTGTTTTGATATTGATAATTGACTATTGTGTAGGAGAACGCGATTTCCGACGCCATTCGGGTTATCTTTAGGGAGTTATATCGGTGTTGCCCTACCGGAAGTGACAAACCGAAAACCGTAGGAATTGACAAACCACGGAACTTACGGGCCCTAGTTTCTAATTCCCCCACATTAGACACGCCTTGACTAGGAATCACGTAGTCTAAGTGCTTCACGGGTCGGTCCTACTTCACTTAGTCGTCTTTGCAAGAGCGATTTACTATCCGTATACATTTAGAGTCATTATTTGTCGTGGTTATAACTTATCACATTCATCCCACTTCATAGAGTTTTAGCCACATAAATCTGCGTCGCCAATAGTTAGTGTGTAGTTGTATCTTACTTTACCCCAAAGTAATCACCGCTTAAATAACATACGAAACCGAGTCGTCTAATACTTGTAATTATAAATTCCGTGGATTCGATACCCGGTCTTAACCGGATTATTACTTGATACGACGGGGTACACTTGCCCCTAAGTAGTCGTAGCGTCTAAGTAGAGTCAAGAGCAATTTATAGAGACCACATCCATAGACATAGCACATTCACCGCAATACACATTTAATCGTCGTAAGAAACTCTACCACTAGGCGTCGCGCTATCAAGTTTTTGGCGCCGTTGCCGGGGATTTATAATTTCTTGCAATATTAGACAAAAACGTTTTATTATTAGTTTAAGCATTCCTTTTGTACAAATTGTTTATATCGACTTCTTTTTCTCTTTTTGTGAATAATTTATTTTGTTGTTATTAATGATCTTTTTCATGATATGATGCCTTATAGTCGTCATCTGTGGGATGACCACAAGGATGACGGATGTTCGCACCAACAATCACCCTCGCAACTCGATGTGGTAATCTCTATGCTTAAAGATATTCATGTGAGATTATCTAACACTGAGGTATTTTTGTAGGGATTTGGGAAATCAAATCGCTAGATTGAAGTCTCGTATCGATTCAACCGCGGACGAATCAATTAGAGATGCTAATCCGGGTGATCAAAATGTGGTGCTCGAGTTAATTGAGCCTTCTCAAGAGAGCCCCCCAAATTCCGAAGGCCGCCTCAGTTGCGAGGAACCGGAAATCCTAATCGATGCGCCGGTTGCGTGTGAACCCATGGAAATGTATCCAAAGCTAGAAGAGTTTGAGGGTTATTCTAACTCGGAATATTTCACTCTTTTTGAACTACCAAAAGAGTCAAAAAGGGAGCAAACGAAACTCTTCAATAATTTCTGTAAATATAGTTTTTGGTTTTTGTTAAATTTTTTTGAAGCTAACAATCCGTTTTGTAGGGACGGATTGTTTATTCAAGAATTTGCATTCCTAACGCGAGTGGAAGCATACACCTAGGAGGAAATTCAAAGTCGAGCTACTTCGACTCAAAACGTAGCACCGGTTTGAATTCCTCGAACTACTTGTCTATATATATTATAAACTTTATTTCTTTTCTTTATTTTGCATTGTTGTTATTCTATTTTCATCTTCACTCTATTTTATTTTCTTCTATTCTCCTTTATTTTTATAAAACCAAAAAAAGAAAAAAAAAACAAATCCCTTTTTAATCCAAAATTTTATGACACGCGGGGCGTACGCACCTATACGTCCCGCGTATCTACGTGTCTAATCCTCATTCACAATAAAAGACACGGTACGCGGGGCGTCTCTCCTACCATGCCCCGCGTACACTTTAATTTTCGGCACTTTTTGAATAAACACCACGTGGGAGGACACGCGGGACGCGCCCCAGGGCATGCCCCGCGTATCCTCGGGGAATTGTGAATTGCAACTCCCCATGGCAACTCCGTTTCCCTCAAACTTCCCATCACTCATCTTCCCCATACACCTTTTCCACTTCCACACTCCACCTTCATTTCCATCCAATCAACTTCCATCCTTCCAAATTCAAATTTTCAACTTCCCTCCATAATAAATTTTCATTAACTACCTCCTTAATTACAAATTAATAAAAATTATAAAGAGTCATAAATAAAACATAAAAATCATAAAATCAATTAAAAATCATTAAACACTCATAAATCCAAAAATAAAAAAAAATCAGAAAATTACCAAAAACCACAAAAAAAGTCCTTCATCTTCCGTCCTCATACGCGGGGCGTAACCCCATTTACGCCCCGCGTCTCCGCCCTTTTTATCATCAAAAAGGAACGGGAAGTCCGATACGCATGGCGTAACCCTATTTATGCCGCCCGTATCTCACCATTCTTGCGCAAAATAACATCAGGGGGAGGGATACGCGTGGCGTGACCCCTTTACGCCCCGCGTACCCCTTTGGGAATCCGAGCTTTGCTTGGATTCCCCACTTCTCCCCTATATATATCTCCCCTTCCTCACAACTATCTCAACTCTCTCCCAACCTTCTTCCACCTTCTCTCAATCCTTCTCCATCCCTAACTATTGCCATGGCACGAAAGAGAGCCGCTGACATACGCCCCCCACGGTCCACTCGGGCCCGATCCTCCCGTTTCGCACAAAACCAACAATCACCTCCACCTCCCGAACGGGAGGGAACTCCACCACTTACCCGCCTACACTGGGCCCCTTTTCATCTCCTAACCGAGGGGGAGGCCGAGCACTACCAAACACTTTCCGCCGCCCACTTTATGGAACTTCCGTACATTGAGCGGAACACTCTTGACCGTTTCGGCCTTGGCGGGGCTTTCGTGGAGCGCCTCCGTGCCCTCTCTTGGTACGATCACTTTCTTGCACGGCACCACGTTTACCCCTCCTTAGTTTTGGAGTTCTACACCACCCTCACCTCTAACAACGTCCCCGGTGCCGCCCTCTTCAATTTCCGCCTTCACAACCACCCCTTCACCATTGATACCCAATGGCTCCGCAATCACTTCACCAAACAAGAGGAAAATGGTATCTCCCATTGGCCCGAGGATGTTTCCGCTCTTGATTTTTGGACCTCCATCACCGGGTCCGAGGATTATGACGTATCCAACCTCCGCCCATCTCTCATTCGTGATCCAATCCTCCAACTTCTCCACCGCTTCATCTCCGTCTACTTTTCGGGGAAGTCGGAATCCACCAAGGTCAACAAGGACGAACTTTTGGCACTCTTTTGTTGTGTCAACAACCGTGCCTATGACCTCTCCTATCTTGTGGCCATCCAACTCCACCACATTTCCACTCGAAAGCGGGGCAAGATCGGGTTGGGCCATCTAGTCACTCTTTTCGCCACTTCCGCTCTTGGCGAGGCTACCATTGCTCGCCTCCCAAGCCTTTTGCCTAGGCCCGTGGAGAAAAATGCTTTTAAGTCTCTTAACCATTCGACCTCTGGCCCGGGCGAGACCTCGGGGGCAGCCAACTCAAATGCGAAAGGTGACTCGGACTCGAGTTTGGGTTCAATTTTAGTCCTCCACCCCTTCATGACTTCAATGCCCTTTACGCTCGGTTGGATATCTCGGAGGATAACCAATGTCGTGATCGGACCCATTTTGACACCCGCTTCGACACCATTGAGGCACAACAACGTGAGGACCGGGCTCATATCGACTCTCGTTTCGATGCCCTCACCGCTTCCTTCGATTCCTACTTCAACCTCCATGGCAGTCCACCTCCACCTCAACCATAGTTCCATTTCTTTTTTTTCATTTTCTTTTGATGTTTTGATGTTTTAATGTTTTGATGTACTCTCTTTTTTATTTTTTTAATATATTAGTAATTTCCGTTTATGTTTCGTGCTCTTTGTGCGTTTATTTTTGCTCTTGATAATAAATCTACGCAGGGCGTACCTCATGGAACGCCCTGCGTACCCCTCATTTTCATACATACAAAAAGTTCAGAAACTCAAACACGCGGGGCGTCCCTTGTTACGCCCCGCGTATTTGAGTCTCTGACTCCAAAAAGAATAAAAACACCGCCTTACGCGGGGCGCCCTCCATATTACGCCCCGCGTACTTGAGTCTCTGACTCAACACGCATTAAACATACTACCCTATGCGGGGCGCCCCCCTGGGCACGCCTCGCGTAGGGCCCCTGATCACTTAGGATCTTCTTCTTTCCCTTCCTTAGCTTTATTTTTGTTTTTGTTTTTGTTTTTGTTTCTTTTTGCAACGCCCTTGGAATAGGCGTCATTATAAATAACGCGGAGGGACGTGCAACCCCACACTTAACGTTTGTTTTGCACTACCAAAAACAAAAATAAAAATTTAATAACAACAAAATAATTAAACTAATTTATTTACTCTTTTAAATTTTCCCGACATGTTACCCCTCCTTCGGAAATTAATTAAAGTTCCGTTATTTGTCATCAAAAGTAAAAACGTCGGAACATAAAGGAATGATTCGATTAAGAAGTTTTAGTCTTGATCTTAAAGTTAGGGAATTTGTGCAAAGCTTAGGTTAGTACTAAACTAAGGCATTGAGTCTTAACCCAAATGTTATCTCCATAATGAACTTTAAAAAGGCAATAAAAATGGGATAGTTGAGAATTTAGCGAAGACTTGATAGTACACAATTTAAACCCGAATCTTTGTGAGGTATATTTGAGCCTAAAAGAGTTCGTACGAGAACTCTAATTCTTTCACAATTTTTTGAGAGCTTTGACTTCACTCGACTCATAGAATTTGCATCTAATACCGGGTTAAGTACACTTATTATGGTAAAAAGGCAATAGATGATAAACCGAACCCACTTAGGCTAATTTTTCTTAATTTATTTTTCTCGTTTTCATTAAACATTAGGAAACCCCCTCGAGCCTATTAACCAACTTTTTTTGTTAATACCCTCTTAACATTTAACCCTTTTTCCTCTTGTTTAATTACCGACATAATCAAGTTGCACCCGAATTACCCGAAATAAGTCACGGCCTTAGCAAATGAGCACCATTAGCTCTCAAAATATTGTTTTTGTGCCTCTATCAAAACAAAGGATACAATAAAAGATAAAAAGACATTCTCAAAGCTCCACCCGAGCAATTTTGAAGTACGTCTTATAAAATTCGCCAAGGCCAAAATAAGCAATGATACGGTGCAATCACAAAACGGTATTTTTGAACTCGAGTTTCTTTAAACTAACCACTAAAGTAGCCATCCACATTACAACCCCCCCTCCGGGTTCATTTTTAATATTGCCTAACCATATTTTAGGAGGAAAAACCCAGATAAAAATGCAAATTCAACGTGATCTCGAGTAAGTGCAAAGAAGAGTGCTAAAACACCGACCCACCTAAAATTGAGCGTAAGAGCGAAATCCCTGGGTGAGGTACTATCGGGTTCTTAAAAGGTAATCAACCCCCGTTAATATTGCCTATTAAACCTTGATCATGGAGGCTTCAAACAAGTTTTTGTACTCAATTGTTTGCGTAGGTACTTACCGAGACCTTTGCACAAAACCATAACTTTGAAATCACGCACTTGGCAAAACCAACCTTCGGTTTGTTTCTCAATTTTCTCAAGGGTCTTTCGATTTCTTTTACTTGAGGACAAGTAAAACTTTAAAGTTCGAGGAGGTTTGATAGGGGTATTTTACCCCTATCTCTTAGCGTGATTTACAGGTTGATTTTGAATAAAATAAATAAGTTTAATTACAAAAATAAAGTGTTTTTGATAAAATAAAGAAATAAAAATAAATCTCGTACTTTCAGTTTATTTTCCTCGTTTTTTATTAATTTAGGAAATAAAAACGTCAAACTAACCCGGCTCTCAAGATTTGTATTTCAGGTACGAGAAAGAGAAAAAATCCACTACATACGCGGGGCGTGAAACATGGTGTCGGTAATGATTGCCTTATCCGCAGAAGCCATGTGAAACTGACTCAGCATACGCGGGGCGTATGCCACTCTACGCGGGGCGTATGACACATGTCGGCAATAATTGGCCTAATCCTGAAAGTCAGACTACATTGTCTCCCAGAGTCAACTCTCCATACGCGGGGCGTAAAAGGCAGTTCTTCAACGTAAAAAGATCAGAGACTCTTTTACGCGGGGCGTACTTCAGTTACGCACGGCGTAAAAGCACCAATTCAAGCAATAAAACTTCAGAGACTCAAACACGCAGGGCGTACTTCAGCTACGCAGGGCGTGTTTGAGACAACTAGACACGGAATTGGTCCACATGCAGGAGATTTCTGACGGAATGGGCATTTACGCGGGGCGTAGACCAATTTACGTGGGGCGTATCATGGGATTTCTGCACTCAATGATGTTGCTCCATACTTGTACTTTGTGAAATTACAAGCTTGCCCTTGCTTGATGTCTATAAATAGGAAGCTCTTGAACTTCATTTGTCACCTTATGAACTAAGAAATAATTATACACTAGAGAGCAAACTATACTTGTTTTGTTACTTGTTGTAGTATAGATTCAATTTTTGTAGCTAAACTCTCCACCTCGAGAGCTTGTTCGGTTGTTCTGGCATTCCATCGAAGTTCCGCTACACCATTCGTCACCAAGCTCGAGAGTTCCACCTCCACGACTTAGGAGACGGCTTTGAGTCCGGTTAGCTAGTTTCAAGGGCGGATTCTCCCCTTTTACGTGCTAATTAGCTTGTACTCTTCCTATGTACTAGGCTTGGTTGTATTCCATTTATATACATTTCATATTTATAATTTCATGATTTATAATCTCTATTTCCCTTTACGTATTAGTGCTTGCTACTTGTTTTGATATTGATAATTAACTATTGTGTAGGAGAACGCGATTTCCGATGCCACGGAACTTACGGGCCCTAGTTTCTAATTCCCCCGCATTAGACACGCCTTGACTAGGAATCACGTAGTCTAAGTGCTTCACGGGTCGGTCCTACTTCACTTAGTCGTCTTTGCAAGAGCGATTTACTATCCGTATACATTTAGAGTCATTATTTGTCGTGGTTATAACTTATCACATTCATCCCACTTCATAGAGTTTTAGCTGTTGGACATTAAGGCTAAGGTATAGCAGGGGAAATGTAAAAATTTTAGCCTATTTCCTTTTAACCATAGAATCCGTTAATCGTTATTTCATATAAAGAGGGATAAGAAGGAATACCTTTCGATGAACAATCTACCATTGTTAAAGAAGCGCCCACAATTCTTCTCCGAGATTCCAACCACAAAGTATAACACGGTGAGGTTAAGATGGAATCAACCATTATGAGATGCAACCAAATTAGATTGCCTCTAATTAACCAACACAAGTTCAAAGAGAAAAGGAGATGAATGAGATTAATCAATTGACGGAAGCCGTATGAATTCTTATCCACGAACTAGGGGATGCGAATTCACTTTCTCTCTCTTAATGTAGGTTTTGAAAATCACAATAAGGGGAGGGGATAGGCATCGTCGAAATTCTCATAAGGAGGGGGTATATATAGTCACTTGTATCTAAACCCTAGTTAGATAGGAATAGGTTACTTAATAGGAATTCCATTCGGAATAGGATTCCTAATTATTATCTTATAATATATCAAATACATTTAGGATAATAATAAATAACCTAATTGGATAATAATAGGAGTATATTAATCTAATTAAAACTCCTAACTTAATTATCTCTTAATTAATTTAATTCACAAACCTAATCAAATTAGGATTAATGGAATTAAAATAATTCCTTATTTACTATATATAAATTCCGGCCCCCCTCTATATAAATGGGCCTTACTGGGCTCATTTGGGCTTCCATCTATTAATGACATTCATCTCCCTGTTGGTTGCGAGTCTTATGTGTGATCCATTAGGTTCTTACTACTTCTGGCCGTATGCAACTATTAAATTAATTTCTTCAAGAATTATATTTAATCCTTGCATAACGGAATGATGTACTGAGTATGTTATTGGCAAGTCTGTAATCATTCCCCCAGAGTCCGTTAAGAAGACAGGTTGATTCTGTCGTTAACCCTTCCGTATTAGTTACAGTATAATTCGATCCTTTATCAACTACATCCTTGAACTGAATCTTATGACTATGGGTGATGTCAAGTCACATATAGCGAGACGTTCATTTTACTTGTACAGACCGAGTCAACTCAAATAGATAGGTTAAGTGAAATCTGTATTTCTACTCTTAAGCTATCACCTTGCAAGGATTTAGAGTCGAGTCTTCCACAAGCGATCCTTGGATGTATCTCCCATTAATCGGGAGTGATAAATGCTCAATCCAATGTATAACTACCCTGACATTACCTCTTGTGACACCCAACCTTTGAAGTTCACACCCCAGAGTCATCTCTGTTAAGGATCGTGGGACCACAGGATCAAAGTCTCAAATTCAGTAATTCAGGATGACCAATTAACATTCCTTTGAGTCTGAGGATTAGTTATACCTATTAATACCAATGAGATGAACAGGTGACAAGGAAGAATCTACCCATCCTGTTATCTCAAATCAGATCACCAATCCTAATGAACGACGTTTCATCGGATCTATGTAACTGTCCAGATATCTATATATATGAAGCTTGTGAGATCAGCTTTCTGTCGGACAGAAGACATTGTTACATACAAGTCTCAACTGTGATATATCAATCCTAAACATATCACTTGACTTGGGGTGGTTTTAAGTTTATTAGTTTATTATAAAGTTTTGTCTCACTTCATGCTTGTATAAACACTTTATAATCACTTTAAACAAACTTACAGATTTCCTTTTATTAGACTTTATTTAGTGCTTAAAAGGGATTGCATTTATATAGTTATAAAACATATATCTCATTAAAACAAATGACATAAAGAACAATTCATTTACATTAAGTTTGTATCCTGCAACAATTGTCTATAGGACACTAAACCCCAACATACTCCCACTTGGACTAAAGCTAATTGTTTCTAAAACTTATCCCAGTAGAAGTTAAATGACGATCATGTACTTTCTGGGTTAAAGGCTTTGTCAACGGATCTGCAACGTTGTCCTCTGTAGGTACTCTTTCTATTCTCACATCTCCTCTAGCCACAATCTCTCTAATGACGTGGTATCGCTTTAGGTAGTGCTTGGATGCATTATGAGACCGTGGTTCCTTTGCTTGCGCAATGGCTCCATTGTTGTCATAGTACAGAGTAATGGGATTGACAATGTCAGGCACCACTCTTAGTTTTGTAATGAACTTTCTAATCCAAACTGCTTCATTTGCTGCTTCCGCAGCAGCGATGTACTTTGACTCGGTCGTAGAGAAAGCTACGCTTCCCTGCTTGGAACTTTTCCAACTGACCGCGCCCCCATTCAAGATAAACAGGTATCCTAATTGGGATTTAAAATCATTCTCATCTGTGAGATGACCAGCGTCTGAAAATCCTTCAATTTTCAGATCTCCTTCTCCGTACACTAGGAACATGTCTTTAGTCCTTCTCAAGTACTTAAGAATGTTCTTGACGGAAATCCAATGCTCGTCTCCCGGATTCCCTTGGTAACGACTCGTTACAGATAACGCGAACGCTACGTCAGGTCTAGTGCATAACATAGCATACATAATCGAACCGATCGCGCTGGCGTACAGGACTACAGCCATGCGTCGTTTGTCATTATCAGTTTTAGGACATTGATGATTGTTTAACTTTACTCCATGTACCATGGGTAAGTTACCTCGTTTCGATTCAAGCATGCTAAACTGATTTAGCACCTTTTCAATGTATGTAGCCTGTGAAAGACCAAGCAGTCTTCGCGATCTATCTCTATAGATCTTTATACCAAGTATATAAGCTGCTTCACCAAGGTCTTTCATTGAGAAGTTACCAGATAACCATACTTTCACCGAGTGTAATAGAGCAATGTCATTTCCCATTAACAGTATATCGTCCACATATAGTATGAGAAATGCTATAGAGCTCCCACTTGCTTTCTTGTAAATGCAAGCTTCTTCGCAATTTTGTTCGAAACCAAATTGTTTTATGGTTTCGTCAAAACGCTTGTTCCAGCTTCTAGAAGCTTGCTTGAGTCCATAAATGGATCTCTGAAGTTTGCAAACTTTATTTGCATCCTTTGATATGAAACCTTCAGGTTGCATCATGTATACATCCTCAAGCAGGTTTCCATTTAGGAAAGCTGTTTTCACATCCATTTGCCAAATCTCATAATCGTAGTGAGCGGCAATAACAAGCATGATTCTGATTGATTTGGACATAGCAACAGGAGAGAAGGTTTCGTCATAATCAACACCTTGTTTCTGACGATATCCTTTCGCTACCAACCTAGCCTTGTAGGTGCTAACCTTTCCATCCATGTCAGTCTTCTTTTTGAAGATCCACCTGCACCCAATGGGAATTATCCATTCGGGTGGATCAACCAAAGTCCACACTTGGTTAGTATACATGGAATCCATTTCAGAATCCATGGCTTCAAGCCATGCTTTAGAATCTGGACTAGTAAGAGCCTCTTCGTAGTTTTCGGGTTCGTCGTCTAACACGGGAACCTCGTTATCATCTCCCACTAGAAAACCATATCTAACTGGTAGTTCACGAACTCTTCGTGATCTACGAATAGGTGCCACTGGAGTCTCATCTAATGGGACTTCTTCGGGTACCTCAACCGCTTCTGTTGTTTCAGTCGGTGTTTCTTCCTCTTGAACTTCGTCGAGTTCAATCACGCTTCCCTTTTGTGTTTCTTCGAGAAACTCTTTCTCTAAGAAGGCTGCGTATCTGGATACTATTACTTTCTGATCATCTGGATGATAGAAGTAATACCCTATGGTTTCTTTGGGATATCCAATGAAGAAACATTTATCAGATTTAGAATCTAATTTGTCGGACGCTATGCGTTTGACATATGCTGAACAACCCCATACTCTCATAAATGAGAACACAGGTTTCCTACCAACGAACAATTCATATGGTGTGGAACTAGCGGATTTAGTTGGTACTCGATTCAGGGTGAAGAGGGCAGTTTCTAAGGCATAGCCCCAGAACGACTTTGGAAGTAAGGCCATGCTCATCATGGATCGTACCATATCTAATAGGGTACGGTTTCTCCTCTCGGATACACCATTGTGTTGTGGTGTATAGGGAGGTGTCCATTGTGAGCATATCCCACATTCAGTTAGATAATTCAGAAAATCATCTGAAAGATATTCGCCACCTCGATCGGATCGAAGCGTCTTTATTTTCTTTCCTAATTGATTTTCCACTTCATTCTTGAAGCATTTGAACTTGTCAAAAGCTTCTGATTTGTGCCTCATCAAGTAGATGTAATCATATCGAGTATGGTCATCTATGAAGCTTATGAAGTATCTGAATCCTCCTCTTGCTTGGACGGACATAGGACCGCATACATCTGAATGAATGAGTCCTAGAGTGCCTGATACACGCTCACCTTTATTGCTAAAGGGTGTCTTTGTCATTTTACCTTTTAAACATGATTCGCATGTTTCCAATGATTCGGAATCGATTGGATCTATAAGCCCATCTGAATGTAGCTTTAGCATGCGTCTCTTGTTTATATGGCCTAAACGACAATGCCACAAGTAAGTAGAATTATCTATCTTATGTCTTTTGGTATCAATTGCAAAAACATGAGTTTTATCATCTAACACATAAATCCCATTTTGTGATATTCCTGAAAAATAAAAGATCTAATCTTTATAAAAATTGCAACTATTGTTCTTTATTGAAATATGAAAACCGTCGTCAACAAGACGGCTAATAGAAATAATGTTACAAGACATCTCAGGAACGTATAAACAATTCCTTAATTCTATTACAAGCCCAGAGGGCAAAAGTAAAACATAATCTCCAATTGCGAGGGCGGCAACTCTTGCTCCATTTCCCACTCGCAAGATTATGCTTCCTTTATTAAGTTCCTTAGTCTGTTTTAGCTCCTGCATATTTGTACAAATATGAGATCCACATCCGGTATCAAGTACCCAAGATTCAGACAATGAAACTGTATTTAATTCAATATAAAACATACCAGATGTAGAAGCACCGCCTTTTCCCTTCTTGAGGGTGGCTAGATACTCCTTGCAATTTCTCTTCCAATGCCCGTCTTTACCACAGAAGTGGAATTCTCCTTTGAGCTTCTTCACTTCCTTTCCCTTGGACACAACTTTCTTACCTTTCTTAGGATGTTTAGGATTGGGAAAATTCCCTTTCCTTTTCTTCGATCCCTCAATTACAAGAGCCGGTATGGTCTTGTCTTTCTTCATATTGGGCTCAACTGACTTGAGCATGTTTGCAAGCTCTTCAAGAGAGGTTTGCAAGTCATTCATCTGATAGTTCATAATGAATTGTGAATAACTTTCTGGGAGGGATTGAAGAATTAAGTCAACACTTAATTCGTTATCCATCGCAAATCCAATACTAGAAAGTTTGGTAATGTAGCCAATCATCTTGACACAATGTGTCATGACTGATGTGCCCTCTTGCATCCTGCAACGATATAACAGCTTGGATATCTCGTAGCGTTCGCACCTAGTTTGTTTCCCAAACAATTCCTTTAGGTGCATGATGATGGAATAGGCATTCATCTCCTCATGTTGCCTTTGTAATTCCGATGTCATCGATACAAGTATGATGTCCCCTACTTGATCGTCATCAGCTTTATGCTTCAAGTAAGCATAAACCTCTTGGTAGGGAGCATCATCCATTGGGTAAGGGGGTATCGGTGTATCAAGTACATACCCTTTCCTTTCGAACTTCAAAACAATTTTGAGGTTACGAAACCAGTCGGTGAAGTTTGAACCATTCAATTTGTTATCGGTAAGGATGTAACGCAGATTGGTGTTAGTCATGATTTTAAGAGCGTATGTTTAAACAAAACCTGAGAGTGAGAAAGAGTAAACGTATGTCATTCATTTGCTTTAAAGTATAACAATCTAAAATTATAGGCCTTTTAATTTATTTCAGATTACTCCCACTATTTTGCCAAATTAATAACCCTCCATATTAATTCGAAGAATTTCACAAATCCTTTAGTGAGCTAGGATCCTAACTCCTGAGATTTCGCCTTGACTTTAGCCAACAAGCTAGTCCCATTTGTTAGGTAGATTCATGCAATCAATCACATCTCGAATGTGATTCCTCGGTTATTGGGTTACTAACCACATTAGTAACTAATATGTCATTCATATTAATCCCAACCATTTTGCCCATTAGTTTATGACAACATGAGTTTGCCCATCCAATTATCATAATCTAATTTAAGTACTACCCCATATTCATGAAAGAATGATTTTCGATAATCCAGGTGTTACCATAAGACCCCGAGCTTGACTTTAGCCAACAACCCAAAGGCCCCCAGTACTGCCGGCTGAATTATAATATTAGGGAGGGGCAACCGATTTTAATAACTTGCTTATTTACTTAACTTTTTAATGAGGGATTTTTATTTAAGTCTCATAATCTAACTTAGTCTTGATTTGCTTTAGCATACATCAGACACACATACATACATACATACATACATTGGCGTTATGGACATATCATCTAAATTATTCCGTCGAGCCAGAGACGGAATAAAAGGCCAAACCTAAGGAAATACTAACTATTACATATTTCTCTTTAGGTCCTCCGTCTTCTCCATGGCGCCTTGAAATTACACATTAATTTCTATACTACTATAAGAAAACTTCAATTGAATTGAAGGGAATCAGATGAGAGGAGAAATTACAATAGATAGTAGAAAGGCAGGACGCGCAGGCCCTATTTCAAAAATACCAAAAGACTAAAAGAGGGTCCAAATATGTCCATAACTCCAAACATGCAAAGACTCAATTAAATAAATTTAATTGGTTGATTACATAACCGTCTTATGTAATATTTAGGTTAATCACATTAACTCGTCAAATTAACTTTCATCCAATTTTACATCTTATCATTTCGTATCTTTATATTAACCCTTAGATTAATATAACCATATAAAACGTCGATTATGCATGTCCCAATTATTTTCATTTCAATTCATTTAACGCTTTGATTTACAACTTGGTAAAAACAAACTTTTAAACGAATTTTTTTCATTCGATAATCAAAACAGAAAACTATTGATTTCCGAAACATATATATATATATATATAAATTATTTACAAGCCGATTTTAACAATTAAAATCAAGTGGGATTCGGGATAGGGCCCGAAACTGGGCTGCTGCCGTTTTGGCAGCAGCCCCACGGCTGCGCACGCGGCTGCTGCCGCGAGGCAGCAGCCGCGCGACAGCGGCTAGTCGCGCCGTGAGGCGCGACCCGAGCCGCTGTCGTATATTTTTTTTTATAAAATATAAAAATATATATATATCAGTTTTTAAAACGATTTCAAAAACGATTTTCAGAAATAGGAAAAACTACAATAGATTTCCGTTTTATCTTTTAGAATTAATAAAACTAATTTTATTAACCTAACTATAAAACAAATAGATTTTGTTATAATGATTATCAACCGAAATAATTAGGAACATACGTATAATCAATTTTAATTAACAATTAACTAAAATTTATTTATCTTTAGAATTAATTAATCAAACAATTTGTTAATTAATCTTAACCATAAATATTTATTCAATCCTATTGAAAAACTTCTAAATTTTCATATATGAAATAACGGATTTAACGATAGCTCTGATACCACTGTTGGAAATTAAGGCTAAGGTATAGCAGCGGAAATATAAAAATTTTAGCCTATTTCCATTTAACCATAGAATCCGTTAATCGTTATTTCATATAAAGAGGGATAGGAAGGAATACCTTTCGATGAACAATCTACCGTTGTTAAAGAAGCGCCCACAATTCTTCTCCGAGATTCCAACCACAAAGTATAACACGGTGAGGTTAAGATGGAATCAACCCTTATGAGATGCAACCAAATTAGATTGCCTCTAATTAACCAACACAAGATCAAAGAGAAAAGGAGATGAATGAGATTAATCAATTGACGGAAGCCGTATGAATTCTTATCCACGAACTAGGGGATGCGAATTCACTTTCTCTCTCTTAATGTAGGTTTCGAAAATCACAATAAGGGGAGGGGATAGGCATCGTCGAAATTCTCATAAGGAGGGGGTATATATAGTCACTTGTATCTAAACCCTAGTTAGATAGGAATAGGTTACTTAATAGGAATTCCATTCGGAATAGGATTCCTAATTATTATCTTATAATATATCAAATACATTTAGGATAATAATAAATAACCTAATTGGATAATAATAGGAGTATATTAATCTAATTAAAACTCCTAACTTAATTATCTCTTAATTAATTTAATTCACAAACCTAATCAAATTAGGATTAATGGAATTAAAATAATTCCTTATTTACTATATATAAATTGCGGCCCCCCTCTATATAAATGGGCCTTACTGGGCTCATTTGGGCTTCCATCTATTAATGACATCCATCTCTCTTTTGGTTCCGAGTCTTATGTGTGATCCATTAGGTTCTTACTACTTCTGGCCGTATGCAACTATTAAATTAATTTCTTCAAGAATTATATTTAATCCTTGCATAACAGAATGATGTACTGAGTATGTTATTGGCAAGTCTGTAATCATTCCCCCATAGTCCGTTAAGAAGACATGTTGATTCTGTCGTTAACCCTTCCGTATTAGTTACAGTATAATTCGATCCTTTATCAACTACATCCTTGAACTGAATCTTATGACTATGGGTGATGTCAAGTCACATATAGCGAGACGTTCATTTTACTTATACAGGCCGAGTCAACTCAAATAGATAGGTTAAGTGAAATCTGTATTTCTACTCTTAAGCTATCACCTTGCAAGGATTTAGAGTCGAGTCTTCCACAAGTGATCCTTGGATGTATCTCCCATTAATCGGGAGTGATAAATGCTCAATCCAATGTATAACTACCCTGACATTACCTCTTGTGACACCCAACCTTTGCAGTTCACACCCCAGAGTCATCTCTGTTAAGGATCGTGGGACCACAGGATCAAAGTCTCAAATTCAGTAAATCAGGATGACCAATTAACATTCCTTTGAGTCTGAGGATTAGTTATACATATTAATACCAATGAGATGAATAGGTGACAAGGAAGAATCTACCCATCCTGTTATCTCAAATCGGATCCCCAATCCTAATGAACGACGTTTCATCGGATCTATGTAACTGTCCAGATATCTATATATATGAAGCTTGTGAGATCAGCTTTCTGTCGGACAGAAGACATTGTTACATACAAGTCTCAACAATGATATATCAATCCTAAACATATCACTTGACTTGGGGTGGTTTTAAGTTTATTAGTTTATTATAAAGTTTTGTCTCACTTCATGCTTGTATGAACACTTTATAATCACTTTAAACAAACTTACGGATTTCCTTTTATTAGACTTTATTTAGTGCTTAAAAGGGATTGCCTTTATATAGTTATAAAACATATATCTCATTAAAACAAATGACATAAAGAACAATTCATTTACATTAAGTTTGTATCCTGCAACAATTGTCTATAGGACACTAAACCCCAACATTAGCCACATAAATCTGCGTCGCCAATAGTTAGTGTGTAGTTGTATCTTACTTTACCCCAAAGTAATCACCGCTTAAATAACATACGAAATCGAGTCGTGTAATACTTGTAATTATAAATCCCGTGGATTCGATACCCGGTCTTAACCGGATTATTACTTGATACGACGGGGTACACTTGCCCCTAAGTAGTCGTAGCGTCTAAGTACAGTCAAGAGCAATTTATAGAGACCACATCCATAGACATAGCACATTCACCGCAATACACATTTAATCGTCGTAAGAAACTCTACCACTAGGCGTCGCGCTATCAATATACAACGATTCAAAGCTGATGGTGAACCAGGTAATGAAGAATTTCCAGGTCAAAGATGAAATCTTGGTAAAATATGTGGCAGAAGAAAAGCGGATCCTATCTATACTAGAGTGTAAAGACGTGAAGTGGGAAATAGTACACATCCCGCGAGAATCAAATACGGAGGCGGATCACCTAGCCAAAGCTGCTTCCACCAAAAGTCAACGGCAAGACCTCACATGTCCGTTTACAATCAAAACGAGACCGTCATTTGATAAAGAAGAAGTGGCGATCGTCCAGTTGGCTCAGAATGATTGGAGAACCTCCATAGTGAAGTACCTGGAGGAAGGAATTTTTCCTGAAGATAAGAACCAAGCTAGGAAGGTGGTTAAGAAGGCCGCTCATCATGCTATTATGGAGGATCAGTTGTACAAAAAATCCTTTAGCCAGCCTTGGTTAAAATGTATAACTACAAAAGAAGGAAAAAGAGGTTCTCTGGGAATTGCATGAGGGAATATGTGGAGCACACGAGGCGCATGCTACGATCTTTAGAAAAACAAGAT
This sequence comes from Euphorbia lathyris, assembly GCF_963576675.1. NCBI lineage: Eukaryota > Viridiplantae > Streptophyta > Magnoliopsida > Malpighiales > Euphorbiaceae > Euphorbia > Euphorbia lathyris. Next base: position 33,460,389 of record NC_088913.1, on the reverse strand, counting down.
TGACAGGATATTATTGGCCCACAGCGGAGAAAGATGCTAAGAAAATGGTGAAAGAATGCCACAATTGTCAAATTCACGCAAATGAGACACATGTACACCAAGCGCTTCAGAGACCAATCGTAGAAGGCTGGCCATTCGCCACCTGGGGCATTGATATAGTAGGACCCTTTCCACCTACTAAAAGGCAATACAAGTTCGTGATAGTAGCATTAGACCATTTCACCAAATGGGCGGAGGCTGAACCTGTTTCAATTATCACGGCCAGGCGAATGATATATTTCCTTCATGACAACATCATTGGAAGATTCAGCGTACCTCATACAATTGTCACGGAAAACGGGACACAGTTTAATTGTGAAGAATTCAAGAAATACCGCTCGGATTGGGGAATCACCAACAACTTCACCTCCGTTTATTATCCGTAATCCAATGGGATGACCGAAGTTACAAATCGTACGGTCGTCAAAGGGATTAAGAAGAGATTGGGAGAAAAGAAGAAATGCTGGGCGGATGAATTGATGTCGGTCCTATGGGCGTACCGTACAACCCCCAGGATGGAGACTAGAGAAACCCCGTTCTCTCTCACGTATGGAGTCGAAGCAGTTCTCCCCATTGAAATTAAGAATTTAAGTGGGCGAGTCTCCCTTTATTGTGAGCAACAGAATGAAGAAAGGCTTAGACAAAGCTTGGATGATCTTGAAACGAAGAGGGATAAAGCTTCTGTTAGAATTTCCGCCTATAAGCAGTGAATCGCCTCCTATCATAACAGAAACGTCCGCCTAGTGGAGCTAAATAAAGGAGACTTAGTCCTGAAGAAGGCGGATAAAATAAAGTCGGCAGATGGAAAAGGCAAGTTAGGCGTAACTTGGGCGGGACCATATCGTATAGTGGTCAAAATCGGAGCCGCCACCTTCAAGTTGGAGGAGATGGATGGAATAGAAATACCAAGAACTTGGAACATCCAGAATCTCCGCAAGTACTTTCAGAAGTAGAAAGGAAAAGGGCCTTGAGTACTCTTTTTTCCTTAGAATAAGATTTTTTCCTAATGGGTTTTTTCTTGTCATAAGGTTTTAATGAGGCTCATAAGAAAGGCTATTCACCATTGTAATAAAGGCAAGCCATTTCTTGCTCAATGAATAAGATTGATTTTGTGAAATTAATTTTTTACTCATATGTTTCTTTTTTACATAACACATAAATGTCTTCTAACTAAGAGGGAAGGCATAGATTCTCCATTTATGATTGTCATTGTGTCTCTCGTGAAGAGATTTTAGGCAAACACAACGCGACCGTTATGTTCTCCATTGTTTTCTCCCGTGGGGAGATTGTATACGAAGTCCCTCCATATCAGGGTAGATTCTCTTCCCCGTGAAAGAATCTTTTAAAAGTCCCTTCATAGGGCAGATCCTAAATTATAAATGTCCCGCAATGGATAGACACTTCTTTGTTGTAAAGTGGTCATTTAGATATCCTATTAATGGGTGGATGGTCCTACGCAAAGGAAATCTTTAAAAAGCTTGGCACAAGCTTACCGGGGGATGGCTGGCCACCTACCATGGGATACAATGGAAGAAGTTTGAAAACTTGAGAAAATTCAGAAGAAAATTCAGAAGAAAATTCAGAAGAAGTTTAAAAACTTAAAGAAAAAGTTTGAAAACTTGAAAAAATTCAGAGAATACGTCTAGCACTTATGTCTCTCCCAAGCAAGTATATAATTAAGTGAATACTCAAAGTAAAAGAGGCATGCATCCAAAAGCAAAACCTTCTTGAAATGGTATTGTAGCATTTTTTACATGAAGGGACCCTAAACGGTGAGGTCATTAACATTGTCATCAAGAGGAGAAGAGCTTGGATTAGCTTCAAGGGGATTCGGCGTGGGCTCAGGGGCAAGATCATGTTGGCCTCCTACTAGCTCATTTGCCTTGGGGAGATCCTCACCAGGAGCAGCATCGTCATCCTCCAAGGCATCCTCCATATCCTGAACGACACCCTCCAGGTCAATAATCTCTCCACTCTTCTTTGATGTAGCAGGAGGGGAAAAAGCTTCCTTAAAAATGACTGCCCTAGCATCTTCCAAAGAAGCATAGAAAACCGCTTCATTCTCAGAGGGCACCTCCACTTGAGGATCGTCAATACCCGCATCCGAAAAGTCTTTTAAAAGGGCCGCCAGGATGCGTTCGCCATAATAGTAGGCGCGAAGTCCACAAGCTCCCTTCAGACGCTCCCAATCCTTCTCCCGCCTCTCTTGTTCCGCCTTAGCTCCTCAGACAACCTGGTAGCTTCCGAAGTCTTCTCTTCTAGCTTTTTCTCCAGGTCAGCAAGTTTTTCCTTCAAACCGTTTGCCAAAGCACTTGCCGCCTGGGCATTGGATCTGGCGAGAGAGGCCTCATCTCTAGCTCCTTAAGACGAGCTTCATTAACTGCATTCACAGCGAGCTCTGCCTCCACAGCATTACAATGATCAATAGTCTGAAACAGATAAAGAAAGAAAAGTAAAATAGAGAAGAAAATCATAAAGAGTATGTCAAGGTCAGAAATAGTACTTACCGCCAAAGCCCAACGCTTGATCATTTTTAGATGAGATAAGGTCTTATACTTGGCCCTTGTCTCCATAACAACAGGGAGCTTGCCAATGGCTTCTTCAATATCATGCATTACGTGCTCCGAAGCCAGAACCAACCCCGGACCATAAGTGGACATCCAATATGTCACGTCCGTGACTAAAATTATTCGATATAGATTTTGGAATATTAATTAACTACGATTTTAAATACACTATTGGCTTTAATTTAATATTTTTAGGTATAAAGTAAAAGTTTTGAGTAAGTTTTATAAAAGGTTATAAATTAAAAGGATCAAAATTGATATTTTATCAATCTTCAAATCATATATACGAAAATTAGAATTAAATATCAAATTCTTTTATTATAAATAATAGCTAAATAAATGATATTTAATGGATCTACTTAGATCCAAGTGTAAAAAAAAATATGTGTCATTTATATAAAAATTTGATTACAACATGTGGCATACATGAATTTCATGCAAAAATATGTGTCATATATGAAAGGAAATGTGTCATGTATTTATTGTTATTTTAAAAAAAATAATAATAATATTAGTTGTCTTATAAATTAATGATCGATTTTAATTTGTGTTGGTAATTTAAACAAATAAAATAAAAGAAATAACATTATGTCCAAACATGTTAAAATAATGAATGCATGTGTCATTTGATGAACTTCAATTAATACATGTGGCAATTGATGGCTTTTCCTAAGATGAGGTGTCAAATTCAAATGATAGGTGTCATTAGACAAATCATAACAAAGCATTTCACATTTATATATACATCTTTTGTTTTTTTTTTTTTAAATAGGAGGAGAAGGGGGCGGATGTGGGGAGTACAAAAAAAGAATGAAGCTATTTTCTTTGAAAGGGGTTTTTGATAAAAAGAAAAAGAATAAAACATGGTTCGAGTGTTTTTTCATATAAACCATGTTATTGTTTGGGTTTCAAAAATAATGAAGATTTTATTTTGTTTTGAATTTTCAATTGGGAAGAAAACAAAATAATAATGATCCCGAGTTAAAATAAAGGGTTTCGTGTGGAAGTACGTCTATAAGAGAAATAGGGTACGAAACAACCATCATTGAAATTTCTGAAGGCGGTGTGAATCAGTAGATGTCAACGGATCACACGGATGAATTTTCGGTAACCGGCGACGATATTTCGGTAACTGTATTTTATATCTAATTATTTTTACAAGATTATAAATATGATTTGAGTAAGTCTAGTTTCGATAGTTTCGTCAAACTTTAATAAATTTACCATTAATGAGTTAGCGTCTATCAATTACTAATAAAAAATATAAATTTTAGACTAGTTGTCCTTTAGATTTAATAACGTGAAATTCAGTATTAATGAACTCTTAGCAGTGTCACGAGTTTAGAGGTATAATCAGTCCAAATTAACTACGTCGGTCTAAAATAATTATACCGGTTTGAGTTGCATAATACTATTCCGGTGATAACCGAAATTAATCCAATAAGAATATTTTGATTATTTTAAATTCTATCAACAAAATATTTTAAGCAACTTTAATAGTTAGAATTAAATACCTTGAAATAGAAGGACTAATACTGATATTTACCAAGTAGAGTCGGTATAAAGTCGAATATAAAATTTGTACCAAAATTTGAATATAAAAATTAGTACGAATAGACTTATGACGATATAATGAGTCTAACGGTATATTCGGTGTAAAATAACGATACTTAGCGTTACACGTTACAATTTCGGTAACAAACGTAAATAGTTAGATAAAAGTGTTTAGTTTAAACTTATTTATATAATATTTGAGTTATTTTGAATACTTTAATTAAATTGTTTATATACTTTGGATTTTGTTTATTTGAAATAATTGAATACTCTGTATTTTGATTATTTGAATAATTATTTATTATCGTGGTATTTTGAATATTGGGTTGGAAAATGAATTTGACTATTTTATGCGATTTGCTTTTGGATTGAGAATGCTATTACGGTTATTGTTATTATTTATGAGATTTGGATTGAAATCAAATATGATTTTTATGTTGCGATATTTCGAAAGATAGAAAAATGGTTTTGTCCATCTAGGATTGCCCGGGGTAGGAGTTGTATTTGTAAGACCATACCTAAGGGTGGTATGGCCAGAGTGCACGGCTGGTAGTCCTAACGTTAGGCAAGGCGAGATATGAATGAGATATCTCGATTATTGATATGATTGATGTTATGATAAGCTACACGGGTGGAATTCGAGGATGGACACACACGCAAGAGTTTTGTATTACGTTTTGAAATTGCTTGAGGATTTGAATTATAATGTTTTACGTTTGATTGATTACGAGTTGGTTTGATAAATATTTATTTGATTACGAATTGGTTTGAATAAAACGTATATTTGGTTATGATTGGTTTTGATGAAACGTTGTTCAATTTGATTGGTTTTGATCAAACGTTGTTCGATTTGATTCGTTTTGATGAAACGTTATTCGATTTAATTCGTTTTGATAAAACGTTGTTCGATTTGATTCGTTTTGATAAAATGATGTATATATATATATATACATATATAATGATATATAGGGGTAAATTTCATCAATGGTGTATAACTTTTACCTCATTTCACACTTTGGTGTACAACTTTCAATTTGTCTCACTAATATGTACGAACTTATATGTGACCTCCCACTTTGGTGTATAGCAGGTAAAAATAACCGGTCAACGCGAAGTCAACGCGCCACGTCAGCATTTTGACCGGTCAAAAAATCAAAATTTGACCATCTAACATAAAATTACTCTTATACACTCTTCTTCCCCATTCCTTCTTCCTTCTTTCTCTTTCTCTCTCTATCTCTTCTATCTCCCTACCTTCTTTCTCTCACTACCAAAAACAGAAATAATATTTTCTCACTGTTATTTATGAAACGATCTACCTTTTACCTGACAAACCTGCTTCTTTCTTTTCTCCGAAATCCCTTCCTTTTTATGTGTCCAAATGGCCCTGAACAGCCAAACTACAGTGGGACGATGAACAGAAAATAGTGGAAAATCAATTTGTCTCAACTGAACTTGCTCTGTAAGTATTTTCTGTTTTGTTTCTCTCGGTTTCATAACATTGATTGATGAACGTCTAACCTATTTTTTTCTTGTGCAATGATCTGTGGCCATTGTTTATTAGGTTTTTCTTCTTCCGATTTCAAAATTTAATTTGCAGTATAATTAATTGATTGGCTATCAATCTGTTACAAAAGCTGCAATTAGGGGTATGTGGGTCGGCTATCTAGTCATTCATGTATAAAGAGATTGTAGCAAAGTGTGGCACATATGCATTCGTTTTTTACCCTTTTATTTTATAGATAGTGATTTACAGAACTTCTCTTGGTTGTTGGGTGTGAATTTGATTAGCAGAGTTTCAGAAAAAGGAAGAATAAATTGTTGCATTTGTTTGGCTATTATCATTCTAGGGAGCAAATGAATAATCTTGCTTTAAAAATTGCAATTATGCACAAATGATTAGTTATTCTTTTCCAGCGTGAATGCCATTTCATTTTAAATTGATCATCTATTTGGTTGACAAGTATTATTTCTTTTTTTGGTAGAGAGAGAAATAAGGTAGAGAGATAAAGAGAAAGGGAAAGGAGGAAGAAGAGGGTATAAGAGTAATTTTATGTTAGATGGTCAAATTTTGACTTTTTGACCGGTCAAAATGCTGACGTGGCACGTTGACTTCGCATTGACCGGTCATTTTTACCTGCTATACACCAAAGTGGGAGGTCACATATAAGTTCGTACATATTAGTGAGACAAATTGAAGGTTGTACACCAAAGTGTGAAATGAGGTAAAGGTTGTACACCATTGATGAAATTTACCCTGATATATAGTAATAAAGTGTAATATACAGTTAAATGATTAGCGTGTCGATCAACATATCAATTAATTAAGAGAACTACCTATATTAAGAGAACTACCTAAAATAGGTAGAACTACGTGGCTTTGATTCCCGGTTTAAAGATTCAAAGATATTCGGGATACGTAGGAAGCTTGATAGAATTATCAAGTCCAAGCCAAATAATTAAATAAATTTTAGGGAGTCTGAATAAATTTTATATATTAGAATAGAGGTTCGGGTTTCAGGCTGTACGAAGTTCGTTATCCTATATTCCGTTCATACCCGATGCTGTTTAGTGTCGGGTGTGACAGTTATCGAGTCCAAGCCAAATAATTAAATAAAATTTTAGGTAGTCTTTATGAAATTTTTATCTATTAGAAAATAGATTCGTGTTTTAGACTGATAGGCGTTTGTTATTCTGTTTTCCATTCATACCCGATGCCATTTTGGGTCGGGTGTGACACAATAACCCCCGAGATCAGGCTTCGAGGACTGAAAGTTTGAAGAACAGATTAAAGACAAAGGTAAATTTCAAAATTCCCCATAAAATGCATATAGAAAGAAAAGGCATACCTGGGAAAAGGAAGAAGAGAATAGAGAGACTTTAGGAGTCCAGGCTGGAACCATCTACTGATCTAGCTCACCGGCTTGTGAAGCCCGCACTTGAGGACTGGCCGCCCGAGCCTTCTTCGAAGAAGGAGGAGATCGAGCTCCGGAGGTTGCAGGATGCTTCCCGTCCTTCTTGCTAAGCGCAGCATTCGCCTTCTCCTGGGCGATCAGAGATGCTTGAAGCTTTCGCCAGTCTGCAATAACATCCTTAGCGTTAATTCTCCCCCTGCAAGAAGGGGCGAAGAGCAAGAACAGGTCAATAAGGCGAATCAGAAAAGGCAGAAGATACCTTTAAAAGCATAGAAATTATTATAGCGGATCTCTCCGTCTCGTATTGTTGCTAGAGGTTCGCCATACTTCATAATAGTCAAAGCCTGGTCATACGTCCAAAAATCATGCATGAGAGATCGAAGAATTCGCATGGTACTCTTCTCATCCTTGGTAAGGTAAAACTTTTAGTTCGCCCTTTCTTTTGGATTATAGTTCCAGCTGGCAGGAAATCCAAAAGGTACGCCATCCACTATCTTCACAAAGAAAAATCTCTGCTCCCAACGTCTGCTCCCAACGATGGACGTTCGACATTTTACTGTGAAACGGCGAATACCCTTTTAATTTGGAAAAGGTAAGGTGACTTTGCACCCCGCGCTTGGACACGGTGTGAAGAGTCCGGAAAAGGCGAGGGCTCAGAACTAAGCCCAGATTCACCGCCAAGTAAGTATCTAATATTAAATCTAACCAACCATTTGGATTCAATTGACAGATAGGGATACAGAAAAATTCAAGAATATCCCCAACCATTTTGGGGACCGGATAGCTAAAGCCCCTCTCAACATGGCTTTGATAGACTGAAAAATAACCCTGAGGGGGAGACACATGTCTCTGGTAAGGTCTAGGAACTAAGCAGGAAGCCGCTCGAAGCTAGGGGTATAGAGATTCAAGAGTTAGCAGGAGAGTGAAGCTAAAACTGGAAGAGGTTACTTCCATTTTAGGGGATTTTGCCCCTTTATTTTTAGGAACAGAAGAACTTGCTTCCTCTCCAGAAGTAGGGTTTAGAGCCTTCATGGTCGTAATAGGAATACGAGATGAAGAAAGGGCCAAAGAGAGGTTCAAATTCAGACTCGAAGTTCTCTCGGAAGAAGAAGTAGAAGATGAAAGAAACATTCAAAAATGAAAACTCAGGAAAAGAAGGAAAAACTACAGGAAAAAGATGAACTTACATGAAGAATCGAAAGGTAGAGAGAGAGATCAAACTCCTGGAGATAAATGGAGAAAATCGTAGAGAGCCAAAGAGGAAAATGAAAGAAGTTGAAAAGAAAGCATGTTCTATTTAGAGAAATGATTAAAATGATTTCGAAATCTGTGTCGAGAACTGCCACCTGTAAAAACGTCATTGGCCTAGATAAAGGTGCCAGTCAGGTACAATAAATGCTAGTAGCATGTGAGGAAGCTGAGAAGTCCTAAAGAACTTAGAAGACCATTTAGGGGGGCTTCTGATAACATCCGCCATAACGTATGAAGGACTAAGCTGGAAATATTCCCTATTAAAGAGGGCTTAAGAAGAGAAAAGATCCACCTCCAAGACATATATGGCGTACAGATAAAGATATGGTGTCGTCTTGAGAATTCCTCCTCACGATTCGCCACTTAGCGTATAACATGAATACAATGTCGTCTCGTAGAGCTCCACTTACAATCTGCCTTTGTAGGAAATATAGTGTCGTGTCAAAGATTCTTACAAAGATCCGCCCAAGAGAGGCAATAAGGGGATTCGCCTCATATGGCAATCCGCCTCTAGAAGAAGCAGAGGATCATACGGCGTAACTCGCTATCATTTAACTAGCATTAATGATAGCTCAGAACCCGCCAAAGCATGGAGGTTAGAGGATGGAGTTAAACTACATTGAAAGAGCGTTACTCTTCATTAAAGGGTCACTAAAGAGAAGGTTATTACAGTTATCTCAAACATGTATAAATACCCATGTAACATGACAACAGAGGTAGACTTACACACTCTTCTTAACCTTGCTTTGTCATTACAGTTTATTTTCTTAAGAAGTTTACTGACTTAGGCATCAGAGTGCCCCCGGCTGATCCCAACGGTGCCTCACAGGGACGCTTTATGGTGTTGCTAAAATCTCGACAATATCATATCCAATGTATTGTTGTCTTCTAAGGATCGTGACTACATTATAAATATATTGCATGTTCTTTAGTAGTGTTGATTATGGTGAGATAAGCATTAGTTGTATGGCTAAAAGGAAGTAATTTAATAAAACAAGGGGGATAAGGGATAAGAAGTATGTGCCAAAAAATCATCTAACCACGTTGATAGTTTAATAGATATTCCACTTTTAGTATCGTGTGAAAGAGCTAATGACAGAGTTATAGTTGTAGCTAATGGGCAAGTATGTGTGGGAACATGTGAAGGGCACAATTTAGTAGGTAAGGATGGGCTGCTACATAGTGGTTTTTGTGAAGTTGAAGATGCAATAGGGTTTTTAAGAGTTGAAGAGATAGATGGAAGATTATGGTCTTTTAAAGGATTAGGACAAGTTAGTGAGATATAATAACTTTTTGAATTACGAGTAGCACTAGTATTATGGGGAAAACAAAATGATTATGTATCATATGATAGTCTAGCAAGTATTTATGGTGATGGGTTGGTATGTGTACTTACTAATATGGTGGAACCACTTGTAAGATATTAATATGAATTAGTCCTTTAACTACCTGGTTAAGTTTTTATTGCAAATTATTCCATGACATGGTATAAGAATCTCTTTGATCAAGCGATTGATGGTTCGAATACTGATAACCTCATTTGCAGATTAAATTATAGGACATCGTAATATGAGCCTGTGTTGTGCATGCTTCAAGCTTAGTGGGCATTGACATGCAAGGGTGTGTCAGATGTTAATATGGATTAGGTCTTTAACTATCATGTTGAATTATACGAATCATGAGCGAGCGAGAGAAAAAATAATGTGACAAATACATATTGAGATAGTTTGAAAATACTGAATTCTCACTAGTTAAACAAAGTTAGGGTTACAAAATATATATGACGGGGATTAGGGAATAAAATTTAAAAGGGAATATACATACTTAGAGTGCTAAACCTAAACTGTAGAGAACAGTTAAGAAAAAGAATGTGTTTTATAGCCTTAAACTCTCTTAATGATAAACACAAGTTAATACAATTCAATATTCATAACAAATCTTAGATTGTATATCACCATATAATGAAACATGGTATTAGAGCCTCTTTGGTCAAGTGATAAAGGGTTCGAATCCTAACAACCTCATTTGCTGATTAAATTGCATGACATGGTAATATGGACCATTATTGTGCATGTTTCAAGCCTAATGGGAATTTGCATGAGGAGGGCATATATGATATTAATATGAATTGAGCCTTTAACTACCAGCAAGCTTTTCGTTTGAAGGTGTAACTACTGTAACTTAAGTCTTCTACTCCTTATTGCTTTGAACTGAGGAAAGAATTGAATTCGAAATATGCAGTCTGCTCCTCCTCATTAGGTTCTTCTGATTTGGTAGCGACATTGTCATTAGCAAGAAGAGAGTGATTCTCTTGGTGGGTATTTATGTTCTTCCCTTATTGCATCTTAGGGCTAAATCTCTTGAAAGTTTGGTTATAAGTGAGTTCCTTTTTATTATGTTATCGTTTGTTTCTCTTTCATTTCTTGGATTATCTCATATTTTTGTCTTTTGTGATTATGGGGCTTTCACATTTTATGACTATGATTTTGTCTTTTCAAGTTTTATTTATTTCTTGTGAGCACATGGTATGACTGATTTAATCAAAAACTGATAATGCAACCTTGGATTAGCATTTCATCAACGACTGGTTTCATATATACATAAATGTTGTTAACTCAAAAATAGAACAAATTGAATATGAAGATAGTAATAGTGAAAGTGATAACTAAATAAGTAAATGATAACAATATACGTAGAAGCATCAGTAGAATATAAACCTAATAAGATTATAAAACGATGAATATTTATAGATAATGGAGCTGATATATGTTTACCCAAGCAAGATGTATTAGTTTCCCATAAATGGAAAAGATCTAAAGGCCATAAATTAAGAGTCAGATAATTTAGTGAACAAGTTAAATAATTGGATATCATAGCCGAAAATATGAGATTAATACTTAATAAGACAATATTTACCGATAATTTATCAATAAAATAACATGAAACAACACATATTATTAGGAAATAATTTCTTAGATTTCTTTAAAGCACATATTATAAAACAAGAAACAATTAGTCTTTTAACTCCTTCTAATAAATGGATTATATTTAAGAGAGTAATACTTTTATTCCAAGCTTACATCGGACCGATGGCTCCGCTAAGCTAACCCCTCAACCTAATCACGCTGGCGGCGCCTTCTCCACGACGGAGATGATGACCACCTCTCTGTCGACTGATTGCGATTATGCCATCGCTCGCCTTTTTTCACGCCTCTCCTTTACCTTGAACAATACAATCGCTACACCAGTCCACACCCTCGTGATGTCGAACCCCTCCATCGCTCATCTTTTTAGCCGGGAGGCTTTCACCATGGGCTCGGGAGATCAGGCCAGCACCCCGTAGTCCATGCAAATCCCTTTTAATCAGTCGTTTGCGGCGGCTCTCTGCAAAAATATTGATCCCGTAATCGCACACGATCTGGAGTCACCTATCATAACTGATGAAAGGGGGTTTTCGAGAAATTAAAATCCAGCAATCAATTTACAAGGAACGTCTATTGGTGTGTCAGAATTCAATCATCGGGCGCATCGCTCTATTGAAAGGCGAATCCCCATGGAAGCACTCGGTGCTAAAGCTCAAACTGAACTCAATCTGGGGCAGAAAGATGGATTGGAAACTTATTTCCCTTGGAAGAGGCTTCTATCATATCATTATGCCCTATGCAGAGGCACTCCAAGCAGTCTAGAGTCAATGCGTCATTCCTCTAAAACTAGGTATTATTCGTTTCTCTCCTTGGTCTCCTGGTTTTAATCCCGATTCTTATAAATCATCTTCGACTCAAGTCTGGGTCCGATTTTCCAATCTGCCTTGGGAATATTGGGATAAAAGAATCTAGGCTAGCATTGCTTGTGCAGTGGGGATACCACTTTGCTTTGACAACAATACTATGGCTGGGGAACTGGGACACTACGCAAGGATCCAGATTGATGTGGATTTGGCACAGGACCTTCAATTCAAATTACGTGTGGATACAGAGACAAGAAAGTAGTGGCTAAACAAGGTATAGGACAGGGTCCCGAGCATCTACTCTATTTGCAAGGTGATAGGGCATTCGGTAGGTAGCTACTGCCAAAACCCAGTTAGGGAAAGCATAGTACAGAAGAAAGCCCAAAATAGTGAGAAGAAACAACAGGGTAGAGTTGTGGACTCTGGGAAGCAAACATCTGAGAACATTGTGGTAAACAGGACAAAGAAAGAGGATGAACAACCATTGAAGCCTCAAAACAAACGATGGGCAGATTTCAGTGACACGAGTAGCATTATGGGCTCTGATGCAGAATGGGAAGAACCAAATAATGAGACGACAGCGGCCCTTTGGATATGGTGGTTCTGCATGACTGGCAGTGGCCGATCCCCCTGATATTCTACAAGTTAATAAGGCTCTGCATGACTGGCAGTGGCCGATCCCCCTTCAAATTAGCCTCCCTGCAACATAACATAAAGAAGCAGGCCCTTTGGATATGGTGGTTCATAGCGGCTACATAAATAGTGAGTCTTAGGAGCAAGCCTTACCATCGGTAGAAAAGCGGATATAAGTTAAGAGGAAAAACCCCAGGCAATTGCCTTCCTTTTCGTCAATAGCTAGAGCCAAAAGGCTCATCCGACCACCCAAACGATATCAATGAAAGTACTTTTCTGGAACTGTAGGGGGCTGCAGAACCCTCACACCCAAAGAGCTTTAAAACTTCTTTGTCACACGAATAGACCGGATATTCTCTGTCTCGCTGAACCTATGATCCTCTTTGACTGTTAGGGTTTAGTGTCCTATAGTCAATTCTTCTAGGATATAAACCAGCTATAAATGAATTGTTCTGTTATATCATTTGTTTTAATAAGATATGGTTTTCAACTATATAAAGGCAATTACTTTAAAGAACTAAATAAGTCAAATAAAAGAAAATCCTTAAGTTTATTTAAGGTGATTATAAAGTGTTCATACAAGTATAAAGTGAGACAAAACATTATAATAAACTAATAAACTTAAAACCACCCCAAGTCAAGTAATATGTTTGAATAGGGATTGACATAATACTGTTGAGACTTGCATGTAACAATGTCTTCTATTGTGAATATAGAGCTGATCTCACAAGCTTCAGATATGTAGATATCTGGGCAGTTACATGGATTCGGTGAATGAGTTCATTAGGATCGGGGACCCGACTTGAGATAACAGGATGGATGGATTTATCCTATGTCACATGTTCATCACATTGGTATTAGTAGGTATAAGTAATCCTCAGACTAAAAGGAATATTAATTAGTGATTCTAGATTATGTAATGTGATACTTTGACTCTGTTCAAACACGATCCATAACAGGGATGACCATGGGGTGTGTGCAGGCTGGCGTTGGGTATCACAGGAAGTAATTGTAGAATAGTTAATATTGGATTGAGCATTTGTCACTCCTGATAAATGGGAGATATGTCTAGGGATCACTTGTGGAAGACTTGACTCTAAATCCTTGCAAGGTGATGGATTAAGGGTTGAAATAAAGATTTCACTTAATCTATCTATTCAGAGTTAACTCTGTTGAAACACATTTCCACAATAATTTTGATTTGACAAAATTATTTAAATTAGATTTAAATCCCTATGATAAAATATTCCAACAGATCAAATTTAAATGGTTTGATTTATTTATTACTAATGTGTTTGTTCAATGTTAAGCGTTTAATTAATAAGATTTAAAAGATATTAAAGACCAAGGCCCAAAAGCCCACAAGAGAAGGTCAAAGCCCAAGTCAACAGATCCAACCCTCTTGAAGAATGCGGCCTAGTAGGAAGAAGGATCCAGAAGGCATTCCTAATAACTTCACGTCGAAGCTGCTGAGTCGAACAGATAGAAGACATGTCAACAGTTGACCGGAACAACTTCGAGACAAAGCTATTCCACTTTGGGTAAGATTCATATGTTGCAGAAAGCTATCTAGAAGACTTTACCATAAGTAGAGAGACAATCTGACGCTTACCAACCAGAAGTACATGTCACCTGAATCAGACAGAAAAGGCAACGTTCTCATTGGCCGAAGACACTGAGTACTGACGAGTGAAAGCAACAGCAAGCCGTTTCCCTCGAACGGTTATTTTGAAATTCGAAATAACCGGTGCCTCAGATGTCACTATAAATAGGCCTCTCACTTGCTTCATTCAATGCAGATCTTCGCCAAGTCGAAACGCTGACCAAATTGCTACTTGAAGTTCTGTGCCAAAGCAAAGCAAAGAAATCTTACACTCGCCAAGTGTTCTTTATATTTAGAACAAATCTTTATCATTTCTAGAGATTAGAAGGAGATACTGAATTGCTCGGTTATAGTACTCAGTGGTAGAAATAGTATTGGGTATAGGATATAGAGGAAGGTACTCTGTATACTCACTGACTATTGTAAGAGGTTTGTGCTCTACCTAAAAGATAACAATAGTTTCAACCACATCTAATCAAAATTTTCAAGTTTTTGTTGACTTATCAGTTTCTCCGCTATAAACATTATGAATTTTTTATAATTAATTCATGTTTATATGATGGTGATATGTTTGAACGATTCTAGACAATTTTTAAAGATATAAAATTTCTAAGCACAATCCGAGCAGATTCATGACTAATTCTAATCAAACCAGGTTGGCCCATATGGTCTAGTTCCGATTTGATAACTGTGATTTGACCCACAAACACACTCTCGTATTCATTCACTTCTACAAGAACAATGATATACCATGTGAATATAAAATCCTTTTGGGATGGTTTTTTTGTCTGTTAAGCAGTAATGCCACAATGTTCATGCATATGATGTCTGATATAGCTTAAGGACATTTTCCAATTATATAGTTATGGTGGGTGGCTACGGGTTTCATTTACAGGGCCTCTAAATCGAGAATATAATGGATTTAATTAAATGGATAGGTCAAATAAAAAATAAGATATATATAAGCTCATTGAAAAATGATTGATTTAAGGAATAAAATTGTATAATTATCATCTTTTCATTGATAATAAAGTCCATTTCATTTTAGAATTTTCCCTCCAAATTTTTTACATAAAACTTATTTGAATTATAATATAATAATTATTGAGATCTCAACTGTTAAAAGTTATTTACATAAATAATTACTATCCCGTAACCGAAGATGAGTTTTATTTCATGTTAGATGTTGAAGGGTAGCCGAAATATGAAATTACAAATAAAAAACTCATCTTTCCTTAATAAGGTTTGAAATTGCACGGTCTTGTAAATGTTAGACTTAAGATTTCAATGTTTTGAACGTAGAGACTATTTTTTTTCCCAATAACCATTAGGTAAATTTATACCTTATCCTACAATACTACAAAGCTCCTAACGGCTTCGTATTTGTTGATAAAAGAAAAATTGAAAGTATATATATCAACTCATGAATAAAGAAAACGATATACATTCACTGCTCTTATTACCTTCCATTTTACATTACATTTTATTTATCATATCTCTTTTTTTTTATAATGCTTATTTTATGAAAATAACATTTGAGGTTATTGAACTCTTCTACAATAGTTTTCCCAAAAAAAAAAGTTGCACAAATTTAAAACATGAATAGGAAATGCATGCGGTCCTCATGCATGCATTTGAGGAAACATATGGCATTTCTCCAAATATAGGAAGAGTCAATCGTAAACAAAAGAAGATCTAACAGCTAATTCCTAAAATTAGATAATGAACACTTATAAAACCATCATCCAATTAAGTAAGAAAATACCAAGAGAAATTGTAGAAAGATAAATGGAATCTTGTTTAATGTTGTCAACTCTATTTACGATCTTGATTGTGTTATCTAATGTAAAAGCACAAGCACCAGCAGCACCGGGTGCGGGTGGAGGAGGGGATATAACGACATTTGGAGCAAAACCTGGTGCAGATAGTGCTCAGGTAATTCATATAGGAACAAGATTACATTACTGTTGAACAAATATATGCATTAATTAATTAGAATTTTCCTTTGTTAGGCTATAACGACTGCTTGGAAAGAGGCATGTGCGGCAGCCGGTACCGGTACGGTGACAATTCCTACAGGAACATTTCTAACAGGGCCAGTGTTACTGGCAGGTCCTTGCAAAGGAGAGATGAAATTTAACCTTATAGGAACCTTACAAGCACCACTTAAAGTGGAAACTTCTGGTTGGATTACTTTTGAACATGTTGATAAACTCACAATAAGTGGGACTGGAACTCTAGATGGTCAAGGCGAAGAAATGTGGAAGAGCCAACCTGGTTGTTTCAAGACTGCAAAAATGTGCAAGACAACAGCAATTGTAATTATGCTTGCTCATTCAGCATCAGCAGTTATATTACATATATCTATTTGTGATTCTAACTAATTAAAATTATGCAGAATCTAAGGCTTGATTTCGTAAAAACTGGTCTTGTGGAAGGTATCACATCCCTCAACAGTAAGAATTTCCATATCAATGTTTTGTCTAGCACTGACATCACATTGCAAAAGCTTACAATAACTGCACCCGCTGAAAGCCCTAATACAGATGGAATTCATGTTGCAAGATCAAAGGGAGTTACCATTACTGATGTTAACATTGGTACTGGTGATGATTGTGTCTCTGTTGGTGATGGAACATCAGACTTAAAGGTAATAAACGTCAAATGTGGTCCTGGTCATGGAATTAGTATCGGAAGTTTAGGACTTTACCAGAATGAGGAACCTGTAACCGGAGTCACTGTTCAAGGATGCACCCTTACAAAAAGTGATAATGGTGTGAGAGTTAAATCATGGCCGGACAAATACGGTTGCGAAGCATCGGGCATACACTTTTCAGATATTACCATGGAAGAGGTTGAGAATCCTATCATTATAGATATGATGTATTGTCCACCCGGTGGATGCAGTACAACGGTACGAATTTCCACATATTTCTATACAAAAATGCTATACAATGATTGGTTTCATTTTCATGTCTTATTTTTCTTATCATATCACTAACCTTATTTCTTAATTTCTAGGCTCCGTCAAAGGTCAAGCTTACTGATATTTCCTTTAAAGGCATCAAGGGTTCAACACCCACTCCTGATGCAATTTCAATCAACTGTATGCCTGGAAGTTGCACAAATATAGGACTTGCTGACATTGATCTCAAATTTACTGGACCTAAAGGACCTCCAATAGCTAATTGTACCAATATTAAGCCAACTATAACCGGAACTGTGAATCCTGCAGGATGTTAATGTTAATTAATGCAAATCCACACCTATTTTTGACCTTTATACAATTTTCTATGCGAGAGTTTTTGCAATTTTGGTTATATATATTGATATGTAATATTAATTCATCTCTACTCTTGATGCTAATGGATTATTATTTTTTTTTAAATATATTAATTACTTATTTTGAGACCATTACCTTTTCTTTTTCTCCACATGTTTTATATATCCCTACACTTAATATATACATTTTTATGGTGTGATGATGCATTTGTACCATAACATTAGATACTTGCTACCCTAATTGCAAAATATAATATAATTTTCTCTACTAGTTAAAACCACCACTTGTATATGGTTTAGGTTGGTTAAGGCACAAGATCATCTATTCAACTGGGGTTCGAATTCTGGAGGAGATAATGCAGTTGTAATTAAAAAAAAGTTGAGCATCTCCTAAAAAATGCGGTCAAGAACTCCACCACCGGCAATGGGCTTGCCTTATCTTCACATGTTATTGAGTGGTTATTCATATTTAATCATAAAGCTAGGATGTAATAAGGAAGGGTTTAATAGTAGCAAGAAAATTTGTTGGCTTAACATTTACTATTTGCTTATTTTAATGTTCAAGAAATCAGGAAATCTCCAAAAAAAAAAAATATATGCAATATCCATTAACCCAACATCGAGTTTCTTTACATTGCACTCAATCACCATCACAATATCCAGTTAGCTGTAAATTACTTACAAAAATGTAAAATAAGCCATAGTTCATGGTACCTTTAAGATACCGAATAAGATAAAGAAAATCATCCATATGATGAGAACAAGGAATGTGCATGAACTGATTGAGTTCTTGGACAACAAACCCAATAACAAGATGAGTAAAATTAAGATAAATCAACCGAAAATAAACCTATGATGAACATATGGTGTGTGATAAACAGATCCAATAGACAGTTCCATGTCAATATTTAGTCGTATAGGAAAAGAAGGAAGAGCATGATCAAGACCAACATCAGAAATCAAATTAGAGAAATATTTACGTTGAGATAAAAAAAAGATGTCGTCATTTTCCGTTGTTATTTCAATACCAAGGAAATATTGAGCGTGGCCTAAAACCTTAATGGTAAAAGAAGATTGAATATATTGTTTAAAATCCTCAATATAAGTTTCATAGTTACTAGTTATAAGAACATCGTCTATAGAGACAATAAGAACATGAATCACACCTTTTTGAACATATGTAAAAAGGCAACTATCAATATAGTTTGGGTGAAATCAAACATTATTATTTGAGAAGTAAATTCCTTGTTCCACTATCGACCAACTTGTTTAAGCCCATATATGGATTTCCTCAATTGATAAACTTGACCGTTAAGCGCTTTGGTACAACCTTGTGGCAGATTCAAATAGATTAATTCATTGATAAATGCATAAAGGTCATAATTGTTAATATTAATTTGACGAATATGACATGCCTTAGATGCATCAATATTAAACAATAAATGAACTATAACAACTATAGTGTCGGGAGAAAAAAATCTCAACATAATAAATTCCTTGAATCTGATTACAACCCCGATGTACAATTTGAGCCTTATAAAGATCAACAAAACCATCCAGTTTACGATTAATACAAAAAATCCATTTAGTAGATGTGTTTATTTCCCTTAAGAAGAGAAGTAATATCCAATGTATTGTTGTCTTCTAAGGATCGTGACTACATTATAAATATATTGCATGTTCTTTAGTAGTGTTTATTATGGTGAAATAAGCATTAGTTGTATGGCTAAAAGAAAGTAATTTAATAAAAGAAGGGGATAAGGGATAAGAAGTATGTGCCAAAAAATCATCTAACCACGTTGATAGTTTAATAGATATTCCACTTTTAGTATCGCGTGAAAGAGCTAATGACAAAGTTATAATTGTAGCTAATGGGCAAGTATTGTTGGGGTTTAGTGTCCTATAGACAATTGTTCTAGGATACAAACTTAATGTAAATGAATTGTTCTTTATATCATTTGTTTAAAGAGATATATGTTTTATAACTATATGAAGGCAATCCCTTTTAAGCACTAAATAAAGTCTAATAAAAGGAAATCCGTAAGTTTATTTAAAGTGATTATAAAGTGTTCATACAAGCATGAAGTGAGACAAAACTTTATAGTAAACTGATAAACTTAAAACCACCCCAAGTCAAGTGATATGTTTGGATTGACATATCACTGTTGAGACTTGTATGTAACAATGTCTTCTGTCCGACAGAAAGCTGATCTCACAAGCTTCATATATACAGATATCTGGACAGTTACATAGATCCGATGAAACGTTGTTCATTAGGATTGGGGATCCGATTTGAGATAACAGGATGGGTAGATTCATCCTTGTCACCTGTTCATCTCATTGGTATTAATAGGTATAACTAATTCTCAGACTCAAAGGAATATTAATTGGTATTCTGGATTACGGAATGTGATGCTTTGACTCTGGTGTAACACGATCCTTAACAGAGATGACTCTGGGGTGTGAACAATAGATGTTTGGTATCACAGGAAGTAATTGCGGAGTCGTTATATATTGGATTGAGCATTTATCACTCCCGATAAATGGAAGATACATCCATGGATCGCTTGTGGAAGACTCGACTCTAAATCCTTGCAAGATGATAGCTTAAGAGTAAGAAATACAGATTTCACTTAACCTATCTTTTTGAGTTGACTCGGCCTGTACAAGTAAAACGAACGTCTCGCTATATGTGACTTGACATCACCCATAGTCATAAGATTCAGTTCAAGGATGTAGTTGATAAATGATCGAATTATACTGTAACTAATACGGAAAGGTTAACGACAGAATCAACCTGTCTTCTTATAGCTCTAGGGGAATGATTACGGACTTGCTAATCACATACTCTGTACATCATTCCGTGATGCAAAGATTAAATATAATTCTTTGAAAATTAATTTAATAACGTTGCATACGGCTAGAAGCAATAAGAACCTAATGGATCACACATAAGACTTGAAACCTAAAAGAGAGATAGATGTTAATTAATTGATAGAAGCCCAATTGAGCCCAATAAGGCCCATGGACATGAGGGGGTCGAAATTCATGTAGTGATATACATGAATAATTAATTTGATTTTGTTAATCCTAATTAGATTAGGAATACGAATTAAATTAATTAAGAGATAATTAAGTTAGGAGTTTTAATTAGATTAATATACTCCTATTATTATCCAATAAGGTTATTATTATTATCCTTAATATATTAGATATATAGTGAGATAATAATTAGGAATTCTATTCTGAATGGAATTCCTATTCAGTAACCTAATTCTATCTAACTAGGGATTAGATACAAGAGATTATAAATACCCCTTCCCTTGAGATTTTCGAAATCCAAGCAAGCCATACCCTACTTGTGATTTTCCAAATTCACCTAGTCCAAGAGAGAAAATTCGACACCCCTAGTTTGAGGACGAGATTTCTCTACGGCTTCGTTTGATCAATTGATTTTCATCTATTTCTTTTATCCTTGAACTTGTGTTGATTAGTTAGAGGCAATCTACTTTGGTTGCTATTCAACGGTTGATACTTAATTAATTTTCCCGTGTTTTATTTCGTGTTTGAGAACTCGAAGAAGAAAAACAAACAAAAGGGAGAAATTCGTTTTACTATTCCTACATCAGGCCAGTTCAGGATTTCGCGGATTCCCGGAGATTGAACCGTCGGATCGTCGCGATTTTTGGACAGGAGCTTCTAGACATATTCTTCCACGTTTCCACCGAAGGGATTGTCGTGCGGAGGTCTGGAAGGTCTGTTTCGGATAGGGGCAGATTGGTAGATAGTTTCTATCTCTTTTGAAGTTGTGGGCACTTCGTTTGCAACGGTAGATAGAACTTCTAAAAGGTATTTCTTCTTATCATTCTTTATATGAAATAACGGTTAACGGATCTTGTGGTTAAATGGAAATAGGTTAAAATTTTTATATTTCCGCTGCTATACCTTAGCCTAATTTCCAACAGTGGTATCAGAGCCATCGTTAGATCCGTTATTTCATATATGAAAATTTAGAAGTTTTTTCAATAGGATTGAATAAATATTTATAGTTAGGATTAATTAACAACTTGTTTTGATTAATTGATTCTAAAGATAAATAAGTTTTAATTAATTGTTAATTAAAAGAGATTATGCGTATGTTCCTAATTATTTTGGTTGATAATCATTATAACGAAATCTATTAGTTTTATAGTTAGATTGATAAAATCAGTTTTATTAATTCTAAAGATAAAACGGAAATCTATAGTAGTTTTTCCTATTTTCTGAAAGTCGTTTTAAAACCGTTTTAGAACATATATATATATATTTAAAATCGTTTTTATATTTAAATATATATGTTTCAGAAATTGATAGTTTTCTGTTTTGATTATCGAATGAAAATTTGTTTAAAAGTTTGTTTTACCAATTTGTAAATCAAAATGTTAAATGAATTAAAATCAAAATAATTGGGACGTGCATAATTAAAGTTTTGTATAGTTATATTAATCTAAAGATTAATATAAAAGATACGAAAACTATTAGAAGTAAAATTGGATGAAAGTTAATTGATAAGTTAATGTGATTAACATAAATATTACATAAGATAGTTATGTAATCAACCAATTAAATTTAGGGTAAATTCAAAAAAAAAAACCCTGTGGTTTGACCGATTTCCAAAAAAAACCCCTGTGGTTTGTTTTTACCAAAAAAAAAGAGCGTGGTTACGCCGTTACCCGAAAAACGGAAAATGGATTAACGGCGTTAAAATGCTGATGTGGCACAGGGGTAAAATTGGAAAAACTAATTTTTTTTTATTTTTTCTTTTTCTTTTGCTTTCTTCTTCTTCTTCTTCCTCCTCATCTTCTTCTTCTTAAAATCTGCATTTTCTGCTCCAAATAGAAACCAAGCAGCACGAGAAAATCGAAGATCGGAGATCGAGAAAAGTAAATTGACAAGAAATTAGAGCAAAAAAAGAAGTAATTATGTATATTTCCATTGAAGCAAGCTTCGATCTCTGATTTACAAAGGACATTGAATAAAAAAAAGCTGTTTAGAAGGAAAAATGTCTTCCATTATCAAAAAAACCAGAAAAAAAGAGGAATATGTACAGCAAAACTACGAAGAACAAAGATCAGATGATTCAACAACTCAGCGCTAACAATAAACCGCTCCATCTCATCCCCGACGTAAACAGGCACGTGACCTTCCGGTCCAGGCTTTCTGCATCCGGCACGCCTCGCTATTTTCACCAGACACCAGAATGACTCCGGAATGACTCCGCACGTCGTGGAGATCTGGAGCCGGAACATCTCATCTCCTCGCTTGCGATTGTGAATCAGAGCGGAGGAGACTGTACTGTGACGAGTCGGCGACTCGTGAGAGACGGCGAATCAACTGCTTCATTATCGATGTCTTTAGAGCCAGCAGATTAGAAGAAGGAGGAGGAGCTTCAATTCGGTGAACGGAAGTACGGAAAAGAGTGGCGGAGGTTCGGATTCACAAAAAATCGGAAGAGGATTTAGAGATGGAAGACGAAGAAGATGGAGGTCCGGATGAGTAGAAGAAGAAGCAGCCGAGGAAGAGAGAAGAATGAGGATGAGAAGAAGAAGAAGCCCAGGAAGAAGAAGGGGATTTTTTTCTTTTTCTTTATTTTAATTTTTTTTTGTTTTTTATTATTTTAATTTTTTTATTTTAATTTGGACAATTTTACCCTTTGCCACGTCATCAAAACTAACGGTGTTAAGGCATTTTCCGTTTTTCTGGTAACGGCGTATAACACATTCCTTTTTTTTGTATTAACAAACCACAGGGTTTTTTTGGAAATCGGTCAAACCACAGGGGTTTTTTTTGGAATTTACCCTTAAATTTATTTAATTGAGTCTATGCATG
The DNA here is from genome assembly GCF_963576675.1 of Euphorbia lathyris. NCBI lineage: Eukaryota > Viridiplantae > Streptophyta > Magnoliopsida > Malpighiales > Euphorbiaceae > Euphorbia > Euphorbia lathyris. Next base: position 33,436,950 of record NC_088913.1, on the reverse strand, counting down.
TTTGGAGTTATGGACATATTTGGACCCTCTTGAGTCTTTTGGTATTTTTGAAATAGGGCCTGCGAGTCCTGCCTTTCTACTATCTATTGTAATTTCTCCTCTCATCTGATTCCCTTCAATTCAATTGAAGTTTTCTTTAGTAGTATAGAAATTAATATGTAATTTCAAGGCGCCATGGAGAAGACGGAGGACCTAAAGAGAAATATGTAATAGTTAGTATTTCCTTAGGTTTTCCCTTTTTATTCCGTCTCTGGCTCGACGGAATAATTTAGATGATATGTCCATAACGCCAATGTATGTGAATGTATGTGTCTGATGTATGCTGAAGCAAATCAAGACTAAGTTAGATTATGAGACCTAAAATAAAACCCCTCATTAAAAAGTTAAGTAAATAAACAAGTTATTAAAATCGGTTGCCCCTCCCTAATATTATAATTCAGCCGGCAGTGCTGAGGGCCTTTGGGTTGTTGAGTAAACTCAAGCTCGGGGTCCTTTCGGTAACACGTGAATTATCGAAAATCATTTTTCATGAATATGGGGTAATACTTAAATTAGATTATGATAATTGGATGAGTAAACTCATGTTGTCATAAACTAATGGGCAAGACGGTTGGGATTAATATGAATAGCATATTAGTTACTAATGTGGTTAGTAACCCAATAACCTAGGAATCACATTAAAGATGTGATTGATTACATGAATCTACCTAATGAATGAGACTAGCTTGTTGAGTAAACTCAAGGCGAAATCTCAGGAGTTAGGATCCTAGCTCACTAAAGGATTTGTGAAATTCTTCGAATTAATATGGAGGGCTATTAATTTGGCAAAATAGTGGGAGCAATCTAAAATAAACTAAAAGGCCTATAATTTTAGATTGATATACTTTAAGCAAATGAATGACATACGTTTACTCTTTCTCACTCTCAGGTTTAATTAAACCCACTCTTATAATCATGACTAAAACCAATCTGCAAAACATTCTTACCGATAACAAATTGAATGGTTCAAACTTCACTGACTGGTTTCGTAACCTCAAAATTGTTTTGAAGTTCGATAAAATAGGGTATGTACTTGATACATCGATACCCCCTCTCCCTGCTGATGATGCTCCCATTGAGGAAATTGATGCTTACCAGAAGCATGAGGCTGATGATGATCATGCCGGATGCATCATACTTGCATCGATGACACCGGAATTACAAAGGCAACATGAGGAAATGGATGCATATTCCATCATCATGCACCTAAAGGAATTGTTTGGGAAACAAACCAGGTGCGGACGCTACGAGATATCCAAGTTGCTATATCGTAGTAGGATGCAAGAGGGCACATCTGTCATGACACATTGTGTCAAGATGATTGGCTACATTACCAAACTTTCTAGTATTGGATTTGCGATGGATAACGAATTAAGTATAGACTTAATTCTTCAATCCCTCCCAGAAAGTTATTCATAGTTCATTATGAACTATCAGATGAATGACTTGCAAACCTCTCTTGAAGAGCTTGTAAATATGCTCAAGTCAGTTGAGCCCAATATCAAGAAAGACAAAGCCATACCGGCTCTTGTCATTGAGGGATCAAAGAAAAGGAAAGGGAGCTATCCCAAGAAAGGTAAGAAAGCCGTGCACTACAAAGCTAAAGGAAAGGAAGTGAAGAAGCCCAAAGGAGAGTGCCACTTCTGTGGTAAAGACGGGCATTGGAAGAGGAACTGCAAGGAGTACCTAGCCTCCCTCGAGAAGGGAAATGGCAGTGCTTCAACATCTGGTATGTTTTATATTGAAATAAATACAGTTTCACTGTCTGAATCTTGGGTATTAGATACCGGATGTGGATCTCATATTTGTACAAATATGCAGGAGCTAAATCAGACTAGGGAACTAAAGAAAGAAAGCATAAGCTTGCGAGTAGGAAATGGAGCAAGAGTTGCCGCCCTCGTAATTGGAGATTATGTTTTAAATTTGCCCTCTAGGCTTGTAATAGAATTAAGGAATTGTTTATACGTTCCTCAAATGTCTCGCAACATTATTTCTATTAGCCGTCTTGTTGACAACGGTTTTCATATTTCAATAAAAGACAAGAGTTGCAATTTTTATAAAGATTCGATCTTTTATTTTTCAGGAATTTCACAAAATGGGATTTATGTGTTAGATAACAAAATTCCTGCTTTTGCAATTGATACCAAAAGACATAAGCTAGATAATTCAACTTACTTGTGGCATTGTCGTTTAGGCCACATAAACAAGAGACGCATGCTAAAGCTACATTCAGATGGGCTTATAGATCCAATCGATCCCGAATCATTGGAAACACGTGAATCATGTTTAAAAGGTAAAATGACAAAGACACCCTTTAGCAATAAAGGTGAGCGTGTATCAGACACTCTAGGACTCATTCATTCAGATGTATGTGGTCCTATGTCAGTCCAAACAAGAGGAGGATTCAGATTCTTCATAAGCTTCATAGATGACCATACCTGATATGGTTACATCTACTTGATGAAGCACAAGTCAGAAGCTTTTGAGAAATTCAAATGCTTCAAGAATGAAGTAGAAAATCAATTAGGAAAGAAAATAAAGACGCTTCGATCTGATCGAGGTGGCGAATATCTTTCAGATGATTTTCTGAATTATCTAACTGAATGTGGGATATGCTCACAATGGACACCTCCCTATACACCACAACACAATGGTGTGTCCGAGAGGAGAAACAGTACCCTATTAGATATGGTACGATCCATGATGAGCATGGCCTTACTTCCAAAGACGTTCTGGGGCTATGCCTTAGAAACTGCCCTCTTCACCCTAAATCGAGTACCAATTAAATCCGCTAGTTCCACGCCATATGAATTGTTCGTTGGTAGGAAACCCGTGTTTTCATTTATGAGAGTATGGGGTTGTTCAGCCTTTGTCAAACGCATTGCGTCCGACAAACTAGATTCGAAATCTGATAAATGTTTCTTCATTGGATACCCTAAGGAAACTATGGAATATTACTTCTATCATCCAGATGATCAGAAAGTAATCGTATCCAAGCACGCAATCTTCTTAGAGAAAGAGTTTCTCGAAGAAACACAAAAGGGAAGCATGATTGAACTTGACGAAGTTCAAGAAGAAGAAACACCGACTGAAACAACAGAGGCGGTTGAGGTACCCGAAGGAGTCCCATTAGATGAGACTCCAGTGCCACCTATTCGTAGATCACAAAGAGTTCGTGAACTCCCAGTTAGATATGGTTTTCTAGTGGGAGATGATAATGAGGTTCCCGTGTTAGACGACGAACCCGAAAACTACGAAGAGGTTCTTACTAGTCTAGATTCTAAAGCATGGCTTGAGGCCATGGATTCTGAAATGGATTCCATGTATACTAACCAAGTGTGGACTTTGGTTGATCCACCCGAAGGGATAATACCCATTGGGTGCAGGTGGATCTTCAAAAAGAAGACAGACATGGATGGGAAGGTTAGCACCTACAAAGCTAGGTTAGTAGCGAAAGGATATCGTCAGAAGCAAGGAATTGATTATGACGAAACTTTCTCTCCTGTGGCTATGTCCAAATCAATCAGAATCATGCTTGTAATTTCCGCTCACTACGATTATGAGATTTGGCAAATGGATGTGAAAATAGCTTTCCTAAACGGAAACCTGCTTGAGGATGTATATATGATGCAGCCTGAAGGTTTCATATCGAAGGATGCAAATAAAGTTTGCAAACTTCAGAGATCCATTTATGGACTCAAGCAAGCATCTAGAAGCTGGAATAAGCGTTTTGACGAAACCATAAAACAATTTGGTTTTGAACAAAATTGCGAAGAAGCTTGCATTTACAAGAAAGCAAGCTTGCATTTCTCATACTATATGTGTACGATATATTATTAATGGGATTGACATTGCTCTCTTACAGTCCGTGAAAGTATGGTTATCTGGTAACTTCTCAATGAAAGACTTTGGTGAAGCAGCTTATATACTTAGTATAAAGATCTATAGAGATAGATCGAGAAGACTGCTTGGTCTTTCACAGGCTACATACATTGAAAAGGTGCTAAATTGGTTTAGCATGTTTGAATCGAAACGAGGTAACTTACCCATGTTACATGGAGTAAAGTTAAACAATCATCAATGTCCTAAAACTGATGATGATAAACGATGCATGGCTGTAGTCCCGTACGCCAGCGCAATCGGTTCGATTATGTATGCTATGCTATGCACTAGACCTGACGTAGAGTTCGCGTTATCTGTAACGAGTCGTTACCAAGGGAATCCGGGAGACGAGCATTGGATTGCCGTCAAAAACATTCTTAAGTACTTGAGAAGAACTAAAGATATGTTCCTAGTGTACGGAGAAGGTGATCTGAAACTAGAAGGATTTTGAGACGCAAGTCATCTCACAAATGAGAATGATTATAAATCCCAATCAGGATACCTGTTTATCTTGAATGGGGGCGCGGTCAGTTGGAAGAGTTCCAAGCAGAGAAGCGTAGCTTTCTCTGCGACCGAGTCAGAGTATATCGCAGCTGCGGAAGCAGCAAAAGAAGCGGTTTGGATTAGAAAGTTCATTACAGAACTAGGTGTGGTGCCTGACATTGTCAATCCCATTACACTGTACTGTGATAACAATGGAGCCATTGCGCAAGCAAAGGAACCACGGTCTCATAATGCATCCAAGCATTACCTTAAGAAATATCACATCATTAGAGAGATTGTGGCTAGAGGAGATGTGAGAATAGAAAGAGTACCTACAGAGGACAACGTTGCAGATCCATTGACAAAGCCTTTAACCCAGAGAATACATGATCGTCATTTAACTTCTACTGTGATAAGTTTTAGAAACAATTGGTTTTAGTCCAAGTGGGAGTATGTTGGGGTTTAGTGTCCTATAGACAATTGTTCTAGGATAAAAACTTAATGTAAATGAATTGTTCTTTATATCATTTGTTTAAAGAGATATATGTTTTATAACTATATGAAGGCAATCCATTTTAAGCACTAAATAAAGTCTAATAAAAGGAAATCCGTAAGTTTATTTAAAGTGATTATAAAGTGTTTATACAAGTATGAAATGAGACAAAACTTTATAGTAAACTGATAAACTTAAAACCACCCCAAGTCAAGTGATATGTTTGGATTGACATATCACTATTGAGACTTGTATGTAACAATGTCTTCTGTCCGACAGAAAGCTGATCTAACAAGCTTCATATATACAGATATCTGGACAGTTACATAGATCCGATGAAACGTTGTTCATTAGGATTGGGGATCCGATTTGAGATAACAGGATGGGTAGATTCATCCTTGTCACATGTTCATCTCATTGGTATTAATAGGTATAACTAATCCTCAAACTCAAAGGAATATTAATTGGTATTCTGGATTACGGAATGTGATGCTTTGACTCTGGTGTAACACGATCCTTAACAGAGATGACTCTGGGGTGTGAACAGTAGATGTTGGGTATCACAGGAAGTAATTGCGGAGTCGTTATATATTGGATTGAGCATTTATCACTCCCGATAAATGGGAGATACATCCATGGATCGCTTGTGGAAGACTCGACTCTAAATCCTTGCAAGGTGATAGCTTAAGAGTAAGAAATACAGATTTCACTTAACCTATCTTTTTGAGTTGACTCGGCCTGTACAAGTAAAACGAACGTCTCGCTATATGTGACTTGACATCACCCATAGTGATAAGATTCAGTTCAAGGATGTAGTTGATAAAGGATCAAATTATACTGTAACTAATACGGAAAGGTTAACGACAGAATCAACCTGTCTTCTTATAGCCCTGAGGGAATGATTACGGACTTGCTAATCACATACTCTGTACATCATTCCGTTATGCAAAGATTAAATATAATTCTTTGAAAATTAATTTAATAACGTTGTATACGGCTAGAAGCAATAAGAACCTAATGGATCACACATAAGACTTGGAACCTAAAAGAGAGATAGATGTTAATTAATTGATAGAAGCCCAATTGAGTCCAATAAGGCCCATGGACATGAGGGGGTCGAAATTCATGTAGTGATATACATGAATAATTAATTTGATTTTGTTAATCCTAATTAGATTAGGAATATGAATTAAATTAATTAAGAGATAATTAAGTTAGGGGTTTTAATTAGATTAATATACTCCTATTATTATCCAATAAGGTTATTATTATTATCCTTAATATATTAGATATATAGTGAGATAATAATTAGGAATTCTATTCCGAATGGAATTCCTATTCAGTAACCTAATTCTATCTAACTAGGGATTAGATACAAGAGATTATAAATACCCCTTCCCTTGAGATTTTCGAAATCCAAGCAAGTCATACCCTACTTGTGATTTTCGAAATTCACCTAGTCCAAGAGAGAGAAAATTCGACACCCCTAGTTCGAGGACGAGATTTCTCTACGGCTTCGTTTGATCAATTGATTTTCATCTATTTCTTTTATCATTGATCTTGTGTTGATTAGTTAGAGGCAATCTACTTTGGTTGCTATTCAACGGTTGATACTAAATTAATCTTCCCGTGTTTTATTTCGTGTTTGGGAACTTGAAGAAGAAAAACAAACAAAAGGGAGAAATTCGTTTTACTACTCCTACATCAGGCCAGTTCACGATTTCGCGGATTCCCGGAGATTGAACCGTTGGATCGTCGCGATTTTTGGACAGGAGGTTCTAGACATATTCTTCCACGTTTGCACCGAAGGGATTGTCGTTCGGAGGTCTGGAAGGTCTGTTTCGGATAGGGGCAGATTGGTAGACAGTTTCTATCTCTTTTGAAGTTGTGGGCACTTCGTTTGCAACGGTAGATAGAACTTCTAAAAGGTATTTCTTCTTATCCTTCTTTATATGAAATAACGGTTAACGGATCTTGTGATTAAATGGAAATAGGTTAAAAATTTTATATTTTCGCTGCTATACTTTAGCTTAATTTCCAACAAGTATGTGTGGGAACATGTGAAGGGCACAATTTACTAGGTAAGGATGGGCTACTACATAGTGGTTTTTGTGAAGTTGAAGATGCAATAGGATTTTTAAGAGTTGAAGAGATAGATGGAAGATTATGGTCTTTTAAAGGATTAGGACAAGTTGGTGAGATATAATAACTTTTTGAATTACGAGTAGCACTAGTATTATGGGGAAAACAAAATGATTATGTATCATATGATAGTCTAGCAAGTATATATGGGTGAAGGGTTGGTATGTGTACTTACTAATATGGTGGAACCACTTGTAAGATATTAATATGAATTAGTCCTTTAACTACTTGGTTAAGTTTTTATTGCAAATTATTCCATGACATGGTATAAGAATCTTTTTGATCAAGCGATCGATGGTTCGAATAGTGACAACCTCATTTGTAGATTAAATTATAGGACATCGTAATATGAGCCTGTGTTGTGAATGCTTCAAGATTAGTGGGCATTGACATGCAAGGGTGTGTCAGATGTTAATATGGATTAGGTCTTTAACTATCATGTTGAATTATAGGAATCATGAGCGAGCGAGAGAAAAAATAATGTGACAGATAAATGTTGAATTTCTGGGCTCCGTCAAAGGTCAAGCTTACTGATATTTCCTTTGAAGGCATCAAGGGTTCAACACCCACTCCTGATGCAATTTCAATCAACTGTATGCCTGGAAGTTGCACAAATATAGGACTTGTTGACATTGATCTCAAAATTACTAGAACTAAAGGACCTCCAATAGCTAATTGTACCAATATTAAGCCAACTATGACCGGAACTGTGAATCCTACAGGATGTTAATGTTAATTAATGCAAATCCACACCTATTTTTGACCTTAATACAATTTTCTATGCGAGAGTTTTTGCAATTTTTGTTATATATATATTGATATGTAATATTAATTCATCTCTGCTATTGATGCTAATGGATTATTGTATCTTTTTTTTAGAATATATTAATTAATTATTTTGAGACCATTACCTTTTCTTATTCTCCACATGTTTTATATATCCCTACACTTAATATACACATTTTTATGGTTTGATGATGCATTTGTACCATAACATTAGATACTTGCTACCCTAATTGCAGAATATAATATAATTTTCTCTACTAGTTAAAACCACCACTTTTATATGGTTTAAGTTGGTTGAGACACAAGATCATCTATTCAAATGGGGTTCGAATTCTGGAGATGATAATGCAGTTGGAATAAAAAAAAGTTGAGCATCTCCTAAAAAATGCGGTCAAGAACTCCACCACCAGCAATGGGCTTTCCCTATCTTTACATGTTATTGAGTGGTTATTCATATCTAATAAAAAAGCTAGGATGTAACAAGGAAAGGTTTATCAGTAGCAAGAAAAGTTGTTGACTTCACATTTACTATTTGCTTATTTTAATGTTTAAGAAATCAGGTAATCTCCAAAAAAAATATGCAATATCCATTAACACAACATCGAGTTTCTTTACATGGCACTGAATCACCATCACAATATCCAATTAGTTGTAAATTACTTAAAAAAATGTAAAATAAGCCATAGTTCATGGTACCTTTAAGATACCGAATAAGATAAAGAACATCATCCATATGATGAGAACAAGGAATGTGCATGAACTGATTGAGTTCTTGGACAACAAAACCAATAACAAGATGAGTAAAATTAAAATAAATCAACCGAAATAAACCTATGATGAACGTATGTTGTGTGATAAATAGATCCAATAGAGAATTCCATGTCAATATCTAGTCGCATAGGAAAAGAAGGAAGAGCTTGATCAATACCAACATCAGAAATCAAATTAGAGAAATATTTACGTTGAGATAAAAAAAAGATGTCGTCATTTTCCCTTGCTATTTTAATACCAAGGAAATATTGAGCGTGGCCTAAACCTTAATGGTAAAAGAAGAATGAATATATTGTTTAAAATCTTCAATAGAAGTTTCAGAGTTACTAGTTATAAGAACATCGTCTATAGAGACAATAAGAACATGAATTACACCTTTTTGAACATATGTAAAAAGGAAACTATGAATATAGCTTGGGTGAAATCAAACATTATTATTTGAGAAGTAAATTCCTTGTTCCACGATCGACCAACCTGTTTAAGCCCATATATGGATTTCCTCAATTGGCAAACTTGACCGTAAAGTGCTTTGGTATAACCTTGTGGCAGATTGAAATAGATTAATTCATTGATAAATCCATAAAGGTCATAATTGTTAATATTAATTTGATGAATATGACATGCCTTAGATGCATCAATAGCAAACAATAAATGAACTGTAACAACTATAGTGCCGGGAGAAAAAAATCTCAACATAATAAATTCCTTGAATCTGATTACAACCCCGATGTACAATTTGAGCCTTATAAAGATCAACAAAACCATCCAGTTTACGATTAATACGAAAAATCCACTTAGTTGATGTATGTTTATTTCCCTTAGGAAGAGAAGTAATATCCAATGTATTGTTGTCTTCCAAGGATCGTGACTAGATTATAAATATATTGCAGGTTCTTTAGTAGTGTCGATTGTGGTGAGATCAGCATTAATTGTATGGGTAAAAAGAAGTAATTTAATAAAAGAAGGGGGATAAGGGATAAGAGGCATGTGCCAAAAAATCATCTAACCACGTTGATAGTTTAATAGATATTCCACTTTTAGTATCGCGTGAAAGAGGTAATGACAGAGTTTAGCTGTAGCTAACGGTCAAGTATGTGTGGGAACATATGAAGCGCACAATTTACTAGGTAAGGATGGGTTGCTACATAGTGGTTTTTGTGAAGTTGAAGATGCAATAGGGTTTTTAAGATTGAAGAGATAGAAGGAAGATCATGGTCTTTTAAAGGATTAGGACAAGTTGGTGAGATATAATAACTTTTTGAATTAGGTGTAGCACTAGTATTATGGGGGAAAAAAGATTATGTATCATGTGATAGGTTAGCATGTATATGTGGTGATGGGTTGGTATTACGAATACGATGGAACCACTTGTAAGATATTAATATGAATTAGTCCTTTAACTATCTGGTTGAGTTTTTATTTCAAATTGGTCCATGACATGGTATAAGAATCTCTTTGATTAAACGATCGATGGTTCGAAAACTGACAACCTCATTTGTTGATTAATTTATAAAACATCGTAATATGAGCCTATGTTGTGCCTGCTTCAAGCCTAGTGGGCATTGACATGCAATGGTGTGTCAGATGTTAATATGGATTAGGTCTTTAACTATCATGTTGAATTATAGGAATCATGAGCGAGCGAGAGAGAAAATAATATGACAGATACATATTGAGATAGTATTTGAACATAATTAATTCTCACTAATTAAACAAAGTTAGGGTTACAAAATATATATAATGGGGATTGCGGAATAACATTTAAAAGGGAATATACATACTTATAATCCTAAACCTAAACTGTAAAGAAGAGTTAAGGATAAGAATGTGTTTTATATCCTTAAACTCTCTTAATGATAAACACAAGTTAATACAATTCAATATTCATCACAAAGCCTAGATTGTATATCACCATATAATGAAACATGGTATTAGAGCCTCTTTAGTCAAGTGATAAAGGGTTCGAATACTAATAACCTCATTTGTTGATTAAATTGCATGACATGGTAATATGGGCCATTATTGTGCACGTTACAAGCCTAGTAGGAATTTGTATGAGGAGGGCATATATGATATTAATATGAATTGAGCCTTTAACTGCCAACAAGCTTTTCGTTTAAAGATGCAGCTACTGTAATTTAAGTCTTCTACTCCTTATTGCTTTGAACTGAGGAAAGAATTAAATTCAAAATATGCAGTCTGCTCCTCCTCATTAGGTTCTTCTGATTTGGTACATCGTTATTAGCAAGAAGAGAGTGATTCTCTTTGTGGGTATTTATGTTATTCCCTTGTTGCATCTTAGGGCTAAAGCTCTTGAAAGTTTGGTTATAAGTGAGTTCCTTTTTATTATGTTATTGTTTGTTTCTCTTTTATCTCTTGGATTACTTCATATTTTTGTATTTTGTGATTATGGGGTTTTCACATTTTATGACTATGATTTTGCCTTTTCAAGTTTTATTTACTTCTTGTGAGTATAGGTTATGATTGATTTCATCAACAACTGATAATGCAACCTTGGATTAGTATTTCATCAACGACTGGTTTCATATATACATAAATTTGTTGTTAACTCAAAAATAGAACAAATTGAAAATGAAGACAGTAATAGTGAAAGTGATAACTAAATAAGTAAATGATAACAATATATGTAGAAGCATCAGTAGAATATAAACCTAATAAGATTATAAAACGATGAATATTTATAGACAGTGGAGCTGATATATGTTTACCCAAGCAAGATGTATTAGTTTCCCATAAATGGAAAAGATCTAAAGGTCATAAAGTAAGAGTCGCGTGATTTAATGAACAAGTTAAATAATTAGATATCATAGCCGAAAATATGAGACTAATACTTAATAAGATAATATTTACCCATAATTTATCAATAAAATAATATGATAAAACACATATTATTAGGAAATAATTTCTTAGATTTCTTTGAAACACAGATTATAAAACGAGAAACAATTAGTCTTTTAACTCCTTGTAATAAATGGATTATATTCAAGAGAGTAATACCTTTATATCCACTAATAATAAATAATATAAAAACAAACTGAGATAATAATTTAGAAATTTTAAAACAAAAATATTTGGAATCACTATGTCATTTTGGATTTCACATGACACAAGATACATGATAAAGATTTGTTTTCGTGTCGTCTGATTATTTTTCGTGACAGTATATTAAAATTTTGTCATCTGAAAGCGTAAGTTTAAATCAGCTCAATTCAAATGTGGCCTTCCGATGACACAACTCTGTCATCTATAAAAAGCACGGGTTTAAGTCAAAATTTACTTAATCATTAGATGACAGTAGTTATAAATAAATGTCGTTGTTTGCGGAAAACAAAAAAAAACCGGCAATGAAATTTTCACTTACGCGGCCAACGAAAACTTATCGCGCTCAATCTGTTTGACTGAAATTTCAGCTCATATATAAACCCCTCTCTCATTCCAAATCCCTAACTAGGTTTCGTGTAGCTCGTCTTCATCTCTCCCACCCCTAACTAGATTTCGTGCAGCTCGTCTTCATCTTTCCCACCCCTCTTTTTGGCTATCTCCGGCCGGTTGCTTTCTCACTGGGTCAAAACAAGGTAATGATAAGCCATATTTACTTTGTTCCTAGATGTGTTAGAGTTTCATTGTTCTTTACTATTCCTTTTCCTCATCCGATTTACTCTTGTGTATGTTGATTTCAGCAACTGGAAACAATATCTATTATATCGTTGAAAAGATTAAATCTCTGGTCTTTATCTTTTTTAACCTAGGGCAATATATACTTCGTGATGCTATTATGGGTGATGCTGACATAGGTAAATATTGGTCTTTTTATTTGCAGGGATAGTACATAAGAGTGTTGAAGTATATGGGACGGCTGATGGAAGAGATGGTTTCATGCTTACAACATATGGGAAGATTTCTTTAACTTGTTGAGTACATATATTGTTATGTTGGTTGCATGTATGATGTTGTTGTATGCCTTAGTCAGATATGAGTAGGTGATAAAGGGTTGTGTATAGGAATTTCCATGAACTGAATTTGTTTGTATATACAATAGTCAGACATGAGTATGTGATAAACAATGGTTGTGTATGTGTATTGCTATGAAGCGTATGGTTGATGTTCTATTTCGGGAGCTAGAACTGACTATGAGTATGTTTATGAACATGCTTAGTGCTACTTGTATATAACTTAATCAGTGAAGTATAGTGATATAGTCAACTGTTGCTATCTGTGTCACTTGAATTTACATTTATAGCATGTTCTGTGTCACTTGAGTACAGTCAATCATATTCATATGGTTATCTAAATCTCCATCACTATGTATGGCGTCACTTGGCTTGGTATGCTTATGGGAAAGCATTCAACATGGTGTTGTTTATGTGTATTGCTATGAAGCTTATGGTTGATGTTCTGTTGAGGGAGCTATAGAACTGACTCTAAGTATGTGTATGAACATGCTTAGTGCTACTTGTATATAACTTAATCAATGAAGTATGGTGATATAGTCAACCGTTGCTATCTGTGTCACCTGAATATACATATATAGCATGTTCTGTGTCACTTGAGTACAGTGAAGCATAGTTATATGGTCATCTAAATCTCCATCATTATGTATCGTGTCACTTGGCTTGGTATGCTTATGGAAAAGCATTCAACATGGTGATGAAGTTATATGGTTCTAACACCACAAGTTTATGACTAAGCTTGTGGCGTTAGAACCATACACTTTATCACCATGCTCACTTTTCATGGAATGTACAATCCAAGTGGCATGTACATAGTAAAAGAGATTCGATTTTATGGTTGATGTTCTGTTTAGGAAACTGGAACTGTTTGGAGCATGTTGCGCTTTGGTTGAGTATTTTGATTGGCCATACTCTTATGCTATGAATGTTCATTGAGTGAAATAATGTTCATGCCTACAACATATGGGTTGTGTATAGGAATTGTCATTAACTGAATTCGTTTGTATATAATAGTCAGACATGAGTATGTGATAAACAATGGTTGTGTATGTGTATTGCTGTGAAGCTTGCATGTATGAAGCATAGTCACCAAGTGAAGCATAGTCATATGGTCAACTAAATCTCCATCACTATCTATCATGTCACTTGGCTTGGTATGCTTATGGAAAATTATTTAACATGGTGATGAAGTTATTTGATTCTAACAACACAAGTTTATGACTAAGCTTGTGGTGACAGTATCATACAATTTATCACCGTGCTCACTTCATCATGAACTGTACAATCCAAGTGGCAGGTACATAGTAAAGGAGCTTTCAAGTATCATACACTTCATCACCGTGCTCACTTCATCATTATATCATGTCTACTTTATCTATAGCATGTTCTGTGTCCCTTATATCATGTGATACTCTTATGCTATGAATGTCCTCAAAACAGACTCTAGCAAGTGCACTAGATACAAGTAATAAAATGATAACTAGAGTATCGTCTCCTCAGGCATTGATGACCAAATTTTACTAGAAAAACCTTGCAGAACAGGGTGTTCGTGGATTGTGAATTTCTTTAGTTGGTAAATGATTTGAAATTGTGAATAGAAATACTAATGATTAAGATTCAGTCTCAGGAAATGTGATTTGTGATAATAAAAATATAGAACAGGTTAAGCCATAGCGGAACAGGTTACTTTCAGCCTCTAAACATCCTATTTATTCATGAATGACATAAAGTGAAGTCAAGGTCTCTGCTTTAAAGCTCACTTAAGTCAACTTCCGTGTGTTCTTAAGATTCTAAGATGTACTACAACCTTAAGCATCCTTAATGTTGGTTCTTTCTTGCATTACGAGCGAAACAACATTTCAGTTTAAGAAAACCCTTGATACAATCCCCAAACATTCATGTTTCGGATCTTGGACGCTTGATAAAAGGTTCCGTGAAGATGAAAGCAATTCCCTATCATTCATCTTACACTAAGATACATGCATATAACATGGATTAAAAGCTTTATCAAACACAACATCATATATCATCATTCATTCATAAAAAGGAAAATAGAAGACTTACATAACCATCCCTTGCTGGCCTAACCAGTTCAAAACGACTACTCACTCATGCTAAAGGGTGAACAGCCTAAGTCGTATCTACAGAACTCCATGGAAGGAGTCATCAAGTCTTACGTAGAGAGCTTCTCTCTCTAAAGATGTTTTGTACCCAAAAGTATCTCCCTCCAAAAGTATCTCTTTCTTTCCCTCCACTACCGATATAAATAGGAGGAAAAGAGATATAGAGTACACAAAATAAATAATTATAATACAAAAACAGAAAGATTGTTCAAAAGATAGGAGATTGCTAAAAGTGGTGGTAATATGTTTTGACTCTTAAACACTCAAGAGTCGATTGGTCTTGTCATCATATTGCTCTTCGCCGCCCCTTTCTGCCCATTCCTGTCCGCTTGTTACGTCACTGTCCGTCATCAGTACGCAGCATTATCCACTGGATCAAAGTGTGCTCTTCTCCTTTTGGTTGTTGGAAAACAGGCTATATAACAACCTTTTTTACTTTAGCAATTCAAATCTGCATAAAACACTAATTAGTCCTTTTAAGCAATATTACGCCTATAATATCCCCCAATTTATCACAAATGGTATGTTTAATTGTAGTCATTTTCGTTCCTAACAAATAACCCCAAATTAAATCTTTCACGATAAGAAAATCCAGGAAAAAGTGTTTCATGAAGGACAAAGGGTACTCCTGTACAACTTAAGATTTAGATTATTTCTTGGGAAGCTGAAATCGAGGTGGTCTCGATGGGTGCAATGCAAGAGGAGCTTGATCAGTTCAGAAGGAATGAGGTATGGGACTTAATGCCAAATCCAAGAAACCAGAAGACCATAGGAACAAGATGGGTCTTCCGCAACAAGCTAGATGAACAAGGGAACGTAGTCAGGAACAAAGCAAGACTTGTAGCTCAAGGCTACAATCAGCAAGAAGGTATTGACTACGGTGAGACCTTCGCCCCAATGGCAAGGCTAGAAGCTATTAGAATACTATATGCATATACTAGCTTTATGAACTTTAAACTGTTTCAAATGGATGTCAAGAGTGCATTTCTTAATGGAGTTATAAATGAGGCGGTTTATGTTAATCAGCCTCCAGGGTTTGAGGATCCCAAGTTCCCAAACCATGTTCATAAACTCAAAAAGGCTATGTACGGTCTAAAGCAAGCACCCCATGCTTGGTATGAAAGGCTGACCAGTTTCCTGCTGACTAGAAATTATGTCAGAGGAAAAGCTGATACAACCTTATTCATTAAGAGAAAGGGTAAGGATACCCTGCTAGCTCAAATATATGTTGATGACATCATTTTTGGTGCTACTAATGAGTCTATGTGCAAGGAGTTTAGTAAGCAGATGCAGACTGAGTTTGACATGTCAATGATGGGAGAACTCAACTTCTTCCTTGGACTTCAAATCAAACAAGGCAAGAATGGCATCTTCATCAGTCAAACTAAGTACACCAAGGAGATATTGAAGAAGTACGAAATGGAAAATTGTAAGTCAATATCTACCCCAATGGGCACTGACACTGTCCTCTGTGCTGACGAAAATGGTAAGTCAGTAGACAGCAAATTGTACCGAGGTATGATTGGCTCTCTACTCTATCTAACGGCAAGTAGGCCAGATATCCAGTTCTCTGTATGCTACTGTGCAAGATATCAATCTAATCCTAAGGAATCCCATTACATAGCTGTAAAAAGAATCCTTAGATATTTGCAAGGCTCAGTGAATGCAGGTTTATGGTATCCCAACACTCATGATTTCACACTTCTCGGATACACTGACGCTGACTATGGACGAGACAAGCTTGAGCGGAAAAGCACTTCAGGAGGATGTCATTTCCTTGGAATCTATCTTGTGTCTTGGTTCAGTAAGAAGCAGTCGTCAATAGCCTTGTCAACCACTAAAGCTGAGTGCATTGCTGCTAGAAGCTGTGTTGCCCAAGTCCTATGGATCAAGCAACAACTAGATGACTATGGTGTTCAGGCTAAAATGATTGAAGTCAAATATGACTACAAAAGTGCCATTGACCTATCAAAGAACCCAATCCAGCACAACAAGATGAAGCATGTCAACATAAGGCATCACTTCATCAGAGATCATATACTCAAAGGTGAGATCAAGCTGACCTACGTCCCAACGGATGAGAAGCTTGGTGATATCTTCACGAAGCCGCTGGCTCGTGAGCAGTTTAGCATATTGAGAGAAGCTATCAGTATGTTTAATCCTCTTCAATAAAATTCCAAGTATAATACATGTTGAGTGATTATTACATGCTGAGTTGCTATGCATGCTGAGTGATTTTACTATGCAAATTTATAAACCCGTTTTATATACTCAACACCTGAACTGCTGAGTACCTTCGTTGCTGAGTAAAGAAACTTGCAAAATTAGGGTTTGCACGCATATTTAAGTAGCCACTAGGATGACGTAAGCATCATCATTAGTAAAACCATGCGCCGTTTCTCGTAATTAATATCAGCAATAACTGATAATAGATGGTTCAAATTCCCACTGTTTCCCTGACCTATCAAATCAACCCTAACTGGCTATAAATAGTGAAAGATTTTTCACTATTTACCTTCTATGCTTGATATTCGCACTCGATCTCTCTCTCTCTCAAAACCCAAATCCCTCTGCATTTCTTAAGTACATCATGTCTGGTGATTCTCAAAACCTTTCTGATGACCAATATGAAGACAACCATTCAGACATCAACCCTTCCTCTCCACCTAAAAATGAGTACCAGGACACCTCCTCAGAAGAAACTCAACCTGCTCATGGTCTGCGTGACCAACCAATGGCTGAGGTTAGCATCCTTGGTCAAAACCCCCACACTGAACACTCAACTCCTTCTAAGAAGAAGAAGACGAAGAAGGACAATGCCCCTAAGGAACGAAAATTCTCACCGGCCTTCTCAAATCCTGAAAACCTAAATGTCATTCCCTTGAGATGGTTCTACAAGAGCTTTATCGAAGCTGAGAAACTATTCTGCGAATGGATCTCTAAAAACGGCTGGTCCAAACTCTTCTCCCTCTGTGGACTGACCTATCTGAGGCTGGTAACTGAGTTCTACATGAACTTAGTAATCGATGATGACGATGCTGACTATATGGTGACCCATGTCAATAAAAAGAAGATTGTCTCAACCCCTCATACCTAGCCGTACTATTGGATCTACAGGAGGAAGGAACATAATTGAGGAAAATAAATGATTACAAGTACGTCAAGTTCGACACTATGTTCTGTAAGCCAGAGGGCTATTGATAGGGGTATTTTACCCCTATCTTTTAGCGTGATTTACGGGTTGATTTTGGATAAAATAAATTTGTTTAATTACAAAAATAAAGTGTTTTGATAAAATAAAGAAATAAAAATAAATCTCGTACTTTCAATTGATTTTCCATGTTTTTGATTAGTTTAGGAAATAAAAACGTCAAGCTAACTCGGCTCGCAAGATTTGTATTTCAGGTACGAGCATGGATCAAAAATCTACTCAAATACGCGGGGGGTATAATACTTTATGCGGGGCGTGAAACATGTTGTCAGCAATAATTGCCTTATCCACAGGCGCCATGTGGAATTGACTCAGCATACGCGGGGCATATGCCACCCTACACGGGGCGTATGACACATGTCGGAAATGATTGGCCTAATCCTGAAAGTCAGACTGCACTGTCTCCCTGAGTCAACTCTTCGTACGCGGGGCGTATAACCATACACACGAGGCGTACCAGGCAATTCTTCAATGATAAAACTCAGAGACTCTTTTACGCGGGGCGTACTTCAGCTACGCACGGCGTAAGAGCTCTAATTCAAGCAATAAAACTTTAGAGACTCAAATACGCGGGGCGTACTTTAGCTACGCAGGGCGTGCTTGAGACAACAAGACACGGAATTGGTCGACATGCAGAAGATTTCTGACGGAATGGGCACTTACGCGGGGCGTATCATGCGATTTCTGCACCAAATAATGTTGCTCCATACTTGTACTTTGTGAAGTTACAACATTGCCCTTGATTGATGTCTATAAATAGGAAGCTCTTGAACTTCATTTGACACAACCAAGAAATAATTACACACTAGAGAGCAACCTATACTTGTTTTGATTATTGTAGTATAGATTCAGTTTTTGTGGCTAAACTCTCCACCTCGAGAGCTTGTTCTGTTGTTTCGGCATTCCATCGAAGTCCCGCTCCACCATTCGTCACCAAGCTCGAGAGTTCCACCTCCACGACCTAGGAGACGGCTTTGAGTCCGGTTAGCTAGTTTCAAGGGCGGATTCTCCCCTTTTACATGCTAATTAGCTTGTACTCTTCCTATGTACTAGGCTTGGTTGTATTCCATTTATATACATTTCATATTTATAATTTCATGATTTATAATCTCTATTTCCCTTTACATGTTAGTGTTTTCTACTTGTTTTGATATTGATAATTGATTATTGTGTAGGAGAACGCGATTTCCGACGCCATTCGGGCTATCCTTAGGGAGTTATATAGGTGTTGCCCTACCGGAAGTGACAAACCGGAAACCATAGGAATTGACAAGCCACGGAACTTACGGGCCCTAGTTTCTAATTCCCCTGCATTAGACACGCCTTGACTAGGAATCACATAGTCTAAGTGCTTCACGGGTCGGTCCTACTACATTTAGAGTCGTTATTTATCATGGTTATAACTTACCGATATTCATCCCACTTCATAGGGTTTTAGCTACACAAATCTGAGTCGCCAATAGTTAGGGATAGTGTGTAGTTGTGTCTTACTTTACCCCAAAGTAATCGCCGCTTAAATAACATACGAAACCGAGTCGTCTAATACTTGTAATTATAAATCCCGTGGATTCGATACCCGGTCTTAACCGGATTATTACTTGATACGACGGGGTACACTTGCCCCTAAGTAGTCGTAGCGTCTAGTAGAGTTAATAGTAATTTATAAAGATCACATCCATAGATTTAGAATCCGCACTCATAATATATACATTTCATCGCAGAAACTCTACCACTAGGCGTCGCGCTATCAAGTTTTTGGCGCCGTTGCCGGGGATTTATAATCTCCTACAATATTAGACAAAAACGTTTCATTGTTAGTTTAAGCATTCTTTTTGTATAAATTGTTTATATATACTTTTACTAACATTATTCTTTCTTGTTGATAATTCTTTTATACTTGTTTTACTTTATGCACACCCGATCTAAGAGTGATTCTCTCGTACCTATTGATCTCAAAATTGAACGTACTCTTTGTAGGTTACGTAGAGAAAGAATGGCAAACCCCAACACTGAGGTCAACCAACCCGATGGAAACCAAAGGCCACACGTGAACAACATCCGCGGGGGCAATGATATGCGTTCGATGATGGGGATCCTTGCTCCGCATCGCCCCCAGAATCGTAATGGCATTATCGCTCCCACGATCCCAGCGAACACATACGAGATCAAGACCGGCATGATCCAACTGATACAACAATGTGGTCAATTCGGAGGGGAACTCCATGAGAACCCCAACGAACATTTGGATAAATTTCTTATGTGTGCCGATACCTCTAGGTAAAATGGTGTTCCCGTTGAGGCTGTGAGACTGAAATTATTTCCTTTTTCATTGACAGTACAGGCGTTGGAATGGCTACACTCATTGGAGGCGGGATCCATCACGTCATGGAGGAGCTCGAAAAGGAGTTCCTTTCCTACTATTTTCCGCCATCCAAAACAGTCAAGTTACGGACCGATATCACATCCTTCAGGCACTTGGAATGTGAGGCCCTTCATGCAGCTTGGGCTAGGTTCCGGAAGTTGCTCCGAAACTGCCCCCACCATGACATCCCGAAGCACGACTTGGTAAGCACTTTTTACCACGGGTTAACCCCCACTAACCGTGCGACTGTTGATTCCGCTGTAGGTGGGGATCTATTTCGGAAGTCAGCTAGTGAGGCCTACGAGCTCATTCATGAGCTCGCAAGGAAAAGTGTGCAATGGCAAGAGGATCGGCTTGCTGGCTCATCGCGACACTAGACGTTCGCTGTGGAGAAAGAGGCTCCGAAAAGCTCCATAGCAGAAATGAACAAGAAACTTGACTCGTTGATCGCCCAATTGAGCCTTAATAAAAGTGTGCAGGTCCTGATGTGCACTCACTGTGGTGGAGACCATGATGCATTTAATTGCCAAACCGGTAGCCCTTTCGCCGGCAATGCTGAAAATGTAAGTTATATAGGAGGCAACCAAAGGTATAATTCCCATCAGATCTCCTATTCTCACCACAATAATAATAATAATAACGGCGGATGGAGGCCTCGGTACCAACACCCGAACTTGTCATATGGAAATAATAATAACGTGTTGAGGCCCCCATCCGGCTTTGAGCAGGAATTTCGAGAAAACGGGCTCGGGCAATCACAAGCCACGCCCGATAATCGGAACGCTCCACCTTCCAACAATGTACACAACCAATCGGTCACGTCTTTATTGAAGAACATATTAACCCGTCTTTCCGATAGCGAAGTGTTTTGCAGGGATCTTAGCCGCCAGGTGGCCCACCTAAACCGTCAACAACAAGAAAGGCCACTAGGAACCCTCCCGGTGAACACTGAACAAAACCCGCGGGGTAAGAATCGGGAATCCGGACAGGTGATAACGCTCCTCAACAATAGGGGTTCGGACCCGTCAAGTTCCAACCCGGACATCTTGCCCTAAGCCGCGGCATGAGAAAGTCGAGCTACTTCGATTATAAACGTAGCATTGGTTTGAATTACTCGAACCCTCTTGTTTATATGTAGTATAAATTTTTGTTCTCTTCTCTTTTCTTTATTTTTCTTCCTTTTTGAGTTATTGTTTTACATTTTATTTTCGCTTGTGTTTTAATTTTTGCTTTCATTTTTATTTTTAGCATAGTTTCTATTATTTTTATAAAACCAAAAGAAAAACAAATCCCACATTAATCCAAAAAAATTTTAAGGTACGCGGGACGTATAACCTCATACGCCCCGTGTATCTTACAATTAATCCCAAATAAATGCCACATAGAGGACACGCGGGGCGTACCCTAGGGTACGCCACGCGTATCCTCGGGGAGTTGTGAATCACAACTCCCCATGACAGCTTTTCCTTCCTAACCTCCTATCATTTCTCTTCCCCAAAAATCTTTCCCACTTCTCCACTCCACCTCTTCTTCCATCCAATCAACTTTCATCCTTTCAAATTCAAATCCTCAACCTCCCTCCATAATAAATTTACATTAACTACCCTCTTAATTTCAAAATTAAAACACCCAAAAACATTAATTAAACATAAAAACCATAAAAAACATTAACACCTCATTAATAACATCATAAATCAAAACTCCAAAAACATTCAAAATACATTTAAAAAACCGAAAAAATTGTTCCAAGTTCGTCTTTACGCGCGGCGTACTCCCCTGTACGCCCCGCGTCCCTGCCTTTTTTCTTCCATCCAAAAGGGCAGGAGGTGCACTACGCGTGGCGTACCCTCGTGTACGCCCCGCGTATCGCGCCTCTAGTGCATAATTTACGCTTAGGAGGTGGGATACGCGTGGCGTGGCCACTTCACGCCGCGCGTACCCCTCCTGGGGATCCGAGTTTCACTTGGATCCCCACTTCCCTCCTATATATACATCCTCCCTTTCCTCCTTTTTCTTCCTCACTCATTACCCTAACTCTTCCCAACACTCATCTTCTACTCTTTCTATCTCACATTCCACCATGGTTAGGCGAAAGAACACCGCTGATATGCATCCCCCACGAGCCACTCATGCCCATACCGGCCGCACACAAAACCAACCACAATCACAACCCGAGCGAGAAAGCTCACCCCCCCTCACCCACCTATACCGGGCTCCTTTTCACCTTCTCACCGAGGAGGAGGCCACCCGGTACGAAGACCTTTGTGCCGCCACCATCATGGAGCTTCCCTATATCCCACGTAGCGTGCTCGATCAACATGATCTCGGCACGCCTTTTGAAGCTCGTCTCCGTGCCCTCGGGTGGTACGACATCTATAGTACAGAATTCCACGTGTACCCCTCCTTGGTCCTTGAGTTCTACACCACCCTCACCTCCAACGGGGTGCCCGGAGCCGCACTTTTCAACTTCCGTCTCCAAAACCGGCCCTTCACAATTGACACCCAATGGCTTCGCAACCACTTCACTCATCAAGCGGAGCCTAGCGTCGCCCATTGGCCCGACGGTGTCTCCGCTCCCAAATTTTGGACCTCCATTACCGGGTCCGATGACTATCACGTATCCAACCTCCACCCGGCTTGTATTCGTGACCCTATTCTCCAGCTCCTTCATCGCCTCATCTCCTTCTACTTCACGGGGAAATCCGAGTCCACCAAGGTCAACAAACATGAACTGTTGGCCCTCTACTGTTGTGCCAACGGGCTCACATACGACCTCGCCTACCACGTGGCCATCCACCTCCGCGCCACACCCATCCGGAAACGGGCCAAGCTTGGGTTCGGCCACCTTGTCACCATCTTCGCCCTCTCCACTCTCGGCTCCGACGCCATTGAGCGCCTCCTGCGCCTTGTGCCTCGGCCATGGTATAAAAACGCTTTTAAAACCTTAAAGCGTCCAACTTCCAGCCCGGGCGAGACTTCGGGGGCGGCTCACTCCAATGAGGAAGGGGACTCGGATTCAAGCATGGGTCTCAACTTTAGCCCCCCGCCTCTCCACGACTTCAACGCTCTGTATGCTCGTTTGGATATCTGATAGGGGTATTTTACCCCTATCTTTTAGCGTGATTTACGGGTTGATTTTGGATAAAATAAATAAGTTTAATTACAAAAATAAAGTGCTTTGATAAAATAAAGAAATAAAAACAAAACTCGTACTTTCAGTTAATTTTCCTTGCTTTTGATTAGTTTAGGAAATAAAAACGTCAAGCTAACTCGGCTCACAAGATTTGTATTTCAGGTACGAGCTAGGAGAAAAAATCTACTCAAATACGAGGGCCGTATCATCCTTTACGCGGGGCGTGAAACATGTTGTCAGCAATAATTGCCTTACCTGCAGGCGCCATGTGGAATTGACTCAGCATACGCGGGGCGTATGACACATGTCGGAAATGATTGGCCTAATCCTGAAAGTCAGAATGCACTATCTCCCTGAGTCAACTCTTCGTACGCGGGGCGTATAACCATACACGCGAGGCGTACCAGGAAATTCCTCAATAATAATAACTCAGAGACTCTTGTACGCGGGGCGTACTTCAGCTACGCACGGCGTAAAAGTTCCAATTCAAGCAATAAAACTCCAGAGGCTCAAACACGCGGGGCGTACCTTAGCTACGCGGGGCGTGCTTGAGACAACAAGATACGGAATTGGTCCACATGCAGGAGATTTCTGACGGAATGGGCATTTACGCGGGGCGTAGACCACCTTACGCGGGGCGTATCATGGGATTTCTGCACCAAATAATGTTGCTCCATACTTGTACTTTGTGAAATTACAACATTGCCCTTGCTTGATGTCTATAAATAGGAAGCTCTTGAACTTCATTGAGACCAACCAAGAAATAATTACACACTAGAGAGGAAACTATACTTGTTTTGATTTTTGTTGTAGTATAGATTCAGTTTTTGTAGCTAAACTCTCCACCTCGAGAGCTTGTTCGGTTGTTTCGGCATTCCATCGAAGTTCCGCTCCACCATTCGTCACCAAGCTCGAGAGTTCCACCTCCATGACCTAGGAGACGGCTTTGAGTTCGGTTAGCTAGTTTCAAGGGCGGATTCTCCCCTTTTACGTGCTAATTAGCTTGTACTCTTCCTATGTACTAGGCTTGGTTGTATTCCATTTATATACATTTTATATTTATAATTTCATGATTTATAATCTCTATTTCTCTTTACGTGTTAGTGTTTGCTACTTTTTTTGATATTGATAATTGATTATTGTGTAGGAGAACGCGATTTTCGACGCCATTCGGGCTATCCTTAGGGAGTTATATAGGTGTTGCCCTACCGGAAGTGACAAACCGGAAACCGTAGGAATTGACAAGCCATTTAACTTACGGGCCCTAGTTTCTAATTCCCCCGCATTAGACACGCCTTGACTAGGAATCACGTAGTCTAAGTGCTTCACGGGTCGGTCCTACTACACTTAGTCATCTTTGCAAGAGTAAATTATTATCCGTATACATTTAGAGTCGTTATTTATCGTGGTTATAACTTATCATAATTCATCCCACGTCATAGGGTTTTAGCTACATAAATCTGTGTCGCCAATAGTTAGGAATAGTGTGTAGTTGTGTCTTACTTTACCCCAAAGTAATCGTCACTTAAATAACATACGAAACCGAGTCGTCTAATACTTGTAATTATAAATCCCGTGGATTCAATACCCGGTCTTAACCGGATTATTACTTGATACGACGGGGTACACTTGCCCCTAAGTAGTCGTAGCGTCTAGTAGAGTTAAGAGTAATTTATAAAGATCACATCCATAGATTTAGAATCCGCACTCACAATATATACATTTCGTCGTGAAAACTCTACCACTAGGCGCCGCGCTATCAAGTTTTTGGCGCCATTGCCGGGGATTTATAATCTCCTACAATATTAGACAAAAACGTTTCATTGTTAGTTTAAGCATTCTTTTTGTATAAAGTGTTTATATATACCTTGACTAACATTATTCTTTCTTGTTGATAACCTTTTATACTCCTTTTTACTTTATGCACACCCGATCGAAAAGTGATTCTCTTATTCCTATTGATCTCGAAATTGAACGTACTCTTTGTAGGATTCGAAAAAAGAGAATGGCAAACCCCAACGCCGAGGTCAACCAACCCGACGGAAACCAAAGGCCACACGTGAACAACATCCGCGGGGGCAATAATACGGGTTCGATGATGGAGATCCTCGCTCCGCATCGCCCCCAGAATCGTAATGGCATTGTCACTCCCACGATCCCGACCAACACATACGAGATCAAGACCGGCATGATCCAACTGATACAACAATGTGGTCAATTCGGAGGGGAACTCCATGAGAACCCCAATGAACATTTGGATAAATTTATTATGTGTGCCAATACCTCTCGGTAAAATGGTGTTCCCGTTGAGGCTATGAGACTAAAATTATTTCCTTTTTCATTGACAGGACAGGCGTTGGAATGGCTACACTCATTAGAGGCGGGATCCATCACGTCATGGGAGGAGCTCGAAAAGGAGTCCCTTTCCTACTATTTTCCGCCATCCAAAACAGTCAAGTTACGGACCGATATCACGTCCTTCAGGCAATTGGAATGCGAGGCCCTTCATGCATCTTGGGCTAGGTTCCGGAAGTTGCTCCGAAACTGCCCCCACCATGACATCCCGAAGCACGACTTGGTAAGCACTTTTTACCACGGGTTAACCCCCACTAACCGTGCGACTGTTGATTCCGCTGCAGGTGGGGATCTATTTTGGAAGTCAGCTAGTGAGGCCTACGAGCTCATTCATGAGCTCGCAAGGAAAAGTGTGCAATGGCAAGAGGATCGGCTTGCCGACCCGTCGCGACACTAGACGTTCGCTGTGGAGAAAGAGGCTCCGAAAAGCTCCATAACAGAAATGAACAAGAAACTTGACTCGTTGATCGCCCAATTGCGCCTCAATAAAAGTGTGCAGGTCTTGATGTGCACTCACTGTGGTGGAGATCATGATGCGTTTAATTGCCAAACCGGTAGCCCTTTCGCCAGCGATGCCGAAAACGTAAGTTATATAGGAGGCAACCAAAGGTATAATTCCCATCCGAACTCCTATTCTCACCACAATAATAATAATAATAACGGCGGATGGAGGCCTCGGTACCAACACCTGAACTTATCATATGGCAATAATAATAACGTGTTGAGGCCCCCATCCAGCTTTGAGCAGGAATTTCAGGAAAATGGGCTCGGGCAATCACAAGCCGCGCCCGGTAATCGGAACGCTCCACCTTCCAACAACGTACACGACCAATCGGTCACGTCCTTATTGAAGGACATATTAACCCGTCTTTCCGATAGCAAAATGTTTTGCAGGGATCTTAGCCGCCAGGTGGCCCACCTAAACCGTCAACAACAAGAAAGACCACTAGGAACCCTCCCGGCGAACACTGAACAAAACCCGCGGGGTAAAACTCGGGAATCCGGGCAGGTGATAACGCTCCTCAACAATAGAAATTCGGACCCGTCAAGTTCCAACCCGGACATCTTGCCCTAAGCCGTGGCATGAGAAAGTCGAGCTACTTCGACTATAAACGTAGCATTGGTTTGAATTACTCGAACCCTCTTGTTTATATGTATTATAAATTTTTGTTCTCTTCTCTTTTCTTTATTTGTCTTCCTTTTTGAGTTATTGTTCTACATTTTATTTTTGCTTGTGTTTTAATTTTTGCTCTCATTTTTATTTTTAGCATAGTTTCTATTATTTTTATAAAACCAAAAGAAAAACAAATCCCACATTAATCCAAAAAAATTTTAAGGTACGCGGGACGTATAACCCCATACGCTCCGCGTATCTTACAATTAATCCCAAATAAATGCCACATAGAGGACACGCGTGGCGTACCCTAGGGTACGCCGCGCGTATCCTCGGGGAGTTGTGAATCACAACTCCCCATGGCAGCTTTTCCTTCCTAACCTCACATCATTTCTCTTCCCCAAAAATTTTTCCCACTTCTCCACTCCACCTCTTCTTCCATCCAATCAACTTCCATCCTTTCAAATTCAAATCCTCAACCTCCCTCCACAATAAATTTACATTAACTACCCTCTTAATTTCAAAATTAAAACATCCAAAAACATTAATTAAGCATAAAAACCATAAAAAACATTAACACCTCATTAATAACATCATAAATCAAAACTCCAAAAAAAATTCAAAATACATCTAAAACCGAAAAAGATTTTTTTTTCACATTCCGTTTTAAGCACGATGTACTCCCCCGTACGCCCCGCATCCCTGCCTTTTTCTTCCATTAAAAAGGGCAGAAGGTGCACTACGCGTGGCGTACCACCATGTACGCCCCGCGTATCGCACCCATATTGTGCAATTAAGCGCTCAAAAGGTGGGATACGCGTGGCGTGGCAGCTTCAGGCCGCGCGTACCCCTCCTGGGGATCCGAGTTTTGCTTGGATCCCCACTTCCTTCCTATAAATATGCTTCCTTTTTCCTTCTTTTTCTCCACTCATTAGCCCAACTCTTCCCCAACACTCATCTCCCACTCTTTCTACTTCTCCTCCATTCCTCACTATTGTCATGGCACAAAAAAGAGCCGCCGATATACGCCCCCCACGGTCCACTCGGGCCCGATCCTCCCGTTCCGCACAAAACCAACAATCACCTCCACCTCCCGAACGGGAGGAAACACCCCCCCTCACCCACCTATACCGGGCTCCTTTTCACCTTCTCACCGAGGAGGAGGCCACCCGGTACGAAGATCTTTGTGCCACCACCGTCATGGAGCTTCCATATATCCCACGTAGCGTGCTCGATCAACACGATCTCGGCACGCCTTTTGAAGCTCGTCTCCGTGCCCTCGGGTGGTATGACATCTATAGTAAAAGAATACCACGTGTACCCCTCCTTGGTCCTTGAGTTCTACACCATCCTCACCTCCAACAACGTCCCCGGAGCCGCACTCTTCAACTTCCGCCTCCACAACCGCCCCTTCTCCATTGACACTCAATGGCTCCAACACCATTTCACTTTCCAAACGGAGGGGGGTAGATCCAGTTGGCCCGATGGCGTTGCCGCTCATGAGTTTTGGGCCTCCATTATCGGGTCCGATGACTATCACATCTCCAACCTCCGCCCATCTCTCATCCATGACCCTATCCTCCAACTTCTCCACCGTTTCATCTCATTTTACTTCTCGGGGAAGTCTGAGGCCTCTAAGGTCAACAAACACGAACTGTTGGCCCTCTACTGTTGTGTCAATGGGGTCACCTATGACCTCGCCTATCACGTGGCTGCTCACCTCCACTCCACGCCCATCCGGAAGCGGGCCAAGCTCGGTTTTGGCCACCTCGTCACCATCTTCGCCCTCACCGCTCTCGGTGAAGCTGCCCTCGAGCGCCTCCCGCGCCTTGTGCCTCGGCCATTGGACAAAAACGCTTTTAAATCCTTAAAGCATCCAACTTCCGGCCCGGGCGAGACTTCGGGGGCGGCCCACTCCAATGCGGAAGGTGACTCGGACTCAAGCTTGGGTCTCAATTTTAGTCCTCCACCCCTCCATGATTTTAACTCTCTTTATGCTCGGTTGGATATTTTGGAGGATAACCAACGTAGGGGTCGAGCTCATTTCGACTTCCGCTTCGATGCCCTCGAGGCTCAAAGGCTTGAAGATAGGGCCAACTTTGACGCCTTCACCAATGCCTTCTACACCCACTTCAACATCCATGACAATCCGCCTCCACCACAACCCTAGTTTCCGTTTTTCTTTCTCTTTTCTTTATGTATTTTCTTTTGTTATTTCCTATGTTGTTTTTATGTTTTAATGTACGATGTTGTTTTTTAATTCCGTTTGTGTTCTGTGCTTTCGTTATTTTCGTTTTTATTGTTTAAAATAACACCACGCAGGGAGTACCCCATGGTACGCCCCGCATACCCACCATTTTTATGCTTCAAAAAGTCCAGAAACTCAAACACGCGGGGCGCCCTGTTCATGGGTCCCGCGTATTTGAGTCTCTGACCCCAAATGCAATAAAAACGCCGCCTTACGCGGGGCGCCCTCCCTACTACGCCCCGCGTATTTGAGTCTCTGACTCAAAACGCATTAAAAATGCTACCCTACGCGGGGCGCCCCCCTGGGCACGCCTCGCGTAGGGCCCCTGACCACTAAGGGTCTTTTTTTCCTTCCTTACCTTTATTTTATTTTTGTTTTTGTTTTAACTTCTTTTTGCGACGCCCCTGGAATAGGCGTCATTTTAAATAACGCAGAGGGCCGTGCAACCCCGCACTTTTAGTTTGGTTTGCACTACCAAAAACAAAAAAAAATAACAACAAAATAATTAAACTCATTTATTGACTCTTTAAAATTTTCCCGACACGCTATCCCTCCTTCGGAAATTAATTAAAGTTCTGTTATTTGTCATCAAAAATAAAAAAAGCATCGGAACATAAAGGAATAATTCAATTAAGAGATTTTAGTCTTGATATTAAAGTTAGGAAATTTGTGCAAAACTTAGGATTAGTACTAAACTAAGACATTGAGTCTTAACCCAAATGTTATCTCCATAATAAACTTTAAAAAGGCAATAAAAACGGGATAGTTGAGAATTGAGCGAAGACTTGATAGTACACAATTTAAACTCGAATCTTTGTGAGGTATTCTTGAGCCTAAAAGAGTTCGTACGAGAACTCTAATTCTTTCACAATTTTTCGAGAGCTTTGACTTCACTCGACTCATAGAATTTGCATCCAATACCGGGTTAAGTACACTTATTTGTGGTAAAAAGGCAATAGATGATAAACCGAACCCACTTAGGCTAATTTTTCTTAATTTATTTTTCTCGTTTTCATTGAACATTAGGAAATCCCTTCGAGCCTATTAACCAACTTTTTTGTTAATGCCCTCTTAACATTTAACCCTTTTTCCTCTTGTTCAATTACCGACATAATCAAGTTGCACCCGAATTACCCGAAATAAGTCACAGCCTTAGCAAATGAGCACCATAAGTTCTCAAAATATTGTTTTTGTGCCTCTATCAAAACAAAGGATACAATAAAAATAAAAAGGCATTCTCAAGCTCCACCCGAGCAATTTTGAAGTATATCTTGTAAAATTCGCTAAGGCCGAAGCAAAATACGGCGCGATCATAAGTCGGTATTTTGGAACTTGAGTTTCTTTAAACTAACCACTAAAGAAGCCACCCACATTACAACCCCCCTCTGGGTTCATTTTCAATGTTGCTTAACCATATTTTAAGAGGAAAAACCCGGATGAAAATGCAAATTCAACATGATCTCGAGTAAGTGCAAAGAAGAGTGCTAAAACACCGACCCACCTAAAATTGAGCATAAGAGCGAAATCCCTTGGTGAGGTACTATCGGGTTCTCAAAAGATAATCAACCCCCGTTAATATTGCCTATTAAGTCTTGATCATGGAGGTTTCAAACAAGTTTTGTACTCAATTGTTTGCGTAGGTACTCACCGAAACCTTTGCACAAAACCATAACTTTGAAATCACGCACTTGGCAAAACCAACCTTCGGTTTGTTTCTTAATTTTCTCAATCCCTTGTCTTTCAATTTCTTTTACTTGAGGACAAGTAAAACTTTAAAGTCCGAGGAGGTTTGATAGGGGTATTTTACCCCTATCTTTTAGCGTGATTTACGGGTTGATTTTGGATAAAATAAATAAGTTTAATTACAAAAATAAAGTGTTTTGATAAAATAAAGAAATAAAAACAAAACTCGTACTTTCAGTTAATTTTCCGTGCTTTTGATTAGTTTAGGAAATAAAAACGTCAAGCTAACTCGGCTCACAAGATTTGTATTTCAGGTACGAGCTAGGAGCAAAAATCTACTCAAATACGTGGGGCGTATCATCCTTTACGTGGGGCGTGAAACATGTTGTCAGCAATAATTGCCTTATCCGCAGGCGCCATATGGAATTGACTCAGCATACGCGGGGCGTATGCCACCCTACGCGGGGCGTATGACACATGTCAAAAATGATTGGCCTAATCCTGAAAGTCAGACTGCACTGTCTCCCTGAGTCAACTCTTCATACGCGGGGCATATAACCATACATGCGAGGTGTACCAGGCAATTCCTCAATAATAATAACTCAGAGACTCTTGTACGCGGAGCGTACTTCAGCTACGCACGGCGTAAAAGTTCCAATTCAAGCAATAAAACTCCAGAGGCTCAAACACGCGGGGCGTACCTTAGCTACGCGGGGCGTGCTTGAGACAACAAGACACGGAATTGGTCCACATGCAGGAGATTTCTGACGGAATGGGCATTTACGAGTGGTGTAGACCACCTTATGCGGGGCGTATCATGGGATTTCTGCACCAAATAATGTTGCTCCATACTTGTACTTTGTGAAATTACAACATTGCCCTTGCTTGATGTCTATAAATAGGAAGCTCTTGAACTTCATTGAGACCAACCAAGAAATAATTACACACTAGAGAGCAAACTATACTTGTTTTGATTTTTGTTGTAGTATAGATTCGATTTTTGTAGCTAAACTCTCCACCTCGAGAGCTTGTTCGGTTGTTTCGGCATTCCATCGAAGTTCCGCTCCACCATTCGTCACCAAGCTTGAGAGTTCCACCTCCACGACCTAGGAGACGGCTTTGAGTCTGGTTAGCTAGTTTCAAGGGCGGATTCTCCCCTTTTACGTGCTAATTAGCTTGTACTCTTCCTATGTACTAGGCTTGGTTGTATTCCATTTATATACATTTCATATTTATAATTTCATGATTTATAATCTCTATTTCTCTTTACGTGTTAGTGTTTGCTACTTGTTTTGATATTGATAATTGATTATTGTGTAGGAGAACGCGATTTCCGACGCCATTCGGGCTATCCTTAGGGAGTTATACAGGTGTTGCCCTACCGGAAGTGACAAACCGGAAACCGTAGGAATTGACAAGCCACGGAACTTACGGGCCCTAGTTTCTAATTCCCCCGCATTAGACACGCCTTGACTAGGAATCACGTAGTCTAAGTGCTTCACGGGTCGGTCCTACTACACTTAGTCATCTTTGAAAGAGTAAATTATTACCCGTATACATTTAGAGTCGTTATTTATCGTGGTTATAACTTATCATAATTCATCCCACGTCATAGGGTTTTAGCTACATAAATCTGTGTCGCCAATAGTTAGGAATAGTGTGTAGTTGTGTCTTACTTTACCCCAAAGTAATCGTCGCTTAAATAACATACGAAACTGAGTCGTCTAATACTTGTAATTATAAATCTCATGGATTCGATACCCGGTCTCAACCGGATTATTACTTGATACGACGGGGTACACTTGCCCCTAAGTAGTCGTAGCGTCTAGTAGAGTTAAGAGTAATTTATAAAGATCACATCCATAGATTTAGAATCCGCACTCACAATATATACATTTCGTCGTGAAAACTCTACCACTAGGCACCGCGCTATCAATATCTTGGAGGATAACCAATGTCGTGATCGGGCCCATTTCGACTCCCGCTTCGATGCCCTCGAGGCTCAAAGGCTAGCGGATAGGGCTAACTTTGACACCTTCACCAACGCCTTCTACACCCACTTCAACATCCATGACAATCCGCCTCCACCACAACCATAATTTCCATTTTTCTTTTCATGTTTTATATTTCCGTTTGATGTTGTTTTTTGTTTATGTTTTTATGTTTTCATTCTAATATATATTTAAATTTCGGTTGCGTTTTGTTGTTTCTGTTGTTTCGAATAACACCACGCAGGGCGTACCCCCATGGTACGCCCCGCGTACCAACCATTTTTATGCTTCAAAAAGTCCAGAAACTCAAACACGCGAGGCGCCCTGTTCATGCGCCCCGCGTATTTACGTCTCTGACCCCAAAAGCAATAAAAACGCCGCCCTACGCGGGGCGCCCCCTTAGGCACGCCTCGCGTAGAGCCCCTGACCACTAAGGGTCTCCTTTTCCTTCCTTACCTTTATTTTTTGTTTTTGTTTTAATTTCTTTTTACGACGCCCTTGGAATAGGCGTCACTTTAAATAACACGGAGGGTCGTGCAACCCCGCACTTAACGTTTGTTTTGCACTAACAAAAATAAAAATAAAAATAAAATAAATACAAAAATAATTAAACTACTTTATTGAATCTTTCAAATTTTTCCCAACACGCTATCCCTCCTTCAGAAATTAATTAAAGCTCCGTTATTTGTCATCAAAAATAAAAGCGTCGGAACATAAAGGAATGATTCAATTAAGAGATTTTAGTCTTAATTTTGAAGTTAGGGAATTTGTGCAAAGCTTAAGTTAGTACTAAACTAAGGCATTGAGTCTTAACCCTAATGTTATCTCCATAATGAATTTTGAAAAGGCAATAAAAACGGGATAGTTGAGAATTTAGCGAAGACTTGATAGTACACAATTTAAACCCGAATCTTTGTGAGGTATTTTTGAGCCTAAAGGAGTTCGTGTTGGAAATTAGGCTAAGGTATAGCAGCGGAAATATAAAATTTTAACCTATTTCCATTTAACCACAAGATCCGTTAACCGTTATTTCATATAAAGAAGGATAAGAAGAAATACCTTTTAGAAGTTCTATCTACCGTTGCAAACGAAGTGCCCACAACTTCAAAAGAGATAGAAACTGTCTACCAATCTTCCCCTATCCGAAACGGACCTTCCAGACCTCCGAACGACAATCCCTTCGGTGGAAACGTGGAAGAATATGTCTAGAAGCTCTTGTCAAAAAATCGCGACGATCCGACGGTTCGATCTCCGGAAATCTGCGAAATCATGAACTGACCTAATGTAGGAGTAGTAAAACGAATTTCTCCCTTTTTATTTGTTTTTCTTCTTCGAGTTCCCAAACACGAAATAAAACACGGGAAGATTAATTTAGTATCAACCGTTGAATAGCAACCAAAGTAGATTGCCTCTAACTAATCAACACAAGATCAAGGATAAAAGAAATAGATGAAAATTAATTGATCAAACGAAGCCGTAGAGAAATCTCGTCCTCGAACTAGGGGTGTCGAATTTTCTCTCTCTTGGACTAGGTGAATTTCAAAAATCACAAGTAGGGTATGGCTTGCTTGGATTTCGAAAATCTCAAGGGAAGGGGTATTTATAATCTCTTGTATCTAATCCCTAGTTAGATAGAATTAGGTTACTGAATAGGAATTCCATTCGGAATAGAATTCCTAATTATTATCTCACTATATATCTAATATATTAAGGATAATAATAATAACCTTATTGGATAATAATAGGAGTATATTAATCTAATTAAAACTCCTAACTTAATTATCTCTTAATTAATTTAATTCATATTCCTAATCTAATTAGGATTAACAAAATCAAATTAATTATTTATGTATATCACTACATGAATTTCGACCCCCTTATGTCCATGGGCCTTATTGGGCTCAATTGGGCTTCTATTAATTAATTAACATCTATCTCTCTTTTAGGTTCCAAGTCTTATGTGTGATCTATTAGGTTCTTATTGCTTCTAGCCGTATGCAACGTTATTAAATTAATTTTCAAAGAATTATATTTAATCTTTGCATAACGGAATGATGTACAGAGTATGTGATTAGCAAGTCTGTAATCATTCCCCCAGAGCTATAAGAAGACAGGTTGATTCTGTCGTTAACCTTTCCGTATTAGTTACAATATAATTCGATCCTTTATCAACTACATCCTTGAACTGAATCTTATGACTATGGGTGATGTCAAGTCACATATAGTGAGACGTTCGTTTTACTTGTACAGGCCGAGTCAACTCAAAAAGATAGGTTAAGTGAAATCTGTATTTCTTACTCTTAAGCTATCACCTTGCAAGGATTTAGAGTCGAGTCTTCCACAAGCGATCCATGGATGTATCTTCCATTTATCGGGAGTGATAAATGCTCAATCGAATATATAACGACTCCGCAATTACTTCCTGTGATACCCAACGTCTACTGTTCACACCCCAGAGTCATCTCTGTTAAGAATCGTGTTACACCAGAGTCAAAGCATCACATTCCGTAATCCAGAATACCAATTAATATTCCTTTGAGTCTGAGGATTAGTTATACCTATTAATACCAATGAGATGAACAGGTGACAAGGATGAATCTACCCATCCTGTTATCTCAAATTGGATCCCCAATCCTAATGAACAACGTTTCATCGGATCTATGTAACTGTCCAGATATTTGTATATATGAAGCTTGTGGGATCAGCTTTCTGTCGGACAGAAGACATTGTTACATACAAGTCTCAACAGTGATATGTCAATCCCAAACATATCACTTGACTTGGGATGGTTTTAAGTTTATCAGTTTACTATAAAGTTTTGTCTCACTTCATGCTTGTATGAACACTTTATAATCACTTTAAATAAACTTACGGATTTCCTTTTATTAGACTTTATTTAGTGCTTAAAAGGGATTGCCTTTATATAGTTATAAAACATATATCTCATTAAACAAATGATATAAAGAACAATTCATTTACATTAAGTTTGTATCCTAGAACAATTGTCTATAGGACACTAAACCCCAACAGTTCGTACGAGAACTCTAATTCTTTCACAATTTTTCGAGAGCTTTGACTTCACTCGACTCATAGAATTTGCATCCAATACCGGGTTAAGTCACTTATTTTTTGTAAAAAGGCAATAGATGATAAACCGAACCCACTTAGGCTAATTTTTCTTAATTTATTTTTCTCGTTTTCACTAAACATTAGGAAACCCCTTCGAGCCTATTAACCAACCTTTTTGTTAACACCCTTTTAAAAATTTAACCCTTTTTCCTCTTGCTCAAATACCGACATAATCAAGTTGCACCCGAATTACCCGAAATAAGTCACGGCCTTGGCAAATGAGCACCATAAGTTGTCAAAATATTGTTTTTGTGCCTCTATCAGAACAAAGGATACCGATAAAAATAAAAAGGCATTCTCAAGCTCCACCCGAGCAATTTTGAAGTATATTTTGTAAAAATCGCCAAGGCCGAAATAAACAAAAACACGGTGCAAACACAAAACGGTATTTTCGAACTCGAGTTTCTTTAAACTAACCACTAAAGAAGCCACCCACATTACAACCCCCCTCCGGGTTCATTTTTAATATTGCCCAACCATATTTTAGGAGGAAAACCCCGGATGAAAATGCAAATTCAACATGATCTCGAGTAAGTGCAAAGAAGAGTGCTAAAACACTGACCCACCTAAAATTGAGCGTAAGAGCGAAATCCCTTGGTGAGGTACTATCAGGTTCTCAAAAGATAATCAACCCCCGTTAATATTGCCTATTAATCTTGATCATGGAGGTTTCAAACAAGTTCGTACTCAATTGTTTGCGTAGGTACTTACCGGAACCTTTGCATAAAACCATAACTTTGAAATCACGCACTTGCCAAAACCAACCTTCGGTTTGTTTCTTAATTTTCTCAATCCCTTGTCTTTCGATTTCTTTTACTTGAGGGCAAGTAAAACTTTAAAGTCCGAGGAGGTTTGATAGGGGTATTTTACCCCTATCTTTTAGCGTGATTTACGGGTTGATTTTGGATAAAATAAATAAGTTTAATTACAAAAATAAAGTGTTTTGCTAAAATAAAGAAATAAAAATAAATCTCGTACTTTCAGTTGATTTTCCATGTTTTTGATTAGTTTAGGAAATAAAAACGTCAAGCTAACTCGGCTCGCAAGATTTGTATTTCAGGTACGAGCATGGAGCAAAAATCTACTCAAATACGCGGGGCGTATAATACTTTACGCGGGGCATGAAACATGTTGTCAGCAATAATTGCCTTATCCGCAGGCACCATGTGGAATTGACTCAGCATACGCGGGGCGTATGCCACCCTACGCGGGGCATATGACACATGTCGAAAATGATTGGCCTAATCCTGAAAGTCAGACTGCACTGTCTCCCTGAGTCAACTCTTCGTACGCGGGGCATATAACCATACACGCGAGGCGTACCAGGCAATTCTTCAATGATAAAACTCAGAGACTCTTTTACGCGGGGCGTAATTTAGCTACGCAGGGCGTGCTTGAGACAATAAGACACGGAATTGGTCCACATGCAGAAGATTTCTGACGGAATGGGCACTTACGCGGGGCGTATACCACTTTACACGGGGCGTATCATGGGATTTCTGCACCAAATAATGTTGCTCCATACTTGTACTTTGTGAAGTTACAACATTGCCCTTGCTTGATGTCTATAAATAGGAAGCTCTTGAACTTCATTTGACACAACCAAGAAATAATTACACACTAGAGAGCAACCTATACTTGTTTTGATTATTGTAGTATAGATTCAGTTTTTGTGGCTAAACTCTCCACCTCGAGAGCTTGTTCG
Source organism: Euphorbia lathyris (assembly GCF_963576675.1). NCBI lineage: Eukaryota > Viridiplantae > Streptophyta > Magnoliopsida > Malpighiales > Euphorbiaceae > Euphorbia > Euphorbia lathyris. The sequence continues at coordinate 33,399,329 of NC_088913.1, read as the reverse complement.
TTTGTTTCGGCATTCCATCGAAGTTCCGCTCCACCATTCGTCACCAAGCTCGAGAGTTCCACCTCCACAACCTAGGAGACGGCTTTGAGTCTGGTTAGCTAGTTTCAAGGGCGGATTCTCCCTTTTTACGTGCTAATTAGCTTGTACTCTTCCTATGTACTAGGCTTGGTTGTATTCCATTTATATACATTTCATATTTATAATTTCATGATTTATAATCTCTATTTCCCTTTACGTGTTAGTGTTTGCTACTTGTTTTCATATTGATAATTGATTATTGTGTAGGAGAACGCGATTTTCGACGCCATTCGGGCTATCCTTAGGGAGTTATATAGGTGTTGCCCTACCGGAAGTGACAAACTGGAAACCGTAGGAATTGACAAGCCACGGAACTTACGGGCCCTAGTTTCTAATTCCCCCGCATTAGACACGCCTTGACTAGGAATCACGTAGTCTAAGTGCTTCACGGGTCGGTCCTACTACACTTAGTCGTCTTTGCAAGAGTAAATTATTATCCGTATACATTTAGAGTTGTTATTTATCATGGTTATAACTTACCGATATTAATCCCACTTCATAGGGTTTTAGCTACACAAATCTGAGTCGCCAATAGTTAGGGATAGTGTGTAGTTGTGTCTTACTTTACCCCAAAGTAATCGCCGTTTAAATAACATACGAAACCGAGTCGTCTAATACTTGTAATTATAAATCCCGTAGATTCGATACCCGACCTTAACCGGATTATTACTTGATACGACGGGGTACACTTGCCCCTAAGTAGTCGTAGCGTCTAGTAGAGTTAAGAGTAATTTATAAAGATCACATCCATAGATTTAGAATCCGCACTCATAATATATACATTTCGTCGCAGAAACTCTACCACTAGGCGTCACGCTATCAGCTATATATAGGTGAAGTCTCATCCACCTCACTTAGTCAGCAGCAAAAAAAAAGCCCACCACATACTGACCAATTACCTTTTCCCAAAGGTCAATTCCACCTCCTCAGCGTCCAACTTTGAGCAGTGCTTTATTTGGCACATGCTGAATTACAAGCCCTTGAATATGCCCGTCTTTCTGATTAGGGCATTTCAACGAAGCACTGGGATTCTCAAAATGGGTTCCCTGATCACCAAGATCCTCTAAGACCATAAGATCAGCTTTAAGGGTGAAGACATCGAGTTGGGCACAAAGATCACCTCTGAAATCCTGAGTGGATTAGCACACAACCTTCCTTTCAAATCTAAATCCAAGAAAGGAAAGGAAACCCTAGTCGAGGAAGAGGAAGCTGAGCTTCCCAAAAAGGAGAAAAAGAGGAAAGCTGACACCTCCGCTGAACCAAAAGCTAAACCTACTATTCAGGCTGTCAAGAGGGTAAAATTGGTGCTGGCCAAACCCTCACCTGCTGAGTCAGCTAAGAAGAAACCTGAATCCACTGAGTCCGTACAGAAAAGATCTGCTCCTGAGAAGGATTTTGAAGACGAACCTAAGCAACCCCTAAAGAGGAAGAAATCTTTTGGAGTTACACCCTTGGATGCAGCTCCCCTGGACTTTGCCATCCCCAAGGACTCCTTCTTTATGCGAGCTCAGGAAGTCAATATTGAGGAAACTCCTAGTGGACAACAGGAGAATCCAGTCTCTGCTGAGAAGACAAAGAATGCTGAACCGGATAACTCAGTTGCCGCAGTGCAGGGTGATGAGCAAGGAGCTGAGTCTCCTGTTAAAGACACGACTGTTGAAGAGCCTACTGAGGACATCCGTCTGGATGTTTCCCCTCAGTCAACTGACCCTATCTCTGGTGACCCTTCTCCAAAATCTAAACATCATAAGGGAAGCAGTGAAAAGCGGTTCAAGCGAAAGTCACACAAACCTAAAGTGTTTGATGTTCTGTATGACTCACCGCTTCGTGATCCAATAGTTGACCTGACCTCTCTGGAGTTCAAATTTTTCTCAAATCCAATAGAACCACCTCAACCGGTTAAGGAAAAGCAAGCCTCTGTTTCTGGCTCCCAGGAACACACCAAAGCTGAAGCCGAAAATGGCCCAACCTCTGTCGACACCGCTACTCCATCCTCTACTGAGCAAGTGTTCGAAGATCCTGCTGTTCAACTTAATGAACAAGCATCTGAGAAAACTCCTGCTCAGGACAATCTCGAGCTGACCCCTCCAGAAGTCACAACTCAGCTCCAGACTGATACTGAGCAGGTAGATACTACTGCTGCTCAAACACCTCCTCCAACTGAGCAGTTAGTAAACCAGTCAGCTCCTGCTGCTGGAATCATCCCTGAGAATGCCACTCCCATTGCTCAACCTTCCACACTTGATAAAGTTGGCACCTCAAATCCTGGTCAGCAAACAAATGTCCAAACACCTGCTGCTAACCAGAATACGGCCCCTGAGACTTCACGGACCCATGCTGAAGATGATCCCTTCATATTCTTAGATGCCTCTGAATCAGGGCGAAGAATCATCTACTCAGCCCATGCGCCTCTACAAGAAATCCACCAGTCTCAAGCCACTGCTATTGGATCCAGTTCTGCTGCACCAACTCAATTTTCAACCATCACGCAACTTCTGACCGAACTAAAGGGTCTTAAGGAGCTGATGAATGTTATGACCTCCATGGTCTCTCAGCAGCCTAAGCAGGAATTTCTTGTCAAGATGGCAAACCTTCAAGTGATGATGATCCATCATATGGATTCTATCGAGGGCAAGCTCAATGCGATATCTATCGTAAACTCAACGGTAGCCAAATCTGCTGAAGTGACTCAGCATTTTACACAGCTGAACTCTGAGCTGACTCCCGCTCGAGACTTAGTTTCCTCCACCTCTCAGTGCACCATAGAACAAGTAGCTGAGGCTGTGCGCCAACTAAGCTTGACACGAGAAGAAACAGAAATTGACCAGGCGAAGTCTAATGAAATCTTTTGGTTCGCCAAGTCTACATATGAGCATGTCAAATATCAGTCCTCTCAGCGCCATATCTATGATGCATCCATACTGTGAATGTACCATCAGTCCTATGCCAAAATGACGGACTCTATTACTTGGATAGGAAAGTCACTTGAATTTATACTCAGTGTCATAAGTGCCCATATGCAAATTCCAGCGTCTAACATGGCAGGAGATCTGAAGGTCTTTCAAGGACTAAAAGAGAGTACGAGTCAACTCCAACAGTACTCAACCTTACTGACTCGTGATGTTCAATTGGGGCAATTTTATGCTTCTGCTCCTCAGCCCGGTGATGCTGGCAAAACGTGGGAGAACAATAAGCAATCGGTAGAAGGAACTCAACAGAAGAAAAATCCAGGCTCAACTCCTGCTGCCCCTAGCACACAAACTCATCGACAAGAAGCATAGAATCCTAGTCAGCAAACCAAACCCAAATCCAATCAAATCCAAGTCAACATCAAGAAATAGAATTTTCTCTCTTTAACTTGTGTTTTTATTTTTGATGGTTGTTGTTGACATGTTTCTTGTTGTGCTGAATGAGTATATATAATTGTATCTTTTACAACACTGAGTTATTTACTAACTATCTTATGCTATTTGCTTATCTGCTGTGTTGATCTAATGCATGACCTTTCTCAAATGTCTACACACTTAGAAATCATTGAACAAAATAAACTAAAACTTGTGAACATAAAAATTATGCAAGTACTTGGCCACTGAGTAAAACTACTCAGCACCAATTAACTTACTCAGCTTACTCTCACTTTGATAACTGAACTTAATCTTCCACTTAACTAAGTATCAAAACTGAGTAAAGATAAAATGTTTCGAGTGCTGACCTTCTTCTGAAGCTGACCTTAGACTTACTTGATTAAACCTTAAAATGTTTAAAGTAAGACTAAGTCAGTGCTTCAACCCTTACGGGGGAGAATCTTCAGAAGTTAAGAAAATGTCAACTATCATGGGGGAGCTCAACACTAAGTTCCTTATTGAATATTTTTGCCAACATCAAAATGGGGGAGTTTGTTGAAACACCTTTCCACATGATTTTGATTTGACAAAACTATTTAAGAAGAATTAAATCTCCATGATAAAAATATTCTAACACATTAAATTTAATTGCTTTGATTTATTTGTACTAATGTGTTTGTTCAATGTTGAGTAAATTGAATTATAAGATTAAAAGACATTAAAAGTGTAAGGCCCAAAAGCCCACAAGAGAAAGTCAATCCCAAGTCAACGTCTAGAAGCCACACGGCCCAAGCAGACCAAAACGCAGCTCCAGCTGAATGAAACGCAAGCCCAGCAAAGAGAAGGATCGAGAAGCCTTCATCTAAAAGCTTCAAGATGAAGCTGCTGAGTTGTGCGACAAGGAAGTCAGGTCAGCGGCTAACCTGAACAAACTTGGAGACAAAGTATTTCTACTTTGGGTAAAGTTCAGAAGACGCAGGAAGCTGTCTGGAAGACTTTGCCAAAAATGTAGAGACACTCTGACCAGCCTGACGAAAAGCATTTGAGCACTGCTGAAGACAGAAGATACAAGAATTTCATTGGCCGAAGACGTTGAGCACTGACTGAGTGAAAGCGACAGGAAGCCGTTTCCCGCCAACGGTTATTTCGAAATTTGAAATGACTAGTGCCTCAAGTGTCACTATAAATAGGCCTTTCAAACGCTTCATTCGATGTAGATCTTCATTCAGTCGAAATGCTGACCAAATTGTTATTCGAAGTTCTGTGTTAGAAAAGAAAAGCAAATCTTACACCAATTCATATTCTTGTGTAAAAGTCTAGAGTGATTGATTTCGTCTAAAGTATTCTTAGCTTTTGTTTAGAACAAAAACACTTATCATTTCTAGAAGAATAGAAAGGAGAAGCTGAGTACTCGATTATAGTACTCAGCGGTAGAAATAGGATTAAGTAGAGGAATAGAGGAAGGTACTCTTGTATACTCAGTTGCTATTGTAAAAGGTTTGTGCTCTACCTTTAAAGCACTCATTAGAGGATTCTGAAAAGCTCGGAAGGAATTCTGGGGACTGGCCGTAGGTGGAGAGGCCGAACCAGGATACGTCTGCTGAGTAATATCCTTCTAACCCTTAACTCCTTTATATATTGCTTGCTTAAATACTGCCTAGTAAAACACTAAAAAAGAACAAACGCTGAGTTGAGTGAACTGAGGAGTTGAGTTCATGAATAGACTTAAGTGCTATCTCCTGACTCAAGAACATAAGCAGTCTTAGTCACCCGTTGGCTAAGCTTGTGTCTGAAACTTACTCAGTACCACTGTGCTAAAAGGCTAAGTTAAAGTCTTAACATAAAAATAAGTCAGTCTTAGTGACAAAATTTTTAAAATAGTTCCTAACCCCCCCCCTTGGAACTAACATTGTCATGTTACACGGGACCAACAAAAATGACCACACTTCCTTCACTTTGATCCCAAAACACTGCGAATTTGTCTCATGCCTCAGAACAAGCTGCTCTAGTTAAAGAAATATGTATTTTTGAGAAAATATGAGCGTATAAAGAGAAAACTATGAAATGATGACACATAAGGGATAGTGATCAGAAGGGGAACCACGTTCTGAATGAATAAAACAGCTTTTGATTCATGGCACACGATCACATCGTGTACCGAAAAAAGAAAAAGCTTGGTTGGTTGTTTATAGGTGTGTTTAATGGAGGATTTGGGTAAATATTGGGGTAAACAAGGTGTGCAGAATTGTAGGTGAAGACAAAAGTCATTTAAGTGGTAAGTACAGAGTATGAGCTGAAATTGCGTGAAGATAAAATTCTTACACTCAACGGCCATTCACTTCTATACCTTCACCTTAACCTAGCATTACAACCCGTAAAGACCTTTTGACTTTGTTTGGAAAATTTTAATCCATAGAAACGGGACCGATAAGCAAATTCACACCCTACTGATGTGTGTGCTGAGCTGAGGAGTGAAGTTGCATTCCCTTCCTTATGGCTACAAGGGCCATTTGAGAGTGAGTGAAACGTTCCTTCCTTAGTGAGGCATTTAGGGTAAACATGTTGTTCAATTGAAAGTTGAAGTAAATCTTAAGCTTTGAGGAATTTCTTGATTTGGGAATACAGGTTTTGGACCTGGCCTAACCACACTTTGAAAGGTTTCTGTGCATAAATAAAATATCGAGTTAGTTTAAGTTCTGCTGGTAATCATAGTTTATTCTACCACTATTCTTGTGTTATCTCATCTTTCCTATTTTTACAGTGTTCTCATCTTATCCTATTCTTTCTTTTCTCAATTCTTCCTTATTCTTGTCTCTGTTTTCTACTCTGTTTACTTGAGGACAAGCAAAGATTTAATTTGGGGGTATTTGATAGGCACGAAATTGATCCTATTTAAGCATACCATGTGTGATAAAATGGGGTTAATAAAGGTTTAATCTTGTGAAAACGAAGGACTAATTGGTGTTTTATGCAGATTTGTATTGATCAAGTCAAATAGGCTGTTATACAGCCTGTTTTGCATCTGCCATGAGGAGAGGAGCTAGCTATGAACCAACGGGTAATGCTGTGATTTGATGAAGGACAACGACGTGAGGAAGCGAACAGGAATAGGCGGCCAAAAGAAGCATGATGACATGGCATTTCGACTCTTGAGTGTTCAAGAGTCAAAGAAGATACCACCACTTTTAGCACCAAAAACAATATCCATCTTTTTGTAGAAAAATCTTTCCATTGTAATATTTTAGTTTATTTGGTTTACTCTTTGGAGATCCTTTCCCCTCTTATTTATATCGGTAGTGAAGGGAAAGGAAATATATATATATTTTTAGACTGAACAATTTTGGAGAGGAGAAGCTCTCTAGGAACGAAATGATAACTCCTTCAATGGAGTGAACAGATTAAGCTCAGGTTGTTCACTCTGCAGCATGAGTGAGTAGTCGTTTGGAATGGGCTAGGCCAGCCAGGGCTGGTGTTGTAAGTTATCTACTTTCTTTTTATGAATGAATGTTAATATATGCTGATGTGTTTGATGAAGTTCTTATTCACATGTGAATGCATCTATCTTAGTGAATTATGAATGATAGGGAACTGCTTTCATATTCATCGATCTCTTATCAAACTTCCAATACCCAAAATAGGAATATTAGGGGATTGTTTCAAGGGTTTTCTAGATAGAAATGTCGTTTCGCTCGTAATGCAAGAAAGAACCAACATTAAGGACGCTTAAGGTTGTAGTAAGTCTTAGAATCTTAAGAACACACGAAATTTGACTTAAGTGAGCATAAAAGCAGAGACCTTGACTTCACTATATGACATTCATGAATAAATAGGACATAAGATGCTGTAAGCAACCTGTTCCGATGTGGCTTAGCCTGTTCTCTCTTTTTATCATAACAGAACCACATTTTCTTAGTCTTTGCATTTAGTTATTTCCAAGCATATGACACAAAACCATTTCCAACTAAAGATAGAAGTGGCGTACCCCATGCCGCGTGGAGCGTAAAGAGTGTGAAATGATTGACAAAGTTCCAGTACCTCTAGTACGCGGACCATCCCCTGAATTATGCGGAGCGTGAAGGAGCGATATTTCGAAGATAACTTCCAGTACATCAACCACGCGGAGCGTACCCTGGTCTATGCGGAGCATGGCTGGGTCAACTCTTCTAAATCCAGTCTACGCGTATGAGAAATCTGCAACGAAACGGGGAAATGCAAGACACGTGGAGCGTGGCCCCAAACACGCGGAACGTGCCATGTGAAACCAATAGCTTCAATGTGAAATCTTCCAAGAGACTTATGTATTTATGATTTTACCCCCGAACTTGATGTGTATAAATAAGAGTGATTAGCACTCATTTTGGCATTCAGATTTTGTATACTAAAACTCTACCACCTTGAGAGCTTGCACACTTATTTCGTTACTCCATCAAAGTTCCGTTCCATCCTCTTCCACCAAGCTCGAGAGTTCCATCTCAAAGTCCTACGAGACGGCTTTGAGTTCGGTTATCTTGTTCCAAGGACCGATTCTTCTTCCATTTTTACTTGCTAATTAGCCTGCACTCTTCCTATGTACTAGGTTTGGTTGTATTCCGCATTTACGCGTTCCACATTTATAATATATGATTTGCAATTTCAGTTTTCTCTATACGTGTTGATATTTATTGGTTGTTTTGATATTCGTAATTGACTATTGTGTAGGGGGATACGAACTCCGAAACCTTTTGGGAATCATATAGGAGTTGCCTTACCGAAGTTGACAAACCAGAAACCGTAGGAATTGATAAGCCACAGAACTTACATGCCCTAGTTTCTGATCCCTCGCATTAGATACGCCTTTAGGAGGAACCACGTAGTCTAACCATTTCACAGGCCGATCGGTCTACACGTAGTTGTCTTTACAAGAGTAAATTATCATCCGTATATGTTCTGAATTATTGTTCATCATATAGTGTAAATTATCGCCACCCGTATCCATTCTTTAGAGTTTGAACTATACAAATCTGTCTCACCATAGTTTAAGAGTAGTTTGTAGTTGTCACCCAAACCAAACTAAATTATTCACCGCTTAGATAACGTATAGAACCGAGTAGTTTAATACTTGTAGATATAAATCACGTGGATTCGATACCCGGTCTTAACTGCATTATTACTTGATACGACGGGGTACACTTGTCCTTACGTAGCGTCTAGTAGAATTAAAGCATGTAAAAAGATCATAACCATAACACACACACAATAGTTACCCGCACTACTAGATTCTCCTATCAATACACAACCATTTTTTATCACAACATACTCATGTCTGACTATTGTATAACGAATTCAGTTCCTGGAAATTCCTATACACAACCCTTTATAAACATACTCATGTCAGACTAAGGCATACAACAACATCATACATGCAACCAACATAACAATACATGTACTCAACAAGTTAAAGAAATCTTCCCATATGTTGTAGGCATGAAACCATCTCTTCCATATACTTCAGCACTCTTACTATCCTTGCAAATAAAAAGAGCAATATCTTCCCATATGTTGTAGGCATGAAACCATCTCTTTCGTACACATACTCATTTCAGTCCTTGCATCATTATTTCACTCAATGAACATTCATAGCATAAGAGTATGGTCAATCATAATATGTACAAGGGACACAGAACATGCTATAGATAAAGTAGACATGATATAATGATGAAGTGAGCACGGGGATGAAGTGTATGATAGTTGAAAGCTCCTTTACTATGTACCTACCACTTGGATTGTACAGTTCATGATGAAGTGAGCACGGTGATGAAGTGTATGATACTATCACCATAAGCTTAGTCATAAACTTGTGTTGTTAGAATCATATAATTTCATCACCATGTTAAATACTTTTCCATAAGCATACCAAGCCAAGTGACACGATACATAGTGATGGAGATTTAGTTGATCATATGACTATGCTTTACTTGGTGACTATGCTTCATACATGCAAGCTTCATAGCAATACACATGCACAACCATTGTTTATCACATACTCATGTCTGACTATTATATACAAACGAATTCCGTACATGGCAATTCCTATACACAACCCATATGTTGTAGGCATGAACATTATTTCACTCAATACACATTCATAGCATAAGAGTATGGCCAATCACAATACAACCAAACCGCAACATGCTCCAAACAGTTCCAGTTTCCTAAACAGAACATCAACCATAAACTCGAATCTCTTTTACTATGTACATGCCACTTGGATTGTACATTCTATGAAAAGTGAGCACGGTGATGAAGTGTATGGTTCTAACACCACAAGCTTAGTCATAAACTTCTGGTGTTAGAACCATATAACTGCATCACCATGTTGAATGCTTTTCTATAAGCATACCAAGCCAAGTGGCACGATACATAATGATGGAGATTTAGATGACCATATAACTATGCTTCACTGTACTCAAGTGACACAGAACATGCTATATATGTATATTCAAGTGACACAGATAGCAATAGTTGACTATATCACCATACTTCACTAATTAAGTTATATACAAGTAGGACTAAGCATGTTCATAAACATACTCATAGTCAGTTCTAGCTCCATAAACAGAACATCAACCATAAGCTTCATAGCAATACACATACACAACCATTTTTTTTTTTATCACATACTCATGTTTGACTATTTTATATACAAACGAATTTAGTTCATGGCAATTCCTATACACATCCTTTTATCACATACTCATGTCTGACTAAGGCATACAACAACATCATACATGCAACCAACATAACAATATATGTACTCAACAAGTTAAAGAAATATTCCAATATGTTGTAGGAATGAAACAATCTCTTCCATCAGCCATCCCATATACTTCAGCACTCTTACGTACTATCCCTGCAAATAAAAAGAGCAATATTTACCTATGTTAGCATCACCCATAATAGCATCACGAAGTATACATTGCCCTAGGTTAAAAAAGATAAAGACCAGAGATCTAACCTTTTCAATGATATGATAGATATCGTTTCCACCTGCTGAAATCAACATACACAAGAGTAAATCAGATGAGGAAAAGGAATATTAAGGAACAATGAAAATTTAATACATCCAGGAATGAAGTAAATATGGCTTACCATTACCTTGTTTCGACCCAGTGAGAAAGCAACCGGCCGGAGATAGCCAAAGAGAGGGGTGGGAGAGATGAAGACGAGCTGCACGAAACCTAGTTAGGGATTTGGAATGAGAGAGGGGTTTATATATGAGCTGAAATTTCAGTCAAACACATTGAGCGCGATAAGTTTTTGTTGGCCACGTAAGTGAAAATTTCATTGCCGCTTTTTTTGTTTTCCGCAAACAACGACATTTATTTATAACTACTGTCATCTAATGATTAAGTAAATTTTGACTTAAACCCGTGCTTTTTATAGATGACAGAGTTGTGTCATCGGAAGGCCACATTTGAATTGAGCTGATTTAAACTTACGCTTTCAGATGACAGAATTTTAATATAGTGTCACGAAAAATAATCAGACGACACGAGAAGAAATCTCTGTCATGTATCTTGTGTCATATGAAAGGGAAAATGGCATAGTGTGCAACACGAACCAGAGCAAAAATCCTAGGGAAGAGACCTAAGCCAAACATGTGTGGGAGGAATAAGGTTGGAAGAGAATCTTCTTACGTGCTACATGTGTTTGAACTAACATTTTTGCTTGTTTTGTTTCTTATTTTGTTCTTACTAATCCTTTTTGCTTTCCATTTTTACCTTTTTTGTGAATATTGAAAAAGAAAAAAGCAAACACCATGAATCATGCATAAATCATACATCCATTTGTAGAATGCACAAATAGGTAGCTTTGGTATTCAGTGTATGCATGCATTGAATCATCAAAATTCATTACGTCTAGAACGTCTCACTCATGCATCTTTCCTTTTCCATGTTTAGATCACAATCATGGCCCAATCTAGTGCTTTAGACCATAATCTTAAGACTGAAGTGCAAAAGGCATTAATGAAGTGCCTCTTTTCTGATGAGTTCAAGCATGCTCTTAACATCGAAAAGGCTTCTGAGAATGATATGACTAGTGAAGTAGCTAGTCCGGGTAGAGTAGGAATAGTTTATTTTCAGTAAATTATATTTATTTTATATTTTATGCTCTAATTATGTTTTTATATTGAAGTAAAATCAATCTCGGGTTATAGGGGTATTTTGGCCAATAAAGAAATATTAAACCGATTAGAATTATAAACTAGGATGTGGATGTTAGATTAATTAGACTTTGAATGAGTCCTATTTGATCGAATCAGACATCGTAGTTAAATCCGAAAGATTGGTCCAAATGTCCCGCAGCTAACATTTATCAGTTTTGCAGGTTTAATAGATTATTTTAGGGCTAGAAATGATGTATTAGGGCTATTTGTACCATTTGATTCTGATGTAATTTATTTTACTTTCCCGTATTTATTTATCGCTTTCTTTTGTAAATCGAAATTAAATGGAATTTAATTAAGATTATAAATGGTATTTTAACAAAAGACAAGTCTACGTGTTTTTTAATCAAACCCTTAAATTGTTTAATTCACAAACCTAATTCTGAAGAGATGACATATGGTGAGCCCGTTTATATAACATCCTGGCCCAATATTATCCAGATATTATCCTCTTTGGCCCAAAATGCGTCTGCATGTATTGGATTCCCACTTTACTAATAAGCCTAGTCACTCTCTCTCTCTCTCTCTCTCCATTTTCGATGTAGGATTGAGTTCATTCCTGCCCCCATCACCACCCCTTAGGGCCGCTCCATGCTCAGGACTTCTACCCCGGCGCCACCCTGGACCGGGTCATCTAATTTATATATGTTCCCGGACATTAACCCCGGGTGGCGACTATGACATAAATAACTTAGCCTAAAAACATGATAAAAAGGCTAAGTAATGCATACACCGAAAGGGACACGCTAAGTGTCGTCCTTAAGAACGTTAAGTGACGGTTTAATGTAAAAACGGAATCTCATTTGCCGAATTACTTCTCTCCCTCTTATTTATTGTTTTTCTATTGTATTAATTATTGTCTTACCATTTCAGTTTATTAACCTTTATGCCATTTAGCCACCTTATCCCATCATACATGTATCATTTCCTTTATATTTTGTAATCCTAGTGAAGGTGTTTGTCTGTATGGATTGTTAACTTTTTATAAATCATTTATCAAAATCCTCCGGTGGAGCAAGGTTTCTTACCTTTGGGGTTAACTCCTTCAAGTCTTATATTGAGAAGAAATATATTTGTTGATTACGATCCAAATCAACTTGTTCGTGAGTAATCCGTATCATTGGATAATTTGAATAAATGTAGGTATGATATTAGTTGGAACACGAATATTAAAGGACATCTTCAGCTATTAGACTTCACAAAGGAATGCAAGTAACTTAAATTGTTCATGCATGTCTCAACTGGTAAGCACAATATATATATATATATATATATATATATATATATATATATATATATATATATATATACTGTCATTGATGCTAATTCTGATTAGAACAAGTGTAAGTCTATATTTCTTGTTATATGAGAAGCTAATACTAACAACTTATATTAATGAGGAACGAAGAGGAATAATGTTATGTTTTGGAGAAAATATAGGCACTACAACAAAAATTGCCTACGGAGGCAGTTTTTTTTAAGTGTAGGGGCGGTTTAAACCGCCCCTACAATGTCTAGGGGCGGTTTCACCGACCGCCCCAAATCTGCCGCCAAAGGGGACCGGAGCTACAGAATAGCGAAGAGAATTATCACCGATGGGGTAGATAAAATTTAGCGACGGATATGTAGGGGCGGTTTAAACCGCCCCTAGTGTCGTGCTGGAATATTCCCTTCTCAGCTGTAGGGGCGGTTTTAACCGCCCCTATTAGTGAATTTTTCTTTTTATTTATATCATATTTTTTATATTTCAATTAGGTACCTAATACTAATTATGAACCAACAATTCAAATTTATAACATAGAACAATTCAAATAGAGCATGTAACATCAAAAAATTTTAATTTTCATACATTGTTAAATTCAATACATTATCCTAAATGGATTCAAAAGAATACATTACAAATGTCATTTCTAAAATTCAAAAAGAAACTAACTTCTGCAGCCTAATGCTGTCAGCCTTGTCCCTATCCTTAGCATCGACTCCCATGTCCTTGTCAGACCCATCCCTATCCTTAGCATCGACTCCAATGTCCTTGTCAGACCCCTTGGCATCATCTTCATGATCAGTCTGGAACCCATCCATATCATCATCTTGTGCTAAAGATGAAAAGGAAAATGCATAGAATAAAATGATGTTTACCCGAAGAAGATTGAGAATGGTTTCAACAGTAACAGTTTTCTCAGGACCAACTTCATAGCTAACATGAAACATGAAGATGAATTCATTCCCAATTTGCATGTACCTGAAACATGAATTCCAATTGCCATTTAGATAATAAAACAAATACATTCCAATCAGATTGACATGATACATTTAGATAACATAACAAATTATAATAGCTCAAAACCAATTCCGAGTGACAACGTCATATACATAGACAATAAATTACAAGAACACATTTAAAGGGGATCCAAATTCAAATGAGCAAATAGAATCGATAATGTTAACTCAATTCATAAGATTAACAGATATAGAACATAAACCCAAAGAAAGGGTAATTGGTCAAGGCTATGAAGTAGGGAAATTAATGTATCTTAAATTTTCAGAATGTATGACTAACTTTACCTTATACGTCCATCAATAGTCATGTATATATGGAATTGCCTTTCTAGCTGAACATTAATCCCGAGAAGCAGAACATTCCAACCTGAACCATTACAGTTACATACACAGATCCTCATACTTTTTACTCAAAAGCATAATGAATTGAATGTCAACCTGTTCAGTTATGTGATTCCAATTGAGAGAAGAACCGGACTGATATAGGCTTTCCTGCAGATGGGTTCGCATTCTTCGTACACCATATGCCATGCCCTTTCATTATAAATAAATATCAAATTGTTAGTCCATGCATTTCATTAAGAAGAAACGGAAGAAAATAAAATTACCTTCACTATTTATATTTCACAAAACAGCAAATGACCAGAGCACTCACGAATTAGCAGCTTCTCTAAATCCCTTCTCAAGTATGGAAGAAATTTCAAAAGAAACCCATTCTATTGCCTCTGGGAATTGAAGGATTTGAGGAATCTCACTATACTATTGCACGGAAGCTTAACATTTTCCTTTTTTTCTAATTCACTATTCAATATACTAATCCATTGAAATGGAAAAAATACTAAAGAGCAAAAGCTAGTTAGAGAGATCCAACTGCTCAAACTCAAGCAATTTCAATCAATTCAACATCAAAGAACGAATTCACTGCACCAAACAGAAATTGCATTTCATCAAAGAAAAACACAGCACATCACTAGAAAATCAAGCAATTTCTACTCTCATAAGGTGAAATTCCAGCTAAATTTCATCCACATTATTACTAATAAAAGCTCAAACTAAGAACACAACAAAAATAAAAAACCTCAGAAGAAGAAAATAAGTGAATCTCACCAACAAATTAGAGCAGTTTGAGTATATCTTTGAAAAACAGAGTTATTTGGCTCACCTTATCAAATCGAGCTGTTCTGACCTTGCCTTCTGCTCTTCGTTCCGATCTTGCTCCGGTCTACTCTACATGCGAATCGAATCTGAGAGGAAATCTAGTACGAAACAGCCAAAATCGCGAATCGAATCTGAGAGGAAATCTAGTACGAAACAGCCAAAATCGCGAATCGTGAATGTTCAAGCTTGGATGAGGTCAGATCGTAATGTCTCGAAGTCAAATAGCGGTGAAGAGATTAATTGAATAACCTAATTGTTTAGTCATGGGCTTTAGACTATCATTTAATATTAAAGTCCATTGGGACAGTTTTTACTTTAGCCACAATAAAAGAGGGCCAAAAGCCCATTGGGGCAGTAAACTAAAGTGTTGCTACAAAAGGGCCACTAAAGCCATGTTTTTTTGTAGTGAGGTTTCAATGTGTCTCAACATCAGTTACTAAGAAGATGATGAATTTGATCCAACATTAGTGTCTGTACATGTACGTGTACGAGTTCACTAAATAGGCAAGCACTCAAAATCAAATGAAACCCAAATCAGACAAAAAATGAATAAATAATTGGCAAACAAGTATAAATTCAGATACTAAATAGGCAAACACTCAAAATCAAACGAAACACGAATGAAAAACCTCCCACTCAGAACACAAACGAAACCCCTCCCACTTGAACTCGAACATGAATGAAAGTTGCCACACGAACTGAATGCATGCAGATGGAAATGGGTTGGCACAAAAAGAGGAGAAGAACGAAGAGTTTAGGGAAATGCGTCTAGTTAGGGAAGAAGGGTGAATTGGAAATGGGTTTGTGCAAGAAGAAGAAGTAAGAATGAGTAATGTCTTATTCTTATATCATGTCTTTAGGATCGGTTATGTAAATAACCGACTCTAATGAGGTTCATTAGCATCGGTCAACCAAGAATTGATCCTAATTAGTGGGGTCATTTGAGTCGGTTATTTAAAACAACCGACGCCAATAACCCTAAAAAATACACCGGTTCAAGAATGAGGACATTTAGAGACTTTTAACTGCAATAACCGTCATAATATGGCATTATTTGAGTCGATTGTTTGTAACAACCGACTTCAATTACCTTTACCATCGATTAACAATTGCGCTGATAAGGCAACCCTAAAGACTATTTTTGGTTATGTTTTTAAATATGTTAAAAAAATGGTTATTTATTGTTCTTTTTATCTATGTAGACCATGTTCTTATGTCTGGTAACTCTGAAACTTTTATTGATGATATTGAACATCTTCATTTTTATTTTAACCATTAAGGATTTATGTCATGCTAAATATTTCCTTGATATTGAAATAGTAAGCGGATAAAAAAAACATTTTTTTCTATCAACATGCATAAATTTTCTGATTTGATTTATGATGTTCGCTTTGATAAGGCTCCTCCTTCTTCTTCTCCTATGCAACCATGTATTAAATTGGATCTTTCTATTGGATCTTTTGGTCCTACACCAGACGTTTATCCTTTTGGTCTGTTGCTTTATCTTAATTTTACTCGTCCTGATATTGGGTTTGTTATCTAAAAATTTAGTCAGTTCATGCACAATCCTTATTCTCATTACAACGATGTTGTTCTCTATCTTATTCCATATCTCAAAGGTACCATGAACTATGACTTACAATCCAATAAATAATTTATGCCCAACCGGGTATTGTGATGTTGATTGTGTTGGACGTAAAAGAAAATCGATATTCTATTTATTAGTGGATATTGCATTTTTTAGGCGATTCTCTTATTTTCGGAATATTACAATAAACATATATTAAATGTAAGCACGCATCTATGTTTGATACTAATAAACCCTTCCTCGTGAATTGTAATAGTACTAACTAGATGCATGATTAAATATGAATAACAGCCCAATGACTTTGGAAGACAACGCAAGCGAATTGTAGTGATGGGGTTCTTGACTACATTGTTTTAAGGGATGCTCAAACTTATTTTAATTACAACAACATTATCATCTTTAGAATTCAAACGCTTGTTGAACAGATAATCTTGTACCTTAACCAACATAAACCATATGCAATTGGTGGTTTTAACTAGAAGAGGAAATTATATTAGATTTCCAATTAGATAGCAAGTATTTAATGTTATGGTACAAGTGCAGAGAATAAAAATGTATATATTATGTTGTAATTATATATAAACACATGAAGAAATAAAAAGGTAATAAGAAAAGAAATAGAGCACCACAATTTCGCAAAATGATTAATCAATATATTCTAAAAAAATACATTAATGCATTAGCATCAAGAGATGAATTAATATTACATACCAATATGTATAATCAAAATTTCAAAAAGAGGCTCACATTGAAAATTGTATTAAAATGTTTATTAAGGTCAAAAATAGGGGTCAATGTGAATTCATTAACATTAACATCCTGCAGGATTCACGGTTCCGGTCAAAGTTGGCTTAATATTAGTACAATTAGCTTTTGCAGGGCCTTTAGTTCCGGTAAATTTGAGATCAATATCAGCAAGTGCTATGTTTGTGCAACTTCCAGGCATACAATTGAGTAAAATTCCATCAATTGTGGGTGTTGTACCCTTGATGCCTTTAAAGGAAATATCAGAAAGCTTGACCTTTGATGGACCCTAAAATTAAACACATATATAAAAGTAATAAGGTTAATGATATAATCATAAAAATAACACATGAAAATGAAATCAATTCCCATCTAGGATTTTGATTTAGAAATATGTGGAAGTACGTACCTTTGTATTGCATCCACCGGATGGACAATACATCATATCTATAATGATTGGATTCTCAACATTATCCATGGTAATATCTGAAAACTTTACACCTGATGCCTCAGAAGCGTATTTGTCTGCCCATGATTTAATTCTCACACCATATTTACTTTTTGAAAGGGTGCATCCTTGAACAGTGACGCCAGTTACATGCTGCTCATTCGGATAAAGTCCTAAACTTCCAATACTAATGCCATGACTAGGACCACATTTGGCATTTATTACTTTTAAATCTGACGTTCCATCACCAACAGAGACACAATCACCACCAGTACCAATGTTAACGTCAGTAATGGTAACTCCTTTTGATCTTGCAACATGAATTCCATTTATCTTAGGGCTTTCAGCATGTGCAGTTATTGTAACCTTTTGGAATGTGATATTACTGCCAGAGATAACATTCATATGGAAATTCTTACTGTTGAGGGATGTGATACCTTCCACAAGACCATTATTTATGTAATCAAGTCTTAGATTCTGCAGAATTTTAATTAGTTAGAATCATAAATAAATATGTAATATAACTGCAAATGCTGAATGAATAAGCTTAATTACAATTGTTGGTGACTTGCAGGTAGTTTCTTTCTTGGCACAATTCCAGGCTTCTTGGCCTTGACCATCTAGTGTTCCACTACCAGTTATTTTTAGTTTATCAACATGGTCAAAACTAATCCAACCAGGAGTAGCCATTTTAACTGGTGCCTGTAGGGTTCCTTCAAGGTTAAAAGTCATCTCCCCTTTGCAAGGACCTGCCATTGTCACTGGCCCTGTGATAAATGTTCCTTTAGGAACTGTCACTACACCGGAACCTGCTGCCGCACATGCCTCTTTCCAAGCATTAGTTAGGGCCTAACAAACAAAATTCTAATTAATTAATTCCCTTATAAAACATTAAATATGTGTAGTCCTTTTAGATTGAAAAGTTTTAATTTTTGAGCCCTCAATTCAATACATGTGATTCTAACACTGCTAATAAAGCTAAAATTAAACCACGGCTGCACCGCTACTTAGGAAATATATATTTTATGAATTACCTGAGTACTATCTGCACCAGGTTTTGCTCCAAATTTTGTTATATCCCCTCCTCCACCTCCTTTTGCTCCAGCCGCATCTGGTGCTGCTTCTACATTAGATAACACAAATAGAATCGTTAATAGAGTTGACAACATTAAATAGGATTCCATATTTTGTTTTGGGTAATTTCTTGAATAATAAAATGATACTTTTATAGGTGTTCATTATCTAAATCTAGCAATTGACTTTTTCTATTTTTGGAGCAATAAAATGTTTCCCATAAATGCCTGCTTGAAGATCGCATTTCCTATTTATGTTTCAAATTTTTGCAACTATTTTTATGGTAAAACTAATGTACAGAGTTCAATAACCCCATATGTTAATTTTGATAAAAAAAAATAATGATAATAAACAATAATAAAATAAAGAGATAGTTAACTCCTTATTAAACTACAATAATGTAGCTCAACTTTGCATTACTAAATTATAACTAGTTTGCATATTTAATATCTCCCTTTCATGTCAAGTATAAATTAACTGAACTTGTGAACTATTGTCCTTTCCAAATTCCATTTAATAGCAAACCATAGTTATATGATTATATCCCCACTCATGACCTTATTTACTCCCTAATACAACAAATGTAAAGGGACAAAGATGAAGATCAAGGTATTTTTACTTAATCTAAAGGGATAAAAAGTTAAGCTAATTTAATATCCCAAACAGGAAAATCACAGAAGGCAGTAGAGAGGAAGCAAATGGGGAATTTGGGACTAATTAGGTCATTCCTCCCCGTGTGTAACAGTGTTTGGGGATGTTCATGGGTTCTATCTAACCCGCGTACCAAACTGAACCGAAGGCAATTTTGTTAAATAATATAAATAAACTTAATTTATTAGGATGGTCAAATAAGAATATGTGATGTTCGAAAATTATCAAAAAAGACGAGGAACCTTAATGCATGCAAGTAATGCATGTGATACAACAACAACAACAAAGCCTTAGTCCCGAAATGATTCGGGTTCGGCTAACATGAACCATCATATAAAACCGTGAAATCAAGTCGTATCAGCAACACAAATTCTCTCCTTCCACTCTGTCCTATCCACTACCATATTTTCCTCAATCCCCAATAAACTCATATCACTCTCGATCACCCTCCTCCAAGTTTGAAGTAATGCATGTGATAAAAAAAATAATAATAAGAGGTGAATTACGTGGAGGATGGTTTGTGGAGTTGAACAATCTGTGGCTAAATTTTTTCCAAGTCTATGTCAAATTAAATATCACAATTTGTGGTGTATTTTGTCAAAGTGATGTCAGTATATTTGAGTATATATAAAGGTGTGGAGTAAGTTTGAATATGAATATATAAAAAAAAGTGTGCTAAATAATAGTGTCAATAATTGTTGTTGTTATGTATGTGAGGGTCTAAAAAATGTCAAATGATATTGAGTTGTGTAATCCCAAATGCTTGTTGAGTTGATGTAATGTTTTGATAAAAAATATCAATTTTAGTTCTTTTTTATTCTTAAATCTCTACTTTATCTCCAACAAAGTGGTATTAGAGCCACATTACGAGAGTCAGTCTTCCGCCAAACAGACCCATATAAAAAATGTCAGACGGTCTTAAACTTCCTTATCAATACCATCAACTCACCAAAACCAATTATTCAAGTTGGTGTATTCGAATGAAGGCGTTACTCGGATGTCAATATGTCTGAGATATTGTCGAAAAAGACTACGTTGTCCCAACCAACGAGGCAGCGTTGCCACACGAAGAAAAAGATACTCTGCAGAAAAATCGCAAAAGGGATTAAAAGGCTCTTACTCTCATTCACCAAGGTTTGGATGAATTAATGTTCAAGAAAGTAGCTGAAGCTACCACTGCCAAACAAGCGTGGGAAATCCTACGAGTTTCTCTTCAAGGAGAGGAGAAAGTTAAAAAAGTTCGTTTACAGATGTTGAGAGGAGAATTTGAGACGATGAGGATGAAAGACACAGAGGCCATTAGTGATTACTCATCCCGAGTAAAATCTATCGTAAATCAGATGCGGTAGTATGGAGAAAAAATTGAAGAGTCTAGAATTGTTGAAAAAATTATGCAATCACTACTACCAAAATTTGATTACGTAGTGGTGGCTATGGAGGAGTCCAGAGACATCAGCAAAATGTCTATTGATGAAGTTGTAGGGTCATTACAAGCACGCGATGAGCGGTTTGAGAAACGAAGAGAAGGTTCCGCAGAACAAGTCTTAGCAACAAAGACTGTGTTTAGAAATGGCGAAAGTAGTCAGTCTGGTAGAGGACGCGGAAGAGGTTGAGGAGGAAATAATAGAGGACGAGGACGTGGCAGAAGTCAAGGCAAAAATAAAAATAGCAACAACAACAATGATAAAAGCACTCAATTCACCAGAGGCAGAGGAAAAGACCGAGGACGCGGTCAAGGAAGAGGAAACTGGAGACCGAATGAAGGACGAGACAAGTCCAACATTCAATGTTACAATTGCTCTAAGTACGGTCACTATACAGTGGAATGTTGGAGTCCGCCTAAGGAGGTAGAGGAGACAGCTAACAACACCCACGAAGAGGAATTAACAGGCACGGTGTTACTTACCTATGAAGGAGAAGAAAGTCATGAAAATAACATATGGTGCTTTGACAATGCAGTGAGTAACCATATATGTGGTGACAAGAAGATGTTTGTGGAGCTCGATAAATCTATCAGTGGTAATGTTGTATTTGGAGATTTCTCCAAGGTTCCCATCACAAGTAGAGGAACAATTCTCATTCGGCTGAAAAATGGCACACACCAATTTATTGACAATGTTTATTATGTTCCTAACATGAAAAATAATATTTTGAGTTTGGGACAGTTACTGGAGAAAAATTATGAAGTTCACATGGTGGACCGAAAACTACTCTTGTTAAATGAGAAAAAGGAATTGATTGCACGAGTACCCATGGCGAAAAATAGAATGTTCACAATTAACATTCAGACAGACGTGACCAAATGTTTGAAAGCTTGTGTGCAAAGTCCCCCTAGCTTTGGCATCTACGGTACGGGCATCTCAATTTTTGAGGACTGAAGCTGTTGGGATAGAAGCAGATGGGAAATGGATTGCCTCACATTGACCAGCCTCATCAACTATGTGAAGGATGTCTTGTTGGAAAACAATTCAGAACTGGTTTTCCAAAGGAGTCAATGTCAAGAGCAAAGACACCGCTTGAGCTTGTTCACACAGACATGTGTGGACCGATCACTCTACAGTCCCTGGGTAAAAATAAATATTTTCTACTTTTCATTGATGATTATAGTAGAAAAACTCGGGTGTATTTGTTGAAGGAAAAATCAGAAGTTTTTGAGACATTTAAAAAATTCAAAGCCCAAGTTGAGAAAGAAAGTGGCCATTTTATTAAGGCACTCATATCAGACAGAGACGGTAAATACATATCCATCTCTTTCAAGCAATTTTGTGAAGAGCATGGAATCCGTCATTTCCTTTCAGTCCCCAGATCACCTCAGCAAAATGGCGTAGTCGAAAGAAAGAACAGAACGGTGCTCAACATGGTAAGGAGCATGTTAAAAAGCAAAAATTTACCGAATGAGTTATGGGGCGAAGCAGTAGACTGTGCTGTGTACCTGTTGAACAGATCGCCAACTGTTAGTGTTTGGGATCAAACTCCATAAGAAGCATGGAATGGAATAAAGCCCAGTATTTCTCATTTGCATGTTTTTGGCAGTGTTGCTCATGTCCATGTACCAGATGAAGAACGCAAGAAGCTAGATGATAAAAGCAAGAAATACTTGTTTGTATGCTATTCAGAACATTCCAAAGGGTACAAAATGTTCGATCTTGAGACTCATAAAATCATCATCAGCAGAGATATCACCATTGATGAAGAAGCAGTTTAGAACTGGACCATTGAAAAAGAAAACAACTACAGTTTTTATCCTTTGATGGATGAAGATAATGATCATGAAGAACCAGTAGCAGCCATAGCCACAACACCAGTAACCAGTTTGACATCAGCAAGCTCATCCAGTTCGAGTTCGAGTTCGTTCTCGAGTGATTAAAACAGTTCAAATGAACATCCGCCTGGAAAGCCTAAAAAATTTATACCTATTAAAGATCTCTATAATGATGAATTAACTCTTTATTGTCATTTTGTTAATGATGAACCAATAGATCTAGAAGAAGCAATGAAAGATGAAAAATGGAGAAAAGCCATGGAAGAGGAGATTCATTCGATCGAGAAAAATAAAACATGAGAGCTGACATCACTTCCGACCGGTCAAAAACATATTGGAGTTAAATGAGTATTCAAAGCAAAGAAAGATGCAAATGGTGAAATTGTCCGACATAAAGCAAGATTGGTGGCGAAAGGGTTCAGTCAACGACTTGGAATTGACTACAATGAAGTTTTTACTCCTGTTGCCAGAATGGAGAGTATCAGACAGGTAATTTCTGTAGCTGCTCAACACGGATGGAGAATCCATCAAATGGACGTGAAATCCACATTTCTCAACGGATATCTGGGAGAGCAAATTTATATTCAGCAACCACCTGGGTATGTTGTGAAAGGTCAAGAAGATAAAGTGCTAAAATTGAAAAAGGCACTTTACGGTCTCAAGCAAGCACCACGAGTCTGGAATAGCTGCATTGACAAATATTTTCAAGAAAATGGTTTTGTCAAATGTCCACATGAATATGCCCTGTATGCAAAAGTGAAAAATTGATATATGTTACTTGTTTGTTTATATGTAGATGATCTCATTTTTACAGAGACTGATCCAAAAATGTTTGAAAAGTTCAAGCAGAATATGACTTGTGAGTTTGAGATGACTGACATTGGTCTAATGTCATATTATCTTGGCATTGATGTGAAACAGAATGACGATGGAATTTTTATTTTTCAAAGTGATTTTGCAAAGGAGATCTTAAAAAAGTTCAAGATGGAAAATTGTAATTTCATCAGCACGCCAGTCGAATGTGAAATCAAGTTGACAAAAGATGAAGGAGGAGACAGAGTCAACCCGACATTATTCTGAAGCTTGGTCGGAAGTCTCAGATACTTGACATGTACGAGACCAGATATTCTCTATGCAGTCAGCTTAGTTAAGTCGATATATGGAAGCCCCAACGGTGTCATATTGGAACGCAACAAAAAAGAATTATCCGTTACGTGAAAGGTACAACTAATTTGGGATTACTTTATTCAAAAACTGATGATTTCAATTTAGTTGGATTCTATGATAGTGATTGGGCTGGTGACAAGGATGGCCGAAAAAGTACAACTAGTTTTGTATTTTTTCTGGGTGATACTGCATTTACGTGGAGTTTGAAGAAGCATGTGATTGTGATGTTGTCAATTTGTGAATCTGAATATGTTGCTGCAACCTCATGCGTGTCATGCAATTTGGCTCCGAAAATTGCTAGAAGAATTTCAGATGACTCAAAATGATCCGACGAAGATTTTTATAGATAATAAATCTGCACTGGCATTAGCGAAAAATCCAGTGTTTCATAATCGAAATAAGCACATTGATACGAGGTATCATTTTATTCAGGAGTGCATTGAGTAAAAGAAGGTGAAACTGAAGTACGTGAAAACTCAAGATCAAGTTGCAGACATTTTTACAAAGCCGCTGAAGTACAATGTGTTCAATCATTTAAGAGCTCAACTGGGAGTCACAAAAAATTAAATTTAAGGGAGGATGATAAATAATATAAATAAACTTAATTTATTAAGATGGTCAAATAAAAATATGTGATGTTAGAAAATTATCAAAAAAAGATAAGGAACCTTAATGCATGCAAGTAATGCATGTGATAAATAAAATAAAATAAAAATAAGAGGTGAATTACATGGAGGATCGTTTGTAGAGTTGAACAAATTGTGGCAAAATTTTGTTCAAGCCTATATCAAATTAAATATCACAATTTGTGGTGTATTTTATCAAAGTGATGTATATAGATTTGAGTATATATAGAGGTGTGAAGTAAGTTTGAATATGGATATATATAAAAAAAAAAAGTGTGCTAAATAATAGAATGTCAATAATTGTTATTGTTATGTATGTGAGGGTCTAAAAAATGTCAAGTGATATTGAGTTGTGTAATCCGAAATGCTTGTTGAGTTGATGTAATGTTTTGATAAAAATATCAATTTTAGTTCTTTTTTATTCTGAAATCTCTTCGTTATCTCCAACAAATTTCGGTTCAGTTTTTTTGACATTTTGGTTTGGCATCGGTTTTAGTTTTAAGTGTATTTTGGTATTGAGTTCAATTTGACAAAAAAAATGTAAGAAAATTGAACCGCTCTGAATTACACATAACCTACATTATATATATTTGATTTTACAAGTTTAATATTTTTTATTGTTGTTGAAATAATAGGTTAATAGTTATATAATTTTAAAGTATTTCAAAAAAAAAAAATTTAACTAAATTTGGTTTGTTCGGTTTTAAACTAAACCGAACCGAATATTTCAGTTTGGTTACATTTTAGTTTTTCATATTATTCGGTTCGGTGTCTATTCAATTATTTTAGTAATTTTCATATTCAATTTTTTCAGTTTGGTTTGATTTGCTTTTAAACCGATGCACACCCTAAATGGGGTTAACTTTTCTTTCCTCTATATATTATTTTAAAAATGTCTTAAGCCCCACAAGTCAAAAGTTGATAAGACCGTATCATCTTTTTCACTTATTTAAGTGATTAGATTAATTTACTAGAGAAACCAAATTTACTCAAGCCTTTTATATTCACCCTAAAGTCCGATGTTAATGTACAACAATCAAATAAAATTATTTGTAATAATTTTTAATTGATCGATTCATAAACAACCCATCGTTTAGAAGGAGCTTAATTCCGTTGGGTTAATACAGAGTTTGTGGGTCCATGAACTTTTAATAAATAAAGAAAAGAAAATACACGTCGCTAAATACAAGTTAAAGGGAGGGATCTAATTACTTGTTCCGCAATAAGTTAAGGACCTCATTGATTATTTGTTAAGTATGAGGACTCAATTAAATTGTTACATATATGTTAAGGATTATTTTAGGCTTTAAGCCTATTTTTCTTTTCTTTTAATGACATATTTTTAATGACATATATAGTAGTTAAAAAAAATTGGGTCCCTTAGGATCATGGATATTGGATAGTCGCTCGAAATTTCAAAGTCCAAGGTTGGGCCTGATTCGGTCATAGATTAGCTTTGATTCTCCTCGCTCCATCCGGATGCTTTATTCAAACTTCAAGAAGCTTTCTTCCTTCCTTGCATAAATAACGCTATTTTATAAGGAATCTCTATCTTGTTAGAGTTATTTCCTTATTTAGTACCGTTAGTTTTCTTCTATTCATACTAATTTTTATGGTTTTAATTAAAAAATATTTTAAACATATAAGATTAATAAATATAAAATTCAAGTGAATTTTAAAGATACAGTTGAAAATAGGGATATTATTTTCCTAAATCTATCTTTAACCAAATAAAAAATAAAGATTCAAACTAGAATAATACGATTTTTGGTTTAAAAATGTAAAAATATATTATTTTCTCACATTTTAATTATTCAATTTTTTTTACGCAAATCTGTGTGTAATTGCGCCAAAAGTCTGGCGGGATATTTCCGATATACAACTACGTCAGGACAGTAGTGTAGTTGCTATAACGTTCCGACAATTTTCATTTTGTCAACTAATTTCGTAAAAAAAATCTGACAGAACTTATTCTAAGGGTTTTCCATCAACAATTAAACGGACATGAATCCATCATAAAATTTCATCAGTATTTGTGTAATTTTCTAATAGTGATCGCAACAATGTCGTTATCCACGTTTGAAGGTGAAAGTCCTAAGGACGTGGTGGTCGATGTCAATGCCTGAAGTACTGATGATTATGATCTTAGGTCGACGGTTGTCGAACTAAAGATAATTTCGTAGGAAAACTCTATCATCAAGTATCTAGAGTT
Source organism: Euphorbia lathyris (assembly GCF_963576675.1). NCBI lineage: Eukaryota > Viridiplantae > Streptophyta > Magnoliopsida > Malpighiales > Euphorbiaceae > Euphorbia > Euphorbia lathyris. The sequence continues at coordinate 33,372,491 of NC_088913.1, read as the reverse complement.
TGATGCATAAGACATGAGATGTTTGTAACGAGAGCAAAAGGTGAAGGCAATCAGATGTGTGGGTTTACGTGTCTTGCTTTCGCTTATTTCCTACAAAATAAAGCTAGGCCGAATCATATAGAGACATTTGTATTACATCGTTGAGTTATCATGTATTAATGAAAGATGTTGAACCCCTTTATATAGGAGTGGTGATTCTTAGTCTGAATAAGAGAAACTGACTCTGCCAAATAAGGAAATAACTCTGGAAAGATAGAGATTCCTTATAAGATGGGGATATCTACTTACATTAAGGATACTAAATAGGAAGGAAGCTTCTAGAAGTTTGAATAGCACATACGAGTGGCAAGTGAAGAGAATCCGAGTTGACCTTGGGCTTTGAAATTTCAGGCGACTGCCCAATACCTATAATCAATAAAGGAAGATTGATTTTCGATGCAACAATTTGACGAAACAATGACACTTTCATAAATATAAAGCACATCCGTACCATTCTACATATACAACCTTTTTTAGTGTGAAGGGAAAGTTTAGATTCTGCATACAACCTCTTTTAGCATGCCAAACAACTAGTATTGTTCTTGTTTCGTATATTAAATTAGCTTAATTTTTTGGTCCCTTTAGATTAAGTAAAAGTACATTGATCTTCGTTTGTCCCTTGAGATTTCTTGTATCACCTCTCTTTATGAAGTAAATAAGTTCATTAGTGGGGATAAAAACCGAATTGATCCAAGGGGCTAACTAGACAATATGATTATGTGGTTATAAAATCCCTTTGGGATGATACTGCCACAAATGTTCATGCATATATGATGTCAGATATAGCGTAGGGATCTTTTTTTAGTTATACTTATGGTCACAATTACAATTACAATTACAATGTTAATATAATTGGATGATTTTGGTCCCTAAAGCTTAAATTTTTAGTTTAATTGGCTCATTGAAATGATATCATAACCTCTTAAATTACATGGTCGAATTTTCGAATCTTGGCAACCCAAGTTGTTGATTGTCATATCTCTTTTTTAGTAGTACATTTTTTTTATAATAGCTCTTTATTTAATTATTTTTTTTATTATCATTACTTTTATCAAAATTAACATTTGGGGTTATTAAACTCTGTACATTAGTTATCATACAAAAAAAAAGTTGCAAAAAATTGAAAACTAAATGGGAAATGCGGTCTTCAAGCATGATATTGAGGGAAACATAGTATTGCTCCAAAAATAGAAAAGAGTCAATTGCTAGATTTAGATACTGAACACCTATAAAAGCAGCACCTTATTATGCAATAAATTACCCAAAAAAAAAGATGGAATCCTATTTAATGTTGTCAACCCTATTAACGATTCTAATTGTTTCATCTAATGTAGAAGCCCAATCGAAAGCACCGGTAACACCAGGTGAGGCTGGAGCAAAAGGAGGTGGAAGAGGGGATATAACAAAATTTGGAGCAAAACCTGGTGCAGATAGTACTCAGGTAATTCATAAATATTATATTCCCTGAGTAGTAGTGGAGCCATGGTTTAATTTTAGCCTTATTGGCAGTGTTGGAATCACATGTATTGAGTTTAGGCTTCAAAAATTAAAAGTGTTCAATCTAAAAGGATTACATATATTTAATGTTTTTTAACGAAATTCATTAATTAGAATTTTGTTTTTTAGGCTCTAACGGATGCTTGGAAAGAGGCGTGTGCAGCAACAGGTTCCGGTGTAGTAACAGTTCCTACAGGAACATTTGTAACAGGGCCAGTGACAATGGCAGGTCCTTGCAAAGGGGAGATGACTTTTAACCTCCAAGGAACCTTACAGGCACCAGTTAAACTAGCTACTCAGGGTTGGATTAGTTTTAACCATGTTGATAAACTAAAAATAACTGGTAGTGGAACACTAGATGGTCAAGGCCAAGAAGCGTGGAATTGTGCTAAGAAAGAAGCTACCTGCAAGTCACCAACAGTTGTAATTAAGCTTGCTCATTCATCATATGAAGTTATATTACATATTTATTTATGGTTCTAACTAATTGTTATTCTGCAGAATCTAAGGCTTGATTACGTAAATAATGGTCTTGTGGAAGGTATCACATCCCTCAACAGTAAGAATTTCCATATGAATGTTATCTCTGGCACTAATATCACATTCCAAAAGGTTACAATAACTGCACCTGCTAATAGCCCTAAGATAAATGGAATTCACGTTGCAAGATCAAAAGGAGTTACCATTACAGATGTTAACATTGGTACTGGTGGTGATTGTGTCTCTGTTGGTGATGGAACATCAGATTTAAAAGTAATAAATGCCAAATGTGGTCCTAGTCATGGAATTAGTATTGGAAGTTTAGGGCTTTATCCGAATGAGCAGCATGTAACTGGCGTCACTGTTCAAGGATGCACCCTTTCAAAAAGTAAATATGGTGTGAGAATTAAATCATGGGCAGACAAATACGCTTCTGAGGCATCAGGTGTACAGTTTTCAAATATTACCATGGATAATGTTGAGAATCCAATCATTATAGATATGATGTATTGTCCATCCGGCGGATGCAATACAAAGGTACGTACTTCCACATATTTTTATATCAAAATCCTAGATGGGGATTGATTTCATTTTCATGTCTTATTTTTATGATTATATCATTAACCTTATTACTTTTATATATGTGTTTAATTTTAGGGTCCATCAAAGGTCAAGCTTTCTGATATTTCCTTTAAAGGCATCAAGGGAACAACACCCACAATTGATGGAATTTTACTCAATTGTATGCCTGGAAGTTGCACAAACATAGCACTTGCTGACATTGATCTCAAATTTACTGGAACTAAAGGCCCTACAAAAGCTAATTGTACTAATATTAAGCCAACTTTGACCGGAACTGTGAATCCTGCAGGATGTTAATATTAATTAATGCACCTTCACACCTATTTTTTGACTTAATAAACATTTCAATACAATTTTCAATGTGAGCCTTTGTTTTTGCAATTTTGATTATACATATTCATATGTGATATTAATTCATCTTTTGATGCTAATGCATTAATGTATTTTTTTTAGAATATACTAATTAATCATTTTACGAAATTGTGGTTCTCTATTTCCTTTCCATTACCTTTTTATTTCTTCATGTGTTTATGTATCATTACACGTCATGTATATACATTTTTATGCTTTGCATTTATACCATAACATTAAATACTTGCTACCTAATTGGATATCTAATATAATTTTTTCTTCTAGTTAAAACCACCAATTGCATATGGTTTATAGGCTGGTTAAGCTACAAGATCATCTGTTCAACAACGTTCGAATTCTAAAGATGATAATGTTGTTATAGTTAAAAAAAATTGAGCACCCCTTAAACTAATGCAGCCAAGAACTCCATCATTGCAATGTGCTTGCCTTATCTTCCCATGTCATTGGGCGGTTATTCATATTTAATCATGCAACTAGTTATGACTGTTACAATTCACAATACCCAGTTGGGCGTAAATTATTTATTGAAATGTAAAATAAGTTGTAGTTCATTGTACCTAGGGCTGTAATCGAGCCGAGCTTTGGCCTGCTCAAGCTTTGCTCGCTATAAAATTAACGAGCTCGAGCCCGTGCTGAGCTTTGGCTTGCTCAACCTCGGCTCAGCTTATTAGAAAATAAACAAGCTCGAACCAAGCTTCGAGCTTGTTTCGAGCCCTTTCGAACCCAAACTCCTATTTGAATTTGGTTCATTAAGAAAATTATCTAGCCATGAATTGGTTGTGAATAATCTGTTAATTATATTTATGAAGTGCAAATAGCTTTTTAATTGTATACATAAATAAGATCACAAGCAAAGTTCGTGAATAAATAAACAAGATGCTTACACATAGTTTGTTTATTACTCATTTATATATTTGCGAATGAACTCATCTAATAGCAAATGAAATAATATTAAGTTTAGATATTTGTGAACTAACACAAAACTATATAGTTTTCTACAAAACTAAAATGTGTTCATAAATGTTCTAATCGAGCTGCTCGCGAGCTTTCGAGCCGAGCTTTGGCCCACTCAAGCTCTGCTCGTTTACGAACCGAGCTAGTAAATCGCGCTCATAAGCGGCTGGTTTAAAAATCGAGACGAATTTTTATCGAGCCGAGCTTTTATCGAGCCGACCACCGAGACACTCTTGAGCGGCTCGGATCATTTACAACCCTAATTGTACCTTTAAGATATGAAATAAGATAAAGAACAACATCACTGTGATGACAACAAGGGTTGTGCATGAACTGACTAAGTTTTTAGATAGCAAGCTGAATATCATGATGAGTAGCAACATATCGAAAACCCGAGGGTAAAAGTCCATGTAGATAAAAAAAAAGGTCATGTAAAGAGATCCAAGTTAATATATGGCTGCATAGAGCAAGAAGAAGAAAGGGTCTTATCAAGATAAACATTATAAATCAAATCAGAAAAATTATTTATGTTGAGAGAGAAAAAATGTTGTCTTTTTCCCTTATTATTTTAATACCAAAGAAATATTTAACATGACCTAAATCATTAATGGTAAAATTAAAAATGAAGATGTTCAATCTTTCATAATTATGTTGACTTTCTTAATCGGAATTCCTTCTCTGAAAGGTGATGTTGGATTTGTCCCGTGACACTCTAATGGCAAAGTCAATATGATAGTTGATAGAGAAAGGGGTAATGAAAAGAGTTTGAGGGAAGTTAGCCAATATATCTGAAACATACCCGAGTTTGGGTATTTATACACGCCTTTGTAACCTTTTGGTATTAATGGTGTTCTAATGGAACAGTCGAGTCATTACTCCCCTTAATGGCTATTAGTTGTCATTTAAGTGCACACATTCCCCTTTAAAGAAGATATAAAGGTGTCGTTGAATCTCTATTGTTGAAACACCTTTCCACATGATTTTGATTTGACAAAATTATTTAAGTTAATCATAAGACAATTAAATTTAAGTGCTTTGATTTAATTGTACTAATGTATTTGTTCAATGTTGAGTATATTTACTAACGAGTACAGGAACTAAAAGTAAGACAAAACAAAGTCAGCATAAGCCACAGAAGCTGAGTGAAATACAAACTCAGCATTGTAAGAGAAAATTCTTCTTCAGAATAACGCTTGAAGGCGAAGCCGACCGAAGAAGCTGAGTAGAATGTAACTCAGCCCCGTCAAAGGAAATCTTAAAGGCAAAGCCGAACGATCAAGCTGAGAATTCGTCAGGACAACACCAATGATCTGTTGACTAAAAGACAAAGTCTGACACAGGTCTGCACTAATTCAGAAGCCTCGGAAATGTGATCAAAAACCTTTTCGAGACGCATGGATCACCTGGCATTTGGCTAGAAGACAAACCTGGCACTAAAAGACAAAACCTGGCGCAAGAAGACGAAACTGGCAAACTTGACGCCTGATAAAATCAGACGATAGGATTGGCCTGCGATTCTGGAAGCTAACCAATGAATGACGATAGAAGGTCGTTACTCCCAACGGATATGTCGGAATTCAAATGATTTGAAGCTTCAGAATTCACTATAAAAGGACAAGTTCATCACTTGGATCCTTACGACACATACAAGAAAATACAGACAGAAAAGCAAAACTTCACAATAGTGAAAATCCAAAATAGAAGTTGTCTGAAAAGAAAGCAAGTTCTTACACCCAATTTCCAATCATTGTATAAAAGTCTAGAGTGAATTTGTATTCATCTAAAGTGTTCTTCATTTAGTGAGAATAATTCTGTATCAATTGTAAAGGTTAGAAGAGTGAATCTGAGTACTCGGTTTTAGTACTCAGCGGTAGGGCTGGGCGTGGATCCTGGAAATACTGGACCGGACCGAATATCCGAGAAAAAAACTCTAGAATTGGACCAAACCGTTGACTTTTTTTGGAGAACCGAACTGGATTGGACCGTTGACTTTTCGTCAAAGAACTGGACCGAACTGGACCGAAATTTATCCAGGACCGGACTGATAACCGGATTGGATTGGATTGGATTGGACCGAACTGAAATAACCGAAAGTTTAGCAATAATAAATTTATATTTCATACATTAACTTTATATAAAGAGAAATATTATATAATATATAGTTATATATTTTGTAAGGTTTGGTAAACTAATTACAATAATATAAATTTATAATTTATTAATAAGGTATAACATTATTATATAGTCATAAAAATTATCCCGATTAATTCCCGTTTATAAAATGAAATAAAAAATATTTACCTAAAATGTAAACATGAAGAATCAAACATCTAACTAAATGGAACATTGTTAATCACTTTAACCATCCGAACCAATTCTACTTCTTGTTAACCATTTAATTAAGTAACAAATATTAGAAGTTTTAAATATTAAAATTTTTAAACATTTTATAAAATAGATTCGCGTGCTTCTTTTACCCATTTTCTCTGCTTCGATTTTTTTCTAGGGTTCTATCTCCTCCACTGCACTCCATCGCCGCTACCACCTCGCACACCGCTGCTACCACCTCGCACGCCTCCACCTCCAGCTTGCAAAGCTCCACCTCCACCTTTTACCGATCTAAACTCTGGTAAGTTTTCTAGAACTTTTATATTTCAATTTCTAAACTCTGTGATAGAAGTTTTGTAGAACTTTTATATTTCAATTTCAATTTCAAGATAATTTATGATGTTGTTTATATTTTTGACTTAGCTAGCTACTTATTTTGTGATCGTTTTTTGTAAAAGATGATTGAACCTTTAATGTGTGAAAAACAATTGAGTTTGTGAATTGATTACGTATTGATGTAGTTTTTGACTTAGCTAGCTATCTAAGTTGTTACTATTATAATTTATGATGCTATTTATATTTTTGACTTGGCTAGCTACTTATTTTGTGATCGTTTTTTTTAAAAGATGATTGAACCTAGTTTATTTTGTATTCTAGTATTCTTAAATATTTGATCTTCAGAGACGCCATAGCAACAAGCTATATGTGAATGAAACAGTGGAATGACCAGCAGTGATTTACTATCAAAGTGAATTGACTTTATATGAATAAAATATCATTTATTTCAAGTTATGTAATATAATAAAATTTTATATTTTATTATGTTGTAAATTAAATTTTTAATTTATTTTTTAGGATATAAACTATTAGATATTTATCCGAATCACCGAAAAATTATATTGGATTGGACCCGAACCGAATCTCCGGATCCCCGAACTGGACTGGACTAAAATTTTGGGGCAATTCAATTTTGGAGATTTATTCTTTCAATCCAATCCTGGAGATTTCCTTTTATTAATCTTCGAATTTCAATCCAATACTGGAGATTCATGAATCCCCAACTTGGACCGAACTGTGCCCAGCTCTACTCAGCAGTAGAGAAAATTTGAGTGTTCGGTTATAGCGCTCAGTAGGATTGAGTAGACGAATAGAGGATGGTACTCTTGCATACTCAATTGCTTTGTAAACGGTTTGTGCTCTACCTTTAAAGAGCTCAGTAGTGGATTGAAAAAGCCCGGAGGGATTCTGGGGACTAGACGTAGGCGGTGAGGCCGAACCAGGATAAGACTGCTGAGTAATCTCTAACCCTTTCTCTTGATATATATGTATGTGTTGCTTCCTTAAATTACTCAGTATATAATTTGTATAAGCCGACGCTGAGTAATCAGAGTGCTGAGTTGGAAGCTGACCTAAAGTGTTATTTCCCAACTCACAATTGAAACAGCTCTAGTCAGTGTCTGATTAAAGCTGTCTCACACTTCACTCAGTCTTGCTGACCTAAAACTAGTTAAATTATCAAAAAATTAATTAAGTCAGCATTATTAAGCGAAAAAGTTATATTAGTTCCTAACCCCCCGCCCCATGGAACTAATCATATCAAGTTACACGGGACCAACAAGTGGTATCAAAGCGCAGTAGCTCACTATTCAAGATAAAACTATCTTGAGCTGATCCCTATAAATGGCTGAGAACATCACTCGTTTCCTTCCAGGAAATCAAACAACACAGATACTCCCTGAGGGATTATCTATTAGTCGGCCTCTTTTATTCTTCGGGTCAAATTATACATTTTGGAAGAACATGATGAAAAACTTCATTCAGGCAACAAACATGAGTGCATGGCTGGCAATAGTCCAAGGCCCATTTGTTCCCTATGAAATTTTTGATGGAGTAAAATCTGTCAATAGTGAGTCTAAGTGGTCAGAGGATGACCTTAAAAAATTACAGAATAATGTTTCGGCTATCAATATGCTTCACTGTGCGTTAGATGCTGTAGAGTACAATAAAATTTCAGGTTGTGAGTCAGCACAGGAAATCTGGAAGAAGCTGGAGGTGACCTATGAAGGAACAAGCAAGGTCAAGGAGTCCAAGGTGAATCAACACATGAGACTATACGAGCTGTTTGAGATGAACGAAAATGAAGACATCTCTGAGATGAACTCAAGGTTCACCAATATCATAAATGAGCTTAAGAGACTCGGCAAGAACTTCACAGAAGATGAACAGGTGAAGAAAATCTTAAGAAGTCTCCCTAAGAGCTGGCAAGCTAAGAAGACAGCTGTGGAAGAAGCTCAAGACCTGACCACGTACAAATATGATGAGCTGATTGGATCTCTGCTGACCCACGAGATCTCCATGAAGAATTTTGAGGCTAAAGAAAAGTCTGAGGACAAGAAGCAAAAATCTCTTGTCATGAAAGCTGACTCAATAGAAGCTGACTCATCAGATGATGAGGAAATGGCCATGTTCACAAGGAAGATGAAGAAGCTGTTTAAGAAAAACGACAAATACAGCAAGAGGCCATTTAAAAGAAGTGATAAACATAAAGCTGAGTCTAGCGACAGCCGATACAAGAAGAACAGCTCAAAGTCTGTCACCTATTTTGAATGCCATCAAGCTGGGCACATCAAATCAAGTTGTCGTACCTTAAAGAAAGACAAGAAGGGAAGTAGAAAGGCAATGGTGGCCATATGGAGTGATAGCGATGAGTCAACCTCGTCAGAAGCTGATGCCACCGAGTCAGCAAACATCTGTTTCATGGCTGACGAATCTGTTGACCAATATCCATCTAAGCAAGCTGACCTCTCCGATGGGTCTGACCATGAGGAACACTCTAATGAGGTAACATCTATACCCTTGCTCAGAAATGAAATGGTTAATGCCCTGAGTGATCTCTATACACTGATCAAAAAGTGTAACAAGAAAATAAGAGCACTCAGCAGGCGGTGTGATGAGATTGAAGAGGTTAAATTGAGTGACCTCCAACATCTGCTCCAGGACAATACCAGGCAAGATGAAAATCTAAAAATCATGCATCGGTTTGTCTCGGAAGTCCAATCAGATTCTAAGAAACTGAGAAAGGACATCACTTCAATACAGAACCAGCTGATTTCATCGGCTAAAGAAAGGTTCTATTCAAATACTGAGTATTCAGGTACTAGTCAGCAAAGACGGTACACTCAGCAGAACAGTCAGTGTGACTGTTGTGAAAAAAGAGGACACACTGTAAGTGTGTGTTGGTATGCTCAGCACCATCGTGCTGACCAAAAATGGAAACACCCTCAAAGGGTGGTTTATTGTGACTATTGTGGCAAAGATGGCCACACTATAAACGTATGTCGTCACAAAGTCAAATATGATGCATCACCTGTTAAATCTAACAAACAAGGACCCAAAAAGAATTGGGTACCTAAAGATAACTAGTTCAATTGCAGGTGAGCCTGAGGCGCACGGAGAAGTCAAAGCTATTGTACATTGACAGCGCATGCTCGAGGCATATGACTGGTGATGAAACTCAGTTCATCACACTTGTGCATAAATGAGGTGGAAATGTAAGTTTTGGAGACAACAAAAAGGGTAAGATAGTGGGATCAGGTACTATTGGAGGAAATCCTACTATTGAGTCAGTCTCCCTAGTCAGGGGTCTTAAATATAACCTATTGAGCGTAGCTCAGCTGTGTGACAGTGGTAGAAAGGTTGTATTTGATGCCACTAAGTGTCGGATACTCGGGGGTAAAACAAATGATTTGATTTTAACTGCCCCTCGTGTTGACAATGTCTTCATGCTAAGTTTAGAAAAGAAGTTTTCAAAAAATATATGCTTAGTGTCAAAGGAAGACAATTCCTGACTATGGCATAGGAGACTTGGTCATGTAAGCATGGACCTCCTTGCCAAATTAGCAAGAAAGCAATTAGTTGAGGGTTTGCCCAAACTTAGATTTGAGAATGATCAATTATGCAATGCTTGTCAGCAAGGTAAACAAACCAAAAAGTCTTTTCAACGTAAAAATGTAGTCTCAACCAAGCGTCCATTGAAATTACTATACTTGGATATTTTCGGACCAGTCCAGCCGCTGAGCTTGGGTGGTAAGAGATTTTCCTTGGTCATTGTAGATGATTTCTCTCGGTATACTTGGGTCATCTTGCTGAGTAACAAGGATGAAGCTTTTGAGATATTCTCAACACTGATTAGAAAACTTGAAAATGACAAAGACCTAAAATTAGCTCACATCCGAAGTGATAATGGCGGAGAATTCAAAAATCAATAGTTTGATGAATTCTGTGAAGTCAGCGGCATTGACCACAATTTTTCTGCTCCTAGAACTCCTTAACAAAATGGGGTAGTTGAGAGGAAAAACAGAACTTTAGTTGAAATAGCTAGGACAATGCTGAGTGAGAATAGGCTTCCAAAGTATTTCTGGGGTGAAGCTGTCAACACAGCTTGCTATATACTCAATAGGGCTTTAGTCAGACCTATACTTAAGAAAACCCCCTATGAACTTTGGAAAGGACGAAAACCCAACATTGGATATTTTCGTGCCTTTGGTTGTAAATGTTATATTCTTAATACGAAAGACAATCTTGCTAAGTTTGATTCAAAAGCTGATGAAGCTATCTTCTTAGGGTACTCAACAAACAGCAAAGCATATAGGGTGTTTAACAAACGAACTCAGGTCTTAGAAGAATCTGTACATGTTGAGTTCGATGAAACTAACCCTACAGGAAAATCAAGTCGGTCTGCCGAAGATGACACAAGCTCAGCTTCCGCTGACCAAAATGGAGCCGCTGAGTCATTACCACAAGGACTGACCAAAGGTAAAAACGAACCTGAAATTACCTTTGCTGACCAAAGGTATTGGAGTTTATACGGGAGAGATTGTGATTATGTAGGGAAAAAAAAGAAATATAAAATAGGAAAAATAGATGTTTTATTATTAAAACATAAAGTAAATTGTAATTTTAGTATTTTAAAATTTATTTAGTATAGTTTGACCATTGACCCAAACATAAGGAATAATGAGTTAACAAAAACAAAAACTGAAGGATAATATAATTATTTCTAAAACCCAAGGACTAAGTAATATATTAAGTAAAAATACAGGGACCTTATAATTATTTACCCTTATTTTTTTTTATAAAAATACCATATATCATTTCATTCATCCTCCTTAACTTATTCAAATTGGTCATTTTATCCCTCCAACTCATCAAATGTCATATTTACCCTCTTAACTCTATAAAAAAATTGTATTTCCTACCCCCTTAACTTATCCAAATTAGTCATTTTACCCATTCACAACTCATAAAATGTCCTTTTTACTTCATTAACTCTATAAAAGTTGTATTTTTCACCCCTTATCAGTGGCGAAGCCAGGATTCACAGTTAAGGGGGGCAAAAATTGTACAAGCTTAAAAAATATATATATAATGAGAAATTTAAACATTATAATAACTAAATGTCTAAATACATTACAAAACATTCTTAAAACAATTACAATTGCTCTCTACGGTTCTTCATGCCTTGATAACGAAGCATGATGACTTCGTTATCAAGTGCATTAAATATATCCTTTTCAAAAAATGTGATCAAACAATCATGCATCCACTGATCTCCCATTTTGTTCCGTAAGCGATTCTTCACTAATTTCATTGTAGAAAATGATCTCTCAACTGTAGCAGTTGCAACTGGTAGAATAAGTGCCAAAGTTATAAGTTTATACACCAACGGATACAAAATATCTTTTCTTGATTTCACCATTCGTTCAGCAAGTTGAGAAATTCCTTGCACATTCAAAAAATCACAACTAGATCTCATATCCATGATATATGTTTCCAATTGATTCTCAAGACCAATAAGTTGAATACTAGAAAAATCTTTCGGATACAACTGAGCAACATGAAGCAACTTTTCTTTTTCAAAGGCAAAGAATGAATCAAACATGCAAAACATAGAAGCAACTGTGTATTCGATTCGTTAAATCGATCATTAAGCTCTCTAAGTAACAAATCCAAGATTTCTGTAAACAACTCAAACTTATAATGAGTAAAGTTTGTCACTTCCACAATATGGCGCCTAGGCCGTCCTGGAGGAATATACACATTATCCATGTCAAGAACAGAAATCTTATGCTCATTACAAAACAAAGATACTTCATCCAACAAAGAGTTCCATTCATTGTCTCGCATTAATTGCAATCGTTGCTTAGCTTGACATTTTAAAAGCATATCATGACGCTTACAAGAACCTCCAACGATATTAACAACATGTGAAGCTACACTAAAAAGGAAGGCAATGGATACATCATCTTTTGCAATAGCTACAAGTGCTAATTGAAGTCTATGTGCAAAGCAATGAACATAAAAGGCATTTTCATTCTCCAATAAAACTAAAGCTTTAAGACCATTAAATTGACCTTGCATATTGTTTGCCCCATCATAGCCTTGACCCTGTAATCTTGAAATGCTAAGGTTGTACTTAGAAAATGTTGCATCAATTGAAGCTTTCAAAGATAAAGCACTAGTATCTTCAACATGAACAATATCCAAAAGGCGTTCAATTACTTGGCCTTTGTTATTCACATAACGTATAACAATTTCCATTTGTTCCTTAGTTGAAACATCACGGGCTTCATCCACCAAAATAGAAAAGAATGCATTTCCAAGATCTTGGATGACATTATTTACGGTTTCAATGGCACAAGCATATACAATATCTTTTTGAATATCTGAAGATGTCAACTTATGATTTCCAGGACACTTATGAATAATAACTCTTTCAACCTCCTCATTATAATGACAAATGAGCTTTAGAATAGCTTTAAAATTACCTGGATTGCTTGAATCGTCTGATTTGTCATGGCCACGGAAAGCTAAACCTTGACTCAAGAGAAGTCGGGCACAATCAACTGAAGCATTTAAACGGATTCGATAGTCTCCCCGAGCTTGTTTAGATTGCTTATGAATAATGGTTTGAAGATGTTGTCTCTGATTCATCAAAACATCACAATTCTTGGCAGCCCTATTGTGTGTGCTACTAGGACCTCCAACATGCATTTGTAACTTTTCTTTTTTCTTCCAATTGCTAAAACCTTCCATAACAAAAGCATCCCCACTACCTCCATGCTCTCTACTATCCGATTTAAAAAGATAGCAACACAAACAATATGCTGCTTCCTTTTCTACACTATACTCTAACCACGTAGGATAGTCATCAAACCAAGATGGATTAAATCTTCTAAGCTTATTACCTTGTATAGTTTGTTTAAAATTGTGAAAACGAGGCTGACAAGGTCCTTTCTGCAAATAGGCTCTTCTAACTTCATCTCTTATATTATTATGATATGAATTAATTGATTTTCGCAATGCAGGGTCAGATGGAAGATTATTTATATCAACTTCACAAGAGATCTCATCCATATTATGACCTTGTGCATCATAATTTTCTTGTGCTTGAATTGGTGGTACCAATTCAGGCTCAATTATGTTCTTTCTCTTATAGTATCTTTCCATGTCTACAAAAAAAAAAAAACCTAGTATCAAAACATAGCAAATTGACAATCAATCATCTAATTATCACATCAATTAGCAAGCAATCATCCAAGAAAAGATCAATTTTTGTGCTAATTATAAAAAAATTGAGATTAAAAAAATTAGGTCAAATTACCTATCAATTGTTATCTCCAATTTTGTGCTTGTAAATTGGAATGTTGACAAAGATATGAAGAAAGGAAGGAACGAAATTGAGGAAGAACCGAAGAAGTCGAAGTTGTCACGGCGGATTAGCAGATTGAATCGCAGGCAGGAGGCAGCAGCTAGGTGAGGAAAAAAGCCATCGTGCTTTGTTTTGGTTTGGGTGGAGATTTGTTTTGGGTCTGCTTCCTTTGATTAGAAAAAGGATATAAAGGGAAAAGTATTATTTAAGGGGGGCAAAATAGACAAAAGACATGAAAGTATAAAAAATATAAACTGATTTTTTTAAAAAAAAAATATTAAGAGGGGCAAGTGACCCCCTCTTCCAAGCTGTATCTTCGCCCCTGCCCCTTATGATCATATTTACCCATTTAACTCCACAAAAGTGGTATTTCTTACCCCTTTATAGTGCAAAATTAATAGGACTTATTCAAATGAGTTTGAAAATATATTTTTTTAATATCAACTTTTTTATTTCATTTTAATTTGATAATTGTATTGATCATTCATGTGTTTATTACAATAATATTATATTACAATACTTAGATAATCAAAATTTAACTAGCCAAAAATTGGAAAAGCGAAGTAATAAATAAAATATACAAATAACAAGAACATTAATATAAACAAGTTACAGACATTATATGTAGGGATAAGGTACCAAAATAGGTCAATGGTTTTTGGAGAAGTATCAATTTAGGTTCCACGTACAAAATAGCACCAATAAAGATTTAACGTTTAAAAAATGGTATCAATTTAGGCCTCGATAACGGATTATAAATGGTGAAAAATACCACTTTTGTAGAGTTAAGGGAGTAAATAGGACATTCTATGAGTTGGGGGTAAATGGACAAGTTGAGGAGGTGAAAAATGCCACTTTTATAGAGTTAAGGGGGTAAATAGGATATTCGATGAGTTGAGGGGGTAAAATGACCAATTTGGACAATTTAAGGGGGTTGGGGGAGCATTAGACCTTTCATTAAATCACAAAGTATAAATATAGCAGGATAAAACCTCCCACATATACAGGCTACAGCCAGTATAAGATCCACAAAGGGAAGGAAATCATATACTCCTTGTAAGTCGAATCCCATTGAAAAACAGTTGTAATCCATTCTTCATCATTTAGGCTCTTCCGGATATTCGGATCCAAGTCTTTTCTTTTTTTACAACCACACATTCCTATAGATCTGCGGATAAGATGAACCTTTTCCGCTCTTGCTAAGACCGAAAAAAGAATAAAAGATAAAAGTATAGCTAACATGTGTAGATATGACGGAAAAAAAAAATTCAAGAAAGTATATAGACTTTAAACTAACAAAAAAAAAGGTAAATTTGAAGCTAAAAAATAAAGACTAAAACATAAATGGGAGGGGGAAGAAGGAACTTCCTCTAAGGGGACCTGAATAGAAAATAAGAACCAAAAAGATGACGGTGACGGTGGCAGCAACGACGGAAAGTTTGAGAAGAAAAAAGTGTAGAGAGAAGAAAGAAAGTTATTATTTTAAGTACACGGAATTCTGTCGCTATATTAACGGGCTATGTTAAACACCGTTGGATTTTCATAACGGGCTAGTGAGGTTACAACTCACCCGTGATATTTTATTTTCGTTATTGTTCCGCCAGTAATCAGCAGCACATTCAAATCTGCTGATTTTCCGCGAGTTAAGCAACAAAAATAACTTAGTAATACACGTTTTTCTTGTAATAAGAAATAAATTGAAATAGAAATATTAAATTCATAAATCTATATGTAAGCAAGACAAAAATAAGCTTTTAAATTAGAATAAGGGATAATTACTAATCTGATCCAATTAATGACCCCAATTTACATATC
Source organism: Euphorbia lathyris (assembly GCF_963576675.1). Classification (NCBI taxonomy): domain Eukaryota; kingdom Viridiplantae; phylum Streptophyta; class Magnoliopsida; order Malpighiales; family Euphorbiaceae; genus Euphorbia; species Euphorbia lathyris. The sequence goes on along the minus strand of NC_088913.1, from coordinate 33,356,713 downwards.
TAACCCATCTTATCTCAAAGTTACCAAATTAGACACTTTCATCCTTTTTGGACAAAACTAACCTTAGTTATATTCGATGAATCGGTCGATCTTCTTCTTCTTCCTCCTCCGCTTCATCCGCATCTTCTTCTTGTTGTTGTTCTTCTTCTTCTTCTTCTCCGTTTCAACTTCTCCGGTTCATCTTCTTCAAATTCTGATACCAATCGTTAGCGATTTTTGAGATTTTTTGACATATTATGTTCAATTTCCCGTACAAATGGTATATTTTTTGCTTATACGCTTACTTTTTCTCGTTGGTTTTGCCTCTTTCTTCATCTCTAATGGTATCGTTTCAATTTCCTTTATTTTCCATAATTTTTTTCATTTTCATCCATTGTTGTCGCATTTGTGACGAAATTGTCGCATTTCGTCACAAATGCGACAAGAACTGTCGCATTTCCGTCACAAATGCGACAAGAACTGTCACATTCCGTCGCAAATGCGACAAGAACTGTCGCATTCCGTCGCAAATGCGACAAGAACTGTCGCATTTGTCAATGCGACAACTCTTGTCGCATTTGCGACAGTTCTTGTCGCATTTGCGACGGAATGCGACAGTTCTTGTCGCATTTATGACGAAAATACGACAATTTCGTCACAAATGCGACAACAATGGAGGAAAATGGAAAAAATTATGGAAAATAGAGGAAATTGAAACGATACCATTACAGATGATGAAAGAGGCAAAACCAACGAGAAAAGCAAGCGTATAAGCAAAAAATATACCATTTGTACGGGAAATTGAACATAATATGTCAAAAATCGCTAACGATTGGTATCAGAAATTGAAGAAGTTGAAACGGAGAAGAAGAAGACGAACAAGAAGAAGAAGAAGAAGAAGAAGCGGAGGAGGAAGAAGAAGAAGAAGATCGATCGATCGATTGATTGATTCATCAAATAGAACTAAGGTTAGTTTTGTCCAAAAATGGTGAAAGTGTCTAATTTGGTAACTTTGAGGCAATGTGGGTTAGATATGTAAATTGGGGTCCTTGATTGGGTCAAATTAGTAATTATCCCTTAGAATAATATAATTTTTGATTTAATAATATGAAAATATTTTCACATACTCATTATTCAATTTCTTTTACGAATAAGAAATAAGCTTTTAAATTATAATAATATAATTTTTTGATTTAATAATATGAAAATATTTTCACATACTCTTTATTTAATTTCTTAAGAAATAAATTCAAATAGAAATATTAAATTCATAAATCTATAGGTAACCAAAACAAAAATAAGCTTTTAAATTAGAATAATATAATTTTTTATTTAATAATATGAAAATATTTTCACATACTCATTATTCAATTTTTTTTTTTACGAATTCTGTCTGCAATTAACCAGAATGAGCCGATGAAAACACATTGCGTTAGATATTCCATCAATAATCTAGTAGAAATATATTTCTGTCAGAAAATTACTTCAGAACAGTGATGAGAATGTTCACGCCATAATGTTTTGACGAAATTAGTCAACTAATTTCATCCAAAAATCTAGGGGAACACATTTTAATGGTATTCCATCACAAAATTTCCTTGGTATTGTGCAATTTTCTAGTAGTGATTGCAAGAATATCGTTATCCACGCTTATAGGGAGAAGTCTTAAGGATATGATGAAGTCTTAAGGATATGATGGTGGTTGCATTTGACTGCTCCGGTATCAATGCCTAAAGTACTCATGATTATTATCTTAGGTCCACGCTCATCGAACCAAAGATAATATCGTAGGAGAACTCTATCGCCAAGTACAAGATCTGAGCATATGCTCGTAACTAGAACAAAGCCTAAAGGCAATTAGATGTGTGGGTTTACGTGTCTTGCTTATGCTTATTTCCTGCAAGTCAAAGCTAGGCCGGAAAATAATAGAGTTAATTTGGTTGATGTACATTAATATTGGACTTTAGGATGAATATAAAAAGGCTTGAGTAAATTTGGTTTCTCTAATATATTAACATAATTACATAAATACGTGAAAATGATAGGAAAGGAATGATTTTTTTTCCTTTTGTTAAGGTGAAAGAAAAAGTTAACACGGTTAGAGGCAAATTTTGGTTAAAAATCGAATATCGAAATTACCAAATAATTGACACCTATATCAACACCAACACCCAATTGGTTTAAGATCGAACAAACTGAATTTAGTTTTAAAAATAAATAAATAAATATCACTATATTTCCTCATTAAACATACCTCAATAAAAAATATATATATATATATATATATACATATATTGGCTTATTATCTCAACCACAATAAACCTGCCGTTGTTGCTTTAAATTTTCTTTGCTCCAACATTGCAGCACAAATCATTATCGAATTAAGAATAGGGTTTCAATTGACCTTATGAATATAGATTGGGAGTCAACTTGGAATTTAATATGCAAACTAGTTATAATTTTGTAATGCAAAGTTTAGTTACATTTTTGTAATTCATCAAGGGGATAACATTTTATTGTTGATTATCATCTCTCTCGCCTTACATTTTATTTTATCATATTTGTTTATTTTTTTTTATTTTTTTATTATCAATAATTTATCAAAATTAACATTTGGGGCTACATTGGTTTGAAACATAAATTGGAAACGCGGTCTTCCTGCATGCATTTGAGGGAAACAAAGTATTGCTCCAAAAATAGGAGAGTCAATGAAAAACAAGCTAGAAAATCTAATACTTAATTCCTAAAATTAGATGATGAACCTATTAAAGCATCATCTTATTATGCAAGAAACTACCAAAATAAATGGTAGAAAAAAAGATGGAATCCAATTTAATGTTGTCGATCCTATTTACGATTCTAATTGTGTTATATAATGTAGAAGCAGCACCAGATGCGGGTGGAGCACCAGGTGCAGCAGGTACGGGTGGAGTACCACCAGTAGCAGGTGCTGGTACGGGTGGAGCACCAGGTGCAGCAGGTACGGGTGGAGCACCAGCAGCAGCAGGTGCTGGTGCTGGTGGAGCACTAGGTGCAGCAGGTACGGGTGGAGCAGCAGGTGCTGGTGCTGGTGGAGCACCAGGTGCAGCAGGTACGGGTGGAGCACCAGCAGCAGCAGGTGCTGGTGCTGGTGGAGCACCAGCAGCAGCAGGTACACGTGGAGCAACAGCAGCAGGTGCGAGTACAGGTGGAGCACCAGCAGCAGCAACAGGTACGGGTGGAGCGACAGCAACAGGTGCTGGTGGAGCAGCAGGTGCGAGTGGCACACCTGGTGTGGGTGGAGCTGCAGCAGCAGGTGCGAGTGGCGCACCAGGTGCCGGTGGTGCTGCGGCAGCAGGTGCGAGTGATCAGCAGCATCAGGTGCAGGTGGAGCAGCAACAACAGGTGCGGGTGGTGCAACAGGTGCGAGTGGAGCAACAACAGCAAGTGCTGGTGGAGCAACAGTAGCAGGTGCTGGTGGAGCAGCAGGAGGTGGAGGAGGGGATATAACAAAATTTGGAGCAAAACCTGGTGCAGATAGTACTCAGGTAATACATATAGGAATAGGATTACATCTAGCGGTGGTGTTATGGGTTAATTTTAACCTTGCTGTCAGTACTGGAATCAAACGTATGGATTTGAGGGTTGAAAAAATAGAAATGCTTAACCTAAAAAGGAGTAGGCCTAAAGTGAATTTCTTAAAAATTATACAACTTTTATATTTTTATTTTTAGTGGTTAATTTCTTATCATTTTCGTAACTTAAAATTTAATTCAAAAATTAAGTTAGCTCAATCTCCAAAGCAAATAATTGATTTTGGAAAAAAAAAATTAGTTCAAAATGGTTAAGAAGATAAGAGCATCTTTACTAGTCTAAGGGAATGACCATTCTGCAAATATTTTAAATTATAAAACACTCTCCAAGAATTAAAAATACATAAAATGGAGAGTGTTTGATTTTAGATAGTGTCTATGGTTGGACAATGTTTTTAACTCCAAATGTATTGATGTGGCGGATTGTTATTGGTGTGCCCACCACCGCCAACAAAATCTTCTGTCAAAACTTTGACCCATTCAATATAAAAAAATATATATATAATTATATTTATAATTTAATTTTTTATTTTTATTTTTATTTTTATATTAATATAAAAGTATGAGTTGATGATTGGACATTGTCCAACCATTACTGATACTCTAAATAGTATTAAAAAAGTAATTAATAATAATATAATATAGTTATTTACAAAACTAAATTTAAATAAGTAGAAGCTTTATAAAAAAAGAATTTCATGACTTTTTTTATTAAAACATACATTTTAAAGCACTCAACTATTTTAAAATATTGAAATAGCACTACAAATACACAAATATAAGCCAAAATTAGGGGGTTATAAAGGCTGAAATCACCATTACTTAAATGGGTAGCAATAGCCGGGGGGAAGAGCCCCCAAGCTTTGGCCTAGATCTCACATTGATTACAATTAAACATATACGTGCATTAATTAATTAATTAGACTTTTGTTTGTTAGGCTCTGACGAGTGCTTGGAAAGAGGCGTGCGCATCAGTAGGTTCCGGTGCAGTCACAGTTCCTACAGGAACATTTGTGACAGGGCCAGTAAAATTGTCAGGTCCTTGCAAAGGAGAGATGACTTTTAACCTTCAAGGAACATTACAGGCACCAGTTAAATTGGATGGTGTTGGTTGGATTACTTTTGACCATGTTGATAAACTCAAAATAACTGGTAGTGGAACACTAGATGGTCAAGGCCAAGAAATGTGGAATTGTGTCAAGAAAGATCCTGTGTGCAAGGCTATAACAACGGTCATGAAGCTTGCTCATTTAACCTCAGTTGTCATATTACATATTTATTTATGATTCTGACTAATTAAAATTCTACAGAATCTAAGGCTTGATTTCGTAAATAGTGGTATTGTGGAAGGTATCACATCCCTCAACAGCAAGAATTCACATATCAATGTTCACTCCGGCACTAATATCACATTCCAAAAGGTTACCATAACTGCACCTGGTGACAGCCCTAAAACAAATGGAATGCATATTGCAAAATCAAAAGAAGTTACCGTTACTGACATTAACATTGGTACTGGTGGTGATTGTATCTCAGTTGGTGATGGAACATCAAACTTAAAAATAATAAATAGCAAATGTGGTCCTGGTCATGGATTTAGTATCGGAAGTTTAGGATTTTATCCAAATGAGGTTCCTATAACTGGAGTCACTATTCAAGGATGCACCATTTCAAAAACTGATTTTGGTGTGAGAGTTAAATCATGGCCGGATAAATACCCTTCTGAGGCATCAGGTATACATTTTTCAGATATTACAATGGATAACGTTGAGAATCCTGTCTTTATTGATATGATGTTTTGTCCACCCGGTGGATGCAATACAGGGGTACGTACTTCCACACATTTCTATACCAAAATGTCAGATAGGGATTCATTTTATTTTCATGTCTTATTTTTCTGATCATATCACTAACCTTATTACTTTCCTATATGTCTATAATTCCAGGGTCCATCAAAGGTCAAGCTTACCAATATTTCCTTTAAAGGCATCAAGGGTACAACACCCACTCCTAGTGGAATTTTACTCAATTGTATGCCTGGAAGTTGCACAAATATAGCACTTGCTGACATTGATCTCAAATTTAATGGAACTAAAGGACTTCCAAAAGCTAATTGTACTAATATTAAGCCAACTATGACCGGAACTGTGAATCCTGCAGGATGTTAATGTTAATTAATGTATCTCCACCTCTATTTTTGACCTTAATAGGAAAAATTAATACAACTTTCAATGTGAGCTTGTTTTGAAGTTTTGGTTATACATGTCCATATGTAATATTACTTCATGGCTTGACGTTAATGTATTATTGTATCTCTTTTTTCTTTAGAATATATTAATTAATTAGTATGAGAAATTGTGATTCTGTATTTCCTTCCATTAACGTTTTTCATGTCCATGTGTTTTACATATCATTACACTTAATATTTAATATATAAATTTGTATGATATGTATATTTTTTTATGAAAGATTGGGACAATGAGAGGCAAGGCCGAAGACATCCCGACTAGGTCGGCACCCCCCAAACTTGAACCGCAAAACCCAAAAGAATAAATAAATGAAAAATTTGTGTTTCGTACAGAGGGAGGAATTAACGAAACTTAAAACTAGAATGAGCTATATTACATAAATCATCGAAAATGAAAGCAATGCAAAAGGAAAGACATGAGTTCCACCAACATGTGGTGCACTCCGTGATGCCAAAACGGGCAAGCGCATCCGTGGGTCTGTTCCCTTCCCGATAGATGTGAGTGACAAGTATCTGCATATCTGAACATTGAGCTAAGCAACGTCTCCATTGTTGTCGAAGGCGCCAAGGGACGCCAGCAGAGTGGGCGCAGAGCATATTAACCCCATACAGGGAGTCGGATTTGACCCATAGTGAGGACCACCCTTTCTCCCATGCAATATCGATAGCAAACATAATAGCGTGCAGCTCAGCAGCTTGAGCCGTTGCTGAACCGATAGGAAATGTGAAGCAACCTTTAACGAAAGCTCGTGGAGTTTTAAAAATATCGCCAGTGCCAGCCACACCAGGAGCCCCGAGAGCCGAGCCATCGGTATTCACTTTAAGCCAATTTAGAGGGGGAGGAAGCCAACGCGCCAGAACGATGTTTGGAGCAGGTGGAGGCTAGGCTTGCAAAAATAGGCGCTGCAAAGTCATGTTGTCGCTGTGGCTGCTGCAGAAACCACGCCTCAGATGATCAGACTCTCGGATTAGTGAGTGGAGACGAGCCAAAAAGCTTTGGATTGAATGGAGCTTCGATTTATCAACAGTGACAAATGCTCAATCTAACATTAACTATCCTGCAATTACTTTATGTGATACCCAACCATGCTCTCACACACCCCAGGGCCTCCCCTGTAGCGTATCATGCTCGCACAGAATCAAAGTATCACACTCCATAATCCAGAATCACTAATTAATGAATATTTGAGTCTGAGGATTACTTATACCTACTAATACCAATGAGATCAACAATTGACACTCAGATAAATCTATCCATACTATTATCTCAAGTCGGGTCCCAATCCTAATGAACTCCTTCACCGGATCCATGTAACTGTCTAAATATCTCCATATCTAAAGCTTGTGAGATCAGCTCTCTGTCTCGATAGAAAATACTGTTACATGCAAGTCTCAACAGTAATATGTCAACCTTATAACACATTACTGGACTTGGGTTGATTTTAAGTTTATTGGTCTATTATAAAGTATAGTCTCACTTCATGCTTGTATGAACACTTTATAACTACTTAAATAAACTTGGGATTACTTTGTTTATGAAAGATTGATGTCTTTTATATAGTTTTAGTTATACTATATTTTATTAAAACAAATGATTTAAATAAACAACTTATTCATTAATATTTATATCCTAAAACAATTGTTTTTAGGATACCAAACTCCAACATTCTCCCACTTGGACTAAAGGCAATTGTTTCTGAAACATTCCCACAAGCGTTCGCATGACGATCATGAACCTTTTGGGGTAAGGCATTCTTTAAATGGATCTATAAGATTGTCCCTTCATGGGCACTCTTTTAATTCTCACATCTACCTTTGTTGTTATCTCTCAGAAGAGATAGTAACGACTGAGGTAGTGTTTGGAAGTATTATGAGACTGCAGGTCCTTAGCAAGAGCAACAGCTCTTTTGTTAATCTCATTAACAATGTTAGGTACCATGCCCAGTTTATTAATGAACTTCCATTCCAAACTTGCTTTTAGCTGCTTCCTAAAGCTGTTATATATACTCTAATTTAATCTTTTGGCTCGACCACGATTTCCTGCTCGGAACTATTCCAGCTAACCGTACCTCTTTCAGAATAAACTTGTATTCTGTAAGATCATCTTTATTTGTTTGATGACTTATATCTGAAAGTCTCCAACTTTCAAATATCATCTCCATATACTCGAAACATGTCTTTAGTCAATTTAAGTACTTAAGAATGTTCTTTGACAACAATCCAGTGACCATCACTCGGATTGACCCATGATCGACTTTGTCATGCTTTCAAGCAAAAGTGATGTTAGGTCTAGTGAAAAACACTTTGAGCACTTTGTCAACGTATGTAGACTAGGAGGGGTCAAGCAGTCTTCTTAATCTATCTCCATAGATCTTAATCCTTAAGATGTAAGCTGCTTCTCCTAAGTCTATTATGGAGAATTTTATCCGATAACCAAAATTTTCACCGATTGCAGTATAGCTACGTCGTTCCCATTAGTAGAATATCATCAACGTATAATACTAAGTAAACAACCAAGCTCCCACTAGTTTACATGTAAAGGCTCATATGAGCTCCCACTAGCTTACATGTATGGCTTTACAAAAGCCTTCTCATAAGTTGTAGGTTCATTGTCTAACACGTGAACCTCTTCGTCGTCTCCCACTAGAAATCCAAATCTTTTGGGATTTCATCGGCTCCCACTAGAAATCCAAATCTCTTTGTGATTTGATGAACTCGATTAGACCTATGAGTCGGTAGTGTCACCAGTGTCTTATCTTGTGATACAAATTTGGGTTCCATCATCGCTTCCATTATTTCAGCCAATCCTTCTTCTTGAGCTTCTTCAAGTTCAATCACGCTCTTTACTTGTGTTTCTAGAAGAAACTCTTTCTCTAGAAATACAACGTGTTTGGATACTATTACTTTCTGATCATCCGGATGATAGAAGTAATATCCTACTATTTCTTTCGGATATCCAATGAAGAAGTATTTATCAGATTTAGGGTCTAACTTAATCTGATGCTATGCATTTAACATATTCTGAACACCTCTAAATTCTCATGAAAGAGAAACTTGGTTTCTTTTCCAATGAACAATTCAAATGGAATAGAACTGGCGGATTTTGTGGATACTCGGTTCAAGGTAAATAAGGTGGTTTCCAAGGCGTAGCTTTAGAACATCTTTGGAAGAGAGGTAGTGCTCGTCATGGATTGTACTATATCTAATAGAGTACAATTTCTCCTTTCAGATACACCATTGTCTGTGGTGTATACGGAGGAGTCCATTGTGAGTGAATCCAATATTCATTTAGATAATTCAGAAAATCATCAGAAGGATATTCTCCACAACGATCTGATCAAAGCACTATAATATTCTTTCTTGTTTGTTTTTCTTACTTCATTCTTGAAGCAGTTGACCTTTCTCAAAAGCTGCTGACTTATGCTTCATCAAGCAGATGTATCCATATCCGATATGATCATCTTATGAAGCTAATGAAGTAACTGAACCTTTCTCTTTACTTGTGTTGATATATGACTACATACATCTGAATGTATTAGTCTTAAAGTGTCCGATACACGTTCTCCTTTATTGCTAAAGGGTGTCTTTGTCATTTTTCCTTTAAACAAGACTTACATGTGTCCATTGATTCAAAATCAAATGAGTTTATAAGCCCATCGTGATGCAGCTTAAACGTGCTTCTCGTTTATATGGCCTATGTGACATTTCCATAATTAAGTTGAATTATCTATCTTTTAATTCCAAATGTAAAAGCACCATCATGACCCTTCTTCTAGAGAGAGTCTAAATACTTCTTACAGTTCCTCTTCCAATTCCTTTCTTCACCATATTGGTGGCATTCCCTTCTTGCTTTCATTGACTTGGGTTTAATGCATTTGTTCTTCTTAGAATTTTTAGAATTGGGATACTTCCCTTTTCTCTCGTGAGATCCTTCAATAACAAGTGCTGACATCACTTTCTTAATATTTAGGTTCAACTGACTTGAGCATATTAAAGAGCTCTTCTATATAGGTCTCTGAGTTATTCATCTGACAGTTCATGATGAACTTATGAATAAATCTCCATGAGGGATTGTAGAACTAAATCGACACTTAATTCATTATCCATTACAAATCCAATACTAGAAAGTTTTAGTGATGTAGCTAATCATCTTGACACAAAGTGTCACAACAGAAGAACCTTCTTGCATCTTGGAGTGAAACAATCATCGCCATCTCATAACTTTCACATTTGAGTCTGTTTCTTAAAACACCTCCTTCAAGTGCATAACCATGGAATACACATCCATGTTCTCATGTTGCTTTTGTACCTCTAGTGCCATAGCTGCAAGTATGATACATCATGTACGTTCGTCATCTGATTAGTGCTTCTGGTAAACATCAGTCTTCTTGACAGGAGCATCATCAACAAGGACATTGAGTATCAGCGTATCTTAATACATACCCAATCTTTTCGAACTTCAAAACAATTTTGACAATGGGTATTAGTGTATCTTAATACATACCCAATCATTTTGAAACTTTAAAACAATTTTGAGTTTGCCAAAATAGTTGGTGAATTTTGAACTATTCAATTTGTTATCGGTTAAAATATTATGTAGATCCATTTTAGATATGATGATTCAGAGTATTTACAATAACTTGAGAGTGAGATAGAGTGACGAATGTTATTCATTTGCTTTAATTTATTTCGATTTAAAACATAAGACTTTTAATTCATTTTAAATTGCTCCCACTATTTTTTCAAATTAATAACCCTCAATATTAATTCGAAGAATTTCACAAATCCTTTAGTGAGCTAGGATCCTAACTCCTGAAATTTCACCTTGAGTTTTCTCAACAAGCTAGTTTCATTCATTAGGTAGATTCATGCAATCAATCACATCAGTCATGCGATTCCTAGGTTATTGGGTTACTAACCACATTAGTAACTGATATTTATTGCTATCAATCTCAACCATATTGCCCATTAGTTTAGAACAACATGAGTTTGCTCATCCAATTATTCTAATCTAGTTTAAGGCATTACCCCATATTCGTGAAGATAATTTTTAATAATTCAGGTGTTACCCATAAGACCCGAGCTTGAGTTTGCTCAATAACCCTAAGTCCCCAGATACTGCCGGCTGAATTATAATATTAGGGAGGAGCAATTGATTTTTACAATAACTTGCTTATTGACTTAACTTTTGATTAGTGATGGATTTTAATTTTAAAGTCTCATAATCTAACCTAGTCTTGATTTGCTTCAGCATACATCGACACTCATACATTTTACATTGGCAATCATGGACATATTTCTAAATTTATTCCGTTTAGCCAGAAGCGGAATAAAAGGTCAACCCTAGAGAAATACTAACTATTACATATTTCTCTTTTGATTCCTCCATCTTTTCCTTGACGCCTTGAAATTACAACAATATTTAATTTCTAGAAAACTTCAACTTAATTGAAGGGATTTGGATGTGAAGAGAAATACAACACATAGTAAGAAATGCAGGACATGCATGCCCTATTTCAAAAATTACCAAAAGACTAAATAACAATTATAGAGGGGTCTAATATGTCCATAAAGTCAAACATGCAAAGACTCAATTAAATTAAATTTAATTGGTTGATTACATAAACTATTTATGTAATATTTAAGTTAATCAAATTAACATCTTAAATTAATTCACATCCAATTTGAACTTTACTATCAAATTAACCTTTAATTAATTTTGTATCATTTATATTTTATTCTAATTAAAATATATAAAATATAAACTTAATTAGACACTTAAAATATAACTATACAAAATATTAATTATTTATGTTCAATTATTTTATCAAAATTATTTAACGTGTTTAATTCAACCGTATCAGATACAAACAATTAAACATCAAATAACTTTGTAAAATCAATTCCAAAATATAAAACTTTTAAGACGATAGATTATTAAATTATTGTGTTTAACTATTTTACTGAAACTGTCTAACGTGTTTAACTAGTATATCAAATATAATTATTAAGCATAAAACAGTTTGCAAAATCAAATTAAAACACATACAGTTACCAAATTCTTTTACTAATTATAACAATTATGTATCAAATTTATATGAGTTGATTCGTTGTTCCAAACTTTTAATTTGGTATTAATGAAATAGTCTGTCTAAATAACCGTATCAAAATATATTTATTTAGACAAGTCAATTCAGTCTATACAATTTTAAAATAGACAATAATTAAATTATATGGACTAATTAATTAATTATATATATATATATATATATATATATATATATATTAATTTTAGTTTTCTGAAAAACACAAATAAATTAAAACTTTAACATTTATATATAAAACGAATTCTTTTATATAAAATAAAATCTTTAACTTTTTATTCCCAGTCTCAAAAACAAGAAAATAAAATCTTTAACTTTTTAAATATATATATAAATTTTAGTTTTCTGAAAAACCAAAACATTTAAGAAAAATAAAACACAAATAAATTAAAACTTTTAACTTTTATATATAAAACGAATTCTTTTATATAAAATAAAATCTTTTAACTTTTAAATATATATATAAATTTTATAAATTGATTTATATTTATACATAGTTATATAACTATGCCCAAATACAGAGGAGTAGGAGAAGGGTGTACAAGGCGCTCTTTCGCACAGGGCCCCAAATTTAAGAGGGCTCAACTTTTTTATTATACAAATCTAAATAAATTTCATGGTTGTCAAAACCGGACCGATCAAAGAACTAGAAAAAATAAAGGGTTAAGGGTTTGAGGTTTAACCGGGGTCCAACCGAGGTTTAACCGGTATTAAAAAAAGGGTAAAGTTCGAATAAAACCCTTGTGGTTTCACTAATTTTCAAATAAAGGAATGTGGTTTACTTTTTGTCAAAACGAGGACTGAGGTTTTCAACTTTAGCAAAATAAGGACTTTTTCGATTGATACTATTAAAATCACCCTTAACAACTTCACAAATGACGTATTTTAAGAACTACTAATATTCTAAGCAACTTTTATTCTTCAACTTTTTTATTTCGAGATTATTTAGATGATGTTTGTTAAAGAGAGAGAAAGTTAATGTTTAGAGAGAGAAAGTTCCAAAAAAGATGATTTTCTAAAATCAAAAATGTAGTTTCATAGAAAATATGACATTGAACAACTTTAATTCTTGAAAATTTTCATTTTCAGGTCATTAAAGATAGTTTTAATAGCATTATTAAAAGTGCGAAACCTCAGTCCTCGTTTTGACAAAAAGTAAACCACAGTCCTTTATCTGAAAATTAGTGAAACCACAAGGGTTTTATTTGAACTTTCCCCTCAAAAAAATCATATGAAAATTATAATTTTATTCGTATTTAATCTTATAACATAGTATAATATTAACTATATTCATCAAATTTATACTAATAATATTTATTTAATATCATAACAAATAAATATAAAAATTAAAAAAATATACTTAGTGATTATTTTTATTAATAACTAACATGTAAATATGTTAATAGGATGTATTTTATAATTCAAACTTCAATCTTAATTTATTAGATTTTTAAAATTTATTTGTATATATTTAAAATTTAATACTAATTAAATTTCTTCAAAAAATATTAATTAAACTTTGTTAATATTGAGAAAATAAAATAATTTTTTTAATGATATTTATCTAAATAGAAAAATAATACTAAATCATATTTTAATTATTTAACTTGTAATATTATTATTTTTCTTAGACCAATTATTATTTATTCTTAAATAGTTAATTATAAACATAAGTGAAATGGTAGTGTAGTGGTGAGTATTAAAGTTTACATGCTAAAGGTCCAAGGTTTGAATTCAGTTCCGGTCGAACCGGGTTGAACCGGCTGATCCGGTCCGGGTTTGATAACCTTGATAAATTTATTGTTATTAATTATTACGTGAAAAATTAAGTGAATGTTAATTTATCCAGAAAATTAAAGCTCTAAGAGTCTTAAGAGGCCCAATTTTTTATTATTATTATGCAATATCTAATTTAATTATTTTTATTATATTTATTATGTTAAAAATCAAGTTAAAAATATTTTGGTGTTTCATTTTGTAGAAACATTATATGAAAATATTATTTTTTTAATGAACATGATTTTTTTTTCATTTAGCACAGGGCCCCGAAAATGTTTAAGAGGGCCCTGCCCAAATATATATAAATAATTAATCGATTCTAACTGTTTCTTTTAGATCGTTTAACAAAATCAAATTTCAAAGATTAATCTAATTAATTCTTTTAACGATTTAAACGGTTAAACCCTTAATCCACAAAACACGTATATCACATATACAAACATCGTTTTAATCAAACGTTTAATTGTACAAACCCTTTTGTTAATTAACCGAATCATAAAACATCTTAATCTCGTCTTAACCGTTATCAAATAATTAAAATCTCCATTTAGCTTTAAATTAATTAACTAAATCAAATTTATCAATTAACCTAACAATAAATCTATTCAATCTGATTGAAAAACCCTTTATTTTCATATATGAAATAATAGATTAACGTAGGCTCTGATACCACTGAAGGAAAATAGACAAGCCTAGGCACAACGAAATTATAAAATTTTATCTATTTCCATTTTTCCAAGATCCGTTAATTGTTATTTCATATAAAGATGGATTAAACATATGTACCTTTGTTAACGAACTATCTACCGTTGCAAACGAAGTGCCCACGAGGATATCACCGTCAATCACGAACACAGTCACGAACACAATCAAGAAACCAAAACGAAAATTAATAATCAACCAAATAGTAACCAAGAGTAGATTTCCTCTAACGGTATCCACACGAACTAAGAAACGAATGGAACGGAAAAATAATTTATAGAATGAGAGACATGAAGAACTTTTCTTCTCTAAGAATGGGATTCTGGAAATATGCAACATAGGGGTATATTTATAGTGTTTGATTCTTCTAACCCTTATTTCCATTAAGTTTAATTAATTAGACTTTCAATCTCATTGGTTTTTCTAATAAATAAACATTTATAAAAATAACTTACATCTAATAACTATAATTAATAAATACAACTCCAATCCCATTAGAGCACTTCAATTAAGTTGTGATATTAATTTAGAAATATAATCAAAATTATACTTCCAAATAATATTATTCTTTTTATTTAAGTTAGGATAATAATTTAGAGCAAATTATACTATCCCATAAATATTATCCTTTAATTGATTTAACCATAAATATAATCTAATTATAATTATCTACATAAATCAATTAGTTCAACTTAATAATCCCCTATATATATTTCGGCCTATACATGTCCTATCTCTCAAAATTACCATCCGGTCATTCGGTCTTAATTCTATGTGTGACCCATTAGGTTCTTACCGCAGCTAGCCGTATATATTTATTTAAATTACTTTCACCAAACCTATTTAACTAAACACATAACGGAATGAGTGCGCAGACTATTTTTACCAGAATCGTCACATTCCCCCAGAGCGATAAGAAGTCAGGTTGATTCTGACGGTTACCTTTCCGTATTAGGTGCAATATAATTCGATCCTTCATCAGCTATATCCTGTGAACAATTTCTTATAACCATGGAATGTGTCAAGGTTACATATAACGAAGAGTCCGTTTTTACTTGTCCAGGTTGAATTTACTCTGAAAGATAAGTTAAGTGAAATTTCCATATATCTCCTATTTATCAGGAGTGACAAATGCTCAATCTAACATTAACTATCCTGTAATTACTTTATGTGATACCCAACCCTGCTCTCACAAACCTCAGGGCCTCCCCTGTAGCGGATCATGCTTGCACAGAATCAAAGTATCACACTCCATAATCCAGAATCACTAATTAATGAATATTTGAGTCTGAGGATTACTTATACCTACTAATACCAATGAGATAAACAGTTGACACTCAGATAAATCTATCCATGCTGTTATCTCAAGTCGGGTCCCAATCCTAATGAACTCCTTCACCGGATCCATGTAACTGTCTAGATATCTCCATATCTAAAGCTTGTGAGATTAGCTCACTGTCTCGACAAAAAACACTATTACATGCAAGTCTCAACAGTAATATGCCAACCCTTATAACACATTACTCGACTTGGGTTGATTTTAAGTTTATTGGTCTATTATAAAATATAGTCTCACTTCATGCTTGTATGAACACTTTATAACTACTTAAATAAACTTGGGATTACTTTCTTTATGAAAGATTGATGCCTTTTATATAGTTTTAGTTATACTATATCTTATTAAAACAAATGATTTAAATAAACAATTTATTCATTAATATTTATATCCTAAAACAATTGTCTTTAGGACACCAAACTCCAACATTGAGTATATACAGGAATATTCACATGGACTTTAATGATCAAATGAATTTGGTCATTTACCGTTAGATATAGGTTTATTAAATATAAACCACGGGATGCTTTGAATCTCCACCTTAGGATTTTAATAAGCCTAGATCTAATGGTGAATGACCAAATATTACATGGTCATTTAGGTCCATGTGATCAAAACCGTGAGTGTATATATGTGAAGCTTGTATGAATATGTATGTGAATAAAGATTGTATTGGAATGAACTGATTTCGCTTGTATACCTTAACCGGACATGAATATGTAATGAATGGTTGTGTATTAACCATATTCATATAGTGAACTTGCATGTATGAAGCATAGTTATATAGTGAGCGGTTGTGTATGAATCATAATGGATTATATTGTATGAACTGATTGGTTGCATATGTATGATGTTGTTATGGATGCTGAAATAGGTATGAAGTGTATATAGTAAATGGATATATCTATTTCATTGACATATATGTGAGTTATACTGCTATGAATTGATTAGTCATGCTCTTATATTATATATGTTCATTGAGCATGTGTATGAAGCATGATAATGCTATGAACTGATCTTGTTTATGGTTGCTACTCTGTTTAGGAAGCTAGAACTGACTATGAGTATGTGTATAAAGCATGATCATGCAAAGCTAGAACGAACTATGAATATGACTATGAGTAATGTCTACCAGTTGAATCAATATTACATATTTGGAAATACGATAGCATGTATAATTTCTTGTAAAGCATGCGTAAATATTTTATTGGATAAAAATTAGAAAGAAAAAAAAACAAATCAAAATCAACAGAAAAACACAGATGAAGTGAAATCTTCTTCAAAATTACAAAATAAAACGTGTATTCTTCACATCAAATGGCTCCGAAGCAGAAAGGAGAGGTTTCTGCATTTTATCATATGATCAGAAAATATGTTAATATATAATTAATAAGCATGATTAATTAAAAAAAAAAGGTAATTAATAAACCTGTAATAAGTTGGTGTGACATATAGATCTGATAATTCTGACAGGAAGACATCCACTTTTATTAACAACGTCAATGGTTTGATGAATCATTTCTATTAGATCAGCATATGTTGGTCCTTGTGAAGGGCTTTGCTTCACTATTTCTATTAATATATATGTCAATGCACCATTCATTCCCTTCCCACTGAATGCCTGCAATTTCATAATTATCAGTGATTAATATAAGATATATGATTGGGCTTTAACTATTAGTTCGAGCTTTCGGTTCCATTACATGGTATCAGAGCTTCTAGGACTAAACGGTCGAGGGTTCGAGTTCTGACAACTTCATTAATTTGTGGAATTAAAACACATGGCGGGATGGGCCTGTGTTGTGCACGCTCCAAGCCCAAGTGGCATTTGCGTGTGGGGGTGTGTCAGAGATTAATATAAGATATATGATTGGGCCTTAACTATTAGTTCGAGCTTTTAGTTCAATCGGTTCCATGACAATAATAACTTCTTCATTATTCTCCGTTTTCGTTTTTTGCGTAGTTTCTTTTTGTTAATAAAAATATTTGGATAAATTTAATAAACAATTGTTAATAGTTATTTTAAAAGAAAACTAGTAGCAATAAGTTAACAACAACGGTAAATAATAAATATAAACAGCTGAATCAAACAGATGGTGTTAACATACTGTGGTATCAGCAGCCATTTGATGATCTTCACAGGCAGCAATAGAAATAGCCAAACCACCATTTGTATGTTTCCTTGTCTTATTTGGAGGACTATTATCTTCCCATGTTTTCCTGTTTAATTTCACCAAAATACTCACTTTTTCAATCTTAATATTAAGAGCAATCTCATTTTTAAATACATTGATTTAAAAGATCAATTTGATTTCTAAAATTGGCTAGTAGAATTAATTTAGAATGATGTCAAATTTCAGTAAAATCAAATTAACCCAGAATGACATGTTCAGAAAGTAAGACGTATGAAATAACTTACTTGTGTCTATTGTAGATATAAACAAGATCGAGAATGGTTCCGCTGTGACAAGCATCAACAATAGCATGAAGAGTAACACCTTTAGGTAAAGGCCAAACAATGGTGGAATTAATATCGTTGTCGAGAATCATTCCTTGTTCCACAAAATCAACTGGACAAATAGTTTCATCGAATCCATCACGCTCATCATTGTTGAAATCCGGTTGTCTCAATCCGTGACCGGAGAAATAAAACACCAGAGAATCACCTTTCCGACAATCTTCCACCAGCCATTTCAGTGCCGCCTCTATATTTTTCTTCGTCGGAGTTAGCTCTGCTTTACTCTCCTCTTCTGCAATCATTCATTTCATCAACTCGGCCTTTTTTTTATTCACAATTCTGATCCCTTTTATTATTTATTATTATTATTTTTGCGCAATTTACCCTTTAACTTCAATTTTGTTCCAAAATGCCCTTAAACTTTAGGCGTTTTTGCTACTGAACCTCTAAATTTTATTTATTTATTTTTCTATTAAATATCTCAAATAACACCTTACTTAACCGGAAAGTCATTTAATAGTTTCAACACTTAAAATTCAATACATATAAATTAATAACGTTTAACTTAACTGTTAATTATCAAGTGATTTTAATTTAATTAAATAATTAAAATGATAAATAAATAGTTATCAGACCCATAACTTAAGTGCTGACTGAGCCTAAGTGCAAAATTCAATATTCAATCTTTTTATTTTTTTGACGAAAATTTAGTAAGCCAATGATGTATTAAGTTTTTTTAATTAAAAAGTTCAATCTCGGAAACGGAACATGGTTGTAAGTTAAGGGGCCCAATTGCACAAACACATGAAGTTCATGGACATAAAGTTGTATTTCAAAAAAAAAATAAAAAAAATCAAGAATCATCATACCTGTAAGAACAAGAACGTTCTCCTTCTGAAAATGGAAATTCTCAATCAACAAATTCCTCATATTCTTCACATCATTTACAGTTCCTTTAAGTTTATATTTCCACTTAGCATAAGTAACTCCGATAAGAAGCGCCCGTTTTCGTCCAGGTCTAGTAACGGCGGAAGACGGCGGCTTGGCGGCCAAAGGAGAAGGATTAGAATTCAAAGTCTTAGGAGTATCGCTATCGCTACTATCTCTCCGGCGCCGTTTAAGGTCAGAAAACTTAACCTTAATCTTGTCCACAACTTGAGAAACTCGGGAGCCAATTTGATTATCTCTAATGCCGGAAGAAAAAGAAGATCTTCCCATTTTCCTCGAAGGAGAAGAGATAGAAACTCTGTAGCAAGCTGGGCAGTGAAAATCTGCGAGGTTTATTGAATTTGGGAATCGTTGTCTGCAATTGCTGCAACTGTAACCTCTGGTATCTCGTATGAAAATTGGGCGATCTGACATATCAGGATCGAATCTCTGTGAGTAATTTGGGGGTTTGATTGGATAATTATGTGATTAATTAATGAAAGTGAAAAGGTTTAAGGAGATTGTAAACAGTTGAATCAATCGTCATTATATAGTTGTGCAGGAGGAAGAACTTTAATTAGAGCGTTCATATTGTTCGCCTTGCTTTCTCTCTTCTTTTGCTTTATTCCGTTTCTTGGTGATTCTACGCCATACAAGAATGATTTACTTGTTAATTAGCTATTCCCAATTAATTATTTAATTAACTGGATTAATTAGTATAATATAATGTCTTGTGTATTTTCTCAACAAGTATATTGTTGGATAATAATTCTGTAGACAACTTATATTGTTGGTCTTCTTCATGTGCAATTCCAGAATAAAAATGATAAATTTTATTGGGAATATATCAAAAATGATTTTCATTGGTCTTGCGTATAGTTTTTGCAATGACTTCAAGCTTTTTATAAATAAATAGCAAAAGGCTCAAGGTAAGCAAGAGAGTTTATGAAGATTTCTCAATAGTATCTTTCCCGGAGAGAGCATCATCATCATAAGGCTTGGTTGTGAAGTGATTAAAGGTAGAAATATGGTGGTCACAGAGAATATCTAATCTAACTCAAATACATATATTTACTTAACAATAAAGATAATATCCTAATTTAATATTACCTAGTCAAAATTAGTTTTTAGACAATTCCTCTTGACTTGGTCGGACTCTTTATCACCCCTGGTCAAGTTGATGGTCGGAACAACTTTCAACTTGTCTCGTAGAGTGAGAAACTGTGGTTTAGCTAAATATTTGGTGAAAATATTAGTTGTGCGTTGGAATATAAGACATTTCGGGTTCATTGTTTGCAACCTTATCCCGAACAAAGTGAAAATCAATTTCCAAATGCTTCGATTAGTTGTTAAATAAGTTGCTCCTAAATTATCACATAGCAATGTCGGTATAAGCATCGGACAATGTTTGATTTCTTTGAGTAGAGTGTGCAACCAAAGAACCTCGAAAGCTAAACATGCTAGAGCCTGATATTCCGCCTCTGTTGACGATCTAGAGACAGTTTGTTGTTTACGGGATCGTTAAGAAACCAAGTTTGGACCAAGTAAAATCGCAAATCCCGACGTGCATCTATAAAGCCAGTGATGGCTAGTGACGTCCTTTTCTGAAAGATGATACCATATGTCAGGGTCGATTGTAGATAACGCAATATCTGTTTTACTGCCTTCCAATGCTCAACGGTGAGACAATGCATATATTGGCTCGCTTTGTTGGCAGAAAAGCTGATGTCTGGCTGAGTGATTGTGACGTATTGCAATCTGCCAACTATACTCCTATACAAGTGCAGACCATCAAATGGTGTACCATTGTCAACAGTTAATTTTGTTGATGAACATGCAAGTGTTGAGATAGCCTTGGAACTCAGCATCTAAGGTCGAGAAAGAAGATCATGAATATATTTTTATTGATTGAGGTGAAGAGTATCTGGTTCCCAAAGAGCTTTTAGACCAAGAAAGTAACCGAGTTTCCAAGATTTCTTATTGCAAATTTTCCTTGTAATTGAGAAATTAACCGGTAAATAGCTCCATCATCAGAGTCCAAAATTAAAATATCATCAACATAAATGAGAGAAAATAATTGAATACTACTGGTACTAAGATAATAGAGAGACGAGTCTACCTTTGAACATCGAAAACCAAGTTCTGTGAGTTTGATGGTTAAGCATTTGTGCCACATTATTGGCGCTTATTTGAGCCCATATAGGCTCTTTTTGAGTTTACAAACATGGGTAGGAAATTGAGGTTGTATAAACCCGGCTGGTTGTTCCATAAAAATATTTTCATCAATTGACCAATGTAGAAAAGCATTTGATACATCTAACTGGTGTATATTTCAACCATTTGTTATTGCAATTGAAAGCAAAACACGAATAATAGTGGGTTTAATTACCAGACTATATGTGTGTTCATATTCAAGACATGGTTGTTGATGAAATCCTTTGGCAACCAAAAGTGGTTTGTACCGATCAATAGAACCATCTGCTTTTGTCTTTACACGAAATACCCATCCACGTCCAATAACATTTGTTGCACTAGAGCATGGTACATGTACCATCATTGTATTCGACATTCATCCCCTCTCTCCATTCCTGTTTTTGTATTGCTTTGTTGTAACATGTTGGTGTCTCATTCCTGCTTTTGGTATGTGTGACTGGGGGGCTGCTGAATTTATTTTAGAAGAACAATGATATCCCCACAATTATATGCATGATAAAC
The DNA here is from genome assembly GCF_963576675.1 of Euphorbia lathyris. Lineage (NCBI taxonomy): Eukaryota > Viridiplantae > Streptophyta > Magnoliopsida > Malpighiales > Euphorbiaceae > Euphorbia > Euphorbia lathyris. The sequence goes on along the minus strand of NC_088913.1, from coordinate 33,334,893 downwards.
GGAGTGTGAATTACTTTGTGGCTTAATGTGTTTTTTAGTTTGAATAATTGATAAGGGTTGTCAATATTATATTCAAATATGATTAACATTTGTTATAAGCACCATTTTATTAGTTGATAATACATAATATTGTATTAATATCTATATTTAGGCTTAATACATGATTGCCTCCTGAATTTGTCCAAAAAGTTTGATTGACTCCCTAAACTTTTAAAGTGTTCCAATAGCCCTCTCAACTTGCATAAAATGTTTAGTTAGCCCCTTAAACTTGCATAAAATGTAATCAATTGACTCGGTTGCAAAAAAAAAGTTAAATGTGGAAGATGTATTGCACGTGTCTTAAAAAAAGTAAAACAACCAAAATCGGAGTATGCAGTTCTAATATTAGAGAAGACAATAGTTGAGCAAGTAATAATTTCATTTTTACTCCATTTTTAAATTATGTAATAACATTCTAAGATTCGTGGAATACATCTTCTGCATTTAAATTACTTTTTTTGCAACCGAGTGATCAATTGATTACATTTTATGCAAGTTCAGGGGGCTAACTGAACATTTTATTCAAGTTGAGATGACTATCGGGACACTTTGAGAGTTTAGGGGGGCAATCAAGTTTTTTGGACAAATTCATGAGACAAATGATGTATTAAGCTTATAATTTAATTATGTTTTGCTACTTTGTTTTTTTTCGAAAAGAATGCATTTAATAAGCCTCTACTGGGCAATCAAAGTTAAGTACAGATTGCAAAAAAGACGGAACAACATCAAAAAACATGGGACAAGAATAAGAACGAGAGGACTTCGCTAAAGAGTGAGCCACCTCATTCGCTTGTCGCCTTACAAAACAAACAGAATAATTGTTGTTAAGAAGAAGAGAGCGACAACAGGACACCAACGAGCCAAACTCCGATATATCTTCAGTTCTGGAATTAATAGCATCGACCACAGATTTCGTATCTGACTCAAAAACCACCTGACTATATCCCTCCTCCGTCACCCGTTTCAGCGCTGAAAAAGTGCCAAAGCCTCAAATTCTTGCACCGATGGTAATCCAACCACAGTTGCGGTTCTTGCTGCAACAAACCTTCCATCCTCGTCTCTTAAGACAGCGCCTATCCCAACCTGCATGGTATCCCCAAAACAGGCCGCATCCACATTACATTTTAGACCCGAAGACGGCTTCCTCCACTAAACTTCAGAAAGACCCACTGCAACCCCGACAATACCACCCTTTGCAGCAGCTCTCGCCTTTCTCCAGTCCCTCAGAACCTCTGCAGCCACTGTAATAACTTGGAATGAACTTTCCACTACATTCTGCCACAACTTCTTATTTCTACTTCTCCATAGACTCCACAATATCATTAGGAATTTCTCCCCATTAAACCTAGATAAACCAGTCATAGCAGCAAAAATAAAATCCAAAATACTATCAGCTGCATCCGCCAAAGGTTGCAAAAGCAACAATAAGCCTGCATCCCTCCAAGTACTAACAGCAAAGGGACATAAAATGAATAGGTGCCAAGCATCTTCAAGATCATTACCACATACAACACACCTATCCACCGGATCAATAATCCTTTCCTGTACAAATTAAAACACAATGGCAAACAATTTCTAGCAAGACGCCAAACAAAAAATCTAACTTTGTAAGGAATATTTGCCATCCAAATTTTATCCCAATCACCCATAATAACCAGATGATCATTTGGAGCCGTCACCTCTGTTGCCAATGCATAAGCACTCTTTACCGTATACAGACCCGACTTGCTTTCATTCCAAATTGGACTATCCGATGCAATTCCCACTCGAGGAGGCAATTTCAGAATTTCCTTAACATCTCTCTCCAAAAATAGCTCTCTTAACAACTCAACATCCCAGTCAGTAGTTCCATGAATAAACAAATCACCAACTTTCAAATCTTCAAGGGCATTAATGATTTGCGTTTCCACCTTCAACTTTCCTTTATCACGGAGCCAAGGATCATTCCAAACATTAATGGACTTTCCATCTCCAATCTTCCACCTAAAACCTTCACTTAGCAACAATTGAGAGCTCCAAAGACTCCTCCATACAAAACTCGGGGAATTACCCAAACGAGCTTGAAGAAAATCCCCCTAAGGAAGTATTTTGCTTTGAAAATTCTACTTATAAGAGAATTTGGGTTTTACAACATATGCCAACCATGCTTCCCCAACATTGCCAAATTGAAAGCCGTGAAATCCCGAAAACCGAGTCCTCCATTATTTTTTGGAATACATAACTTCTCCCAACTCAACCAGTTTAGACTACGTTCGCCCTCCTTCTTCGAACCCCACCAAAAAGAGTTGATCATCCTTTGTAACTCATCAGCAGTAGAAACAGGAAAAAGGAAAACATTCATATAATAAACCGGAATAGCTTGAGCAGCCGCCTTAATGAGCACAGCCTTCCCCGCCTTTGACATTGTTTTACCCCTCCAAAGTTGTAATTTGTTCCACAGTTTATCCCGAAGATGAGCAAAAATAACCTTTTTTTAAATTATAGTTTTGTTAATTTGATATTATTATTATTTTTTTCAAATATGAAGGAGATTAGAGAGAATGTAAGAAAGAATTTATGGATTAATTTAAATTATACAGAACTCCTAAATAAAATACGAATAAAATAATCTTTTTATAGATAAATATAATAATATAATTATAATTAATATATTATATTATATTTTTTCTTTTTGGAAGAAAAGAGGAGGACAACTCAACTCCAACATTAGTGTTTTATAATATATATATCGATAAATATATTACAAATATACGTGTTTTTCTATATTAAATAATTAATTTTATATTATTATTTTTAGATAGTATATTACATATTTTAATTGAATTTATATAACAATTTATTGATTAACAAAATAAAAAAAATACAAATCTGATTAATCTCCGATTAATTCTCGATTAATCCTCGAAAACCCTATCCGTCCGATTAGTGTCTAGCGTTTTTTACAATCTTGATTGGATATAAATTAAACGATTTAGCCACATTGTGTATTAAGAAGAAAATATCAGCTCAACTGGATTAGAAATGGGCCCTGTTTGGTAAAGAGCGTTTTGAGATAAAAAGAGCGGTTTTGACCAACTTTAGCGGTTTGACCACTGAAACCGCTGATTGGAGTGTTTGATGGAGAGATGTTTGGGAGAGAGTTTTGGGATGAAAACGCTAATTTAGATGAGCTTTTTCAATTAGCGTTTTGCAATATTAAAATTAATGAACTTCTTTAACCGTAATTGTTTTAAATATATTTTTATGTATTAAAAAAAGAAATGCCTTTATTCGTCTTTTTGCACAAACCGCTATTATCAATCAGCTAATTTTTACCAAACAGGTCTACACAAACAGCTAGTCAAATCAGCTAGTCAAATCAGCTAATGTAATCAGCTAACAGCTAACAACTAATTTCCAAACAGGACCATGATTTAATTCAAGATTTTACACATAAAAAATATTAACTTCTTGGCTTTATCTTATTATTATTATTATTATTATTTTGCATCAAAACTAATATATGATTCCTTTTAAACAAAACTAATATAAGATTATGTATATGAATTGTAGTTAGTATTATATTATATAACTATTTGGCATTTCAAGTCGCTTAAAATTAGAGATCTCAAGTTTGATACCTAGTGTACGTAACAAATTTTAAAAGGTACTTGACAAGCCTCGAACTGAGTAATGAGATTAATTATACAGTAAAACCTCTATATAGGAATACGTTTGGGACCGGACAATTTGTATAACAATTGGGAGGTTATTCTTATATAGAGTTTGGTACCCAAAAAAAAAAATCAACACTTAAAGTTTATAAATGGGGTCGCTTGAAATTGGTTTATATACACAATGTACAATAGAATAGATTAATAAAACAAATTAATGTTTAGCATATCAAGTCTACGAGTTTTATTTCCAATACCTAAAGAATTGGAAGAGTTTTGAGTTTAGTTTCCAATACATAAAGAAAAGAGTTTTATGGGAAAATGGTAAGAATTTATAGTTAAAGTTGGAATTTGTGTGCCAACTCATATTTAATCTCAATAATTTTTAAATTTTTTAATAAATTTTGTTTAAATCCTTAATACATATATATATTATTTACATAATTATTCCTATATAGAGGTATAGTTTCTAAAGGTGGGACTTGGATTATGTATAACAATTAACATTTGGAAGGTTATTCTTATTTATAACCGGCCCAAGTTGGGACCGAAATTTTTTATAACAAATTGGAGGTTATTCTTATATAGAGTATTCCTATATAGAGGTTTTACTGTATATATAAAAAAAACTATTTGGCATTTGTCTCTGAATTATATACTCCACAAGTAGACGTATATATTGTTCCACCTCCAACAACGACAATAAGAATCGAACTCAGGTGGGAGTGCCATGAGAATCGCTTCCATACTGTTGAGCTCATCCTCATAAAAGAAATTTTAGTATACTCCTATAGTACTACACCCGATTAATCAAAATAGTGTTGCATACCATAAAATGGTTGAGTTATATATATTAGCTAATCTGTTACCTATAATACTTCTGAAGTATATATAATTAATTAATTTTTTAAAATGTAAAGTCAAATTGATATCTATAATGTAAATAAATGAAAAAGCAATTTATAGACGGTCACAAAATTTTGCAATTTTTAAGTTTATAGATATGTAATTGGACCAAAAAAGGTATTCGATTGGGAAAAAAAAACTTTGGACATTAATGGACTAAAATTGTAAACTAAGTTAAACCTCAGACCGCTTATATATTGACGGTTGATATTGTATTTAAATTACAGAATTGCATTTTTGAAATTTCAAAACTCAAAACAAGAAAAATTAAATATTGCATGAAATGACAAAGAATTTTATTATATACTTTTGGGCGTCATATTGTATAAGATGCATTTCTAAAATAAAAGTCAAAATAGAAATTTAACGGCGGCGACATTAAAATGTTATTCTGATGTGACTACCATCTTAAGAAAACATTCTTGTTTTTGGTTGAGATCAATCACATCTTGAGATGTTCGAAATTTGATTGGTCCAATCCAATTTGAACTCCAAACTAAATGTGCAAATACAGTATGAACATGAATGACATTGACATGGACGGGCCTAGAAAAATGTTAGAAAGATTAGAAACTGCCACATTATGACAGCCCAAAAATACGGTATAGATGACAATGGATTCTTGTTTTTTTGTTTGTTTTTTTAAGAGGATTCATTCATTCCTATACTTATTTAGTAGTTTCACCTTTTAAAAAAGGCCTTTATTGTTTAATTCCAAATACATAAAATAAATAGTATTTGATTAGATTTATACGACAGTTGTGTTTAATATTTTTTTTTAAACAACACCGTTTTAGAAGTTTTTACGAAACAATAATATTTTTTATAAAAAGCTATATTGACAAAATTCTAATATTTCTTTAATATTATTGTTGAAAGAATAAGGTTTCATCTCATTTAATAAAAAATTATTTTAATTTTTATTTAATTATTTTGATTATTTTTATTGATTTGGATTGTATTTTTTAATGAGCAAATTCAAAATATAATCTTATGGTTTCACCGATTTATAAATGGGGGATGTGTGTTTTTGTTGATAAAAGATGAGTAAAGTACTCGCCATTGGCAAAATTAAAAACTTTTAAGTTAACACTTTCAGTTTTGACCGTGATAACCTTAAATTAGAAAATTTCCAAGCATTAAATTTGTTTACTACTACATTTATCGTGGAACTACATTTTCAATTTTCCAAAAATCATAATTTTCGGAACTTTCTATCTCTAAACGTGCATTTTTTCTAACTTAATAAAAATATGGCTAATTACAAATCTAGCCCAATTAAGAGGGACCTTTTACATATCTAACCCACTTTACTTCCATCTTACCAAATTAGACACTTTCAACCATTTTGGACAAAATTACCCTTAGTTCTATTCAATCATCAGTCTTCTTCTTCTTCTTCTTCTTCTTCTTCTTCTTCTTCGTTTCAACTTCTTCTTCGGTTCATCTAATTCAATTTCTAATACCAATCATTATCGATTTTTGAGATTATTGACGTATTATGTTCACCTTTCCGTAGAAATGGTATGTTTTTAGCTTATACGTTTGCTTTTCTCGTTGGTCTTGCCTCTTTCTTCATCTGTAATGGTATCGTTTCAATTTCTAATACCAATCATTATCGATTTTTGAGATTATTGACGTATTATGTTCAATTTCCCGTAGAAATGGTATGTTTTTAGCTTATACGCTTGCTTTTCTCGTTGGTCTTGCCTCTTTCTTCATCTGTAATGGTATCGTTTCAATTTCCTCTATTTTCCACAATTTTTCTCAATTTTTCTCCATTGTTGTCGCATTTATGACGAAATTTGTCGCATTTTGTCACAAATGCGACAAAAGTTGTCGCATTCATCGCTAATGCGACAGCTCTTGTCGCATTCGTCGCAAATGTGACAGCTCTTGTCGCATTTGTGACGAAATGCGACAACTCTTGTCACATTTGTGACAAAATGCGATAAATTTCGTCATAAATGCGACAGCAATGGAGAAAAAATGAGAAAAATTGTGGAAAATAAAGGAAATTGAAACGATACCATTACAGATGAAAAAAGAGGCAAGACCAACGAGAAAAGCAAGCGTATAAGCTAAAAACATACCATTTCTACAGGAAATTGAACATAATACGTCAATAATCTCAAAAATCGATAATGATTGGTATCAGGAATTGAAGAAGATGAACTGAAGAAGAAGAAGAAGCGGAAGAAGAAGAAGAATCAGAAGTAGATCGATGATTGAATAGAACTATGGGTAATTTTGTCCAAAATAATTGAAAGAATCAAAGTGAGTTAGATATGTAAAAGGTCCCTCTTAATTGGGCTAGATTTGTAATTAGCCCATAAAAATACCTAAATAACCTCAAAATTTAAAAATTCATCAACATTCAAAACTGAGAAAATTCATATAGTTTTACGAACGACAATGACATGAATCCTCTTTTTGCAATGAAAAAACTCATAGACATCAATTTGCAAATCTATAAACCACATAGGTTATATTTGAAATATGTGAGGCAATCTAACCTTTAAAGTATATTTTGGGGTTAGTAGGCCTTTGATTACTACCTACACTAATCCTGATTCTAACCAAATACATCCTTTCAGGATGCAAACTCTCAATCATGTATTTTAATCACAGTTCAATTCACATCATAGAATTGGAACCTTAATTGAATTAATCTAACTAATACTACCTTAATCGCTTTAGAACATGCGTTTAGTAGTATATGATTAAAAAGTTTTATTTATGGGTATTTACATTTACATGCATTTACATGTTTAGACCTATTGTAACCCACTGCACCAAATTAGACAATTATATACCTATTTACCCAAAACACCCAAACCTCTCATCTTCTCTTTGCTTTTTGCGATAACACATGTGATTTTGCATGGCGATTTGAGGCGATTTACAAAACCAAAACAAACGGTGAATCATGGCGAAATCCGAAAAGAAGATACAACACGTTGATAAAATCAAATCAAATGTAAGTTTACTCTATTTCTTTGGAGTTTTTGCATCGGTAATTTTAAACTAGTAAATGACTAATCAAATGGATTTGGTCGACTACCGTTAAATCTATGCTTATTAGAATCTTATGGTGGAGATTAAAATCATTCTAAAACTTAAATCTAATAACTTTAGATCTAACGGTGATTGACCAAATTCATTTAGTCAATCGTTGACCAGGTGAAAACTACTGTTTTTTGCATTATCTATTTCGGTTAGGTTTTATGTTTTGATTTTATTGTGATTGAGTATGGATTTAATGTGTTGTGTTTGGTTAGGGTTAGTGTTGTGAAGCAATATACCCTAAACCTTCATCTAGAACTTCACAAATAGGTAAATGAGAAACCTTTATAAGAATTATGAAGCCATTTTTAGCAAATAGGCAAATGCGAATACTTCTGATGAATTGTAAAGTCATTTTTTAGTAAAAAAGCTTCTGAAATAAGTAAATGTGAAGACTTATGATGAATTACGAATCTTTTTTTTTTACCAAAAAGGCTTCGCAAATAGGTAAATATGAAGCCTCCTGATTAAATAAAGTTATTTTTTTAGCAAAGGACTTCACAATATGGATATTGCAAACATTCCACTTGGATTGTGATTAACAATTTTCCATCTGTTTCGCACGGTAGTTCACAATGTGAAATTGAACGAAATTTAGTGCTTTATATGAGTGAAATTGAGTGAAATGTGACTGAAACTCCAAACAATCATTTGCATTTTGGCAGAGATAGTTCGTATTTGAGGTAATGCAAATCACAATTTTATATACTAGGTCACAATTTATATAAATTGCGAAATAAGCTTCGCATTTTACTAAACCCTAAAGTTACTTCATAATTGGGTCACAAGTTAACAAATTATATAAATCGTGAATGCTAAAAGTAAGTACGCAATTGGCAATATGCGAAGTGAAGACAACTAGGTTAAATTAATCCGCGAATTGCATAGTAAAATCATAAATTGCGAACCTCAATTGCGTATAACTAATTTAGAATCAACTTCAAACCAGTTCAACTAACTTAGAATTAATTTAGAATCAATAAATACTTATATGATGTTGGAAATCAACAAGAAGTTTAGATTGATTCTTGAAAGTGATGCTGAAGATTGAGTTTGAATGAAAGGAGATAAGAAAATAAAGAGATAAAGCCTGGATTGTAAATTCGTGTTGTATTTTTAGTTATATATATACTAAGGAAATTTTTGAAAAACATGAATTGTAAGCTGTTAGTCCCTTGTGTTATGAGAATAAGTTCATGGGGGGTTAAAGGAACTATTTAAAATTTTAAGTATTTAGACTGTTTTTATCCTCGCGGATTTAACTAGCACAATGATACTGAGTGCAGTCATAGACAACTTTAGTTTTGATCAGCAACTAAAGTTGTTTCTGAGGTTGGTTCAGAAAAATAGCACTTAATAGTCTATTCCTGAACACAACACTAGATCAAGCAACTCAGCAGTTCAAGTTAAACGTTTTCTTAGCAAAAATAAAAGCAAGCAAGTATAGGAGATAATGGATAGAGATACTACTCAGCAGTTTATCCTGGTTCGACCTCATGCCTACATCCAATCCCCGGAATTTCTTTTCCGAGCTTTAATCCACTACTGAGCTCTTTTGGGTAGAGCACAAACCCTTTGCAATAGTCAGCGAGCAGTTACAGAGTACCGTCCTCTATAAACCTATACTCAGCACTATCTAACTCTGAGTACTAAATACCGAGCAACTCAAAGTCTCCTAGCTAAATTTAGTGATTGATAAAGTTTTGTTCTATAACAAAGAACACTTGAATGATCTAATCTATTGTTTACACAGAAGAATAAGAGTTTGTGTAAATGTCTTTGCTTTGCTTTCAGAGGGAACTTCAAGTATGAATTTGCTCAGAGTTTTGGCTTGTTGAAGATCAAGTTCTAATGAAGCAAATGACTGGCCTTTTACAGTGACACTTCAAGGCATCGATCATTTCAAATTTCGAAATAACCATTGGAGGGAAACAGCTCTGTTGTCCCTTTCATCCTCAGCGCCCAGTGCCACGGCCAATCTTAATGAAGTTCTTTCTGTCTCTCTGTGTCTTGTTCAGCAGCGCTTCAGTTGCTTTACTCGGAGTCTTCAGATGGTCTCACCATTTTTGGCAAAGATTCAAAGACAGCACAACGACAGCTCGCCTGTTGCGTTTGAACCTTTCCACAATTAGATAACCTTTGTCTGCAAGTTAGGAAGTCAACTTTCGCATTGTCTGCTTGCCCTTCGAACGCAACAGCTTCGTGATGAAGGAATTGGCTTTACTTCTGGATCCTTCTTTCTGCTGGGCTGAGTGGATAAAAAACCTTTGATCCGTTTGACTTTCTTCTTGGCTTTCTTTGGGCCTTGACTTGGCTTATTAGACTTGGGCTTTATCTCAAATTTCTTTTGCACTTATAATTTAATTATTCCAAAAATACTCAACAAACACATTAGTGATAATAAATCAAAGCTTTTAAATTTAATGTGTTGGGAATTTATCTTAGGGATTTAATTCTAATTTAAATAGATCTGTCAAATCAAAATCAGTGTGGAAATTGTATTTCAACATAAGTGATATCATGTTAAATGATGTCACATGCATAACGTCAGTACCATCCTCATTTCGGCCTCTGTCCAAAGTAATAAAGGCCCAAACAACGTCCATGACGGCTCGTGACCCACTTCAGCAGCCCGAATGTGGCCATGCGGCCCAAGCCCAACGACAGCCCAATGCTGCTAACGGGATCTGACCTCCAGACACCAAGGAATCTTCCGAAATCCTATGAGACAAATTCCTCCCAGGATTCGGCCTCCTTAAGAGAATAGGAATCCTAACTCCATAAAGATTACTAAGAATGTGACAACCTTCAACATAATCGAACACTATAAATAGATAGACGTAGACACAAGGTTTGGTACATTAACTACTATCTCAAACTAGTTCATACACTTCCATTCGATCCTAAATATAAACTGCTTTAGGTATTGGAGCGGGTTTGCCAGACTCCGACCCCGTTTGATCTGCATACTATTTTATAGGATCACTACAACGTCGGATCATCATCACGGTTTGAAAAATTAGATAACAAATTATATGTAAGTATCTATTGAAATTGGTCTTTAAAATATAAATTGGACTCCCATTGGATTAGTTTTGTCTTTAATTATTCTTTTGAGGGCACTAATAAAGGAGCACATTCCTAGCTTTTTTTTAAGCGAAATATAGCACTGTTGAATACACGGCTTTAAATAGATTCTATTCCACTCACACTATTAAGACACGTTGTAAAAGCAAGAAATGATTTTAGTATTAATTTTCACCAAAAATAAATAAATAAATTCAGCTAGGCTAGGACATATCAAGATTTAGTCTACTGCCTTTGAACATATTCGATATACATGTGTTATGCTGTTATCCCCTTAAATAGTCAAAACCGACTTTTAAATGAGCACTAATCAAAACTTCTTAATTAAATTTAAATTTTCCTATGTGGTGGAATGCGATTCTGTTTATGTGGTAAATTTATTTAGGAAGCGTCTTGTTGTTTCATGGGCGTTGCGATAGGATTGGATTGTTTGTCTTCGGTATTGTTTTTCTATGGATCTAAATGTTACTCATATTTTTCGCGAAGGAAATAGAACGGCTGATGCATTGGCTAAATTTGGCGTCACAACAGATCATATTGTTTGGTGGAATTCTGCACCAGCTTTTTGCAATAGATTTATTTGTGATGATATGTATTGTTTAGAACAATTTCGTTTCTCTTAATCTTTCTCCTGTATTTTTTCCTCATTTTAATAAAATTCGGGTCTGGATTTTTTATTGGTTTTGTGAAGTTGCCAACCTAGTTGGGATCTTTGCATTCCGATCTTAATCTGTAACCCAACTTTTACTTAAAAAAAATTAAATTTAAATGACAAATCTAGTCCATTCATTTCAAATCTATAACTAATTAATGTTTAAACACCGAAAGTAAGCATAATCTAATTAAATTCAGTTGCCCTTTCAAGCATTATGTAATTTACAGATTGTTATTCTGTTTATTCATTCTTGCGAAACAACGATTACATGAATTACAGAGGGTGAGAAATTAAAAATAAATAAAAGAATTACCGTCCCCATAAATTTATAATTTCTGTTATAATTTTTAATGTTTTTTTTTAAACCTTATAATTTTTAATGTCAGGGTAACAAAATTTGCGGCAAATTTATCTATTTTAGAACTGTTTTTTTGCTTTTTAAGTTTAAATAGTAGAAAAAAATATTTGGTAAAAATTTGAAACAACAGTTTGTAACAGAAAAATCAACAAATATCATATACCTATTAGTAACAGCAAACAACAAAAATATGTGAAGTAAAAATGGTCCCTAAATCTTAAAAAAACTTCAGTATTTTTAACATTTTTTACATTAGCGTTAAGGATTTATTGACTCAGCACATGATATCAGTGTCGGAGCCAGCTTAGAGCCGGAGGGCCACCAACTCTGTCCCTAAGTAATAGTGGTTTTACTTCTTGTAGCTCCGTTTAATATTGATCTATTTTACATTTTATAGTATTATTTTAATATTTTAAAGTGGTTCAGTTGGTTTGAAATGTGTGTTTTAATGTATAAGGTTGTGGTTCCGCCTCTAATTCAGTTGATAATTTTCAACTGATAATCAACCAACAAAAAAGTCAAAATATACTAGGAAAAAAATTAGAATCCTCTCAAATGGAATTTCAATTTTAGAGATCTCAACCATTAATTATAAAATTAATAGTTAAATTTTAAGTTTAAATTTTAAAAATTATTTATTTATTTATTAAATGATTAAATCTCAACTATTGATTTTAGGTAAGGTAACAATTTAGGCTCAACGTATAAAATAGCATCAATATATGTTTAACGTTTAAAAAAGAGTACTCATTCAGACATCGATAACAGAACATGACATGTCATTCATATCACTCTGTTTTTTTTTCATATTACTCTGTTAAATTCTATCAATCGTATGTGGAGAGATATCAGAACCTAATGGAATAATATGAATGACGCGAAATCTAAGTTGAAAGTCTTTTTTAAATATTAAGACAACATTTGTGTTATTTTGTACGTGAAGCCCATATTGATACTTTTCCAAAAACCTTAGATATATTTTTGTACCTTATCCCTTTTACATACGTGGTGTACAACATTTGCTATATTTCATACTTTAGTGTACGACCTTTGTCATATTTCACACTTTGGTGTATAATCTTTAATTCTACACACAAAACTTTACAACCTTTTGGTGATCTCCCACCAGTGGCGGAGCCAGAGCTCAAAATCCGGAGGGGCTCTATTGCATGAAGATTTTTTTTCTTAATAACGACTTAAGGCTTTGATTCATAGTAGTCAAATCAAAAATTTCAAATTTTTGATAATATAAGGATAAATTTGTTGGTCTCTTATAACGTTACAAGTATAGTTCCAAGGGGGGGTTAGGAACTTTTAAAAAAAATTAAGCTAGGGCAGACTTCTTTTTCGTGAGAAAAAGGTTTGGACAGCGGCGCTGAGTGAATAGTAAGAAACTGGCTTAGTCAACTAGTGACTAGGTCAGTTTTCTTTACTTGAGTCAGGAGATAGCACTTAGAGTCTATTCCTGAGCTCAGATATTCAATGCGCACAACTCAGCTTGACCTCTTTACTTGGTCAGTTTTTGTTTAAGCAAGCAATAAATATATGAAGGAGTTAAAGGTTAGAAATATTTTACTCAGCAGATTTATCCAGGTTCGACCTCCAAGCCTACGTCCTGTCCCCGGAACACGGTCCGAGATTTCGAATTCTCTACTGAGCTCTTTAACGGTAGAGCATCAAACCTTTTACAATCTTAGCAACTAAGTATAACAAGAGTACCTTCCTCTATACCTCTACTCAATCCTAATCTCTCGCTGAGTACTATAACCGAGTACTCAGCCTCTCCTTTCTAATCTGTAGAAATGATAAGTGTTTGTCCTAAACAATGATTGCTAAGACACCTTAGATGATTGAATAATCACTCTAGACTTTTACACAAAAGATATGAAATTTAGTGTAAGATTGCTTTGTTTTTTCTTGCAGAACTTTGCGTAGAAATTTGGTCAGCGTAATGGCTTGATCAAGTTCTGTGTTGAATGAAGCAACTGAAGGGCTCTATTTATAGAGACGTCTGAGGTGTCGGTCATTTCGAATTTCGAAATAAACGTTGGAGGGAAACGGCTTCCTGTCGTTGTCATCCTGACTTGCTCAGAGCTCTCGGCCAATCAGATTTGAGTATCTTCCGTCCTCGGTCAGCTCGGCAGAATGTCTCTCCATTTATGGTAATGTCAACTAGACAGCATACTGTGTCTTCTGAACTTTACCCAAAGTGGAAACACTTTGTCTGGAAGTTGTTCTTAGTCAGCTGCTGTCTTGTACTGTTTGTCGAATCAACTCAGCAGCTTCGTCCCGAAGTTGTTCCTCGAAGGTCTTCTAGATCCTTCTTCCGCTGAGCTGCGTTTTGTACATAACCACAGCGTTTTGACATACGCGGGCCGAGTTGCCTTAAACTGTTTGACTTGGGCTTTGACTTCCGTATTGGGCTTGGGCCTTTTAATCTTGTGTCTTATAAACAATTTAACTCAACATTGAACAAACACATTAGTAGAATAAATCAAAGCATTTAAACTTAGTGTGTTTTAGAATATGTTTTTAATTATACTTAAACAATTTTGTCAAATCAAAATTATGTGGAAAGGTGTTTCAACAAAATTTGATCATAATTGGAAACATTAAGGTACAAAACAACTGAAATTCAATATAAAGTAAGGATAAGGTGCAAAATATTCTAATGTTTACACCTAAGAACAATTTTATCCCTAACGTCTAAAATGGTACAATTTTACCCTTAACGTTGGCAGCCAAGAGCAATTTTATCCCTAACGTTGACAAGTTTGGTCAATTGGATAAATTATTCGTCAAATTGACTTTTTGGTCATGAATTTTGTAACTAAAAAAATACAATTAAAAATAATAAAGGAGAATGAGTTAATAATGATTAAAAATGATACGATATTTTTAAAGGAGAATGAGGTTTAAGGAAAAAAATTAAAATGAGATAAAAAGTGAAGAGAGAGAGATTCAAACATAAGACCAATTGGATTTGATGATTCCTTCATTTGTCACTACAACCAACTATGCAAACTTAATTTTATGTCATATAACCACATTCTACATTATAAGTACTAATTTTAACTATTTGGGGGGGGGGGGCTGCTCGGAACTGAACCACTGTTCGTCAATTGTGTTCCGGAGGGTCGGAGGGTCGGGAGACCCTCCCCTACCCCCCTAGCTCCGCCCCTACCTCCCACTAAAGGGTACAGCCGATAACTGTGACTGGTCAATACGAAGTCAACGCACCACGTCAGTAATTTGACTTTTAGGGAGGTCAAATTGCTAACGTGGCACGTTGACTTTGCGTTGACGGATCATAATTATTAGCTGTACATAGTGGGAGGTCACGAAAAAGTTGTAGAGTTCTGCATGCAAAATTGAAGGTTGTACATAATGATTTTATAATCAATAGTTAAGAGCATCTCCAATAGAGGGTGCCCAAAAGAATGCCAGCTGATGTGGCATCAAGTTTGGCAACTTTTAAAGAGTGCCGACTATTGAAGTGATTGTGGGCGCCAAGGAAAGTTGCCAATTTTTGGCAACCTCTTGGCAACTTTGTTTAATTATTTTTTAATATAAAATCTGTGATCCATCTTCTAGAAATAATAAAATCTGGAGCATTTTATTTTTGGCAACGTTTCAAGCAACCTCTATTGGAGTATTTTTTAAGTAAAAGTTGCCAAAAGTGATGTGGATGAAAGAGACAATAAAATATTATATTTTGGGATTATGTGTTAAGTTTTGATACTCTTTTAGACGCACTCTATTGGAGATGCTCTAAGATGTATTAAACATGATCTCTAAAGTTGAAACTTCAAATCTCCAAAAAGAAGAAGAAAACTCTAAAAAAACGTGAAAAATATAGTCTAAGGTATAAGTTGTAAATTTAACTTTATGGTTATTGGAAGATAACAAATTCAGCATCTATGCATAAGACAGTACCTTAAAATGTAATTTCAAATAACCCTAAACATTTATAGGTATGAGCAATTTTACTCTTAACGTCTAAAATGGTGCAATTATACCCCTAATTTTGGCAGCTAAAAGCAATTTTACCCATAATATCGATAAGTTTTGTCAATTTGAAAAATAATTTATCAAACTGTCTTTTTGGTCATGAATATTGTCATCTGCGATTCACATGTGCACGATTTTACTATCATTAATAACAGATCACAAACATATGATTAGACGTGAAATTTTTTTTTAAGAAAATAAAAAAAATATTTTGTCTTTTATACGAATTGGACAAAAAAAATTCCAATATTTCAGCGAATTTAAAAATATTGATTTTTAATTTTATTATTAAATTGCAAAAAATAATATATGAAATCTCTTTTTTAGTACCAATGGTATGTGTAATTGGTGTATAATAAGAAATAAAATATCTATGTTTTCTAATAATATCTGAAATCGATCCAACTTGTCCATGTTAGGGATAAAATTGCTCTTAGCTGCCATCATTATGGCTAAAATTGCACCATTTTATACATTAAGAGTAAAATTATTCCTAATTGTAAACGTTATGAGCATTTTTTTCACATTTTTCCTTTTATAATTTCATCGTTAATTAATTTAAAACATGTCCATTTCAGACATTTTAAATCTGAACAGCAAAAGTTCAATATAATTTTACCAAACATTAGTATTTAAACAGCTGACAGCTAATAGCAGCCGCAACAGCTATTAGCTAACAGCTAAACCAAACATGCCCTAAGTTTAAGATCGCACTGCTTTGTACGTGGAGACTAATCTACTATTCTTTAATAATCATAGGGTCAAATTTGTATTTTGAAGTACTTTTTTACCCTTAGCCCATACAACAAATTTGAATGGTACAATGATGAATCTTGATGCCATTTCTTAAATAAATTGAAGTACTAGAGCCTAAGAAAATGTATTATTTGACCCTTATAATTTTGTGTCTCTTTCCTTACATCAATCATCTCCTAATGAGGTAGCATTGTTCTCTTTTTTCATTGGTTGGATCCATTGCACCCGGTCCACCGTAAAATTCACCTCTTTTCTATTAAGCTTTTATTATTTAATTGTTCCGTAGCCCACAAAGCCAACTATTATTTCATGTTCTGTTTCTATTGTTTTAACTTTCAACTACTTGGCATTTTTGCTTAGAGCCAAATACAACAATGTGTCTTCTATGGTTACTTTAAACAAAGTAATAACAAAATATGCATAGCCTATAATAAAACGGAATATAAACTCAAGACTTAATTCCGAACAATATAAAAAGACTGAATACAAAGGGGGAAAATGTCTTTCACTATGTTCCCACAACTTCACCTTATTTTAACTATATCTATTGGTCTATACACATCTTAATAAAACGCTCTAGGAGCAGCGGGCTCTTCCGGCAATGGTGAGTGTTCGGAACTGTTTGGGTTAGCTACGAGAATTCCAGGCAGCCAATGCTCTGACTGGCATGGTGCCGACTCGTCCCTGAAGGTCGCTTAGTTTATGGCACCCCCCGCAACCACCCGGACTGAAGTTAATGTTGATGTGTAAAGCTTACTATACCCATGACGGTCTCTTACTATACCCATACTTTCATCATTGTATATATATATGTGTAAAGCTTACCTATCAGAAACATGAAGTAAGAAATACTTTCATCATTTCAGGTTTTGAATAAAAGATCAAAGATTTAATGTGTTGAAATAAAAGATCATGGGCCCAATACACCAAAATCGGAATGATCGGGGGGACTCAAGATGCTTTTTGCCAAGAAAGATTGCTATAACAACATATTATCATATATACCAAACAGACATCATGTTCAGCTTATAAAGATGATGATATTGACAAGAAACCTAATATTTAAGAATTAACCTGTAATGTAAGCATATACTTCCATTTCAATATGTACATTACCTAGATATTGATAAACCAACTTCTACTTGTAGCTTCAAAATGCTAGTTCAATCCTTGCCATTACATTGCATATTTCATCCAGCATCTGCTTGCTACAAAAGAAATATGCTAACTGGTCAGTATCAATGTTAAGAACAAGGCAAGCAGCATATCACACAGCCAAAAAGAAATGCAAAATGTTAAATCCCTTAACTCAGACTAACAATAAACAAGTGGTGAAGAATAAAATCACAGTTTGTATGGTCAATATGTTCCAGGCATAGCTCATTGCATTGCCATTAATGAAGAATTAAAGCATCAAAACTACAATAGGTTCTGCGGAGTGCTTCTATTTAGGAATGGTTTGCTGTAATTTGAACGGAAAGAAAAGTATCCCAGTACATCTTAAAATTTAGAAGAAAAGAGACCAAGTTTATCAAAACTTTAGAGTTTGGAGTATACTAGTTTATATGAAGGCTTAATACATCATTTGCGCTCTGAACTTGTCCAAAAAGCTTGATTGGACCCTTAACTTTCAAAATGTCCCAATAGCCCCCAACTTGCATAAAATGTTCAGTTAGCCCTCTGAACTTGCGTAAAATGCAATCAATTAATCACTCGTTGCAAAAAAAAAAAAAAAAAAAAAAGTTAAATGCGAAAGATGTATTGCACACGCTTTAGAATGTTATTACATTATTCACATGATACATTAAAAAGGAAGTTCTTACTTGCTCAACTGTAAAACTTGTCTTTCTCTAATATTAGAACCGCATACCCCGACCTTGGTCGTTTTACTTTTCTTTTTTAGACGCATGCAATACACCTTCCGCATTTAACTTACTTTTTTTTGCAACCGAGTGATTAATTGATTACATTTTACGCAAGTTCAGGGGCTAACTTGACATTTTATGCAAGTTGAGAGGCGCTATCATGACACTAAAAGTCCAGGGGCAATCAAGGTTCAGAGGGAAAATGATGTATTAAGCGTTAAATGATCCATGTGCTAGTGATTCATCTATTTTGAAATGGTTGCAAAGCCAGATACTAGTATTGAACTGAAAGAGGAACATCTGTGCCCTGCACTAAGATGCATAGGCCAACATATCTTATCCGTATCATGGTCATAATCAAATGTTCCTCCATCAGATTCAGATGTATACATAAATAAACAAAAAGAAACTAATCAAAACAAAAAAATATAAAAAAGAAACAAAAAGAAACATAAAATACAGAAAACCACAAGCTTCCTAAAGATGAACTGGAATTTAACTAAAATTGCCACATACCTAGCGAAATTCATGAACCGTCAGCACCCCACATATTTAGCGTCCCCGAGATTTTTGCCTTGCAGGCTGGACACATGTAACCAACTGAATCAGACTGCAATTCAGTATCAGCAACCTCATGGCTAAACTCTATTCCACACCATACACACATAGTAGTAAACCGTTGTCCACCAACATCATCTACAGTTAAGTCAAATTCAAACTGAGCTGCGGCATCGAACACCCTTTCCATCTCAGAATTATTTACTAAGTTCATCGGCACCTCTACCTCGGTTTTGAAACTAAATTTTAGCTGCTCAATTTCCTCCAACTTCAAATCCTCGAATCCTGTTATTTTATCATCCCCTTTATCTCTTGCACTTAGATCAATCTGCAAATATGTAATTTTAGTTGCAATGAGAATCTCATGCAGAATCTATTTCTTCCCTCTAAACAATGGTTCTTTTAGTTATAAGATTTTCATTTGCCATAATCTTTAATACTTCCTTCGCTATCAATTAAGAAATTCTGGCACCCATATTGAATGCACATTTCTTAGTAAAATAAGATTCTGCCTCAAATTTGTACTTTGAAGCTAATAATGAGCTTTCTATGCTCTGTGTCTGAACACTAAGATACCCGAATTTCAGAGAAAAACTAAGAAAATCATCGATTCCTTTTATCCATCGTAAACGCAGAACAACAGAAGACATCAATAAAGCTACAGATAAAATAGGATAACCAACCTAAAGGATAAAAGGACACCATGTGTCCATAACAACAAACATAGAACAGTCATAAAAAAAAAAAAAAAAAAGCAAAATACAACTTTCGTACTCCAAATGTTACATATTAAGAAAAGCTATCTTAGTTAGAGTAAAAAATGTTTGAACACCCCCGAATAGTGTCCAACTGCCATTATGTTGTTTTCACTTACCAAAATTCACAGGATTTTATTACGATCTTCACATTGATGTATGCCATGAATATCAATTACTCATAAAAGTTGAATTCACACACTCAAACTTTGAAGTCAAGGAATATGATAAGAAAACAAAAGTTATTTTATTGCTCCATGGAATAAAATAGACAATCGCATCATCAGCCCCACTATGTACATTCTCTTTCTTTCTTTCTTAACATGAACTTTTATCTCAAAGATCATAAAAATATTCCTCAATGTTTAAAATTTAATGTAAATTGAGAAGAACTGAAAAAAGTAATGACGCCACCATACCTCAAAGGTTGCGGCGGATGGCTGCATCAAGGCCACAGGCAGTTGTGGAACTCCATGGGAAAGCCCATCTTCTTTCAGGGGTTGCTGTAGAGTCTCCTTCACAAGATTATTATCTGCTACACTGCCGTTGCTTCGAAAGTCAACCTCTATCTCAACACACCTAGTTTTATCCACATCTTCACTCTTACAATCATCATGTTTGTCTGCAAAAACCAATTCCACATTACTCTCATTGCTGCTAAGTTTCTGACTATTCAATGGAGCAAGAGAATGGCATTCACAACCTGTTTTACGCACAATGACAGACTTGCCAAGTTCAACTACGCATAGTGTCGGCGGCACAGCTCCATTACCATGTTGCTCGCTTCCAGATGGATCTATTTTATCTTTTAGAACAATGTCAGAATCATCAATCTTCTGTGTAATTTCATCAATAATCATATAATCAACTTTTTGCTGATGTAGCTCCAGAACAGATTCTATACATGGTCCAATAGGAGAGGAATTAGATTGTAGTTCATGATCCGAAATTGAAGCCAGTAGTTCTGGATTTGGGGCCACATTTTGATCAAGATCAGGAGATGTTTCTCGAATAGAATTCTGGGCTATTTCAATTAAAGCATCCATTCTGGAGATTCTAGCAGACAATTCATCATTGGTTGGAGAATCACTTCTCTTCTGCAAAGTCATCTTGTCACCAGCAGAACCACCAATTCTGTACCTCCTTGTAGTCCGTTGGTGGAATGACAAAAGGTGCTGCAAATATGTGTCCTTTTCGTCAAACATCAGGTTACATTTGTAGCATTCAAAAAGATCATGAACTTGAACCTCTGACAAATCCAAATTTTCAATTCCTAGCAATGCAACAGCCTTCTCATGTTCACCTGATTGCCTCTGATGAGTATTGACACCTGCATAATCCCTCATCGGCAGTGCATCATAATGTCCAAAGAATGACTGTAAATATTTAGAAACCTCTTTGCATGACAGGAAGTGTTGTCCGCCTGGGCTGGAGAATTTCAAGTGGAAAACATCAATATAACATGAGGCTTGGGCTTAGAAATAGAAAGCAGTTCATGCCAGAGGCCTAAAAATGAAAATAGATGTATATATCTGACTATCTGTTATGTGCCACCAGCCAATGAAAATCAACACTAACATTTTGAGGGAAGTGCAGATTTAGCTTTAACGTATTAATTGTTGCAAATTTAACCCTAACGTTTCCAAGCAAGATCAATTTTGGTGTACAACCTTCAATTTTGCACATTAAAATGTACAATCTTATAGTGGTCTCACACTATGGTGTATGTGACTGGCTATTAGAGCTAAATTACATATGTAGTGTACAACTTTTGCATCATTTCACACTTTAGTGTATAACCTCAACTTTGCACACTAAATAACCGGTCAACGCTCGTCAACCCGCCACATAAGCATTTTCCAACTTCTAAAAAACAGAAGTGGAATCCATCCAAAATTAGATTATTTTTATGCACTTTTTTTTCATTCTTCTTTATATTTTCTCTCTTAATCATTTCCTTTCTCTCCCTACTGTAATTTACCCAACCTTTTCTCTCTATTTAATCTACTAATTCCCTCTCTAACTAGATAACTCACCACTTCTCTCTCCTCTCTTTTTTTCTTTCTCTTACTTTCCCTGTTACTAGTTTGGAATTGATGGTGGTGAAAACCAAAGTCCCTTGCTTGTTGGGAGTATCTTCTTCATCCACTTCTAAGTGCTAATGTGGTGCGTTGACCGATCATTTAGTGTGCAAAATTGAAAGTGCAAAGGTTAATCTACCTGAAGAATGAGTAAGAAGAAATTAGAGCAGAAAAGGAGCTGTGGATGAGAAGCATAAGTGGATAAAGAAGAACCTTTATTGCATCAAGTCAAGCATACCGGTTGCTTGATGAACTAAATTCAATATAAGCAAAGGGTACATATCCTATGAATGCTGCATTACTGGGACACACCTTGCGCACATTTGTGCGACTCCGTAGAGACAGTTCACCATAGACAGAGAAAGGCACTTAAAATCAAACCTCATGAACCTTGGATTAAGGTGTGCCTTTAATAACTGCGCAATTCATCACAGCATCGCATTCAAGACCACACTTGGCTAGGAGGTTAGTTTTCGTATCAGCACTCAGCTTTTTCCATCAATATCTAGACTTCTTTCTTTATCTGTTTCCTGTAATTCAGGTTTTTCTTTGTGTTTCTTCATATTTGAACCATTAAAATGGCAGTATTTGTAGTATCAGTAAGATTAATTATAATATAATAGGGATCTTTCCTTTTAAATTGAGTATTTGTAAATTAATCATAAACGTATATATATATATATATATATATATATAGAGACCATAACTAATCTTACTCAATAAGCAGGGGTAAATTACACACATGGTGTATGATATTTGCCCCGTTTCACATTTGTGTACAAACTTCATTTTTGCACAAAATGATATCCCACTTCATGGATGACCTCCCACTAAAACGTACAGAAATTATGACCGGTCAATGCGAGCCAACCTCCCACATCACCGATTTTTAACCCATACTTTAAGAAAAGTGTCATCCACCCATTTCCTTCGACCTTATATCTCCATCAATATTTCCTCTTTCCTACATTTTCTTTTTCAAACGTACCCTTTCTCTCACTTTCTCGTCTCTCTAATAAAGGGAGAGTGCGAGAGAGAGGATATGCTTGAAAAAAAAATGGAGGAGAGAGAACATATTGATGGAGATATAACGTTGAAGAAGATGAGTGAGTCCATTTTTTAAAGTATGGTTTAAAAAGTGCTGATTAGGGGTGCACTCGAGCCGAACCGAGACCGAACATAGGCAGGCTCGGCTCGGCTCGAAAAGTGTTGAGATCGGGCTCCGCTCCAGCTCGAAGCTCGCCGAGCCTGAAATTTTAAAGCTCGGCTCGAGCTCGATATAGGTTCGGCTCGAGCTCAAACCTCGTCGAGCAGCTCGTTTTCAATTTTTTTTTTAAAAAAAAACTATTTTTAATATACTTAATTATATATTTTGACCCGGCCAAAAACTAGGATCAGGCCAAAAACCAACAATTTGACCAGCAACCAAAATGACTCCACTTTAATGAAACCTTTGTCCAGCCGCTAGTAAATTCCGCCACTGGACTTGGTTCCTTATTACTTTAAGAAAATCACCTGTTGTTGTACTTTATTTATAGGACCTATTTTGGAATACTTTTCTTCATGCTTCCGATGTGGGATAGCATTTTAATTAAGCAAATCCCAAACACGCAAGCATAACTTGGAACTGTTGAATTATTATTTTACTTTTTGAAAGAGACAATTGGCTCCATTATACCCTATATATTATTTATGTTTTATTATGTTTTTTTGATTTGCTGCAATTATAAAGTAATAAAATATTTTATTATGCTCTAAATGATATATAATTTATACCATGCCATGTTGATGTATGGTTATATATAATTTGTATTATAAATTAAATATTAATATATATAATAATTAAAAAATCAATCGAGCTTGCTCACGAGCTTTCGAGCCGAACCTAAGGAAGCTCGGCTTGGCTCATGAATGTCTCGAGCCGGTCCCGAACTCGAACCGAGCTCTATCGAGTCGAGTTTTGATCGAGCTTTGACCGAGCCGAGCTCGGACTGTTTGCGAACCACCCTGGCTCGTTTGCACCCCTAGTGCTGATGTAGCAGGTTGGCTTGCATTGACTGGTTATAAATCCCGGTTGTATATTTTAATGGGAGGTCACCCATAAAGTGTCTTGTGTGAAAAAATGAAAGTTGTCCACCAACAAAGTGCGAAACAGAGTAAAGATGCTATATTATTCCGCCACAACCAAATTCTCTTCTTCTCAATCTGCCACCCTAGTTCTGTCTTAACATTGAACTATCTTCTTATATCTAAACCCTAAAGTCGTCAAAAGCTACAGATTTTCCAGTACCAAAGCATCAATATCCATAGGCTAGTAACTCAACCAATCTAAACTGTCTTACCACCACTGCCCCAAGGCACAATGATATTAGCATTTACTGTAACTTTTAGAACATATGCCATCTCGTGATAAAATGTATGTGGAATCATCAAAAGAGTGTGATAGAGAACCAGCTAATAGTGGGCAAATTCTGGATATTAATAGTAGGCCTAAGACACTGAAAGTCTACTTAAGGAAGAAAAACAGATCAGCAGGGGCAGTTTAGTATTTTAGGGAGTCAGTTATGACAAAGGATAAATTCTGTTATGTCCTTTGAGGTGAGCTGGCAATATTGTGAGTGAGGAATTCAGTTATATACGTGGGGGAGAGGAAAACAGAGGTAGGCAATTTTGGATCTAGTCCTTCTGCAATTTGCAGGGCTCTACTTTTAGTAGGGAGGGAAGAATGTTCTTCCTGTGGGGGTTTTGCTAATCCTTGTAACTTTCCTTTCTCTATTCAGATAATAATACTCATCTCTTTCATCATATCTCTTTCCTCTGTTTCTTTTATTTTCTCTGTTTGCTGCTGCTTGTTTAACTGAGAGGATTAGGGGAACTATCTTGCTTAGTTTTTATCAGAGTGTGCATTAACATATATACCGCACAAATGTGAAGACTAATGAGAACTACCAATAGATAGATGGTAGCTCAGGTTGCTTCAATATGTTATTGATGGGTTTAACAATTTATCTTCTAGTATCAAAATGGTTTTCAAACATCATATCTATTTTCCAGAACCTTTATCATATAAGCTTAGTTGCATAAACAAATGACCACTCAATCTTACTCTCAGATCTGGTGTAATGGCAGCACTTGTGACATCTACCTTCAACCTCGCCTAGAAGGGTCAATAGGTAGAATAGTCTTTCTGCTTCAGAAGTTTGACTTGGAAGAAACACTTTAACATAGCAATGAGAACGGACTATAATTTTTTCTTTCAACTCTGTCAGAATCTACACCCGTGACTAAGTATATAGATAAAAAAAAAAGAGAACAAAGCTTGGAATCTATATGAGAAATTGTAGACATTATGGTCATAAAATACAATGTCTGCACATGCATTCTTTAACAATATGAAAAGTCTATTCATTGGTTTGAAATATTTCTAAAATGCATGCAAATGCTTATTTGCTCGTCCATACAGGGGTGTTAATTAGCTTAGAAAGTTCGCATACTATTAGAGCTCGGCTCGATAGGGTTTGAGTTGAGTTTCGGAATCAGGTCTTCATTAAGTTCGGCTTGAAAGCTCGCGAATAGGTTCGATTATTTTTTAATTACTAAAATATTTCATTAATTTTTTATTATACATATATATTTGACATATATTTCTTTGCTTTAAATTTTTCTTTTATTAATTAGTATTAGTTTTTCATTACAATTCACAAAAGATTTAACCAATCAGAAAAATGACCTAAAAAAAAGCTTTTGACATTTGGGCTTTTAGCTATTACAAACTTTAATATATATTTCATTGTTTTAAATTTTTGTGTGGGTTTGTGTTCTCCGATTACAAGTAGCATCTATATTCTTGAATCTTGGTCATAACACGTGATTTTTTTTTTATATATATATTTTAAACTTATGTGAAATCTCTATGCATGTATGATGAATTTGGATAAAATTAGTTAAAACCTCGATAAAAATTCGGCTCGATCAAAGCTCGATTTGAGATGGCTCGACACGAACCAATACCGAGCTACCTAAATTCGGGCTCGGATCAGCTGGTTTACACCCCTACATGCATACATCCAGGAAGTAATTTCATTCGGACTACTCCATTGAAAGGATGGCCTAGCCCATAGGCAGGAATATTCTACAAGGGTGGGATGCAAGGGAAGTCCGTTATGATCTGCTGGCAAGTCATATTTCTGGTATAGGGCAGTAGTATTTAGAGGGAGATGGATCAGTAAGGGAGTAAAAAACATCTTAACTGTTTGGCTCTTGTTAGAGTTTGGACAGTTG
This sequence comes from Euphorbia lathyris, assembly GCF_963576675.1. Taxonomy (NCBI): domain Eukaryota; kingdom Viridiplantae; phylum Streptophyta; class Magnoliopsida; order Malpighiales; family Euphorbiaceae; genus Euphorbia; species Euphorbia lathyris. The sequence goes on along the minus strand of NC_088913.1, from coordinate 33,308,822 downwards.
AGCTCTGCTCAGAGGGAAGTATAACTTCCTCTGGAGGTTGAGTTCATTCAGCTCAATACTATTTGTTCTTTTCTTCAATTGAGTTTATTAATCAAATAGTCTATTTCTCTATATCTATTATTTCCCTGTTTCTATCATTTCCTTTCTTTACCGTTTCATTTCTCAGCACCAACAATACCAGGTAACCAGAATTTGCAAGCCAGCTATAAAATGAAATGCAACAAAACCTATGTTGCAAGTAACTGAAACGGAAATGAAACGAAACGGATACCGAGAAACAAAATTAACTAGGAAACAATAATGGAAACAGAAAAGAAAATGAAACGGACACGGACAAATGGAAATGCTAACGAATACCTTATATATCTGCGACAATAAACCCAGGCACGGCCTTCCTTCCTCTTCAGGCCGAGTAGCAGCTTCCAACCGACTGGCAAAGTATCACCAAATTCAGTAGCATCCACAATCTTCCTCTTCCTTCTCCTACTACACCACTGCCCTCCCAAGTTTCTGAAGAAACCCAACAATTCCTCCTCTTTATCCATCCCTTCGGTTCTCCTACTCAATTCCTCCTTATAAGGGTCCTCCTGGCTCGCCAGCGACACCAAGTCCACCGCAACCCCATTGATGTTCACAATCTCCAACCCGATTTCCCTCTCTCTCTCCTCTGTTTTCAATACTTCCACTTTCGGCTTCCTCCCTCTTTTCCTCTTCTTTTCCCCAATTCTATAGTTCCCATTAACCACAGGCAGCTCTGCTCCTGCTGCCTGAGAACTGAAATTAATGGCATCATTGAGATGGCTAAAGCTATCGAATTCTACTAAATCCAATTGATGGAATTCAGGGCGAGAAGACAGAAATTTCTTGAGGAAACTAATAATACAAAGACTTTCACGGCGGTCAGAATCAAGTCTAGGGCTAGGGGGATTTGGGGCTTTGGGAAGGAGACCTGCCAAGCGGTGACGGTGGTGGTGATGATGGTAGGAAGAAGGCCGAGTGTAAGTCTGGCGGTGGGAGCCAGTGCTCTCATTGAACATTGAGCGGTCAACGATGGGGGTTACAATGTCATCGGTGCGGAAATTGTCGAAGGAGGAAGAAGAGCAGAAGGAGAGGGCACTGAGTTCCGACTGTGAGAGAGTTCTCATGTCTACGAAGGGGAGAAAGTCCATACTAAGGCCTGGTGGTTTCTCTGTAGTAGAAGCCGTCATTCCGGTGGCGGTGCGGTGGCGGTGGCGGTCGGAGTTGGTGATGGTGAAAACAGTAGGTGTGAGCTGAGTTTGGACAAGAGTATATGTATACTGTAACCGTTACTTTTGGCCGTTTGTAAGCGCGCAAAACAGCAAATGTGAAATGTGAAATGCCAAATTTGGCTTTGGATCGGATTTTTATGCAATCTAATTACAAGTCTAAATTCAAATGAATTTTTCAAAAAGAAAAAATCAAATGAATTATTCTGTGTGAACTGATTGAATAAATTATATATAATAAAAAACATAGGTCTAATGCTTCCCCAGTCCCCTTAACTTGTCCAAATTGATCATTTTATCTCCTCAACTCATCGAATGTCCTATTTACCCCCTTAACTCCATAAAAGTGGTATTTTTCACTCCCTCAACTTGTCCATTTATCCCACAACTTATAGAATGTTCTATTTACCCCCTTAACTCCATAAAAGTGGTATTTTTTACCTCTTACAATCCGTTATCAAAGCCTAAATAGATAACCCTTTTTAAACGTTAAACCTATATTTATGCTATTTTGTAAGTGGAACCTCAATTGATACTTTCCTAAAAATCATAGGTCTATTTTAGTACATTATCCCTACATATAATGTATTTAACTTGTTTATATTAATGTTCTTGTTATTTGTATTTTTTATTCGTTTTTTCTATTTTCAACTTTTTTTACTACTATAAAAGGATAAGAAATACAATTTTTATGGAGTTAAAAGGGTAAATAAGATCATAAGTGGTGAGAAATATCACTTTTATGGAGTTAAGGGGATAAATAGGATATTCGATGAGTTGAGAAGAGAAGAGGTAAAATAACAAATTTGGACAACTTAAAGGGGTGAGAAATACCATTTTTATGGAGTTAAAGGGGTAAATAGGAAATTCGATGAGTTGGAGGGGTAAAATGACCAATTTAGACAAGTTAAGGGGGCTGGAGAAGCATTAAGCCAAAAAAATATTGTTAAAAGCAAAAAAAAACCATAAAAGCACGTCAAATTAAAAGAAGAATAAGGCAAGTCTCACTGTTATGCACATCAAAATCTTTCAGAACTAAAACTTAACCATCAAAATCTATAATGATTAAACCTACCTTATATGCAATATCAACTCCCCCCATCTTCCTTCCCAGGATGCATCATTAAATTGGATGACACTAAGAGCATCCAGTCCTCGTATCATTTTTTTCGTCTCACTTCACTAAAACACCACCATTTTCAAAAAAATCTAATACATTCAACCACATCTCTATTACACTCCTTTTGTATTACTTTTCTATGTAGGCTCCACTTGTCATAAAACTCTTATACACTTCAAATAAACTATTATTTCTATCCATCAAACAATTAATCTAATCATTTCATCATTCAATTTAAATAATTCAATTAATCTATAAATTAGTTAAAAACAACAAGGTTTAATTACAAAAAAGTATCATGTGGTTTAGCCAATTTGCGATGTAGTACCTGTGGTATTTTTTTTACAAACACAGCCCTATGGTTGCAAAATTTTACATGTTTTTTTTACCTTACCCAATTTGGCTGATAATGACCTCAAAATGAAAATTTTCAAGAATTAAACTTATTTGGTATCATATTTACTATGGAACCATATTTTTATTTTTTCAAAATCTTTATTTTTGGAGTTTTCTCTTCTAAACATTATCTTTCTCTCTCATAAAAAAAACCACACCTAAATGACTTCAAACCTAAAAAGTTGAAGAATTAAAGTTGTTTAAAATATTATTTAACTCTTGAAAATTTTCATTTCGAAGTCGTTATCGATCAAATTCTGACAAAGTAAACTCAAATGCAAAATTTTGCAAATCACAAGGCTGCGTTTGTAAAAAAAAAATTACCACAAGTACCACATCGCAAATCGACCAAACCACAGGGTAATTTTTTATAATTAACCCAAAAAATAAATATCAATTATATCTATAATTATTTTCCACCGAAATATTTAATTAAAAATATAATTAATTGCAAAAATAACATATATCACAAACGATATTTTTTAGGATAAATTTCAAATAAAACTCATATGGTTTCACTAATTTTCAGATAAGGATTGTGATTTATTTTTTTTTCAAAGTAAAAACTGATGTTTTCAACTTTAACAAAATAAGGACTTTTTCGATTGATACTATTAAAATGACCATTGAAGACTTCAAAAATGACATATTTTAAGAACTACTAATGTTCTAAGCAACTTTAATTCTTCAACTTTTTTATTTTGAGATTATTTAGATGATGTTTGGTAAAGAGAGAGAAAGTTAATCCCTTCTTCCACTCCATCCCCGTAAGCTGAAGGAAGGACGGGACTAATAAGACCTTCCAAGGCCAGTTCTTCAAGTCTATTTTCCTTCAGTGAAACAAGGCTGTTTAGAGAGAGAGAGAGTTTCAAAAAAGATGATTTTCAAAAATCGAAAATGTAGTTTCATAACAAATATGACATTGAACAACTTTAATTCTTGAAAATTTTCATTTTCAGGTCGTTAAAGATGGTTTTAATAGCATTAATCCAAAAGGTCCTTGTTTTATTAAAAGTGTGAAACCTCAATTCTCGTTTGGATAAAAAGTAAACCACAGTCCTTTATCTGAAAATTAGTGAAACCACATGGGTTTTATTTGAAATTTACCCTATTTTTTATTGAAATAAAACACGAGAATAGAAAACGGAGAAAAAATACAAGATTTAAAAACGAAACAATACATAAAAGCAGGAAACAACGGACAGTAAAAAAATAATGACATGGGAACACGCAACATATTATGCAACTGAACCGCTAGGTTTTTGGTTGAGATCTCTCGTTCCATGACGTCGCCATATATGCTTAGCTAGATCATCAGTTAGCACGGTATGTGTCGCTCTATTGCAAATTGCGAACTCTTGTCTAACTAAGTTTTCAAAAACAATTGAAGAGTTTCCTCGTGCAGCGCCTTCAACGACTTCGGCTTCAAAAATTTCAGGCTGATAGTCCCTACAGTACGTGATTCGCTCGTCTTCAACAATCATATTATATAGTATAATGCAAGCTTCCATTATATCATGAAGTTTTCTTTGTTCCCACAACCTGGCAGGTCCACGAACAATGTTAAAACGGGCCTAAAGTACACCGAAAGCTCGTTCCACATCCTTCCTATGAAGAGTTATGCATTGTCGTGAACAAAATTTGTTTCGGATTAATAGCATATGGAAAGTTTATCACAAATGTAGCTCATTCTGGATATATACCATCAACAAGGCAGTACCCCCATGTTGTACACCTTACCATTAACCATGTAATCCTCTGGTAGAGATTTTCCTTCTATCTTGTCCTGAAACAAATGTGATCTGTTAAGGACAGTTAATGTGTTTTTTTATAGTTACTATGTTTTTTTATGTCTTTATTTATATCATATGCTAAAAGGGAAGTATTAATGTGTTAATTATAAAAAATACAATTAATACTAAAATATAATTTAAAAAATACAATTAAAAAATAAAATTAAATAAATACAATTAAAAAATACAATTCAAACTAACACAATTAATAGAATGGTGAATTATAAAATTGGGTAAAATGGGAGACCCATTTACATATTTAACCCATTTACTCAACCTACTACATATCTAGACTGTTTTTATGTGACTTTCCCATAATACCCCTAACCTTTTCCACTTCCCCCCTTACGCGAACGGTCTCTCCCCCCTTCTCATTGGTTACGCGGAACAGTTGGCTCCTCCATTAATGATTCTCAGACTTTTGATCTTCCTATCTTCCTTTAAATTACACGAAATCTGCACCATTTCTCCAAATCACAATGTATTTCTCTTCTTCCTCTCTTCATCTTCCTACTGCTAGAAAACGAAGTCATGGTTCTTCATCTTCTTGTTCCTGCTCGTTACTTGGTTTTTTTCTTCTTGTTACCATCAAAGAAATGGTTATTATACGTTGTTTCCATCGTTTTTCTCAGTTTATCATATTGTTATTGTCGCTTTTAAGGGTGAACGACGCGAAAAATGTAAGCATCTACTATTTTCTCTGCGTTTTCCATGAAATCACTTCGCGTAGTCGATGATTTCACGAAGATCTGCGATGAGAAAGAGCCTGAAACATGACGATTTGTTTAGCGAATCGATTATTTCGCGAAGTCTGCGAGTAGAAAAGTTCATAATTTTACTCGTAGACTTCGCGAAAGCATCGATTCGCTAAGTAAAATCATCCTCTTCCCTACACATTTACATTCGCAAGCTTTGCTAAGCCTCATTTCGCGAAGCCAAATCGTCCTTTTTCTTGCCTAACACGATTAATTTTTTTTGAAGGTGATTGAATACATAACATCCCTTTCTAGAAGGCGGTGTCCTCGGATGCAGAGGAGATGACTTTTCTTCCTGTATAGGGAGAAATTTCCCTCAAGATTGGCACATTCACTTTGAAATGATTGGTTAGGAGAGATTGTGCCAATCTTGGTGTGCACCATGGGACACGTCCATCCCAAAAGGTCTGGACTTTCATTTCTCATCCCAAACAGTCTGGACTTCCTGTAGAGGGAGAAATTTCCGTCCAGATTAGTTAGGTTCAAGTGATTTGTTAGGAGTTTATTGTGGCAATCTTGTTGTAAATTTATGATAATGTTATGATTTTAATGTTGTTATTGTGGCAATCTTGTTGTAAATTTTGATAATGTTATGATTTTAATGTTAGAATCCGTTGTTTTTGTCATTTTTTGTTATATACCACTTAGCAAATTTTGTTAAAAACACAATCAAACTTCGCATATGCTAATTAAAATCATCTACTAAACCAAACATTAGCTTCGCAGGCTTCGCATATGCTAGAATCTGCGAAGTCAGATGGGAGGGAGATAGCCGCTCCGTAAATATTGAGGGTATTATGGGAAAGTCACACAAAAACAGTCTAGATATATAGTAGGTTGAGTAAATGGGTTAAATATGTAAATGGGCCTCCCATTTGACCCATTTTTGTAATTTACCCTAAAGAGAATACATCTGGTAATTTCTTAATGAGGTGGGCGCACATAACTAGTGGCGGAGCCAGAGCTCAAAGTCCGGAAGGGCTCCACTGAATGAAGATTTTTTTTTTCTTAATAATGACTTAAGGCTTTGATTCATAGTAGTCAAATCAAAATTTTCAAATTTTTAATTTGATTTTAATTGGAAACGTTAAGGTGCAAAACAACTGAGATTCAATATAAAGTAAGGATAAAGGTGCAAAAATACCCTAACGTTTATACCTAAGAACAATTTTACCCCATAACGTCTAAAATGGTGCAATTTTACTCTTAACGTTGGCAGCCAAGAGCAATTTTACCCCTAACATTGACAAGTTTGGTAAATTGGAGAAATTATTCATCAAATTGTCTTCTCGGTCATTAATCTTGTCATCTACACTTCACATATGTGTGTCATTTTATTATCCATTAGTAACAAATCACAAATATATGGTTAAACGTGAATTTTTTTTAAGTATAAAAATATATTGTATTTTATCACTCATTAGGGGTAAAATTACTCATGTTTATACACATTAGAGGTATTTCTATACTTTATCCCTATAAATTAATATTACTAATGAAGAGATAAGATACAAATAGTCAATTTAGAGGGAAAAAACAATTAAAAATAATAAAGGAGAATGGGGTTTAAAGGAAAAAATTAAAATGGAATAAAAACCGAAGAGAGGGGGATTCAAATATGGATCAATTGGATGTGGAGGTCTCTTTAATTACCACTAAGACCAACTATGCAAACTTAATTTTATGTCACATAATCACGTCCTATATTATAAGTACTAACTTTAACTATCTTAGGAGTTGCTCGAGATTGAACCACTGTTCCTCAAGGGTGTTCTGGAGGGCTGGAGGGTCGGCCGACCCTGCCTCCCCCTCTGGATCCGCCCCTGCACATAACATCATACCTTTTCTTATGCTCTTTATCCATTCCGGCTGAATCCTTATTGATAAATTCAAAATCTCTTTGCATCATAAAATGGTAATTTCGTTGTGCCACTACCCTCACCGCTGCAATTTTTTCATTATGCATTTTTCAACTAGTGATATAGCATAACTGTTGGCAGACGATGGTGCCTTATGTTTGCCTTTACCTTTAGCCGCCGCCTTAATTCCCGATGGTCGTTCATGTTTCTCTTCTGCTTCGGCAATCTCTTCACCTCCAAAGGTTCCCCATTTGAACGAATATAGTCCCGCCATTTCGGTTCGTGGCATAAAATCCGTCAACAATGGATATAGTTGAATGTCGTCTTTTACTTCGCTCAGTATAGAGTTCGCACATGTTCAACGCGTTCTGAATCCCCGTTTCCACTCAATTGCAAATTCTGCACTTTCATAATGATCCAACAAATCTATTGGTTTCTCTACTTATTTGTAAAATTTTATTCTTACCCTTACCGCTTGTGATTGCTTCGGAATTTCTGGGGCTCCCTTCGTTGAACACATTGCTTACTCGATTGCAGAATTGTCTTTCCTTCTGAGCCGAACCAACAATATTATCTGTAGAAATTGATAAAAAAAACATTTACATAAAAAGTCTTCTAATTCATGTGTCCATTTGTACTGCTTCTATTTTGGCTCGGCAACAGGTTCATCAATAAGTGTTCCGTCAATCTCTTCTCCTGCTTCTTCTTCTTCGTCGTTGTCTTCATCTTCAAGATCGACAGCACCCCCATTTGGCGAGTCAAGATTTGGCAAATGTGAACCGAAAAATGAACTTCTTAAACTATTAAATGAAAGATGCGGATCATTATAACCCGAATTTTAAAGGTCAAAGTTCATCGGTTGACTATTGTTAAATTGGTCATATTTGCGTAATGGATATCGGGATGGAAGAAGTTATGAGGGTTTGGCATAAAATGACCATAATTTTGAGGAAATACGGGTTGTGGAGAGACCCTCATGAGAGATATTTGCATATTCGACGTATTTCGGTTTGGCATTTGGAAAGGATTAAGGTGTTGCGAATCGAAATACTGATTTTTCTACAAGGATTTTTTGCTACGTTGACAATTATTCATACCTATAAATGAATTGGGTATTTATAAAAAACATTTCAAAATATAGCTGATAAAAAGTTACCGTTATATATATATATATATATATATATATATATATATATATATATTTAATTTTTTTTTTCAAATTTCATGCAATGGATATATATTTAAAGTTGGCACAAGAGGAATAAAAATTATATTAATTTATTCATCACCTATCTATATACAGCAAAAGCATAAGAGAAATAAAAATTATGTTAATTTATTCATCACCTATCACGTTTTACGATTAAAAAAATAAACAAATCAGTCCAATATTGCGGCTGCGATGCGCCTCAAACGCGTGTGTATCACACGCACCAGTTGAGACGCGATCTCAGCCGCAAATGCACCACCCACCCCACTAAATGATTTATCCACTTTTTCTCCACCAATTGAATCACAATTGTGATTCACAAAAACCCTCTCTCCAATTAATATAATGTTCTCCAATTCAAAAACTCACGTTTTGCATCACGTTCTACAAGTGATTCAATACACTGCGGATGGTCTTATGGTCACCATTACGATGTTAATATGATTGGATGATTTCGGTCTCTAGAACTTAAATTTTTAGTTTAATTGGCTCATTGAAATGATATCATAGCCTCTTAAATCACATGGTCGAATATTCGAATCTTGGCAACCCAAGCAGGGTCATCTCCAGCATTTTGGAGGCCCTAGGCACATTGTTTCCTTTTTTTTCATATCTAAATTTAATACTATTTTAGAAATAATAAATATGAAATAGTAAAATCAATATATTATTAACTACAATTCAAGTCATAATAATAACATAAAGCTAAGAAATTATTATTCTTCTTGCTTTTGTATATGTAAAATCGAGTTTTTTTTATATATGTAAAATCAAGTTTATCTTGGAAAATATGTTGGAAGCAAGCAGATGACAAAGTATTAATTCTTGGAAATTAATCGTCGATGGCTGAACTCGAACCTAATCGCAAGATTCTAAGGAAAGAAAGAGAAGAATTTATCTTGGTGATTAAAGATTGATTGAGTCGCGTCTTTATTATGAATTAGAGACTTAAATCACTATTCGGACATCGATTGATCCAAGGAATCTTGTCATTTGGCTCTTGATCTATCTAAAATTTTATCATTTGGCCACTGATCTATCCCAATTGGTGAAATTTCATCCAATTTGGATGGAAACTTAATAGAATTATTGACATATGATGATATTTTGACAACTAGACATGATAAATTTTAGTTTATAGATTTGTTTTCTTGTTTTAATCTCATTAATTATTTGGGTAAATAGACTTTAAAACGTATGGCATGTCAAGTCCATATATCAAAATATCGCCACATATCATAAGGAAATGATTTTATCAAGACTTCATCAAAATTAAGTGGAATTTCATCAATTTGAATAGTTTATGGTCCAAATATGACCAAATAATAAATTAGTGGCCAAATATTAAAATTTTAAATAAATAAGAGTTTAAATAACATTTTACACCATATTACAAATTGTAATTCATAAGTGTATTTTGTCTTGTAATTTATAAAAAATTTAAAATTTAAAAATCACTATAATAATAAAATAATAGTTTATACTGTTTCCAAATATGAAAAAAAAGTTCAGGAAAAATCAGTACAGGTGTTGTGAAAAGAAAAAAAATAAAATATGAGAAAATATGAACAAAAAAATGTTGATTAAAGGAATCATCAAAATTGAGTGAAATTTCATTAATTTAAATAGTTTATGGTCTAAATGTGACCAAATAATAAATTAGTGGTCAAATATTAAAATTTTAAATAAATCGGAGTCTAAATAACATTTTACATCAAATTACAAATTGTAATTTATAGTGCATTTCGTCTTGTAATTTATAAAAAATAACAAAATTAAAAATCATTAAAATAACAAAATAATAGTTTATACATTATTTCGAAATATGAAAAAAAATTCAGAAAAAATTAATACATGTGTTGTCAAAAGAAAGAAAGAAAAAATAAGAGAAAATGTGAACCAAAAAGTACTAATCCAAGGAATCGTCCAAATTGAGTGAAATTTCATCAATTTAAATAGTTTATGGTCTAAATGTGACCAAATAATAAATTAGTGGCCAAATATTAAAATTTTAAATAAATCGGAGTCTAAATAACATTTTACACCAAATTACAAATTGTAATTCATAAGTACTCCGTTTCACAATACATGTCTTTTTAGGGAACATTTTTTTGTTCCACAATACATGACATTTTGCTTAAATCTATGCACATTAATTTACTTTTACCAAATATACCCATATTTAAGTTGACTTTTTGCATTGGGAATAGATAAAGTTACTAGTAGATCCAATTAACATAAGGGTAACAAAGTCTTTTACTTAAAATTAATTGCATTTCTTAATTAGTGTGCATTAACCTTAAAAGACATGTATTCTGGAAGAGATTGAGTACATTTCATCTTGTAATTTATAAAACATAAAAAATTTAAAATTCACTACAATAACAAAATAATAGTTTATACATTGTTTCCAAATAAAAAAAAAAGTTCAAGATAACAAAACATCTATACTATGCATTTACCATTCAACCTAAGACTATTTTTTATTATAAATCTAAGTCTATATACTTTTTAACTATAGTAATCTTAATAATTATCAAATTTGAAACAAATTCTGATCGGAGGCCCTAGGCGGCCGGCTATGTGGCCTCCCCCTAGAGCCGGCCCTAAACCCAAGTTGTTGATTATCATATCTCTTTTTAGTATTACATTTTTTTATAATATCTCTTTATTTAATTACCTTTTTATTATCATTGCTTTTATCAAAATTAACATTTGGGGTTATTAAACATTGTGCGTTAGCTTTACCATACAAAGGAAGTTGCAAAAATTTGAAAACTAAATGGGAAATGCGGTCTTCAAGCATGAGTTTAAGGGAAACATAGTATTGCTCCAAAAATAGAAAAGAGTCAATTGCTAGATTTAGAAACTGAACACCCATAAAAGCAACATCTTATCATGCAAGAAATTACCCAAAGAAAAAGATGGAATCCTATTTAATGTTGTCAACCCTATTAACGATTCTAATTGTGTTATCTAGTGTAGAAGCGAAAGCGAAAGCACCGGTAACACCAGGTGAGGCTGGAGCAAAAGGAGGTGGAGGAGGGGATATAACAAAATTTGGAGCAAAACCTGGTGCAGATAGTACTCAGGTAATTCATAAAATATATATTCCCTAAGCAGCGGTGTAGCCATGGTTTAATTTTGGCCTTATTGGCAGTGTTGGAATCACATGTATTGAGTTATGGGTTCAAAAATTGAAAGTGTTCAACCTAAAAGAATTACACATATTTAATATTTTTTAACGAAATTCATTAATTAGAATTTTGTTTTTTAGGCTTTAACGAATGCTTGGAAAGAGGCGTGTGCAGCAACAGGTTCCGGTGTAGTAACAGTTCCTACAGGAACATTTGTGACAGGGCCAGTGACAATGGCAGGTCCTTGCAAAGGGGAGATGACTTTTAACCTCCAAGGAACCTTACAGGCACCAGTTAAACTAGCTACTCAAGGTTGGATTAGTTTTGACCATGTTGATAAACTAAAAATAACTGGTAGTGGAACACTAGATGGTCAAGGCCAAGAAGCGTGGAATTGTTCTAAGAAAGAAACTACCTGCAAGTCACCAACAGTTGTAATTAAGCTTGCTCATTGAGCATATGAAGTTATATTACATATTTATTTATGATTCTAACTAATTGTTATTCTGCAGAATCTAAGGCTTGATTACGTAAATAATGGTCTTGTGGAAGGTATCACATCCCTCAACAGTAAGAATTTTCATATGAATGTTATCTCTGGCACTAATATCACATTCCAAAAGGTTACAATAACTGCACCTGCTGATAGCCCTAAGATAAATGGAATTCACGTTGCAAGATCAAAAGGAGTTACCATTACAGATATTAACATTGGTACTGGTGGTGATTGTGTCTCTGTTGGTGATGGAACATCAGATTTAAAAGTAATAAATGCCAAATGTGGTCCTAGTCATGGAATCAGTATTGGAAGTTTAGGGCTTTATCCAAATGAGCAGCATGTAACTGGCGTCACTGTTCAAGGATGCACCCTTTCAAAAAGTAAATATGGTGTGAGAATTAAATCATGGGCAAACAAATACGCTTCTGAGGCATCAGGTGTAAAGTTTTCAGATATTACCATGGATAATGTTGAGAATCCAATCATTATAGATATGATGTATTGTCCATCCGGTGGATGCAATACAAAGGTACGTACTTCCACATATTTCTATACCAAAATCCTAGATGGGGATTGATTTCATTTTCATGTATTATTTTTATGATTATATCATTAACCTTATTACTTTTATATATGTGTTTAATTTTAGGGTCCATCAAAGGTCAAGCTTTCTGATATTTCCTTTAAAAGCATCAAGGGTACAACACCCACAATTGATGGAATTTTACTCAATTGTATGCCTGGAAGTTGCACAAACATAGCACTTGATGACATTGATCTCAAATTTACTGGAACTAAAGGCCCTGCAAAAGCTAATTGTACTAATATTAAGCCAACTTTGACCGGAACCGTGAATCCTGCAGGATGTTAATGTTAATTAATGCACCTTCACACCTATTTTTGACCTTAATAAACATTTCAATACAATTTTCAATATGAGCCTTTGTTTTTGCAATTTTAATTATATATATATTCATATGTCATATTAATTCATCTTTTGATGCTAATGCATTAATGTTTTTTTTTTTGGAATATACTAATTAATCATTTTGCGAAATCATGGTTCTCTATTTCCTTTCCATTACCTTTTTATTTCTTCATGTGCTTATATATCATTACACGTCATATGTATACATTTTTATGCTTTTCATTTATACCATAACATTAAATACTTGCTACCTAATGGATGTCTAATATAATTTCCTCTTCTAGTTAAAACCACTAATTGCATATGGTTTATAGGTTGGTTAAGCTACTAGATCATGTGTTCAACAAGGGTTCGAATTCTAAAGATGATAATGTTGTTGTAGTTAAAAAAAAGTTTCAGCATCCCTTAGAGTAATGCAGTCAAGAACTCCATCACTGCAATGTGCTTGCCTTATCTTCCCAGGTCAATGTGCTTGCCTTATCTTCCCAGGTCATTGAGTGGTTATTCATATTATGCATCTAGTTAGGACTGTTACAATTCACAAGGAAACCAAATTTAGTATGTGTTTATTTTAATGTTCTACAAATAGGAGAATTGTTTAAAAAATGCAATATCCACTAACAGAACATTGATTTTCTTTACATCCGGCCCAATGAGCATCACAATACCCAATTGGGCATAAATTATTTATTGAAATGTAAAATAAGTTGTAGTTCATTGTACCTAGGGCTGTAATCAAGCCGAACCGAGTCGAGTTTTGGCCTGCTCAAGCTCTGCTCATTATAAAATTAACGAGCTCAAGCCCGAGCCGAGCTTTGGCTTGCTCAAGCTCGGCTCAGCTTATTGGAAAATAAACGAGCTCGAGCCGAGCTTCGATCTTGTTTTGAGCCCAACCTTCTATTTGAATTTGGTTCATTAAGAAAATTATCTAATCATAAATTGGTTGTGAGTATTTCATTAATTATATTTATGAAGTTTGCTCGCAAATAACTCTTTAATTGTGTACATAAATAAGCTCACAAGCAAAGTTCGTGAATAAATAAACAAGATGCTTACACATAGTTCGTCTATTGCTCATTTATATATTTGCGAATGAACTCATCTAATAGCAAATGAAATAATATTAAATTTAGATATTTATGAACTAACACAAAGCTATATAGTTTTCTACAAAACTAAAATTTGTTCATAAATGTTCTAATCGAGCTGCTCGCGAGCTTTGGCCCGCTCAAGCTTTGCTCGTTTACGAACCGAGCCAGTAAATCATGCTCACGAGCGGCTCGTTTAAAAATTGAGCCGAGTCGAGCCGAGCTTTTATCGAGCCGACCACTGAGATGCTATTGAGCTGCTCGGCTCATTTACAACCGTAATTGTACCTTTAAGATATGAAATAAGATAAAGAACAACATCCTTGTGATGACAATAAGGGATGTGCATGAACTGACTAAGTTTTGATATAGCAAGCCCAATATTAGGATGAGTAAAATTAAGATAAAGCAACATATCGAAAACACGAGGATAAACTTCGGTATAGATAAAAAAAGATCATGTAAAGAGATTCAAGTTAATATATGGTCGCATAGAGCAAGAAGAAGAAAGAGTCTTATCAAGACAAACATCATAAATCAAATCAAAAAAATGATTTATGTTGAGAGAGAAAAATTTGTTGTGTTTTTCCCTTATTATTTCAATACCAAAGAAATATTTAACATGACCTTTTTTTTTAACCAACCATGACCTAAATCATTAATGGTAAAAATAAAAATGAAAGATGTTCAATCTTTGATAATTGTACTGACTTTCTTGATCGGAATTCCTTCTATGAGAGGTGATGTTGGATTCGATTGGGGACACTCTGATATCAAAGTCAGTATGATTTTTGATAGAGAAAGGGGTAATAACAAAATTGGATCTCTAAAGAAAAGTGATCATAACCAGTTTAGAGTATATTTGGATAGGAAGATAATTTGCTGTCCTAAAATCTAGAGGCTGGTAAAATCGAACTAAAAATCGAAAATCAAATAACCGAATCAAATTATAATTCAATTATGTTCGATTCCTAATTTGTAATTGATTCAGTTTTTGGGTCGATTTTGTTTAGTTATAATCCGAACAAAATTAAACCAAAAAAGACAATATTGTTTTATATGTAAAATTGTATGTTTTTCATATGATTGTTACTAATAATATATAATATTTATATATTATTCTCTTTCTACAATTAAATGTAGGTAGAGACAATTTTCGCTTTCAAATCTCTTGTAAAGGTTTTTATGAGATTTAAGTTACTTATATGTATAAATTTTATTATAATATTTTAATTTAAAATTAAATAATACATATTGGATGTTATTATTTTCTATATATATTTTTTTTGGTAGGGAAAAGAAAGTAAAGACAAAACAAACACCACAACAAAATTAACCCGGGATTAGCCTAGGAAAGCTAACCCCCACAATATCTTTAGAAAGCAAAGATAAGAGGAAATCAGGAGGAGAAGAGAAAATAGAGACGCCCAAAGCCCTCTCATGGCCCTCAGCAGCAAGCCGATCTGCCACCCGATTCTGCTCCCTGAAAACATGGAAAAAGTTGATAGAGTCGAAAGAGGAGCAAATCCTTCTAATTGCTTTAACTAAATTCTGGCTCCCTAAACACAGAGCCCTTTTATCAGAAATCATCTTGATTGCTTTGAGATTGTCTGACTCCACTAGCAGCCTCATAATCCCCAGATCCTCTGCCACCCTAAGCCCATAAAAGATACCCTAGCGCTCGGCAATAAAAGAGGAGCCCAAACCCAGATTCTCAGCAAAACCTGACAACCAAGCACCTCCTACATCTCTCAATACACCTCTGGCAACAATTCTTCTGTCCTCTTTACGCGACCCATCGGTGTTCAACTTTACCATCCCTTTATTTGGTCTATCCCAGCCTATCAGATGAACAGTCGTCTTTTGGATAGAACCTGCTAAGCTATCAACCTTGAAACTCTCAATTATTGAATTAACTTTTCCGAAGAAGAAAGCCAACAAATTAGGAATAACCGCTCCTTCTCTAAATACCTCAACATTCCACCAATGCCAAATTTGGTGGCAGACCACAACAAACAGAATTACTCCATGTTCGAGCTCAGCCAACAACTTTCCTTCAACACCCTCCCTAAACCAGTCTTATTCTGAATAGGAAAAGAATGCAGAAAGACACTGCTCAGGCAGAACTTTCCTCCACACGGCCTTACTTCCAGCACAATCTCTAAGAATATGGCAACTAGTTTTCGCATGAGCTTTACATCTAATACAAGCATCAGAGTCCACCAAATGTCGTCTTTTCCTTTCAACACTCGTTAGAAGCCTATTCTTAGCACAAAGCCAAAGAAAACTCCTAATACGATAGGGAACCTTCAAGGACCAAATACCTTTCCAAAGGTTTGAAGGAGGAACATCCAAATTCTGATTAAAAGCCTCAAAAGCAGATTTACAAGAATAAGCACCATTATTAGTAAATGACCAACATCGAGTATCGCCATCTTCCTCCATACTGCTAACTTTAACTCCTCAGATTCTCAGAAGCGTTTCGAGACTGAAAAACCGATCAAATTTAGACCAATCCCACTCTCCCTCCTCAGTCACAACATCTGCAATTCTCTAATTTTAGACCTCAAGAGGCGGAGGAAAAATACAAATCTCTAATAAAGGCCGCTTCCCAAGCCATGCATCATTCCAAAAACTAATCGATCTACCATTGCCAACCGACCAACCAATACCAATACAAAATTCAGAAAAAACTGCCTTAACCCCTTCCATAAAGAGGAACAGACCTGAACTTTTTCTTTTTGCCCCCCAAAAATCCTATCATTCCTATATTTTTCCGCACAGGAGCCGAACCCACAGAGCAGCGGAGATTGCCACATCCTCCAAAGGAGTTTCATTAACAACACTTTGTTATTATCCCTGGCTTGTCTAATCCCAAGGCCACCCATACCTTTAGGTTGGCAAACCTCCTTCAAAGGAACAAGATGAATTTTCCTTCCCTCCACCGAGTCCCCCCATAGGAAGCGCCGATTGATTTTATCTAAACCGTTGAGAACTGGTCTAGGAAGACGACAAGCTTGCATAATATGATTGGGCACCTCACAGTTCCCTAACTGAATCAAGGTAAGACGACCTGCAAGAAAAAGTGATTTTGCCTTCTAATTAGCACGCTTACAATTAATTTTGTCAAAAACATCCTTGAAAGATGCCTTGGATACTCTATCACTATGGAGAGGAATCCCCAAGTAGTTGCCCAAAGATTTGGTAAGAGGAATGCCCAACAACTTACTCAGCCGTTTACAGACACCCTGATCCATATTATTAGAACACAGCATCCACGATTTTTGGATATTAAGTTTTTGTCCAGAGGCAGAGCAAAAGCAATTGAGGATATCCATAATCACCCCAATTTGCTCCTCACTTCCCTCAACAAACATCATCACATCATCCGCAAAAAATAAATGTGTCACCGGGGGGCAAAACCTGTTAATGGAAACAGGATGAAAACTCCCAGTTACCACAGCCTCCTGTATAAGGTGAGTCAACCTCTCTATAGCAATAACGAACAAGAAAGGCCTCATAGGGTCACCCTGACGGATACCCCGGGTAGGAGTAAATTCCTCGGACATATCCCCATTTATCATAACTTGAAACACTGGAGAAGTAATACAAACCTCAATTAACCTCCTCCAATTCTCCGGGATCCCAGCTCTCTTCAGACTCTCAAGAAGAAAACTCTAGTTAAGCCGATCATAGGCTTTCTCTAGATCAAGTTTTAAAGCCACAATGCCGTGTTTACCCTTTTTAACTTTCATTGAATGAACCATTTCCTGTGCAATAACGATATTATCCATCAACTGTCTACTAAGCACAAAACTACCTTGATTCTGGCTGATAATATCAGGGAGAATACAACGGAGTCTATTAGCCACAATTTTGGTAACAACCTTATAGAGAACATTGCACAGACTAATCAGCCTCATTTGTAAGAAAGAAGAATCCTTATCCACCTTAGGAATCAGAACCAGTAGAGTTTTATTAACCATCCTAATATCCTCAGAACCTCTAAAAACCCCCTCGACAAAACTGCAGATTCCATCCTTAACCATTCCCCAATGTTTATGATAAAAACCAGTCGGGAGCCCATCAATGCCCGAAGCTTTGGTAGCCCCGATACTAAAGATAGACTGGCTAATCTCTTTATAATCAATCGGGTGAAAGGCTTCAAGAATCTTCTCTTCACTAACCGTAGGAAAAGTAGCGCTAGTCTGACTCTATCCAAATCCACTTGATCCTCCTGAAATAACTCTTTATAGGTATTTAAATCAAAGGCTTATAAAATCTAAAGTAAATTAATTAATATTGGATATTGAAAGCAATCCATTCTGCTAAACAAAAAAATTAATATTGGATATTAATTTACATGACTTAATTTAATACATTGTATTATACATGTAAATTAAAGTTTAGATTATGTTACTATTTTGTTAATTAAGATTAAAAGATAATTGGGTAAATTACATATATGGTGCACAGCTTTTATCTATTTTCAATTTTGGTGTACAACCAAAAAATTATCACACTAAACTTTACAACCTTCAGATGACCTCCCACTAAAGTGTACAACCGGTTTTTGTAATCGGTCAACGTAAGTCAAAGTTGCCACATCAGCATTTTTCATTGTAGCATTAAAAAAAGTGAGACCCACTCTTTATGGAATTACTAAAATAGCCTTATCCTTATAGAATTACTAAAATGCCCTTATATTCTTCCTTCAACTCCTCTCACTCTACCATTTCTCTCTCACTCCTTTCTCTACCATTTGTAGTCATGGGAGACAACAAATTCCACATATACCCAGTCACCATTTCTCTCTCACTCCTCTCTCTACCATTTCTCTCTCACTCCTCTCTCTACCATCTAATTAATATATCAAACAAACAACCACTCATTTCATGCACGAATAAAAGCATATGAACCAGAAACATAATTTGTACCAAAACAAATAGTAAAACGATTAAACAAATTATGTTTCTGGTTCATATGCTTTTATTCGTGGATGAAATGAGTGGTTGTTTGTTTGATATATTAATTAGATGGTAGAGAGAGGAGAGAAAGAAATGGTGACTATGCATATGTGGAATTTGTTGTCTCCCATGACTACAAATGGTAGAGAGAGGAGTGAGAGAGAAATGGCAGAGTGAGAGGAGTTGAAGGAAGAATATGAGGGCATTTTCGTAATTCTATATGGATAAGGCTATTTTAGTAATTCCATAAAGAGTGGGTCCCACTTTTTTAATGCTACAATGAAAAATGCTGATGTGGCAACTTTGACTGGTCACAAAAACCGACTGTACACTTTAGTGGGAGGTCACCTGAATGTTGTACAGTTTAGTGTGACAATTTTTTAGTTGTACACCAAAGTGTGAAATATAGGTAAAGGTTGTACACCACTGTTTCGTGCCTTTTTGGTATGGATTGGATCGAATTGCGCGCGTGCCAGTAGCTTTGTCGAAAAACTACAAAAGAGCCAAGTACTAAGATTTAACTTCTAATCAAACGAAAGTGTAAAAGCTTAAAGAACATAAAGTGCTTAAAGTTTGTAGTGGAAACTAGAAGACTGATTATGACTACACTTAGATGTTGCAAAAGAGAGAATTCAAAGAGAGAAACATTGCTTGGACTGTATTGAAATGTCTATATTGATAAACCTGAAAGACTAGAGCTAGAGCTTACAAGTTGAAAGTAAGATTCGAATGAACAAACTAAGGTTGTAGAATAGCTAGAATCTGTAATATGAGAATTGTTTGAATTCCATTAGGATTTGATTTGATTTGATTTCATTGTTGTTGAATTGGTTTTTTGTTGGATCCTTCTCCCTCCTTTTTCTCTTCCTTAAATATTGTGGCTTCGTAGTTCTAGTAACCGTTGTGCCTGTTGAAACACCTTTCCAACATGATTTTGATTTGACAAAATTATTTATGTTAATCCATGATTAAGACAATTAAATTTAAGTGCTTTGATTTAATTGTACTAATGCGTTTGTTCAATGTTGAGTATAAGAATATTTATAAGAACATGAATCAAATTAAGACAAAACATAGTCAGCATAACAACATAGCGCGGGCTGAGTAAAGAATGACTCAGTACGAAGATAGGAAAGTCTTCTTTAGGACCGAAGCTTACAGAACGAAGCTGACCGTAGAAGCTGAGTGAAAAGCTACTCGGCATAAAAGAAAAGAAGTCTTCTTCGGAACTATATCTCACAGAACGAAGCCGGTCGTGGAAGCTGAGTGAAAGGCAACTCAGTATCGAAATTGGCAACAATCAAAGACAACGGTTATCAAAGTCATGCTGAATGATTTTAAGGACAGCACCAATGATCCGTTTGCTAAAAGACAAGATCCGACAACTGTCTACACCAATAATAGAAACCTTGGAATTATGCAAAGAGTCAATTTCGAGATGCATGGGTCAGCTGTCCGTTAGCTAAAAGATGAACTGGCACTAGAAGACACACCTGCGGAAAGAGGACAAGCCTGACGACTGTGGAATTCAGACGACATGATTGGCCTGCAAATCTGAAGCTGACCAGAACATGTCGCAAGAGAAAGTTGTTTGAATCCAATGGAAAAGTCCGGATTCAAACCATTGTATCTTCAGATTTCAACTATAAAAGGACAAGTACACTTCTTGGATCCTTTGCCGAAATACAAGAGAAAAAGAGCATATATACAAAGCACATCAAAACAAGAAAATGATCTTACACCAAATTTCTATCTCTGTGTAAAAGCTAGTTTTATTCTATAATCATCTAACGTGTTCTTTGTCTGAAAAAGAACAAGTTTGTATCAATTGTAAAAATTGAGAGAGTTGTGCTGAGTACTCGGTTTTAAGTACTCAGCGGTAGAGAAATCTAGGTGTTCGGTTAAAGCACTTAGTAGGAGTTGAGTAGACGAATAGAGGAAGGCACTCTTGCATATTCAACTGCCTTGTAAACGGTTTGTGCTCTACCTTTAAAGAGCTCAGTAGTGGATTGAAAAAGCCCGGAGGGATTCTGGGGACTGGACGTAGGCGGAGAGGCCGAACCAGGATAAGTCGTGCTGAGTAATTTCTAACTCTCTCTCAATATATATTTGTATGTGTTGCTTGCTATATTTACTCAGTATATAAATTGTTTAAACTGACACTGAGTAAATCAGAGTGCTGAGTTGGAAGCTGACCACAAAAGTGTCATTTCCCAACTTGCAAGTAAAACAGCTCTAGTCAGTATCTGACTAAAGCCGTCTTACGACTCACTCGGCCGTGTTGACCAAAACTGAGTTGTGAAACTCAAAGAATTATATTAAGTCAGCATAATTAAAACTAAAAAGTTATATTAGTTCCTAACCCCCCCCCCCCCTTGGAACTAATCACACGGGGCCAACAAGTGGTATCAGAGCCTAATAGCCCACTACTCAAAGATATAACTATCTTGAGCTGATCCCGATAAATGGCTGAGAACAGCACTCAATTCCTTCCAAGGAACCAAACAACACAGATACTCCCTGAAGGATTATCAATTAGTCGGCCTCCCCTATTCTTTGGATCTAATTATACATTCTGGAAGAATAGGATGAAGAACTTTATTCAAGCCACAAACATGAGTGCATGGCTTGCAATAGTTCAAGGCCCATATGTGCCTTATAAAACTGTTGACAATGAGAAAGTTGTTAAGAGTGAAACTGAGTGGTCAGAAGATGACCTCAAGATATTACAAAATAACACTTCGGCTATCAATATGCTTCACTTTGCTCTAGATGCTGCAGAGTACAATAAGATTTCAGGTTGCGAGTCAGCACAGGAGATATGGAAAAAGCTGAAGGTGACCTATGAAGGTACGAGCAAGGTCAATGAATCTAAGGTAAACCAGCACATGAGACTCTACGAGCTGTTCGAGATGAACGAAAATGAAGACATCTCGGAGATGAACTCAAGATTCACAAATATCATAAATGAGCTCAAGAGGCTCGGGAAGAATTTCACCGAAGAGGAACAGGTGAAGAAGATCTTGAGAAGTCTACCCAAGAGCTGGCAGGCTAAGAAAACGGTTGTGGAGGAAGCCTAAGACTTGACCACGTATAAATATGACGAGCTGATCGGATCTCTGCTGACTCATGAGATCTCTATGAAAAACTTCGAAGCAAAGGAAAAGTCAGAAGACAGGAAGTAGAAATCTCTTGTCATGAAAGCTGACTCAACAGATGATGAGGAGATGGCCATGTTTACAAGAAAAATGAAGAAGCTGTTCAGAAAGAACGAGAGGAACAACAAGAGGCCATACAAAAGAAGCGACAGGTACAAAGCTGAGTCAAGTGACAGCAGATATAAAAAGGACAGCTCCAAGCCTGTCACATGCTTCGAGTGCCATCAAACTGGGCACACTAAGTCAAGCTGTCCCAACTTAAAGAAAGAAAAGAAGGGAAGCAAAAAGGTAATGGTGGCCACATGGAGTGATAGCGATAAGTCAACATCATCTGAAGCTGATGCCACCGAGTCAGCAAACATATGCTTTATGGCCGATGATGCTGCTGACCACACTCAATCTGAGCAAGCTGACTTATCTGAAGAATCTGAACAGGAGGAATACTCAAATGAGGTAACTTCCTTACACTTTCTTAGAAATGAAATGGTTAACGCCCTGAGTGATTTATATACACTGACTAAAAAGTGTAACAAGAAAATAAAGGCACTCAGCAGGCGGTGTGACGAGATTGAAGAGGTCAAACTAAGTGACCTTCGATATCTTCTCCAAGACAACTCAACTTTGCATAGCAATATGGAAATCATGCATAAGTTTGTCTCGGAAGTCCAATCAGATTCAAAGAAACTGAGGAAGGATGTCACAAATCTACAGAACCAAATGAAAGGTTTAAATAAATCTCATGCTGAGTACTCAGGTACTGGTCAGCGTAGACAGTTCACTCAGTGTGACTATCGTGGGAAAAGAGGACACACAATAGACGTGTGTTGGTATAATAAGCAGATTGTACAATGTGACTTCTGCGGAAAGAAAGGTCATACCACCAAGGTATGCTGGCATGCTCAGCACAATGGTGCTGACCAAAAACAAAGTCACCCCAAAAGGGTAACATTTTGTGACTTCTGTGGTAAAGCTGGCCACACAATAAATATATGTCGTCACAAACTAAAACATGATATAACACATGTTTATGCTAACAAACGAGGACCCAAAAAGAATTGGGTACCTAAAGATGAATAGTTTAAAATGCAGGTGAGCCTGAGATGCGTGGAGAAATCAAAACTATGGTATATTGATAGTGCATGCTCGAGGCACATGACTGGTGATGAAACTCAGTTCATCACACTTGAGCTTAAACGAGGTGGAAACGTAAGCTTTGGAGATAATAAAAAAGGGTAAGATAGTAGGTTCAGGTACTATCGGAGGTAACCCCACTATTGAGTCAGTCTCCTTAGTTAAGGGTCTCAAATATAACCTATTGAGCGTAGCTCAACTGTGTGACAGTGGTAGACAGGTTATATTTGATTGCACTCAGTGTCGGATACTCGAGGGAAAAACAAATAATTTGATTTTAACTGCCCCTCGTGTTGACAACGTATATATGTTGAGTTTAGAAAAACAGTTTTAAAAAAATATATGCTTAGTATCTAAAGAGGATAACTCATGGCTATGGCATAGGAGACTTGGTCATGTAAGTATGGACCTCCTTGCCAAATTAGCTAGAAAGCAATTAGTTGAGGGATTGCCCAAATTGAAATTTGAAAAAGATCAATTATGTAATGCTTGTCAGCAAGGTAAACAAACGAAAAAGTCTTTTCAAAGTAAAAATATTGTCTCAACCAAGAGACCGTTGGAATTACTACACTTGGATCTTTTCGGACCTATCCATCCACTCAGCTTGGGCGGTAAGAAATTTTCCTTAGTCATTGTAGACGATTTCTCACGGTACACTTGGATCATCTTGCTGAGTAGCAAGGATGAAACATTTGAGATGTTCACAACATTGATTAAAAAGCTTGAAAATGACAAAGACCTAAGAGTAGCTCATATTAGAAGTGACAATGGCGGAGAATTCAAAAACCAACAGTTTGATGAATTCTGTGAAGTCAGTGGCATTGATCATAACTTTTCTGCTCCTAGGACGCCTCAACAAAATGGGGTTGTTGAAAGGAAGAACAGAACAATAGTTGAAATTGCTAGGACAATGCTGAGTGAAAATAGGCTTTCAAAGTACTTCTGGGGTGAAGCTGTCCACACAGCATGTTATATATTGAATAGGGCTTTGGTTAGACCTATACTCAAGAAAACCCCTTATGAACTTTGGAAAGGACGGAAGCCCAAATTGGCTACTTTTGTGCTTTTGGGTGTAAATGTTTTATACTCAACACAAAAGATAATCTTGCTAAATTTGATGCTAAAGCTGACGAAGCGATCTTTTTAGGGTACTCAACTAACAGTAAAGCATATAGGGTGTATAATAAACGAACTCAAGTTGTAGAAGAGTCTGTCCATATCGAGTTCGGTGAAACTGACCCTGCAGGAAAGACAACTCAGTCCGCTGAAGATGAACCAAGCTCAGTTTCCGCTGATCAAAATGGAGCCCCTGAGTCATCAGTACAAGGACTGACCAAAGGTAAGCACAAAACCGAAATTACCTTTGCTGACCAATCTACTCCTGCAGATGTTGTAGAAACACATATTCCAGACAACTCAACATTACCCAAAGAAATAAAAATTCCAAGAGGACATTCGGAGAAGTCCATTCTTGATGCTGCTGACAACAAGCTGATGACGAGAGATCAGCTTATAAAGTATCTCAGCAATGTTGCATTCGTCTCAGTACATGAGCCAAAGAGTTTCGCTGATGCTGAGCACGACGAACATTGGATCAATGCTATGCAAGAGGAGCTTGATCAGTTCAAAAGAAATGAGGTATGGGATTTAGTACCAAAACCTAGAAATCAAAATGTTGAAACACCTTTCCACATGATTTTGATTTGAAAAAATTATTTAAGTAATGCTAAAAATATTCTAACACATTAAATTTATAATGCTTTGATTTATTTACACTAATGTGTTTGTTCAATGTTGAGTTTAATTGTGTATAAGACATTGAGATTAAAAAAGCCCAAAGGCCCATAAAGTGGAAGTCAAGCCCAAGTCAACACATCAACACCATTCAGCTTAGAAGTTCAAAACGAAGTCGTATCAACTAAAACAACGACTCAGCAAGAGAAGGATCGAGAAGCCTTCGTGGCAAAAGCTTCAAGGAGAAGCTGCTGAGTTGGACGACAAAGCAGTCTGGACAGCGGCAGGCAATGATCAACTTCTAGACAAAGTATTTCTACTTTGGGAAAAGTTCAGAAGGCGTAGAAAGCTGTCTCGTGGAATTTCCTTAAATGGCGAAACATTCTGCCGAATACTGACGAAGACAGAAGATGCAAGATTTCTATTGGCCAACGACGTTGAGCACGCTCAAGAGTGACAACGACAGGAAGCCATTTCCCTCCAACGGTTATTTCGAAATTCGAAATGACCAGGTGCCTCAAGTGTCACTATATAAAGGCCATCCATTTGCTTCAATCGAGACAGAACTTCAAGTTGTCGAAACGCTGACCAAATCCATACTCGAAGATTCTGTGAGAAAAGCAAAGCAAATACCTTACACCAATTTTCATATTATTGTGTAAAAGTCTAGAGTGATTTCCAATCATCTAAAGTGTCTTAGCAATTGTTGTTTAGGACAAACACTTTATCATTTCTAGAAGAATAGAAAGGAGAGGCTGAGTACTCGGTTATAGTACTCAGCATAGATATAGGAGTGAGTAGAGGTATAGAGGAAGGTACTCTTGTTATACTCAGCTTCTATTTGTAAAAGGTTTTGTGTTCTACCTTTAAAGAGCTCAGTAGAGAATTCAAAAAGCTCGGAATGTGTTCCGGGGACAGGACGTAGGCGGAGAGGCTGAACCTGGATAAATCCGCTGAGTAATATCTTTCTAACCCTTTAACTCCTTTGATATATATTGCTTGCTTGAAAACTGACTAAGTAAAGAAGTCACGCTGAGTTGTGTGCATTGAGTATCTGAGTTCAGGAATAGACTTGAGTGCTATCTCCTGACTCAAGGAAAGAAGCTGACTTAGTCACCAGTTGACTAAGCTAGTGTCTTAAATTCACTCAGCGCGCTGTGTAACCCTTTTCATAAGAAAAAGAAGTCAGCCTTAACGGATAAAATTTTGAATAGTTCCTATCCCCCCTTAGAACTATACTTGTCACGTTATAAGGGACCAACAAGTGGTATCAGAGCTTAAAAGCTCACTGTGCAAGGTTTAACTACCTTGAGCTGATCCCCACTATGGCTGAAAACAGCACTCGGTTTCTCCCAGGAAATCTGACAACTCAGATTTTACCTGAGGGTCTGTCCATAACTCGGCCTCCTCTATTCTTCAGGTCTAACTATACCTTTTGGAAGAATAGAATGAAGAATTTCATTCAGGCAACAAACATGAGCGCATGGCTATCTATAGTCCAAGGCCCATTTGTTCCTGTTGAAACTATTGATGGCCAAACGGTTGTCAAAGCTGAGACTAGATGGACAGATGATGATCTCAAGAAGCTACAAAACCATGCTTCGGCTATAAACATGCTTCACTGTGCGCTAGATGCTGCAGAATACAACAAGATTTCAGGTTGTGAGTCAGCGCAGGAGATCTGGAAGAAGTTGGAGGTCACCTACGAAGGAACCAACAAGGTGAAAGAATCCAAGGTGAACCAGCATATGAGATTGTACGAGCTGTTCGAAATGAACGATGATGAAGGAATCTCAGACATGAATGCAAGATTCACAAACATCATCAACGAGCTCAAGAGACTTGGGAAGATCTTCACTGAGGAAGAACAGGTCAAGAAGATTCTTAGGAGTCTTCCTAAAAGCTGGCAAGCAAAGAAGACTGCTGTTGAGGAAGCTCAAGACTTAACCACCTATAAGTACGATAAACTCATTGGCTCACTGCTGACCCATGAGATCTCAATGAAGAATTTCGAGGTAAAGGAGAAGTCTGAAGACAAGAAGCAAAAGTCTCTTGTCATGAATGTTGACTCCACTGATGGGAGCTCAACAGACGATGAAGAGATGGCTATGTTTACCAGAAAGATGAAAAGGCTGTTAAAAAAGAATGACAAATATTCTAAGAAGCCTTACAAGAAGTTTGATAAGTACAAAGCTGACTCCAGCGACAGCAAGTACAAGAAGGACAGCTCAAAGCCCATTACATGCTTTGAGTGTCATCAAACTTGCCATATCAAGTCAAGTTGTCCCTCGCTGAGGAAAGAAAGGAAAAACGGCAAGAAGGCAATGGTGGCAACCTGGAGTGATAGTGATGATTCATCATCATCTGAAGCTGATGCCACTGAGTCAACAAAGATCTGCTTCATGGCAGATGAGCTTGCTGAGCCTTATGTTTCTGAGCATCCTGACCCCTCCATTACATCTGACGATGAGGAACACTCAACTGAGGTAATATCACTACCCTTGCTCAGAAATGAAATGGTTAATGCCCTGAGTGACCTTTATACACTTGTCAAAAAGTGTAATAAAAAGGTTAGAGCACTCAGCAGGCGATGTGATGAGGTTGAGGAGGTCAAACTGAGTGACCTTCAATATATCCTCCAGGACACTTCGATTTTGCATAGTAATGTAGAAATCATGCAAAAGTGTGTCACTGAGGTCCAATCAGATTCTAAGAAACTGAGGAAGGACGTCACATCAATTCAGAACCAACTTAAGGTTCCAAATAAAAGAAATAAACCTCTGAACACTGAGTACCGAAGTACTAGTCAGCAGAGATGGAATCCTCAGCGGAATGTCCAGTGTGACTTCTGTGGGAAGAAAGGACACACCACAAAGGTGTGCTGGCACGCTCAGCACTAGGGTGCTGACCAGTCAGTGAGGTGTGCTGAGAAGTCAAAGATGTGGTACATTGACAGCGCATGCTCGAGGCATATGACTGGTGATGAAACTCAGTTCATCACGTTTGTGCGTAAACGAGGAGGAAGTGTAAGTTTTGGAGACAACAAGAAGGGTAAAATAGTAGGGTCAGGAACCATTAGTGGCAATCCTACTATTGAGTCAGTCTCCCTAGTCAGCGGACTCAAATATAGCTTACTCAGCGTAGCTCAGCCATGTGACAATGGGAGAAAAGTTATATTTGATGACACTGGATGTAAAATATTCGAGGGTAAAACAAATGAGTTAATTTTAACTGCCCCTCGTATTGATAATGTCTTTATGCTGAACTTGGAAAAGAAGTTTTCAAAAACTGTATGCTTAGTGTCAAAGGAAGAAAATTCCTGGCTATGGCACAGGAGACTTGGTCATGTAAGCATAGACCTCTTGGCCAAATTAGCAAGAAAGCAATTGGTTGGGGGTCTGCCAGAACTTAAATTTGAAAAAGGTCAACTATGCCACGCTTGCCAAGCTGGAAAACAAACCAAACAATCTTTTCATAGTAAAAACATTGTCTCAACTAAGCGTCCATTAGAGTTACTACACTTGGATCTCTTCGGTCCAGTCCAGCCGCTGAGCTTGGGTGGAAGAAGATTTTCCTTGGTCATTGTAGATGACTTTTCTAGGTACACTTGGATCATCTTGCTGAGTAGCAAGGATGAAACCTTTGAGACATTTTCAAATTTGGTAAGAAAACTTGAAAATGATAAAGACCTTAAGTTAGATCACATCCGAAGTGATAATGGTGGAGAATTCAAGAACCAACAGTTTGTTGAATTCTGTGAAACCAACGGCATTGACCATAATTTCTCTGCTCCTAGAACGCCTCAACAAAATGGGGTTGTTGAAAGGAAAAACAGAACCTTGGTTGAAATAGCCAGGACGATGCTGAGTGAGCATAGGCTTCCAAAGTACTTTTGAGGAGAAGCTGTCAACACAGCGTGCTATATTCTTAATAGGGCTCTGGTTAGACCTATACTAAAGAAAACCCCCTACGAACTTTAGAAAGGACGAAAGCCCAACATTGGATACTTTCGTGCCTTTGGCTGTAAATGTTTTATCTTAAATACCAAAGATAGCCTAGCTAAGTTTGACTCAAAAGTTGATGAAGCTATCTTTTTAGGCTACTCAACAAACAACAAAGCATACAGAGTTTTCAATAAACGAACTCAAGTCTTAGAAGAGTCAGTACATGTTGAGTTCAATGAAACTAAGCCTGCAGGAAGATACCAGCCACTGACCGAGGATGATCCACACTCAGCACCGGCTGACCAAGAAACAGCCGCTGAGTCATTTCCTCAAGGGCTGACCAAAGGTAAAAGTGAAACTCAAATTACTTTCACTGACCAATCTACACCTGCAGAGATTTTTGAAACACAGCCAGTGCAAGACATCAATCTACCAAAGGAGATTAGGATACCAAGAGGTCACTCAAAAAGTGCCATTCTTGATGCCGCTGAGAATACCCTGATGACCAAAAATCAACTCAGGAGATACCTCAGCAACATAGCATTCGTCTCAATCCAGGAACCAAAGAATTTCACCGAAGCTGAGTATGACGAATACTGGATGAATGCAATGCAAGAATAACTTGATCAGTTCAGACGAAATGAAGTATGGGATCTAGTGCCAAAACCAAGAAGCCAGAAGACCATAGGAACAAGATGGGTCTTCCGCAACAAGCTGGATGAACAAGGGAACGTGGTCAGAAACAAAGCAAGACTCGTAGCTCAGGGCTATAGTCAGCAAGAAGGTATTGACTACGGTGAGACCTTTAAGAAAGAGAGGTTGCTGACCAACCATTAAGAAAGAAGAAGAAGCTCAACTTTGAATTAAGACCTATTAAGGCCATGCCGATAGACATCGTCGTTCCTCCTAACTCACACTATGCACAGAGTCAAGGGATTGACCCTGAGCAACAGGATGAGGAAGAACAATACCAAGACCAGTTGGGTGGTCAGTTTGATGAGGAAGAAGAGTTGGATGACCAATTAGAGGAAGAAGAACTGGATGATGATGAGTCTGAAGAAGAAGAAGAAAGTGGTCAGGATGACACTGAGGAACCAGCCAATGATGAGCATCTTGAACCAATCAACACTGAGTTGGTTGATGATGAAGAAGAAACTGAGCACCAAGAAAATGCTCCTGCTGTGCAAAGGGATGCCTCACCCACTGACTCACTTGAGTCCATTCCGTGTGACCCTACTCCTCCGAAGCTTCGGAGATTGAGAAAGAGGAAAGCCTTCAAACCACCCGTCATTGACATCATGGGTGACTCACCACTGAGGGATGAGATTCCTGATCTTACAGATGTTCAACTCAAATACTTCTCCAACACACCTGTGCCTCAACCAGAGTCTGAAGAAAATCAAGCCTCTGTTTCTCGGAAGGAACATGCCGACCAAAGCAATGCCGAGCAAGTGCTCGATGACTCCGCTCCTCAAACAGTTGAGAAAGATAAGGAACTTTCTGCTCAGGTGGATACTGAACTTCCTAACCCTCCATCACCTAGTCAGCTTCAGCCTGACACTGCGCAAGCTACTCCTTCTGCTGATCTTCCACTTTCCCATCTAAATGAGCAGACTCAAATTTAGTCAATTTCCACTGACAATACTAATACCAGGCCAGCCGCTGACAATGCTGGGCCTTCAAATAACGAGCAGAACCAAACACTGCCCCTATCCGTTTTTACTCCACCTCCGGCATCTAGGCCAACACAGGATGGGTCCTTTAGCTATCTCATTGCCTCTGAGTCTAGTCGAAGAATTGTTGACTCAGCTCAAGCTCTTATCCAGGACCTCCATCAACAAAGTGCCAATACCGCTGAATCTACCGCTGTTGAGACAACTCCATTTTCGTTTGTCACTCAGCTTCTCACCGAGATCAAAGGTATGAAGGATCTTCTGAGTGTCATGACTACACTATAATCTCAACAGCCCAGGCAGGACTCTATCCTAAAGCTGGCCGAACTCCAGCTAACAATGGTCAACCATATAAACTCACTCCAAAGGGAGTTTCATCAATTGTCAGCTGCGAACTCAGCATATGCCACTTCCACCGAAGTACATAATCTCTTCAGCCAGCTTCACACCGAGCAAGAGAAAACCAATCACCAGTTGTCCAACTCCTCTCAGTGCTTTATTGAGCAAATCAGCGAAGCTGTGCGTCTGCTGAACTTAAATAGACAAGAGATGGCAACTGACGAGCTTAAGACTAACGAGATTCTCAAGTATTCTCGAGCAACTTTCAGCAATGTCCGCAAAATCAACGATCAGCGTGAGTATTATGGCTCCTCATTGCTCAAAATGTTTCATCAAGCCTTTGCCATACTCACTGAAACCATGCACTGGATTGGCAAGTCTCAAGCCGCTGTTTTGAGTATTCTGAGTGCTGCCTCTATTGGAATTCCTCGATCCATTGTGGATGATGGTGTTCCTATCTTCGATGGAATGAATGAAAGCACGAAAAAGCTAAAGGCATTCTCTCAACGCCTAAATCAAGTTGCCATTGAAGCCACCTTTATTCCCAAACCTGATGATGGCAAAACGGGGGAGAAAGAACAAGCCCCTAGAACTCAGCAAGCCTCAGTTAGTCAGCAGCAACACAAGGACAAGGGGAAACAAAAGTAGCTTATTGTAGCTTAACTTTTGCTATCTAGGATAGCTTTTGTTGTTGAACCCTTATATCTATTTCCTTTTGTATTGTGCTGACTTTAAATTCAAAACAAATTATATGCATCTCTATCTTATTCATACTGACTACTCTTGTGCGATGTGATTGATATAATTTGTTAAAACGCATCTTCATTGAATCAACTGTGCTACACTGTCTATATTAATTGATGATATGTCTGTTGTATTGATCATGCATGTTGACCACTTCTTATATGTCCACTTAACTAAAACTCATTGAACAAAGCATACTCAGCGCTCTCTGATATTTAAATCTTTCGCGTAAAACTGAGTTAAAAAGAATATGTTCCATGAGCTGACCTATCTCTGAAAACTGACTTTAGACTTACTCAATTAAACCTTGAAATGTTTAGAGTAAAACTAAGTCAGTAGCTCAACCCTTACGGGGGAGTTATTTGATAAAATAAGGTCAACTATCATGGGGGAGCTCAACACTGAGTTCTTCGACTGAATATTTTTGCCAACATCAAAATGGGGGAGTTTGTTGAAACACCTTTCCACATGATTTTGATTTGACAAAATTATTTAAGTAATGCTAAAAATATTCTAACACATTAAATTTATAATGCTTTGATTTATTTATACTAATGTGTTTGTTTAATGTTGAGTTTAATTGTGTATAAGACATTGAGATTAAAAAAGCCCAAAGGCCCATAAAGTGGAAGTCAAGCCTAAGTCAACACATCAACACCATTCGGTTTAGAAGTTCAAAACGAAGCCGTATCAACTAACACGACGACTCAGTAAGAGAAGGATCGAGAAGCCTTCGTGGCAAAAGCTTCAAGGAGAAGCTGCTGAGTTGGACGACAAAGCAGTCTGGACATCGGCAGGCAATGTTCAACTTCTAGACAAAGTATTTCTACTTTGGGAAAAGTTCAGAAGGCGTAGAAAGCTGTCTCGTGGACTTTTCCTTAAATGGTGAAACATTCTGCCGAAGACTGACGAAGATAGAAGATGCAAGATTTCTATTGGCCAACGACGCTGAGCACGCTCAAGAGTGACAACGACAGGAAGCCGTTTCCCTCCAACGGTTATTTCGAAATTCGAAATGACCAGGTGCCTCAAGTGTCACTATATAAAGGCCATCCATTTGCTTCAATCGAGACAGAACTTCAAGTTGTCGAAACGCTGACCAAATCCATACTCGAAGATTCTGTGAGAAAAGCAAAGAAAATACCTTACACCAATTTTCATATTATTGTGTAAAAGTCTAGAGTGATTTCCAATCATCTAAAGTGTCTTAGCAATTGTTGTTTAGGACAAACACTTTATCATTTCTAGAAGAATAGAAAGGAGAGGCTGAGTACTCGGTTATAGTACTCAGCATAGATATAGGAGTGAGTAGAGGTATAAAGGAAGGTACTCTTATTATACTCAGCTTCTATTTGTAAAAGGTTTCATGCTCTACCTTTAAAAAGCTCAGTAGAGAATTCAAAAAGCTCGGAACGTGTTCCGGGGACAGGACGTAGGCGGAGAGGCCGAACCTGGATAAATCCTTTGAGTAATATCTTTCTAACCCTTTAACTCCTTTGATATATATTGCTTGCTTGAAACTGACTAAGTAAAGAAGTCACGCTGAGTTGTGTGCATTGAGTATCTGAGTTCAGGAATAGACTTGAGTGCTATCTCCTGACTCAAGGAAAGAAGCTGACTTAGTCACCAGTTGACTAAGCTAGTGTCTTAAATTCACTTAGCGCGCTGTGTAACCCTTTTCATAAGAAAAAGAAGGCAGCATTAACAGATAAAATTTTGAATAGTTCTTATCCCTCCCTTGGAACTATACTTGTCACGTTATAAGGGACCAACACAAAAGACCATAGGAACTAAGTGGGTCTTTAGAAATAAGCTAGATGAGCAAGGAAATGTAGTTAGAAATAAAGCCCGACTTGTAGCCCAAGGCTATAGTCAACAAGAGGGCATTGACTATGGTGAGACCTTTGCTCTCGTTGCTAGGTTAGAGGCTATACATATATTGTGTGCATATGCTAGTTTCATGAACTTCAAACTATATCAAATGGATGTTAAAAGTGCATTTCTTAATGGATTTATAAACGAAGAGGTATATGTTAGTCAGCCTCCTGGGTTTCAAGATCCAAAATTTCCAAACCATGTTTATAAACTCAAGAAGGCCTTGTACGGCCTGAAACAAGCACCTCGTTCTTGGTATGAGAGGTTGACCAATTTCCTACTGACCAGGAACTATGTCAGAGGCAAAGCTGACACAACCTTATTCATTAAGAAGAAGGGTAAAAATACCCTGCCGACACAAATTTACGTAGATGATATAATATTTGGTGCTATTGACGAATCTATGTGCAAAGAATTTAGCAAACAGATGCAAACTGAGTTCGAAATGTCTATGATGGCCGAACTCAACTTCTTCCTTGGACTTCAAATCAAGCAAGGGAAGAATGGCATCTTTATTAGTCAGTCTAAGTACGCCAAGGAAATGTTAAAGAAATTCGATATGGAGGATTGTAAACCCATATCAACCCCAATGGGTACTGACACTGTCCTATGCATGGATGAGAAAGGTAAGTCAGTAGACAGTAAGTTATATCGAGGTATGATTGGCTCTCTACTCTATCTTACTGCTAGTAGACCTGATATTCAGTACTCAGTATGCTATTGCGCTAGATATCAAGCTGACCCCAGAGAATCACACCTTATAGCTGTGAAAAGAATTTTTAGATATTTGCAGAGCTCAGTTAATGCAGGTTTGTGGTATCCAAACTCAAATGACTTCACACTCATTGGATACACTGATGCTGACTATGGACGGGACAAGCTAGAGCGTAAGAGTACTTCTAGAGGATGTCATTTCCTTGGAAGTTGTCTAGTGTCTTGGTTCAGCAAGAAGCAGTCATTAGTTGCCCTGTCTACAACTGAAGCTGAGTACATTGCTGCTGGAAGCTGTGTCGCCCAAGTCCTATGGATTAAGCAACAGCTTGAGGATTACGGAGTCAAAACAGAAACAATTGAAGTCAAGTGCGATAACAAAAGCGCTATTGACCTATCCAAAAATCCAATCCAACACAGCAGGATGAAGCATGTCAGCATAAGGCATCACTTCATTAGAGATCATGTACTCAAAGGTGAGATCAAACTGCCCTACGTACCAACAGATGAATAGCTTGCGGATATCTTCACTAAGCCTCTGGCTCATGAGCAATTCAGCATATTAAGAGAAGCTATCGGTATGTGTAATCCTGTCCAATAAATTCTTGATCAATATTGAGTGATTATACTATATGCCGAGTAGTTATTGCATGCTAAGTAACTTACTCAAACTGAGCTAAACTGAATAACATAGAATCACCCTATGCCGACTAGATATACATATTGAGTGATTTCTACAGGTTGAGTTACTTTTGTATGAAAATTCTTCTACGTAAAACTGAGCGTTTCAAACGCTTAGAATTCCAAATACTGAGTAAAATCCGTTTAACATTAAAAGCTAACACACACGCCATAAATAGCCACCTAGGATGACGTAATCCCAATAATTAAGAAAACAACTGCGCCAAACGTGTCATAAATGCCAGATTATTGTTGTTTGATCATCTCGAGGTAAAACAGCTACTTCAACGTTCCAGATCAACTCGACCTTCTATAAATAGTGGACGAATTCCCACTCATATCTCTTTACACTTTGAAATCTCTGGCAAATTGATTTCTATCTAAATCCCTAATCTTCAAATACTCTCAAAGAATCCCTAAAAATCATGTCGGATTCCCAAAACATCTCCGGAGCTGAAGGAAAATTAGGCTAAGGTATAGTAGCGGAAATATAAAAAATTTAGCCTACTTCCTTTTAACCATAGGATCCGTTAATCGTTATTTCATATAAAGAGGGATAAGAAGAAATACCTTTCGATGATCAATCTACCGTTGCAAACGAAGTGCCCACAACTTCAAAAGAGATGGAAACTGTTTACCAATCTGCTCCTATCCGAAATAGACCTTCCAGACCTCTGAATGACAATCCCTTAGGTGGAAACGTGGAAGAATATGTCTAGAAGCTACTGTCCAAAAATCGCGACGATCCGACGGTTCAATCTCCGAGAATCCGCGAAATAGTGAACTGACCTGATGTAGGTGAAAAAAAACGAATTTCTCCCTTTTGTTTGTTTTTCCTTCTTTCACGAACACAGTGAGATTAAGTTAGAATCAACCGTATGAGATGCAACCAAAATAGATTGCCTCTAATTAATCAACACAAGATCAAAGAAAAGGTATCGATCGGTGGAAGCCGTATGAATTCTTGTCCACGAACTGGGGGAGTCGAATTCTCTTTCTCTCTCTAAGCTAGGGATTTCGAAAATCACTAGGTGGGATTAGGGAGGCTTAGTCGAAATTCATGTATATAGGGGTATATATAATCACTTGTATCTAAACCCTAGTTAGATAGAATTAGGTTACTTAATAGGAATTCAATTCGGAATAGAATTCCTAATTATTATCTCACTATATATCTAATATATCTAGGATAATAATAAATAACCTTATTGGATAATAATAGGAGTATATTAATCTAATTAAAACTCCTAACTTAATTATCTCTTAATTAATTTAATTCATATTCCTAATCAAATTAGGATTAATGGAATTAAAATAATTCTTTACTAATTATATATAAATTTCAGCCCCCTTAATTAAATGGGCCTTACTGGGCTCAATTGGGCTTCCATCAATTAATAACATTCATCTCTCTTTTGGTTCCAAGTCTTATGTGTGATCCATTAGGTTCTTACTACTTCTGGCCGTATGCAACTATTAAATTAATTTCTTCAAGAATTATATTTAATCTTTGCATAACGGAATGATGTACTGAGTATGTTATTGGCAAGTCTGTAATCATTCCCCCAGAGTCCGTTAAGAAGACAGGTTGATTCTGTCGTTAACCTTTCCGTATTAGTTACAGTATAATTCGATCCTTTATCAACTACATCCTTGAACTGAATCTTATGACTATGGGTGATGTCAAGTCACATATAGCGAGACGTTCGTTTTACTTGTACAGGCCGAGTCAACTCAAATAGATAGGTTAAGTGAAATCAGTATTTCTTACTCTTAAGCTATCACCTTGTAAGGATTTAGAGTCGAGTCTTCCACAAGCGATCCTTGGATGTAACTCCCATTAATCGGGAGTGATAAATGCTCAATTCAATGTATAACTACCCTGACATTACCTCCTGTGACACCCAACCTTTGTCGTTCACACCCCAGAGTCATCTCTGTTAAGGATCGTGGGACAGCAGGATCAAAGTCTCACATTCAGTAATTCAGGATGACCAATTAACATTCCTTTGAGTCTGAGGATTAGTTATACCTATTAATACCAATGAGATGAACAGGTGACAAGGATGAATCTACCCATCCTATTATCTCAAATCGGATCCCCAATCCTAATGAACAACGTTTCATCGGATCTATGTAACTGTCCAGATATCTGTATATATGAAGCTTGTGAGATCAGCTTTCTGTCGGACAGAAGACATTGTTACATACAAGTCTCAACATTGATATATCAATCCTAAACATATCACTTGACTTGGGGTGGTTTTAAGTTTATTAGTTTATTATAAAGTTTTGTCTCACTTCATGCTTGTATGAACACTTTATAATCACTTTAAACAAACTTACGGATTTCCTTTTATTAGACTTTATTTAGTGCTTAAAAGGGATTGCCTTTATATAGTTATAAAACATATATCTCATTAAAACAAATGATATAAAGAACAATTCATTTACATTAAGTTTGTATCCTAGAACAATTGTCTATAGGACACCAAAACCCCAACAGGAGCTGGTTATGACGGCAATCACTCCGATGAAAACCCTGTTGAAACACATTTCCAAATGATTTTGATTTGACAAAATTGTTTAAGTATAATTAAAAACATATTCTAAACACACTAAGTTTAAATGCTTTGATTTATTCTACTAATGTGTTTGTTCAACGTTGAGTTAAAAAAAATTGGTTATAAGACATAAGGATTAAAAGGCCCAAGCTCAATACAAGAGTCAAAGCCCAAGTCAAACTGTTCAAGACAACTCGGCCCGTGAATGTCAAAACGTTGTCGTTGTGGACAAAACGTAACTTAGCGGAAGAAGGATCTAGAAGACCTTCAGGGAACAACTTCGGAACGAAGCTGCTGAGTTGATTCAACAAAGCATACAAGACAGCAGCTGGCTAAGGAAAACTTCCAGACAAAGTGTTTCCACTTTGGGTAAAGTTCAGACGACACAGTATGCTATCTAGTTAACATTACCATAAATGTAGAGACACTCTGCCGAGCTGACCAAAAGCTGACCGAGGACAGAAGATACTCAAATCTGATTGGCCGAGAGCTCTGAGCAAGTCAGGATGACAACGACAGGAAGCCGTTTCCCTCCAACGGTTATTTCGAAATTCGAAATGATCGATGCCTCAAGACGTCTCTATAAATAGTGCCATCAGAAGCTTCATTCAATACAGAACTTGATCAAGCCATTACGCTGACCAAATTTCTACGCAAGTTCTGCAAGCAAAAAGCAAAGCAATCTTACACTATATTTCATATCTTTTGTGTAAAAGTCTAGAGTGATTATTCAATCATCTAAGGTGTCTTAGCAATCATTGTTTAGGACAAACACTTATCATTTCTAGAGATTAGAAAGGAGAGGCTGAGTACTCGGTTATAGTACTCAGCGAGAGATTAGGATTGAGTAGAGGTATAGAGGAAGGTACTCTTGTTATACTCAGTTGCTAAGATTGTAAAAGGTTTGAGGCTCTACCTTTAAAGAGCTCAGTAGAGGATTCGAAAGCTCGGAACGTGTTCCGGGGATAGGACGTAGGCTTAGAAGCCGAACCTGCATAAATCTACTAAGTAACGTATTTCTTACCTTAAACTCCTTATATATATTGCTTGCTTAAATAACCAAAAACTGACCAAGTAAAGAGGTCAAGCTGAGTTGTGCGCATCAAACATCTGAGCTCAGGAATAGACTCTAAGTGCTATCTCCTGACTCAAGTCAAGAAACTAACCTAGTCACCAGTTGACTAAGCCAGTATCTTACTGTTTACTCAGCGTCGCTGTTAAAACCTTTTCTCTTAAGAAAAGAAGTCTGCCCTAAGTTTTAAAAAGTTTAAATAGTTCCTAACCCCCCATTGGAACTATACTTGTAACGTTATAAGGGACCAACAAGTGGTATCAGAGCCTAAAAGCTCACTGTAAAAGGTTTAACAACCTTGAGCTGATCCCCACTATGGGCAAAAACAGTACTCGGTTTCTCCCAGGAAACCAAACAACTCAGATATTGCCTGAGGGACTGTCCATCACTCGGCATCCCCTATTCTTCGGGTCTAACTATACCTTCTGGAAGAATAGGATGAAAAATTTCATTCAGGCTACAAATATGAGTGCCTGGCTATCTATAGTGCAAGGCCCATTTGTACCTGTCGAAGTTGTGGCTGGCCAAACAGTTGTAAAAGCTGAGGCCAAATGGACAGAGGATGATCTCAAGAAGCTTCAAAATCACGCTTCGGCTATTAATATGCTTCACTGTGTGCTCGATGCTGCAGAATATAATAAAATCTCAGGTTGTGAGTCGGCGCAAGAGATCTGGAAGAAGCTGGAGGTCACCTATGAAGGAACCAACAAAGTAAAGGAGTCCAAGGTGAACCAGCAGATGAGATTGTACGAGCTGTTCGAGATGAACAATGATGAGGGCATATCTGACATGAATGCAAGGTTTACCAACATCATAAATGAGCTCAAGAGACTTGGGAAGATCTTCACTAAGGAAGAACAAGTCAAAAAGATACTCAGGAGTCTTCCTAAAGACTAGCAAGCAAAGAAGACCGCTGTTGAGGAAGCTCAGGACTTAACCACCTACAAATATGACGAACTCATCGGTTCGTTGCTGACCCATGAGATATCAATGAAAAACTTCGAGGTGAAGGAAAAGTCTGAAGACAAGAAGCAGAAATCTCTTGTCATGAAAGCTGACTCCACTGATGGGAGCTCAACAGATGATGAAGAGATGGCTATGTTCACAAGGAAAATGAAAAGGCTGTTCAGGAAAAATGACAAATACTCTAAGAAGCCTTATAGAAAGTTTGATAAGTATAAAGCTGAGTCCAGTGACAGCAAATACAAGAAAGACAACTCAAAGCCCATTACATGCTTTGAATGTCATCAAACTGGCCATATAAAGTCAAGCTGCCCCACGCTGAGGAAAGATAAGAAGAACGGAAAAAAGGCAATGGTGGCTACATGGAGCGACAGTGATGAGTCTTCATCAACAGAAGCTGAGGCCACCGAGTCAGCGAAGATATGCTTCATGGCTGACAAACTTGCTGAGCCGTGCGTCTCTGAGCATGCTGTCTCCTCTGTTGCATCTGACGATAAGGAGCAATCAAATGAGGTAATACCACTTTCCCAGCTCAGAAACGAAATGGGTAATGCCCTGAGTGATCTCTATACACTTGTCAAAAAGTGTAATAAGAAAATTAGAGCACTCAGCAGGCGCTGTGACGAGGTTGAAGAGGTCAAGCTAAGTGACCTCAGATTCCTTCTTCAGGACAACTCAACTTTGCATGATAATATGAAGATCATACATGAGTCTGTCTCTGAAGTCCAATCAGTTTCAAATAAACTAAGAAAGGACGTCACAACTATCCAGAACCAATTAAAGGTTCCAAATAAAAGAAACATTCCTCTAAGAACTCAGTACCAAGGTACTCAGCAGAGATGGAATCCCCAGCGGAATGTCCAGTGTGACTTCTATGGGAAGAAAGGTCACACCACAAAGGTCTGCTGGCATGCTCAGCACTGGGGTGCTGACCAGTCAGTGAGACAACCCAAACAGAAGGTCAGCTGTGACTTCTGTGGAAAGAATGGCCATACTGTCCATGTATGCCGCCATAAAATAAAATATGATGCTTTACCTATTGAACCTAACAAGCAAGGACCCAAAAAGAATTGGGTACCTAAAAGTAACTAGCTACAATGCAGGTAAGCCTGAGGTGTGCTGAGAAGTCAAAGATGTGGTATATTGACAGCGCATGCTCGAGGCACATGACTGATGATGAAACTCAGTTCATCACATTTGAGCGTAAACGAGGAGGAAGCGTAAGTTTTGGAGACAACAAAAAGGGTAAGATAGTAGGGCCAGGAACCATCGGAGGTAATCCTACTATTGAGTCAGTCTCCCTAGTCAGCGGACTCAAATATAACTTACTCAGCGTAGCTCAGCTATGTGATAATGGGAGAAAAGTTATATTTGATGCTACTGGATGTAAAATATATGAGGGTAAAACAAATGAGTTAATTTTAACTGCCCCTCGCATAGATAATGTCTTTATGCTAAACTTAGAGAAAAAGTTTTCAAAAACTGTATGCTTAGTATCAAAGGAAGAAAATTCCTGGCTATGGCACATGAGACTTGGTCATGTAAGTATGGACCTCCTGGCCAAATTAGCAAGAAAGCAATTGGTTGAGGGACTGCCTGAACTTCAATTTGAAAAAGATCAATTATGCCATGCTTGCCAAGCTGGAAAACAAACCAAACAATCTTTTCATAGCAAAAACATTATCTCAACTAAGCGTCCGTTAGAATTACTACACTTGGATCTCTTCGGTCCAGTCTAGCCGCTGAGTCTGGGTGGAAGAAGATTTTCCTTGGTCATTGTAGATGACTTCTCTCGGTACACTTGGGTCATCTTGCTGAGTAGCAAGGATGAGACCTTTGAGACATTTTCAAATTTGGTTAGAAAAATTGAAAATGATAAAGACCTAAAATTGGCTTACATCCGAAGTGATAATGGTGGAGAATTCAAAAACCAAAAGTTTGTTGAATTCTGTGAAGCCAGCGGCATTGACCACAATTTTTCTGCTCCTAGAACACCTCAACAAAATGGGGTTGTTGAAAGGAACAACAGAACTCTGGTTGAAATAGCCAGGACAATGCTGGATGAGCATAGGCTTCCAAAGTATTTTTGGGGAGAGGCTGTTAACACAGCGTGCTATATTCTTAATAGGGCTCTAGTTAGACCTATATTAAAGAAAAGCCCCTATGAACTTTGGAAAGGACGAAAGCCCAACATTGGATACTTTCGTGCCTTTGGCTGTAAATGTTTTATTTTGAATACCAAAGATAGCTTAGGAAAGTTTGACTCAAAAGCTGATGAAGCTATCTTTTTAGGCTACTCAACAAACAGCAAAGCATACAGAGTTTTCAATAAACGAACTCAAACTTTAGAAGAGTTAGTACATATTGAGTTCGACGAGACTAACCCTGCAGGTAGATACCAGCCAATGACCGAGGATGATCCACACTTAGTAACCGCTGACCAAGAACCAGCTGCTGAGTCATTCACTAAAAGGCTGACCAAGAGTAAGAGTGAACCTAAGATTACTTTCACTGACCAGTCTACTTCTGCAGAGATTGTTGAAACACAGACAGCACAAGACATCAATCTACCTAAAGAGATAAGGATTCCAAGAGGGCACTCAAAGAGTGCAATCCTTGATTCTGCTGGGAATACCCTGATGACGAGGAATCAACTCAGGAGGTACCTCAGCAATGTAGCCTTCGTCTCAGTTGAGGAACCTAAGAACTTCGCTGATGCTGAGGAAGATGAATTCTGGATGAGCGCAATACAAGAGGAACTTGACCAATTCAGAAGAAATAATGTATGGGAGCTAGTGCCTCATCCAAAGAGTCAGAAGACC
Organism: Euphorbia lathyris; assembly: GCF_963576675.1. Classification (NCBI taxonomy): domain Eukaryota; kingdom Viridiplantae; phylum Streptophyta; class Magnoliopsida; order Malpighiales; family Euphorbiaceae; genus Euphorbia; species Euphorbia lathyris. Next base: position 33,266,412 of record NC_088913.1, on the reverse strand, counting down.
ATTGGAACAAGATGGGTCTTCCGAAACAAGCTGGATGAGCAAGGAAACGTAGTCAGGAACAAAGCAAGGCTTGTAGCTCAGGGCTACAGTCAGCAAGAAGGTATTGACTACGGTGAGACCTTTGCCCCAATGGCAAGGCTAGAAGCTATTAGGATCTTATGTGCATATGCATCTTACATGAACTTTAAATTATTCCAAATGGATGTTAAGAGTGTATTTCTTAATGGAGTTATAAACGAGGAAGTTTATGTTAATCAACCTCCAGGGTTTGAGGATCCTAAATTCCCAAACCACGTTTATAAGCTCAAAAAGGCTCTGTACGGCCTCAAGCAAGCACCACGTGCTTGGTATGAGAGGCTGACCAGTTTCCTGCTGACTAGAAACTATGTCAGGGGCAAAGCTGATACAACCTTATTCATTAAGAGAAAGGGTAAAGATACCCTGCTGGCTCAAATTTATGTTGATGATATAATATTTGGTGCAACTAACGAATCAATGTGCAAGGAATTTAGCAAACAAATGCAGACTGAGTTTGAAATGTCGATGATGGGAGAACTCAACTTCTTCCTCGGACTTCAAATAAAACAAGGAAAGAATGGCATCTTCATCAGTCAAGCCAAATATGCCAAGGAGATATTAAAGAAATATGACTTGGAAAATTGCAAGCCAATATCCACTCCTATGGGCACTGACACTGTCCTCTGCGCTGACGAGAATGGTAAATCAGTAGACAGCAAATTGTATCGAGGTATGATAGGCTCTCTACTTTACTTAACAACCAGTAGACCGGACATTCAGTTCTCAGTATGCTACTGTGCTAGATATCAATCTAACCCTAAGGAATCTCATTACATAGCTGTAAAAAGAATCCTTAGATACTTGCAAAGCTCAGTGAACGCAGGTTTATGGTATCCCAACACTCATGGCTTTACACTCGTTGGATACACTGACGCTGACTATGGTCGAGACAAGCTAGAACGAAAAAGCACCTCTGGAGGATGTCATTTCTTAGGAAGCTGTCTTGTATCTTGGTTCAGCAAGAAGCAGGCGTCAGTAGCCTTGTCTACCACTGAAGCTGAGTACATTGCTGTTGGTCATTGTGTTGCTCAAGTCCTATGGATTAAGCAACAGCTTGAAGACTATGTTGTTCAAACAAAGACAATTGAGGTCAAATGCAACAACAAAAGTGCAATTGATTTATCAAAGAACCCAATTCAACACAGCAGAATGAAGCATATCAGCATAAGGCATCACTTCATTAGAGACCATGTACTCAAAGGTGAGATAAAGCTGACCTACGTCCCAACGGATGAGCAGCTTGCGGATATCTTCACAAAGCCACTGGCTCGTGAACAGTTCAGCATACTGAGAGAAGCCATTGGTATGTTTAATCCTCTTCAGTAAATTCCTGTTCTAAAATGAAAATTTATGCTGAGTGAATTACTATGCTGAATGATTTATGAAAATGCATGCTGAGTGATTGTTATGCTGAGTACTTAACACAAAATACACATCAATACTGAGTCAATATGCACACCGAGTAGTTATCTTAAAACTGAGAAATCATCCTTTCATATACTACTGACCACTCAGAATCCAAAACGCTTAGTATTCTAAACGTTGAGTGTTCGATCCGTTGCATTAAATGCAAAAGCATGCGTATAGCCACCTAGGATGACGTATGCGCCGAATGTGTCATAAAAGCCAGGATCTTTGTCGATTGACAATCCCAAGGCAAAACTGACACATGGATTCGATAAGATCCACTCTTCACCACTATAAATAATGAGTAAATCCTCATTCTTTATTTTCTTTACACCTATCGAATTCTAAAGCAAGGCTTTCTCTCTAAAAACCTCTCAAAGCTTCCCAAACTTGTTCTGAAACTATGACTAAAGTTTCCGTCAACATCTCCGGTGCCGGTCACCCTAAGACCAGCTCCGATGAACCCTCCAGGAAAACTTCTGTGCCTGAAATTACCAAAGTCACTACGCCGAGTAAAGGAAAAACTGGGCAAGCTACCTCCTCCAAAGGAAAACCGACCAAGACCAGAACCTATACCAAGGTTTTTGGTAACATTAGCGAATGGAAAGTAGACTTCTCACGATGGGTTTCTGAGTCCTTCGTGACTTCCGAGCAACCCTTCTGTGAATGGATATCACAAAATGGATGGATCGAGCTGTTCTCTATTAGGGATCACACATATCCCGACCTAGTAAGGGAATTCTACAAGAACCTCCAAGTCGCTGATGATAACCAGGACTATCTGGCAACAACAGTAAAGGGGAAAACGATTTTCATCAATCCCTCCTATTTGGCGAATTTGCTGAAGTTGAAAAATGAAGGAGCCAAGCTGAGAAGATCTGGAGATCATGACGGTACTGGGTACGAAGTCACCTTCTGTAAACCTGAAGGCCACTCAGGAGAAGTCTCCAGTTCCTCTATGGGTCAGCACCAAAAGATGACTCACTATCTGCTGACCTACTTCATTTATCCCAAGATCAACTGCACCACCTCAGCCATAAATTTTGAGCAATGCTTCATATGGCTTATGCTGACATATAAGCCGATCAACATGCCAATATTCCTAATTGCTAGGTTCCTAAGGAGCACTGGAACTCTACGGCTGGGCTCACTCATCACCAGGATCCTCATTGATCATCAAATAGACCTAACTGATGAAGTTAAAGCTAGAGGATCTGAAATCACAGCAGCTTCACTGAGGGCTTTGAAGTTCAATCAGCCTCTAAAGAAAGGAAAAACTGATGCTGCTGGTGAACAACAAGCTGAGGAAACAGCTGTCCCGAAGAAAGGGAGAAGAACTAAGGCTCCAGCTGCCCGCAAGAGGAAAGCTGTTGAGACCCCTTCAAAGAAGGTTGAGCCTAAGGCAAAGAAGCCTAAGTCAAGTGCTGAACCTAAGTCAACTGAGAAAAGGAGCAGGCAAGATGAGCCTGATATTGAGGAAAGACAAGATGCTGATGTGCAGCCTCAAAAGAAGTAGAAGTCTTCTTCACTGACTCCCATTGATGCTATCCCTACTGACGTCATTGTTCCTGGTGACTCTCACTACACACAGTCTCTAGGAACTGTAGCTGAGCACCAAGAAGATGAGGTGCATTTGGACGATCAGTTCATTGCACAGGTTGAGGAAGAGCTAGATGGTGACAGTTCAGAAGATGACGAAGAAGAAGAGGCCAGCGGTCAGGATGACGCTGAGGACAATGAGGAAACAACCAGTGAGGTTGAAGCTGAGCAAGCCAATACTGAGTTGGCTACTGGAGAAGAACAAGAACATGACCAACACAATGTTGATCAAATACAAGAACAAGCTGACCAGCTTAATGCTGATCAAGAAGAAACTTCTCCATCTCACTCAGGAGAGTCTATTCAAGCTGACCCTCCTCCTCGCAGAAGAAGATTGGTTAAGGCAAGTCAGACGACAGTCAGTGACATTCCTGTTCACCAACCAACCCTTCCTGACTTTGTTATTCAGTAGCCAACCAAGGACCCTTCTGCACTTAAGCTGAAATTTTTCAGAAAACAACCAACCTTCACTAAAGAAACATGCCGACTTGAATGCTTCCGCAAATTCTACGAGTCAAGTAGAATCAATTCCCGTCGATGCTGTCAATCCAAGTCTTGTGCTGACTCAGAACATTCCTGCTTCAGTTAGCACCGACAGCATCCAGATTACTTCTTCTCCAATCAACACCTCTGCCGATCAATTAGTTCTACCTGAAACTCAAGTGCAGATTGGAAACTCACTTCAGTCACTGACCAGGTCATCCCACTTAATCCTCTTCCAACTGGTCATACTGATGTCACAGGACAACTTAATGAAGGCTCTCGAACCTACTTAAATGCCACTGAGTCTGACAAAATACCTTCAACAAACTACTCCTGCTGCTGCTGGGTCTTCCACTATTGAGACAACTCAGCTTTCCCAAGTCACTCAGGTTCTCAACGAAGTTAAGGGATTCAAGGATTTGCTGAATGTCATCAATACCTTTCAAGCATAGCAAGCTAAGCAGGATTCCATTGCAAAGCTGGCTGAGATCCAGCTGACAACAGTTCAACATCTCAACGCTCTTCAAGAACAAGTTCAGACTTTGTCAGCTGCGAACACACGCTATGCTACTTCTGATGAAGTTAAAATGCTCTTTGCTCAGTTTCACACCGAGCAAATCAAAACCAACGAGCAAATGGTCTCCTATTCTCAGTGCTCAGTGGAGCAAATTGGTGAGGCCGTTCGATTGCTGAATCTGAACAAGCAAGAGATGGATACTGACGCTATGAAGCAAAATGAAATGCTGTCTATCACCAGACAAACCTTCAATCACATACGTCACACAAATATTCAGCGTCAATACTATGACACATCCTTACTGAAGACTTTTCATCAAGTCATTGCTGGTCTAACTGATGCACTTACCTGGATAGGTAAATCTCAAGCTTTCATAGTAAGCATGATCAGCGCTGCTGAACTCAATATACCTGCCGAGGTATCAGGTGATGGAGTTGCAATTTTTGATGGTGTCAATGAAAGCGCTGATAGACTTAAGGCGCTATCCACAGAACTGACAAGAGTCGTCCTTACCGACGCCTTTAGGTTACCTCCTCCCGATGCCGACAAAACGGGGGAGAAAGAACAAGCGAGAACACAGCATGAGTCTAGTCAGTCCAAACAAAAGAGAAAGAAATAGATATAGGCTAGCTCAGTATAGGCTAAGTATGTAGTCTCTATGCCTGTCTTCAACTTTTGTTTGTAAACGCTGACTACCTATATTAAATATCAATACTTGCATCTTTTGTTCAAACCATGAGTTATGAATTATTTTTATACGATGTTGTGTATTATGTCATTGTGTATCTTCAATTGAATCAGCTATGTTTAATGCTTATCAAATTCAATGATTGAACCCAATGCTGATAACATGTTTGACATTGACTTATATAATATTGCCTTATAAAACGCATTGAACAACAAATTACTCAGCGCTCTCTGAATGCTATAACTTCCGCTTAAACACTGAGTAAAATAGAATATGTTCCATGAGCTGACCTATATCTGAAAACTGACCTTAGACTTACTCGATTAAACCTTCAATTGTTTAGAGTAAAACTAAGTCAGTAGCTCAACCCTTACGGGGGAGTTTGCTAAGTTATATTAGGTCAACTATCATGGGGGAGCTCAATACTGAGTTCCTCGCTGAATAGTTTTGCCAACATCAAAATGGGGGAGTTTGTTGAAACACATTTCCACATGATTTTGATTTGACAAAATTGTTTAAGTATAATTAAAAACATATTCTAAACACACTAAGTTTAAATGCTTTGATTTATTCTACTAATGTGTTTGTTCAATGTTGAGTTAAAAAAAATTGGTTATAAGACATAAGGATTAAAATGCCCAAGCTCAATAAAAGAGTCAAAGCCCAAGTCAAACTGTTCAAGACAACTCGGCCCGTGAATGTCAAAACGTTGTCGTTGTGGACAAAACGCAACTCAGCGGAAGAAGGATCTAGAAGACCTTCAGGGAACAACTTCGGAACGAAGCTGCTGAGTTGATTCAACAAAGCGTACAAGATAGCAGCTGGCTAAGGAAAACTTCCAGACAAAGTGTTTCCACTTTGGGTAAAGTTCAGACGACACAGTATGCTGTCTAGTTGACATTACCATAAATGGAGAGACACTCTGCCGAGCTGACCAAAAGCTGACCGAGGACAGAAGATACTCAAATCTGATTGGCCGAGAGCTCTGAGCAAGTCAGGATGACAACGACAGGAAGCCGTTTCCCTCCAACGGTTATTTCGAAATTCGAAATGATCGATGCCTCAAGACGTCTCTATAAATAGTGCCATCAGAAGCTTCATTTAATACAGAACTTGATCAAGCCATTACGCTGACCAAATTTCTACGCAAGTTCTGCAAGCAAAAAGCAAAGCAATCTTACACTATATTTCATATCTTTTGTGTAAAAGTCTAGAGTGATTATTCAATCATCTAAGGTGTCTTAGCAATCATTGTTTAGGACAAACACTTATCATCTCTAGAGATTAGAAAGGAGAGGCTGAGTACTCGGTTATAGTACTCAGCGAGAGATTAGGATTGAGTAGAGGTATAGAGGAAGGTACTCTTGTTATACTCAGTTGCTAAGATTGTAAAAGGTTTGAGGCTCTACCTTTAAAGAGCTCAGTAGAGGATTTGAAAGCTCGGAACGTGTTCCGGGGACAGGACGTAGGCTTAGAAGCCGAACCTGGATAAATCTGCTGAGTAACGTATTTCTTACCTTAAACTCCTTATATATATTGCTTGCTTAAATAACCAAAAACTGACCAAGTAAAGAGGTCAAGCTGAGTTGTGCGCATCAAACATCTGAGCTCAGGAATAGACTCTAAGTGCTATCTCCTGACTCAAGTCAAGAAATGACCTAGTCACCAGTTGACTAAGCCAGTATCTTACTGTTTACTCAGCGCCGCTGTTAAAACCTTTTTTCTTAAGAAAAGAAGTCTACCCTAAGTTTTAAAAAGTTTAAATAGTTCCTAACCCCCCCTTGGAACTATACTTGTAACGTTATAAGGGACCAACAAACCCTCCATCTCCTGCTCAGCAGGAATACGTCGAGACTCCCACCAAGTCTCAATGACAAGGTCAGCATGACCAAACTCCAAGCAAGAGCCCCCAAGCTGACCTTGCAACCTCTTTGAAAAAAAAGAAGAAGGAAAAGAAAGAACCAGAAAGAACCTATTCTCCAGTTTTCGGCAGCGTTAGGGGATGGAAAATTGATCGCTCCCGCTGGTTCTCTAAAGGGTTTGTCGAAGCTGAAAAGCCTTTCTGCGAATGGATCTCTAAGAATGGCTGGACTGGGTTGTTCTCTGTCCGGAAAGCCACCTATCCTGAGTTAGTAAGGGAATTCTATGCCAACTTGCGAGCTGCTGACGATGATACTGACTACATGGTCACTGAGGTCAAGGGGAAGAGGATATTTGTTTACCCTTCTTATCTCGCTACACTACTAAACCTAAAGAACGAAGGAGCCGAACTCAGAACCATAAACGATTCCACCAAAATTGACTATCCCGTGGAGTTCTGTAAACCGAAAGATCACAAGAGAGAAATTGCCAGTACGTGTATGGATCAAAATCAAAAGATGGCTCACTACATACTGACCAACTTCATCTATCCCAAAATCAATGCCCAATCCTCTGCATCTAACTTCGAGCAGTGCTTTATATGGCACATGCTGACCTACCAGCCACTCAACATACCTGTATTCCTTATCGGCGGATTTCAGCGGAGCACAGGGACACTCAGGTTAGGTCCATTATTACAAAGATCCTTCAAGATCACCGAGTGAGCTTAGCAGAATAAATTCAAGTTTGGGGTACGGAGATTTCTGCAGGTATTCTATTCGGTTTGGCTTATGATCAACCAATTGTACCAAAGAAAGGAAAAGGAGTTGCGGTTGAAGAAGCACAAGCTATGCCGACCAAGAAGGGAAAGAAAGTGGTGGTGAAACCCCATACTGACCGAACCCGGCAAGATAAAAAGCGGAAAGCTGACCAAGCCACTAAAGATATCAATATTGTCCCAAAGAAACTTCGGATTGTCTCTAGCGTGCAGAAAGCTGTTGCTGAGCAAGCTAAGTCAGCAGGAAAAAGGCCCGCTGAGCCTGAGGAAGAAGAGAAAGAGGAAACTCCAGAGACACCTCTAAGGAAGAAGAGAAGAACATCTGATCTAAGTCCCATTAATGCTACCCCTCTTGACTTTGTCGTCTCCGACGATTCCCATTTTGTGAGAAGTCAAAAGATTGATCTTGAGAAAACACCCTCTGAATAGGAAGATAATTTGGGAGATTTTGGAGGCCAGTTTGAAGCTGAGCGAACAGCTAATGATGAGCAAGATAAGGATACTGCTGAGCAAACTAAGTCAGTTGATGCTGAGCCAATTGAACCACAAGCTGACCCAACTGTAAGTGTTCATGCTGTGAGGAACTTTAATGATGTCCTAGGGATCAATTATTCATCTGAGTCTCTTGACTCAATTGCTGCTGACCCCTCACCTCCAACCAACAAGGCCAGTTCTGAAAAGCGTTTCAAACGCAAAGCTCACAAGTCCAACTCTCTAGACCTACTGGCTGATTCTCCACTTAGAGAACCAATTACTGACCTAACTGGACTACAGTACGAATTCTTCTCCTCCGTCATCAAGCCAACTCCAGATCAATTCACACAAAAGCAAGCCTCTGTTACTCATACTGAGGAACAAGCCAAGACCCCTGAAAATCCAATCTCTGTCGAGCAAGAGCTCAAAGTTCAAGCTGCTCAAGAGGGTGAGCGAGCAAAGGGAAATCCCGTAAGTTCTGAAGTACCTCCTCTTGCACCAAATCAATTTCAAACCAATGTTGAGAAAGTCAACATCTCTGCCGATCCTCCTCTTCCTAACCCAGCATCGCAGAATGTTGAACAGTCAGTTCCTGGTGCTGACCTGAACAAAAGTCCAGTTGTTGATCATACTGGCCCATTTGGTACTGAAAAGCAACCTACTCAAAAATCGGCTGTTGAGCGAACTCCTGAGGCAACTTATGCCTACCTAAATGCTACTGAGTCTGGGCGTCGCATCATTCACTCAGCTCAATCCATTCTCCAGGATTTGACTCCCTCTCATGCCGATGTTGCTGGATTCGTTAATGATGAGTCAACACAACTTTCTTCTGTCACTCAGCTCCTGAATGAGATCAAGGGTCTCAAAGATCTTGTGAGTGTCATGACAACTATTCAAACTCAACAGCCCAAGCAAGACTCCATAGTAAAGCTGGCTGAACTGCAGTTAATGATGGTGAATCATATGGATTCCCTCTAAGGCCAAATAAATGCTCTGTCTGCAGTAAACAAGGGATATACTACTTCTGCTGAGGTTGACCACCACTTCACCAAGCTACACTCTGAGCTGACCGATACTCGTGGGCTAATTTCCTCCTCCTCCCAGTGTTCAATCGAGCAAATTAGCGAAGCTGTCCGTCTAATCAACTTGAGTAAGGAAGAGATGGACACTGACTTGGTGAAAACAAATAAAATCCTGCAATACTCCCAAGCCACCTTCAAACATGTGCGCCATACTAATGCTCAACGTCAGTTCTATGATTCGGCCTTGCTCAAAATGTATCATCAAGCTTATGCTAGGCTGACTGACACACTGACCTGGATTGGGAAATCGCATGAATATATTCTCAGTATGCTTAGTGCATCTATTCGAGTCCCCGGATCCATTATAGATGATGGCGTTCCTGTTTTCGATGGTCTCAGGGAAAGCACGAAACAGCTTAAGGCATACTCATTGAGATTAACTCGTGCTGTTCTCAATGACACTTTTATTCCTCCTCCACCTGATGCTGGAAAAACGGGGGAGAAAGAACAAGCTGATGGAACTCAGCACAAATCAGGGGAAGCAGGAGAAGCATTTGGTAGTCAGCAGCAACAAAGAAACGCTAAGGGAAAAGGCAAAGTTAATCCTTCCCATCAAGCCCAAGTCAACAGGAAGAAATAGATTAGTTAATCTTAGAATTTAACTTGTAGTATTTGTCTGGCGTATTCTATCTGTTTGTTTGCTGACCAAACTATCTATTTTAAAAGCATCTTTTATTTAAACTGACTTATCTACATATGATGCTTACTTAAATGTGCTATATGCTGAACTGTCTTAAATGAACAAACAATCGAACTTAAAAAGGAACATGAATGAAACTCTCAACACACATTTACTTTGATACATGAATAAATTTTGCGATATAATCTCTCTGATACCTAAAACTGACCGTGTATCAAACTGAGTAAACACATGTTCCAACATATTGACCTCTTCTGAATGCTGACCTAGGCTCATTTGAATTAGATCTTAGAAGGTCTAGAATTGAACTTAGTCAGTACAAGCATGCTTTGATTTTTCTCAATTAAATCTTGGAAGGTTTAGAGTTAAATTGAATCAAATAGATGCAACCCTTATGGGGGAGTAATTTCAGAAGAACGAAAGACAATTCAATCATTGGGAATTTCAAAACTGAGTTCCATAACTAAATATTTTTCCAACATCAAAATGGGGGAGTTTGTTGAAACACCTTTCCAACATGATTTTGATTTGACAAAATTATTTATGTTAATCCATGATTAAGACAATTAAATTTAAGTGCTTTGATTTAATTGTACTAATGCGTTTGTTCAATGTTGAGTATAAGAATATTTATAAGAACATGAATCAAATTAAGACAGAACATAGTCAGCATAACAACGTAGTGCAGGCTGAGTAAAGAATGACTCAGTACGAAGGAAGGAAAGTCTTCTTCAGGACCGAAGCTTACAGAACGAAGCTGACCATAGAAGCTGAGTGAAAAGCTACTCGGCATAAAAGAAAAGAAGTCTTCTTCGGAACTATATCTCACAGAACGAAGCTGACCGTGGAAGCTAAGTGAAAGGCAACTCAGTATCGAAATTGGCAACAATCAAAGACAACGGTTATCAAAGTCATGCTGAATGATTTTAAGGACATCACCAATGATCCGTTTGCTAAAAGACAAGGTTTGTGCTCTTGCATATTCAACTGCCTTGTAAACGGTTTGTGCTCTACCTTTAAAGAGCTCAATAGTGGATTGAAAAAGCCCGGAGGGATTCTGGGGACTGGACGTAGGCGGAGAGGCCGAACCAGGATAAGTCGTGCTGAGTAATTTCTAACTCTCTCTCAATATATATTTGTATGTGTTGCTTGCTATATTTACTCAGTATATAAATTGTTTAAACTGACACTGAGTAAATCAGAGTGCTGAGTTGGAAGCTGACCATAAAAGTGTCATTTCCCAACTCGCAAGTAAAACAGCTCTAGTCAGTATCTGACTAAAGCCGTCTTACGACTCACTCAGCCGTGCTGACCAAAACTGAGTTGTGAAACTCAAAGAATTATATTAAGTCAGCATAATTAAAACTAAAAAGTTATATTAGTTACTAACCCCCCCCCCTTGGAACTAATCATACGGGACCAACAGTGCGCACGTCCCTGCTCCACTAACCCACGTCCTTCCAGCTGGCTCCTTTCGCGCAACGAGCTCTGCTCCATTGTGGATTGCCCCACGTTCCTGAACTACCCATGTTCTCTCCCCATGCTTTTCTAACCTTAGATCGTGGAGCGAACTATTATCCCGAAAACACTACTTCCTCCGTCGTTTTTGGTCAGCCTTCTCTGTTTCTTGCGGGTGGTGCTCATTGAGAAGTGTTCTCTGGTTCTTTATATATCTGGCGCTTTCTCTATGTTGATCCTTCTCAATTAGGCCCAACGTAATTGTAGGGGAAACAACCATGTATGTAATTTACCCAAAGATAATTACATTATCTTTATTAATTATTTAAATTAATAAATTAATTAAAAGGATTATTAGAGGCATTAAAAAAAAGATTAGTAAAAGATAATTTATGATAAATGGATAAGATTTTTAGGGAAAAAACTACCCACTTTCTCCTATCCTATAGAAGAATGTATTCTACTGTTTTAACTCCATCTTTTTCCAGAAAATGGCTTCGCAAAATGAGTTTTGCAAAGTCTATGAATAAAAAATAGGTTGAAAATGACGATTTTACTTCGCAAAAAAATGATCGCTTTCTGCGAAGCAAAATCGTCATTTTGAGTTAATTTTCTCTTCGCAGACTTCGCATAATCGTTTTCTGCAAATTAAAATCGTCATTTTTTTTTGTTAAATTTCTCTTCGTAAGCTTGCTAACACGACTTAATTTTTGTGAAGGTGGTTGAATAGAAAACATCAAATTCAAGTATCCCTTTAGCTTGAATACAAAAGCATCAATCACAGTAGGCGGTGTTCTGAGATGTAAGGGAAATGGTGTTCTGGGATGTAGGGAAAGAAAAGAAAAATCACCATTATCATCCCAAAAGGCTATCTATTCCGCCGATTTTTCTTGCTTCTGTAAAGTCTCGAAGCACGATTTTTCTTGCTTCTAGTTCCTTCTGCTTCTGAGATTTAGGGTTTAGGGCTTGAATTATTATTGCAGTCTTATTGTAAATTTTGATAATGTTATGATTTTAATGATAGAGTTATTGTTGCAATCTTGTTGTAAATTTTGATAATGTTATGGTTTTAATGTTAGAATTATTGTTGCAATCTTGTTGTTATGATTTGGATGTTATATACCATTTTCCATTTTTTGCAATTTGCGAGGACTCTAAAGATAATACTGCTTAAGAACATAACTTTTACTTCACATATTGTGAAATCTGTAAAGTAAAAGTCATTCTGCGAATTAGTATTACATTCGGAGGCTTCGCATATTGCGAAATATGCGAAGTAAATTTCATGTTCTTAAGTAGTCTTACATTCGCAGACTTCACAAGTTGCGTTACATTCACAGACTTCGCAAATTGCGAAATATGCGAAGTAAATTTCATGTCTTAAGTAACATTATCTTCATAGACTCCGCAAATTGTGCAAAATATGAAGTCAAACGGAAAGGAGAAAGAAAAGAGTAAGAAATTTCTAAATGTTATATATATATGAAGGGTATTTTGGAAAATTTATAAAAAAAATAGACTAGATAGGTAATGAGTTGGATAATTGGTCTAAATATGTAAATGAGTCTTCCATTTGATCCAATTTTGTAATTTTTCCTAAAAAATTAGAATTATCAGAATTTTAAAAAATGTAAAGCTTAAGGATGCTTTAAAAAAATTTATTAGAATAAAACTTTGCCTTTTCTTTCTAAATTCACATGCTCGTAGATTTACAACTACCAAAATATATATAAGAAAAGCTTTCTGAATTGAAAAAGACAACAATATACCAAAAAAAAAAAAGACAACAATATTTTTATTTGAGTATATAATTTCACATGAAAGAAATCATTCAAATGAAATTTTCATACAAATAAATTTTGGAATCTCAATTGCAAAAAAAAAAAAAAATAATAAGAGGAGCATGCATGAACCCTCGTAAAAAATAATAATATAATCTTAATGTATTGTTTAATTTAGTTTACCGCCCCTAATTACTACTTACCGCCTTCTAAATGACCATTTCGCCCTTCCCCCTTATATTTCAAAAACAAAATTCAAACTCCACAAATTAATTTCCCTCCTCATTTCACACCCGAACAACAATCATGACTCGACGTTTAGGCAAAGGAAAAGGCGTAATACTTCCCCGGTAAATAGCAACACCCTTAATTTAGAGGTTGTAATGGTGGATCCACCTTTCAAACATATTGTAACACTCTAAAGGCTTGTACTGAGTTGGAGAATGACCTGCTCCCTGCATTTTATAATTACTTTTTATTATAAGGTATGAACCATTTATTAAACAACAAAATTAATAATATTACCTTCAATGTAGCAAATGTAATTCTAAATCCATAGTATTCGTCCCTAAATGTATACCTATAACATACATATAAAAACATATATTAATTAATTAAAATTGTATGCAAATATTATCTAATTTTCTTTTTATTTTTCAAAAAATACTAACCCAGCAACTTGACCATGAACAAACCAAGATCGCCAAGCATAATCTTGAATTATACCAAGAGACTCTATCCAACTAATTGTTGATATGTATGGTACTACTAAATCATGATCAGCACTGCAACATCACAAATTTGAATTTGAATTTCATAAAAGAAAATAAATATACATAATTTTTATAAAATAAATAGATGTACATACGTGTACATGAGGACTTGTATGCCGGTCGTGCTAAGATTCTTATAATACTCAACTGCAGCGGAAAAATCATAAGTATATGCATCATCTTGCAATGTAATATTGCATATATACCACCTCTCTACCATTCCCTGAAGTTATATAAATTAGTTAGATTTAAACATATAAAATGTCAAATTGTTTCATAAAATGTAATGTAGGGACATACATACCCTTCTAACATAAAGAGCATCTTGCACATCCTTATTGTTTGCCCATATGTCAAGAAGCCCGTATTCAAAATTCTGAAAGTAGTTGGTTATAAAAGATATTAAATTTAAGTCCATCTTCATCGATCATAATATAAGCTCTGTTTGGTAAATAATTTTTTGGAGGTAAAATTAGAGGTTTGAACCATTTAGAATATGAATTAATACCGGGCACCAATAGTCATGAAGTCTCTTCTTTAACGGAAATGGAATATTTTTAGATTTTCTCAACTTTTGTGTAAGAAATCTCCGAAAGTTATGATCATCATCGTCATCAGGTTTTGGAGATAATGCTATGCATTTTGGTTCCAATACCATTTCAGTATTTATATCCTCAATCAACTGCAAAATCAAAACACTGTTCAATTTATATATATATATATATATATATAACTCATCAATGTTATTTTAATTTATTTATTTTATATAAAAAATATATAAAAACAAACATGATCAATTTCGTCAAGATACTCTTCACATTTTGCATCAGTAACGTCCGAGTAGCTCCCGTTGCAACTGCTTTCTGCAGACTGCACAAAACAAAATTTTAAGTTAGCTCATTTCGATATTAATGTCTAAAATTCAAATGTTACGACTTTGATTAAAAAATAGAAAAAAATATTCCGGATTCACCATTTTATTTAATTAAATTTTTAATCTTTTAATTTATATATTACTTTCTCAACTTGTTTAAATTGCTATACCGAACTTATGATTTTCGACATGACCTTATAGAAGGATTGAATACGTATTAATCCCGATTTCATTCATTAAATGATAATTTAATTAACTGGATCATAAAATTTAAAAGGGATGAAACTAAATAAAGTAAAAATTAACACAGCACAAGGCACAGAAAAAGAAATACGGAATCTGTCTCCAGAATATAATCAATATGTGGGGATCCACTAATTATTCCCTGAATATCAATTTCATTTATTTTTTTATTAACCAATAATATATTAAAAAATAATGTCATGTGACTAAGTAATTTATATTATTACTTGAAAATTTATAGTTGGCTGCACTCCCGCTGCATTACCTGCATGTTCAGTGCTATTATTTTAATAATTTTTTTTTTGTTTTGTTTTTATGGAATTTGCAGGTAAAAAATTAAAAATTAAAATAAAATACCTTGCAATATTTGTTGGGCGAAAAGTGGAGTAATCATAGCAACATAGGAATCACTGGCTATGAAAAATTGATTTTCTAAAAATTTTGGGTGGTCGGACAACCACTGTAATTTAAAGGGTTAAATTGTAATTTAACTGATCACAAACACAGTTATAAAATTTTTTTACATGATTTTTAAATAAATAATATGTGAGAAAAAAATATAATATAAATTGACTTGCCTTTCTCAAGAATACGTGGAGTTGTGCGGTTGATTCAGTATCTGATGTATAATAACCTTCCGGACTTTTTGAATATGAATAACCAGATCCAACAGGTGATTCTAAAAATATTATACTATATAACTGCATTCATCAAATTTTAATATTCAGTAAATAAAATTATTATATTATGATAAGGAATATGACAATTATGTTTTTTTTTTTGGGAAAGGATCTTTTTTTTATTTTTTAAATGTTAAAATTAAAAAATAAATTTTTTGAAAATATATAAAGATTGATATTTCAATAAAATCTTTTGTCTATACGAAAATTGAAATGAATTACCTAATAATTTCTCTTTATGCTAAAAATTTTAAAAAATTCAACTTGATATTGTTTTTGTAATTCAACAAAAAAAAAGTATTAATAATACTTGTAATAAATTATTATCATAAATGAACGAGTAATAATAAACTTGCACCTTAGTCCATGAATATGGATTGGAGTATAATTGTGGCAATCCTCCGGAATAATCACTTGTATTTATTAGCAGAGGGCCTATATATTAAGAAAAGAATGGTAAAAAATAAGGAAATTTACACATAAATTCATTTTTTTATTAATTATCTATAACTATATCAAGTAATAATTTAAATTATTTTAAACTAAGTAAATCATTATTTTTAACACATTTAAAGACTAAAGTTTATAAATTAGAAATCTAAGATATATTTTTGAGGGTTTATGATTTATGAATTAGGCTCTAGAATTTTTATAATTAATATAATTAAAATATAAAATCATATTTTATTTGCCATATATCGGAAAATGTATATTTAGAATTAATTTTGGTAGTATGAAAGTTGTAATTTTATACCTAATGATTTTGATGTAAAAAGTCTTAAAAAATATTCGAAATATATTGTACCATTTTAATTTAATAAGTTTACTAGACATGTACAAATGACTTGATTTTGATTTAAATTTGATACATAGAGCTCCATTTTTTATAAAATAATTTTTGAAAAGAAAGTTCTCTCAAAAAAGAAAAAAAAATTATTTATAAAATTAAAATTTAATGTGTTTACATTTTTTAAAAGAAAACTATAATTTTTATTACACAAATAGAATTGAGAATTGTCTTTTTTATTAGAAAAAAAAAACATCCATGGGATGGGAACATTAATTAAATTATTCATTTTGTTACACAAATAGAATTGTCTTTTTTATTAGGTTTATTATTTTTTTTTTTACTTTACTCTCGAAGCCACTTTTAAATTCATATTACATTCAGATTAATTCTCGTTCTATAATGAAGATCCAAAAGGTGTTTAAGTTCTGGTCGAAGTGGTACTCGGTCCCAAATGTCAAACCCGACCCAAAATAAGATCAGATAAGACGGTGAGACATTACTACTGACTGATTATATAAACCAGTAGCAATATCTCTCAATTAAGGAGAAAAATCAAATTAAAAACCAAATGCTGGTTTAAAGCTAAAATGAATAACATATATCGTTTCCAGCTTAACTTTTTCATACGGAGTCCGATTAAGGCGATTCAAAAACCCCTCGAAACACAAGATAAAAATAAAGAACTTGCATTTAGGACTCCATGACAGATTCGGCCTATATCTGGTCGAAAAATGCATCACAAGATTCAGGTATGAATCTGATCTTCCAGCAGCACCTATATAGACAATTCGTTATGACTTAATCATAACCGATATCACACTATTCCATAAGTTCTCAACTCCAGCTAATTATAGATATACCAGTAGATAATACAAACCAAACAAAAGGACACTGCCAAAAACAAGTTATTCAAGTGTCCGTATACTATCCACATATATGTACATGAACAAAATGGATAAAATACCCTAGACGACTTGCACCTCGTAGCTGTAACCGAACTTCGCCCTAGGATCGAGTACCCCTCTCGGTACCTTGCACTTCCTCGCCTAAAACAAAACAATAAAAACATTTGGAAAACATGAGATAAAAATCTCAATAAGAAACATAAACATAGTCAATAGTTCATTGGAACTATAATTTCACAATAAAAAGCAAGATTGTGAAAAACCTCAATTTTACAAAATTCCGGCATAACCCTAAAATATCAATTTCTGGACATTCTTTTGATTATATATATATCTATATACATAAACCTCAAAATATAGTTGATAGTTACTTACCTTAGCTATGAATTGAAGAAAATACACCCGTTCAATTCTCCGCTAAATCAGTCTAAGACGTTTCTCCTCCAAACACTTCCGAAATTCAGAAACTCTTCGATTAGGATTTAGATCTATGCCTAAAGATGCTATAGTTTAAGTTTCAAGTGATTTGGACGGTCGAATCTCCGTAAATCAAAGAAACGATAGAGAAACGGTCGAAGTACGGTTAATTTGCAGAAAGCAAAATGACACAGAAAAGGAAAAGAAAGAAAGGAGATGAGCACGACACATTCTGGAACAATTTGGGATCTATATCCCAAATTTGGCAAATATCCATGTTGGTCCTTCATCTTTATATAATCTTTTAAAACTTACCCTAAACTTTTTAATTTACACATAACCCCATCAAATTAATCCCAAACTTTTCCTATAACACCAAATAAAAATCACATACCCCATAATTATAATATATATTAATATCTAGATATAAATTCTCGAAATTTAGACTCAGACGTGACACCAAAGCCATGTTGGAACACATAACCTCTCTTAAGTGAGAGTGCCACAACCACTCACACCAACCACATTTGGTTTAAGTTTCAATTTGAAAGGTCATATTTAATATATTCAATCATTAATTACAAAATCAATAGTTGAGATTAAATCTAACACGGTTCTCCTAAAAATTTCTTGATATATTAATAGAGAAAAGTATAAAAGAAATTTTTTTTTGAGATTTGCATATTTAAAAATGTAGACTTAGGCCTTGTTTGATAACAACAAAAATCACTTAAATTAATAAATTAAGCATTTATTTAGTTTAAGTGTGTTTGATAATGGATTTTTATTAACCACTTAAATTATTCAATTAAGCTACATATCACTTATTTTGATAAGTCAAAATATTTAACTTAAAATTTTAAATTAAACATTATTAACTAATATTTTAATATTCAGCACTTATTTTTAATATTTGTCAAACACTTATATCATTTAATAATTTCAGCACTTATAATATTTAACACTTAAAATTCAGTACTTATTTTTTCAGCACTTAATTTTCAATTTTATCAAACGACACCTTAGTTTAAAAGTGTGCAAATAGAGATACATAATATGTTATGCTAACGAAACACTTTATTTTAATTATGCTACTAAGTTCTAATAATATGTACAATTAACAATCAATTAAATTTGTCATTTAAAAAAACTACATTTATATATTGACAAAACAGAGTCCATTAAGAATAAGTTCCTTAATCGAAATTACAAATCATACGGTAGATAAAAAAAAATTACCAGTTTGTAAGAAAAAACCATTCAAAGCAGAACAACCAGGGCCACCGATCAAATAAAGCAGCAAAGCATCTTGTTTAGGGCTCCCTTTCGATTCCACGAACATGTAGAATAGCTCTGATGTATTCACTGTTACATATCTATTTCACCAATTCCCCCATTTTTATGTCAAATTAACCATTTCTAATTTCAAATAAGATCTAAGAAATTATTCAAATTCAAGCTTATAACCCGAATACATTACACTATTTATTTGAAGTAATAAATCACTACATCTAAAAATATTTTTTTTTGCCCGGTTCAGAAGATTCCATTGACCTAACTTCATTCGTTAGACTGAATATCTTCTAGATCCCTTTTATCTTGATTAGGGTATTACAGTCCTACTTTAACTATAATATATGAGATAGCTCGATTAACTCCTAAAATAAAATAGATTTTATCCTCTTTAGAATTCAATCCTAGATAGAATAAATAAGGTTAGTCTTATTCTAAATGAAATCCTTATTCTCTAATATAAAAACCCTAGAGCTTGAGATGCAACCAGAACCAAATAATGTCAGTAATGTCAAACTTGTCGAATTCCGAATACCGATGAAATATTTATTTTACCTTCGAATAATTAATGTAAATTTTGTAAAATTATGAATAAATTAATCATTTTTTCTTTTGGGTAATTTAGATTGACAAGTAAAACAAACGTACCCGGTTTCAAGATTGAAAGGAAGAACACCGGGAAAGCCCGGAAGAGAGGTGACGATCCTCCCCGACTCAGCATTGAGAGAAAGGAAGAAGAGAAGAAGAGGCAGCAACACTAAAGTGATGGAATCCATTATACCCAATACCAGTAGAGTATTGAGTGTGACTTTTCATAAATAGTAAGTACAATATTTAAGTTCATAGTGAGACCTTCCAGTCATGATGTGCTTGGAAAGTAAGTTGGATTATTTGGGGATTAATCTGAAGGTCAACTTTCTAACTACATCCCCCACGTTAATTTTACATGTGTTTTTCGTGGATTATGTACTTGCTTCCCACTTTTTTGCACTAACATCATATCCTTAAATGAGACAACTTCAGATAAGTTTAATGAATTTTATCTATTACGTTAAAAATATAAAGATATTTTGTTCCTGTGTTCAATTATAAACAGTTGATACAGTTTTGAACCAATTTCAACATCAACTCAGCTTGTATCTTATGCGGATCAGTTTTGGACGAGTTGATTTTAATCTTAATCAATAAAGAGGGTTCTTCTCTAGCTAAACTAGAAGGAGTTAATCCCGAGTTTTACGGACTAAATCCGTAGAAATTAGAAATTTCCCATTATTGAAGGTTAGAAACCTTAACAAAGATTCAAAGAGAAGACAATAGTTTTTAATTGATTAAATGTTACTCACCCTTACAAAAAAAAAAAGGAGGCTTATAAAGCCCTCCCAAATAAAATGTGAGCTTGTAACATAATAGAGAGTGATAGGGGTAGAACGTGAAGGGAATACTCAAATGACATTTAGGTTATTAGTCCTAAATGGCAAAACAGTAATTTCCAGAAAGGGACAAAAAACTGATGGCATTGTCTCAAGGGTCGTTTGTGCAGGAATCACCCCCCACGTGGCGTGTGGCTGGCCTTCTGCCTTCGACGAGCGAATTCGTTCCCAGTTCCCGTGCCACCTCCTTTAGAATCAGAACCACCTCCACACAGCGTGTGGGGAAATTTTGCCCCTTTCCTCCACGTGCTTGACTGTGCTTCGTTTGTCACCTGATTCCTTTCGTCTGGACTCGAACCTTTAAAAAGATGTTCCGCATCAATATCGATTTTCCTCCAGCTTTTCGACAGGTTCAACTGACAATTCGACACAAACTATTGACTCTATTAGGAATATGACACCGAGCCTTGAACAGTAACCTAAATCTCTTTAATTTCAAACAACTCTAGTGGTCAATAATAATAAAAAAAAAACAGATCATTTTGTATTTTTTATCAAATGTAAAAATACTCCCAACCAATAGGATTGACAAATTAATTAATAATAAATAGTAATAAATAGTTTTTATTCAATTAATAATTATTATTCAATAACATAATATTAATATAAAAAAATTTAATTGAATTAAAATAAAGAAAATAAAATAGAAAGAGTTTTTTTTTTTTTTCTTTAAAGAAGAATATCTTGTTTTGATTAAAAACTGTGTAAAAACAGGTGAAGTGGGATTGGGAGAGTGTACAACCACTATAAATGCTAAAAAAAACAGATGAGAAATACTAGTTTCTTATACTCTGTTACATTAGTTATCAATAGCATCCTCAGCCTTCCACTTGTTCAAGTTCTCAACCGACAACATGCTTTCCTTTCAATGCAAGCCAGAATAGAGAACTTCCCAGCGGAACAGTAGGCCACTATATGATTTTTTCTTAGTCAATGGCTTGTTTTGCCAATTCACAAAATGAAACACCAAATGCTCAATTCACAAAATGAAAATGATCAGATACTCAAATACAACTATAGATACTAATTAATTTATTGTCTGAACTATAATTTTAGCTTTGTTTATAGTCAATGGCTTGTTTTGCCATTAAATATTTCCTCCACTTTCTTAACCAAAAAGTCCAAAATTCTTAATCTTATAACTTGAACCTTCCAGTCTTTCGTGAAAGGAGGTTGAGCTTCGCAATTCAAATGCTATCATATTAAGTGATCCTTTGTTTAGGATTGAGAAACAACCACTCATTGTAAGTAATTCGGAAGGAAAATTGACCAACTTCTATAAATAACAAACAAGCAGTAAACAACTAATAACAACAACAAACAATAAATATAAACAATTAAATCAAACACGCCCTAAAATGATTAATCCTTCTATGTCTCCTTGTAATTCTGTTTCTATGTGTGATTTTGTGACACTATGGGAAGTGTTCGTCCTGTACACTATTTTTATAACTGGATAGGAATTGTTTTGAAACTGTGTGCATAATTAGTAATCAAATACTGATCTATCAAATTCTGTACAGAATTATTTCATTTTATTCTTCTAAATCAATAGTTCATGCTTTGAGATTTCTTCTCATCTGCTTTGAAGGCAGTCTCTTTATTTTAATACTTCAGGGGACCATTTCTAGTGGTTGTCACCTGTTTTAATGTCCACAGGAACCGAATCATAAAAGAATTTAAACCATGGAGCAATTGGAAATGAATCATTTATGACGAGCAGCTCATCAAGACTAATTTCTAAGTTTCAGCCAAGGAATCAAAAGAAAATCCCTAATTTCATCTTCTAACACGTGTACTTTTGGACTAATTCAACTAGAAATGTGAAGTTGGAGGCTATATTGATACCAAAATTTCATTTTGGAGCAAACTGACTGTTTATGGCTTTCAAATCAAAAGAAACACCAGTAGCAGGAAATGGAACTCTTGCAAAATCATTCAGGTTTTATTTGTCGAACTCCCATATGACGCCTCCATCCTCTGTCATACCAGACCAAAAATGTATAAGCATTTCAATGAAATAGAGTAGTCTGTCTAACTGTTAACAATAAGCATTCTTGTTTCACTTTTCTGTGTAATAGTAAACAAAAAATTAATATGATACCTTTAACTTTCTTCTTTATCCAAATCTCAAGCAGCATGCCAGCTCCAATTCCACCAGCAATACATGATCCGTAAAATGCAATTGCAGAGGGCAGAGACCGTCGAGGAAGGAAATAGTACTCTGGAATTTCCCTAATCTTTTTCGGAAGTCTCTTCTTTATGACTTGTTTAGCACCTGCACTAGGGTTCTTCTGCATTTCACCGCCTACAGCTTTCCAATCAACTCCCTTGAATGGGTCTTTTCCCTCTTCAGCCATCTCCAAACACCACTTTACAGCTCAATTCTGTAAATTCAAAGCAGCAAATATATGAAATAGACAAAAAAAGAAGAAGCAAAGGAACAGAGCAGAAAGAACCCTACTGGACTTGCACAATCAAACATTCTGTGTGTTCAAAAAACAGTAGGCATTTGGCTTCGGCATTTTATTGATACATTTAAGTTATCAGAATATACAACACGATGCCACAAATGAAAAATCATATGTAACTAATTTTATCAAAGACACCTTAAAGAGGAAAATATATTGATATACCTGATTTTAATTATTAAAACTTTTATGACTGTCAATATTTCAATGTTCTTCAACCATTAAAAGGGAGAACAGGAAATTGGGGAGAGAGACGATGATGATAGGAGCTGAGATTTTACTTTAAGGAATTGAATACTTATTACTGAACAAGGAAGATCTAGAAAGAACACAATAGAGGAAATTTAAGATTTCTTTCCCTTCTGAAAACACTTCATAGTAATTATACAACATATTAAAAACATATCATACATTGGAATATGTATCTTCTCTGATTTGGGAACCCATTAGAAGCATAGACACTATACTTCTAAAATTTTAACCAAACTAGATAAAGAAGAATGATCCCTCACATAAAGATTCTCTTTCTTTACTACATCTCACTGGATTCATTAGTTTGCTAACTCAAGAACTTCCAACGTTAATGGACATTTATAGTATTTCAATGTCCATCCACATGGTTGATATTAGGAGAAACGAAATTTGCAGAACTTTATCTTTAAGTCGAAATTAACTTAACGAATGATACATTGTGACGTCTATTTATCACTGAAATTTTCTAGTATAAGTTTCCATTACTATTTGTAAAATATTCCCAATACACTCTACAATTGAATTCAAAACAAAATCAGCCAAGTGACAGTCAACCCCAGCAGCAATGCAGTTCCAAAAGTAGAACTGGCAACCCCAATCAATTTGAAGAACTAAATCGACAATCTAATTTGTACTGAGAAATGTCAACAATCTCAAAGGCAACACCAAATAAAATAACAGTAGCAACAATCAATCAAATTTTTTGATCTTCAATCAGTAAATAGAACACAACAACACTAGAAAAAAGCTAAAGAAAATTAAAACAGAATCAAGATAGAAGAAACTCTAGATAAGCAACAATAGATAAGAGAAAAATTCAATAAGAACAGCCCACTGTGGAACTTATTTTTTTTATTGGAATATCAATAAGAATAGCAGCTCCATCATTTCCAAATCCTCTAAATCTCCCTAGCATATATTCCTGACAACGTTAAGCAACTAGATTTGCATTACAAAAGATTCAACAATGCTTGTTTTATGCTTTGCGATTTCAGTCTGAATAACTATCATGTAAAGGACTAAATAAAAGCTTCATGTAGTATGTCATTACATAATCATATTGTTACAAGAAATAAACTTCAAAATATCAGTTTAAATTTGGATTGGATCCTGCTTATGATGAAATAGCAGTTTAAATTTGGATCCTAAGTGTCAAAATTCAAATAACGCAGTGTTTTTTGCTTCCTGAGTTCAAAATTCCAACGGCCTCTACAAAATCCTCATTTGTTGAAACAAATAGAAGAAGTTATAAGATAAGGATAAATGAAATGTGTTCAGGCATAGTCTAGAGATCCTAGGACTTCTTTTAGCAGAGTGAACTAAATAAATCATTTGATCAATCATGATGAGAAAAGGTATATACACATATACATTTGTAATGAAAAAAGAACAACAAAAAAGAAAATTATTATAGCTTTTAGGCATCCAATTAAATAAATACCAAATGGAGGTATGGAAATCATCAAGTTCTTCGTTTGCTTCATTCAACTTAAAATTAGAAACTGGCAAAACCAAGCCTTCAGTTGACATTGGCAATGACATTACTAATGCAGAATAGAAGCTCATTCTCACTAAACGGGTACATTTGTCTTAAACACCTTCAGTTGGTGTTAAATAATCATCGTTAACAATTAAAGTTAAAATAATTGCTTATAAACAACGAATCTCAATTTCCCAATTTAATCAATTATCGGCCAATCCCGATTTCCCAATTTAAGCAATTTTCCCAATTCCTAAGTTAAACAGCTCATAAGAAGAAGAAGAATATTGCACCTTAGGGATTAGATGTCTGTTTGCCTCCTGTTGGTAGTGATGATCGGCGAAGGAGACCGCGAGATAGAAATTAGAGATTGATAAGGAATCAAGGAAAGAAGGGGAGGGTTAGGTTACGCTTCCTGATAGTCTGAAAAGGGGTAAGGAACGGAGATGAGAGGAGAGTAGTAGGAAGTGGGAGCTGTTAATGATTTGTAATTGCAAGAATTTGGTTTCGCAATTGGGTTTAATGTTATCGGAACCGGCCGGGACATCAAACTGTATTGATGATTAGGTCACGGATCACTTGATCGGACCGGATGACTCAGATTGATCGAACCGAATGACGTAATAAATAAATAAATAATATATTAATTTTATATATATTAAAATTATATTTATATTCGGATGACCCACCACAAATGAATCCACAAATGAATAATCAAATGAATCAAATGACCCACAATAAATAATGCTGCCAATCATTCATAATTTATAAATAAACATAATATAATAATCATGATTAAAGAACTAATATAATAATCATTCATAAAGAACTACACTTTAATAAATTAATTTAAGAAGAAACCCAAACCTGTTCCAGAAAGAGGCGGAAGCACAGCAGAGTCGAGGTGGAGTTGGCGGAAGAGAGGCGTTGGGGCGGCGGAAGAGCAGCGCTGGGGCGGCGGAACAGAGGCGGAGGCGAGGCGGAACAGAGGCAGAGTCGAGGTGGATTTGGCGGAGTCGAGGTGGAGTCCAGGAGATCGATCGATATTGGGGAAAAAATGTTAGGGTTTTTTTCTTTTTTTAAGTTCTGTGCACGTTTTATAATTTAATTAAATTTTAAATTGTATTAATAATTAATGTTAATAATTTAGATTAAAAAAAATAAAAAAAAATGAAAACCCGGGGTCACACCGGTTCCCGGGCTGACCGCAGGGTCCCGGGTTGACCCCGGGTCTCTCCGGTTATTTGATTATTCAAATAACCGGAGTGGCTCGGACCGGTTTTCTGGCCGGTTCCCGGTTCGACCGGCCTGACCGACCAGTCCGATCCGAGCCTGACAACATTTTTGATCCGTATGTTTCAAGGGAAAATTACACACATTGCCACTGAACTTTAACTCTATTAAGATTAGGCACAAGCTATCAAAATAGACCTAACATGTTTTTGGGAAGTATAGGCTTTATAGTTAAAATAACATTAACGTAGACTTAATATTTGAAAAAGATGACAAATTTATACCTCGATAATAAAATGTGACACGTTATTCATATTAACCTGTTAAGTTTTGATTTCTCACTCCACATACAATTGACAGAACTTAACAGAGTAATATGAATGACTGCTCAAGTTCCGTTATCGAATCCTAAATTGGTACTTTTTTTTAAACGTTGAGTCTACATTGATGTTATTTTGTACATGGAGCATAAATTGATACTTCCTAAAAAACCTTAGATCTATTTTAGCACTTTATCCCTTCAGATTATGACAATTAAACTTCAAAGAATAAGGTACCAAAATAGGCCTAAAGTTTTGGGAAAAATACCAATTTAGGATCCACGTTCAAAATAGCACCAATATAGGATTAATGTTTACAACATAACATCAATTTAGGCTTAACGTTTACAATATAGCATCAATTTAGGAATTACTAACAAAACGTGACATGTCATCCGTTAAGTCTGCCAACTCAGCGCCACGTCACATAAGGTACCAAAATAGGCCTAAGGTTTGTAGAAAATATCAATTTAGATCTCACGTACAAAATAGCATCAATATAGGCTTCACGTTTATAAAATAATACGAATTTAAGTTTAACGTTTACAAAATAGATCCAATTTAAGCCAAACGTCACAATTAATCATATTATATTCTTTCCCTATTAATTTTATATGTTATTTTTTTTATTTAGTTCTATTTTCTTATTTATTATAATATAATATTATTATTCTTGTCCATTAAGACCTTATATTTGTTTGGACTCTGATATTTACAGCCCTAAGTGCTGTAAATAAAATTCTGAAAAGTTTTATTATTAATGTTAATTTTGTTTTCCAATACATAAAATTTGTTGATATTTGAATGCTTAAATACTTAAATTCATTTGTCATAATATATTGTTATATTTCCAATACAAATAAATGTTTATTTTAGAATTAAAGTTCTATTTTTTATTGAAAATATAAGAAAATATATAGATAATCAATGCTTAGAATTAAAAAATCTTTAGAGAGGATGATGATATACGAAAATTTCATATTCTGACATTCTCGTGTGTAGGGGTTGATTTTCATTAGAAATGTGAAATGTCACAAATTGAAAAATATGAGAAATGATGTTCTCTAGTCGAGCTAGACGCTGGTAGATGAACATTAGTTGGCTAGAAAATTTAATTTGCGAAAAAAACTAAAAATATATAAATTAAATCACCTTAAACGAGTACGTCACAATGATGGGAGTGAAGCACAAATATCATATCAATTGGTGAATATGCGGTATAAAAACTTCTGAATGATAAGCTTAGTAGAAAAGTTTCTGTGTGATAACACTGTTAGTCAATTGATCTCAACTAGTATAATTCTAATTGATTTGTAGAATCAAAGGGTAACATAATGGATCCGCTAATCTATAAGTTAAACCGAGATCAAATTGAAAAGACATTAGAAGGAATGAGACTCAAATTTAAGGCATTGTGTGAGAGAAAAACCCTAACTTGTTGACCGGAGATCCCAAGATCTAGGTTCAAAGAGATATCCTAATTGCATAAACCTTGTGTTGTCATCGTGGGTTAAACCCAAGTCCATTCCTTCCTAGATGTTCTTGCCTAAACTTGGGTCTTTGAAATAAAAAATAATGAATTTCCGCTCAAATAGGAGCAAGACACATGCCCAATAGGGGTGCATGTGGTCAGTTAACCAGTCCATTAAGGTTAATTCGGTCGGTTAACCATTTTTTCGGTTTTTGAAATATACTAATCATACACTAGTCCATTAAATTCGGTTAACCACTAATCGGTTAACCAATTATTCGGTCGGTTAACCTTTTATTTCAGTTTTTAACAATTAATAAATAAACAATTATTGAAACTCATACATAAATAATCAATGGGCAAAGTCAACAATTATTGGAATTCATACTATGTATTCCAACAATAAAAGAATTTCATTACATTATATGTACTTTATTGTACAATAGAAAGTTGAAATCTTACAGTAGTAAATGAATTAATATAATTATTATATATCAGCTCTCTTTGTTTTTTATCTGATTTTTCAAGTACAAAATAGCTGTTCAAGTATATTAATTTTTGACAAATTGGTATTATGAGTTGATTCTTAGTAATCGAAAATAATTTACAACATTAAATTACTGTGTTTGTTTTTTAAACTAAAATTATTATTCTCCGTGCTTTACCAACGAAGCCCTTTTCAGGTATATTAATTTCACTAATTATCTAATTTTTGATAAATTGGTATTGTGAGTTGAGTCTTATTCACCGAAAATAATTAGTGCTTTTTTATTAAATGTTTGTTATTGACCATGTATTTATTCTAAGTGGGATAATATTATATATATGAATATAAATAAATAAATTTTTATATTTTTTATATTTAATTAATATTCGGTCGGTTTCGGTTAACCGCAGTTTTTTAAATATAAAAACCGTAACCGTAACCATTAACTACTATTTTTAAAATTAAAAACCGTACACTAGTCCATTGGTTTCGGTTAACCTCATTTTCGGTTCGGTTTCGGTTCGGTTCGGTTTTTCGGTTTTGCGGATTTTTGTGTGCACCCCTAATGCCCAATATGGAAAAGACCTGCACATAAACGGAGATTGTTGGATGCAAGTGTGGATGCTATCTAGTATTAGAATCTCACATTAGAAGAATCTAGGCTTAATACATCAGAACTTGGTTTCAAAAGCTTATTGTCTCCGTAAACTAAATTTAGAGATTCTTTTAGTAGTCCATTGAACTTGATTAAAATGATATAGTTAACTCCTTAAGTCCATGATAAAGATGTTCTTGATTAAAGTGACGTGATTAACTCCTTAAGCCCATATGACAGAGCAAAAAAGGATTTGTATATATTAACATGTACACCACTTTAAACAAGTTCATATTTGTAGATACTTGAAGTGTGGATATATAATCAATCAAAATTAAAAAGATAAAGTGACCAAATTTTACCCATAACATTGGAAAACTGGACAAATTTAAGAAATAATTCATCAATATGTCTTCTCATTCACGAAATTTATTATGAGTTGAACAAACAAAAATCCAAACACATCAATAAACATGGACAAAAAATAAAAAATAAAAAATATATTTACTTTGTATGAGTTGAACAAACAAAAATCCAAATATTTTATCCAATTTAAAAATATTAATTTCCAAATTTATTACTAAATCATAAAAAATGTTAAATTTCAGGCTTAATATGTAACTTATATAAAATAAACAAAATGTTTGCATTTTATAATGGAATTTGATATAATTTGCCAACGTTAGTATAAAATTATTTTGACGGTCAATATTAAAGATAAAATTGCACTATTTTAAATGTTAGAAGTTTTTTTTTCCGGATTATTCCAAATTAAAATTATAAGAAATAATCATTTAGCCTAGAGCAAAAGTCAACTAAATTGTCTACTTACATTTGTAAATGTCCAATTCAGGCTGTCGCCAAGCTGTCTTTTTACTAAAGTAAAATGATGTCGTTTTGGCTAGTATACCAGACCAATTGATTCTTCAATCCAACGCCAGAAAAGCAGATACAATGATAACTAAAGAAGCAGTCTACTATTTTTCTTTAGCAACAAAATGAGTAAATTACATCCATCCGTCACTAAATTTTGTTAATTTTGAAGTATGACCCCTGAACTTCAAAACATAAAGACTCACTTCTCAACTTCAATTCCTAAGAAGAAACCTGACGAGTTCATCAAAATTTGTATAAGAAGATCCACCAGGCATTGTAGCTTCCTCTGCTTTAACCTTCCATTCCATAGCCTTCATTTTCATGGCTTTCCCTTTATCTCCATCCATCAATTCTCTCACAAGCTTCTCAACTTCTTCCCTCTTCACATTATTATCTATCTCCATTCCAACACCCCATTCTCCACAAGCAAACCAGCAATTCGTCTGTTGCTCCGCGAAAAACGGCCAACAAACCATCGGAACTCCCCCGCACATACTCTCCAACGTCGAATTCCACCCCATATGACTCAAAAATCCTCCGATCGCACGGTGTTTCAGAATATTCTCTTGCTTACACCAGCTTGCTAGCATTCCTCTACCCTTGGTTTTCGCAACGAATTCTGGAGGCAACATTGCCTTTTCCCCTGCCACAAGGTCCGGCCTTATTATCCATAAGAATGATTTGTTGCTGTTTGCTAATCCCCAAGCAAATTCTGTCATTTGTTGCGGTGTTATTACTGTTATGCTTCCGAAATTTACATAAACTACTGAGTTTTCTGGTTTTGAATCGAGCCATTCGATGCATTCTGGTTGTTCTTCCCATAGATTTGATCCGAGATTTTGTAAGTTTGTGGTTGGGAATTGATCGAGGAGTAATTGAAGAGGTCCGATTGTGTAAATTGGGGGAAGTGTGAGAGAGAGAGCGTTTAGAACTTGTTGTTCGAAGGAGTTGAATGTGTTGAAAATGATAGCGGAAGCTCTACTTGTTCTAGTAATTTCTCTTATGAGGAAGTTGAACATGATGTCGTTTTGGTCCGTTGTTCTACAGAAGGTTGGGAGATCCTTTAACTGAATGTTTTTCATTGCTGGAATCCAATCTATGGTTGTTTCTAGATATCCATTTGTTAGATAGCTTGGATCTGCAAATTACAAATTGATTAACACTACAAAAGAAAGGAACATCAAAATAGCAAATTGATTAAGCGAATAGTGGAGCAAGAACAATATGTTAGGAGCATCAATAGACGAAAATATGTTAAAAATTACAGATTTGTTTTAGGACTAAGCATCAGGATGAACAATTTCGCCACAGATTCCGGTAGTAATACAAAATTCGTTGCAGATTTTGAATAGATTGTAATTAACAACCAAATTGAAGTTTAGACATATTTCATAACTGAAATTGATACTTAAAATTCGATTTGCATTATTTCGGTGCGTCTTTTGATCCTTAATTCCTCTAAGAATACAATACACAGTAAGAAAAACACACCTTTAAGAGGGGTTAAGCCTTTCTGAAAGAGAGTCTCATAGTGAGCATACCCCAAAACGCCACAGGCACTTGGTGTCCAAAACAGCACTATAGGAATCCCCAATTGATCAGCAGCATCAAGAGTGAAGCTCATACATGCATCAGATATAATACAAGTAACCGGCGGCGAATCCTGATCTGAACCAAGTTGAGACACAAGTTCAGTAAAAGGGCCTAACGAATGCTTAGAAGTTGATTCACAAAGAGAAGGGATATCTTGGGTAGCATTTGCATCGGACGGTGGTAATCCATCGGAGACGGTCTTGAACTGGAAATCTGGACGGCCGTCCAAGGCATTTGGGCCTCTAGACTTGAGCAATCTTCTGTGGTTGTATTCTGTGTTTACAAAGGTTATATGGAAGTTGTTATAATGGAGGAGTTTTGCTAGTTTTAGCATGGGACTTACATGGCCTTGTGCTGGATATGGAATACATACAACATGGGGTTTTTCATTTCTAGGAATGGAACCCATCTCTTTGCTAATCAAGCTTGTTTGGTCATTCAGCTCATTTTGCTTTATATACAAAAACTTCTCACAGCATTTATATATATTTATATATGTTTTGTTGGAAAAATAAGAAAAAAATATAATCTCAAGACTTAAATATATAGAGGTTATTTTGTATTTAGAATAAATTGAAATTGCCAATTAATGTATTCTATGCTATTAGAGCTTTCTAACAGTGTACTATAAGTTCAAAACAGATAAAAAATAAACGACAAATTAAAGACCAAGTGACTCATATGGAATAATTTGTAAAAAAAAAATTGAAACGGGGTAAGTTACACCTCAAACCACTGAATTTTACTCATTTTAACATTGTGGCCACTGAACTTCAATTCTTAAAGGTATGGCCACCACACATTACACTTTTTAACACCACTAGTCACTTAACTTTAATTAACTTCTCAAAATAACTGTTAACGACTTTAAAATAAAAATATTCAAAGATTTAAAATTGTTCAGAACAACATTTACCATCAAACCATATTTTTTATTTTACAAAATACTATTTTTTTTTGAGTTTTCTCTTTCTAAAAATTCATTCTCTCATGATCAAACAATACCTAAATGATTTCAAAATGAAAATTTTCACGAATTAAAGTTCCTTACAATATAATTAACTCGTCGAATTTTTTATTTTAAAACCGGCAACGGCTATTTTGAGGTATTGAGTGGTCACTGGTGTTAAAAAATGTAAAATTCAGAGATCATACCGTTAAAAAATGAAATTTGATGGCCACGATATTAAAATGAGTAAAGATGTAGCTATGAGTGTAATTTACCCAAATGAAATTTGAAGTTTGCAAGTCCAATCCCACCAGATTGGGGAAGCACAACAACGCATTCTTATTTTGTATTTGATTTTTCCACTTGTAATATTTTATCGGTTCTATAATGAGTAATATTTGAGTTGATGTTATATTTATGTTTATGAAAAAGGTACTCACCTTTTGAAGTTAAAAAATTACAATTAGATTGATTTGTTGAATACTATATGAGTAAAATGTAAGAGGTTGTTGCAGCAGGCCAACAACTATACTATTTTTTTTTTTATTAAGCTCCAAACCGTCATGGTTCATGATTTGTAAGTTTTAAGTATTTAAAAGCTCTAAGTTAATATTTAGCTGTTGTCATATTCGGCAGGCTTCACTCTTTTATTTAATATTCTTTTCAGCAATAGGATCTATAAAAAACAAAGCCAAAAGGGTATGGAGGAATCTTTTAACACGACTGTTTGAGAATATTTTTGTAATATAGTGTTATATATCCCAAATTGCTAAATGAGGAAGTTATAAGGTTTCTTAAATATGTGAGGCGCCTCATGTTTTGAGGTGTATTTTGGGTGAGTTCGACCTTTGATTACATATAGATTAATTTTCAATCTTTACGTGTGTGCGTGAAAAATGTATGAATACAGAACGTGTCAAACAAATTTCTTTTCAAAAATAATAAATGCGGTGAAATGAACAAATTGATCACGCAAGATATAACTGCATAATTGAAATAAATATGTACGTAATAAAAAAATGATCAAATTTTTCGTTGAGGCTTTGAAATGGACGTTGATACCGCTGAAATGCTTACAATTCATACTTTTTTTTGTTACAGGTCTGTTTGTTATCTATAAGTAGTCTCTAGAAAGCTTACAATCTGAAGTTTCAAAATTTATCGTTGGTGTCCCAAAATGGCTAGTCATATTTGCTAGAAATTAGCAGCTTTATTCTCACATTCATTTCTTTTTATTATTATTCTTTTATCATTTTATTTTCCAACTATAAACTAAAACACAAGATTTGTCTCATTTCTTTGAAATTTCTCAAAATTTCGTTCAAGATTTAGCTACTATATATATCACAAGATTTTAAGTTATTCACAGTTTTTAGGTTACTCAAGTTCTTATTTTTCTTAAACACAATTCTTTTATAAAACTATTAATTTTCCTTTTGTAATTTTCGACATTTCGTTATTTAAATTATTGTACATATATTTATTTAAAATAAATAAAAATAAAAAAAATTTAATTTTTCGAGTTGATACTATTTTGGCTGTCAAATGTTTTGACTAGTAATATATTTTTGGATCATTTCTCAAAAAATATCTATTTCAAAAATAATTTCAATAAAAAAGTTGGGTTTAAAAATTTTCTACGTATCCTATCAATTTTTTTTTTACATATAATGCTCTAAATAATCTGACATGGTTAAATGAAACCGGTAAATGAATCACCGGTTTCGTTTTTGTTTAGAAGCCAGTGTACAAAATACCGGCTTCATTAATTTTTGAAACTGTTGCAGCTTGTAAAGCTGCAGCAGCCATGCCTTCCCATATATCCAAATGAAATAATATAAAAATACATCACCTTTATTTATTTATTTTTCTATAAAAAATAATACACTACTTTTTTTGATATCCTCCCCTCTATCAAACATAGTAAATTGTATAATTTTCTTTTTGGTTATTTAAAATTTGACTTTATAAGGTTTTGGGAAAATAATAGAGTAACATGTCCATTTTGTAACTGTTATATTTAACATAAACATCCAGATGGAAAATAATAGAGTAATATGTCCATTTTGTATCGTACTGTAGTTCTCATATCTTGAAAAACACATTATAAAGTCTTTATCATTTGTCATTGCCAACATTTTGGTTATTCTGTCTATTTTTTTATTTTATTTTTAACCATTATATTCAACATAAATATCCAGACAGAAAATAATAGAGTAATATGGTCTGATGTAGATTAAAGTCGACTGAGAGTTTTAATCGTAAACTCATAAAGAATACTATCTACTCAAGCTAAACTTGAAGGTTGGAAAGAACCTAAACAAGGAAAATCATTGGCTCCAATAGAGGCTACAATATTAATTCATCAAAAGTTCTTGAACATTACAAATTAAGGAGCTTATATACTCCATCAAAATAAGAGGAAAAAGACCCAAAAGACCTCAAGTAGGGTTCCAATCCTAGCATCATGGATAGGGCCAAAATGGGGAGGAAAGTAATAAGGGTAGTTCAGTAAATAAAAAGTGGTGGCAAAACAGTAAATTTATATGAGGTAGAAATGGTCCCTAACACAAGAACTTGGTGAAGAAGTATCCTCCAGGCGGGACACACCCCGCGTGGTTGAGCTCCTGAACTTGGTGGCTCTTGTTGATGGGCTTCACGCGTGTCGTCCCTGGGAGTACGCCCCGCGTAGTTGACCTCCTGGGCAGAACTCCTTCTGGATGCCGGATCCGCGCCCCGCGCATAAGGAGGCACGCCCCAGGTGCATGAGCTACTGGGCTTTCCTCCGGAAACAGGGCTCTCCACGCTCCGCGCACTAGGAGGCACGCCCCGCGTGCTTTGCTGGCTACCTTTGCTCTCATCTTTCACGGGTGGCTCTCCCCGGGTCTCGTCTCTTGGCTCCGGGCTCGTGCTTAGGGAAGGGATGCCCTCATCATGGTCATTTTGTATCGTACTAGTATCATGAAAGCTAAAATATGTTTAGTTAAAATCTAAAAAAAATATACAAAATGACCAAATAATTAAGAGTGATAAAAAAAATTAATTATCAATTGTTTTCCAAAAATATGAAATTAAATAATGTAAAAATTAGTTTGTGTTGGAAATAGATTTGTAATTATATATATATATATATATATATATATATGTTATGTCCTCATAGAAAATGAATTAGTGCAAATGAAATGAGTTTGCAAATAAAATGAATTTGCAGGGTTTCAAAGCGTTAATTTTTATTTGTTAACATTGACACCGGTGATTCATTCACAGGTGTCAGAATTTATTAACTGCTACAGCTTTAAAAGCTGCAGCAGTTTTAAAAATTAATGAAGCCGGTGTTTTGTAAACGAAACCGGTGATTCATTCACTGGTTTCATTTAACTATGTCAGATTGTCTAGAGCATTACAAGGTAGAAAAATTTTAAATCCAACTTTTTTATTGAAATTATTTTTGAAATAGACATTTTTTTGAAAAATTATTCTATATTTTTGTAGTCGACTCAGTAACTCAAGATTTTTTTTATTCTTAAATACTTCACTTGATTAATTTTTTTAAAACCAAAGCCCCCAGAGTTTTGTTATGTTAGTTTTTTTTTTTGTATTGTTTTTGTTTCAGTTTAACTCAAACCCATTATACAGTAAAACCTCTATATAGGAATACGTTTGGGACCGGACAATTTGTATAACAATTGGGAGGTTATTCTTATATAGAGTTTGGTACCAAAAAAAAAAAAAATCAACACTTAAAGTTTATAAATTTAACAACAATAAGAACTCTCTAATTGGAAGAGTTTTGAGTTTAGTTTAATAAAACAAATTAATGTTTAGCATATCAAGTCTACGAGTTTTATTTCCAATACCTAAAGAATTGGAAGAGTTTTGAGTTTAGTTTCCAATACATAAAGAAAAGAGTTTTATGGGAAAATGGTAAGAATTTATAGTTAAAGTTGGAATTTATGTGCCAACTCATATTTAATCTCAATAATTTTTAAATTTTTTAATAAATTTTGTTTAAATCCTTAATACATATATACATTATTTACATAATTATTCCTATATAGAGGTATAGTTTCTAAAGGTGGGACTTGGATTATGTATAACAATTAACATTTGGGAGGTTACTCTTATTTATAACCGGCCCAAGTTGGGACCGAAATTTTTTATAACAAATTGGAGGTTATTCTTATATAGAGTATTTCTATATAGAGGTTTTACTGTATATATAAGTACAACTCCTCAAAATCCAGTTGGTGTGACCCTTTTTCCTTTTTTTGCTCTAAATTTTAGAGCCACTTTCTCATTAACTTTACATATTGCTTTCATATATATATATATATATATATAAGATTCCAACAATAGCAACGAGTCCAGATGGCAGTGGCAGAATCAGAAATTAAAATTTGGGGGGCTAATTTTAACCGTTCGGTTGATGGTAAAAAAAATTTAGCCTCCAACGCTGTAAAACTGTTATCATTTTTTAAAAACTAGCATTTAACTAATAGAAAATTAAACATGTTTACTTTTTTTAATGGTAAAGACATAATAAAAATGAATATTAAATATGTTTATTCTTTTTAATGGTAAAGACATATTAAAATGAATTAAAAAATATTATCAAAATAAAAATAAAAATAAATGATCCATTTAAATTAATAATGGTAACATGTTTTTATAATTATTAAAAAATAAAATTAAAATAAATAAAAACTTTTTAAAAGAAAATGAGATGAGAGGAAATTGAACATATGGCCTCTCAAATAAAAATAAGCATTCTTAACCATCTTATTTACCTTTAAATATTGAAATAATACTACATAGAGTCAATATAATTCTCCCAAAAATATTATCAGACATCATTACTTTTTTTTTTCTTAATTCTCCGGCGATCTGCCGGGGCTCGAGCCTACCCCAACCCCCCTAGTTCTTCCCCTGCCAGATGGAATAAGAGTCGTTTCCTTGTCTTTGTTTTAGATATAAAAAAATTCATAAATGCATACAATTATTTATCTTGACACTCTTTAAATTGGTAAAATCAAAGTTAGAATTGACACTTTCTAAAAATATAGCCAATACTGATAAAATACTAATACTTTATAATTATTTATTCATTAATGTGGATATATTAGTAAAAGTTTTATTATAAATATAGTATAATAGCCCTTCAAAGTTTAAAAGGACCGAATCTAAAATAATACTAAATTTATATTTTTAATTTTAATTATTTATTAAAAGAAGTCTTATCTAGGGCTCATAAAACACAAGATCCTGTTCATACTTTTATCCCTAAATTATTAAGGTAAGGTAGCAAGGAAGATAATATTTTCTAAGAGTTGTCCTGACAGCTATTCATCAGTGGCGGAGTCAGGATTTCATATCCGGGGGCTAATTTTAGCTTCGCGGTCGGATATGATTTTCTAAAGTCCAGTCCGCTAGGGCTGGACAAATTTTTTTACCGCCAGCATGATACAATTGTTTCGTTTTAGTGTGTTAACTAAAGAATTAAAAGTCTCTAACGTGAAAAGCGTAGAGATATTTACTTTTCTATAAGTTCAACCTTGTAAAATGAATTTAAATATCAATTTAGTTTATAAACTGTTAAATTAGTAAAAAAACGTAAAATGTACAATTGTTTCGTTTTAGTGTGTTAACTAAAGAATTAAAAGTCTCTAACGTGAAAAGCGTAGAGATATTTAATTTTCTATAAGTTCAACCTTGTAAAATGAATTTAAATATCAATTTAGTTTATAAACTGTTAAATTAGTAAAAAAACGTAAAATGTTCATTCTATGATTTATTGTTTCGATTTAGGAATTAAATGTGCTAGTGGAGGTTGTGTTTAAAGGGAAAAAAATAAAATTAATTAATAACAAATGATAAAAAAATAAATTAGATGATAATATTAAGAATTTTTTTTATGAATAGACAAAAATAATAATAATAGAAAAAAAATAAAAACACATTCAACCGCGTGAAAGAAGAAATAGAAAAAAAAGCCTGCCTAGCGTTGAGGCCATCTGGCTTCCTTTTAAATAAGTTAGAATTATAAAAAAGTCACGTTTCGGGCTAGCCTATGCTTACGCCTTTTCGTCTTCGTCCTCCTTTAGCTCCTGCCTGACATACGGTAATTTTTGTCCACCGGCATTCTAGATGCAGACAAAGAAGGATTTTATCGCTCAAATCTCATTCTCCAACCTGCCTTTCTGCAGTATTCAAATCCTTCACCTACTAATTCTTATAGAAAATAATTCGGCTAATGCCTATAATACTATAAATAAATTAGAGAAGCTCAAAAATAGGAATTCTGATTATATTGATAATATAATAAATAGGGGGGAATCTTTAGATTATTTAGGAAAAAGGGTGTCTCTAACAAATAATGGTAAAATTACTATTAGTGGAGGAATAAAAAAGAAAAGGAATAGAGATTGTAGAAATAGAACTTTATTTTTTTCCCAAGTTTTTTTGTTT
This sequence comes from Euphorbia lathyris, assembly GCF_963576675.1. NCBI lineage: Eukaryota > Viridiplantae > Streptophyta > Magnoliopsida > Malpighiales > Euphorbiaceae > Euphorbia > Euphorbia lathyris. The sequence continues at coordinate 33,227,970 of NC_088913.1, read as the reverse complement.
GGTTTATCAATAGACAAAAATAATAATAGGAAAAAATAAAAACACATTTTGGTTTAAAGTGGGATTTAAGGGAAAATTTATAATTGGTTAAAAAATTTGAAAAGAGGAGGGTTCGAACACGGTACCATACGCATGTAGTGTAGCTTTATAACAGCTACTTAAACCAACCAGGCAGCTTCCATTTTGTATTATATAGTCATCTCCTTGATTTTTAAATTAATTAGGGGGGCTTCTTGGGACCGGACTAATATTACTCAGAGGTGGTGCCGGAAACCGGGGGTGCTTCCGCCCCCGAGCTCCGGACTGTCTCCGCCCCTGCTCTTCATCATCGAAATTGGGGATTGCTTAATTTGCTTTTCTTTATAAATGGAAAATAACATTTGATTTGATTTAAGAAAAGAAGTTGAAATAAAAAACAATTATTTGTTACAGTTAGACGCCACATGACATGAGGAGATTGCATTGCATAATTAAACTTTGAGATCTGCTATATTTGTTAAATGCATTTAACCTTGAAAAGAGCATTTATCGCTTATGTCATACTATTTGTTAGGAGTATTTCTAAGAAATTCTTAATTTACTCTTTAAAAATAATATAAATAATTGATTCTTAGTGATTTAAAAGGGATTAAGACATATCATCTCCAACAATACTTCTTATATTCACTCCTTATTTATTATTTTATCATTAAAATTATTAATTATTGTTATATTTACCAATAGTGTGAGGAGAGAGACTTTTCAATAATAAATTATTAATAAAAACGAATTAAGAGGCACTAAGAGGTGGAGAGAGACTCTCTATTAATAGAGATGATGAGGAAACTCTTAGGGTGCGTTTGGTACGCTGTAATGCAATGTAATGTAATCAAGATTGTAATGTAATCAAGGTTGTAATGTAATGGAATGGAATAACCATTACATTACCATGTTTGGTTAGTAAAATTTTACAATTGATGTAATGTAATTACCATTACATTATCAATGGGGTGTGCATCGGTGCAAAACCGAACCGAACCGAAAAAACTGAATACCAAAATGATCAAAATAATTCATACCGATACCGAACCGAGTAATAGGTAAAACCGAATTAAAACCGAATCAAAATATACGGTTCGGTTCGGTTTAAACCGAACAAACCGAATTAAGTTAAAAATAACAAATAACAAATAAAAATCACTATATTTTCTCATTAAATTTATCTCAACAACAACAAAAATTGAAATATTTCCAAAATATATCTATATCGGGTTATTATCTCAACAATAATAAAAAAAAATTAAACTTGTATAATCAAATATATGTGTATAGATATATATAAAAATGTAAAATATGTGTAATTCGGTGCGGTTCAGTTTTTTTACATTTTCTGTCAAACCTAAACGAACCGAATCGAATACCGAAATAAACTTAAAATTAAAATCGATGCCGAACCGAATTGTTAAAAAAACCGAACCGAAAAACTGAATTCACTCAGTTCGGTATGCGGTTTAAACCGAACCGATGCACACCCCTAATTGTCATGTTTGTTTTGCTATGTATAATCATAAATTTCTATTTACTCTTATAAATATATATAACAATAGTAATAATAAAAAATTAATAATAATGTGATGTAAAAAATGGAGGAAATGAAAATGTTAGATTGAAGGAACTAGAAATACATATTGGAATGTAATGGGAATTCCTATTGATTTCTTTGGTAATCCTCATTACAAAACTTATTGAAGAAAATTAAAGTCATGTAATTCCCATTACATTCCAATAAAATTATAGAGTGCATCCAAACATAGTAATGGACTTTTGATGTAATGGGCATTCCATTACGAAGTCCATTACGTCTTACCAAACGTACCCTTAGTGATTTGAGGAGCCACTAAAAGACTGTTGGAGCTGATTTTTCATTCTCCCTCCTCAAATTTTAACTTAAGAGCCAACTTAAGAGGCTGTTGGAGATGCTCCAAGGGTCTGTTTGGTTCAGTTGTTAGCTAATAGCTGTTGCTGTTAGCTGTTTGCAGTTGCAGTAAGATGTTAGCTGTTTGTTATTAGCTGTTTAATTACTAGTGTTTGGTAAAACTATATTGAATTGTTGCTTTTCGGATTTAAAATTTCTGAAATGGACATGTTTTAAATTAATCAACGATGAAATTATAAAAGGAAAAATATAAAAAAATGCCCATAACGTTTACAACTAGAAATAATTTTACTCTTAACGTCTAAAATGATACAATTTTACCCATTATGCTGGTAGCTACAAGCAATTTTACATTTAAAATTGACAAGTTAGATCGATTTCAGATATTATTAGAAAACATAGATATTTTATTTCTTACTCTACACCAATTGCACATAATCAGTAGTTCTAAAACAGAGATTTCATTTTTTTTGCGATTTAATAATAAAATTGAAAATTAATATTTATGAATTCGGCGAAACATTTAATTTTTTTTTATCCAACTCGTACAAAAGACAATTTATATCTTTTTATGTTTTTAAAAAAAATCACGTCTAATCATATGTTTGTGATCTCTTACAAACAATGATAAAAATGGTGCACATGTGAAGTGTATATAACAATATTCATGACCAAAAAGACAGTTTGATAAATTATTTCTCAAATTGACCCAACTTGTCAATGTTAAGGGTAAAATTGCTTTTAGCTGCCAATATTAGGGGTATAATCAATTTTAGACGTTACGGGTAAAATTGCTCCTAGCTATAAATGTTAGGGGTATTTTTTGCACCTTATCCTATTATAAAATAAAAAAATATGTTGAACAAATTAATAAAAATAATCTATATAAAAAATAAAAAAATTATTGAACGCAACAAAACCTTGTTCTTCCGGTAATTATGTTGTAGAAATATAAATAATGTTAAAGAATAAACATATTTTATGGAATAAGAAGGATAATTTTGTCAATAACATATAACTACAAACAACTGTTTATGAAAAGCTCCAAATATGAGCTTTTCGTGAAACGCTTGATAGCTCTCATTTATATAGTGATTTTAGGATCGTTTTTGTTTGTTTTTGCTTTATCTCCATTTAATTTTAGTATCGTGTTGTTATCTTTTAGCTAAAATTAGTAATCTTCGTTATTTATGGCATTTTCTGTGTTTTTAAGTGTTTTTGGGACTGTTTGAGCATTTTCGAACCAGGCCCATGCCTGTTGGAGCACTTTCGGAAAATTCAGGGACCGTCGGAGCACTTTTGGGATTCGTCAGGGACCATTAGAGCAAATTCCAGAAGCCCAGGGATCAAAACGAAGAAAAACCGGACTCAACCCCAATTTGGTGCCTGTCTCGCCGAGACAGGCCCTCGTCTTGTCAAGACACAGCCTGTCTCGACGAGACGAGGCGGGCCGATGGTTCCCAAAAAAGGAACCATCGCATGGTGTCTCGACGAGACACCTAGTGTCTCGTCGAGACACACTCCTGTCTCGTCGAGACACCTTTTGTCTCGACGAGACGAGACGCTGGGAAGCAATTCCCTGCGTCTCCTCACTCCCAGGGCGCGAATTTTGACCTAAAAAATGTCCAAACTACCCCTAACTAAGCCTGCACTATAAATAGAACATTATGTCATCTTTGTTAGGGTTCCTACTTCTTTTCCCTTTTTCCTTTTACTTGTATGAGTTTTTGCTATTTGCTATTGTTGATTTTGTAATTACTTGGAGCTTCTTGAAGATTGGTAGAGGAAAGTTCCATCCCCACTTGCAATCAGAATCAGACAAGCCGGGTTTTAGATTTCTAATTCCCTAATATGTCTCTTACTCTGTACTTATTTAAATTAATGATGATTCAAGTTAATAATCTGTGCTTTGATTATTTGATTGGTTTAATTATCAACTAATCTCTATCCAATCTAGGATGGGGATGAGATTGATTGTGTAACCTTGTATGATTAAGGATTTAGGTTTATGGGTTTGTTTCCAATTGATTAGATTATGCAAGCTTAATGTCATAGATTTGTCAGAAATAGGATCTTTGCTAGAATGAGATTCGATGATGATCAACTAGCCTACAATGTTGAACCTAATGCCTTGAGTCTGACAAATATAGGATTACTGATAGATAGTTACCTGACCAAGGAACTATCTAATCCGAATTAGCATAATCTGACCTCGCTAGAGACCACTAGGAGTGCGGTCCAGTGGCTGGGCTACGGCTTTAGCCTTAATCACCAAAGAATCTAACGCTTTGCATGACCTAGGTTATATGCCTAATCAAGCCGTCAACCGAATGCATGCGAATAGACTACATAAGATTGGCCATCTTCACGTGGTTCATTGGGTGATTGCCGTCAATTATCATTAGGATATAAACCTGAATCCCAGTAAATCATACATGGAATCCAATTAAGGGAATCCCCATATTAGATTGTTTCATCAATTAATTCGAATCCTCCCATGTCAAACGCTTTTATCTTTTATTTTAGAAATTTATCTCCTTAATCACTCCACAATATATTCAGCCTTCCAAACAATTGTGTTTCCTATCTTAGGTCGACTAGTTGTGATAAATAGTCCTTGTGGTTCGATCTTTTGCTTAAGCACTATATTACTTGTTGCGATATGATACACTTGTCCTATTTATTGCTATATACTTTACGTATATCAACGCTCCAGAACACTGCAGTTTCCAGAGAAAATGTTAAACGCTGCGGTTATAAAAACCTAACCAAACGCTATATTTCCTGCGGTTTGGAGTGAAACGCTAAACGCTCCTCCGAAAAGCTGAAACAAACACCCTCTAAATATTCAATAATTTATTTTTCATTGCTAACAGGCAAGAGGATAAATTTTACTTTAGGCCGTTTTCTCTCAGGACAAATACCCGTGGTATAACAAACCATAAACAAACGCTTAATTTAGACAAATAGGTACCCGTGGTATAACAAACCACAACATTTGCCTAAATTAAGCGTTTGTTTATGGTTTGTTATACCACGAATATCTATTTGCAAAAACATCCAAACCACGGGTATCTATTTGCAAAAATATGCAAACCACATGTACCTATTTGCAAAAAACACGCAAACCACAACAATTTATTTGAAATTAACTCTTATTGACTAAATTACCCTTGGCCACGTCAGCATATAGACGGTGTCTTTACCGTTTCCGCGTTTTTGAAAAACGGAGCATACCACAAGTATTTATTTGCTCGAAATCAAACCACAGGTATTTATTTGCCAAAACTTGAAACTACAAGGGTTATATTTGAAATTAACCATTTTTTAATTATTTATATCGAGATGTACTATATTTCCTATGAATGAAACAATTGTCATTCTTATATATATATATAATATAATATAAAATTATTTAGTATAAAAAACATTTTATTTATAATATATGTTCTTTAGAAAGTGCAAGAAATATATTTCAATAAAAATATCATTGTAATAACAGAAAGAAGTAGCAAATAATATCAATAAGAATATAATTATTTGACAACTGCGATGTCCTTAAATTCTCCAACCATATCATGAAAATAACTAGAATGCAATTAAACAAAAGTATCCAAAAATAATAAGCACAATTCATCGAAAATCATGTGACAATATTTAAAAGGAAATTATAATAAAGCAAAAAATATAAATAATAATGAACATAAATATTTGTTCTTTTGATTGCCGGCCAGGAGGCCAAGAAACCGATAGGGGGTAAAAAAAATGCCTAGGAAACCTAGAGGGGAAAATTCGATACAAATTCTCAATTTTAAACACCTAGGCATAGGTCCTAAACGGTTCAAATGTTCCTATTCTTAAACACTTTATTTGAGTGGTCTTAGTCTACATCTCCTGTATTTCAAATATTAATTGTTGTAACAATATATCATACGTGATCCATATTAAAAGCAATTTCATTCAATCAACGAAGCTGAGTTGAGATAAAAAAAAAAAAATTCAATTTCTATGGAAGAGCATCAAAATCTTTATGAGCTGCAATTTTGATTTGCTTCTTTTTCAAGGATATAAGGATATGTCAAAGCTTCTATTTCTTTTTCGATTCTAATAAACTAAGGAATTTTTTAACGTACTTACATCAAACTCAGTTTTAATATTTGAAGAATTGACTGTTTAATCAGATTTTAATATGATAGATTCGATTTTAATCGTAATCGGCATTCTCTACAAGGGTTTTACCCATTAGCAGAGTCATGACTCCAAGTTTGAGGGGACTTCATTGTATGTAGCAACTTTTTCTGGAATAATGACTCACACTTTAATTTCTATAGAAAACATGGTTATATACGGAAGTTGTATCTTTTATTCGACATGCTCACTATTCACTATTAATTGCTTGAACCAAAATCTAGAAAAATTCAGTCTAATTTGAATAATTAATTTAATATTTGAATTAATCTTTAATAATTAAAAATCAAAATTAAATAGCAAAAGATAGCCTAGTTTGATGCCATCTGCGTAGATCACAAGTATTATAAGGCAATTCAATTTTCTTCAATTAAAGTAGACATATATCATTCCTAGGTATAGTTAATTTATCACATTGGAAAATTTATCAATGTTCAATTAAGTTATAATATTAGAAAATTTATCAATTCCATTCAATTAAAAAAATTCAGTGGGTGTTTGTTTTAGCTTTTCGGATGAGCGTTTAGCGTTTCACTCCAAACTGCAGGAAATATAACGTTTGGTTAGGTTTATATAACCGCAGCGTTTAGCATTTTCTCTGGAAACTGCAGCGTTTTGAAGCGTTTCACGAAAAGCTCCTATTTGAAGCTTTTCATAAACGGCTGTTGTAATTATTTGTTATTGACAAAATTATCATTCTTTTTTCGACAAAATATGTTTATTCTTTAACATTATTTATATTTCTAGGACATAATTACCGGAAAAATAAAGTTTTGTTACGTTAAATAATTTTTTTATTTTTTATATAGATTAGTTTTATTAATTTGTGTAACACATTTTTTATTTTATAATAGGATAAGGTGCAAAAATACCCATAACATTTATAGCTAGGAGTAATTTTACCCTTAACGTTTAAAATGGTGCATTTGTATCCCTAATGTTGGCACCAAAAGCAATTTTACCCCTAACATTGACAAGTTTGGTCAATTTAAGAAATAATTATTAAACTGTCTTTTTTGGTCATTAGTATTGTCATCTACACTTCACACGGATACTATTTTATCATTGTTAGTAACAGATCACAAACATATGGTTAGACGTGATTTTTTTAAGAAAATAATATATATATATATATATATATATATATATATATATAGGCTACAGTCACTTTGTTGCAAAACAAAGTGAAAATTACTTTCCATGTTTTACCATTCATTTTAATTAAAAGTAATCTAAACGGTTCATTCTTAAAGCGTTAATTTAACCGGCTACCTTTTCTTCATGTCTCTCCCGTTTTCGACGCCACTCCTTTCTGTCTCACTCATCGACTTTCTCTCTCTCTCCAACTGAGTTTCACTTTCTTGGTCTCCTCTCTACACCTCTATCTCCAACATTCAGTACCTCCCTATTTTACACTCCAGTCCAGCGCCAAGTCCAGTCACTACCAAGTTATGCAAAGTTGAAATGCAGTTCCAATCTGGATATAAAAAAAAAAAGTGCAGTCCAATCATAACTGATGTCTCTTCTCAGTCTTCTTTTCATTTTTGAATCAGGTTCTTAAGATAGGAGCTTTTTCTAAAGAATTTCTCTTCCGGTCCGAAAGTAAGTTAATTTCAGATTGAAACTGGATATGAAAGAGACTTGATCAGTTAAGGAGAGATGCTCACATCAGTGGTTATGAGCTCTTCTTTGTTTCGGTTCAGAAGCGATTCCTTCACCTAATTTATTTTAGAGTCTGATTAAGTTAGTAAATTTAACTGCACTGCATTTGCAAGAGCAATTATCTGATTTTATTTTAGAGTCTGATGGTGTTCTCTGTGTAATTATTCATTTGGGATCAAGTTGTGGAAGCTGCATTTTTTTTCATACTTTTACAATCATTCTACCAATAGAAATCGTTTACTTTATATCATATGTTCAACCTTGCATTTCTTGAATACTTTACTAATAGACATAATAATTTTTGACAAGTTTGGAATGAGTTATTTTATTTTTGACAAGTTTTAATATGATAGAGTTTTTATGCTGTTGTTGGGTATGAATTGTTTGAGAGCCTAAATGCATATCCTTATATTTATATTTGTGGTTCAAAATGCCAAATTAAATTATATGGTTGGAACCAGTCAAATGATTTAAAGGTTTCTTCATTGGAGTTATGTGGCAAATACAAGATACAAATCTCTGATGTGTGTTTTGGGCTTCAACTTCTTTGGCATACAAAACTATGGTGCACCAATTATACTATTTTTTTTAGTTCCAAGTCATCATATTGTTGTTTAAGATTTGATTTTGTGGAAGCATGCCAATTGAACTGATATATTTTGTATGCTTTCATTTTTTAACAGAAAAGACATCCAGAATCATTAGTCAAATGGATATATAGAATTTCTCTCGTTTATATATGATGATGAAACCGGTGTAAATTACTAACTTACCCAAACATTTCGTAAACTGAGACTTAATTACGTAAAGTTGTTACTTTATAAAAAAACATTTCTATAACCTTTGAACTATACGTAAATATTTTATTTTTAGATATAATTTACGTATAGTTTGACTAAATTTACGTAACCTTTTTATTTTAGGAGAAAAAAAATCAAAAACCTTGTGAAAATAAAGTTTTATGTAAAACCTATGAATTTTACGTAAATCTTTTATTTTTAAACATAATTTATGTAAGGTTTGACTAAATTTACGTAACCCTTTTTACTTTAGGAGAAAAATCCACAAATATTATGAAAATTAGAGTGTTGCGTAAAACCTTTAAACTTTACGTAAATATTTTATTTTTAGATATAATTTACATATAGTTTGACTAAATTTACGTAACCTTTTTTATTTTAGAAGAAAAAAATTCAAAAATCTTGTGAAAATAGAGTTTTACGTAAAACCTATGAATTTTACGCAAATCTTTTATTTTTAGACATAATTTACGTAACCCTTTTTACTTTAGGAGAAAAATCTACGAACATTGTGAAAATTAGAGTGTTACGTAAAACCTTTAAACTTTACGTAAATATTTTATTTTTAGATATAATTTACGTATAGTTTGTCTAAATTTACGTAACCTTTTTATTTTAGGAGAAAAAAATTCAAACACCTTGTGAAAATAGAGTTTTAAGTAAAACCTATGAATTTTACGTAAATCTTTTATTTTTAGACATAATTTACGTAAGGTTTGACTAAATTTGCATAACCCTTTTTACTTTAGGAGAAAAAAGTGTTACGTAAAACCTTTAAACTTTACGTAAATATTTTATTTTTAGATATAATTTACGTATAGTTTGACTAAATTTACGTAACCTTTTTATTTTAGAAGAAAAAAATTCAAAAATCTTGTGAAAATAGACTTTTACGTAAAACCTATGAATTTTACGCAAATCTTTTATTTTTAGACATAATTTACGTAACCCTTTTTACTTTAGGAGAAAAATCTACGAACATTGTGAAAATTAGAGTGTTACGTAAAACCTTTAAACTTTACGTAAATATTTTATTTTTAGATATAATTTACGTATAGTTTGACTAAATTTACGTAACCTTTTTATTTTAGGAGAAAAAAATTCAAACACATTGTGAAAATAGAGTTTTACGTAAAACCTATGAATTTTACGTAAATCTTTTCTTTTTAGACATAATTTACGTAAGGTTTGACTAAATTTACGTAACTCTTTTTACTTTAGCAGAAAAATCCACAAATATTGTGAAAATTAGAGAGTTACGTAAAACCTTTAAACTTTACATAAATATTTTATTTTTAGATATAATTTACGTATAATTTGACTAAATTTACGTAACCTTTTTATTTTAGGAGAAAAAAATTCAAAAATCTTGTGAAAATAGAGTTTTACGTAAAACCTATTAATTTTGCATAAATCTTTTATTTTTAGACATAATTTACGTAAGGTTTGACTAAATTTACGCAACCCTTTTTACTTTAGGAGAAAAATCCACAAATATTATGAAAATTAGAGTGTTACGTAAAACCTTTAAACTTTACGTAAATATTTTATTTTTAGATATAATTTACGTATAGTTTGACTAAATTTACGTAACCTTTTTATTTTAGGAGAAAAAATTCAAAAATCTTGTGAAAATAGAGTTTTACGTAAAATCTATGAATTTTATGCAAATCTTTTATTTTTAGACATAATTTAGGTAAGGTTTGACTAAATTTACGTAACCCTTTTTACTTTAGGAGAAAAATCCACAAACATTGTGAAAATTAGAGTGTTACTTAAAACCTTTAAACTTTACGTAAATATTTTATTTTTAGATATAGTTTACGTATAGTTTGACTAAATTTACGTAACCTTTTTATTTTAGGAGAAAAAAATTCAAAAATCTTGTGAAAATAGAGTTTTACGTAAAACCTATGAATTTTACGCAAATCTTTTATTTTTATACATAATTTAGGTAAGGTTTGACTAAATTTGCGTAACCCTTTTTACTTTAGGAGAAAAATCTACAAACATTGTGAAAATTAGAGTGTTACGTAAAACCTTTAAACTTTACGTAAATATTTTATTTTTAGATATAATTTACGTATAGTTTGACTAAATTTACGTAACTTTTTTTAGGAGAAAAAAATTCAAAAACCTTGTGAAAATGGAGTTTTACGTAAAACCTATGAATTTTACGTAAAACTTTTATTTTTAGACATAATTTACGTAACGTTTGACTAAATTTACGTAACTCTTTTTACTTTAGGAGAAAAATCCACAAATATTGTGAAAATTAGAGTGTTGCGTAAAACCTTTAAGCTTTACGCAAATATTTTATTTTTAGATATAATTTACATATAGTTTGACTAAATTTACGTAACCTTTTTATTTTAGTAGAAAAGAATTCAAAAATCTTGTGAAAATAGAGTTTTACATAAAACCTATGAATTTTACTCAAATCTTTTATTTTTAGACATAATTTACGTAACTCGTTTTACTTTAGGAGAAAAATCTACGAACATTGTGAAAATTAGAGTGTTACGTAAAACCTTTAAACTTTACGTAAATATTTTATTTTTAGATATAATTTACGTATAGTTTGACTAAATTTACGTAACCTTTTTATTTTAGGAGAAAAAATTCAAAAACCTTGTGAAAATAGAGTTTTACGTAAAACTTATGAATTTTACGTAAATCTTTTATTTTTAGACATAATTTACGTAACGTTTGACTAAATTTACGTAACTCTTTTTACTTTAGGAGAAAAATCCACAAATATTGTGAAAATTAGAGAGTTACGTAAAACCTTTAAACTTTACGTAAATATTTTATTTTTAGATATAATTTACGTATAATTTGACTAAATTTACGTAACCTTTTTATTTTAGGAGAAAAAAATTCAAAAATCTTGTGAAAATAGAGTTTTACGTAAAACCTATGAATTTTACGCAAATCTTTTCTTTTTAGACATAATTTACGTAAGGTTTGATTAAATTTACGTAACCCTTTTTACTTTAGAAGAAACATCCACAAACATTGTGAAAATTAGAGTATTACGTAAAACCTTTGAAATTTACGTAAATATTTTATTTTTAGATATAATTTACGTATAGTTTGACTATATTTACGTAACCTTTTTATTTTAGGAGAAAAAAATTCAAAAATCTTGTAAAAATAGAGTTTTACGTAAAACCTAAGAATTTTACGTAAATCTTTTATTTTTAGACACAATTTACGTAAGGTTTGACCAAATTTACGTAACCTTGTTATTTTAGGACAAAAAATCCACAAACCTTGTGAAAAATAGAGTTTTACGTAAAACCTATGAATTTTACGTAAATTTTTTATTTTTAGACACAATTTACGTAAGGTTTCGCGAAATTTACGTAACCCTCTTACTTTTGGAGAAAAATCCACAAACATTGTGAAAATTAGAGTTTTACGTAAAACCTTTGAACTTTACGTAAATATTTTTTTTAGATATAATTTATATATAGTTTGACTAAATTTACGTAACCTTTTTATTTTAGGAGAAAAAAAATTCAAAAACCTTGTGAAAATAAAGTTTTACGTAAAACCTATGAATTTTACGTAAATCCTTTATTTTTGGACATAATTTACGTAAAGTTTGACTAAATTTACGTAACCTTGTTATTTTAAGAGAAAAATCCACAAAGCTTATGAAAATTAGAGTTTTTTTGTAAAACCTTTGAACTTTACGTAAATATTTTATTATTAGACATAATTTACGTATAGCTTGGCTAAATTTAGGTTACCTTTTTAGTTTAGGAGAAAAAAAATTCACAAACCTTGTGAAAATAGAGTTTTACGTAAAACTTATAAATTTTATGTAAATCTTTTATTTTTAGACATAATTTACGTAAGGTTTGACTAAATTTACGTAACCCTTTTACTTTAGGAGAAAAATCCACAAACAATATGAAAATTATAGTGTTACGTAAAACCTTTGAACTTTACGTAAATATTTTATTTTTAGATATAATTTACGTAAGGGTTGATTAAATTTACATAACCTTTTTATTTTAGGAGAAAAAAATTCAAAAATTTGTGAAAATAGAATTTTACGTAAATCTTTTATTTTATCAGTCCCTACGTTAAATATCTAACATATTGTTTAGTTCTCGTATTTTAATAATATATTGTTTAGTTCTTATTTTTTATTTTGATCAACAGTTTTGTCACTTAATTTTTAAATTATTGAATAGAATAATCCCTCTATAAGGGACTAAACTGTTGAATTGAGCTAAATTTAAGAACTAAATAGTGTAATATTAACATATAATGACTAAATAATGATTAGATTAAAATATAGGGACTCATATATTATTTACCTTGTAATTAATAATCTTTAAATTTTCCATAATTAAATATGACCTGCTATATCAGGTTACCTTTTTATTAATTTTAATTAATTTTATTTTTATTGACACATGTTCAATTACTATTGGATACTAAAACAAAGTAGAATTACTTTATTTCCCAACAAAGTAGCCGTAGAATTTACCTATATATATATATTGTCTTTTGTACGAGTTGGATAAAAAAAATTCAAATATTTTGCCAAATTTATAATATTAATTTTCAATTTTATTATTAAATCTAAAAAAACAATGAAATCTTTTTTTAGAACTACTGATATGTGCAATTAGTGTAGAATAAAGAATAAAATATCTATGTTTTCTAATAATATCTAAAATCGATCCAACTTGCTAATGCTAAGTGTAAAATTGCACAATTTTAGATGTTAAGAGTAAAATTATTCCTAGTTGTAAACGGGCATTTTTTCACATTTTCCCTTTTATAATTTCATCGTTCATTAATTTAAAACATTCATTTTAGACATTTTAATTTTACCAAACACTGGTAATTAAACAGCTAATAACAAACAGTTAACTGCAACAGCTAACAGCTGAACCAAACAAGCCCTCAATATATTATATATATATATATATATATATATATATATATATATATATATATATATAAAGATTCAATATTAATTATGGACCCTAAATCAAAACTCCTAAAATAAAAGGAAGAAATCAAATTACAGACCAAAAAAAAAACTCCTAAAATAAAACCTCTAAATATCATTTCAATTCAAAATCCCTAAATCAAAACCTGCAAAATAGAATCCCTAAATCAAATCTCCTAAAATAAAATTCATAAATCAAAACTCCTAAATATCAATTCAAATCAAAATCCTAAAATCAAAACGTCTAAATTATAACCCCTAAATCAAATCTCCTAAAATAAAACTCATAAATCAAAACCCCTAAAATATAACACTTAAATCAAATCCCCTAATATAAAACTCATAAATCATAACCCCCAAATATCAATTAATTCAAATTCCCTAAATCAAAACCTCTAAATATAAAATATTAATTCCATTCAAAACCCCTAAATATAAAAAAATTATGAAAACCCTAAATTAGAAAGCACCTGGTGGATTCTGGAGCCTGTGGCAGATGCAGAGGGTTTGAGGAGACGTTGTGCCATGCTCTCAGGGATTGTGAGAAAAGTTTAGAGGTTTGGAGAAGAATTCTCCCTAGGATGTGCTTCCTTTCTTTTTAGCCCATTCTGAAAATAATTGGTTTGTTGATGGTATTAATGGAATTCTTCTGCCTGGGAATCAAGGTGTTCTTCTTTTTGTGGCGGTGTGCCATCAGATTTGGAGGTGGCGGAACGAGGAGATCTTTGGAGGAGGAGTGGTTTCTATGCCAAATATCCTTGATTTCTTTTCTAAGAAGATTAGTACCTGGGTTGAGAGTTTTGGTGAGGACCCTTTAGCTAGGGTGGTTCAGAGGAAGGAGGTCAATCTTTTAGGCTGGTGTAGGCCGAGTGAAGGTGTGGTTAAGCTCAACACTGATGGTTCTTGTCTGAGAGACGGGAGAATTACTGCAGTAGACGATGGAGGCAGGTGGGTTTCTGGCTTCTCTCAGAATTTGGGTATTGGTTCTTCCTTTTTTGCAGAGCTTTGGGGGATTCTCTCTAGCCTGAAGCTGGCTAAGGATCTAGGGGTGAAGAAGCTTCTGGTTGAGTCAGATAACCAAGAAGCGGTTAACCAATAAGCGGTTAAAATGATTTCTGAGGGCAAGTCTGTTTGCCGGAATAGCTTGAATATTATTAAAGGCATTAAAAGGATTGGGTCTCCTTTGAGTCTATTAAGTTTGTTCATATTTATAGGGAGCAGAACAGCGTCGCGGACCGTCTTGCAATGGAAGGGCACTCTGGTTTGTTGGGTCTTTCTACATTTTCTTCTCCACCGGGCTTCATTTCTTCTTTGATCTTGGAGGATGTGGTGGGGGTCAGTTTTTCTAGGCTGATCCCGGATTGAGTTGTTTTGTTTGTTTGTTTTTTTTCTTTCCTTTCCTAAAAAAAAAAAATATGTATGGTAAACTTTAATTTTTTTTTTTTTACGAAACCTATAGAAGATTAAAATCAATAAAATTTATTAGTTGTTGGCAATGGAAGCAAAGAATTTTGGGTTAAAAAATTTAGTTGAATTTGAGGTTAAATATTGTTCTCTTTCTTTGAATTTGAGGTGAAATATTGTTATCCCTGTGAATGAGAAAAAGGGAAACAGAAGCTGATTTTATTTGAGATGGATGGAAGAACAAAAGTATCCTTTTCATTATTATTTTTTCAATTAGCATAAGATCAAACCTCCGTCGTTTTTAAAATAATTTAAAGCTCAAAAACGACGTGGTTTTGCCCAAAACCAATAAATGTTTTAGTACTGTTACTATATATTTTTTTTTTCTATTATAAATTCTCAACAAATCTTTTACTATATTTTGCAGGAGATAGAAAAACAAAAACATTCTTTTAATTTTTTTTTTTTTTTTTTTTTTTGTTGCCTTCTTGAGCATTTTGTTATTATTTCATTTACCTTAATTTATCTGCCACATGTACTTCAAATATTGTACAATTGTTTGATTTAGAAGTAGAAATATTAAACACATTAAATACTCAACTGATCAGAATCAGTTTCCTCACAAAAACATAATATCAAGATTGAAATTAGTATACATTTTACCAAAAGTAATTTGTTATTATTATTTTCACTAAATAGAAATTAACAAAACGGCTAAAATATCCAAGGAAAAAATAAAGCTAAATGATAAAAAAACCTAAACATCTAAGAACTAGTAAATAAAGCTAAATGAGAAATTTAGCTAAATCTCGATAAGAACTACTAAATAAAACTAAATGAAAAAAATCCTAAGATCCCGTTTTGATAATCAATGTTGTAATAAAATGCTCATTACAATGTATGCTTATACCTCGCAAATCTGACGAACTTCAGCAGGAAGACCAAAAAATGTAAAGTAAAGACAAGCTTTATTTGTTTGAAACACTTGACAACAATTATCTAAAATTGTATGCAATCTCCAAACACCATCCATGCATCTCCCAATAAGTATTGCAGAATCCACACAACTCATCGGTGCTTCCGGCGGCGATTGATTTTGTGGCGGCGTTGGAGGCGCATTTTGTGGTGGTGATGCCAGCTTCGGGGACGGGGTTTGTGGTGGCAATGCAACCTTCCGGGACGGGGTTTGAGGCAGGGATGAAGGCGTTTTCGGGAACGGGTTTAGGGGCGGAGATGAAGGGTTTGAAGGTAGATTTTGGGGTGGAGAACATTCACAAGTACATGAACAATATTGGCCACCATTATTGTCGGTGTGATAATTTCTTACAGGCCAGCAACCATATTCACAAAAGCCACAGCCGCAGAATGCAAAACCCCAAGCATTACTAGTATGAACTAGAGCAAAACATGAGATTAATATCAAACATATTGAAATATTTTTTGCTGCCATTTCTATAAATTTTTTTGTTATGATTGATGCTATTCAACTTAGGTTTAGGGTTTGATTTTATAGTGAAAATTTACGTTATTTAATATAATAATTATAATAAGAATTTGAGTTTTAGTCAAAGTTTAATTCTCTCTTTTAAGATTATCGAAAATTATGATAAAATTATTCATAGTGATCTGATATATTTGATAGATATTAATATAATTTACATTTTTTCTTTTAGTTTATCTACATATTGCAATCTATTTAATTATATTTGATAAATAAAATAACTCTAGTGATATGACCGGATTACTATATTTTTCTATATACATAAATAATTTAGTGATAGTAAATAATTATATCTCTAAATGGGAATAATTATCCCTTAGTAGAACAAAATAAACAGAGCTTTGAGTTTATATCAATCGGGCAATTTTAAGTAATATTCAAGACTGTTATTAAAAACTTATCATTTAGCTGGCTTAATACTTGTTGAGATGATCTAATTGGTCCATTCAACATTGATATATCTCATTAGCTTTCCAAATTTGATTGAAGTGTATTAAACTCATCAAGATAAAGTTTGAGTACAAGAAGAAGTTACAGGAACAATAGAGGAGAGATGGAGGTATTTCGATACATGAAGAAAAGGAGGAAGAAGACCTTTGGCTTTCCAGAGGAGAAGAAGAGTTTGTGTCAGGAAGTAAATGAGTTTGGATTCCCAAACTCTATCTTCCGGATAATAAAAGCCAAATTGCACAAGGGCAATTTGGTCATTTCAACAATAACAGGGGCGTCATGGTAATTTCCCATTGATAGCACATTCCAGAAGCATTGCACCTCCTTATGATGGACCATCCTCACTTGATCAAAACCCTATCAAATCACCACCTTCCATTTTAATCAAATCCATCACAAGGTTATGCTGTTGACACTTGCCATGTCCTTTATTTCCTTAATCACCAAGTTTGCTTGGTGACCACACCTAGCAAAATATATAAACAATATATGTAAGCATTATTTCCTTAATGAGAATATTTTCCATTTTAAAGATTCAGTCATTCAAAATTATTAAAGTGTGTTATTAAGGACCCGTTTGGTTTGTCGGTTACTCTTTGTTGTTTCTAGGGATAAGGAGCAAATTTACCCCTATGGTTTTAGTAGAGGAACGAATTTACCCCTAACGTATGAAATAGACTAAATATACCCCTAACGTTTATATAAAGGATCAAATATGCCCTCGTCTAACGGAAAAAGATAACGGAATAATTTACCGTTAGTTGACTTGTTAATTGACCCTCACATCAAATATTTTTAATCCTGATCGTACATGTCAGATATGACGTGTATATATCTGGACCGTTAAAAAAAAGTAATAAACATGTGAAACTTAAAACCCCCAATTTTTTTTCAATGCTCTTCTCTGCGTTTCCGGTCCTCCTAGCATTTTTTTTATTTTTTACCGTCTCTTCCGTTGGGATCAAAGTTGATCTTTATCTCTGGTCCTTTTTGTTCTTCTTTTCCTATTTGCCATTGGTGCGCTTCTAGCCGTGTGTTTTTCCTCGTTATTTCTTTTGGCCATCTTTCTTCTTCCTTAGTGCGCTTCAAACCTCACAGCCATAGATAGAACTCGAAAAAGTGGAAAAAATTTCCAGAGTTGAAACCCCATCAACTAGAACAAGCGAAGATTTTCCCGCCAATTCAAAATCTAGCTTCCTTTGTACCTCTTCACTTTTTCCTCATTTAAACCGCTGATTTTGAATGAGATTTTGCTCGTCTTCTGTAATTGAGGAACAACTAATTTACAACTGAAATTACTAGAATGGAAGCTTCAAGCAGTATAAGTAGAAAGCCCTTTTCAGGTTGCACAAACACAGTTGATGCAGTAAATCCATCTCAATCTTCTTCCACTTCAACCAAAAATTCTTCGTCTATCATCAAACGCAGTAAATTGATAAGCGCAAATAGGAAAAGAAGAACAAAAAGGACCAGAGATGAAGATCAACTTTGATCCCAACAGAAGAGACGGTGAAAAATAAAAAAAATGCCAGAGGACCGGAAACGCAGAGAAGAGCATTGAAAAAAGAAAAATTGAGGGTTTTAAGTTGCACATGTTTATTACTTTTTTTAACGGTTCAGATATATACGCGTCATATTTGACATGTACGATCAGGATTAAAAATCTTTGACGTGGCGGTCAATTAACAAGTCAACTAACGGTAAATTATTCCGTTATCTTTTTCCGTTAGACGAGGGCATATTTGATCCTTTATATAAACGTTAGGAGTATATTTGGTCTATTTTATACGTTAGGGGTAAATTCGCTCCTCTACTAAAACCATAGGGGCAAATTTGCTCCTTATCCCTTGTTTCTAATTGTTGTTGTTGCGATTTGCTCTGTTTGATTATTAGTGTTTTGAAAAAATTATAATTGTCTGTTGTTATTATGTAAAATGGATAATACAGAAATAAATAAATTTAATTTAAAAATTCATAAGAATAACAAAAAAAATAATTTGAAAGATAATTTTTCATTTAATCTGACTAAAATTCTTAAATACAGCAAAAAGAAAAAAAAAACCCCAATAGAAACCACTACAAGAAACACGTTTCCATGATTCTATGATCAGCTAAAACATCTAAAAATTAGCCACTACTTACCACATCAATTGAG
The DNA here is from genome assembly GCF_963576675.1 of Euphorbia lathyris. Taxonomy (NCBI): domain Eukaryota; kingdom Viridiplantae; phylum Streptophyta; class Magnoliopsida; order Malpighiales; family Euphorbiaceae; genus Euphorbia; species Euphorbia lathyris. The sequence goes on along the minus strand of NC_088913.1, from coordinate 33,208,917 downwards.
CCACTAAAACATTAAAATAATAAATAAACAACAGAAGCACGTTCAATACTCCTCCTTGCTTGTGTTCCCTTCATTCTCTAGCTTTTAGATTTGGATTTGTTTCCAATTTGCACGTTAGTAATTCTCCTATCCATTTGCATTCAGTATCTGATTTGTTTTGAAAGATGCCTATGAAGTGTTTGAGGAAAGTCTTGACTGACGGGTTTGTTAAAGTTGGTAATATTGTACAAACATGTCGGAGATTAATATATCTTATTAATATAAGATATATGATTGGGCCTTAACTATCAGCTTGAGCTTTTAGTTCAATCGGTTCCTTGACATGGTATCAGAGCCACTAGGACCAAACGGTCGAGGGTTCGAGTCCCGGGCATTTGCGTGTGGGGGTGTGTCGGAGATTAATATAAGATATATGATTGGGCCTTAACTATCAGCTCATATCTAATAATTTTGCATTGGTGTCTGATGCAGTGCGGAATCCACTGAGAGTTTTAAACCGTAAACTCACAAAGGCTAACAACTTATCTAGCTAAACTAGAAGGAGTGGATCCTAATTTATGGACTAAATCCATAGGAATATAAAATCCCCCATTGTTGAAGGTGAAAACCTTAACAAAAGCTTCTTGAAGAAGATATTAATTTGATTGATAAAAAGTTAACCTATTACAAAAGAAAGAGATGAATTTATATCATCTCAAAAACCCTAAAACAAATTACATAAAAGGGTAAATCAAATAACTAATTAAAATGATAAGAGAATAGGTAAATAGGGTAAAGGTAAGTGGAGGGGGTTGATTTGTAGATGGGGAAAGGAGCTGAGGGACCAAAAGTGTAAATAACCAGGAAGCTGGAGTAAGGAGCAAGTTCCTGGAAAAGTGAAAGTACGCGGGGCGTATCCTAAAATACGCGGGGCGTATCCAAAAGTACACAGGGCGTAACCAAAAGTACGCGGGGCGTACTTTGGCTGATGAGCCATTCTCTGGATCAGGAGCTATTTTACACGGGGCGTACTCAGAAGTACGTGGAGCGTACTTTGGCTGTTGAACTCTTCTCCGGGATTACTTTCCTTCACGCGGGGCGTGTTTTCTTCCACGCGGGGCGTGCCCCATCCACGCCCTGCGTAAGTGACCTTCTGGACTTTCTCCGGATCACTCTCAAGAACACGCGGGGCGTGTTCATCTACACGCGGGGCGTGTCTGAGCAGATGTGTTGTATTGTTTTGGCCTCTTTAATCGCTTGTTGCTCGCGCTTGGTTCTTCCTCCGGCTTCCCTTGCTCGGACTCGATCCTAGGGAAAGATGCTCCGCATCATTCACTCTCTCTTAAAAAGAACTTGACCCCAAGTTGCTTGCCACGCATTGAAGAGACGAGTTTGTTGTGAATGAACCCAAGTCCTCAAATCGAACCAAGGTGTTGTTCGAGATGAATTCAAGGATTCCACTCCACATATTGTCAGACTCACCTTCTCCTCACGAGCTTTTCCCGATATCTCAAGTACTTCGCCCCGGCATCCATCTTCCATGGCACTCATCTCCTAATCTCCACCAATCTCGGATGCTCTACCAACATCGAATGGTATGTCTTGGCGAAGCTTGTCAAACCACTTCCCCATAACTGCTTGGACAGTCTGCCCACACCCCTTGTGTCGCTGAGCGGACCACCTATGGACCCTCCTGATCTCCCCATCACGAACTTGAGGAATCAACACAACCTTCTTCCGCTCATGGCCTACTTCGAATGGAATACCCCGACGACACATTTCAACCCAACTAGAATCAATCTCACAAGTATTCTTCAAAACCCCAACATGATCTTGAGTCGAATATGCCCGGATCTCAATGTACCTCACGCCATCAACCCGGGTGCTAGGCTCAACCTCCACTCGCACATAGCCAACCTCACATAACAAGTCCCGGCGCCTTATATCAACCCAAATTGGAGCGATCCCTTGAGTACTCGTCACAACCCAAATACGATTTTGACTTGAATAGGCCCGACCTTCGCTTTCATTCATGCCACTAACCCGGCTACTATGCTCAATCTCTCCTTGCCCATGGCCCACATCAAACGGAATATCCCAGCGACACTTGTCAACCCACTTCAAAATGAACTCAAGAGCACATAGATTAGCTCCATCCTCACCTCGGGTTAACAATCCCGGAACTTCAAGACTTGCCACATTACTAACTTGGCCATCAATCCCCAAGTCTTGAACTTCTTCTACATACTCAACATCTCTCGGGCGGCTATCCCCATTCATCAAAGACTTCACAAACCCAACTCTCTTCATCACAAGATCGCTTCTCATTGACTCCTCATAGGGTTGATGCTTCTTCAACAAGCACCACATGTACCCCCACATATATATAGCAATAAAGCGCAAAATAATGAGTTCTGAGTTTACCAAGTCTTGATCTCCTTCCATCCTTTCTATATTCCACGAGAAGCCATTCCCCTTCAATAAACCATCACCAAAGCCCCCAACAAGATCACCCTTCATGGTTCCATCATAGGGAAGGTTCTCCCTCAACATAAAGCTCACATTCCTCACAACAATATCCCCTCTCATGGGATCATCATAGGGAAGGTCCTCCCTCAACATACACATCCAAGATTCCAACACAAATATCTCAACAAAGCACAAAAGAATAAGTTCAGATTTTACCCAATGAGTGACTCGATTCTTTTGCATGTGGCATGTGCTAGGCATCTCGGTGCTATCAATAGGCTTCATAGAGCAACCTTCCTCCTCCTCTCTAGAGCTCAACTCACCATATGTAGAACTAGGTGCACTATCTCCCGGATCCCATGCTATGTCTTGTGGTAGCTTCCTCAAAGGTGGGAGACCTTTAAGAAGCCCTCTAAGTGGCTCATTGAAAGGCATGTGCTTGTCACCCTCGGACATCGTCTCAACTTCCTCACTTCCAACTTTGCTCTTCTCCTTCTCAACCTCATGCTCCCCTTTAGATTTGACTTCATTAGGAGAGAGGTTAGTTAACTCACCAATGGAACCCAAGTCAAGATGATTCAATGTCTCACTCGTTCCACCAATGCACCCATTCACATTCAACTCCCGAGTTGGACAATCTCCCAAAGTGGTCTCCCTCTTCTTACTAGGAGAACTCTTCAAAGGTATAAGGACATATCGGATTCCGGCTTTGCATATGGTGTAGGTGTTGCTTCTTCCCGTATGTGAGGCATCACAATCAAATTGCCATGGCCTACCAAGTAGCACTTCACAAGCATCCATCTCCACAACATCACACATAGCTTCATCCCCATAAGCTCCAATAGTGAAAGGAACTTTACACCAATGAGTAACTTGAAGCTTCTCCACCTCGTTGACCCAACCAAGGCGGTAAGGTCTAGGATGTGGCTCGGGAACCAACCTAAACTTGCTCATGGCGAACCGACTAATGATATTCACTTGGCTTTCTCCGTCGATCACCATCTCACACTTCTTCCCAAGAACTAAGCATCGAGTTCTAAATAACCGATGACGTTGACTAGGCTCCTCCTCACTAGGCATTGGCACCCTAGTCACCAAATACACATTATGCTCATCACCATCATCATCAACTTCATAAGTGTCTTCATCTTGGCACCACTCAACACTTGTCGACTCATCCTCAACTTGGAACCGACCTTCTTCATCATCATAAGCACCTTCATTTCGGTTCCACCCAACATTTCCCGACTCATCGCCATAATGGACCCTACCTCCATCATGCTCATAAATATCTTCATTATAGGACCGGTCAACATCCTCCAACTCATCATCACAATGGAATCTACCTTCATTATCTTCATAGGGAGCCCCATGTCGATCCCACTCAACACACCGACGCCCATTCTTATCATAGTAGACCCCATCTTCGTCTTCTTCATAAGCGGTCCCATATTGGTTCCACTCAATCCGTTGACATTCATCCTCTTCATGGTAAACTCTACCATCTTCATCATAATCAAACGCATATGCACTATGACAAAGTTCACCATCCTCACATATCTCATCTACGGAAGCGCTCTCTCTCTCTTCAACCTCATCCTCGAATTCGCCTTCACAATAATCATGCTCCTCATGTCTTACTAGCTCATTCTCGGATTGGTTCTCCTCTTCATCAATCTCCTCCTCTAAATCCTCTTCTTCATGGTTGTATTCAAATTCATTTCCATCTTCATCAACGATCCGCCTTTTCCCATGACCTTTCGTTTCCTTCCACTCCTCTTCACAATTCGAACCGACTAATTCACGTGCCAAGCCGTCCGACTCAAAAGACATGCTACAACCCAATATGGTAGAACCACCAACATCTCTCCCATCTCCATAGCCATCAATCTCCACACATAAATGAATTTCACCATGCTCCTCAAAGAGATTAACAAGCCCAAACTCCTTCTCCCCCTCTTCAAGACAAATATCCTCAATGTCCCTAAGCACACATATGTGCCTATGGCTAAGGGGCATTTCATCAAACACTTGGGGGGTACCCTTCTCAACATGGGTTTCCTCAAAGCTTCCACCTCTCAATTCCCACTCCTCCTCATTCACACATACATTTAAATTCTCATCAACAATTTCATTAACAATAAATCCACAATGAGAACTTAAATCTACTTCAACATCACAAACAACCAAATCATCACTAATGATAGGCATACCCATAACTTCCACATCAAGATTTGAAAGCTTTGGATTTACCTCCTCCTTGTGTAAAATGGGGCAGATTTGGGATGAATCTTTAGGAGGTGAAATAGTGGTTTCTCCATATCTTTTCCGTTGGGCTCGACGTTGTCGTCTTCTACTATTTCGGGTTCCCCTTTGGAGTCTCTCCATTTCTTCTTGCTCCAAATTCTCTCTTGTCTTTCTCAACATTTCGGCATATTGGAGCCTCATCTCCATTGTCTCGGCTTCAAGACGTTCCTTTAAGGCTTGTAAGTAACTCGATTGAATCATTGTCGAAAGAAGTCTCCGTTCAAGGAAAACGATCGGCTCTGATACCAAATGATGCAGCGCGGAATCCACTGAGAGTTTTAAACCGTAAACTCACAAAGGCTAACAACTTATCTAGCTAAACTAGAAGGAGTGGATCCTAATTTATGGACTAAATCCATAGGAATATAAAATCCCCCATTGTTGAAGGTGAAAACCTTAACAAAAGCTTCTTGAAGAAGATATTAATTTGATTGATAAAAAGTTAACCTATTACAAAAGAAAGAGATGAATTTATATCATCTCAAAAACCCTAAAATAAATTACATAAAAGGGTAAATCAAATAACTAATTAAAATGATAAGAGAATGGGTAAATAGGGTAAAGGTAAGTGGAGGGGGTTGATTTGTAGATGGGGAAAGGAGCTGAGGGACCAAAAGTGTAAATAACCAGGAAGCTGGAGTAAGGAGCAAGTTCCTGCAAAAGTGAAAGTACGCGGGGCGTATCCTAAAGTACGCAGGGCGTATCCAAAAGTACACGGGGCGTAACCAAAAGTACGTGGGGCGTACTTTGGCTGATGAGCCATTCTTTGGATCAGGAGCTATTTTACACGGGGCGTACTCAGAAGTACGCGGGGCGTACTTTGGCTGTTGAACTCTTCTCCGGGATTACTTTCCTTCACGCGGGGCGTGTTTTCTTCCACGCGGGGCGTGCCCCATCCACGCCCTGCGTAAGTGACCTTCTGGACTTTCTCCGGATCACTCTCAAGAACACGCGGGGCGTGTTCATCTACACGCGGGGCGTGTCTGAGCAGATGTGTTGTATTGTTTTGGCCTCTTTAATCGCTTGTTGCTCGCGCTTGGTTCTTCCTCCGGCTTCCCTTGCTCGGACTCGATCCTAGGGAAAGATGCTCCGCATCAGTGTCTGTTTTACTGCTTGTGCACAATTATATTTAAGAGAATCCATAATTATATTGAACAAGAGCAATGTATAGCCCATCAACTTTCATAAGATATTCAGATAGCTCCTTTAACTTACGTAAAATGTAATCAATTAATCATTGGCTTATAAAAAAGTTAAGATGTATATGAAAGATGTATTCAACGCACCTTAAAATGTTATTATGGATTAAAACATATTAATAAGTGTTTGGCTCTTTTGTGAGTCCCACCGAGCGTGCCAATTTTTGTTTGGCTCTTTCGTGGGAAATTGCGGGCGTGCCAGATAATTATAGTATTATCAAACTATGGAATGAAATTGAGTGCGCTTTCTAACTTCTAATTATCAAAACGATTGTATGGAATAAAAGAGACCGTAAAATTCCAAAGATTCGATTATCAAAACAATACCGACAATAATTGAACAACAAATAAAATAAATGTACTGGGAAATGAATGAACTTTAGATCTGAAAATTGAAACTAAGGGAACAACTGAGAAATCTAAAGATGCTGAAGTCTAAGGATAATTTGCTAGAGTTTTGGGTAGTTGTGTTGAGTTGTTGAGTTCGTTGTCCTCATCGTGATTCCTTGCTTTTATAGATGTTGGAGGTAACTTCCTGCTTGCTTCCACAAGTCACGTTTTCCACCTCATTGAGTTACTGCTCCACTTTAACTTCCACGATGAAATTGATTATGATGCTTTCTAACTTTCCTGATTTTAATTGGCTCACAAAATACACGTTAGAAATATTAAATGGTCTCAGGATCCTTTAGGTTTACCTCAAGTATCCCATGATATTTTTGGTTTCCCACGAGGTACACTATGTAGGAAGTTGGTTTCCCTCGAGGTTCACTTTAAGAAATTGGTTTCCCTCGGTTCCCATTGTGATGTTTCCCCTAAGGGAAACTGAGGTTTACTATTGGAAATTCTAAGTGAACGATGTACTACGAAAATATAAAAAGTTTCCTAAAAAGAAAAGTTTCCTAAAAAGTTTTAAGAGAAAGTTTTCTAAAAGGAAAAGTTTCCTGAACAATTCTTTTAAGAAAAAGTTTCCTAAAAAGAAAAGTTTATTCGATGAAAAGTGTACACCAGGGTATGCATCATGAAAACTTTATTTTTGGTGCAAACAATAAGTAAATTCTTACTTAACTTTAAACTTATATTCTCTAATATTAGAACTGGATACCCCGATCTTGGTTTTTTACTTTTCTAAGGTGTGTGCAACACACTTTTCGCATGTAACATACTCTTTTTTTTGCAATCGACTGATTAATTGATTACATTTTACACAAGTTGATAAGACTACCTAAACATTTTATACAAGTTGAAGGAGAGATTGAGATACTTTGAAAGTTTAGGGGGTCAATCAAACTTTTTGGATAAATTGAGGGAGCAAATTATGTATTAAGCCAAGAAAAAATAGTTCAAATTAGGGCTCCACGTGGTCGGTTAACCAGTCCATTAAGATTAATTCGGCCGGTTAACCATTTAATCAGTTTTTTAAAAGCACTAACCATACACTAGTCCATTAAATTTGGTTAACCACTAATCAGTTAACCAATTATTTGTTAAATTAAGGGAGGATCATTTAATAGAAAAGAAATGAATTTATTTTTACCACTCAATTAACTCTCACAATTCACACTTTGTGCACACACTCACTTAATTATTTATTTTGAATGGCTTTTGCTGCACACTACAACAACAACCCAATATCCCTATTTATACCCATATTATGTCGGTGGAGACTACAATCTCAACCACAAATTATATTGGTTGACAAAATACCACTAATAATTTAGAGAAAAATCTAGATTTTGTACTTGGATATTTATAATATATGGTGTTAATTAAGTATCTAGAGAATTCTAAAAATTGGTGTTGTATATTTTTCAATACTCCCCCTCAACACCGATTTTTAGTACTCCGTATTTATTAGCCATTCGAAGTTGCTTTTCTCAAATTTTCTTTTGTAACCTTTTTCCACTCCTTGCTTGAGGATGCTTCTTCATATATTGTAGGGTCCTTTATGGTGGCTTCTTCGATCACTTGTATGCCTTTACCAAATACGACTTGTCCACGCTCCTCTTTGTCGTTTATGATACGATTTGGTTTTCCCACTTCGTTGGGATTGTCGCGCTCTTCTTTGTTGGTCTCCCTCAACTTACGTCGCCTCGACGCATACTTGTAATCTCTCTTCGATTGTTGTCGTCGTCCTTCTAGCCAATATTGCCAAGCCTTTCCTAACTTAGCTAGTTCGCTCAAGCTCTGGACTAGAGCTTCCAACAAAGCCATCTCCTTGATGATTGCCTTTTTGCTGAATCTTTGTTGGTTGTAAGCACCTTGCTTATATTTTCTCGACGTCACAACTTCATCTTTAGCTATGTTCGCCTTGCGCTCTACTGTCTGCTTTGGCTTTTGAACCTTGGGCATCTGCATTAGCGTAGACTTCACCTTCTCCTTAGGTGACAACCATTTTGGTGAACCCGTTGGCTTATTCTTCACCATCTTCCCTTTTCGTAACACCGTCTTTGTCATTACTTTTTGTTGACGCTTCACCTCTCCTTTGACTGGTGGCGTTTCGCATGAAGTCGGTGACTCATTTCGGACATCTCTCTTATTTCTTTCCTCATTGGAACGCTCCTTTAGTGGTTCCTCATGACCACCTAGATCTTCAATGATCCGTGTAGAATTGACGAGCTGAACGGAATCCAATCGTCTCACTGGTTCCTCTTCCTCTTGCTGCCCAGCAGCAAACGCTTGCTCTTTCTTTCCATCTGCTATGGATGATTTGACTGGATCACATATCACCGGCTCTACCATGGCACTTGAAGCTTGGAAATCCCATTCTTCTTCGCTTCTTTCTTGAGCGTGTGCGGATGTAACGACGTTTCCTTCTGCTTTCCTATGCCAACAATCTCGTGCATAATGACCTATTTTGCCACAAACATAGCACTGGTTGTTTTTTCGTCGATACGCCTTCTCGTCCTCTTCATTATGGTTGTGAGTGTGGTGAGCTCCCCCTTGTTGCCAACTCCTTCTTTGTGGACTTCTCTGCCATCTGTCTCCTTTAGATCTTTCTCCGAATCTCGATCTCGCGGTTTTTGGATCATTTCTCTCTTTATTACTAAAGAGAGCTTTATCTTCATCTTTCACTGAGACTTTAGACATTTGTTTGTCTAGAGCCTCTTGATTAGCCAAAATATTTTCCAATTCATTTAAATTTGGCTCTTTAGCCCATCCACGGGTTGCTGTGACAAGAGCGTTAAATTCGGGACGCAACCCATGAACTATAATTCTTCTCATTCTCGTCTCAGTAATTTTATTTTCTGGATCCAATTTTGAAATTTCTTTACATAAAGTTTTAACTTTAGTAAAATATTCACTCACCGTCATATCTTGTTGCGAGACCGACAGTAACTCATTCTCGAGTTGTTGGAGCTTGGCATCATTTTTCTTTGCAAATAATTCTGCTAGAGTGTCCCATGCCTCCTTTGGGGTTTTAGCATCCTTGATGCGTTGCAGCAAATCGTCCTCCACCGAAATTGATAAAGCATACATAGCTTTACCACGCTTGACCTTCCATTTCTTAAGGTCATTTTGTTCCGTCGGAGGCGCTGTTTCGTTTCCTCCAACAGTCTCCCACAAATCTTGGCCGTGCAAATAAAATTGCATACGAGTACTCCAAGTACTATAATTATTATTATTGAGTTTTTCCAAAGTGCTTACCGAGGTAGGCATATCTGCCATCACGACTTGGTTATCTCCTTTAATTAACCAAGTAACACTGACCAATAATTTTATAGTCCCGGACTGCGTGCTAAAAATACCTCGTACCACCACGATCCCGGATCGCGAACTTTCGAAGCACTTGACTCCCGGTCCCTGACCGCCTGCTTGCACTCGACCACGTACCGGTCCCTGACCGCCCGCTCTGATACCACTTGTTAAATTAAGGGAGGATCATTTAATAGAAAAGAAATGAATTTATTTTTACCACTCAATTAACTCTCACAATTCACACTTTGTGCACACACTCACTTAATTATTTATTTTGAATGGCTTTTGCTGCACACTACAACAACAACCCAATATCCCTATTTATACCCATATTATGTCGGTGGAGACTACAATCTCAACCACAAATTATATTGGTTGACAAAATACCACTAATAATTTAGAGAAAAATCTAGATTTTGTACTTGGATATTTATAATATATGGTGTTAATTAAGTATCTAGAGAATTCTAAAAATTGGTGTTGTATATTTTTCAATATTATTTCGGTCGGTTAACATTTTATTTCGGTTTCTAACCATTAATAAATAAAAATAAAAATAATAAAAGAATTCTAATTTTTATTGTGAGGGGGACGACGGGTCAATAGCGAGTTGAAGAGATTAAATGCGGAGAGGGAGATGTACGTGCATTATGATCCCTCAATTTTGATTTCGTTAAATTATTTAGTCCCTATATCAAATCTCCGTCTAAAAATGTGTTAAAGAACAATTAAGCGGATAAAAGGCAAAATGCCCCTAATAAAACTTTTGGTTATAAAGTTTTAGAAAACAAGTAACAAAATTTTATTCTTATTTCTACATCCACAAACATAAAAGAAAAAAAAAGCCGCATAAACTGAAATTAGAAAGACAGTAACAAATTAACTGAGCGTTACATATTTTCATCTCATTTGGCGCTAATATTTGATAGAAGGACTAAACCATTAAAAGTGAAAAAATTTAGAGACCTTCTAATTTAAATAGTGGATTGATTAACGAGTTATGAAAAACTATAGGGACTAAATAATTGTTTACCCATATAAATAAATTTATTTTATATTTTTTAATATTTAATTGAGATTCGGTCGGTTTCGGTTAACCGCGGTTTTTAGAATAAAGAAACCGTAACTGTAACCATTAACCATTATTTTTAAAATTAAAAATCGTACACTACTCCATCGGTTTCGGTTTGGTTTCGATTTGATTTTCTGGTTTTTCGGTTTTCCGGATTTTTGTATGCATCCCTTCAAATGCATCGATTTTTAGAATATATACCATCAGATCTGAGGCTAAAAATCTAATTGTATCGTAAAAAAACCCAGAACCCATGAGGTTTGGTTCTCTCTTCTTCTCGGGACCAAAATCCTTATGTAAAAGAGAGTTTGCATTTCTGACCGGAAGACTTTCAATAAATCTAATAAGGGATGAATTTCAATAAATGATCAAACATTGTTTTGACAAAATAATTTTAAGGGATAAAACGTAAAAATACCATTAACGTTTATATGCATGAGCAATTTTATTTTTAACATTTAAAATAATATAATTTTATTTCTAATGTTGACCGTCAAGAGCAATTTTACCTTTAATACTGGCAAGTTGAGTCAGTTCTAGACATTATTATAAAACATAGTTATTTTGTTGTTTATTTTGCACTAATTAAACGTAAGTTGGTTCTAAAAAAAATTCATATTTTTTGTAATTTAATAATAAAATTGAAGATTAATATTTTTAAATTTGGTGAAATAATTGAATGTGTGGAGTAAAATTGCTCTTGATTGTCAATATTAAAGGTAAATTTGCACCATTTAAATGTTAAGAGTAAAATTTCTTTCAGATATAAGGATCCGGATCCTCTCCTATTTTACTAAAACAGGAAAAGTACACTTCATTAAATCCTAGTCTTTCTTTGAATATAAAGGGCTAGGATGTAACTACATTGGAGTGCAGTAATTAGTTTTATTTTTGTGTTTCTCTTCAAAAGTAGTCCGATGTGCTCATCACCGTTCCCTAGGAATCTATTAATTTAGGGTAAATGATATCCATGGCCACTAAATGTTTTTTATTTTCACGATATGAATACTAAACTTCAAAACATAATATAAACGTCACTTAACTTTATACTTTTTAACGTTATAACAATTAAATTTGCAGTTTTAGTCATAATATCTAAAATGGTACAATTTTACCTATAACATGCCAGTCAAGAATAATTTTACCCCTAATATTGATAAGTTAGGTCAATTTCAGACATTATTATAAAAAACAGATATTTTATTTCTTATTCTGTCAGTTAGTTCTAAAAAAATCATATTTTTTTTATAATTTAATAATAAAATTGGAGATTAATATTTATAAATTTGGTAAAATATTTAAATTGTTTTTGTCCAACTCGTACAAAGGACTGTATATTTTTTATTTTGTTTTTAAATTTTTTTCACATCTAATTGTATGTTTGTAATATGCTACTAATGAGTGATAAATTGATACACATGTGAAGTGAAGATGACAAGATTTGTGACCGAGAAGATAGTTTGATGAATTATTTCTCAAATTGATCCAATTTACCAATGTTAGGGGTAAAATTACTCTTGGCTACCAACGTTAGGGGTAAAATTGCACAATTTTAGATGTTAGGAGTAAAACTGTAAATTTAATTGTTATAACGTTAAAAAGTATAAAGTTAAGTGACGTTTATATTATGTTTTAAAGTTTAGTATTCATATCGTGAAAATAAATAACATTTAGTGGTCATGGGTGTAATTTACCCTAAATTGATAGATTCCTAGGGAACAGTGATGAGCACCTTGGATTGCTTTTGAAGAGAAAAACAAAAAATAAAACTAATTAGTGTACTTCAATGTAATTACACAATATTAGGGTAAATTTCATCAATGGTGTACAACCTTTGGTCTATTTCACACTTTGGTGTACAACCTTCATTTTGTCTCACTAATATGTACGACCTTATAGATGACCTCCCACTTTAGTATACAGCAGGTAAAAATGACCGGTCAACATGCCACATCAGCAGTTTGACCGGTCAAAAATTGACCCATCAATAATAAATTACTTTTATACCCTTCTTCATTCTTTTTCCCCATTTCTAATTTCTAACTCTACTTTTCTCTATTGTCAAAAAAAAAAAAAAAAAAAAACTCTACTTTTCTCTCTCTAAAACAAACCTCAATCCTCTCACTCTCTTTCCCTTTCTCTTTCTCTCTAACTCTGCTTTCTATAGCTTAGTTATTTGTAAGCAAATTCCATAACCTCATATAGAAGTAGATGCAAACTTCCAGAAATTCTGACCCTCCTTTTAATATTTCGCATCATTCTTCTTCCTTCTCGTTGTGTTTGCTGCCAATCGTTTATGAAGTTTCTCACAGCCTACAGACTGCTACACATTGAGGTAACGTAACAGCAGAAGGTTTGATCGATTCCGAGGTAGACAGAGATTTAAAATTTTCCCATTCAACGACTTCCTTTCCTCTTTTAAAATACCACCAGGGTGCACCCAAAATCAAAGTTATTACAATGCTCCATATTGAAGCCTTCCAAAAACTAAAATTGGACGGACTCAACAAATATAAATAAAAATTGGAATATACAAATCTATCAATTGACATAGAAAGTGAAGCTTCAACGCAAGAAGTTGAGTCATAAATTCATAATCATAAGAAGAAAGATTGCAGTAACTAGAATTGCTATGGAAAATAGAGAAGATTTCAAAAGGGAAAGTAGAAAGAATAAAGAGAAGAAAGATAATGAGAAATGGAAGGTTTTGAAGGGTCTGGGACGGTAATTGTAAGAGACCCGTAAGTACTAAGTTGGGTCAGATTTCAGGAGAGCAAAGCGGTGGTGATGACCACGGTAATTATGGGGGCGAGATCATGATGATCTATTGACTGGTGACGAAGATGGTATGTGGTAGTGGAGGAGATTGTTTTGCGAATACCACTGCTTAAAAACCATTTGCTTCTCTAAACTATTAAGTAGAATATCTCCAAAAATCCATACCATCTTTGTTTTATCATTAATTAATGTCAACATCTACACTTTTACATTTACATATAAATTTCTTGGGTGTTTGCCATTCTACGTATAACTAAGTTACAGAGATGGGGAAAAATAGTGAGAGAAGTGAGGTTGGTTTTAGAGAGAGAAAGTTAGAATTGGAAATAAAGAAAAGGGAAAGGAAGAGGAAGGGCATAAAAGTAATTTAATGTTGGTGGGTCAATTTTTTACTTTTTTGACCGGTCAAACTGCTGACGTGGCGCATTGACTAAGCATTGACCGGTCATTTTGACCTGCTGTACTCCAAAGTGGGAGGTCACCTATAGTAAGACAAAATGAAGGTTGTACACTAAAGTGTGAAATAGGGCAAAGGTTGTACACCATTGCTGAAATTTACCCCACAATATTAATTAAATGTTGAATTGTATTATTTATTTTAAAGGTTAAATCCTAGCCTTTTATATTCAAAGAAAGCTAGGATTTAATGAACTGCACTTCTCATGTTTTAGTAAAACATGATAGGATGCGGATCCTAGATATAAACATTAGACGTATTGTTGGTGATATTTTCGAAATATCCCAATTTTCAATCTTGATACGCATTTGCGGGGATTAAAAATGGTAAAAATAATGTGGGCGTGCCAGAGAAGCTAATTCTCAAAGGGTAAAATGGTAATTGAATAAAATAAATAAATAAAGTGCGCCTAAATTACTTGAATTCTAAACGAAAAGCGATTGACGACCGTCACAAGGACTGAAAATAAAAACAACGGTCTTGGGCCCCGACGTTACTTCACAGGTCAGTCGGAAAAACAATTTTTAAGATAAGTACCAAAAATAAAAGCAAATAAAACAACACAAAGATATAAATTTTTAATTTTCTTTTATATTTTATTTGATTTTGTAAATATTTTTCAATATTTTTTGTATTACAAATAATAATAAAGCATGAAAATTACAACTTAAAAAGAAATAATAACTTTAAATCTAGAAATGTAAATAAGTCATAAAAACAAATATGTACGGGATGAATTAAAATTAAATCGATCTCTTTGATGTTGTTGGGATGCGTGAAATTGAGGATTGGAACTCTGGAAAATCGGCTCGGGAGCTGTTGCATTGTCCGGATAATTCTGGACAAATTCGAAGCAATTCGGAGAGTTCAGGGACTTAAGCAGAAGTTTACCATCAAGCTAATAAATCAACATCAATTTGTGGAACAAAAATAGTGATTTCTTGGGACTTTCTGGCTCAATTTCGGGAGCTGTAGAGGTCGGATTATAGCGAAACGAAAGCTAATATTTAAACATAGTGTGCAAAGGAAGGGTCTGGAACTTGAATTTTAGAAAAACGTCGAGTAATGGAGTCGGAATAAGTTATTGAAAACGGGCCTGACAGAATAGTTGTTTGATGGTTGAAAAATCAAAAGCTTGATTCTGTCTCGTGGAGCGTACTTTAAGAGCAATTTTGAAGGCTGTAGGATGTCGTTTTTTACGAAATAAAAATTGAGAATTCGAGAATTGATGTCAATAAAGAGATTAAAATTAATGTGGGATAAGATGATCGACTAACGAACTCGAAATAAAATTTGGAAAACGGCTCACCAGAAAAGTTGTTTGATGAATTTTTCAATGATGAAAAACTCAAAAGCTTGTTTCTGGGTCTTTTTAATTGATTGAGATCAATAAAGGTTTGTAAACATGATTTGGAATAGGTGTGTAAACTAAGAATGACTCGAAAATGGGGTTTCGGTGATCTCGGTTTCACGAAAAATGTTTGAAGCTTTAAAAAATATGACAATGGTGAAATTTGTTCTAGACTACGAGAACTTGAATCGAGAATTGGGTAATGATCTTACTTACTTAACTAAGAGATTGCAAAAAACGATTTGAGAATTGATTGATTAAACTAAAAGAATTTCGGATTTGAAGTTTCTGAAAATTGGAAGCTTTTCTGAAGAACTGGAGATTGAAGAACTAATTCTGGAAATTGAGAATTTGTTAAACTAATTAGATGCTAAAGAACGAATTTCTACGAATCTAAGGATTGATAAAAAGGCCGATTTTGGCAAGGAATTTGAGAGACAAATTAAGTTGTTCTGTGTTTTTGATTGATTTTGAGTGGGGATTGGAATGA
Source organism: Euphorbia lathyris (assembly GCF_963576675.1). NCBI lineage: Eukaryota > Viridiplantae > Streptophyta > Magnoliopsida > Malpighiales > Euphorbiaceae > Euphorbia > Euphorbia lathyris. The sequence goes on along the minus strand of NC_088913.1, from coordinate 33,193,116 downwards.
AAGAGTTAAGCTCTATTTATAGGAATTTGAGCAACAAATCTCGTGGCCCTTAAATTTCTCATACATGATCTCATTACCTTCCCATAAGTTAAAAAAAGAAAATGGGTGAGTTGAGAGTTGGAAAAATGGAGGTAATGCCGTGAAATACGTTCTTGAAATAGGTAGACAAGTTCAAACCCGTTTTTCTGCATTAATGCTCTTTGAAAAATTCTACCGGCTTCGTTACAGCTCCATTTTACTCCGTTTTTGACATTCTGGAAAGCTAACATCCCGAACTTTCTGAAAAAATACTGACTGTCCGATATCTTGTTGTTTTGGGATACATTTTTGTTGTCGAAGTTGCTGGACGGGTTGCTGAAAAAATGGTGCAAATTTGCCCCTGATTTTTATTATTTCTTTTTCTTTTTTGATAATAATCTTTTGATATTATTTTCTATTTTTTATCACATTTTTATTTTATTGATAGATGAATTTAATTAAATAAAAAAAAAACTATAGAGTAAAATTATGACTTATGCTAAAAATATAAAAATTAAATTACCCCAACATGTATTTTTACATCTTATCTCTAGATTTAATAAAAGTGTTTTACCATTAGAACCTCCACTTCTATTCAAGTAAGAAAGTGATAGCCGATAAAAGTGAATAAATTTGATCTTTAGAGTTGGTAAATAGGTTCAATTTATTCCAAATCGAAGTTTAAAGGCTAATTAGAAAAGATCAGAACTAAATATGACCAAATGATAGACTAAAAGTTAAATTACAAAATTTTGGATAGATCGTGAAATAATGTTTTAAGGCTTGCTATTTCAAAAAGTTCTAATTTAAAACTTTCGGTACAGTTGTGATTTGTGTTTCTTCCTTAGTTATGTAAAAGGATCAATAATAATTATTTATCTTTTAAGCTTTATTTAAGTCTTATGATATAAATTTAGCATTATGGTTTTTTTTTTGAGGAGAATGAATTTAGTTTCTATCTAGAAAACATTACATTCTTAAACATAATGTTTATGAGTTGGTGCAATTTCAAGCCTAGTTGATTAAAAATGAATATTTTTTATTTCATTAACATAAATTGTGTAAAAAACCATCATTTTTGTTAATTAAGCTTGAAACTATACCAACTGATAAACGTTAGACTTAACATTGCACTATTTTATGTGTGGATGCTAATCGCTCTCTTCTAATAACCATATAGCTAAATTTTGTACCTTAGGTGCAAAAATACTCCTACATTTTGGGTCAAGCGCAATTTTACCTCTAACATCTAAGATGATACAATTTTAACCCAAACGTTTGTAACTAACAACAATTTAATGTTGATAATTTGGGTCCATGTCGACACTATTATAAAACACAAATATTTTTTTCTTTATTTTGCACCAATTGCATATCAATTCGTTGTAAAAAAATGATTTCATGTTTTTTATAATTTAATAATAGAATTTGAGATTAATATTTATAAATTCGGTGATTTTTTGAATTTTTTTGTCTAATTAGTACAAAAGACAGTATATTTTTTTTCACATCCCAATATATGTTTGTGATTTTTTACTGATAAAATGATGCACGTGTGAAGTGTAGATGACAAAATTCATGACCGAGAAGACAATTTGATGAATTATTTCTCAAATTGATCCAATTTATCAACGTTGGGGATAAAATTGCTCTTAGCTTCCAACGTTAGGGGTAAATTGCTCCTGACCCAAAACGTTAGGAGTATTTTTGCACCTTAACCCTAAAAAAATCATCTAGCCTAACTTAAAAAAATAGAAATGTATATGTGAAGGGGCCTAAGTTTATCGTCTCGCCCCATGCTTCTAAAAGATCAAGAACAGCCCTGGCCTTACGTTACCAAAAAATTGAAAACGCTTACTATTATTTAATTGGGTCAAATACATGAATATCATAATTACGTATAAAATTACAACTAAGTCATATCACCAAACTTAATTTTTAATTTGTCATTATTCTCTATATATTATGATTTTACACCATTATTTAAAAATTCTAGACTCTAATTCATAAATCATAAACCTTAGAAAATATATTCTAGACTTTTAATTTATAAATTCCAATCCTTAAAATATATTAAAAGTACTGATTTTACTAGTTTGACATAATCTAAAATTATGACTTGACATAGTTGTAAATAATTTTTGAAAGATGAATTTCTGTGTAATTTTCCCTATTTAATTGTCACATCGGATCTTCCAAATATCAAATATGTCTAAGATATTTAGTATGCTACCAAGACAACTACAAAAAAAACATGTTAAAATCCTAACAACCAAGTCTTCTACATATAAGTAAATTACACAAAAAAAAAAAATCAGGATGTGTAAAATGTTTACTATGTTACTAATATAGTTACAATTAACCAACAAAATTGTTTATCGATAAAATGTTTTGGAAGGTTTGATGCACCAATTAAATAACAATCAAATCAAACCTTTCAAATTTTCGATAATGTAGAACTAAAATTGATATTGTTTAAAAATATTATTATTAAATTTATATCATTTCATACATTAGAGTGAAATCAAACATTTCAAATCTACATTTTTAGGGTCAAATTTCTCCATTATCATAATAATGATAATAATAATAATAATAATAATAATAATAATAATAATAATAGAGTTTCATAATTAAAGCTCTTTAAACTTTTCCTTATTGTTTTTTTTATGGAAAAGAAACTTTTCTCTATTGTTATGACAACAATTATGAATTCATATATGAATAATTTAAATCTTTCTATCTGTAAAGAATTTTTTTGCCTCCCTTTTGAAGAGTATTTGTACTGGGAAAAGTACAGAAAAAACTAGTTTACGTAATTTATAAATAGAGATTTGTGGTTTAAAAGTTTATAAATAAAGATATGTGAAATATTTTATTTATAAAACAAGGTATTACAATTGCACAATTAAGTTCTGAAACCAAATACATTTTTATCTTAAAAAAATTATTCTTACATATTAGCAAAACACAACCCCAAAACAACTTCCTAAATCGAAACAATAAATAATATATATAGTGAAATTTATGTTTTTTTTATTAATTTGACAGTTTATGAACCAAATTGATATTTAAGTTAATTTTACACAGTTACAATTTGATTTTGGAGTCTATGTTCTGTCAATATATAAATGTAATTGAAAAAAATGATTAAAAATCACTTTTGATTGTCATCAATTACATAACGGTGTAATTTCAAATACTTTCTTTTGTAAAAAAAAAACATATCACATATCTCTACTTATAAACTTTTAAACCACGGACCTTTATTTATAAATTAGGCAGACCACAAATATTTTTTTATACTTTGCCCTTTTATATTTTTAAGAATGATTACAAATTGTAGGCATATTATTAGTCCCCTTATAATTCTAAGAGTATTAGTTTTTTCTTAAGAAATATTAAAGTAACCATAGAAGGCACCTTATTATTAGGGTTAGGCTATGCTTACTTTGTTTTTAACAAAGTAATTAGTTACTTATGTCCAAACAGCTAAACAAAATGTTTGAATTTTTTTGAAACAAATAATAGCTAATAACTTTTTGAATGCCTAATAGTTGCTATTTAAAAAAAAATCTAATTTAATGTTTTTTTTTTACAATTAGTTGGTAAGTAATTGAATTTTATACACTTAAATGAACTATATTTTTCTTAATAACAATATAATGTATGATTATTATTATATTAAATATATTGTCCATTTTTTTTATGTGTACTCCATAATATGTGATATCATGCAAAATAACATCATGTTGATGACGTCATAATCACCCTCCTTCTGGATAAAAAGTCGTATAAAAGACTGACGCCAAAGCCCATAATTGGACAATGGTCCAAGCCTAACGACTAACCACCCACAGTCAATACGCATAACTTTGGGTCCAAACATAAGGAGAAACTTCTAGAATCCTATGAGACAAAAGATCCCTTCCAGGATTCGCGATCCTTAAGGGAAATTCCTAATAAGGTGACAACTTTAACCTAATCGAAAGTATAAGCATAAGGTTCGGTACATTAACTACTATCTTAAAACATATTCTTACCCTTTTATTCGGTCCTAAAGCACAATCTAACTTAGGTATTAGAGCGAGTCGGTCCCTTCTGACCTACTTACTGTTTTATAGGACTATTACGACGTCGGATCATAGTTATGACCTTGACACGTAAGCAGGATAAGGTAACCGATCATCTAAATTGTAGGCATAATATTAGTCCCTTTATAATTCTAAGAAGGTGTATTATTAGTTTTTCCTTAAGCAGTATTAATTATTATTATTAGTTACTCCCCAACGAAGATAGGAAAAGCCCGAGGAGAAAGATCGGTCCCGCGGTCGTACCAGAAACTGTTCCCCATCCAAACATTTCGGTCATCGACACAATCGTCTGGAGACATATAAACCAAAACCGAAGGAGGTGACACCTTTTAGTAAGGAAGATGTATTGGAACTCCTCAAAAGAGATGCGAATAAAAGAAATAACTCTATGGATGGATATTCGGGTTTCTTGGATACTTGCACACCTTTATCTAAGGAAATCCAAAGGAAACCGATGCCCATCGGTTTTCGAATCCCAACTTTTAGCCAGCATAGAGGAGTAGGAGATCCAATTACACATGTTTGTTAAGAATTTTCAAAGAATCATGGAAGCAACCACAGCCATGGACGCAGTGTTGTGCCATCTTTTCCCTAGAACCTAAAGGAATCGGCAACCTTTTGGTATGAGCAACTCTTGCCTGAATCAATTTACGACTTTAACCAAATGGTCGAGTCATTTATGGATCACTTTGTCACTTCAATATCCGAAGAAAAATGATGCAAGATCTCAATCGTACTGTTCAGACAGGAGGTGAAACATTAGCCCAATTTATCAAAAAATTTCAGGCATTAGCTATTCACGTAAAACAATTTAGTGTTGGAGGGGCCATCAACGCTGTGATAAGTAACTGCTGAAGCAGGGCTCTACAGAAAAACATCATAACAGCTTGACCGAAGGATTCCCAAGACCTTATGAAGAGGGCCCAAAGCTATACAAGATGGGACGAGCACAAGCCGAACCCTTTATTAAGAAAGGAGTCCACATCCGGAGGTGACAAGACTTCCCGAGACAAAGACAGAAGAGATCGAAGCACCAACAAGCCTCAGGAGCAAAGATATAAAACACAACTAAAGGATATGCTCTTTCAGATCGAAGACAATAAGATGCGAATTGAGTATCCTCCAGAACTCAAAAAGGGCCAGAGCAATGGGAAGTAATGTCAATTCCACAAAAGCGAAGGACATGGAAAGAAACATATTGGATGTATGTGCGTGTTTAAAGTAAAGGTTAAAGAGGATGGCACTTATTAAGGTCATTCGCTAAATGGTATACTTAGACCTAATGAATTAATTACACCAATGGTTAAAATGGAGACATTTAGACTTGTGTTGGCAGTTATAGCCATAAAGAATTGAGAAATGTCTCTGTTAGATGTCAGTGATGTTAGTGAATCTGTACTAAAAATACTACTAAAATATATTGTGCAAACTCATAATTCATTATCATCCGACAAATATAAGTGGGCTTATTGTGTTCTTTCTATTTTTGCAAGCCCAACGAGGATAAAAGGCATTTTAAATGGAAATGGATACTTTTCAACAGGAACGGAAGAAGTATAGAGACAGTTGTGTAAATGAGGATAATGTAATAGGTGAGGTGGCACCATGTAGGATTTCCACCTATTTAATAATTTTATTTTTGCAGCATAAATTCTTTCTGTTGTAGAGTATTCTTAATACATTAATGCCCATTTTGTTTAACGATAAAGGTTTACTTTTTAAGGAGGCTGCCTATTTAAAGAACCATTTTGGATTCTTTAGGGCACAAAATTTCTTCCACTTCCATCCAAAGCGATTACTTTCAGTATAATTTATAGGGTCCAAAAAAAACTCATGTGCTTTCACATATTGTCAAACTCATACCTCAAAAAAAAAAATTCGTCCAAACGTGACTGAGCTTTTTCGTTTTGCTAAAAAAGATAACTTTTTAGTTTGACATTATAAAATGACCTCAAAAATGGAAAATTCCAAGAATTAAAGTTGTTTAGTACCACATTTACTATGTAACTAAATTTTTTATTTTTCAAAATCATAATTTTCAGAGCTTTCTCTCTCTAAAACAACCATTTTCTCTCTTTTAACCAAACAACACCTAAATGACCCCAAATTTAAAAGGTTGAAGAATTAAAGTTGCTTAGAATATCATCAAGTCTTTGAATTTTCAATGTTGAGATCGTCCATGCTCATTTTAAATTTAAGATCCTTATTTTTAATAAAACGAAAAAACCTTAGTAATCTTGTTGTCGGAAAAGAAAACATCAGTCATCTTCTTGTCGCAAATGATTTTTTTCAGGTACCAGTTTGACAATACGTGAAAGCACAATGTTTTTTTGGACTTTACCCTAATTTATAATATTTTTAGTTTTATTTCTGCCATTATCATTTTCTGGAGCTTTTAAGCTTCTCTTTAGTATGCGGGTATGGGCTTATGCGATCTACTTGTTCTTTATGGTTTCATTATATCATGAAGAGGGACTAGGTCCATTTAGATAGAGTAAACATCAAAGGTGGAGTTGGGCAAGGTTTATGTTTGCGTGGGTATTTACTTAATTAGTACTTTTAGGTTGTGCATCAAATCTGTGTTAATTGGCCATTAACACTTCTTGCTTATTGATTGTTGCTTTGAGAAAAGGATAATCATTATAGAGTTATGCCTAAGATGTTCATCATAAGGTTGGATAGAGATATTGACTTAAAATGCTAGATAGATGATAAGTTTGATAAGAGACTATAAATCTATCGCTCATTATGCTAATATGAATGTTGTTTACCAAAATGCATAGAGATATGATTTTAGTGTTATAGCTAGATTTCAAAAATCATGATAAAGGAATCTAGCTAGATTCTGTAATAATAATAATAAAGTTAGTTAACAATATGGTTTACATCTTCCAGCTTGAGCGGTAATAAAGTTAGTTAACGATTTTTAGTTAGTTTCATATAGTTTCCGTTCATATACGTTACTTAAGTCATGTTGCCATAAACTACTATAAATATGCCATAAAAGATTTTCCGCAATTCATTCAATACATCTATTATTCTTTTTTCAATCTTGCTAGGTTTGAATTATGGTAATGCCATTAATTACTGAAATTTCAATACATGGTAAGATGAGACTATGTTGTACGAGCTTCGAGTCTAAAATGCATTTGTATGCGAAAGTTTGTCAGAAATCAATATAAAAGCTATTATTGGACCTTAACTATTAATTAAGATTTTGATAATTGGACTTTGACATACACAACTTGGAAAAAGAATAACTAAACAAGTACATAGGCATAAATGTAATTTTTCATTGAACAACTAGCATTATAAATACCTAACCCTCTCTCATAAAAAACCATATTATGAAACATTATATTTTTGTGATTTAGTGAGTGAAGATGGCAAGAAATAAGGTTTCAATGTTTTTTCTAATGGTTGTATGTGTTTTTGGTATAGCTTATACCAGTAATGCTGAAAACCCAGTCCCCAAAGATTCATCCTCACCACCACCTGATTCTCCACCTCCATATATAGATTGCTTAGAACCTATAATTGGATTTGGTCCATGCATGGCTAAAGTCTTTGGTTTACTTTTTGTGGATCAACATTGTTGTGATGTTTTTCGCAAGTGTGAGATTTGCATGTACTTCATTCCTCAAGTGATTCTACCTTTGTTTGCCAAAGAAGCTTGTGGCTTTTGATGTTTCCACCTAGTTTTGCTATTTGGGTAATTTTTTTATTTCCTCTTTTAATTAGCTATTTCTATATTATTATGATATACTAGTAACAAATATTACTATGATGGACTATTATTAATTACTAATGTATAATGTTTTGCTTTATCTCTATTAATGTTTTTGTTGAGTAATAAAAAAATCCCAGTTGGTATCAGTGATGGATCCAATATCACTGACAGATGATGCTTGTCGTGGTCTCTCGTGATGTATGGGTTATAAATTGATATTTTTTTGGTGTTTTTATATAAAAAAATAAAATAAAAATTCATACACAATTTCCGTAGAATTTTTATGGTTTTTCGGTAGCTAGTGGGTGCCCAAGTCTTCCAAACCCCCTAGATCCATCCCTAGTTGGTATTATTGATTATTTTCCATTTGTAAGGAAAACTAGTATATCCAATTAATTAAATTTGTACTTTTATATTTGTTTAGGAGACAGTGATGAGGTCTCCATTGCAGGTGATACTCATAATATTGGACTATGCTCTCTATCACAAAAGTTGTCTTTGATGGGTAAAATTAATGTATGAAAAGAGATGTTATGGAGATATATAGTAAGATGTTCTTTTGGCATATTATATATAATGGTGATTGCTACAAAGGAACTTGTATGAAAAAACTGGAAAAATGTAAGAGATTATTATAATTTTATGATATTGTTGTTAAATATTAATTTAAGTTTATTTTTATTAAAATAGTTTATTGATACGATCTCAAAGCTTTTTAAATAAAGTTATTAAGTGTTGGAATCTTAATTATTTCTATTGATTAGATGAAATTTCAACACATAGTAAGATAAATTTACGCAGTTTATACTTATTAAAACCTAAAAGGCATTTGTATATTCAGCTATGCTAGAGATTATAATAATAATTATATTGGATTTCAACTATCTTTTAAACTTTTGGTTCAACTAACACTTGATAATGGTTCTCTCGACCAGATTATATTGCACAATTCATTCATTCAACTATTGATTGAATGAAAAGTTTAAAGGGGTCAATAATGAAAATAAGTTAAAGGGTGTTTATAAGAAATGAAGAGTTTGACTAGAAGGAGAAATGCATTCAGAATAGTTGATGAAGTTTGAAAAAATATAAATTAATAATAAGATTATTATATTACTCTCTTATGAATTTTTTTCTAAAAGTAGCTTTGATATTTTTTTTTATAGATAAGATATTAAAATAGTGTGAAGATGTCTTAAGCGAAGAGTTAACCTTCACATATAAAACAATACAATTTCAATTCCATCATTTATAAAATGGTGCAATTACGGACTTCACTAATAGGAAATGATATATCAGATTATTGTGCTGTTAATTCATTCACACCTAGACATCATTCACAATACTATGAGGTTAAAGACATACTAATCTTATGTATAAATTTATATTTGTGAAGCTTTTAATTGTGTCTTTTGATAAAAGTTGTGACTTAAATTATATTCCATCTGTTTCATATTACATGTATTTCTAGAGAGTTGTACACAAATTAAGAATATTAGAAAAAAGACTTTGTTGCCCTTTATTTATTGATTGTACTATTTGTTTATTTTATAATAAGTATATTATTCTAATAATCTCCATAAACCCATGTTTTATAGGAGAAAGAACATGACTTCATATGGATTGATCGTATCAAAATCACATGTATTATAAAACAAAAAAAAATCTCTAGAAAGACATGTAATATGAAACCGATGGAGTCCTACTTTATAAAAAGGCTAAATTAGATCTTGTACAAAAATGTTGAAATTATTTTGTTACTTTATCCATCAATTTTAATTATTAAAATATATAAATATATATATAAAAGAAATTAAAATAATACAAAATGATGGATTCCAACTCATTACTAACCTTTTTAAACTTTCCTGAATTCCAATCAGACCCTTAGTTTTATGGATTTTTCAGGAGTTTCCAATTGACAATAATTCATGTAATGCTTATAGAACATGGATGTTTTTTCCATACCTTTATATTAAAGAGCTTGCCTTTAAACTTTGTAGCCTTTGTAGTTCTTCTTTCTGTTATAAGAAATAGAGTTTCATGATTAAGTTTTTTATCATCATCATCTCAATTATTACTTATTGTTATTACTACAATTATTAATATATATAAATAATTTGAAATCTTTCTAGCTAACTAAATTATTTCTTCTTTAGTGAGACTATTTTATTTAAAGTATGATTGCATCTTGTAGGCATAATATCAAGAGAATTCACCTAAAGCAAAAAATAAAACATTATTTTTATTCTAAAAATACCAAACAAAATGTAATTTTGAAATAGCATATAGCTGAATGTAAGAGTGTACATAGGTCATTCTAATTGTTATTGAATAAAAAAAAATCAAATCCAATAAATCAATCAATGGATTCATGGATTGATTGTAAATAATCAATCCAATTCATAAATACTCCATCAAGTTGGATTGAATTGTTGGATTTTTCATAATTTATATCAAGTTAGAATATGGTCCTAGTATATTATTTACTTATGTAGTTTGATAAAATAAAACAATAAATCCTATTGGTCAGTTCACGTAAGGGTACGATCAATCATCATGTTTGATTAACCAAAAGGTACGTTGAATCCTATTGGTTCATTATGAAAAGGTACCTTATGGATGAAGAGATACCTTGATGGAAGGTATATTTATAGAACATAATCAGAATTGGTCCTCTCTCTAACTTATCTAAAAGTCGTTTTCTCTTCATCTAGAAAATCTGTAAAGTCTAAAGGGTTAAGTGAGAGAAACACAATTCTCGTGATTCTAGAAGAACTCGATTGTAATTATCATGGATCAAGGAACGCTCTTCTGACTGTTATTAAGTGTTTGTGAAAATTATCTTATTCAAACATCTGGGGAATTATGTTTGTCTAATATTATGATGAAATCTAAGATTTCTAACATGTGGTATCAGAGCCTGGTTTTGAATGGATGATTTTCCAATTATGTTTAATATGTTTATCCGCTGCTTTAATAGTTAATTTTTTTTATGAACTCTGTTCTACAAATAATCTGATTAACAAATTTTTTCTTTTATAAGAATGGAGATGTTCTGTTTTAATCATGGTTTCTTATTACAGAAACCAATTTTGTTTTAAATGGTTGTGTCATATGCTTTAACCAAAATCTATTTCCTGTAATTGTTTTGATTTGTTGAATCATGAATATTGTTTATGAAAGTTTATGATATTATGCGAGATTTTGATTACTTGTTATTAAAAGAAAGATGAAACCATTAATTTGATTTCTTTTATCTCTGATTGTTTTGGGAAACCCATTAATCAGATTTTCTTATCTGTGTTTGTTTTCCATTATATTTTATTCTATTCAAATGTTAATGACTACCTTAATTATGAATTAATGTTTAGTGGGCAAATCGGTTTGTGCTGATTAAGGGCAATTATATTTTCTAGTTTTGCAAAGCCTTATGGATTAGTTTTTATTCTACTTTTATGCTTACTCTCCATATTTGTTTTGTGTATACAATATTTATATACATGATGTATATATGAAGTGGAGTATATATATAATTTAAAATTCAGTAATGAATTTAATCACCAAAGTGATTAAAATATTAAAGTCTTATACAAATTGTATATTATTATTTTTATTTGATATCTATATTATGTGTAATTTGTTAGTCATCAAAATGGCCAAATTAGAAAGATTTCATAGATATCATGTTAAAATAATTTTAATTACTCATGTATACGATGATGCTTATAAGTGAGATGATATTATGATATATCAAAATATTTTATCATGAGTATATTGACGTTCATTGTTATAAAATATTATGGATCGCCCAAAGGATGATTAGTTATTTTATAATTTATAAACATTACATGGTTAATTAATATATATTTGAGTAGACATGTTTAGTATATCCAAAGATAGCAAATATGTCTAATTGGAGTATATTAATTACAAATTATGTGTAATTAAATTAATGAAGCATCAATTATGTTTTGTTTCATTGTTGTATATTGTTGTTTTACCCAAAGGAGAATTTCAATGTACATTTGATGATGGTATAAAATTCTAAATCTTTATTACTGAAACTAAATTTTACTCAAGACATTAATGGATGAGTTATATATTTACAGCATCTGTTCCTGTCTCTCTTCATTCGCAAGCAACGTCTGTAATTAAATTCAATGGGCTTAATTTCTCTGAATGATGTGAACAAATCCAGTTTCACCTTGGTGTTTTAGATCTTGATTTGGCCCTCTTAATTGATGCACCTAATGCACTTACCGCTACTAGTAGTGCCGAACAGAGATCTGCCTATAAAGCATGGGAAAAATCTAACAGACTAAGCTTAATGTTTATGCGAATGACAGTAGCAAATAACATCAAATCCACAATAAATAAAACCGAAAGTGCTAGGGAATTTATGAAATTTGTGGAAGAATGTTCCCAGTCTGAGTCTGCTGATAAGTCTCTTGCTGGGACACTAATGGGTACTTTAACCACTATTAAGTTTGATGGTTCTCGTACCATGCACCAGCATATTATTGAAATGTCTAATATTGCTGCAAGACTGAAGTCTATGGGAATGGAAGTGAATGAAAATTTCCTAGTAACGTTTATTCTTAATTCCTTACCTTCCGAGTATGGTCCATTTCATATGAACTACAATACTCTAAAGGACAAATGGAATGTGCATGAATTGCAAAGTATGCTCATTCAAGAGGAGGCAAGGCTTAAGAAACCAGGAATTTGATAGCTCCCATTTGTATAGGGTTTTTAGGCCCCTTTTAGCTTCATTTTGCTTTATTTCCTTTCAGTTTTATTATCGTTTTGTTATCTTTTAGTTAGAATTAGTAATTTCTCTTATTTTTGGCATTTTCTGTGTTTTCAGGTGTTTTCGAGCCTATTTGAGCATTCCCGAACCAGACCGAGCCTTTTGGAGCAATTCTGGACAATTCAGGGACCGTTGGAGCACTTTTGGGACTCGCTAGGGACCATTAGAGCATATTTTGGAAGCTTAGGGACCAAAACGGATAAAAACCAAAGTTCTGCCCCATTATGGCACTTGTCTCGACGAGACACAAAAGCGTCTCGGCGAGACAAGGCCTGTCTCGACGAGACACACAAGTGTCTCGATGAAATAGGTCTTCGTCTCGACGAGACACTGCCTGTCTCGACGAGACGAGGCGGGAGAGGCGCAAAAACGCCTCTCCTTTGCTGGAATGTCGAATCTTTATGCCCAAAATACCCTTTTAAATGTGGGAAATGACTATTGTACCCCCGGAAGACCTAGGGTTTCACCCTATCTCTATAAATAGGGAGCTACACTCAGTTCTTCGGAGAGACGGATTCATTAGGAGCCGCCATAATGTAGAAGTTTTAGCTTTTTATTTCCTTGCTTTCTAGATTAGGTTTATTTTCTGTTTTGTCTTTTCTTTCAAGAACAATTGATGGGAGAAGTTCCTCATCTTCTATTTCTGTAATTGGAATCGGCAAAACGGGTTTTGGATTTCTATCTCTTTCCCTTTTATCTTTTACGATTATATTCAATTGAAGATGTTTTTTCCATTATTCCTATTTTCCTATTGCTATGATTGGTTTGTCTATGAACTGATCCCCATCCAATTTGGGATGGGGATGAAATTGATTGTATGAATATGTATGATTAGGGATTTAGGACCTTTGATTGATCAGTTTATGCATGCTTAATGCCTAGATATTGTTAGGAACAGGATTTATGCTAGAATGAACATTGATAATGATCAACTAGCCTGTTTATGTATATAATATGCTTAATGCCTGTGACCCTTGTTGGTCCCTTGTAAGGTTGCAAGTATAGTTCCAAAGGGGGGTTAGGAACTATTTAAACTTTTTCGCAATTAGGGCAGACTTATTTTTCTAAAGAAAAAGGTTTGAACAGCGGCGCTGAGTAAACAGCAAGATACTGGCTTAGTCAATAGGTGACTAGGTCAGTTTCTTAGCTTGAGTCAGGAGATAGCACTTAGAGTCTACTCTTGAGCTCAGACGTTCAACGCGCACAACTCAACTTGACCTCTTTACTTGGTCAGTTTTTGGTTATTTTAAGCAAGCAATATAAATAAGGAGTTAAAGGTAAGAAATACTTCACTCAGCAGATTTATCCAGGTTCGGCTTCTTCTAAGCCTACGTCCTGTCCCCGGAACACGTTCCGAGATTTCAAATCCTCTACTGAGCTCTTTAAAGGTAGAGCCTCAAACCTTTTACAATATCAGCAACTGAGTATGACAAGAGTACCTTCCTCTATACTTCTACTCAATCCTAATCTCTCGCTGAGTACTAAAACCGAGTACTCAGCCTCTCCTTTCTATCTCTAGAAATGATAAGTGTTTTGTCCTATACAAAGATTTGCTAAGACACTTTAGACGATTTAACAATCACTCTAGACTTTTACACAGATATAAGAAATGTAGTGTAAGAATTTGCTTTGCTTCTTTGCTTGCAGAACTTGTAGAAATTTGGTCAGCGTAACTGCTTGATCAAGTTCTGTGTAGAATGAAGCTTGTGATGGCACTATTTATAGAGACGTCTGGGCATCGGTCATTTCGAATTTCGAAATAACCGTTGGAGGGAAACGGCTATATGTCGTTGTCATCCTGACTTGCTCAGAGCTCTCGGCCAATCAGAATGGTGTATCTTCTGTCCTCGGTCAGCTCAGCAGATGGTCTCTCCTTTTATGGTAAGGTCAACTGGATAGCATACTGTGTCGTCTGAACTTTGCCAAAAGAAAAAAAACTTTGTCTGGAAGTTTTCCTTCGCCAGCTGCTGTCTTGTACATTTGTCGAGACCACTCAGCAGCTTCATCTTGAAGTTGTTCCCGAAGGTCTTCTAGATCCTTCTCATTGCTGAGTTGCGTTCTGTTTAGAACGGTAACGTTTTGACAAACGCGGGCCGAGTGTACTGAGTTGTTTGACTTGGGGCTTGGCTTCTGTAATGGGCTTGGGCCATTTAATCCTTATGTCTTATAATAGTTTTAACTCAACATTGAACAAACACATTAGTAGAATAAATCAAAGCATTTAAACTTAGTGTGTTTAGAATATGTATTTTAAGTTATACTTAAACAATTTTATCAAATCAAAATTATGTGGAAAGGTGTTTCAACAAACTCCCCCATTTTGATGTTGGCAAAACTATTCAGCAAGTAACTCAGTATGAGCTCCCCCATGATAGTTGACCTAGTATGATTTAGCAAACTCCCCCGTAAGGGTTGAGCTACTGACTTAGTTTTACTTAAAGCATTTAAAGGTTTAAATGAGTAAGTCTAAGGTCAGTTTTCAGATATAGGTCAGCTATTTCAACATATTCTATTTACTCAGTATAAAGCGGAAGGTTTAGTCATATAGAGCGCGCTGAGTAATTTCTTGTTCAATGAGTTCTTATCAGATAATGTTTTATAACATATAGGTCAATGTCAAACATGTTATCAACATTTGATTTAGTCAAATAATTTTACAAGTGTTAAACATGGCTGATTTAATTGAAGATACTTAATAACTCAGTATTTAGCAACATATATCATAACTCGGGATTTGAATAAGAAATGCAGATATGATATATATATGATAGAAGTCAGTAATTACATATTAACACATATATATATAGATACGGCAATAAAACGATTACAACTATTTTGGCCTATGCTGAGCTAGCCTATCTATTTCTTTTTCTTGCCTTGTGACTGACTTCGCTCGTACTGACGTCGCTCATGCTGAGCTCTAGCTGCTTGCGCTTTCTCCCCCGTTTTGTCAACTTCGGGGAGCTTGAATGCATCGGTTAGGACAGCGCGAGTCAGTTCCTGAGAAAGCTCCTTTAGCTTCTCAGCGCTTTCATTTACTCCATCAAAAATGGCAACTCCATCTGCTGAGACCTCTGCGGGTATTCGGAGATCAGCAGCACTGAGCATATTGACACTGAAAGCTTGAGCTTTGGCTTGCCAGATAAGAGCTTCAGAGAGGCCAGCAAAGATTTGGTGGAATGTCTTTAAGAGAGCTGAGTCATAATGATGACGTTGGATATTGTTATGACGGATATGGTTGAAAGATTGTTGTGCGAGAGACAACAACTCATTTTGCTTCAATGCGTCAGTATCCATCTCTTGCTTATTTAGATTAAGCAGCCTTATAGCCTCACCGATTTGCTCTACGGAGCACTGACTGTATGACACCATTTGATCGTTGGTCTTCAGTTGCTCAATGTGAAGCTGAGCAAAGAGCATTTTAAGTTCAGAGGAAGTGGCGTAGTTGTAGACACCGAGTCAGAGGACCTGTGACGAAAACCTGAAAACAAGACGGTTGAAGCGATTGATTCCGGAAGTTTTGAAAAATATATAATGAATAATACGCAAAGGAAAACTAGCGGCACGGCGCGGGTGCTTAGCGGCATCCGGCACGCGGACGACAATTGTCGAACGCCCGCTCGGCGGCGCGGGACGTGCGCTCGGCGTCCGTCGGACGCACCGCAAGTGGCACGCTCTCGACGTCCGAGCAATGCCCGGGTCCGGTGGCACGGGGCGCGCTCTCATGGGCCGCTGAGCGCACGTGCCCGGTAGTGCGAAGCGCGCGTTCGGCGGCCGCGACATGTGAGCGTCCGGCGGCGCGGGACGCGCGCTCGGCGGCCTCGGGGTGCGCACGTCCGATGGCTCGAGGCACGCCCCGAGGGTCGTCAGGCGGGCGCCCAACCACGTCGGGCGAACGCCCGACGGAGGTTGGGCGCGGGCGCCCAACCTAGCGTTGGGCACTCGCCCAACGCCGTTGGGCGATCGCCCAACGATTGTTGGGAGATCGCCCAACAAATGTTGGGCGGCCGCCCAACCCCAATGGGCGACGCCCAATTTCTTTTGGGCGTCGCCCATTGGTCTGGGGACCCGTTTGCCTATAAAAGGCACGGATCCCCATGCAAAAAAAAAGGAGGGAAGGGAAGAAGGAATCCTTAGAGAGCTTCTCACACTAGATATTTTTCTAGAGAGAGGAAGTTGATTTTTTTAGGAAAAAACATTTTTTTTCCTAAAAATTGAAAATCTCTAAATTTCCTAAGTTCAATTACTAAATTTTTTATAAAAAACGGGAGCTCGTGGTTCGTGGAATCAATCGGCTTCAACTGTCAGATACCGAATTCAAGGTATTATCCGAGGACTAGACTCTTTATTTTATTTAATTTATTCTCTTCTTCTATTTTTATGCTATAGTTTTTTATTCATTTAGTCATTTATTTATTTTGTCACATTTTATTTAATTAGCGTATTTATTTAATTTTCGTTTCGTGTTAAATAAAATTCGGTTTTGTTTTAAAATAAAAAACCTCGTTTTGATGTCCCAATACGAACCGTGATCCGATAAAAGGTAGTTCGGGTATCGAAAACGTTGTAATTACAAGTTTTTAATTTAAAAGGAATTTCCAAATAATGTTTTGAAATAAAAAACGTCGTTTAGGAATTTCCGTTTTCGACTATGATCCATCTTTGGTAGTTCGGAAACCCAAAACGATTGAATTAGATTTAATTTAAAGCTTTTGAATAAATCTGGAAACATTTAGGAGTGCTGCTGTAATTTACCTATTCTGTCACTAAATGCTGTTTACCGACGGATTTTCCGTCGGTAAATCTGCCAAAGTGTAAAAAATGCCATTTCAGTCCCTTTTTCTTAACTTTTAAACTTTTAATCCTTAGTATATATATATATATATATATGTAACATATGTTTTTCAAATTATTTTAGTTTAGCATATATAATCATTCTAGAATATTTGTATATTATTATTTATTCCATTTTACATTATAAGTATAAGTATATATATGTATTCCTTTTTATTAATTTGGATTATGTTTTAAAGGTTAGTTATTTGGTATTTTGAGAAATAATTAATATATATTAGCATATGGTATTTTTGGTATTTAAAACTATAGTAGTTATGTATATGTATAGTTTTTGGAACATTTGGGTTATTTTAGTGATTATTGAATAAAATTATTTTTGGATAAGAATTATTTCCTTAGTTATAGGATTTACTTATTATTTTCACATTTTCAAAGTATAGATATATTGTACCTATTATTTTTATATACATATAGCTTCTTTTGTATTAACTCTTATTTTATATTCTATTTTTGATTTAAATGTACATATGTATGTACAAATTATTTTCTTTACTCTTTGAGCCCATACATGGGTCCATATTTCAAATGGGCTTTATTTAAGTGTAAATATTAGTTAAAATAAGTTTATTGTTGTAATTATAACAATTAGAGAGTCCATTAAATAAATGGGGAAAATAAATCACAAAAAGAGAGTTTTCAATTGAATTATTTAAACTAATGAGTTTTTTTAGTTTCCTAAAGTGAATAAATCGAGTCATTTTTGTTAGCATTTTAAATCATTTCTCAAAATATCACGTTTTAAAACCTTAGTCCGTTCCAACGACGGATTAAGCGAACATTGTAATTAAAATCGTTTTCTTT
This sequence comes from Euphorbia lathyris, assembly GCF_963576675.1. Classification (NCBI taxonomy): domain Eukaryota; kingdom Viridiplantae; phylum Streptophyta; class Magnoliopsida; order Malpighiales; family Euphorbiaceae; genus Euphorbia; species Euphorbia lathyris. Next base: position 33,174,803 of record NC_088913.1, on the reverse strand, counting down.
GTGAATAATAGAACTTTTTGAATCATTTTCTTAAAGGATTTGTACAAAATAAAATTGACTTGTATGTTTAACCACGTTTTCTCATTAAAAGGTTTTTATCTCAAATGTTTTCAAATACTCGAGTCGTTCCAACGGCGATTCGGGTAAATTTCATCAAACGGGGTTTTAAAACGCACCTAAACCGTTCCAACGGCGATTAAGGTGCGAACCATGTAAATAAACTCGTTTTGGGGAAATAAGTTAGTGTAGAACAAACACACAACATAACATTTAAATACGGTTGTAAACAAATCACTTCTTTCTTCCCCCTCTCTGTGTATGTATAACATAAATGGGTGATTCTTTACTGACGTGGCTTTTCAATAATATATGCTCAAAACGGTTTCTAAAAAGAGAAAGAAAAGGGTTTCAAATGAATTTTAAACTTAAAGAAGTATACGATTAGTCCGTTATCACCTAACATGCTGAGTAGGAGGCCGGTGGTTCATAACCGGGCGATGTCGGGGTGCCTAGTAGCCTTTCTCCGGAAAGGAGCTAGCCTTCTCGGCTCGTACCTAAGTTTCCTGAACCCACACCGGTCTCCCGCAAGGGATCGGTGTTCATTTTCCCATTCGTGGGTGGCGACTCTTCCATATCTCCGAGCTCCGATCCTGCCGAGCAGCTTGATTCCACGATTGGTTGCTTTCGGCGCCAATCACCGCTTACGTCGCCATGAGGTTGTCCACCCTCCGGTCCGCCCGGGAGATTAGGCCGCGGCACCTCGTCTAACAAGTGGCGACTCTGTTGGGGAAGCGAGAAATTTGATTCCGGAAGGCGTGTATTAAGCCCTTAACGGGGATGGATCGTTTTACTTCTTTTCGTATGCATTCATGTGCATTATTGCAAACCCTTTGGGTAATTTCCACGAAACCTCTAGCGAGAGTCCATTCGTCGCTCGAAAGAGGCTAGCGTAAGTTCCCCCTTACAGTAAGGCGCCAGAGGGTCCCCATCCATTCGTTAGGGGCGAATCTGTGCGGTCCTGTGAGGTCCCGCGGTCAGCCGTGTCAGCATATAGTAGCCTTAGAAGTTTCCATAGGATTACCCGTTACTATTTTTGACGTGATAAATGAATCAGTTCGTGTTTTCAAACCGCCATGATACGTGTCTAATCCTAAATTATGTAAAGAAAATGAGACGATGCGTTAATATATACTCATGAATCGACATACTAATTACCCTAAAACATCGAAACGATTTGAACTAAAGACGACTTAGTTATCTCGTATGAATGAACATGTGCGACCCGCCTTGTCCCTTTCGGTGTCCCGATGAAGGCACGTGTTCAGGAAATGTGTTATGACGTAAGCACGTATTAGTATGAATCGGTTCGGTGTTAAGGATAGTTACATTTCGATACAAAAGACTATATTAACAGTAGCCGTTATTCACATTCTTTAGATAAATTGGGATAAAACGAGATCACGATGAAACAAAAACGAAGAACATTTCTGTCTTGAATGACCCTGTCATAACGTGAAAAGTTTCGCACAAGTAGCCCGTCCTTTCCGAATAAAAGATGAGCTTTTACGTTATGCCTTGTGTCGTTCTTAAGAGAGATGGATGTGTCCGCAAAGGTGGCTAAGAAAATAAAAGAAAAGAAAAAGACCAAAATCATTCCGAGTCTATGATATATGTCAATCCCGAGGGTAGTTAAAGAAAATAAACCAATGCCGTTGAATACGTGTCTCGAGCGAATATATACCCCGTTTAAAATCTTGAAACCGAATTAAGCCAAACCGTATAATTGCGCCATATGGACGAGACTGCGGGTTTTGACTAACGACTCGATCATTTCGACCGTTACCAAAACTGCAAGAAATATGGCCCGATGTACGTGTTTGTCTAAATTCGTGCCTAAAGGAAAGAGAACGGTGATATCCTCGCTTCGAATAAGCATGCGATTCAACGAAACGATTGATTTTCTATAACCACACTAAGATGATATATCCCGTGGATTGGGAAGAATAAAGGATTGTTGTTAGCCAAAAGATTACCGGGCGCTCAAATAAAGACTCACCGTCTTTTCACGTAGCAAAATGAGCAAACGAATCCTCGACGCTAAGAACAAACACGTTACACGATGAGTTCGTTCCCTAAAATAAAATCCAAAAGTGATTCCATCACTAAATAAACACGTGGTTGCGTCTCTCGATAGATCCAAAAGATCCCGTTGTAATCCAAAATCGAGACACGAACCCACATGAACAAAAGGGAACGAGTCATTGACAATAACGAACGATTGGACTAGAAGAATAACTCGTACCACGTTTAAAAACCGAGATGCACTCAAAGGAAGTCAAAACCCGAATTAATGCATCTCGCGAAAGGACAAAAGACGAGTTATGCTGAAAGGACAATCCAACTTGGTCGATTTCTTAGTCACTAAACGTGGATACGTCAAAAACGAACTGTATTGTCTGATGGATGATTTAATTTCCTGCAATAATCGACGGCATCACGCGTCCCCTGGACCGCAATGTGAGCCAAAAACCAAAATCCTAGGAAAGAGACCTGGACCAACGAGTGTGTGGAGGAATAAGGGTGGAAGAGAGATGTTGTGATACGTGTAAATAGAACTAACGTTTGTTCTTCTTATCTTATAATCGTAAATAAATAAACGCACACACCACGAATCATGCATACAAAATCATGCATACATACTAATGGATACCGTTCGCGCAGACGTCATCATTAAGCGGTTGTGGTTTCGCGAGAGTGATCGGCTTGTCAGACAGTTTGATCAGCTACGAGTAGACAGTTCAGAATCAGTAGTTGTGGCTTCTGAATCATCTTCGTCTGGGTATACTCAGTCTTCCGTCAGTATGTCTGTGACCGACGAGAAAGTGGCTGAATTGGAAAACTCTGTGAACAATATCAATGATCAGCTGGCCGCAATCTTGGCCCAGCTAGCTGAGTTAGCACTGAAGGACAACAAGAGTGGTAGTAAGCGTGCTGAGAATGAGGTGAACGATGGCCCTCGCTTTGGGAATGAGGAGGATTATCAGGATTATATCCGAAAACAGCTGGAAAAGGAGAAAGCTAAGGAAGAGGAGTGGAAGCAACACATCACACAGGAAGTGCAGGACTTGCGTTGAGGAAGTTCCGGAAATCAGGACTTTTATAACTTGAAGAATTGTTTGTCGGCAACAGCTTTGCCTCTGAAATTTTGTCTCCCCGACATGAAAAAGTTCGATGGAACCGGAGATCCCACCGCTCACATGAATCAGTATGTTGCGGTGATGAAGCACATGATCCTGACTGAGGATCAAGTCCTGGGGCTGTTTAACACCTACCTAGAGGGGGCTGCCCTCACATGGTTCCATGCATTGCCGATGGTGACAAAGAGGGATTGGAAGGAGTTAGCGAAGTCATTCATCGCTCAGTATAGCTTCAACACCATGCTGGAGGTCACTTTGAAAGAGCTAGAGAGCACTAAGCAACAGGCTGGGGAATCCTTTTCCGATTTTATGAAAAGATGGAGGGCTAAGGCCGCAGTGATGAAACAAAAGCCGCTTGAGCAGGATCAGATCCGAATGGTGGTTGGCAACACGTTGCCGTATATCAAGAATGAGTTACGGTATATGCCGTTTACGGATTTCAATCAGATGTATAGTTGTGCCTTGACTGTCGAAGGTGATGGGGAGCCGAAGAAAGCTTATACCAAGTGGACGAAGTCTGGATATAGTGCCGGAGGGCCTAGCGCGAGTACGGAATCCGCAGCAGTGAAAGTGGTTGATCTTAATGCTATTGAAAAGAGGCGGTTCGCCAAGTTCGATCAGACCTATGCTAAAGTTTTCGAGCGTCTGCAGAAAAAGGGATTGTTGAAAGCCCTTACCCCGTATAACAAAGCTCAACCTACTCCGCAAATTCAGGCTAGAGGGTACTGTGAGTTCCATAGCAGTTATGGACATACGATTGAGAATTGCGAGAGGCTGAAACACGAAATCCAAGATTTGATTGAGGAGAAGAAGATAGCTGATCCTTCGTCAGCAAACCCTTCCGTTAGGCGCAATACATTGCCTAATCATAGGGTGAGCGTGATCGGAGCTGGTTTGATAGAAACTGTAGTGATGGAATCCTTTGAGGAAGATGTAGAGGAGTTGTTGGACTCCGTCGAAAAAAGCAATGTGGGAAAAGGTCTGTATGTGTCCTTCTTGGATGAGGAACGAGAGGATGAACCGATGGAAGAAGGGTCAGATGGTGGAGCATCGTATGATGAGGATAGTGCTGAAGAGACCGGAGAAGGGTCGTCTCGGACTATTGTGCCAGATTTGAGTTTGTTTAGTGGAGGAAGAGATCCCGAGGTGCACTTGCGTGAATATATGCACAACATGTTTATTGAATCCTTCGGAGTAGATGAGATTGCTCAGTGGTTTCATCATTCGCTGGTAGGCGAGCCTTTGGAATGGTTCCACTCATTACCCGACTCTTGCAAGCATGATTGGGATCAATTATCAGATTTATTCTTAGAAAAGTACCAAAGAGCCGAGGACAGGGCTGCAGAGCGATTCGCAATGCAGATTGGACCTATCAAGCGTCCGCTACCGAGGGTTAGCAAGTATAATGGCAATAAGGATCCTATGGAACACCTTCATTTTTACTTGTCGGCTATGGCACCATTGGGTTTTAAAGAAGAAGAGATCACTAGCTTGTTTTGTAATTCGTTGATGGGTGAACCGTTAATGTGGTACATGTCGCTGCCGATGTATGTTAAGACCGATTGGGCAGCAATGACGAAAAGATTTATCAAGGAGTATACAGTATGGATGCTGGTAGAGCAAACCCCTGACTCCCCCTCTTACCAAACACCTGATGTGGTGTTAGCAATGCCTAGGTATGGTGGATACCAGGATCCTGTGGAGCATGCGAGGATATTTCATAATCATATGTATGACGCCGGATTTCCGCAGTGTGAGTTGCATGAACATTTTCCGGAAACCTTGATGGGTGAAGCCTTATTGTGGCATCAGGGTCTATCAGAGGAGGAGATGGGTCATTGGATACCGCTCCGAAATGCCTTTGTGGCGAGATATGAAATGTACATTCCATGGACGGGATCCCTGGATGATCTGAACAGGATTAGGCAATTCCCCGAGGAACATTTTGTGGATTATGCTAGAAGGTGGAGGCACCGTTATGAGCAGTGTAATGAGACAATGAGCGATAAGGTGCAGCTTATGTGCATACAACGAGGTGCTATTCCGTTGGCCGCAAGGAGGATGAACCGGGTGTCCCTCCGTGACTATGATGAGTTGATAGGTTGGGCTTTGTACGGATCGGCGGATCCCTTTTTCCTGAATCCGAGTGTTCCTCACGTCATGGATTTAATGGTCGTGGACATTTGGGAGAGTTCCTCGGACGAGGAGGATGCCAATCGAAGGGTTCCTATTAACATTTGGGACGAATCGGATGATGAGCCGGAAATTGCGGTAATGACGAGATCAGGTCGTGTGGCAGAGGGAAAGGCACCAATGGTAGAGACTGAGATTGGAGAAGGGTCGGCTCCTAAGCCCGATGACCAAGTTCTTGAGCAGTTGAAGAAGACGCAAGCTAAGTCTACGGTCTGGGAAGTTTTATGCCATTCTAAGTACCATCGTGAGAACCTGATGAAGGAGTTGCAGAATTTGGTTATTTCCACCGATACTGAGCCGGCAGCGCTAGTAGGGGCAATTATGGCTCGAAAGAAGACTGAGATCACATTTACCGACGAGGATCTCCCAGAAGAGGGGAAGGCTCATAATAAGCCATTGTATATCCGAGCGGAGATTAACGGGAAGAAGACTAGTTGTGTGATGGTCGATGATGGATCGGCCATTAATGTTTGTCCGTTGAAACTCTTGTCGAAGTTGGGAGTGGAAAGAGGAGACTTGACGGCCTCTGAAACAGTGATTAGAGCATATGATGACAGCCGTAGGCACATTGAAGGAGTCTTTAAGGCCAAGTTGAAAGTGGGGCCGCACGAGGAAGAAACTGAGTTCACGGTGTTGGATATTCTGGTAACTTTTGCTGTGCTGTTGGGACGCCCTTGGTTCCATAAGTTAGGAGGTGTGCCCTCCACGCTCCACCAAATGATTAAGTTCCCCTTCGGGGAGGAGATAGTAACAATTAGAGCTGAGAAATTGAGTTCGGTGGCAGCACTGGGAATTGAGCCTCAACTTTTCTCCGGATTCCAAGTCTCCGGGATTTACGAGTCGAGCATGACCACCGATGTGGTGAAAATGATGAAGGGAGGTTTCATCCCGGGAATGGGTTTAGGAGCACACCATCAGGGGTTGCCAGAGTTTCCGGACTTTAAGAGTCAGAAAACCCGGAGGGGTTTGGGATATGAGCAGGGAAGCCGTCCAATGCGAGTGTTGAAGGAAAAGTAGGCTTAAGGAAGTATTTTATGAGCGAGGGGCAGGGAAAGGCATATTCGGGAACCCCCGAGTCGTGGACTAGCACGGAAGGAAAGATTCTGCCAGGGTTTGAAATCTTCAATGATGTTGCCGACTGGGGCAGAGGAAAGGCGAGCTGCTTTGTCGAGGAGATCATGATGCTGGATTTAAATGCCGAGGAGCAGGTCATCACCATCGAAGCGACTGCGGGAGCGGTGGACGAGCCCAGTACCTCCAAGGTTCATGAGGAGCCCGAGAACCCTGATGAGGAAAATTGTATTACTGCTTTGTTTGAATCAGACGATGTAATCATCCATGCTATCAATGAAATGAATTCTGATTTTGCTTACTTGCTTGATGTCGATCATGATCATTCCATGCATTCTCATTCATATAACATGCCTGCATTTGAAATCAATACAATAGAAATGTCAACTTTCAATCTTGGTACGGATGAAAATCCTAAACTTATACAAATTGCTCAAGCATTAACTATTGAAGAGAGAAAAGAATTTGAGAGAATAATTAAAAAATACGAAATTGTATTCACTTGGACATACGAAGACATGCCTGGAATTGATCAATCAATCGTAACCCACCGCATTCCAACTTACCCCGAAGCGAAGCCCGTAAAGCAGAAGCTCCGACGTATGAGACCAGAATGGGCAGATAAGATCAGAGAGGAGGTGAAGAAACAGTTAGAAGCAGGATTCATCGAAGTAATCGACTATCCCCCTTGGGTCGCAAATGTGGTGCCCATCGCAAAGAAGGACGGCAAAGTGAGAATGTGCGTTGATTACAGAGATCTTAACAAGGCATGCCCCAAGGATGAGTTCGCATTACCTCATATCAACGTATTGATCGACAGCGCAGCGTCAAGTGTATTGCACACGAATGTGGACGGTTTCATGGGCTACATGCAAGTTCAGATGGTCGAAAAGCACAAAGCGAAAACCTCGTTCACAACTGAGTGGGGGACATACTGTTACAGGGTAATGCCGTTTGGTTTGAAAAACGTCGGGGCAACTTACCAGAGAATGGCCACAGCACTGTTCCATGATATGATACACAAGGAGGTAGAAGTCTACGTGGATAATATGATGGTCAAATCAGAGACCAGAGAAGGGCATTTTACCGCGCTCGAGAAGTTTTTGGCCCGAATCGCAGAATTCAAGCTAAGGCTAAACCCGAAGAAGTGCTTTTTCGGCATTTCATCGGGGAAAATCTTAGGCTATGTAATCGGAAATAAGGGAATCGAGGTGGATCCTGATAAAGTGAAGGCCATACAGGAGATGCCGGCGCCGAGAAATGAGAAGGAAGTGAGAGGGTTTCTGGGGCAGGTTCAGTATATCAGTCGGTTCATAGCAAGACTCACCGCAATCTGCGAGCCAATCTTTAAGTTGCTAAGGAAAGACCAACCCGCTGTTTGGAATGATAAGTGTCAGCAAGCTTTGGAGAGCGTCCGGAGCTATTTATCTAATCCGCCAGTGCTGAGACCGCCTAAACTAGGAAAGCCGCTTCTCCTCTATATAGCGATTGAGGAGCGATCTATTGGGGCAATGTTGGCTCAAGAGGGAGACACCGGTGTGGAGCACGCGGTGTATTATTTGAGTAAGAAGTTCCTGGAGTACGAGCTCAAGTACAACATGATCGAAAAGACATGTGTGGCAGTAGTATGGTTGACAAAGAAACTGCGACACTATTTCCAATCGTATAAAGTGATCATTATTTCTCGGATGGACCCCGTGAAGTATCTATACCAAACTCCATCCTTGACGGGGAAGTTAGCCAGATGGTTGTTACTTTTGTCCGAGTTTGACATTGAATATGTGACGAAGAAGGTTATCAAAGGGAGGGTCGTGGCAGAATTTCTGGCCAACCAGCCCCTGAATGCAGAGGAAGAAGAGATAAGTTATGATTTCCCCGATGAGCACTTGAACGCAATCGAAGTTATACCGTGTAAAATGTTCTTCGACGGAGCAGTTAATTCGAATGGAGCCGGAGTAGGAGTACTACTTACCTCACCGGAAGGAGAAAGGATCCCGATGGCCAAGAAGTTATCCTTCCCTCTCACCAATAATATGGCTGAGTATGAAGCGTGCATTTATGGCTTAGAGTCATTAGCAGCACTGGGAGCGTCATATGTCGAAATCTGGGGGGACTCAAAGTTGATCATTGAACAGGCACAAGGAAACTGGGAGGTAAGAGAAGAAAGACTACGTCCATATCTAGATCAGCTAGAAGGGTTGGCACAAAGATTCAAGGAATGTCGTTTCTATCATATTCCTCGAGCACAGAACCAGGCGGCGGATGCCTTGGCTACTTTGGTGTCAGTTTGGGACAACCCCCGGAACCTTGCTTCGAAGCCGTTGGTATTGAGAAGATCTCACAAACCATGTTACGAGGACGTAATGCTGTTAGGGACAGATGAAAAACCATGGTATTTCGATATCGTGAACTTCATGAAAGATGGGACATATCCGGCAGAGTCAGAACCTAGGGATCAAGCTGTGATTAGAAGGCTAGCTCATCAGTTCGTCATCCACAACGACTTGCTTTACAAAAGGCACGTTGATGGATTACAACTCAGATGCTTGGATGCGGGAGAAGCCCGCGAGGCAATGGAATCAGTACATTCGGGAATTTGTGGAGCCCATATGGGAGGAGCAGTACTAGCTAAGAAAATTATCAGACAAGGCTTCTATTGGCTCACCATGGATAGAGATTGTAACGAGTATGCAAAGAAATGTCACGATTGTCAAATCCACGGCGATTGCAGTCATCTTCCGGCCATGGAACTACATGTGCTAGCACCTATTTGGCCATTCGCTGCCTGGGGCATTGACATCATCGGCGAAGTAAGGCCTAATGCTTCAAATGGACATAAGTTTATTGCAGTCGCCATCGATTATTTCACCAAATGGGTAGAAGCAGAGTCGTTTAGCAAACTGGGATCCAAGCAGATGAGAAAGTTCATTGAAAAACACTTGATCACCAGGTTCGGAGTGCCTCATCACATGATCACGGATAACGGAGTCCAGTTTCAGGGGGAAGTAAGGAATCTTTTCCGAGAATATGGCATTGAACATCACAGGTCTTCTCCGTACCGTCCACAGGCTAATGGGGCAGTAGAAGCAGCTAATAAGAACCTTAAAAGGATTCTCGTAAAGACGGTGGAATCACATCGGAACTGGCATGAGCACCTCCCACTCGCGTTGTGGGCTTATCGCACGACAATCAGAACCTCGACTGGTCCAACGCCATTCTCCTGGGTATACGGAACAGAAGCAGTCCTGCCGATTGAGATCGAAAAGCGATCGTTGAGAATCGCAGTGGAAGCAGAAATTCCCGAAATGGAATGGGTGAAGAGGCGATATGAGCAGTTGGCTTTAGTTGATGAGAAAAGGATGGAAGCCCTTTACCATGTACAGTTATATCAAAGAAGGATGGCTCGGGCTTTCAATAAAAAAGTCAAGACCAGCCCTATCAAAGAAGGAGATTTGGTGCTGAAACAGATCCGTGTGACGCACACCGACCTGAGGGGGAAGTTCAGGCCTAACTGGGAAGGACCATTCGTCGTAAAGAAGATACTAAGCAAAGGAGCGGTGAAGTTAACCATAATGGACGGCATGGAATTCTCCGAACCTACCAACCTGGATAGGCTTAAGAAATACTTTTCGTAAAAAAAAAAAATAAAGAAAAATTCCCGATGGGTTGAAAACCCGCAAAGGGCGACCTATGCAACAATAAGGGAAATCCCAATGGGTGAAAACCCGAAAGGGCACTCATTTAAAAATTCTGGGATAGTAAAAGGGGAGGAGAAAAATTGCCGGGATCCGAAAACCGAAAGGCGGGTCCTGGTAACAATAGTTATGACTTGAGCAATTACAAAAACAATGTATAAGAGACTAAGTATTTCTGTTGTTTGTAAATAAATAAAGGCATGAATATATTTGACGAGAATGATTGGAATCATTATAATCTACTGAATGCATGGTAATATGAATCACGAGTTATACATTTTCTATCCTACTTTTCACAAAAAGCCTACCTACTATCCACCCCACTCCCTATACATCAGCTATACATCGGGGAAACTCTAATAAAAACTACAAAGCAATAATGAAAGCTACAAAGCAATAATGAAAGCTACAAAGCAATACATAACGAGCCTAATACGGAGGGAAATCCCAATAGTCCTCAAAATCTCTCAGGTGTGATGCCCGCTCCGCAGATAGTGCCTCCTCGGCAGCACGCGCTCTCTCATCAGAAACTCACGCTCTCTCATCAGAAACTCGTGCTCTCTCATCAGCAGCTCGTGCTCTCTCCTCTGCAGCAAGGCGTCTGATCGACTCATCACGCGCCCTCTCCTCGACGGCAAGACGACCCTCAGTCTCCCGTCGCATCATCCCCGACCAGTGGTCGTTCCTCTCTTGATACACATGACCAACTCGGGCATCAGCTTCCCGCACTAGCTCACTCTGTCTCCGCTCGTGGGCATGCAGATCACTCTACAGAAAAAAAAAAAGGAACAGATGAAAGGCAGCATAGGCAAAAACATAAATCATACATACATGCATACATTTCACTACACTAAAGTACAGTAATGATACATACCAGGTGATCGGTGCAGCGCAAGCTGAGGCGGTCTCGGAGATAACCTGACAGCCCTACGTAATCCGTACAAGTCTCTCTCGTGGTCAGAGAAGCGTCCGAGGGATCAAACGGGACCCTCGAGGAGAAGATAGGAGGGGCCGCCTCAAATCCCGCGTAAGGTGCCCCGGACTCGTCATAGCAGATCATAGCATAATCTCTCCCATAGTCTGGTATAGGCACGCCTAGGGAAGACCTCTCCGGTCGGGCAGTGCTAGAGGACTCGCCAACATAGTAGGGCTGCTCGCACACTGGCGTCTGAGCCCGAGTGCCGTCGAAGAAATCAGATAAGTGGGCACTCCTCTAGGATCCCTCCTGCAAACAAAACACACCATAAAACCTCTGAACATCTCATGAATAAAAGGGGTAAAATAAAAAGGGAATGGAATTACTTACCGGGACCTCCTCTTGACCAAAGACTGCCGCGATAGCCTCCCTCGAAAATACATCCGCCACCGGATCCACCTCCATCACCGCCGCCGGGGCATCCCTCGCGCCCAGCAAAGTAGACAAGTAAGGCTCACAGCCCCCGGCATGAATCCACACCGCTCTACCAACATACCGACGGGTCAGGTCCCGACGAATGACCGATAGTGGCAGGGTCCGCACCGCGAACATAGAGACGGGGATCTCGCCCGGCGTCTAGTGAGCGTCCCTAACTCCGGTGATGCCTCGATCCCCTAAATACCACGCCCGCACGCAGGGGCCGGTGAGCACACACTGCTGCTCCTGGATCATCGATACATATGTATAACCAGGGCCGAAGTCGAGGTCGTCCCATCGGAACTTAATCTAAAAAATGCACAAAGAGAAAGTCAGAAAGACTCAAATAAAAACCAAGCATGATTAGGCAAAATCTACCTGTGTGAGGGTCAGCGAGTCGATCCGATCCAGAAGCCGCGACACTGTCCGACCCCTCTCGGCGCTCAAGTCAAAATCCCTCCACTGAGTCATGAAAGGCGGCCTCAGTACTCTCGATCGAGATCGAGATCGGCTGGGAAGGATGTGTCTCTCATACGCCCACACCTGCAGTAAAAACGAGGACTAGGAGTGTGAAAAATGCGAAGAAGATAAGACGGATAAGTCAAGAAGACGTCACGTACCAGCAGAGCAAAGGTATAACCACCGAAGTCCTTGCGCTTCCGGCAAGTCAGATCCAAAAACTTGTAAAGAAAGGCTAAGCCTGCCCCCGCCCAATCGTAGGAAGCCGCTGCATCCAAATCGCTGAGCGCCTGAATGAGGCCCGCATGTACCTTCCCGCCCTCCGTGTGGAAAATCGTCTCACTCAGAGCATATACCAAGAAGCTACGAACCGCCAAGTCGGTATCGTCAGTCTCGCAAAAATCTCGTCTACTCAAGAGGCTCGCGGTGGAAACAAATTTCGCCGGAGTAGACTTGGCGCATAGACGAACTCCCGGTCCAATCAAGGCAGCAAGCCTAGCAGGGTCGACCCGCGGTCGCATCATACCAAAATGGAAAGGGACGGGAGTGTTGCTCCCTCGCAATCCGGTCAATAGCGAAAAATCTCGAGGCGAGATAGTCATCTCCCCAAAGGAAAGGTGGAAGGTGTGGGTCGAATCAACCCACCGCTCACACAAGGCCCGTAGGCCAAAAGGATCGCATACCCCGTTGGTGCGGGGCAGCGCTGCAATAAAGGGCTCGAAGCCCAACTCACGCATGCGGGCTCTCGCCGCGGCGCCTAGCCTATCATACCACGAGTGAACCTCGGCGGTGGTCCCCGAAATCTCAATGAACTAAAAAGGAACAAGATAAGAAAATTTAAATACAGCTCCTAAAGCATGCAATTGATAAGAACGCGTTAAGACAAGGTATTCTTTCATTTTCTAACCTAGAGACATCCGGTCAGTTAGGACCAATTTTCTGTAAAAATCTCTCCTGTAGGGTCATTCACGTAAGGTTTAGTCAATTCTTTAATCCACCCTCGTCTGCGGTGACGAGGAACATAGATTAGGCTTTACTATTCACGTGCATTAGTTAAGTTTTTACTATTCACGTGCACTATTCACGTTTTTACTATTCACGTACACTATTCACGTTTTTACTATTCACGTGCATTAGCTAAGTTTTTACTATTCACGTTTCACTATTCACATGCACTATTCACGTTTTTACTATTCACGTGCATTTATTCACGTTTTTACTATTCACGTGCATTAGCTAAGTTTTTACTATTCACGTGCACTATTCGCGTTTTCACTATTCACGTTTTTACTATTCACGTGCATTAGCTAACTTTTTACTATTCGCGTACACTATTCACGTGCACTATTCACGTCTTCACTATTCACGTCATTTTTACTGTTAGCATGCATAAATTCGTAGTGTCACTATTCACATGCATATAGCGCGCATTCTTACAAAAATAAACAGGTGTTACTTGTAAATAAAGGAATTCACGTTTTCTAGCTAAAGTCCTCTAAGGCAGTCTAAGGGTTAGCATGCAAATCATGTTCGTATAGGAATGCTAAAGCCTAGAGTTCGAATCGAATAAAAGTGAGAAATTACTTACCTCGTTGCAGCGTGTCCTGCTCAAATGCGTCGTAGGGTCGTGAAAGGTATCCACTCTATCCAGGTTTACGTAAACCTCGTCCATGCCTCTAGTGCCATCCCATTCATCTAAATCCATCCGAGAATAATCCAAATTGAAGTCTAGTGAGAGAAAGAGGAGAGAGAAGGTGTGGGGGTGAAATGAAACCCCACCACCTTATATAGGAAAAGGGAATGGCATTCCCGTAAATAGTAAAAAAAGTACGATTTGACATAAAGGTAAAAAGTAAATAATTAATTACTAGGTGCACAGACCTCCGATTTGCAGTCCGTTTCAGACTGCATTTCTCCCAGACAGCGACCAACATTGTCAAGATATGAACTCCAGACCACAGTCATTTTTTACAGAACATCGATACCAGTCAAAATACAGACGACAGTCAACAGAAGAACAATCATCAGTCTATATCATTTCAGACTAAAACACGTCCCCATTGAACCTCCGAGATGAAAGCTCCAGTGAGAAAATACAGACAACAGTGTTGTAAGAAAATCCAGAAACAATCCCTGCTTTTGAGCCATTTGACTCACGGTCGCAGACCGGAGTTGCTTTTGAGCCATCTGACTCGCGGTCGCAGACCGGAGTTGCTTTTGAGCCATCTGACTCGCGGTCGCTGACCGGAGTTGCTTTTGAGCCATCTGACTCGCGGTCGCAGACCGGAGTTGCTTTTGAGCCATCTGACTCGCGGTCGCAGACCGGAGTTGCTTTTGAGCCATCTGACTCGTGGTCGCAGACCGGAGTTGCTTTTGAGCCATCTGACTCACAGTCGCAGACCGGAGTTGCTTTTGAGCCATCTGACTCACGGTCGCAGACCGGAGTTGCTTTTGAGCCATCTGACTCACGGTCGCAGACCGGAGTTGCTTTTGGGCCATCTGACTCATGGTCGCAGACCGGAGTTGCTTTTGAGCCATATTTATCTAAGATCGTAGACTAGGGTAGCTATTGAGCCATCATCCTCGCAGTCGCAGACTAGGATAGCTTTTGAGCCGTTTTTACCGAAGATTGTAGACTAAGGTAGCTATTGAGCCATCATCCTCGCAGTCGCAGACTAGGGTAGCTTTTGAGCCGTTTTTATCGAAGATTGTAGACTAAGGTAGCTATTGACCCATCATCCTCGCAGTCGCAAACTAGGGTAGCTTTTGAGCCGTTTTTACCGAAGATTGTAGACTAGGGTAGCTATTGGGCCATCATCCCCACCGCCGTAGACCAAATCGCTTTAGAGCCGTTCTCATCGCAGTCAGCCAACGTAGGCCGGAGTCGAAAAGGGGGACATTCGCCAGCAGCCGATTCAGAGGCAGCATGGTGCAACCCAAAGTAGAGTCTGAAGAAATCAGAGAACAACGCCGGAGCGCACAACGCAAAGGCAGGTATGCTCCCTCCTACTCTTTACGTGTCTTTTACTTTTATATGTTTTACATTGCATGTGTTGCGTTAGCAAAAAAACGTTTTCGAAACACACACATCACTGTCAAAATAGAAAAGTAGGGGCAACTGTAGACACCGAGTCGGAAGACCTGTGACGAAAACCTGAAACAAGACGGTTGAAGCGATTGATTCCGGAAGTTTTGAAAAATATATAAAGAATAATAAGCAAAGGAAAATTAGCGGCACGGCGCGGGTGCTTAGCGGCATCCGGCACGCGGACGATAATGGTCGAACGCCCGCTCGGCGGCGCGGGACGTGCGCTCGGCGTCCGTCGGACGCACCGCAAGTGGCACGCTCTCGACGTCCGAGCAATGCCCGGGTCCGGTGGCACGGGGCGCGCTCTCGTGGGCCGCTGAGCGCACGTGCCCGGTAGCGCGAAGCGCGCGTTCGGCGGTCGCGACGTGTGAGCGTCCGGCGGCGCGGGACGCGCGCTCGACGGCCGTGGGGTGCGCACGCCCGATGGCTCGAGGCACGCCCCGAGGGTCGTCGGGCGGGCGCCCGACGGAGGTTGGGCGCGGGCGCCCAACCTAGCGTTGGGCGCTCCCCCAACGATTGTTGGGCGGTAGCCTAACACTAGGTTGGGCGGCCGCCCAACCCCAATGGGCGACGCCCAATTTCTTTTGGGCGTCGCCCATTGGTCCGGGGAACCGTTTGCCTATAAAAGGCACGGATCCCCATGCAAAAAAAAGGAGGGAAGGGGAGAAGGAATCCTTAGAGAGCTTCTCACACTAGATATTTTTCTAGAGAGAGGAAGTTGATTTTTTTAGGAAAAAACATTTTTTTTCCTAAAAATTGAAAATCTCTAAATTTCCTAAGTTCAATTTTTACTAAATTTTTTATAAAAAACGGCACCTCGTGGTTCGTGGAATCAATCGGCTTCAACTGTCAGATACCGAATTCAAGGTATTATCCGAGGACTAGACTCTTTATTTTATTTAATTTATTCTCTTCTTCTATTTTTATGCTATAGTTTTTTATTCATTTAGTCATTTATTTATTTTGTCACATTTTATTTAATTAGCGTATTTATTTAATTTTCGTTTCGTGTTAAATAAAATTCGGTTTTGTTTTAAAATAAAAAACCTCGTTTTGATGTCCCAATACGAACCGTGATCCGATAAAAGGTAGTTCGGGTATCGAAAACGTTGTAATTACAAGTTTTTAATTTAAAAGGAATTTCCAAATAATGTTTTGAAATAAAAAACGTCGTTTAGGAATTTCCGTTTTCGACTATGATCCATCTTTGGTAGTTCGGAAACCCAAAACGATTGAATTAGATTTAATTTAAAGCTTTTGAATAAATCTGGAAACATTTAGGAGTGCTGCTGTAATTTACCTATTCTGTCACTAAATGCTGTTTACCGACGGATTTTCCGTCGGTAAATCTGCCAAAGTGTAAAAAATGCCATTTCAGTCCCTTTTTCTTAACTTTTAAACTTTTAATCCTTAGTACATATATATATATATATATGTAACATATGTTTTTCAAATTATTTTAGTTTAGCATATATAATCATTCTAGAATATTTGTATATTATTATTTATTCCATTTTACATTATAAGTATAAGTATATATATGTATTCCTTTTTATTAATTTGGATTATGTTTTAAAGGTTAGTTATTTGGTATTTTGAGAAATAATTAATATATATTAGCATATGGTATTTTTGGTATTTAAAACTATAGTAGTTATGTATATGTATAGTTTTTGGAACATTTGGGTTATTTTAGTGATTATTGAATAAAATTATTTTTGGATAAGAATTATTTCCTTAGTTATAGGATTTACTTATTATTTTCACATTTTCAAAGTATAGATATATTGTACCTATTATTTTTATATACATATAGCTTCTTTTGTATTAACTCTTATTTTATATTCTATTTTTGATTTAAATGTATATATGTATGTACAAATTATTTTCTTTACTCTTTGAGCCCATACATGGGTCCATATTTCAAATGGGCTTTATTTAAGTGTAAATATTAGTTAAAATAAGTTTATTGTTGTAATTATAACAATTAGAGAGTCCATTAAATAAATGGGGAAAATAAATCACAAAAAGAGAGTTTTCAATTGAATTATTTAAACTAATGAGTTTTTTTAGTTTACTAAAGTGAATAAATCGAGTCATTTTTGTTAGCATTTTAAATCATTTCTCAAAATATCACGTTTTAAAACCTTAGTCCGTTCCAACGACGGATTAAGCGAACATTGTAATTAAAATCGTTTTCTTTGTGAATAATAGAACTTTTTGAATCATTTTCTTAAAGGATTTGTACAAAATAAAATTGACTTGTATGTTTAACCACATTTTCTCATTAAAAGGTTTTTATCTCAAATGTTTTCAAATACTCGAGTCGTTCCAACGGCGATTCGGGTAAATTTCATCAAACGGGGTTTTAAAACGCACCTAAATCGTTCCAACGGCGATTAAGGTGCGAACCATGTAAATAAACTCATTTTGGGGAAATAAGTTAGTGTAGAACAAACACACAACATAACATTTAAATACGGTTGTAAATAAATCACTTCTTTCTTCCCCCTCTCTGTGTATGTATAACATAAATGGGTGATTCTTTACTGACGTGGCTTTTCAATAATATATGCTCAAAACGGTTTCTAAAAAGAGAAAGAAAAGGGTTTCAAATGAATTTTAAACTTAAAGAAGTATACGATTAGTCCGTTATCGCCTAACATGCTGAGTAGGAGGCCGGTGGTTCATAACCGGGCGATGTCGGGGTGCCTAGTAGCCTTTCTCCGGAAAGGAGCTAGCCTTCTCGGCTCGTACCTAAGTTTTCCGAACCCACACCGGTCTCCCGCAAGGGATCGGTGTTCATTTTCCCATTCGTGGGTGGCGACTCTTCCATATCTCCGAGCTCTGGTCCTGCCGAGCAGCTTGATTCCACGATTGGTTGCTTTCGGTGCCAATCACCGCTTACGTCGCCATGAGGTTGTCCACCCCCCGGTCCGCCCGGGAGATTAGGCCGCGGCACCTCGTCTAACAATAGTCAGTGTTCACAGCGGACAACTTCTGGACTTGGTGATGGAGAGAGTTCAGATGTTGAACTGTTGTCAGCTGTATCTGTGCCAGCTTGGCAATGGAATCCTGCTTAGCTTGCTGGGCTTGAAAGGATAAGACGACATTCAGCAGATCCTTAAGTCCCTTAACTTCGTTTAGAAGCTGAGTGACCTGGGATAGCTGGGTAGTCTCAAGAATTGAAGAGCCAGCAGCAGTAGGAGTGGAATGTTGAAGATCCCGGATTAATGCTTTTACTGAGTCAATGATCTTTTTGCCGGATTCAGTGGCATTCAGATGGACATCAGTATGACCTGAAGGAAGTGGAGTGAAAGGAGTACCCTGGTCAGTGACTGGAAGAGTATGATCAATCTGCACTTGAGTTGGAGGAAATGTTGATTGATCAGCAGAGAGTTTAGTTGTGGAAGTTATAACCCGAACACTGTCTGTGCTGACGGCAGAAGGATGGGGAGTCAGCACCATGCTTGAGGAAACAGCATGAACAGTAGACGGCTCAACCTGACTGGTTGATGTTGCTGAGGCATTGGGGTCGGCATGTTCCTGTTGGGAAGAAACAGAGGCTTGTTTTTCTAATTGCGCCGATGTAATGGAAGTGGATTGGCGATTGAAAAACTTAAGTTGGACGGTAGAAGGGTCCTTAGTTGTCTTAGAGAGGACAATGTCAGGAAGAGTTGGAAGTTGCACAGGAAGTTCAATGACTGGCTTTTCACTGGCCTTGACCAACTTTCGCCTTCTACGAGGTGGAGTGTCAGTAGGAGCATGTTCTTCTGAGTGAGTAGGAGAGGATTCCTATTGCTCAGTATGAGTCTGGTCAGCTTGCTCTTCAACTTGATCAACAGTGTGTTGGTCAAGTACTTGCTCAACTCCCGCAGCCAACTCAGTGTCGACATGCACATCTCCACCAGCTAACCCAGTGTTAGCATCCTCAGCTTCATGTTCGCTGGCAGTTTCCTCAGAATCCTCAGCGTCATCCTGACCGCTGGCTTTTTCTTCTTCTTCTTCCTTAGTACTATCTCCATCAAGTTCTTCCTCCACTTGAGAGATGAAGTGATCATCTAGTTGGACCTCAGGCTCCTCAGACTCAGCACCTGTACCTTGACACTGGGTGAAGTGAGAGTCACCCGATACAATGAAGTCGGTCGGTATGGCTTCCAGAGGAGTCAAGGTTGAAGTTTTCTGCTTCTTCTGAGGTTGCTCAGCAGCTTCCTCAGTTCCAGGCTCACCTTGCCTGGTTCTCTTCTCAGCTGTCTTACCAGCTGACCTCTGCCTCTTTGCTGGAGACTCAACGTTTTGTGAAGGAGTCTCAGCAGTTTCCTCTTGCGGGAAGCTGGGGCCTTAGTTCTTCGCCCTTTCTTTGGCTCAGCAGCTTCCTCAGCTTGGCCAGCAGCAGCAGCAGCAGCTTTGCCTTTCTTCAAAGGCTGTCCAAATTTTAGTGCCCTCAGCGAGGATGCTGTTATATTAGTTCCTTTAAATTTCTCCTCACCTTCGAGGTCAATTTTGTGGTCAATGAGGATTCTTGTTATTATTGACCCAAGCCTCATTGTACCAGTGCTGTGAAGAAACCCAGCAACGAGAAAGATAGACATGTTGATGGGGGTGTACGTCAGCATGTGCCATATGAAGCACTGTTCAAAGTTTGTTGCTGATGTAGTGCAGTTTATCTTTGGGTAAATAAAATAACTCAGCAGGTAGTGAGCCATCTTCTGGTGCTGACCCATTGATGATGCTAAGACTTCTCCTGAGTAGCCATCAGGTTTGCAGAAGCTGTGTACATAATTAGTCTTGTCCTGATCTCCCGATTTTCTCAGCCTTGCTCACTCAGTTTTCAGCTGGAGGAGATTTCCGATGTAGAGAGGGTTGATGAAGATGGTTTTGCCTCTTACCTCAGTGCATAGGTAGTCGGTGGAGTCATTTGCGATTTGAGGTTGTGGTAGAATTCCCTTACTAGGTCAGGATAAGTTTCATCCCTAACCGAGAACAGCCCAGTCCATCCATTCTGGGAAATCCATTCACAAAAAGGCTATTCATTCTGTACGAAGTGTTCCGAAACCCATCTGGAGGGCTCAACCTTCCATTCTCGTACGTTCTCAAAAACTTTGGAGTAGGTTCGGACCTTCACAGTTTTTCCTTGACCAGAGTTTTGGCCAGTTTTTCCCTTACTCGGCGTAGGAGGATTTTGAGTAGGTTCATCGGAGTTAGCCTTTTGGTGGCCGGCACCGGAGACGTTGAAAGATAACTTAGTCATTTTCAGGGATTGGGAAAGTTCAGAAGGATTGAGAGAGAAGGTTTCTTTGCCTTAGAATTTGATTAAGCGTAAAGAATAAAAGATGGGAAATTACCCATAATTTATAGACGGAATGAGCGGTGTGGATTTAATCAAATCCATGTGTCAGTTTTGCCTTAGGATTGTGTACCGACAAAGATCCTGGCATTTATGACACATACGGTGAATACGTCATCCTAGGGCTATATGCGTGCTTCTACATTTATGCTAACGGATCTAACACTCAACATCTAGAATGTCAAGCGTTTGATATTCTGAGTGGTCAGTAATGCATTTACGGATGATTTTAAAGTTTAAGTTTAAACTAATTTACTCAGTGTGCAAGTTACTCAGTATTTGATGTTCAGTCAGTTTCGATGAGTTACTCAGCAAACAATCAATCATTCAGCATAGTAATTCACTCAGCATTCATATTCATTTAGTACAGGAATTTACTGAAGAGGATTAAACATACCAATTGCTTCTCTCAGTATGCTGAACTGCTCACGGGCCAGTGGCTTCGTGAAGATATCCGCAAGCTGTTCATCCGTTAGGACAAAGGTCAGCTTGATCTCCCCTTTGAGTACATGGTCTCTAATGAAGTGATGTCTGATGCTTACATGCTTCATTCTGCTGTGTTGAATTGGGTTCTTGGAAAGATCAATTGCACTTTTATTGTCACATTTGACTTTAATTGTCTTCGTTTGAACACCATAATCTTCAAGCTGTTGCTTAATCCATAGGACTTGAGCAACACAATGACCAGCAGCAATGTACTCAGCTTTAGTGGTAGACAAGGCTACTGACGCCTGCTTTTTGCTGAACCAGGATACAAGACAGCTTCCTAAGAAGTGGCATCCTCCAGAGGTGCTTTTACGTTCTAGCTTATCCCGTCCATAGTCAGCGTCAGTGTATCCAATGAGTGTAAAATCATGAGTATTTGGATACCACAGACCTGCGTTCACTGAGCTTTGCAAGTATCTAAGGATTCTTTTTACAGCAATGTAATGAGATTCCTTAGGGTTAGATTGATATCTAGCACAGTAGCATACTGAGAACTGAATGTCCGGTCTACTGGCTGTTAAGTAAAGTAGAGACCCTATCATACCTCGATATAATTTGCTGTCTACTGACTTACCATTCTCGTCAGCGCAGAGGACAGTGTCAGTGCCCATAGGAGTGGATATTGGCTTGCAATTCTCCAAGTCATATTTCTTTAATATCTCCTTGGCATATTTGGCTTGACTGATGAAGATGCCATTCTTTCCTTGTTTAATTTGAAGACCGAGGAAGAAGTTGAGTTCTCCCATCATGGAAATTTCAAACTCAGTCTGCATTTGTTTGCTAAACTCCTTGCACATTGATTCGTTAGTTGCACCAAATATTATATCATCAACATAAATTTGGGCCAGCAGGGTATCTTTACCCTTTCTCTTAATGAATAAGGTTGTATCAGCTTTGCCCCTGACGTAACTTCTAGTCAGTAGGAAACTGGTCAGCCTCTCATACCAAGCACTGGTGCTTGCTTGAGGCCGTACATAGCCTTTTTGAGTTTGTAAACATGGTTTGGGAACTTAGGGTCCTCAAAACCTGGAGGTTGATTTACATAAACCTCCTCGTTTATAACTCCATTAAGAAATGCACTTTTGACATCCATTTGGAATAATTTAAAGTTCATGTAAGATGCATATGCACATAGAATTCTAATTGCCTCTAGCCTTGCCACTGGGGCAAAGGTCTCACCGTAGTCAATACCTTCTTGCTGACTGTAGCCCTGAGCTACAAGCCTTGCTTTGTTCCTGACTACGTTTCCTTGTTCATCCATCTTGTTCCTGAAGACCCATCTTGTTTCGATGGTCTTTTGACTCTTTGGATGAGGTACTAGCTCCCATACATCGTTTCTTCTGAATTGATCGAGCTCCTCTTGCATTGCGTTCATCCAGAATTCATCGTACTCAGCTTCAGCGAAATTCTTCGGTTCTTGTACTGAGACGAAGGCAACATTGCTGAGGTACTTCCTGAGTTGATTCCTCTTCATCAGGGTATTCCCAGCAGAATCAAGGATTGCACTCTCTGAGTGCCCTCTTAGGATCCTTATCTCTTTAGGTAGATTTATGTCTTGTGCTATTTCTGTTTCAACAATCTCTGCAGAAGTAGATGGGTCAGTAAAAGTAATCTTAGGTTCACTCTTACTCTTGGTCAGCCTTTTCGTGAATGACTCAGTAGCTGGTTCTTGGTCAGCGGTGGTTATTGAGTGAGGATCATCTTCGGTCAGCGGCTGGTATCTACCTGCAGGGTCAGTTTCGTCGAACTCTACATGTACTGACTCTTCTAAAATTTGAGTTCGCTTATTAAAAACTCTGTATGCTTTGCTGTTTGTTGAGTAGCCCAAAAAGATAGCCTCATCAGCTTTTGAATCAAACTTTGCTAAGCTATCTTTGGTATTTAAAATAAAACATCTACAGCCAAAGGCACGAAAGTATCCAATATTGGGCTTTCGTCCTTTCCAAAGTTCATAGGGGGTTTTCTTTAATATAGGTCTAACTAGAGCCCTATTAAGAATATAGCATGCTGTGTTAACAGCCTCCCCCCAAAAATACTTTGGAAGCCTATGCTCATCCAGCATTGTCCTGGCTATTTCAACCAGAGTTCTGTTCTTCCTTTCTACAACCCCATTTTGCTGAGGTGTTCTAGGAGCAGAAAAATTATGGTCAATGCCGCTGGCTTCACAGAATTCAACAAACTTTTGGTTTTTGAATTCTCCACCGTTATCACTACGGATGTGAGCTAATTTTAGGTCTTTTTCATTTTCAATTTTTCTAACCAAATTTGAAAATGTCTCAAAGGTCTCATCCTTGCTGGTCAGCAGGATAACCCACGTATGTCGAGAGAAGTCATCTACAATGACCAAGGAAAATCTTCTTCCACCCAGACTCAGCGGCTGGACTGGACCGAAGAGATCCAAGTGTAGTAACTCTAACGGACGTTTAGTTGAGACGATATTTTTGCTATGAAAAGATTGTTTAGTTTGTTTTCCAGCTTGGCAAGCGTGGCATAATTGATCTTTTTGAAATTTAAGTTCAGGCAGTCCCTCAATCAATTGCTTTCTTGCTAGTTTGGCCAGGAGGTCCATGCTTACATGACCAAGTCTCGTGTGCCATAGCCAGGAATTCTCTTCCTTTGATACTAAGCACACAGTTTTTGAAAACTTTTTCTCTAAGTCTAGCATAAAGACATTATCTATCCGAGGGGCAGTTAAAATCAACTCATTTGTTTTACCCTCGTATATTTTACATCCAGTAGCATCAAATATAACTTTTCTCCCATTATCACATAGCTGAGCTACGCTGAGTAAGTTATATTTGAGTCCGCTGACTAGGGAGACAGATTCAATAGTAGGATTACCTCCGATGGTTCCTGACCCTACTATCTTACCCTTCTTGTTGTCTGCAAAACTTACGCTTCCTCCTCGTTTACGCTCAAACGTGATGAACTGAGTTTCATCACCCGTCATATGCCTTGAGCATGCGCTGTCAATATACCACATCTTTGACTTCTCGGCACATCTCAGGCTTACCTGCATTGTAACTAGTTACTTTTAGGTACCCAATTCTTTTTGGGTCCTGGCTTGTTAGGTGCAACAGGTATAGCATCATATTTTATTTTATGGCGCCATACATGGACAGTATGGCCATTCTTTCCACAGAAGTCACAGCTGACCTTCTGTTTAGGATTTTTTACTGACTTGTCAGCACCCCAGTGCTGAGCGTGCCAGCACACCTTAGTGGTGTGTCCTAACTTCCCACAAAAGTCACACTGGACTTTTCGTTGGGGTTTCCATCTCTGCTGAGTACCTTGGTACTGAGTTCTCAGAGGAATGTTATTTTTATTAGGAACCTTTAGTTGGTTCTGGATGGTTGTGACGTCATTCCTCAGTTTCTTTGAAACTGACTGGACTTCAGAGACAGACTCATGTATGATTTTCATATTATCATGCAGAGTTGAATTGTCCTGAAGAAGGAATCTGAGGTCACTCAGTTTGACCTCTTCCACTTCGTCACAGCGCCTGCTGAGTGCTCTAATTTTCTTATTACACTTCTTGACAAGTGTATAGAGATCACTCAGGGCATTAACCATATCATTTCTGAGCTGGGGAAGAGAAATTACCTCATTTGATTGCTCCTCATCTTCTGATAGGTCAGCATGCTCAGAGACGCATGGCTCAGCAAGTTCGTCAGCCATGAAGCATATCTTCGCTGACTCGGTGGCCTCAGTTTCTGTAGATGAAGACTCATCGCTGTCGCTCCAAGTAGCCACCATTGCTTTCTTCCCACTTTTCTTGTCTTTCCTCAGCGTGGGGCAGTTTGAC
This sequence comes from Euphorbia lathyris, assembly GCF_963576675.1. NCBI lineage: Eukaryota > Viridiplantae > Streptophyta > Magnoliopsida > Malpighiales > Euphorbiaceae > Euphorbia > Euphorbia lathyris. The sequence continues at coordinate 33,150,069 of NC_088913.1, read as the reverse complement.
TTAATATGGCCAGTTTGATGGCACTCAAAGCATGTAATGGGCTTTGAGCTGTCCTTTCTGTATTTGCTATCACTTGAGTCAGCCTTATACTTATCAAACTTTCTGTAAGGCTTTTTAGAGTATTTGTCACTCTTCTTGAATAGCCTTTTCATCTTCCTTGAGAACATAGCCATCTCCTCATCGTCAGTTGAACTCCCGTCAGTGGAGTCAGCTTTCATGACAAGTGACTTCTGCTTCTTGTCGTTAGATTTTTCCTTCACCTCAAAGTTTTTCATCGATATCTCATGGGTCAGCAATGAACCGATGAGTTCGTCATATTTGTAGGTGGTTAAATCCTGAGCTTCCTCAACTGCTGTCTTCTTTGCTTGCTAGTCTTTAGGAAGACTCCTGAGAATCTTTTTGACTTGTTCTTCCTCAGTGAAGATTTTCCCAAGTCTCTTGAGCTCATTAATGATATTGGTAAACCTTGCATTCATGTCTAAAATACCCTCATCATTGTTCATCTCGAACAGCTCGTACAGTCTCATCTGCTGATTCACCTTGGACTCTTTTACTTTATTTGTTCCCTCGTAGGTGACTTCCAGCTTTCTCCAGATCTCTTGTGCCGACTCACAACCTGAGATTTTATTATATTCTGCAGCATCGAGCGCACAGTGAAGCATATTGATAGCCGAAGCATGGTTTTGGAGCTTCTTAAGATCATCCTCTGTCCATTTGGCCTCAGCTTTTACAACTGTTTGGCCAGCCACAACCTCGACATGTACAAATGGGCCTTGGACTATAGATAGCCAGGCACTCATGTTTGTAGCCTGAATGAAGTTTTTCATCCTATTCTTCCAGAAGGTATAGTTTGACCCGAAGAATAGGGGAGGCCTAGTAATGGACAGCCCCTCAGGCAGTATTTGCGTTGTTTGGTTTCCAGGGAGAAACCGAGTGCTATTTTCGCCCATGGTAGGGATCAGCTCAAGGTTGTTAGACCTTTTAGAGTGAGCTTTTCAGCTCTGATACCACTTGTTGGTCCCTTGTAAGGTTGCAAGTATAGTTCCAAAGGGGGGGGGGGGGTTAGGAACTATTTAAACTTTTTCGCAATTAGGGCAGACTTCTTTTTCTAAAGAAAAGGTTTGAACAGCGGTGCTGAGTAAACAACAAGATACTGGCTTAGTCAACAGGTGACTAGGTCAGTTTCTTAGCTTGAGTCAGGAGATAGCACTTAGAGTCTATTCCTGAGCTCAGACGTTCAACGCGCACAACTCAACTTGACCTCTTTACTTGGTCAGTTTTTGGTTATTTTAAGCAAGCAATATAAATAAGGAGTTAAAGGTAAGAAATACTTCACTCAGCAGATTTATCCACGTTCGGCTTCTTCTAAGCCTACATCCTATCCCCGAAACACGTTCTGAGATTTCAAATCCTCTACTGAGCTCTTTAAAGGTAGAGCCTCAAACCTTTTACAATATCAGCAACTGAGTATGATAAGAGTACCTTCCTCTATACTTCTACTCAATCCTAATCTCTCGCTGAGTACTAAAACCGAGTACTCAGCCTCTCCTTTCTATCTCTAGAAATGATAAGTGTTTTGTCCTATACAAAGATTTGCTAAGACACTTTAGACGATTTAACAATCACTCTAGACTTTTACACAGATATAAGAAATGTAGTGTAAGAATTTGCTTTGCTTTTTTGCTTACAGAACTTGTAGAAATTTGGTCAGCGTAACTGCTTGATCAAGTTCTGTGTAGAATGAAGCTTGTGATGGCACTATTTATAGAGACGTCTGGGCATCGGTCATTTCGAATTTCGAAATAACCGTTGGAGGGAAACGGCTATATGTCGTTGTCATCCTGACTTGCTCAGAGCTCTCGGCCAATCAGAATGGTGTATCTTCTGTCCTCGGTCAGCTCAGTAGATGGTCTCTCCTTTTATGGTAAGGTCAACTGGACAGCATACTGTGTCGTCTGAACTTTGCCAAAAGAAGAAAAACTTTGTCTGGAAGTTTTCCTTCGCCAGCTGCTATCTTGTACGTTTGTCGAGACCACTCAGCAGCTTCATCTTGAAGTTGTTCCCGAAGGTCTTCTAGATCCTTCTCATTGCTGAGTTGCGTTCTGTTTAGAACGGTAACGTTTTGACAAACGTGGGCCGAGTGTACTGAGTTGTTTGACTTGGGCCTTGGCTTCCGTAATGGGCTTGGGCCATTTAATCCTTATGTCTTATAATAGTTTTAACTCAACATTGAACAAACACATTAGTAGAATAAATCAAAGCATTTAAACTTAGTGTGTTTAGAATATGTATTTTAAATTATACTTAAACAATTTTGTCAAATCAAAATTATGTGGAAAGGTGTTTCAACAACCCTGACATTAAATAGGATTATAGATAGATGAGAACCTGACCACGGAATTGTCTATGCTGAATCTGTGTAAACTTGACCTCGCTAGAGACCACTAGGAGTGCGGCTTCGTGGCTGGGCTACGGCTTTAGCCTTAGTTGCCAATGAACCTAATGCTTTGCATGACCTAGGGTATATGCCTAATCAAGCCGTCACCCAAATGCATGTGAATAGGAAGGACAATATTGATCACATTAGTCTTTCACTTAGGGCAATTACCGTCAAATCACTGGTAAAACATAATTCTGAACTCCCTAAACCCATACATAGGATTTAATCAAAGGATTCCTCAGCCTAGATTGTCCACCTTCTACCCTGTCAATTGTTCGCTTTATCTTATTATTGCTTTCAATTTAGTTATTTAGTTATTCCAAACCCAAACCTTTATCCAAACTCTCTAAACAATTAGATCATTCTAGGTAGATTTGCTAGTTATAACGAATAGTCTTTGTGGTTCGATCTCGTGCTTAGCACTTTATTACTTGTTGCGATAGGATACACTTGTCCTATTATCTGCTATATACTTTACGAGCATCAGAATTCATTCAATTAATCTCATGGGTAATAAAGGAGTTGGAAAGAAACCAGGAAAGAAGTATGGAAAGGGCAAGAAAGGACTATAAAAAATGAATCAGTCATCAGCCCAAATCCACAAAAAGGAACCAAACAAGGATGTGTGTCATTTTTGTAAAAAACATGGACACTATCAGAAAGTCTGCCTGAAACGTAAGGCATGGTTCGAAAAGAAAGGTAAGCTTAAGGCTTTAGTATGTTTCGAATCAAATTTAGCTGAAGTTCCTTATAATACTTGGTGGATTGATTCTGGTTGTACCACTTATGTTTCAAATACGATGCAGGGATTCCTTTCAACCCAGGCCATAAGCCTAAATGAAAAGTTCATCTTTATGGGAAATCGGGTCAAAGTTCCAGTTGAAGCCATTGGCACTTACAGTTTGATTTTAGACACTGGACATCATTTAGATCTTTTTCAGACCTTTTATGTTCCTTCTATTTCTCGTAATTTGATTTCTTTGTCCAAACTTGATAATTCTGGGTATACATTTAAATTTGGGAATAGTTGTTTTAGTTTGTTCAATCAAAATCTCTTTATTGGTTCTTGTATTCTTTATGATGGCTTATACAAATTAAAGCTTGATTCTAATTTTGCCGAAACTTTGTTAACCTTGCATCAAAATGTTGGAACTAAACGTGGTTTAAGTAATGAATCGTCTGCTAACTTATGGCATAAACGTTTGGGTCATATATCCAAAGCAAGAATGGAGGAATTAGTAAAGAATCAAATCCTACCTGATTTGGATTTTACTGATCTTGGAATATGTGTGGATTGTATTAAGGGAAAACACACAAAACACACAATTAAGAAAGCAGCCACAAGAAGTTCACAGCTCCTTGAAATTATACACACTGATATTTGTGGGCCTTTTGATGTTCCATCTTTTGGTGGAGAACGATATTTCATCATTTTTGTTGATGATTTTTCACGTTATGGATATGTCTATTTATTGCATGAAAAATCTCAATCAGTAGATATCCTTGAGGTGTTTATCAATGAGGTTGAAAGGCAACTAGATAAAAATGTGAAAATTGTCAGATCTAATAAAGGTGGTGAATATTATGGAAGGTATGATGAAAATGGATAGCACCCTGGTCCATTTGCTAAATTCCTAAAAATTCGTGGTATTTGTGCTCAGTACACAATGCCAGGAACACCGCAACAAAACGGTGTTGCAGAAAGGCGTAATCGTACATTAATGGATATGGTTAGAAGTATGTTAAGCAATTCATCTTTACCCAAATCATTATGGATGCATGTTTTAAAAACCGCTGTGTATTTATTAAATAGGGTTCCTAGTAAGGCAGTTCCAAAGACTCCTTTTGAACTGTGGACAGGAAGGAAACCCAGTTTAAGGCACCTGCATGTTTGGGGTTGCCCCAGCGGAAGTAAGAATTTATAATCCACAATAAAAAAAACTGGATTCAAGAACAATCAGTGGTTTTTTCATTGGTTATCCAGAAAAATCTAAAGGGTATAGATTCTATTGTCCTAACCATAGTACAAGAATTGTTGAAACTGGAAATGCTAGGTTCATTGAGAATGGTGAAGTCAGTGGGAGTTTGGAACCACGAAATGTGGAAATTCAAGAAGTTAGAGTGCAAGTTCCCTTGCCTGTAGCTTCCTCTCAAGTTGTTGTTCCTATACATGTTGATCATGTTAAGGAATTACAAGAACAACAAATTAATGATCCAACTCCACTAAATGAAGTTTCCAATGAACCTATCATAAGTGAAGCACAAGAAACTACATTAAGGAGATCTGTAAGGGAAAAGAGATCTGCTATTTCTGATGATTATGTGGTTTATCTGCAAGAGACGGAATTTGATAAAGGAATCGACAATGATCCAGTTTCATTTTCACAAGCTATAAAAAGCAATAATTCTACTAAGTGGTTAGATGTCATGAACGAAAAGGTGAAATCAATGGACCACAACAAAGTTTGGGACCTTGTTGAATTGCCAGAAGGTTGTAAACGAGTTGGGTGTAGGTGGGTCTTTAAGACTAAACGTGACTCGAAAGGCAATATCGAACGTTACAAGGCTAGACTTGTTGCCAAGGGTTTTACTCAAAAAGAGGGTATTGATTTTAAAGAAACTTTTTCACCTGTTTCTAGAAAAGACTCTTTTAGAATTATTATGGCATTGGTAGCGCATTATGATTTAGAGCTCCACCAAATGGATGTGAAAACCGCTTTTTTAAATGGGAATTTAGATGAGGATGTTTATATGGTTCAACCAAAAGGATTTGTGGTTGAAGGAAAGAAAAATATGGTGTGTAAACTGAAAAAGTCAATATATGGGCTAAAACAAGCTTCCCGATAATGGTATCTTAAGTTCAATGATACCATCACATCTTTTGGATTTAAGGAAAACATTGTTGATCGATGTATATATCTAAAGATCGGTGGGAGTAAGCTTATAATTCTAGTTCTGTATGTTGATGATATCTTGCTTGCAACTAATGATCTTGGTTTATTACGTCAAACCAAAGAATTTCTCTCTAAATGCTTTGAAATGAAAGATATGGGTGAGGCATCCTATGTGATTGGAATAGAAATATTTCGTGACAGATCACAAGGATTATTGGGATTGTCTCAGAAAGCATATATTAAAAGGATTCTAGAGAGATTCAAGATGGAAAAATGTTCTGCAAGTGTTGTTCCAATTCAGAAAGGAGCTAAATTTAGTCTCGATCAATGTCCAAAGAATGAATTGGAACGTAGTCAAATGGAAAATATTCCTTATTCATCTATTGTTGGGAGTTTGATGTATGCACAGACTTGTACCAGGCCAGACATCAGTTTTGCTGTTGGAATGTTGGGCAGGTATCAAAGTAATCCAGGATTAGATCATTGGAAAGCTGCAAAGAAAGTGTTGCGATATCTTCAAGGAACAAAAGATCATATGCTCACTTATAAAAGATCTGATCATCTTAAAGTGATTGGATATTCAGATTCCGATTATGGAGGATGTGTGGATACTAGAAAATGCACATTTGGTTATTTGTTCCAATTAGCTGGAAGAGCAATTTCATGGAAGAGTGCAAAAGAATCAATAATTGCTACATCCACTATGGAAGCTGAGTTCGTGGCATGTTTTCAGGCCACAATTCAAGGATTATGGTTGCGGAACTTTATTTCAGGACTTGAAATTGTCGACAGTATTGCCAAGCCGCTGAAAATTTACTGTGATAATTCTGCATCAGTCTTCTTTTCTAAAAACGACAAGTATTCGCAAGGTGCTAAACATATGTAAATTAAATACCTTGTTGTTAAAGAAGAAGTTCAGAAACAAAGAGTGTCAATAGAACACATTAGCACAAATGTTATGGTTGTGGATCCATTGACAAAAGGATTATCCCCTAAGGTGTTTAGTCAACATGTTGAAAGAATGGGGATTATCAAATATCATTAATGATGATGTTATAATTATATTTTATGATATAATGTATTTGACACTCTCAGCTCATTTACATATTGTTTCTGATATAAATTTTTATATCCTGTTTCTTATGAATAGTATATATACATGAATGCATAATGGACATTAAACAGGATATAGTCTCTAACAAAGACATTATTGTTGGACCATCATGAAAACCTTATTATAATTCATTTTGAGTATAAGATTTATATTGTGATACATGGAAGGGACTATGTCGATGAACTGACATACAACCGTTATGATCCTTATTAGTCTTATTGCTTAACAATGACTTTATGTTTTGACCAGTATGGTAATGGATTTATTTTTTAATGCGCGCCTTATGTTTGTTATTAAACTGTATATATATAATTTCACACGGACCAAGTGGGAGAATGTTGGATTTTCCATAATTTATATCAAGTTAGAATATGGTCCTAGTATATTATATACTTATGTAGTTTGATAAAATAAAACAATAAATCCTATTGGTCAGTTCACGTAAGGGTACGATCAATCATCATGTTTGATTAACCAAAGGGTACGTTGAATCCTATTGGTTCATTATGAAAAGGTACCTTATGGATGAAGAGATACCTTGATGGAAGGTATATTTATAGAACATAATCAGAATTGGTCCTCTCTCTAACTTATCTAAAAGTCGTTTTCTCTCCATCTAGAAAATCTGTAAAGTCTAAAGGGTTAAGTGAGAGAAACACAATTCTCGTGATTCCAGAAGAACTCGATTGTAATTATCATGGATCAAGGTACGCTCTTCTGACTGTTATTAAGTGTTTGTGAAAATCATCTTATTCAAACATCTGGGGAATTATGTTTGTCTAATATTATGATGAAATCTAAGATTTCTAACATGAATTGATTATTAACAACCAATCCATTAATTAATTGCACATAAACCTATACCTATTATTATTATAAATAAATTATATAATTAAACTTATTTTATTCAATCCAAATAAAATCCAATTTTTTTATATACCAAATTTTAATAATTCACTAATTAAACATCAATAATAGAGTTGTCAAAATTGATAAATTGGTTGACTCGACTTATTTAATAAAAGGGTTGACCCAACGCAACCCATTTAGTAAATTTCCACCATTTTTAAACCTAAGTTCTTACAATTTTTTACATTAAAAATATATCTTCGAGGTCTGTAACCCGTTATCTGCTACACCATTTGTTCTTGTTCTTGGTCAGGATGTGAGGCGAGGAAAATGTTCAGCTTTAGACAGGGAAAAGATTCTAGAAAATATTGGAATTCCAGAAAATATTGAAATTCCAGAAATCTAGAATTCGAGATTTTAGAAATCTCGAATTCTAAAAAATAGTAGAATTCCAGATTCCAGAAATTTGGAATTCTAGAAAATACTGAAATTTTAACAATCTGGAATTTCAGAAATTTAGAATTCTAAAAAATATTAGAATTCTAGGAAATACTAGAATTTCTGAAATCTGGAATTTCAGAAAATACTGAAATTCCAGAAATCTTGAATTCTAGAAAATACTCGAATTTTCATATTTTTAGAATTCTGAAACTCCAAAAAATTTAAATACTGAAACTCCAAAAATTTAAAATTGCAGAAAATAATAGAATTCTAAAAATATGAAAATTCTAGTATTTTCTAGAATTCCAGATTTCTAGAATCAGGAATTCCAAAATCTCAAATTCTAGATTTGATTTGTTTAGGTTTGATGATTGTAAAAGTTAAGAAAATCAGTTTGAGCTGGTCAAGTTCTATGTTTCACAAATATTGAGCTTTTATCAATGTGTTAAAATTGCATTGGTTTGGTTATAACTAATCAAATAGGATAAATAAATCGATAAACTAGTTATTTTGGTTTTAGATTGAATTGGATTAGGTTAAATCGATGGATTTGATAAAATGTTGAACACCCCTAGCTGAATGAATGTAGAGTTGCAACCCGGATCTAATATACTGGGAAAAAATAGGTATACTAGATGAGCGCTCAACTACTATACCTCTTCAAAGATAGGTTCATGGACAATGTGTTAGTAATCCAATATTTAAATGATTTAAACTTCGTATGATTGGTTGATCTTATATGTTATTCTATGATTGCTTAATTAATGTGCATGTTAGTACAATAAAAGTGGTAAATTAATTAATTACATATTTACAACAAACACGGATAAACAGGAATACAAACATATCAATTAGAGATTTATATATATATATATATATATATATATATATATATATATATATATATATTAAACATGAAATATATAAATATAAATATATATAGGGGTATAAAATTTTCTCTTTCCTTTTATTTACAAATTTGAAAAACGAGGTTGGAAAAGTCGGGATTTTAAAGAAAAAAAATAAAACAATTTTCTCTTTCCTTTTATTTACAAATTTGCCACTTCTTTTGGTTAATTACAAAATTGGTCCTTGTCAAACAATAAGGCTTGTCACACCATAAGGAATATGTCACACCTGATCTCTAATATATATATATATATATATATATTAAACCTGCAATACAAATGTGTTCAATATTTACTTGTCTCCCCTTACAAGTAATGTCTCCAAATCCTCAAAGAAAAAATCTTTGATACCATTTTTAAGTCACGAGTTCGATAATTTTGTTCATGCTTCTTTAATTAGCGAAAGGCATATGCAATTACATGACCATGTTGCATCAACACACACCTCAAACCAACCTTTGGAGAGTAAAAAAACACAATATAACCCGTAGACACCTAGATGGAATGGAAACAATTGTTTCAGAAGTCAAACGAGTTTTCAGATTTTTAAAACACTTATCATAATGCTTTTAACCATGGAAATTTCATATTTTTTTATGTTAACTTAGTTAAAGGAGTAGCTCTTCAAGAAAAATCTTGCAAAAACGCCACTAGTACTCCACTAACCCGAAAAAATTCCAAATCTCCGACACTAAACTAGACCTTGGACAAACCTTCTTTTAATCAACATTCACCCTGTTGGTCCCGTGTAACTTAATATGATTAGTTCCAAGGGGGGAGGGGGGTTAGGAACTAATATAACTTTTTCGCTTAATAATGCTGACTTAATTAAATGTTTGATAATTTAACTCAGCTCTAGGTCAGCAAGGCTGAGTGAAGTGTGAGACAGCTTTAATCAGACACTGACTAGAGCTGTTTCAATTGTGAGTTGGGAGATAACACTTTAGGTCAGCTTCCAACTCAGCACTCTGATTACTCAGCGTTGGCTTATACAAATTATATACTGAGTAATTTAAGCAAGCAACACATACATATATATCAAGAGAAAGGGTTAGAGATTACTCAGCAGTCTTATCCTGGTTCGGCCTTACCGCCTACGTCCAGTCCCCAGAATCCCTGCAGGCTTTTTCAATCCACTACTGAGCTCTTTAAAGGTAGAGCACAAACCTCTTACAAAGCAATTGAGTATGCAAGAGTACCGTCCTCTATTCGTCTACTCAATCCTACTGAGCGCTATAACCGAACACTCAGATTTTCTCTACCCCTGAGTACTAAAACCGAGTACTCAGCTTCACTCTTCTAACCTTTACAATTGATACAGGATTGTTCTTTCTAAATGAAGAACACTTTAGATGAATACAAATTCACTCTAGACTTTTACACAATGATTGGAAATTGGGTGTAAGAACTTGCTTTCTTTTCAGACAGCTTCTATTTTGGATTTTCACTCTTGTGAAGATTTTCTTTTCTGTTTGTATTTGCTTGTATGTGTCGTAAGGATCCAAGTGATGAACTTGTCCTTTTTATAGTGAATTCTGAAGCTTCAAATCATTTGAATTCCGACATATCCGTTGGGAGTAACGGTCTTCTATCGTCATTCATTGGTCAGCTTCCAGAATTACAGGCCAATCCTATCGTCTGATTTTAGCAGGCGTCAGGCTTGCCAGTTTCTTCTTCTGCCGCTAGGTTCATCCTCTAGCGCCAGTTTTGTCTTCTTGCCAAATGCCAGTTGATCCATGCGTCTCGAAAAGGTCTCTAGGCGGATTTCTGAGGCTTCTGAATTGTTGCAGACCTGTGTCGGACTTTGTCTTCTAGTCAACTGATCATTGGCGCTATCCTGACGACTACTCAACTTGACTTGATCGGCTTTGCCTTCAATCTATTTCTTTATCTAGGCTGAGTTACATTCTGCTCAGCTTCTTCGGTCGGCTTCGCCTTCAAGCGTTATTCTGATGAAGACTTTTCTTTTAACAAGGTTGAGTTACATTCTACTCAGCTTTTGTTGTGTGTCTTTGCTCATGCTGACTTCGTTCTGTCTTTCTTTTTATTGAACACTTAGTTCCTGTTCTCGTTAGTAAGCTTACTCAACATTGAACAAACTCATTAGTACATTTAAATCAAAGCACTTAAATTTAGTTGTCTTAATCATGGGATTAACTTAAATAATTTTGTCAAATCAAAATCATGTGGAAAGGTGTTTCAACAAACTCCCCCATTTTGATGTTGGCAAAAATATTGAATTAAGGATCTCAGTGTTGAGCATCCCTCATGATTTTTTACCTTTCTTATTCTTCTGAAATTACTCCCCCATAAGGGTTGCATCTTAATTCAACTCTAAACCTTCTAAGATCTAATCGAGTGAAACTAAGGCATGCCTTTACTAACTTAGTTCAATTCTAGACCTTCCAAGATCTAATTCAGATGAGCCTAAGGTCAGTTTTCAGAAGTAGGTCAATGCTTGGAATATTTAGTTATTACTCAGTTTCAAATATAGGTATCAGAGTTGGAAGTGTGCTGAGTATATTATCTTGTTTAATTTTTGAGTTCACAAGCTTTGTTTGATTGTTGTTCAATGGATAGTTGAATGAGACAGATCAGCATAAAAACGCAGCAAGTAAGCATCGCATATATAAAGACAGTTTGGATAAAAGATGCTTATATATAATGTTACTCAGCTTAACATGAACATGCCATAAAACATAAGTTACAAGCAAGGAAGGACTATAGACTATTGCTGGTTCTATTTCTTAATATTGGCTTGAACTTGATTTGACTTGGGTTTGGTTTGGGCAGTTTGGTGTTGCTGAGTGTGGGTGCTCGGGACAGCAGAAGTTGAACCAGGCTTCTGCTGAGTTCCGGCAGCTGGCATTTTGGCTTTACCTTTCTCCCCCGCTTTCTACTGAGTTCCAGCAGCTTGTTTCATTTGATCTTTCTCCCCCGTTTTGCCAGCATCATGAGATGGAGGAGGAGGAGCATAGAAAGTTCCTTGATGAACATCACGAGTCAGTATCGAGGAATACTGTTGCATTTGACTTGTACTCTCCCTTAGACCTTTCAAGACCTGCACGCCATCGGCCATACTTGAGGCGGGGATTTTGATGTTGGCACTGAGCATACTGAGTAAATACTCTAAAGATTTCCCGATCCAAGTTATTGATTCCGTCATCCGTGCATAGGATTGATAGTACATCCTGAGCAGCGCGGTATCATAGGACTGACGTTGAACATTAGTGTGCCGGACATGCGCAAGTGTTGATTGAGTGCATTGCAGAATCTCGTTGGTCTTGACTTAGTCAGTGTCCATTTCCTCTTTGCTCAGGTTGAGTAGGCGAATGGTTTCACCAATCTGTTCTATGGAGCATTGAGAAGAGGAGGAGGTAAGGTCACGAGCTCCGGTCAGCTCAAAGGACAGCTGGGAGAAAAGATGATTGACCTCAGCAGAGGTTGCAGAGGTTGAGTTTGTTGGTCCCTGGTAATTAGTTCCAAGGGGGGGGGTTAGGAACTATTATAACTTTTTCGCGTTTTAATTAAGCTGACTGGAAGTTATTTTAAGAGTTCATTAACTCAGCTTATGGTCAGCTTGGTGAGATATGTTTGAAGATAGCTTTAGTCAAATGTTGACTAAAGTTGTTTTCTTATGAGTTGAGAATTGACACTCTTGGAGGTCAGCTTCTAACTCAGCACCACTTACTTACTCAAGATCAGCTTTAGACAATTTATATGCTGAGTAAATAAAGTAAACAACACATGCAATTATAAGAGAGAGTTTAGAAATTACTCAGTATCACTTATCCTGGTTCGGCCTCTCTGCCTACGTCCAGTCCCTAGAGTCCTCCGGGATTTTTGAATCCAATACTGAGCTCTTTAAAGGTAGAGCACAAACCGATTACAAGGCAGTTGAATATGCAAGAGTACCTTCCTCTATTCGTCTACTCAACTCCTACTAAGTGCTACAACCCAGCACCTAGATTTCTTTACCACTGAAATGCTTACAACCAAGCACTCAGCTTTACACTCTCAATATTCCTATTGATCACAGATTTGTTCTTTTTGAACTAAAGAACACTTTAGATGATTACAAATCAATCTAGCATTTACACATAGAATAGAAAAGTCGGTGTAAGATTCTTTTTGTATTTGAGTGCTTTTGAAACTTTCTCTCTTGTATTTTTCTTTCGATGCTTCAGTGATTATCCAAGTTTTTCGATTGTCCTTTTATAGAAGGAAATCTGTAGATTTGATCGTTTTGAAATGTCCTAACCGTTAACATCAAAACGGCTCTTTTGGGGAACAATTTCTGGAGAGCTTCAGACTGCACCTCCATTCCCTTTCTCTGTTTTCTTCAGGCGTCAGGTTTGTCTTCTAGCGTCTGGTTTGTCTGTTTGTGCCAGTTGTCTGTTTCCAATAATCCAATGTCCCATGACTCTTGGAATTAGTCTTTTAGGTGTCTTTGAGGTTCCAATTATTGGTGCAGAAGATTGGCAGACTTTGTCTTTTAGTGAACGGATCCTTCATGCTGTCCTGACTGTTACTCAGCTTCGTTTGTTCTTTTCGAATGTTCAACGTTCATGCTGAGTTCCTTCAAGGTCAGCTCCGTTCAGTTTAACCGCTCCTGAAGAAGTCTTCAACTTTAGTCAGCTTCGTTTTGCTTCTGAATTTTAACTCCACTCAGCTTCTATTCTGTCATGCTGAGTTCCGTTCTACTCAGCTTCGTTTATGCGGACTTTTGACCTGTCTTTACTTTATATATTTTTGCACTCAAAATTTAACAAATATATTAGTGCAATTAAATCAAAGCATCTAAATTTAATTTCCTCTTAATCATGGATGATTTTATCAAATCAAAATCTTGTGGAAAGGTGTTTCAACAGAGTTCTCAGCTGATAAGGCATTAAGTTGACCTTGGATGGAGTTCATGTGATTCACCATCATCAGCTGGAGTTCAACCATCTTCACTATGGATTCTTACTTGGGCTGTTGAGAGACGAAAGATGTCATGACACTCATCAGTTCTTTAAGACCCTTAAGTTCGGTCAGAAGTTGAGTGACAGAGCAGAGTTGGGTTGGCTCAGCAGGAATAGACCGAGCAGCTTCAGCGTGAGACTGATGAATATCTTGAAGTAGAGCTTGAGCTGAGTCAATAATTTTCCTTCCAGACTCAGAAGCATTCAGATAAGTGTAGGATTCACCAGTGTTATGCTCAAGGGTCGTATTATTGTCAGCACCGAATGGAGGAGGTGTCTAGTGCTGCCCGGAAGTGGAGGTGCCAGCTTGGTCAGCAGCTGCACTTTTATTTAGGTCAGCAGCAGGAGCTGACTGGTTTTCTGTCTGCTTGATAGGTGTAGGAAGAGGTTGAGCAGTAGAGTTATTAACCTGCTCAGTGTCAGTCTGAAGCCGAGTAGAGTTTTGTGGTTGAGGCAACTCAGAGTTGGCTTAAGCAAGAGGAGTTTCCTTTGCTAACTCGTTGGGTTGAACGACATGGACTTCGAGCACTTGCTCAGTGGAAGGATGAGCAGAAGTGTCAGCAGAGATTGGACCCTTAAAAGTAACAAGCCTTTGAAGCCTAGTGAGATCAGTGATTGGGTCCCTCAGCGGAGCTTCATCCAATAAGTCTATGACTTTGGGTTTCAGAGCCTTGCATTTGAACCGCTTTTCTGTGCTGTCCTTTTGAGTGTTGGTTTAAGGTGAAGGATCAGTAGTAATAGAATCAAGGGAGTCAGAGGAAGAGTTGAGTCTAAGGTCAGCATCAAGGCCTTCCACAACCTTGTCCTTCACTAGTGACTCAGCTTGGTTCTCAGCAGGTTGCTAAGCAGCACCTGTGTTACTTGGCTCAGCAGAACCCATCTTATCAGCTTGAGGCTGACCCTCAGTACCACCCTGTTCTTCCTCCTGATCACAAGGAGTCTTCTCCAAATCAATTTCTTGACTTCGCACGAAGTGTGATTCCTTTGTAATCACAAAGTCAAGTGGGTTAGCATCTATCGGCTTCAACCCAGAGGTTTTCTTCCTCTTCAAAGGCTGATCAGGTGTTTCCTCACTTTCTTCCTAAGGCTCAACTTGCCTTTTCTGTTTCTCAGCTGACTTAGGTTCCCCTTGAGCTTGCTCAGCAAGAGCAGCTTTCTTCGCACTAGATATTATCCGAAGCTTCTTCGGAGTTGTTGTTAGACGAGGTGCCGCGGCCTAATCTCCCGGGCGGACCGGGGGGTGGACACCTCATGGCGACGTAAGCGGTGATTGGCGCCGAAAGCAACCAATCGTGGAATCAAGCTGCTCGACAGGACCGGAGCTCGGAGTATGGAAGAGACGCCACCCACGAATGGGAAAATGAACACCGATCCTTTGCGGGAGACCGGTGAGGGTTCGGGAAACTTAGGTACGAGCCGAGAAGGCTAGCTCTTTTCGGGAGAAAGGCTACTAGGCACCCCGACATCGCCTGGTTATGAACCACCGGCCTCCTACTCAGCGTGTTAGGCGATAACGGACTAATCGCATATTTCTTTAAGTTTAAAATTCATTTGAAACCTTTTCTTTCTCGTTTTGAAAACCGTTTTGAGCATATATTATTGAAAGCCATTTTGGTAAGGAATCACCCATTTACATCAGTTCAAAATACATAGGAGAGAGAGGGGGGAGAAGAAAGAATTGATTTGTTTACAATGTGATTTATGCTTCGTATTACACACTAACTCTAAACTAAACTCACTTCCCAAAAATGAGTTTATTTACATGGTTCGTACCTTAATCGCCGTTGGAACGATTTAGGTACGTTTCAAAAGCCCCGTTAATGACGTTCACTCGAATCGCCGTTGGAACGACTCGAGCGTTTTGAAAGCATTTGAGCAAACGTTTTTAATCTAAAAGCGTGATTAGGCATACAAGTCAATTTATTTTGTACAAAAAAAAACATTTAGTTAAGAAAATGATTCAAAACTCTATTATTTACAACGAAAACGATTTTAATTACAAGGTTCGCTTAATCCGTCGTTGGAACGAATTAAGGTTTAAACACGTGATATTTTAGGAAATGGTTTAAAGTGATAAGAAAACCTTTTATTTACACCTTAAGAACATCTAGAAAAGCTTTAATTTAAACCAACAAATTAAACTCTCTTTTTTGTGATTTATTTTCCCATTTTTCACTCAATTGAACCTTACTTGAATACAATAATCAACAAATAATAAATTGAATCTCAAACTCACCCAACCCAAATATATTTAAAGAATATATACCTATAGGAAATCCAAATGGAGAATAAATATACATATTTATACTTATATATAAGAATGGTAAAATAGTAATAATATATGTAGATCAAATATATGATAAGAAAAGTAATAATACATATATAGGTGAAAATAAGGATAAGGCTAATTAAAATACACTTTGATTTTTATTTAAGAAATAATGTAAAGATAGAGAATAAAATTCATAAATAAGAAAATCAACTCTAAATCAAAATAGTTTTGTACATAATAATATATAGAGGATAAACTCTAAATCAAATTGATGAAAAGAAATGATACGTAAACACATTAAATAAATATATGTACAAAGTATTTAAAAATGGCTTGAAAGTATATATTACATAAATATATATATATATATATATATATATATATATATATATATATATATATATAAAGGACCAAAAGCCTAAAATTTGAGAAGGAGGGACCAAAACAGCATTTTTTACATTTCAGCAGCTTTACCGACGGAAAATCCGTCGGTAAACAGCCTTTAACAGAAAACGTAAAATTACAGAAATGAACCAACAGTTTCCAGATTTATTCAAAAGCTTTAGATTAGATCTATTCTATCGTTTTGGACCTCCGAGCTACCCAAATTGGATCATAGCCTATAACGGAGATTCCTAAAACAACGTTTTTTATTTTAAAACGTTATTTAGAAATATTTTTTAAAGCATATAATTACAACGTTTTTATTAATCCCGAACTACCTTTGAATCGGATCACGGTTCGTATTGGGATGTTAAAATGAGGTTTTTATTTTAAAACAAAACCGAACGTTTATCTAATACGAGACGAAAATTAAATAAATACGACAAATTAAGTAAAACGTGATAAATAAATAAATAAAATTATAACATAAAAATAAATAAATAAAGGAAATAAATTAAATAAAATAAAACGAGTCTAGTCCTCGGATGACCTCAAGTTCGGTATTGACAGTTGAAGTCTGTTGATTCCACGAATCGTGATTTTCCGGTGTTTTTTGTGTTTTCGGTAAAATTTTAACTTTTAGGAAATTCAGAATTTTTAGGAAAAAAAATGTTTTTTCCCAAAAAATAACTTTCTCTCTCTAAAAAATGTTTTAGAGTGAGAAGCTCTCCAAAATCCTCCCTCCAAAATGCATGGGGATCCGTGCCTTATATAGGCATGGATCCCCGGAAACTTTGGGCGATGCCCGATTAAAATTGGGCGTCGTCCGAAGTAGGTTGGGCTATCACCCAACACTAGTTGGGCGAACGCCCAACGAAGGTTGGGCGTTCGCCCACCGCTGTTGGGCGTTCGTCCAACGCCCGTTGGGCGTTCGCCCAACATCGTGGGGCGCTCGCCCAGAGGCTGCCGGGCGCGTGCGCCCAGCGGCCGTCGGGCGTACGCTCCGCGCTGTCGGGCGTGCGTGCCCAGCTGCCATCGGGCGTGCACCCCGCGCTGTCGGGCGTGCGTCCAACTGTCGTCAGGCACGCGACGACTGCCGCTAGACGCTCGCATCACGTTGCTGAGCACTCGCGAGCCGTCCACTCGGCGATCGCGACTCCTACTGACCTCTCGTTTTTTTTATATACATTTTTTTCGCGTTAAAACTCCCGGAACCAACCGCTTCAACCGTCTTGTTTCAGGTTTTCGTCACAGGTCCTCCGACTCGGTGTGTACAGTTGCCCCTACTTTTCTATTTTGACAGTGATGTGTGTGTTTTGGAAAACGTTTTTTGCTAACGCAACATATGCAATGTAAATATATTAAAGTAAAAGACACGTAAAGAGTGGGAGGAGAAATACCTGATCTCCATGTCGCAAGTTCCCTCTTCGTCTTCAATCTTTACCTTGGCTGTCCTGTCATTGCCTTTGAATCAGCTATCAACGGACGCTCCTTATAGGGACCCTAGTCTCTAAATCGACTGCATGTAAAATGGCTCAATAGCAACCCTGGTCCACAACCGTGGGTAAAATGGCTCAAAAGCAACCCTGGTCTCTAAATCGACCGCATGCAAAATGGCTCAAAAGCAATCCTGGTCTCTAAATCGACCGCAGGCAAAATGGCTCAATAGCAACCCTGGTCCACGACCGCGGGTAAAATGGCTCAAAAGCAACCCTGGTCTCTAAATCGACCGCAGGAAAAATGGCTCAAAAGCAACCCTGGTCCACGACCGCGGGTAAAATGGCTCAAAATCAACCCTGGTCTCTAAATCGACCGCAGGCAAAATGGCTCAAAAGCAACCCTGGTCCACGACCGCGGGTAAAATGGCTCAAAAGCAACCCTGGTCTCTAAATCGACCGTAGGCAAAATGGCTCAAAAGCAACCCTGGTCTCTAAATCGACCGCAGGCAAAATGGCTCAAAAGCAACCCTGGTCTCTAAATCGACCGCAGGCAAAATGGCTCAATAGCAACCCTGGTCCACGACCGCAGGTAAAATGGCTCAAAAGCAACCCTGGTCTCTAAATCGACCGTGGGTAAAAAGGCTCAATAGCAACCCTGGCCTCTAAATCGACCGCAGGTGTGTAGTGATGCATATGGATGGGTGAATGTAGCCTAGTTTATGGATGCGTGTAACCACCTATGTGTGTGTGTGCAGGTGACCGTGCGTGCGTTTGAATGTGCATAAGTGAGGCCTGTGCGTTTCGCTTTATGCGGATGTATGGACATGTGTGTATGCAAACTATGTATGTGTGGATGAGATGGTCGAATGGATTCCCTTTTCATAGGCTGGAGGATTTCAGTAGCTTTAGATCGAGAAATGATGCTTCAGGCCATCCCCAAAGTGTGCAAGGATGAGGGTGAGGATAAGTTTGAAACCAAGGGTTGTAAGGAAGAGGATTTGGTTTTGATGATCTTGTGTCAAGGGGAGGTATGTAGTGATGCATATAGATGGGCGGATGTAGCCTAATCTATGAATGCATATAAACACTTATATGTGCGTATGTAGGTGACCGTGCGTGTGTTTGAATGTGCATACGTGTGGCCTATGTGTTTTGCTTTATATGGATGTATGGACATGTGGGAATGCAAACTATGTACATGTGGATGAGATGCTCGGATGGATTCCCTTTTCATAGGCTTGGAGGATTTTCGTAGCTTCAGATCGAGAAATGATGTTTCGGGCCGTCCCCAATGAGTGCGAGGATGAGGGCGAGGTTAAGTTTGAAACCAAGGGTTGTAAGGATGAGGATTTGGTCTTGATGAGCTCGTGTCAAAGGGGCTCTCGCTTTTAACCAGAGTTTGACGTATTCATTTTTTTCCTAATTTTTGCCTGAGCTGCCCTTTTCGGGTTTTCAACTCAACGGGATCTCTCCGATATTCTCTATCTCTCCTTTTGCATGAACTGCCCCTAGGGGTTTTCAATTCATCTTTTTTATATCTCACTGATTTTCTCTATCTCTCCTTTTGCTTGGATCGCCTCTTTTGAGGTTTTCAATCCAACCTTTTTGTTCAATTTTTCTTCTCCTTTTCTTTCTTTCTTGATTGTGAATGATACCGGATAGCACAGGGGGTTTATATCCACGGGCCATTTCTATGCTAATCATTTGACGATGAGTTCATGCCCGATGCCTTCGTTAATAGAGAAGCTTCCGGAGTGAGATGGACGTTGATCTGATTGTAGGGCCGTGCCCCCGATTAAAGTTACCGTCTTGGTGTAGGTTAGAAGTTGATACGGGCGTATGCCCCTGCCAACTCGAGGTGAGATTTCATGTGCGCCAAACTAGGGATACTGCCGTTGGGAGTAGCTATGGAAGAGAGACGCTTTGGTCGAAATTTGACCCTTGAGAGGACAACATAGGAGCAGAGGAACCAGACTTCATGGAGCATGAGAGAGAGGAATAGTCTTTTTTTTTTTAGTTTTCCTTTTTTTATAGATTTTGGATCGGTTTATGGGTGTTGGGGTGATTTCAGTTGAGATGGGGTGTCTATTGATGCGGGTGTTGTCATTACAAATGCAACCGTCTAGCTTAAATAAAGCACCTGGCAAAGATACATTGAATTGTTTACTGCTCAGTTTATTAACCACTGTCACCAAAGCATGCCCTTTCGGGTTTTCACACTTCAGTTATTTTAACTCTCTCCTTTTACCCCGGAATTTTCAAATAAGCGCCCCGTGGAGTTTTCACTTATTGGGGTGTCCCTTATTGTTGCATAGGCCGCCCTTTGCGGATTTTCAACCTATCGGGATTTTCTTTCTTTCTTTTTTTTTAATTTTCATGAGAAGGATCCTTCGGTTCTCTCGAGATTGATTAAAGTTCTGAACTTTGTCGCCGCCTTCGGCTTCACTTGACTACGCATTTGATCTTTCTTCGTTACAGTGAGCTTCTCTCGTACATTTGATTACACATTTGTTGGACAATGTCAACCGCTCTTGCCACCTTGACGCCTCTTGGCTGATCACGTCAGCTTTTGATTTATTTTCTTTTACTTCCGATTGACTTGACTTTGCCCCTGGGCCTTTTTGGCATCATTTTTTTCTTTTTCTTTTTTTCTTCTTCCCTTGTTTAACTTTGAGTCATCATAGGTCTAAACCCTTTCGTTGATCCTGGAACAAAATACTTTATCGCTGATAGGTTAGTTGCCCCTGCCTCGTTCTGAATGGCGCACTCATGTACTTGTGTCCCCCTTTGGGGGGGAGAAATCTTTGTCGGTGCCTCAGTGTAAGTATGGCTCTGAGGGCTTGTTGCTTGCTCCATATTTTCTTTTCTTTTTCTCTCTTTTGGACTTTGTTGATTGTCGCTCAATCTTATTTCTGGCAAAAGCCGGTGAGAACCCTTCGTTTGATGGGTCTACGCCCGACTTATCATCGTAGAGTCAGGGAATCGTTTCTCATGATTTATTTTACTTTTTTTTACTCTCTTAATTTTCTCTCTTCAGTGGTTAAGTACTGAGCAATAAGTATATTCTAAGAGCTTACATCCATGCCATGATAGAAGCGGGAATATCTCAATTGAGTAGATATCAAATGTAAGTACGTATGTTTAGGATAAATTTGCGGAAACGAAATTTCATTGAATTCAAAAGGAGGTTAATAACATCTTGTGGAATAAAAAATAAAAGACAATGATAAAGACTACAAGTGCACTCCTCTCTCATGCTACTTCAAGAAGCTTCAAATTCTCCCACTTCATAAGTGTCCTCAATCTCGGGAACTTCTTCTTTAGATTATCCTGATCCGTTGTAGACTTCGCCATTCAAGGAACAAGTCGAAGGCTTCATCTGTTGAGAAGGATCTGGATCACTTATCTTTCCAGCTTCGATGAGATCTTGGATTTCATGCTTCAACCTCATGCAAGTGCTTATTTCGTGACCATATTTCTGGTGGAAGTGGCAGTAGCCCCTGCGTTTGACTAATTCAGTGGTTTGACCTCCCGTGGCTGGTAGAGGGTGAAGTATGTCATGCATTCGTAGACCCTCTAACACTTCAAACAAGGGTTGAGTGAAAGTGGAGAATTCCTTTCCCTCCCTTCTATACTGAGTGGGCGACGGAGGGCGAACAACCTTGGTAATCTCATGTCCCCGATGGTGTGGATCTTGTTGTGTTCGTGAAATATAGCGTAAGACTACCCTTGGTGGAGTGAATGTTTGTGGATTAACTTGTGACGCGAGCTGGAACATAGGTTTCTCCACAACAGCTTTCGGGATCTCCACAACCAGTGACTCGCTCAGGACCTCCCTGACCAACCTTTTCAGCTCTATCTTGAATTCATCTGAAGCAAGGATATCGGGAAGAACTCGCTCGATTTCTGCTCTGAGATTGAAATCTCCTATCATCTCTTGGGAATTTTCAACCCCCTCATGCTTAGTATTCTCCGGATCATTAAGAGCACGTTTGAACTCATCAGAAAAGATGTATTTGGCTAAAGCCCCTTGCACACGGCTCTCAAGATTGTGGTTTGAATTGCTGGACTGGGCCATGGGTTGGGTTTCTAACAAGGAAAGAGAAAGGATCGGTGAGTGGAGTTTTTTAGGCATTATGAATTTTGATGATGCAATGCATGTGCGATGCGAATGCTAAAGCTATCTACTTGTGCCTCCTATAGATGGATGTATGATTTATGCATGATTCGTGGTCTGCGCTTTATTTCTTACAACATAAACACGATTTGACTGGAGCTAAACCCCTTCTTTTTTCTTTTTCTTTTTTTTACCAGAGTCGTCGGTAGCACTTCGGTCGTCTGTGCTAACTTACCTGTTTGGAAGTGCGAATGCCTGAAACCATTTCAATTGTTATGCACACATTAGTATGAACCCTACGAGTTTACCTTGTAATGCTTCACAAGCTGTATAATGTTAAATGACGCTTGACACGACTGAGACTTGTGAGATTGAGATGACCCTCCTGATGAGTAAAATTCCCTAGGACGCTAGGTAGATGAGAGTGTACCCCGATGATATCCGTGACGTGTAGATACATTCGAGGGGTAGTGACATGAGTGGGGGGAATGACATACTTGGTACATCGACATGACTCACGATCTAAAAAAAACAACATAAGCGACTATGTATGAGGTGTATGTTAGAGATTGTCATCATCGGTTGTAATGACGTACTTTGAAGATACGGGGCGTTACACGGGCTGATGTGACGCTCATGGTATGTCCGAGACCTAAACAGACCATGATGGAGACGTGCGGGGCATGTGTCCATAGTTTACCTGGTAACGATACTGATAGCAGGGAACCGTCTTTCTGGGAAACACAAGTTTCCTGAAACAGGCCGACATAGAGGGTGTGTCCTAAACTAGAAGCAAGCGGAACGAGACCACCACATATGGGGTGTGGGTCAATGGTTAGTTTAAACCCAAGACACAAATGCGTAGACGTACCAACGGAACCTTGGCGTGTTATGCAGAAAGTGGTGACGCACGAGACATGCCCTAAACAGGTTAAGGCATAAGGGAGACTCGAGTGACATACGTGATGTGCGCCAATTGTCAGCTTCTCCTGGAAAGCAACTATTACGATGATGGGTATTATTTGACGGGATAATGCACACGGAATACCTGATACTCGAGGTTCGAATAGGATGCATATGTCAACACACGAGGTATGTGCCAATTATTAACTCCTACTTGGCTCACTAGTGCCTGGGCAGAGTGGTTTGAAACATGGTGCATTTAGGAAATACGGTGACGTACGTGGTATGCCTTAGAGGTAGCCAAACGGCATGATGGGAGTCCCACTTGATGTGCCCCCACGATTGATTTATACACGAACGATGTGATGGCTTGATTTTGGGATTTCGACCATCGTGGGGGAAATCCAACATGCTAGGTACGAGACACGAATATGGTACGCATACGACACACGTATTATCTGACCAACTTTGGGTATAGATGAAGCACAGAGATGACTCAAGAGGTACCTTCTAACAACATTGGAAACGTCAGCTAGACACGATACCGACACGCAGGGTGCGGTTCAAGGATTAACTTAAGCTAGAGACCCAAATACCTCAATGAATTTGCGGACATCGGTGCGTCTGGTAGAATGAGAGGTGTCCTAATCCGATCGAGGTATCAACGAGACGGAAACGACGACTTACCTGGTACGTGTTGAAGGTCAATTTGTTTCATAGCGCAAACCCGACGACGATATGTTTTATGAGAATCCCTAAAGATCTTATATGGATATTTACGACGCATTGGGTCCATCACCGATATTTGAGATACCAGCAATGACACACAGGGTAGACATCCATAGTTCGACTGGTACCTATTACTATGAACAACTCGAGGAGCAACGAGGGCGCAAACCAAGACCTTCGAGGTAAGTGCCAAATGTTGGACTTAGTCGCGGTACAAACAACTTGATACTACTGATACGAGCGAGACCCAAATAGCGACACATAGGGCATATGTCTCAGACTCGTAAGTAAGGCAATTCGGAGTTTGGGGCGCATAGACAATAATACCAATGATGTAGGGGGAGCGTGTCGAGGATTTGACAATATAAACAAACCGATGTTTGAGGCGTACTCAAGATATGAGTGACAATTTACAGGGCGTACGTCAAGAGTTTTATAGGAACCTCACGACATGAATGACTCAGTGTGTCAAGGTATGAGCGGGATGCTCAAGACGGCCCATAGGGTACGTGCCTAAGGGTATGACTTGGATTCGATGACATGAATCACTCTATATGACAGGTACGTGCCAAAAGTTCAACTTGAACTTGTCGATACAAATGACTCGACATTGGAGATGTAAGCAAGATGCACGTGAGGACATATATGAACTTGCCCCAGATTCGACTTGAACTCAATGACATGAGTGACTCAACATTTGACATGCAAACCGGACGTACCGAACCACGTATGGGGGTGTGTGCCACAAGCTTAACCCTGACTTGATGGTATAAACGACTCAGTCCTTGACATGTGAGTAAGGTGCGAGGGATGACATACGGAACGCGCGTCAAAGGTCGGTCCAGAATTGGATAGCCTAATGACATATTCGTGGACTGCAAATATTACCGATGACAAGGCGACATGTGGGGCACGTTTTGACAAGGCCCATCGTGTGACCAAAGCGCAAGCGGTTGTTGAAACACCTTTCCACATAATTTTGATTTGACAAAATTGTTTAAGTATAACTTAAAATACATATTCTAAACACACTAAGTTTAAATGCTTTGATTTATTCTACTAATGTGTTTGTTCAATGTTGAGTTAAAACTATTATAAGACATAAGGATTAAATGGCCCAAGCCCATTACGGAAGCCAAGGCCCAAGTCAAACAACTCAGTACACTCGGCCCGCGTTTGTCAAAACGTTACCGTTCTAAACATAACGCAACTCAGCAATGAGAAGGATCTAGAAGACCTTCGGGAACAACTTCAAGATGAAGCTGCTGAGTGGTCTCGACAAACGTACAAGACAGCAGCTGGCGAAGGAAAACTTCCAGACAAAGTTTTTCTTCTTTTGGCAAAGTTCAGACGACACAGTATGCTGTCCAGTTGACCTTACCATAAAAGGAGAGACCATCTACTGAGCTGACCGAGGACAGAAGATACACCATTCTGATTGGCCGAGAGCTCTGAGCAAGTCAGGATGACAACGACATATAGCCGTTTCCCTCCAACAGTTATTTTGAAATTCGAAATGACCGATGCCCAGACGTCTCTATAAATAGTGCCATCACAAGCTTCATTCTACACAGAACTTGATCAAGCAGTTACGCTGACCAAATTTCTACAAGTTCTGCAAGCAAAGAAGCAAAGCAAATTCTTACACTACATTTCTTATATCTGTGTAAAAGTCTAGAGTGATTGTTAAATCGTCTAAAGTGTCTTAGCAAATCTTTGTATAGGACAAAACACTTATCATTTCTAGAGATAGAAAGGAGAGGCTGAGTACTCGGTTTTAGTACTCAGCGAGAGATTAGGATTGAGTAGAAGTATAGAGGAAGGTACTCTTGTCATACTCAGTTGCTGATATTGTAAAAGGTTTGAGGCTCTACCTTTAAAGAGCTCAGTAGAGGATTTGAAATCTCGGAACGTGTTCCGGGGACAGGACGTAGGCTTAGAAGAAGCCGAACCTGGATAAATCTGCTGAGTGAAGTATTTCTTACCTTTAACTCCTTATTTATATTGCTTGCTTAAAATAACCAAAAACTGACCAAGTAAATAGGTCAAGTTGAGTTGTGCGCGTTGAACGTCTGAGCTCAGGAATAGACTCTAAGTGCTATCTCCTGACTCAAGCTAAGAAACTGACCTAGTCACCTGTTGACTAAGCCAGTATCTTGTTGTTTACTCAGCACCGCTGTTCAAACCATTTTCTTTAGAAAAAGAAGTCTGCCCTAATTGCGAAAAAGTTTAAATAGTTCTTAACCCCCCCTTGGAACTATACTTGCAACCTTACAAGGGACCAACAAGTGATATCAGAGCTGAAAAGCTCACTCTAAAAGGTCTAACAACCTTGAGCTGATCCCTACCATGGGTGAAAACAGCACTCGGTTTCTCCCTAGAAACCAAACAACTCAAATACTGCCTGAGGGGCTGTCCATTACTAGGCCTCCCCTATTCTTCGGGTCAAACTATACCTTCTAGAAGAATAGGATGAAAAACTTCATTCAGGCTACAAACATGAGTGCCTGGCTATCTATAGTCCAAGGCCCATTTGTACCTGTCGAGGTTGTGGCTGGCCAAACAGTTGTAAAAGCTGAGGCCAAATGGACAGAGGATGATCTTAAGAAGCTCCAAAACCATACTTCGGCTATCAATATGCTTCACTGTACGCTCGATGCTGCAGAATATAATAAAATCTCAGGTTGTGAGTCGGCACAAGAGATCTGGAGAAAGCTGGAAGTCACCTACGAGGGAACAAATAAAGTAAAAGAGTCCAAGGTGAATCAGCAGATGAGACTGTACGAGCTGTTCGAGATGAACAATGATGAGAGCATTTCAGACATGAATGCAAGGTTTACCAATATCATTAATGAACTCAAGAGACTTGGGAAAATCTTCACTGAGGAAGAACAAGTCAAAAAGATTCTCAGGAGTCTTCCTAAAGACTGGCAAGCAAAGAAGACAGCAGTTGAGGAAGCTCAGGATTTAACCACCTACAAATATGACGAACTCATCGGTTCATTGCTGACCCATGAGATATCCATGAAAAACTTTGAGGTGAAGGAAAAATCTGAAGACAAGAAGCAGAAGTCACTTGTCATGAAAGCTGACTCCACTGACGGGAGTTCAACTGACGATGAGAAGATGGCTATGTTCACAAGGAAGATGAAAAGGCTATTCAAGAAGAGTTACAAATACTCTAAAAAGCCTTACAGAAAGTTTGATAAGTATAAGGCTGGCTCAAGTGACAGCAAATACAGAAAGGACAGCTCAAAGCCCATTACATGCTTTGAGTGCCATCAAACTGGCCATATTAAGTCAAACTGCCCCATGCTGAGGAAAGACAAGAAAAGTGGGAAGAAAGCAATGGTGGCTACTTGGAACGACAGCGATGAGTCTTCATCTACAGAAACTGAGGCCACCGAGTCAGCGAAGATATGCTTCATGGCTGACGAACTTGCTGAGCCATGCGTCTCTGAGCATGCTGACCTATCAGAAGACGAGGAGCAATCAAATGAGGTAATTTCTCTTCCCCAGCTCAGAAATGATATGGTTAATGCCCTGAGTGATCTCTATACACTTGTCAAGAAGTGTAATAAGAAAATTAGAGCACTCAGCAGGCGCTGTGACGAAGTGGAAGAGGTCAAACTGAGTGACCTCAGATTCCTTCTTCAGGACAATTCAACTCTGCATGATAATATGAAAATCATACATGAGTCTGTCTCTGAAGTCCAGTCAGTTTCAAAAAAACTGAGGAAGGACATCACAACCATCCAGAACCAACTAAAGGTTCCTAATAAAAATAACATTCCTCTGAGAACTCAGTACCAAGGTACTCAGCAGAGATGGAAACCCCAACGAAAAGTCCAGTGTGACTTTTGTGGGAAGTTAGGACACACCACTAAGGTGTGCTGGCACGCTCAGCACTGGGGTGCTGACAAGTCAGTAAAAAATCCTAAACAGAAGGTCAGCTGTGACTTATGTGGAAAGAATGGCCATACTGTCCATGTATGTCGCCATAAAATAAAATATGATGCTATACCTGTTGCACCTAACAAGCCAGGACCCAAAAAGAATTGGGTACCTAAAAGTAACTAGTTACAATACAGGTAAGCCTGAGATGTGCCGAGAAGTCAAAGATGTGGTATATTGACAGCGCATGCTCAAGGCATATGACGGGTGATGAAACTCAGTTCATCACGTTTGAGCGTAAACGAGGAGGAAACGTAAGTTTTGGAGACAACAAGAAGGGTAAGATAGTAGGGTCAGGAACCATCGGAGGTAATCCTACTATTGAATCTGTCTCCCTAGTCAGCGGACTCAAATATAACTTACTCAGCGTAGCTCATCTATGTGATAATGGGAGAAAAGTTATATTTGATGCTACTGGATGTAAAATATACGAGGGTAAAACAAATGAGTTAATTTTAACTGCCCCTCGGATAGATAATGTCTTTATGCTAGGCTTAGAGAAAAAGTTTTCAAAAACTGTGTGCTTAGTATCAAAGGAAGAGAATTCCTGGCTATGGCACAGGAGACTTGGTCATGTAAGCATGGACCTCCTGGCCAAACTAGTAAGAAAGCAATTGGTTGAGGGACTGCCTGAACTTAAATTTCAAAAAGATCAATTATGCCACGCTTGCCAAGCTGGAAAACAAACCAAACAATCTTTTCATAGCAAAAATATCGTCTCAATTAAACGTCCGTTAGAGTTACTACACTTGGATCTCTTCGGTCCAGTCCAGCCGCTGAGTCTGGGTGGAAGAAGATTTTCCTTGGTCATTGTAGATGACTTCTCTCGGCATACGTGGGTTATCCTGCTGACCAGCAAGGATGAGACCTTTGAGACATTTTTAAATTTGGTTAGAAAAATTGAAAATGAAAAAGACCTAAAATTAGCTCACATCCGTAGTGATAACGGTGGAGAATTCAAAAACCAAAAGTTTGTTGAATTCTGTGAAGCCAACGGCATTGACCACAATTTTTCTGCTCCTAGAACACCTCAGCAAAATGGGGTTGTAGAAAGGAAGAACAGAACTCTGGTTGAAATAGCCAGGACAATGCTGGATGAGCATAGGCTTCCAAAGTATTTTTGGGGAGAGGCTGTTAACACAGCATGCTATATTCTTAATAGGGCTCTAGTTAGACCTATATTAAAGAAAACCCCCTATGAACTTTGGAAAGGACGAAAGCCCAATATTGGATACTTTCGTGCCTTTGGCTGTAGATGTTCTATTTTAAATACCAAAGATAGCTTAGCAAAGTTTGATTCAAAAGCTGATGAGGCTATCTTTTTGGGCTACTCAACAAACAGCAAAGCATACAGAGTTTTTAATAAGCGAACTCAAATTTTAGAAGAGTCAGTACATGTAGAGTTCGACGAAACTGACCCTGTAGGTAGATACCAGCCACTGACCGAAGATGATCCTCACTCAGTAACCACCGCTGACCAAGAACCAGCTACTGAGTCATTCATGAAAAGGCTGACCAAGAGTAAGAGTGAACCTAAGATTACTTTTACTGACCAATCTACTTCTGCAGAGATTTTTGAAACAGAAACAGCACAAGACATAAATCTACCTAAAGAGATAAGGATCCCAAGAGGGCACTCAGAGAGTGCAATCCTTGATTCTGCTGGGAATACCCTGATGACGAGGAATCAACTCAGGAAGTACCTCAGCAATGTTGCCTTCGTCTCAGTACAAGAACCGAAGAATTTCGCTGAAGCTGAGTACGATGAATTCTGGATGAACGCAATGCAAGAGGAGCTCAATCAATTCAGAAGAAACGATGTATGGGAGCTAGTACCTCATCCAAAGAGTCAAAAGACCATCGGAACAAGATGGGTCTTCAGGAACAAGATGGATGAACAAGGAAACATAGTCAGGAACAAAGCAAGGCTTGTAGCTCAGGGCTACAGTCAGCAAGAAGGTATTGACTACGGTGAGACCTTTGCCCCAGTGGCAAGGCTAGAGGCAATTAGAATTCTATGTGCATATGGATCTTATATGAACTTTAAATTATTCCAAATGGATGTCAAAAGTGCATTTCTTAATGGAGTTATAAACGAGTAGGTTTATGTAAATCAACCTCCAGGTTTTGAGGACCCTAAGTTCCCAAACCATGTTTACAAACTCAAAAAGGCTCTGTACGGCCTCAAGCAAGCACCACGTGCTTGGTATGAGAGGCTGACCAGTTTCCTGCTGACTAGAAATTACGTCAGGGGCAAAGCTGATACAACCTTATTCATTAAGAGAAAGGGTAAAGATACCCTGCTGGCCCAAATTTATGTTGATGATATAATATTTGGTGCAACTAACGAATCAATGTGCAAGGAGTTTAGCAAACAAATGCAGACTGAGTTTGAAATGTCCATGATGGGAGAACTCAACTTCTTCCTCGGTCTTCAAATTAAACAAGGAAAGAATTGCATCTTCATCAGTCAAGCCAAATATGCCAATGAGATATTAAAGAAATATGACTTGGAGAATTGCAAGCCAATATCCACTCCTATGGGCACTGACACTGTCCTCTGCGCTGACGAGAATGGTAAGTCAGTAGACAGCAAATTATATCGAGGTATGATAGGCTCTCTACTTTACTTAACAGCCAGTAGACCGGACATTCAGTTCTCAGTATGCTACTGTGCTAGATATCAATCTAACCCTAAGGAATCTTATTACATTACTGTAAAAAGAATCCTTAGATACTTGCAAAGCTCAGTGAACGCAGGTCTGTGGTATCCAAATACTCATGATTTTACACTCATCGGATACACTGACGCTGACTATGGACGAGATAAGCTAGAACGTAAAAGCACCTCTGGAGGATGCCACTTCTTAGGAAGCTGTCTTGTATCCTGGTTCAGCAAAAAGCAGGCGTCAGTAGCCTTGTCTACCACTGAAGCTGAGTACATTACTGTTGGTCATTGTGTTGCTCAAGTCCTATGGATTAAGCAACAGCTTGAAGACTATGGTGTTCAAACGAAGACAATTGAAGTCAAATATGACAACAAAAGTGCAATTGATCTTTCCAAGAACCCAATTCAACACAGCAGAATGAAGCATGTCAGCATCAGACATCACTTCATTAGAGACCATGTACTCAAAGGGGAGATCAAGCTGACCTTTGTCCCAACGGACGAACAGCTTGCGGATATCTTCACGAAGCCACTGGCCCGTGAGCAGTTCAGCATACTGAGAGAAGCAATTGGTATGTTTAATCCTCTTCAGTAAATTCCTGTACTAAATGAATATGAATGCTGAGTGAATTACTATGCTGAATGATTGATTGTTTGCTGAGTAACTCATCGAAACTGACTGAACATCAAATACTGAGTAACTTGCACACTGAGTAAATTAGTTTAAACTTAAACTTTAAAATCATCCGTAAATGCATTACTGACCACTCAGAATATCAAACGCTTGACATTCTAGATGCTGGGTGTTAGATCCGTTAGCATAAATGTAAAAGCACGTGTATAGCCCTAGGATGATGTATTCGCCGTATGTGTCATAAATTCCAGGATCTTTGTCGGTACACAATCCCCAGGCAAAACTGACACATGGATTTGATTAAATCCACACCGCTCATTCCGTCTATAAATTATGGGTAATTTCCCATCTTTTATTCTTTACGCTAAATTCTAAGGCAAAGAAACCTTCTCTCTCAATCCTTCTGAACTTTCCCAATCCCTGAAAATGACTAAGTTATCTTTCAACGTCTCCGGTGCCGGCCACCAAAAGGCTAACTCCGATGAACCTACTCAAAATCCTCCTACGCCGAGTAAGGGAAAACTGGCCAAAACTCTGGTCAAGGAAAAACTGTGAAGGTCCGAACCTACTCCAAAGTTTTTGAGAACGTACGAGAATGGAAGGTTGAGCCCTCCAGATGGGTTTCGGAACACTTCGTACAGAATGAACAGCCTTTTTGCGAATGGATTTCCCAGAATGGATGGACTGGACTGTTCTCGGTTAGGGATGAAACTTATCCTGACCTAGTGAGGGAATTCTACCACAACCTCAAAGTCGCAAATGACTCCACCGACTACCTATGCACTGAGGTAAGAGGCAAAACCATCTTCATCAACCCTCTCTACATAGGAAATCTCCTCCAGCTGAAAACTGAGGGAGCAAGGCTGAGAAAATCGGGAGATTAGGACAAGACTAATTATGTACACAGCTTCTGCAAACCTGATGGCTACTCAGGAGAAGTCTCAGCATCATCAATGGGTCAGCACCAGAAGATGGCTCACTACCTGCTGAGTTATTTTATTTACCCAAAGATAAACTGCACTACATCAGCAACAAACTTTGAACAGTGCTTCATATGGCACATGCTGACATACACCCCCATCAACATGCCTGTCTTTCTCGTTGCTGGGTTTCTTCGCATAACTGGTACAATGAGGCTTGGGTCAATAATAACAAGAATCCTCATTGAACATAAAATTGACCTCGAAGGTGAGGAGAAATTTAAAGGAACTGAGATAACAGCATCCTCGCTGAGGGCACTGAAATTTGGACAGCCTTTGAAGAAAGGCAAAGCTGCTGCTGCTGCTGCTGCTGGCCAAGCTGAGGAAGCTGCTAAGCCAAAGAAAGGGCGAAGAACTAAGGCCCCAGCTTCCCGCAAGAGGAAAACTGCTGAGACTCCTTCACAAAACGTTGAGTCTCCAGCAAAGAGGCAGAGGTCAGCTGGTAAGACAGCTGAGAATAGAACCAGGCAAGGTGAGCCTGGAACTGAGGAAGCTGCCGAGCAACCTCAGAAGAAGCAGAAAACTTCAACCTTGTACCGGGTGACTCTCACTTCACCCAGTGTCAAGGTACAGGTGTTGAGTCTGAGGAGCCTGAGGTCCAACTAGATGATCACTTCATCTCTCAAGTGGAGGAATAACTTGATGGAGATAGTACTGAGGAAGAAGAAGAAGAAGAAGCCAGCGGTTAGGATGACGCTAAGGATTCTGAGGAAACTGCCAGCGAACATGAAGCTGAGGATGCTGACACTGGGTTAGCTGGTGGAGATGTGCATGTCGACACTGAGTTGGCTGCGGGAGTTGAGCAAGTACTTGACCAACACACTGTTGATCAAGTTGAAGAGCAAGCTGACCAGACTCATATTGAGCAACAGGAATCCTCTCCTACTCACTCAGAAGAACCTGCTCCTACTGATACTCCACCTCATAGAAGGAGAAAGTTGGTCAAGGCCAGTGAAAAGCCAGTCATTGAACTTCCTGTGCAACTTCCAACTCTTCCTGACATTGTCCTCTCTAAGACAACTAAGGACCCTTCTACCATCCAACTTAAGTTTTTCAATCGCCAATCTACTTCCACTACATCGGCGCAATTAGAAAAACAAGCCTCTGTTTCTTCCCAACAGGAACATGCCAACCCCAATGCCTCAGCAACATCAACCAGTCAGGTTGAGCCGTCTACTGTTCATGCTGTTTCCTCAAGCATGGTGCTGACTCCCCATCCTTCTGCCGTCAGCACAGACAGTGTTCGGGTTATAACTTCCACAACTAAACTCTCTGCTGATCAATCAACATTTCCTCCAACTCAAGTGCAGATTGAGCATACTCTTCCAGTCACTGACCAGGGTACTCCTTTCACTCCACTTCCTTCAGGTCATACTGATGTCCATCTGAATGCCACTGAGTCCGGTAAAAAATCATTGACTCAGTGCAAGCATTAATCCGGGATCTTCAACATTCCACTCCTACTGCTGCTGGCTCTTCAATTCTTGAGACTACCCAGCTATCCCAGGTCACTCAGCTTCTAAACGAAGTTAAGGGACTTAAGGATCTGCTGAATGTCGTCTTATCCTTTCAAGCCCAGCAAGCTAAGCAGGATTCCATTGCCAAGCTGGCAGAGATACAGCTGACAATATTTCAACATCTGAACTCTCTCCATCACCAAGTCCAGAAGTTGTCCGCTGTGAACACTGACTACGCCACTTCCTCTGAACTTAAAATGCTCTTTGCTCAGCTTCATACTGAGCAACTGAAGACCAACGATCAAATGGTGTCATACAGTCAGTGCTTCGTAGAGCAAATCGGTGAGGCTATAAGGCTGCTTAATCTAAATAAGCAAGAGATGGATACTGACGCGTTGAAGCAAAATGAGTTGTTGTCTCTCGCACAACAATCTTTCAACCATATCCGTCATAACAATATCCAACGTCATCATTATGACTCAGCTCTCTTAAAGACATTCCACCAAATCTTTGCTGGCCTCTCTGAAGCTCTTATCTGGCAAGCCAAAGCTCAAGCTTTCAGTGTCAATATGCTCAGTGCTGCTGATCTCCGAATACCCGCAGAGGTCTCAGCAGATGGAGTTGCCATTTTTGATGGAATAAATGAAAGCGCTGAGAAGCTAAAGGAGCTTTCTCAGGAACTGACTCGCGCTGTCTTAACCGATGCATTCAAGCTCCCCGAAGTTGACAAAACGGGGGAGAAATCGCAAGCAGCTAGAGCTCAGCATGAGCGACGTCAGTACGAGCGAAGTCAGTCACAAGGCAAGAAAAAGAAATAGATAGGCTAGCTCAGCATAGGCCAAAACAATTGTAATCGTTTTATTGCAGTATCTATATATATATGTGTTAATATGTAATTACTGACTTCTATCATATATATATCATATCTGCATTTCTTATTCAAATCCCGAGTTATGATATATGTTGCTAAATACTGAGTTATTAAGTATCTTCAATTAAATCAGCCATGTTTAACACTTGTAAAATTATTTGACTAAATCAAATGCTGATAACATGTTTGACATTGACCTATATGTTATAAAACATTGTCTGATAAGAACTCATTGAACAAGAAATTACTCAGCGCGCTCTATATGACTAAACCTTCCGCTTTATACTGAGTAAATAGAATATGTTGAAATAGCTGACCTATATATGAAAACTGACCTTAGACTTACTCATTTAAACCTTTAAATGCTTTAAGTAAAACTAAGTCAGTAGCTCAACCCTTACGGGGGAGTTTGCTAAATCATACTAGGTCAACTATCATGGGGGAGCTCATACTGAGTTCCTTGCTGAATAGTTTTGCCAACATCAAAATGGGGGAGTTTGTTGAAACACCTTTCCACATAATTTTGATTTGACAAAATTATTTAAGTATAACTTAAAATACATATTCTAAACACACTAAGTTTAAATGCTTTGATTTATTCTACTAATGTGTTTGTTCAATGTTGAGTTAAAACTATTATAAGACATAAGGATTAAATGGCCCAAGCCCATTACGAAAGCCAAGGCCCAAGTCAAACAACTCAGTACACTCGGCCCGCGTTTGTCAAAACGTTACCGTTCTAAACATAACGCAACTCAGCAATGAGAAGGATCTAGAAGACCTTCGGGAACAACTTCAAGATGAAGCTGCTGAGTGGTCTCGACAAACGTACAAGACAGCAGCTGGCGAAGGAAAACTTCCAGACAAAGTTTTTCTTCTTTTGGCAAAGTTCAGACGACACAGTATGCTGTCCAGTTGACCTTACCATAAAAGGAGAGACCATTTGCTGAGCTGACCGAGGATAGAAGATACACCATTCTGATTGGCCGAGAGCTCTGAGCAAGTCAGGATGACAACGACATATAGCCGTTTCCCTCCAACGGTTATTTCGAAATTCGAAATGACCGATGCCCAGATGTCTCTATAAATAGTGCCATCACAAGCTTCATTCTACACAGAACTTGATCAAGCAGTTACGCTGACCAAATTTCTACAAGTTCTGCAAGCAAAGAAGCAAAGCAAATTCTTACACTACATTTCTTATATCTGTGTAAAAGTCTAGAGTGATTGTTAAATCGTCTAAAGTGTCTTAGCAAATCTTTGTATAGGACAAAACACTTATCATTTCTAGAGATAGAAAGGAGAGGCTGAGTACTCGGTTTTAGTACTCAGCGAGAGATTAGGATTGAGTAGAAGTATAGAGGAATGTACTCTTGTCATACTCAGTTGCTGATATTGTAAAAGGTTTGAGGCTCTACCTTTAAAGAGCTCAGTAGAGGATTTGAAATCTCGGAACGTGTTCCGGGGATAGGACGTAGGCTTAGAAGAAGCCGAACCTGGATAAATCTGCTGAGTGAAGTATTTCTTACCTTTAACTCCTTATTTATATTGCTTGCTTAAAATAACCAAAAACTGACCAAGTAAAGAGGTCAAGTTGAGTTGTGCGCATTGAACGTCTGAGCTCAGGAATAGACTCTAAGTGCTATCTCCTGACTCAAGCTAAGAAACTGACCTAGTCACCTGTTGACTAAGCCAGTATCTTGCTGTTTACTCAGCGCCGCTATTCAAAACCTTTTCTTTAGAAAAAGAAGTCTGCCCTAATTGCGAAAAAGTTTAAATAGTTCCTAACCCCCCCCCCCCTTGGAACTATACTTGCAACCTTACAAGGGACCAACAACGATGACATACGGGATATGCACCGAAAGCTGATACGTGTTCGAAGCACTAGTGTCACATGTTTTGGAATACTGACGTGTTACGATATACGGTGACACACCTGGTACATCTCATATCGATTTGGCTGATTTGAAGATGCGACGGGGTGTCTCAAGAAGACCAAGGATGCGCGGGTTACCCTAGTACAATGACATGTCGACATACAAGGTACGACCGAGAGTACCAATGGGGCATGCGGATGACCTACTAGCCAAGAGGTTAGTACAATGACGCATAGATTCATTAGATGTGACGAGGCGACATATAAGGCGCCAGTTAAAGCGCGGATGTGACGCCATGACTTCATGTGAAGCGTGCGTCAGTGGGTCAACGTGAACCTGGGGTCCGGACAGTGGGATGATGTAAATACGAGGGGACACTATGACGACCCACATGGCGCACCTAAAGGTCAAAATGGGAAGCGTGGACAACACACCAGTCAAGGGTTCGTTTCGAAGCTCAGGGTATTGCCCATAATTCTGAAATACGGAGGTGCTACGTATGGATTACCTCCCCAGATGCGAATGACGACAGGTAAATGAGATTCGTATGAAACAGTTCACTCGACCCTAAGGTTTCGATCTTACAACCACGTAACTTTGGAGTATAGGTGCACGGCGCACCGACACACGCGGTATGTCTTAGCGTGCGAAGGTCATGATGGCAACCTACGAGGTGAGGGGCATGGATAATACAACAACGTAATTTGGAATCACCTGGGCATTGTGTATAGCGTGGCGACATCCGTGGGTATGTCTTGAGATACGAAAGGGAGGTGACGACGACCCGTGAGATTATGGTTCTATTTGAGATCAAGGTACCAGTCATAATCTTGAGATGTGTTGGCTAAGGCGTAGCGACATACATGGTATGTCTTGAGGCGTAAGTAGGACGTGTATGAGACATGTGATGAATGGTTAATTCGAGTCTTGAGGGAACCGACGTCGTGATAATTTTTTTTAATCTTTGATCTATCGATATGTTGTCAGCAACGTGTCAACATACATAATGTGTCTCGATTCGACCATGCGGAAAGTGAACGGAATCTGCCCCACGAGGTGAATGTTATGACAACGAGGTACGACCACCAAGCAGTTTGGTATTCCTAACCATGATAGAGGGAGGCGGAGTACGTCACGACATATGGGATATGTCTCCGGATGACTTAAACATGATGGCGAAGACGCATGTAACAGGTCACAATACAGGCGGTACCCCCTAACGGTATGAACAGGACGATAAAGATATGTGCGACATATCCCATACAAAGTATAACTTGGCGAAGAAGTAGAGAACACATCAGGGTCTAAAGGTAGACCACTTGACGGGTATGTGAGACATGGTAAAGACGCACGAGATACATTGCGATATACGGGGTATGTCTTCTGTTAGGCACCTAGCAAGGCGAGAACTCAAATCGTGATATACGGGGCATGGCTCTAGACTAGTGTACCCGATATGGAAGATGCTTATGCGACCTATCGTGATGTACGACCTTAACAATACCCGGATGCACGTGATGCATGGCGGTGCATCGAGTACATGTCCTGACTAGTGTATAGCTGACGCGATAGAGACGCACGGGACACTTCATGATATGGAAGGCGGGACGAGTCAAGGACGTATGGGATACGTCACGACCCAACTGGTATGTCTCTCGTCAAACATATATAACATGGTGAAAAAGCGCCTGATACACTATGACATACGGGGCATGAAGCTCATGCCCCTCGCTTGGCGTAAGGAAAGAGGCGAAGATGTACGGGAGGCGTTATGTCACACATAGTATACCTTTTGAACGGTGTGTAATGACATGATAGAGACACTAGGAATGGGTCCCAATAAGCGAGGCTCAACAGGGAAAAGACATATGGAATATGTCGCGACATAACAGGTATGCCTCTTGATTGGTGCCCAGATGATTAATGGAAGATGCATGGGGCTACGGGGTACAACAAAGTGAAGATACAAGGAATATGTCACCACATGACAGGTGGGACTCCTGACGGGTGGACGCATGATGACACGACGCAGTAAGGCCATAGGGGATTCATCATAAGAGAACGGTATGCCTCTTAACCAGGCAAGGATATACAGGAGATGATGCGACATACGGGGTATGCCAACACCAAGGCGTAGGAGATACGCCATGACATAATGGTTATACCTTCTGACTAGTGCCTACGATACTGGAAAAACGTACGAGGTACGCTACTATACGCATAGTATGCTAAGGTGAAGACGCATAGGATACGTCACGATATAATGGACATGCCTCCTAGCTAGCATACCAATGACACGGTGAAGACGCACGAGACATGCCAAGGACGCATAGGATGCGTCCCAACACATAGGTACGACAAGGCAAAGACGTATGGGATACATCACGACATAACTGGTATGCCTCCTGAATGACACACGACGCTGGGGTCGACTCTTTCTCATATTCCTAATAAACACGTCCTAAATCTACGAAACCTAGAATGGCTGCACGCAATTTGGTTAGCATGCGACGCTCTATATGGCATGACTACCATGATTCGTTAAGCATAGAATGCATTATAACTTAAATCTGACTCGACTAATGTACAACAAGATATAAATCTATACAAACAAACTAGTTAGCGAAAATCGTACATAACGCGTAATTAGATCGCGACAAGAGAAAGAAAATGTTAGATATCAATCACAATTATCACGCCATTTCTCTTCCATCCTTATTCCTCCACACACTCGTTGGTCCAAGTCTCTGTCCTAGGATTTTGATATGGGCTCACATCGTGGTCCAGAGGACGCGTGATGCCGTCAATTATTGCGGAAAAGTAAATCATTCATCAGACAATACAGTTCATTTTGACATATCAACGTTTAGTGACTAAGATATCGACCAAGTTGGATTGTCCTTTCGGAATAACTCGTTTTTTGTCATTTTGCGAGACGCATTAGTTTGGGTTTTGACTCCCTTTGAGCGCATCTCGGATTTTAGACGTGGTACAAGTTATCCTTCTGGTTCAATCAATCGTTATTGACAATGACTCGTTCCCTTTTATTCGCGTGGGTTCGTGTCTCGATTTTTGGATTACGACGGGATCTTTTGGATCTATCGAGAGACGTAACCACGTGTTCATTCAGTGATGAAATCACCTTTTGGATTTTATTTTAGGGAACGGACTCATTGCGTAACGTGTTTGTTTTTTAGCGTCAAGAATCCGTTTGCTCGTTTTGGCTATGTGAGAAGACGGCGAGTCTTATTCGAGCGCACGGTAATCTGTCGGCTAGCAACAACTCTTTATTCCTTCCAATCTACGGGATATATCACCTTAGCGTGGTTATAGAAAATCAACGTTTCGTTGAATCGCATGTTTATTCGAATCAGGGATATCACCGTTCTTTTTCAGTTAGGCACGACTTAAGCAAACGTGTATATCAGGCCATATTTCTTATAGTTTTGGTAACGGTCGAAATGATCGAGTCGTTAGTCAAACCCACAGTCTCGTCCATATGGCGCAATTATGCGGTTTAGCTTAATTCGGCTTTGTGATTTTAAACTGTGTATATACCGGCTCGAGACACGTATTTAACGGCATTGGTTCATTTTCTTTAACTACCCTCGGGATGGATATACATCGTAGATACAGAATGACTTTGGTCGTTTGTTTATTTTTGGTTTTCTTTTATTTTCTTAGTCACTTTTGCGGACACGTCCATTTCTCTTAAGAACGACACCAGGCATAACGTAAGAGCTCGTCTTTTATTCGGAAGGGACGGGCCACGTTTGCGAAACTTTTTACATTACAGCGGGGTCATTCGAAACAAAAATGTTCTTTATTTTCATTTTGTCATAATCTCGTTTTATCCCAACCTATTTAAAGAATGTGAATAACGGCCACTGTTAATATAGTCTTTTGAATCGAGATATAACTATCCTTAATACCAAACCGATTCAAACCAATACGTGCTTACGTCATAACGCATTTCCTGAACATGTGCCTTCTTCGGGACACGGAAAGGGACCAGACGGGTCGCACAAGTTCATTCATACGAGATGACTAAGTCGTCTTTAGTTCGAATCGTTTCGATGTTTTGGGGTAGTTTGTATATCGGTTTAAGAGTATATATTAACGTATCGTTTCATTTTCTTTACATATTTTAGGATTAGACACGTATCATGGCAATTTGAAAACACGAACTGATTCATTTATCACATCAAAAATGGTAACGGGTAATCCTATGGCAACTTCTAAGGCTACTATATGCTGACACGACTGATCGCGGGACCTCACAGGACCGCACAAATTCGCCCCTAACGAATGGATGGGGACCCTTTGGCGCCTTACTGTAAGGGGGAACTTACACTAGCCTCTTTCGAGCGATGAATGGACTCTCGCTAGAGGTTTCGCGGAAATTACCCAAAAGGTTTGCAATAATGCTTATGAATGCATACGAAAAGAAATAATACGATCCGTCCCCATTAAGGGCTTAATACACGCCTTCCGGAATCAAATTTCTCGCTTCCCCAGCAGAGTCGCCACCCACTAATGGGAAAATGAACACCGATCCCTTGCGGGAGACCGGTGAGGGTTCGGAAAACTTAGGTACGAGCCGAGAAGGCTAGCTCTTTTCCGGAGAAAGGCTACTAGGCACCCCGACATCGCCCGATTATGAACCACCGGCCTCCTACTCAGCGTGTTAGGCGATAACGGACTAATCGCATATTTCTTTAAGTTTAAAATTCATTTGAAACCTTTTCTTTCTCGTTTTGAAAACCGTTTTGAGCATATATTATTGAAAGCCATTTTGGTAAGGAATCACCCATTTACATCAGTTCAAAATACATAGGAGAGAGAGGGGGGAGAAGAAAGAATTGATTTGTTTACAATGTGATTTATGCTTCGTATTACACACTAACTCTAAACTAAACTCACTTCCCAAAAATGAGTTTATTTACATGGTTCGTACCTTAATCGCCGTTGGAACGATTTAGGTACGTTTCAAAAGCCCCATTAATGACGTTCACTCGAATCGCCGTTGGAACGACTCGAGCGTTTTGAAAGCATTTGAGCAAACGTTTTTAATCTAAAAGCGTGATTAGGCATACAAGTCAATTTATTTTGTACAAAAAAAACATTTAGTTAAAAAAACGATTCAAAACTCTATTATTTACAACGAAAACGATTTTAATTACAAGGTTCGCTTAATCCGTCGTTGGAACGAATTAAGGTTTTAACACGTGATGTTTTAGAAAATGGTTTAAAGTGATAAGAAAACCTTTTATTTACACCTTAAGAACATCTAGAAAAGCTTTAATTTAAACCAACAAATTAAACTCTCTTTTTTGTGATTTATTTTCCCCTTTTTCACTCAATTGAACCTTACTTGAATACAATAATCAACAAATAATAAATTGAATCTCAAACTCACCCAACCCAAATATATTTAAAGAATATATACCCATAGGAAATCCAAATGGAGAATAAATATACATATTTATACTTATATGTAAGAATGGTAAAATAGTAATAATATATGTAGATCAAATATATGATAAGAAAAGTAATAATACATATATAGGTGAAAATAAGGATAAGGCTAATTAAAATACACTTTGATTTTTATTTAAAAAATAATGTAAAGATAGAGAATAAAATTCATAAATAAGAAAATCAACTCTAAATCAAAATAGTTTTGTACATAATAATATATAGAGGATAAACTCTAAATCAAATTGATGAAAAGAAATGATATGTAAACACATTAAATAAATATATGTACAAAGTATTTAAAAATGGCTTGAAAGTATATATTACATAAATATATATATATATATATATATATATATATATATAAAGGACCAAAAGCCTAAAAGTTGAGAAGGAGGGACCAAAACAGCATTTTTTACATTTCAGAAGCTTTACCGACGGAAAATCCGTCGGTAAACAGCCTTTAGTGACAGAAAACGTAAAATTACAGAAATGAACCAACAGTTTTCAGATTTATTCAAAAGCTTTAGATTAGATCTATTATATCGTTTTGGACATCCGAGCTGCCCAAATTGGATCATAGCCTATAACGGAGATTCCTAAAACAACGTTTTTTTATTTTAAAACGTTATTTAGAAATATTTTTTAAAGCATATAATTACAACGTTTTTATTAATCCCGAACTACCTTTGAATCGGATCACGGTTCGTATTGGGATGTTAAAATGAGGTTTTTATTTTAAAACAAAACAGAACGTTTATCTAATACGAGACGAAAATTAAATAAATACGAAAAATTAAGTAAAACGTGATAAATAAATAAATAAATAAATAAATAAAATTATAACATAAAAATAAATAAATAAAGGAAATAAATTAAATAAAATAAAACGAGTCTAGTCCTCGGATAATACCTCAAGTTCGGTATTGACAGTTGAAGTCGGTTGATTCCACGAATCGTGATTTTCCGGTGTTTTTTGTGTTTTCGGTAAAATTTTAACTTTTAGGAAATTCAGAATTTTTAGGAAAAAAATGTTTTTCCCAAAAAATAACTTTCTCTCTCTAAAAAATGTTTTAGAGTAAGAAGCTCTCCAAAATCCTCCCTGCAAAATGCATGGGGATCCGTGCCTTATATAGACATGGATCCCCGGAAACTTTGGGCGACGCCCGATTAAAATTGGGCGTCGCCCGAAGTAGGTTGGGCTATCACCCAACACTAGTTGGGCGAACGCCCAACTTTCGTTGGCCGTCCACCCAACTAAAGTTGGACGTTCGCCCAACCACGTTGGGCGTCCGCCCAACGAAGGTTGGGCGTTCGCCCACCGCTGTTGGGCGTTCGTCCAACGCCCGTTGGGCATTCGCCCAACTTCGTGGGGCGCTCGCCCAGAGGCTGCCGGGCGCGTGCGCCCAACGGCCGTCGGGCGTACGCTCCGTGCTGTCGGTCGCGCGTGCCCAGCGGCCGTCGGGCGTGCGTCCAACTGTTGTCGGGCACGCGACGACTGCCGCTAGGCGCTCGCACCACGTTGCTGAGCACTCGCGAGCCGTCCACTCGGTGATCGCGACTCCTACTGACCTCTCGTTTTTTTTTTATTATACATTTTTTTCGCGTTAAAACTCCCAGAACCAACCGCTTCAACCGTCTTGTTTCAGGTTTTCGTCACAGGTCCTCCGACTCGGTGTCTACAGCTGTGTTAATGTCTTTGGTTGAGGATTGGTCAGCTTTCCTCTTTCTTTCTTGCCTAGTGCACTCAGCCGGTGCTTCTTCAACCATCACTTTCTTTCCTTTCTTGGTCAGCTCATCCTGTGCTTCTTCAACCATATTATCCCCTTCCATATCTTCCTCAGCGGGTTCAATAGCCCCCTTTCCTTTCTTGGGTTTGATGGGTTGGCTGTGAGCTAAGCCGAACAGTACTGCTGAGGTGATCTCAGTGCCCTCGATCTCAATCTCTTCTACTAGACTGACCTGGTGATCCTGAAGTATTCTGGTGATGAGAGAGCCCATCCTAAGGATCCCGGTGCTTCTTTGAAATGCTCCGATGAGAAATACGGGCATGTTGAGCGGCTTGTAGTTCAGCATGTGCCAGATGAAGCACTGCTCAAAGTTGGAAGCTGGGGAGGAGGAGTTGACCTTAGGGAATACGAAGTTGGTCAGGATGTAGTGGGCTTGTTTTTTAGGCTGACCCATGCAAGTGCTGGAAATTTCTCCTTTGTGGTTCTTTGGTTTACAGAATTCAACAACATAATCAATGCGCAAATAATCGTTCGTGGATCTGAGTTCTGATCCTTCTGCCTTCAGCTTTAGCAGTTTAGTAAGATAAGACGGATTGATGATGATATCCTTGTTTTTGACCTTTGTAATCATGTAGTCGTTGTCATCATCGGCTACTCTGAGATTAGTATAGAACTCCCTCACTAACTGTGGGTAAGTGGTTCCAGGGAGAGAGAAGAGCTCGGTCCAGCCATTCTTTGAAATCCACTCGCAAAAGGGTTTCTCAACTTCTATGAATCCTTTGGAGAACCAGCGGGAATGAAAGACTTTAAGA
The DNA here is from genome assembly GCF_963576675.1 of Euphorbia lathyris. Taxonomy (NCBI): domain Eukaryota; kingdom Viridiplantae; phylum Streptophyta; class Magnoliopsida; order Malpighiales; family Euphorbiaceae; genus Euphorbia; species Euphorbia lathyris. The sequence goes on along the minus strand of NC_088913.1, from coordinate 33,106,154 downwards.
TTTTTGACGTTTTTGAAGACAGGGGAGGATGTCCTCTCCTTAGATTTTTCGTTCTTTTTCTCCTTCTTCTTTCTTTTCGGAGTTGCTTGGTCAGCTTGAGGGTTTTTACGAGGCATGCTGACCTTGGAGACAGATTGGTCACGCTGACCGTGGGTTTGTTCTTGAGACTCTGTGGAGGTCTCCGGATATTCCTGCTCAGCAGGAGATGGAGGATTGATGTCGGAACGATTGTCGTCGTATTCTTTGCCGGAGTTGTTCTGGGAATCGCTAGACATGGTGTTCTTGAGAATTTGAGAAGTGTAGAAGATTTGGGAATTTAGAGAGAGAGAAATCGAATGCCAAAGATTTCAAGTGTAAAGAGAAGTTAGTGGGAAATCGTCCACTATTTATAGTCGTTCCACGTTGATCTGATAGGTCGGAATGGAAGTTTGTCCTCGAGTTGATCAATCGATAGTTATCTCTAGCATTAATGACACATTCGGCGCATGGTTTTCTAATCATTACGCTTACGTCATCCTAGGTGGCTACTTAAATGCGTGTGCTGACATTAATTTTGCAAGTGGCTTTACTCAGTATCTAGAATACTAAACGTTTGAAGTTCTGAGTGCTTAGTAACTCAGCACATAGTAATCACTCAATATGTATGTCTATTCAGCATAAGGTGATTTTATGTCATTCATGTTAGCTCAGCATATGATAGTTACTCATTAAGCAATAATCACTCGACATATTATAATCACTCAATATTCATTTAGCGCAGAAAACTTATTGAAGAGGATTAGACATACCGATAGCTTCCCTTAGTATGTTAAACTGCTCATGAGCCAAGGGCTTCGTGAAGATATCCGCAAGCTATTCATCTGTTGGAACATAGGTCAGCTTGATCTCACCCTTGAGTATATGGTCTCTGATGAAGTGATGCCTAATGCTGACATGCTTCATCCTGCTGTGTTGGATTGGATTTTTGGATAAGTCAATGGCACTCTTGTTGTCACATTTGACTTCGATTGTTTTTGTTGGTACTCTATAATCCTCCAGCTGTTGCTTAATCCATAGGACTTGAGCCACACAGCTTCCAGCAGCAATGTACTCAGCTTCAGTGGTTGACAGGGCAACTGACGACTGCTTCTTGCTGAACCAAGACACTAAACAGCTTCCAAGGAAGTGACATACTCCTGAAGTGCTTTTACGCTCCAGTTTTTCTCGTCCATAGTCAGCATCAGTGTATCCAATGAGTGTGAAGTCATTGGTGTTTGGATACCATAAACCTGCATTTACTGAGCTCTGCAAATATCTAAAAATTCTTTTCACAGCTATATAGTGAGATTCCTTAGGGTCAGCTTGATATCTAGCGCAGTAACATACTGAGTACTGAATGTCTGGCCTACTAGTAGTTAGATAAAGTAGAGAGCCAATCATACCTCGATATAGTTTGTTGTCTACTGACTTACCTCTCTCGTCAGCCCAAAACACAGTGTCAGTACCCATTGGGGTAGATATTGGCTTACAACCTTCCATATCAAATTTCTTCAATATTTCTTTGGCATACTTAGTCTGGCTGATGAAGATGCCGTTCTTTCCTTGTTTGATTTGAAGTCTAAGGAAGAAGTTGAGTTCTCCCATCATTGACATCTCAAACTCAGTTTGCATCTGTTTGCTAAATTCCTTGCACATAGATTCATTAGTAGCACCAAAGATAATGTCAGCTACGTATATTTATGCCAACAGGGTATCTTTACCCTTTTTCTTAATGAATAAGGTTGTGTCAGCTTTTCCTCTGACATAGTTCCTGGTCCACAGGAAATTGGCCAGCCTTTCGTACCAAGCACGTGGTGCTTGCTTTAGGCCGTACAGAGCCTTTTTGAGTTTATAAACATGGTTTGGAAATTTTGAATCCTCAAACCCTAGAGGCTGACTAACATAAACCTCTTCATGTATAACTCCATTAAGAAACGCACTTTTTACATCCATTTGGAACAGTTTAAAATTCATAAAGATAGCATATGCACACAGTATTCTAATTGCTTCTAATCTAGCTACGGGTGCAAATGTCTCACCATAGTCTATACCTTCCTGCTGACAGTAACCTTGAGCTACAAGTCTGGCTTTGTTCCTGACTATGTTACCTTATTCATCTAGCTTATTACGAAATACCCACTTTGTTCCTATGGTCTTTTGATTCTTTGGTTTAGGCACTAAATCCCATACTTCATTTCTCTTGAACTGATCAAGTTCCTCTTGCATAGCGTTTATCCAGAATTCATCGTGCTCAGCTTCTGAGAAGTTCTTTGGCTCATGAACTGAGACGAAGGCAACATTACTAAGATATCTCCTGAGTTGATTTCTTGTCATCAGGTTGTTCTCAGCAGCATCAAGAATGGACTTCTTTGAGTGTCCTCTTGGAATTTTGATCTCTTTCGGCAGTGTTGAGTTTTCAGGAGTCGGTGTTTCAACAATCTCTGCAGGATTATATTGGTCAGCAAAGATAATTTCAGGTTCATTTTTACCTTTGGTCAGCCCTTGAGGTGATGACTCAGTGGCTCCATTTTGGTCAGCGGAAGTTGAGCATGGGTCATCTTCGGTAGGCTGACTTGTCTTCCTTGTAGGGTCAGTTTCATCGAATTCAATGTGTACAGATTCTTCTACGACATGAGTTCGTTTATTAAACACCCTATATGCTTTGCTGTTTGTTGAGTACCCTAAGAAGATAGCTTCATCAGCTTTAGAATCAAATTTAGCAAGGTTGTCTTTAGTATTTAAAATAAAACATTTACAACCAAAGGCACGAAAATATCCAATGTTGGGTTTTCCTCCTTTCCAAAGTTCTGAAGGAAATTAAGGCTAAGGTATAGCAGCGGAAATATAAAATTTTAGCCTACTTCCTTTTAACCATAGGATCCGTTAATCGTTATTTCATATAAAGAGGGATAAGAAGAAATACCTTTTGAAGAACAATCTACCGTTGTTAAAGAAGCGCCCACAATTCTTCTCCAAGTTCCCAAGCACGAAGTATAACACAGTGAGGTTAAGTTAGAATCAACCGTATGAGATGCAACCAAAATAGATTGCCTCTAATTAACCAACACAAGATCAAAGAGAAAGAAAGATAGATGAAATTAATCAATCGATGGAAGCCGTATGAATTCTTGTCCACGAACTAGGGGATGCGAATTCACTTTCTCTCTATAATTGTATGTTTCGAAAATCACAATGAGGGGAGGGGTTAGGCTTAGTCGAAATTCATGTAGTAGGGGGGTATATATAATAACTTGTATCTAAACCCTAGTTAGATAGGAATAGGTTACTTAATAGGAATTCAATTTGGAATAGGATTCCCAATTATTATCTTATAATATATCTAATATATCTAGGATAATAATAAATAACCTAATTGGATAATAATAGGAGTATATTAATCTAATTAAAACTCCTAACTTAATTATCTCTTAATTAATTTAATTCACAAACCTAATCAAATTAGGATTAATGGAATTAAAATAATTCCTTATTTATTATATATAAATTTCGGCCCCCTCTATTTAAATGAGCCTTACTGGGCTCAATTGGGCTTCCATCTATTAATGACATCCATCTCTCTTTTGGTTCCAAGTCTTATGTGTGATCCATTAGGTTCTTACTACTTCTGGCCGTATGCAACTATTAAATTAATTTCTTCAAGAATTATATTTAATCCTTGCATAACGAAATGATGTACTGAGTATGTTATTGGCAAGTCTGTAATCATTCCCCCAGAGTCCGTTAAGAAGACAGGTTGATTCTGTCGTTAACCCTTCCGTATTAGTTACAGTATAATTCGATCCTTTATTAAATTACATCCTTGAACTGAATCTTATGACTATGGGTGATGTCAAGTCACATATAGCGAGACGTTCATTTTACTTGTATAGGCCGAGTCAACTCAAATAGATAGGTTAAGTGAAATCTGTATTTCTTACTCTTAAGCTATCACCTTGCAAGGATTTAGAGTCGAGTCTTCCACAAGCGATCCTTGGATGTATCTCCCATTAATCGGGAGTGATAAATGCTCAATCCAATGTATAACTACCCTGACATTACCTCTTGTGACACCCAACCTTTGCAGTTCACACCCCAGAGTCATCTCTGTTAAGGATCGTGGGACCGCAGGATCAAAGTCTCACATTCAGTAATTCAGGATGACCAATTAACATTCCTTTGAGTCTGAGGATTAGTTATACCTATTAATACCAATGAGATGAACAGGTGACAAGGATGAATCTACCCATCCTGTTATCTCAAATCGGATCCCCAATCCTAATGAACGACGTTTCATCGGATCTATATAACTGTCCAGATATCTATATATATGAAGCTTGTGAGATCAGCTTTCTGTCAGACAGAAGACATTGTTACATACAAGTCTCAACAGTGATATATCAATCCTAAACATATCACTTGACTTGGGGTGGTTTTAAGTTTATTAGTTTATTATAAAGTTTTGTCTCACTTTATGCTTGTATGAACACTTTATAATCACTTTAAACAAACTTACGGATTTCCTTTTATTAGACTTTATTTAGTGCTTAAAAGGGATTGCCTTTATATATAGTTATAAAACATATATCTCATTAAAACAAATGATATAAAGAACAATTCATTTACATTAAGTTTGTATCCTGCAACAATTGTCTATAGGACACTAAACCCCAACATACTCCCACTTGGACTAAAGCCAATTGTTTCTAAAACTTATCCCAGTAGAAGTTAAAGGACGATCATGTACTTTCTGGGTTAAAGGCTTTGTCAACGGATCTGCAATGTTGTCCTCTGTAGGTACTCTTTCTATTCTCACATCTCCTCTAGCCACAATCACTCTTATGATGTGGTATTGCTTTAGGTAGTGCTTGGATGCATTATGAGACCGTGGTTCCTTTTCTTGCGCAATGGCTCCATTGTTATCACAGTACAGAGTAATAGGATTGACAATGTCAGGCACCACACCTAGTTCTGTAATGAACTTTCTAATCCAAATTGCTTCCTTTGCTGCTTCCGCAGTAGCGATGTACTCTGACTCGGTCGTAGAGAAAGCTACGCTTCCCTCCTTGGAACTTTTCCAACTGACCGCGCCCCCATTCAAGATAAACAGGTATCCTGATTGGGATTTAAAATCATTCTCATCTGTGAGATGACTAGCGTCTGAAAATCCTTCAATTTTCAGATCTCCTTCTCCGTACACTAGGAACATATCTTTAGTCCTTCTCAAGTACTTAAGAATGTTCTTGACGACAATCCAATGCTCGTCTGCCGGATTCCCTTGGTAACGACTCGTTACAGATAACGCGAACGCTACGTCAGGTCTAGTGCATAGCATAGCATACATAATCGAACCGATCGCGCTGGCATACGGGACTACAGACATGCGTCGTTTGTCATCATCAGTTTTAGGACATTGATGATTGTTTAACTTTACTCCATGTAGCATGGGTAAGTTACCTCGTTTCGATTCAAGCATGCTAAACCAATTTAGCACCTTTTCAATGTATGTAGCCTGTGAAAGACCAAGCAGTCTTCTCGATCTCTCTCTATAGATCTTTATACCAAGTATATAAGCTGCTTCACCAAGGTCTTTCATTGAGAAGTTATCGGATAACCATACTTTTACCGACTGTAATAGAGCAATGTCATTTCCCATCAACAGTATATCGTCCACATATAGTATGAGAAATGCTATAAAGCTCCCACTTGCTTTCTTGTAAATGCAAGCTTTTTCGCAATTTTGTTCGAAACCAAATTGTTTTATGGTTTCGTCAAAACGCTTGTTCCAGCTTCTAGATGCTTGCTTGAGTCCATAAATGGATCTCTGAAGTTTGCAAACTTTATTTGCATCCTTTGATATGAAACCTTCAGGCTGCATCATGTATACATCCTCAAGCAGGTTTCCACTTAGGAAAGCTGTTTTCACATCCATTTGCCAAATCTCATAATCGTAGTGAGCGGCAATAGCAAGCATGATTCTGATTGATTTGGACATAGCAACATGAGAGAAGGTTTCGTCATAATCAACACCTTGTTTCTGACGATATCCTTTCGCTACCAGCCTAGCCTTGTAGGTGCTAACCTTTCCATCCATGTCAGTCTTCTTTTTGAAGATCCACCTGCACCCAATGGGAATTATCCCTTCGGGTGGATCAACCAAAGTCCACACTTGGTTAGTATACATGGAATCCATTTCAGAATCATGGCCTCAAGCCATGCTTTAGAATCTGGACTAGTAAGAGCCTCTTCGTAGTTTTCGGGTTCGTCGTCCAACACGGGAACCTCGTTATCATCTCCAACTAGAAAACCATATCTAACTGGGAGTTCATGAACTCTTCGTGATCTATGAATAGGTGCCACTGGAGTCTCATCTAATGGGACTTCTTTGGACACCTCAACCGCTTCTGTTGTTTCAGTCGGTGTTTCTTCCTCTTGAACTTCGTCGAGTTCAATCACACTTCCCTTTTGTGTTTCTTCGAGAAACTCTTTCTCTAAGAAGGTTGCGTGCTTGGATACTATTACTTTCTGATCATCTGGATGATAGAAGTAATACCCTACGGTTTCCCTGGGATATCCAATGAAGAAACATTTATCAGATTTAGAATCTAGTTTGTCGGACGCTATGCGTTTGACATACGCTGAACAACCCCATACTCTCATAAATGAGAACACGGGTTTCCTACCAACGAACAATTCATATGGTGTGGAACTAGCGGATTTAGTTGGTACTCGGTTCAGGGTGAAGAGGGCAGTTTCTAAGGTATAGCCCCAGAACGTCTTTGGAAGTAAGGCCATGCTCTCTCGGATACACCATTGTGTTGTGGTGTATAAGGAGGTGTCCATTGTGAGCATATCCCACATTCAGTTAGATAATTCAGAAAATCATCAAAAGATATTCGCCACCTCGATCGGATCGAAGCGTCTTTATTTTCTTTCCTAATTGATTTTCTACTTCATTCTTGAAGCATTTGAACTTGTCAAAAGCTTCTGATTTGTGCCTCATCAAGTAGATGTAACCATATCGAGTATGGTCATCTATGAAGCTTATGAAGTATCTGAATCCTCCTCTTGCTTGGATCGACATAGGACCGCATACATCTCAATGAATGAGTCCTAGAGTGTCTGATACACGCTCACCTTTATTGCTAAAGGGTGTCTTTGTCATTTTACCTTTTAAACATGATTCGCAAATTTCCAATGATTCGGAATCGATTGGATCTATAAGCACATCTGAATGTAGCTTTAGCATGCGTCTCTTGTTTATATGGCCTAAATGACAATGCCACAAGTAAGTTGAATTATCTAGCTTATGTCTTTTGGTATCAATTGCAAAAGCAGGAATTTTGTTATCTAACACATAAATCCCATTTTGTGAAATTCCAGAAAAATAAAAGATCGAATCTTTATAAATATTGCAACTCTTGTCTTTTATTGAAATATGAAAACCGTCGTCAACAAGACGGCTAATAAAAATAATGTTACGAGACATCTCAGGAACGTACAAACAATTCCTTAATTCTATTACAAGCCCAGAGGGCAAAGGTAAAACATAATCTCCAATTGCGAGGGTGGCAACTCTTGCTCCATTTCCCACTCGCAAGTTTATGCTTCCTTTCTTTAGTTCCTTAGTCTGATTTAGCTCCTGCATATTCGTACAAATATGAGATCCACATCCAGTATCAAGTACCCAAGATTCAGACAGTGAAACTGTATTTATTTCAATATAAAACATACCAGATGCTGAAGCACCGTTATTTTCCTTCTCGTGGAAGGTTAGGTACTCCATGCAGTTCCTCTTCTAATACCCTAAGTCACCACAATAGTATCACTTTCCTTTGGGCTTCTTTGGTTCCTTTCCCTTCGTTTCGGTGAGCACAGCCCCCTTGCATTTATCAAGATGGTTTGGATTGGGAGCGACCCCTTTCCTTTTTCTCGATCCTTCAATAGCAAGGGCCAGTATCTCCTCGTTTTCTTTTATAATGGGCTCGACTGACTCGAGCATATGTGCAAGCTCTACAAGAGAGGTTTGCAAGCCACTCATTTGGTAGTTCATTACGAACTGTGAGTAACTCTCGGGGAGGGACTGAAGAAGTAAGTTTTCACTTAGTTCATGGTCCATCGCATCTCCAATACTAGAAAACTTGGTGATAAGGCTGATCATCTTTGCACAATGTGCCATTGCAGATGTGCCCATCTGCATCTTGCTTTTATATAACTCCTTGGTTATTTCGAAGCGCTCGCACCGAGTTTCATTCACAAATAACTCTTTGAGGTGCTTGACCATGGAATAGGCATCCATATCTGAATGTAGTTGCCTTTTAACTTCTGGTGTCAAAGATGCAAGTATGATGTCCCCCGTTTGATCATCATCAGATTTATGCTTCAAGTAAGCATAAAATTCTTGGTAGGGAGCATCATCAGTTGGGTAAGGGGGTATCGGTGTATCAAGTACATACCCTTTCCTCTCGAACTTCAAAACAATTTTGAGGTTACGAAACCAGTCGGTGAAGTTTGAACCATTCAATTTGTTATCGGTAATGATGTAACGGAGATCGATGTTAGTCATGATTTTAAGAGTGTGTTGAAACAAAACCTGAGAGTGAGAAAGAGTAAACGTATGTCATTCATTTGCTTTAAAGTATAACAATCTAAAATTATAGGTCTTTTAATTTATTTCAGATTGCTCCCACTATTTTGCCAAATTAATAGCCCTCCATATTAATTCGAAGAATTTCACAAATCCTTTAGTGAGCTAGGATCCTAACTCCTGAGATTTCGCCTTGAGTTTGCTCAACAAGCTAGTCTCATTTGTTAGGTAGATTCATGTAATCAATCACATCTTGAATGTGACTCCTAGGATATTGGGTTACTAACCACATTAGTAACTAATATGATATTCACATTAATCCCAACCATATTGCCCATTAGTTTATGACAACATGAGTTTGCTCATCCAATTATCATAATCTAATTTAAGTATTGCCCCATATTCATGAAAGAATGACTTTCGATAATTCAGGTGTTACCATAAGACCCCGAGCTTGAGTTTGCTCAACAACCCAAAGGCCCCCAGTACTGCCGGCTGAATTATAATATTAGGGAGGAGCAACCGATTTTAATAACTTGCTTATTTACTTAACTTTTTAACGAGGGATTTTATTTAGGTCTCATAATCTAACTTAGTCTTGATTTGCTTTAGCATACATCAGACACACATACATTCACATACATTGGCGTTATGGACATATCATCTAAATTATTTCGTCGAGCCAGAGACGGAATAAAAGGGCAAACCTAAGGAAATACTAACTATTACATATTTCTCTTTAGGTCCTCCGTCTTCTCCATGGCGCCTTGAAATTACATATTAATTTCTATACTACTATAAGAAAACTTCAATTGAATTGAAGGGAATCGGATGAGAGGAGAAATTACAATAGATAGTAGAAAGGCAGGACGCGCATGCCCTATTTCAAAAATACCAAAAGACTAAAAGAGGGTCCAAATATGTCCATAACTCCAAACATGCATAGACTCAATTAAATAAATTTAATTAGTTGATTACATAACCGGCTTATGTAATATTTAGGTTAATCACATTAACTTGTCAAATTAACTTTCATCCAATTTTACTTCTAATCGTTTTGTATCTTTATATTAATCCTTAGATTAATATAACCATATAAAACGTCGATTATGCATGTCCCAATTATTTTGATTTCAATTCATTTAACACTTTGATTTACAACTTGGTAAAAACAAACTTTTAAATGAATTTTCATTCGATAATCAAAACAGAAAACTATTAATATCTGAAACATATATATATATATATACAAATTGTTTTCAAGCCGATTTTAACAATTAAAATCAAGTGGGATTCGGGCCGGGGGCCCGAAATTGGGCTGCTGCCGCGCGACAGCGGCTGGTCGCGCCGTGAGGCGAGACCCGAGCCGCTGTCGTATTTTTTTTTAAAAAAAACGGTTTTAAAAACGATTTTCAGAAATAGGAAAAACTACAATAGATTTCCGTTTTATCTTTTAGAATTAATAAAACTAATTTTATTAACCTAACTATAAAACTAATAGATTTTGTTATAATGATTATCAACCGAATTAATTAGGAACATACGCATAATCTATTTTAATTAACAATTAACTAAAATTTATTTATCTTTAGAATTAATTAATCAAACTATTTGTTAATTAATCCTAACCATAAATATTTATTCAATCCTATTGAAAAACTTCTAAATTTTCATATATGAAATAACGGATTTAACGATGGCTCTGATACCACTGAAGGAAATTAAGGCTAAGGTATAGCAGCGGAAATATAAAATTTTAGCCTACTTCCTTTTAACCATATGATCCGTTAATCGTTATTTCATATAAAGAGGGATAAGAAGAAATACCTTTTGAAGAACAATCTACCGTTGTTAAAGAAGCGCCCACAATTCTTCTCCGAGTTCCCAAGCACAAAGTATAACACGGTGAGGTTAAGTTAGAATCAACCGTATGAGATGCAACCAAAATAGATTGCCTCTAATTAACCAACACAAAATCAAAGAGAAAGAAAGATAGATGAAATTAATCAATCGATGGAAGCCGTATGAATTCTTGTCCACGAACTAGGGGATGCGAATTCACTTTCTCTCTCTAATTGTATGTTTCGAAAATCACAATGAGGGGAGGGGTTAGGCTTAGTCGAAATTCATGTAGTAGGGGGTATATATAATAACTTGTATCTAAACCCTAGTTAGATAGGAATAGGTTACTTAATAGGAATTCAATTCGGAATAGGATTCCCAATTATTATCTTATAATATATCTAATATATCTAGGATAATAATAAATAACCTAATTGGAAAATAATAGGAGTATATTAATCTAATTAAAACTCATAACTTAATTATCTCTTAATTAATTTAATTCACAAACCTAATCAAATTAGGATTAATGGAATTAAAATAATTCCTTATTTATTATATATAAATTTCGGCCCCCTCTATTTAAATGGGCCTTACTGGGCTCAATTGGGCTTCCATCTATTAATGACATCCATCTCTCTTTTGGTTCCAAGTCTTATGTGTGATCCATTAGGTTCTTACTACTTCTGGCCGTATGCAACTATTAAATTAATTTCTTCAAGAATTATATTTAATCCTTGCATAACGGAATGATGTACTGAGTATGTTATTGGCAAGTCTGTAATCATTCCCCCAGAGTCCGTTAAGAAGACAGGTTGATTCTGTCGTTAACCCTTCCGTATTAGTTACAGTATAATTCGATCCTTTATCAAATTACATCCTTGAGATGAATCTTATGACTATGGGTGATGTCAAGTCACATATAGCGAGACGTTCGTTTTACTTGTATAGGCCGAGTCAACTCAAATAGATAGGTTAAGTGAAATCTGTATTTCTTACTCTTAAGCTATCACCTTGCAAGGATTTAGAGTCGAGTCTTCCACAAGCGATCCTTGGATGTATCTCCCATTAATCGGGAGTGATAAATGCTCAATCCAATGTATAACTACTCTGACATTACCTCTTGTGACACCCAACCTTTGCAGTTCACACCCCAGAGTAATCTCTGTTAAGGATCGTGGGACCGCATGATCAAAGTCTCATATTCAGTAATTCAGGATGACCAATTAACATTCTTTTGAGTCTGAGGATTAGTTATACCTATTAATACCAATGAGATGAACAGGTGACAAGGATGAATCTACCCATCCTGTTATCTCAAATTGTATCCCCAATCCTAATGAACGACGTTTCATCGGATCTATGTAACTGTCCAGATATCTATATATATGAAGCTTGTGAGATCAGCTTTCTGTCGGACAGAAGACATTGTTACATACAAGTCTCAACAGTGATATATCAATCCTAAACATATCACTTGACTTGGGGTGGTTTTAAGTTTATTAGTTTATTATAAAGTTTTGTCTCACTTCATGCTTGTATGAACACTTTATAATCACTTTAAACAAACTTACGGATTTCCTTTGATTAGACTTTATTTAGTGCTTAAAAGGGATTGCCTTTATATATAGTTATAAAACATATATCTCATTAAAACAAATGATATAAAGAACAATTCATTTACATTAAGTTTGTATCCTGCAACAATTGTCTATAGGACACTAAACCCCAATAAGTTCATAGGGGTTTTTCTTAAGTATAGGTCTAACTAAAGCCCTATTGAGTATATAGCAAGCTGTGTTGACAGCCTCACCCTAGAAATACTTTGGAAGCCTATTCTCACTCAGTATTGTCCTAGCTATTTCAACTAAGGTTATGTTCTTCCTTTCAACTACCCCATTTTGTTGAGGAGTTCTAGGAGCGGAAAAATTGTGGTCAATACCGCTGACTTCACAGAATTCATCAAATTGTTGGTTTTTGAATTCTCCACCATTATCACTTCGGATGTGAGCTAATTTTAGGTCTTTGTCATTTTCTAGTTTTTTAATTAGTGTTGAGAACATCTCAAAAGCTTCATCCTTACTACTCAGCAAGTTGACCCAAGTATACCGAGAGAAATCATCTACAATGACCAAGGAAAATCTCTTACCACCCAAGCTCAGCGGCTGGACTGGTCCGAAAAGATCCAAGTGTAGTAATTCTAACGGACGCTTGGTTGAGACTACATTTTTACTATGAAAAGACTTTTTGGTTTGTTTACCTTGCTGACAAGCATTGAATAATTGAACCTTCTAAAATCTAAGTTTGGGCAAACCCTCAACTAATTGCTTTCTCGCTAATTTGGCAAGGAGGTCCATGCTTACATGACCAAGTCTCCTATGCCATAGCCAGGAATTATCTTCCTTTGACACTAAGCATATATTTTTCGAAAACTTCTTTTCTAAACTTAGCATGAAAACATTGTCAACACGAGGGGCAGTTAAAATTAAATCATTTATTTTACCCTCGAGTATCTGACTCAATAGTAGGATTTCCTCCAATAGTACCTGATCCCACTATCTTACCCTTTTTGTTGTCTCCGAAACTTACATTTCCTCCTCATTTATGCACAAGTGTGATGAATTGAGTTTCATCACCATTCATATGCCTCAAGCATGCGCTGTCAATATACCATAACTTTGACTTCTCAGCACATCTCAGGCTCACCTGCAATTGAACTAGTTATCTTTAGGTACCCAATTCTTTTTGGGTCCTCGTTTGTTAGAATGAACAGGTGATGCATCATATTTGATTTTGTGACGATATACATTTATGGTGTGGCCATTTTTCCCACAAAAGTCACAATAAACAACCCTTTGAGGGTGTTTCCATTTTTGGTCAGCACGATGGTGCTGAGCATACCAACACACACTTACAGTGTGTCCTCTCTTTCCATAACAGTCACACTGACTGTTTTGCTGAGTGTACCGTCTTTGCTGACTAGTACCTGAATACTCAGCATTTGGGTAGAACCTTTTCTTAGCCGATGAACTCAGCTGGTTCTATATATAAAAGTGATGTCCTTTCTCAGTTTCTTAGAATCTGATTAGACTTCCGAGACAAACCGATGCATGATTTTTAGATTTTCATCTTGCCTGGTATTGTCTTGGAGCAGATGTCGGAGGTCACTGAGTTTGACCTCTTCAATCTCATCACACCGCCTGCTGAGTGCTTTTATTTTCTTGTTACACTTTTTGGTCAGTGTATAGAGATCACTCAGGGCATTAACCATTTCATTTCTGAGCAAGGATATAGATGTCACCTCATTAGAGTGTTCCTCATGATCAGACTCATCGGAGAGGTCAGCTTGCTCAGATCGGCAGTCATCAGCAGCTTCGTCAACCATAAAACAGATGTTTGCTGACTCAGTGGCATCAGCTTCTGATGAGGTTGACTCATCACTGTCACTCCATGTGGCCACCATTGCCTTTCTGCTTCCTTTCTTGTCCTTCTTTAAGGTAGGGCAGTTTGATTTGATGTGCCCAGCTTGATGGCATTCGAAGCATGTAACGGGCTTGGAACTGTCCCTCTTGTGTCTACTGTCGCTAGACTCGGCTTTGTATTTATCGTTTCTTTTAAATGACCTTTTGCTGTTCTTGTCATTTTTCCTAAACAGCTTCTTCATCTTCCTTGTGAACATGGCCATTTCCTCATCATCTGATGAGTCAGCTTTCATGACAAGAGATTTTTGTTTCTTGTCTTCAGAATTTTCTTTAGCCTCAAAATTCTTTATGGAGATCTCACGGGTCAGCAAAGATCCAATGAGCTCATCGTATTTATATGTGGTCAGGTCCTAAGCTTCTTCCACAGCTGTCTTCTTAGCTTGCCAGCTCTTGGGGAGACTTCTTAGGATTTTCTTCACCTGTTCTTCTTTAGTGAAGTTCTTGCTGAGTCTATTAAGCTCATTTATGATATTGGTGAACCTTGAGTTCACCTCAGAGATGTCTTCATTTTCGTTCATCTCAAACAGCTCGTATAGTCTCATGTGTTGATTCACCTTGGACTCCTTGACCTTGCTTGTTCCTTCATAGGTCATCTCCAGCTTCTTCCAGATTTCCTGTGCTGACTCACAACCTAAAATTTTGTTGTACTCTATAGCGTCTAACGCACAATGAAGCATATTGATAGCCGAGGCATTATTTTGTAATTTTTTAAGGTCATCCTCTGACCACTTAGACTCACTCTTGACAGACTTTACTACGTCAATAATTTTATAGGGAACAAACGGGCCTTGGACTATAGCCAGCCATGCACTCATGTTTGTAGCCTGAATGAAGTTTTTCATTCTGTTCTTCCAAAATGTATAATTTGACCCGAAGAACAGAGGAGGCCGACTGATTGATAATCCCTCAGGGAGTATCTGTGTTGTTTGATTTCCTAGAAGGAAACGAGTGTTGTTCCCAGCCATTTACAGGGATCAACTCAAGATAGTTTTATCTTGAATAGTGAGCTACTGAGCACTGATACCACTTGTTGGTCCCGTGTAACTTAATATGATTAGTTCCAAGGGGGGGGGGGGGGGGTTTAGGAACTAATATAACTTTTTCGCTTAATAATGCTGACTTAATTAAATGTTTGATAATTTAACTCAGCTCTAGGTCAGCAAGGTTGAGTGAAGTGTGAGACAACTTTAATCAGACACTAACTAGAGCTGTTTCAATTGTGAGTTGGGAGATAACACTTTAGGTCAGCTTCCAACTCAACACTCTGATTACTCAGTGTCGGCTTATACAAATTATATACTGAGTAATTTAAGCAAGCAACACATACATATATATCATGAGAAAGGGTTAGAGATTACTCAGTAGTGTTATCCTAGTTCGGCCTCACCGCCTACGTCCAATCCCCAGAATCCCTCCGGGCTTTTTCAATCCACTACTGAGCTCTTTAAAGGTAGATCACAAACCGTTTACAAACCAATTGAGTATGCAAGAGTACCGTCCTCTATTCGTCTACTCAATCCTACTAAGCGCTATAACCGAACACTCAGATTTTCTCTACCGCTGAGTACTAAAACCGAGTACTCAGCTCCACTCTTCTAACCTTTACAATTGATACATGATTGTTCTTTCTAAATGAAGAACACTTTAGATGAATACAAATTCACTCTAGACTTTTATACAATGATTGGAAATTGGGTGTAAGAACTTGCTTTCTTTTCAGACAGCTTCTATTTTGGATTTTCACTCTTGTGAAGATTTTCTTTTCTGTCTGTATTTGCTTGTATGTGTCGTAAGGATCCAAGTGATGAACTTGTCCTTTTATAGTGAATTCTGAAGCTTCAAATCATTTGAATTCCGACATATCCATTGGGAGTAACGGTCTTCTATCGTCATTCATTGGTCAGCTTCCAGAATTGCAGGCCAATCCTGTCATCTGATTTTAGCAGGCGTCAGGCTTGCAAGTTTCATCTTCTTCCGCCAGGTTCGTCCTTCAGTTTTGTCTTCTTGCCAAATACCAGTTGATCCATGCGTCTCGAAAAGGTCTCTAGGCAGATTTTCGAGGCTTCTGAATTGTTGCAGACCTGTGTCGGACTTTGTCTTCTAGTCAACGGATCATTGGCGCTGTCCTGACGACTACTCAGCTTGACTTGATCGGCTTTGCCTTCAATCTATTTCTTTATCTATGCTGAGTTACATTCTACTCAGCTTCTTCGGTCGGCTTCGCCTTCAAGCGTTATTCTGATGAAGAATTTTCTTTTAACAAGGCTGAGTTACATTCTACTTAGCTTTTGCTGTGTGTCTTTGCTCATGCTGACTTCGTTCTGTCTTTCTTTTTATTGAACACTTAGTTCATGTTCTCGTTAGTAAGCTTACTCAACATTGAACAAACTCATTAGTACATTTAAATCAAAGCACTTAAATTTAATTGTCTTAATCATGAGATTAACTTAAATAATTTTGTCAAATCAAAATCATGTGGAAAGGTGTTTCAACACACCCCATATATAGATATCACATCCCTATGAATGAATAAGGGTGCAAACGAGCCTGCCTAGTTTACAACTGTTCGAGTTCGGCTTGGTCAAATCTCGATTAAAGTTAAGATTAATTGGGCTAAGTTCGAGTTCGAGATCAGCTCGAGCATTAATGAGTCCGAGCCTGAGCTTCATTGAATTCAGCTCGAAAGCTCGTCAGTAGGCTCGAGAGTTTTTTTTATTAATTATATATATAAGCAGTGGCGGAGCCAGGACACAAATCTTGGAGGGGCTCCACTCTATGTATTTTCGTATAACGACTCAAGCATTTGGTTCTTACTGGGAATGTGTTTATATACAAAAGTTGTTCTTGATTTTTTTTTATATAAGTTCAGTTAAATCAAAACCCCTAAATTAGAAATCCCTACATTAAACTCTAAATTAAACAAGAAATTATAAATCTTAAATTATATATCGCTAAATTATAAATCCCTAAATTAAACCCTAAATTAGAAATTCCTAAATCAATTAGAATTACTAAAGAGATCATATTAAAAATCCTTAAATAAAACTCTAAATTAGAAATTCTTAAAAAAAACACTAATTTAAAGCATACCTAATTTAGTTTAGAAATCATTAAACAAAACCTAGAAGAAATAAAATAAATAATGGAAAGAAAAATGAAAAAATAACTTGAGAGTGGAAAAGAAAAAATTTGGGTGAGAATGGGGATTTTAGGGAACTTTTTCTACAAATTCTGAACTTTAGGGAATCTTTTCTTTACTCTTGTTTTCTTTTACGTGGTGGTGGAATAAAAGGAAAGAAATGAGAGAAAGATAAGACTTGCAAAAAAGAAAATATAAAGGATGATATTTTTGTCCCTCAGTTTGCACTGGATGGAAAGGGTATCTTTGTCATTTTCATTCCTTATTTTTTAAGCCTACAATAATATAAAACCACGTCGTTTTGTGGCGCTGTAGGTTAGAAAAAATAAGAAGAAGATGAGATTTTTATGTTCCATCTTCTATAAATCATTTGCAGCCGCTATGGGTGGAGGGGCTCCAGCCATGGCGGCCCTTGGTGGAGCCAGGGAGGAAAACCCCTATCTGGGCGTTTTCTGGTGGAGCCGGAGGGTCGACTGATCCTCTATCCCCTCTGGCTCCGTCCTTTTATATATTAGCCCAATTATCATCCCTAAATAGAATTTCATTTTTTTTTTATTAAAATTATGTGTATTTATTATTATCACCATAGAAGTTCATTTCTTTTTCATTTTTAATTTTTTTTATAAGCCTATGAAAAAGCTCACCCATGTGAATTTATTCTAAAAAATTCAATATATTGAAGGCCAATAATAAGGGGAAGTCGGCCCCTCAACTTGAACCTTTTCATGAAGAAAACAAGCCCACGGTTTAAAATAAAAAGTATAAAGAGGCCGTATAATTATAAATAAGAGCAATGTAGTGATGTGTTTTCCTACTTGTTTGGTTGGGGTATATGGCTGATCAATAGACCTATAGTCTATATTTGTTACCTCCATTTTAATCTCCTCCAAGTGATTTTTTTTTATTTTTATTAAATTCTAAAAAAAAACTGGGTCTTGACTGGTTCACCGGTTTTCTACCAATTCACTGGTTTCTCTTGGTTTTTAATGGGTTAACTTTTTTGACCCAATATATGATCAATCAAACCGGTTTATGTTTGAACTCATTGGTCCGTTCTAGTTTTAAAAACATTGCAAGTAAGTATATTCAAAACTGTTTAAAACAATTCAAAACGAGTCATTCGACGAGCTCTTAAATTCCAAGCTCGGTGAGCTTCGAGCTTGAGCCGAGCCCGGTCTCCATGCTTCTCGAGAACCCCTTGTCAAGCAAGTCTTGAAGTTAGGTCTTCAACTCCTTAAGTTTTGAAGATATATATGGGGTTTGTTCAGTGCTAAGGCAACACATAAATAATCAATCGCTCCTTTAGGTGGTAAACCTAGCAAATATTCAAGAAAAACATCAACAACTCATTCACCACATCAACTTGCTCCAAGCTGGTACCTTTTGTTTGAGTAGATCTAACATATGACAAAAACCTTTCACGCTTCTTATGCAACAATATAGAAATAAGGTTATAAAGAATCACACTACTATATCCTTCATACTAGAATTCTCTCCAGAATTTTCAAAGTAACAGATATGTTATAATAGTATGGGTCGCAAGATACAAAGCTAACCAATCGCAAGCAGACGACAAAGTATTAATTTCTTGAAATTAATCTTGGATGGCTGAACTCGAACCTAATCGCAAGATTCTATAGAAAGAAAGAGAAGAATTTATCTTCGAGATTAAAAATTGATTGAGTTCGCGTATTTATTATGAATTACAGGCTTAAATCACTATTTGGACATCGATTGATCTAAGGAATCTTGTCATTTGACGATTGATCTATCCAAAATTTTATCATTTGGCTACTGAACTATCCCAATTGGTGAAATTTCAATCCAATTTGGATGGAAACTTAATAGAATTATTGACATATGATGATATTTTAATAACTAGACTTGATAAATTTTAGTTTAGAGATTTGTTTTCTTATTTTAATCTCATTAATTTTTTTGGGTAAATCAACTTTAAAACGTACTGCATGTGAAGCCCATATGCCAAAATATCACTACATATCATAAGGAAACAATTTTATCAAGACTTCATCAAAATTAAGTAGAATTTCATCAATTTGAATAGTTTATGGTCCAAATGTGACCAAATAATAAATTAGTGACCAAATATTAAAATTTTAAATAAATCAGAGTCTAAATAACATTTTATACCAAATTACAAATTGCAATTTATAAGTGCATTTCGTCTTGTAATTAAAAAAATAAAAAATTTAAAAATTACTATAATAACAAAATAATAGCTTATACATTGTTTCCAAATATGAAAAAAAGTTCAGAAAAAATCAGTACAGGTGTTGTCAAAAGAAAGAAAAAAAATAAGAGAAAAAATGAACCAATAAATGTTGATCCAAAGAATCATCAAAATTGAGTGAAATTTCATCAATTTAAATAGTGTATGGTCTAAATGTGATCAAATAATAAATTAGTGGCCAAATATTAAAATTTTAAATAAATCAGAGTCTAAATAACATTTTGCACCAAATTACAAATTGTAATTCATAAGTGAATTTCATTTTGTAATTTATAAAAAAATAAAATATTTAAAAATAACTACAATACATTCCTGTTGTCAAAGAAAGAAAGAAAAAAATAAGAGAAAATGTGAACAAAAAAATGCTAATCCAAAGAATCAAACTCTCACATTTATAAACATCTCTACTATGTCTTTACCATCCAATCTAGTAATATCTTTTGTTATATATTTAAACATATATACGTTTTAACCATAATTTTTTTAATAATTATCAAATTTTAAAAAAACTCCGATCGGAGGCCCCTGTAAGTCGGAGGGCCTAGGCGGCCGCCTAGGCGGCCTCCCCCTAGAGCCGGCCCTGCAATCCATTCCCATAATCACATCAAAATCTTAACCGATAACAAACATCATAAAAGTACAACACAAATATTCGTATTCTGCCAAAGAGGAAGTCTCATAATAAGGTAGTGCATCCTTTCTAATTTTAACAAACAAAAGAGGAAGTATCCTAATTAAGTTAGGAAGTTCCTTACTTGTCTGCAGTTTTAACGCGTTTGGGATTCCCATACTACTTTATCACTCTGGTGATGTCGTGTGTATCGATGGTTGAGTATCAAATTATAAACAAAAATGATGAGTTTGAGCTGTTTAAACCCTCCCGTGGTCTTAGACAAGGGGACCCCTTATCCCCTTACATGTTCATTCTGTGTACCGAGGGTTTAACTACTCTGCTCAAACAAGCCGAGGAGAGTGGGGAAATTCATGGGTGCAGGGTCAGCAGAGGTGCACCGGCGATTTCACATCTACTATTTGCGGATGACAATTACTTTTTCTTTAGAGCTAACCTATCTGAATGTGTAGTTGTAAAGAGAATTTTTGAGCAATATGAAGAGGCATCGGGGCAGAAAATAAACTTCCTGAAATCTAAGATTTCTTTCAGCAGTAATGTCCCGCAAGAGAATATGACTACCATTTCAGATTTTCTACAAGTCATAGTTGCAGGGATGCAGGATTATTATTTGGGGCTCCCCTCAGCAGTTGGCAGAAGTCGTGCAGCCACTTTCTAGTACATTGTGGATAGGCTACAGAAGCGGATTAGAGGGTGGCAAGGCAAACGACTATCATAGGGAGGTAATGAAGTGCTAATAAAGGTCGTGGCTCAAGCGATTCCATCATATGTTCTTCAAGTCTTCCTCCTTCCTAAATCGATATGCAGGAAAATGGAAGTTATGCTAAACACTTACTGGTGGGGACGGGGTATCAAATGGAAAACATTGGATTTTTTATGCCAAAGATGAGATTGGGGAGGTTTGAACTTCCGCAAATTCCACGAGTTCAATATCGCTTTACTAGGAAAAGTGGCATAGGAGTTTTTAACTAATCCTAACTCACTAGTAAGTAGATTGTTCAAAGCTCGCTATTTCCCTAGGGCTAATTTTCTAACAGCAAGAATGGGATCAAATCCGAGTGCGGTTTGGTCAAGTATAATACAGGCACAACAAGTAATCAGTGATGGTACATACGCGAGAATCGGCAATGGAAAGGACACCCGTGTTTGGCAGGATAAATGGTTGAATTCGATGTCTGGCACCCCTGCGGAACCGCAAGGCTCCTTTGATAGTGAATGGACGGTTGATCGTTTTATTTGGGACGGTCAGTGGAACATAGAGCTTCTTAATATTTTCTTCTCGGAGGAGGATCGACAATGCATTCTACAAATCCCTATCTCTTCCTATGACAGAAAGGATCAGTTATGTTGGTGGAGAGAGAAGAAAGGTGTATACAGTGTAAAAACAATATATTTCCTACTTTCGGAAGCCCTCCCAAGACCTCCTCCGGAGGTCCAAGGGGCTCCTTGGAAACAGCTATGGAAAACATCTTGTCCTCCGAAAGTGAGAAACTTCCTTTGGCGCGCAGCCTGGAATTTAATCCCGACAAAAGTAGCTCTCCACACCCATCGTGTAAATATCGACCTTCAATGTCCGCTTTGTCATCGACAAAATGAATCACTATCTCATCTACTGTTACATTGCCCTATGTCAATTCAGGTTTGGAATTCCGCATCACTGTCACAACTTCGAGAAAAGTATGCTGTGGATTTTAGGAATTGGTGGATCCTTGCTCTCAGCAACAGCTCTGCTGATACGACAGGGCGATGGGAAACATTGTTATGGCACGTCTGGTTTTGGCGTAATCAACTCGTGTGGAACCGTCGAACTGTAAGCCCTGCAGAAATTGCAAACCGTGCTGCGTTAATTCTAAACGACTGGATTTCCGCACAGAATATGGACTCGATGGCTAAGGAAGCATCGAACCCGATGGCAGTAAGCAGGTGGTTTCCACCACTTGCTGGTCTGAAGATTAACTTTGATGCTGCTATGCGGGCTGAGGAAGATTTCGTAGGAATTGGTGCAGTAATCAGAAACAGCAGTGGTGATTTTATTGCCACCAGATACAGGAGATTACAAGGCCAGTTCACCCCGACTATCGCTGAAGCTATCTCGTGTAGAGAAGCTCTGAGTTGGATAAAAGATTGAGGTGACACTCAAATTTGTGTCGAGGGGGATGCGCAAGTAGTTATTAATGCGTTAAAAAACGAACCGGAGGAAGATTTTTCAGCATTTGGCCTTGTAGTTGCGGACTTCCGTGAGATAGCAAGTTTAATTCCAGGCTGTTCTTTTCGTTTCACGCGAAGATCAGCGAACACAGTGGCAGACGAAGCTGCCTGGCTAGGATTGTCTTCCACATTTATGATTTTAACAAACCTTATCCCCCCGTCCTTTGTAAGCCTTATGGCTGCTTAATTATTCTTTGATTCTTTGATTCAATATATATTCTTTCATTCAAAAAAAAAATTAGGAAGTTCCTTCGTTATATGTGATTAGGTAAGTGGAATCCCATTCAGGAAATGACTTCCTAAACTCCTGTATATATGATCTTAAGCCTCAAATGTAAGACAAAATCTAGTTTGCAAGAGAGATACGCTAAATCGCGATCATACTTAGGAAAAAATTAAGTTTTTATTTTATTTATTAATTTTAAAAAATAATTAAAACATGTCCTTCTTTTATTGGCTTTGGCATACCATATCAGATTCTGACGTGGTATGCCAGGCGTATAGTGTAATTTCTCATCTCCCTTATAGTTGATTTAAATCATCTAATAAGTGAATCCACTGTTAGGAGATGCATAACAAATTATTAACTTTTTTCATTATAGTTTATCTAATTTCTCGGTTCGAGTCTTGTCAGACACTTTTTAAAGTTTTCTATGTTAGTTAGGATTCGAAGTTGAAATCTCTAGTGTAAACGATTAGAGACTCTTAATCATTCAAGTTAACCTTAATTGGTCATATTAGATTACCATTTGTCCCAATAGCTAAATCTACTTGCTTAAAATATAGTCAATTAATTATTTGGCTCCAAAGAAGTAAGCTCTATGCAAAATTTGTGTTGAATGCGTATTGGAATAGTCAAATGACCAAGGTAAGGACTATGGAGTTCTAATGTTATAGTTTACCAAGTAGGTACTTTTTTTTAATATGTTCTAATATTGACAGTTATAGAAAAGACAGGAAATGGTGATGGACGAAGGAGCAGGTTGATTAGAAATAAGAGGTGATTGAAAGACCCATATTTATGAAAAGGGTTGAATCGAAAAAGAGTTATATATGCTTAAGTAAAAGCAGACTGGATTGGGTTAGATGATTCTAGTATATGATAATCAAAAGCAAATTGGGAGAGAGAAGTAGAGGCAGTGGTGATAATTACTTCGACAACGACGATGGCCGGTTTGGCCATGTGGAATGGCGGAGATATCCTCAACAACAGAGGGGGCAGTAGGAGCGTTAAGTTGTGATACCATATTGAAGCAGGTTAAATTGAAAGAGTATAATTAGGATTAAAAGATTGTATGTGTAAAATAATATCGCTCCAGTTAGAGTTTGTATTAAGTGTTATATTTATACATGATTTACATGTAATCCTAACTCTATATACACAAGATAGAGATAACATTTAACAAAAATTTATCTCTGATAATTTAGAAGTACTCCTATTTAACTAATTATACTAGAGATAAATATATTATTTCTCTCTAACACAGCCTACCTCTACAGATTGCTTTGTTTCTTGTATTCGAAGCAACACAAGATAGATACCCTACCTAGCAAAATCAACTTCCATTGCCCTCATTCAAAACCAGACGACCAATCAACAATTTACTACAAAGCTCCACCTATTTTTCGTATGTCGATTGTGAAATATTAATGGATCTAAAACCTCCCATATTTGAGATATGTGCTTAGGAAAATAATGGCCATCTTAACATTTTGGGTACCATATGAACACAATAGGTAAAATAAAAGGATAATATGTTCTATATAAATGTATAAGCAAGATTTTCTTGAAAATTAATAATATAATATGAATTTTATGACTATAGCTCTGTTTGGCCAACATAGTTTTTTTTAAGTGAAAGCATGCAGTTGGCAGGGGCGAACTAAGGACATCCTGACTAGGTCGGCACCCCCTACAAAACACCTAATGCCAGAGCCGATATTATTAAAAAAAAAAGGACGAAAAATACAGAAACGGACCAAGTTATAAGAAACGGTAAACATGTCGGCCTCCTAAGTTGCAAAAAAAAGTAGATGAACAGAAAAGGGGAAGCTCATTCCACCAAACAGCATCAGTAGACGTTCTAATGTAATTGGCAAAAGAATTAGTGACTTGATTTCCTTCCCTATAGATATGCAAAGCCACCAGGTTAAGCGAGTCAAGACGATTTAAATAGAACAGGCAGTCTTGCCTAAGTGTCTATGGAACATCCATAGTTCGGTTGCGAAGAATGTTCACCACGTAAATTGAATCTGATTCGAACCAAAGATTAGTCCAGCCCCGACCCAGCACCGTTTTTATAGCGAAAATTGTTGCTGACAGTTCTGCCAAGTAGGAAAAGGTAGGTTCCATTGGAAATGCGAATGCCCCAAGAAACCATCCACCCAATCCTCTAAACACGCCCCCGTAACCAGCCTGACCAGAATAGCCTATGATTGAAGCATTTGTATTCACTTTCATCCAACCTAATGGTGGGGGTTGCCAACAAACCGGTATGATACAAGGCGATTTATGAGGGCACTAGGAGATACTTAATTCACGTAAGATATGCTCTTCCACGATTGAGTTCCAGGAGGAGCCAATACCAAAAGTCGAGGCCTCACGAATAGCCTGCCATAACCTGTGCAAAGAAATAGAAATACTTCTTCCTCGAATATCCGGTTGTTTCTGGTGATCCAAATCACCCACACCGCACTTACAACTGCATCAGACTGTAAAGCCGTAATCTGAGAGCTGAATTTCTGCTCTAAGGCATCCGAGATCATTTCTTATAAAGTTAACCTTACGGGTACTGCACGGCCAAACAAAAAACCAACGACTCTCCATATTTGTAGCACAAACGGATAAGAAATGAAGATATGTGTACTCGTCTCCATTGCAGACTCGCACAAAGCCAGTCGTGTGTAGGCAAATTATCCCGAAACTCCCTCCAACAAATCAAAGATCGAGTCGGTGGAATGTGTTTGGCCTAAATAAAATGATGCCATGTAGCTAGCATATAAAAGTTTAGCGGTGAACCATAGCCCCTTTGACTTTAGGGAGAAGGACCATGATATTGGAGTATAGACTAGGCGTAACAACTCCTGAATTATAAAAACCTATGAACCATAGCAACCACATCTTCCAATACAATGTCCCAGAATGATTGGAAAAAAGCACAAGTGAACCCGTCAGGTCCCGAAGCACTGCTTATATATATCGAAAATACCACCTTGTGGATCTTTTCCAAGTCCGAGTGGCAAACCAAATCAAGGTTATCATTCTCAGTAGCTAGATTCAGAATAACCTCGAAGACTTCCTCAAAAGATTATGGTGCCACAACCTCATTACGGAACAAAGTGGAGTAAAATTCCTCCATATGTGCTAAGATCTGACCTATGTCAGTAACCGTTTCCCCCTTCACCTACAAAGCTTGAATTCTGCTAGTAGCCTTTCTGATGGAAGCTATGCGATGAAAAAAAGAAGTGTTTCTATCACCATCAGCTAGCCATTTGACCTTGCTTTTTTATTTTAGATTAGTTTCTTTCCGATGTAAAGTCAAGTCAAGTCGAGAATGAGCCTCCATCTTATATCTGTGTAACTATTCCAAAAACCATGAAGTGATATTTCAGATTGCAGTTGTGCCAGCAAACTATCCGCCTCTGAGATCACAACATCAAGGTTACCGAACACATCCCGATTCCACTTGCACAACATGTGTCGGAGGTGTTTGAGCTTTTCGCCTAGAAGATGTATAGGCGATAATCTCTGATGCAGGCCCTTCTAGAAATCCAAAATGACATCCCTGAGTCCTGGATGACTGAGCCACATGGACTGAAAACAAAACTGAGTAGCCACTTTGGGCGTGCTACTCCATTTGAAGTTAATCGGGCAATGATGTGATTGATGTCTTGCCAAGGCAGTATAGCTAAAATCATCCCAAAACTCGGTAAACTCAGAAGAAAAAACTGCTCTGTCAAGTCTGCCTTCCACCACGCCTGCCATTACTCCAAATAAAATACATACTCGAAACTGATCCTTCCATTAGGTTCCATGCATCCAAAAATTGATGGAACTCCCGACAAGGATGAGAAGCAGGCGCCTGTCCAGTTTTCTCATGACCCAAGCACTGAGTTGAAATCACCCAAAATGACCCATCAGCCCTGCAAACGAATCAGCTCATCCAGAATATTGTCAAACATAACAACCTGTCTATTTGCCCACACACTACCATAGACAAAATAGAGATAATTAGAACTACCAAAGCCCTGCAAATTAATCAACACTTATTGCTCATGCCGATAACAAACTGTGCTCAAATGTAAAAATTTAGAAGTAGCAAAGATCCAGAGAGACGGTTTATCCTTAGCATTCATGGATATTAACCTTAGCCCCAAACGTGTCCAGAAAGCGGATTGAATAGCATCAAAATAGATCATAGGTTCGGCCAGACCTAGGAAATCCGGTTTATGTAAATAACACAAATTTTTAAGATGACATCGGGTATCCCAATTTACAATACCCCTATAGTTCCAATATAGAACATTCATTTAAATCTGTTGGGTAATTTACCTGCTCGGCGCGACCAGGATGTTAATCTTTCCTTTCTGCTGCGCGCTTTTCCTTTTGTCTAGAGTTTTTCGGTTGAACCTTTTACCATACCTCTACAGCTTCCTCTTCATCTACAAGATCAGCCCATGGCCTAGAACCTGAGTGTGGGGAATGCAAATTAGAGCTTGGAACAATTGAATTAACCATACTTTACAGCACCAGATTGCCATTACCTAGAGACGGATGTCGCTCTGGCATGTCATCACACTTACTGCCATGTCCCTATGGGTTATTCGGTAGATTGACATCAACCTGTTTCACAACTGGGTGCTCAGTCCATGTGTCGGAAATTATACACTAGAGGACCCGAGTGACAAGAACTACTGAATGAACATCCCACTGCCTCTTTTCCACTTCCTTAGTTAATTCTGTCTCCTTCCTTCCCTTTGTACCGGTTTTTGATTGCGCCTGAAGTCATAAGCCATGTGCCCATTCGATGAACAAACTTTGCAAAAGCTGGGTAGCTTCTCATATACCACTTCGATCCACAATTGTTTCCCATCCCTCTCAATACCCAACTTGACAGGAAACTCAGAATCTAAATCAACATTCAAAAGCATCCTTGCAAAGTGACCGAAATCCCCATCTATAATGGCTTTATCAAAACGAAGAAGTCCCCGATACCTTTAGCAATATTTGAGAGGGTTTGTGTATCCCAGTATTCCTAAGGTAAAGAATAAAAACGAACCCATACCTGAGCATTTGTTGATTTCTCAGCCATTGGATTAAAATCCGACACCCATGGCTGAAGACGGAATGTTCATGGCTTTGTGTTAATGATGCCTTTTGCGAAGACCCGACCTTTCGCGACTAAGGAGCTAAGAATTACATGGAAATACCCTATTTCCAATTGAAATCAGCCGCAAGGGCTTCTGTAGACCCCGGATTTGAGTCGGAGTTTTCTTCAAATCTGTAACTTTCCAAGAATTATCCCCTTTATTGAGGATTAAACGACCAATCCACGAATTCATGCACCACTACAAAAAAAAAAATGATTGTTAGTAAGCAAAATTTAATAAGGGTGTAAAAAACACTTATTAAAAGTATATTCTTCATACATATAATAAGGATAAATTCTATTAATATATTATTAATAAGCAAATCACTTTAGTTATAATTTTTACTAAATTTTCCCCTTATTAATTCACTCTTAATTAAAATATTTTTATTTTTATTTTTTTAGTGAAATTAAACCCCTTAATTTTTTTTGGTAGGTAAAGGAAAGAAAAAACAAAAATAAAAAAACTATCCCGGGATTAGCCTGGGAAAGCTAACCCCAACCTGGTCATCAGAAAGTAGAGAGAAAAGGAAATTCGGAGGATTCTGGAAGGTAGAGACACCAAGTAATCTCACATGGCCCTCAGCCGCAAGGCGATCAACAACCCTATTCTGCTCCCTGAAGACATGCCCAAAGCTGATGGTGTCGAAGGAAGAACATAACCTTTTAATCCCTTTTACTATAAGGTTACTCAAACATAACACCTTATTATCAGAGATAATTTTAACCGTTTCAAGGTTATCAGATTCCACCAGAAGATTTTTTAAGCCCAGACTTTTGGCGAGTCTAAGTCCGGAGAAGATTCCCCAGAGCTCAACAGTGAAGGAAACCCCTTAATAATTGTATTAGAAAAAGATAGATACTTATTAATTATAATAATAACAAATAAATCACTTATTAAAAGATTTTGATAGCAAAAATAAAACTCTTTATAATTATATTAAAAAATATAAATAATTATAAATTATAATAATAACCAATAAATCCATTTATTATTAATTTTTTTGATAGAAAAAATAAAACCTTATTTAAAATAATAACAAATAACCCACTTAATAAAAGTTTTTGGCTTTACCGCCAAACCCAAATTAGGTTTTCCTCCCCAAATTTCATTTCCTACTCTTTCGTTTCCCTCCTCAAATTTCATTTTCTGAACTCAAAATTCGAAACTCTTTCCTTCTCAAACTTGGTTTCTGTGAATGCCAGACAAAACGTTTCACTCAGAATTTCTCAATCGTTGTTCAACTGTTCACCTGCTCGAGTTGCTCTCAAAACCTAATTCACATGTGCGACTACGGCTCAACGTAGACCATAGTATCAGCTCCAATGGCCATCACTTGAAGCAGGTACTTCTTGAAGCCTTTTCACCTACTCGAACTCTTTGTACAAATTTGTTGTTTACTTCCTCTCACTTTGATTCCTTAACGATTTCCCATTCCCAGTTGTGAAAATGGGTATGGTAAAGTAAGCAATACTTGAGCCACCTGCAAAACAAAACAATTAATTAATCTCACTTAGTAAATGCTAAGCAAGACTTAGAGTAAAAGTGACCTGATTAATTTGAAATTTAAACCACGTTCGTCCTTTTCTGAGATTAGCCTTTTGTGTGTTTTTCTTATGTAGGTGATTTTCCATGTTGGTGTCTACTGTTGATCTGTTACTAGTTAATATGAAGTTCAATATGTTAATTTGTCAGCTTCTTGAATCTTAACTGCAGCTTTCTGACTGGCTGGATCTCTCTCTCTCAATCACTCTGTTCCATCTTCTCTTCAATCCTTTCAAGGTAATCTAGAGCCCCCTAGTATAATCCTTTTTATACTCCCTTTTCTGCTAGATAAATGCATCTTTTGGTTTGAAACCTTATGCATGGCATTTAATGTGTCTGGTAAGTTGAAACCAGAGGAAGCTGTTCAAGCAACACTATCTTTTCTGACTGATGAGGTTGTAGATACTGTTGGTGTTACATCTTTACCATCAGAAGAATCTTCTGAAAGGAGGAGGAAATTGGAGTACCTTGATATGCAGGAAGAGCTTATCAAGGTTATTATGTTTTTAATTCCTGTTCTTGGAGACATGATATCCTCCTTAACTGCTCTTTTAATGATACGAGAATACAATGTGATGAGTTTTCAAGGTTGTTTTGGTCTAAGTTAGATATTTTTGTGTTTAATATGATGAGTCCCAAGAACTTGCTAGAGCAAGAACATTAGATATAAAGAGGGGTTGTTTTGTAGAACCAAAAAGAGAAGAAATGAAGAGATAAAGAGGCTTTGTTTATTATGCAATTTTAGAAATAATAGTTTTGATGTTCTATATGATTGATTCTTATTTTGTTTACCGAATCTTGCACTCTGTCAGCAGAGAACGTCTTCCGTTTTTAAGCCTTGTCAATAAGGAGGTATGATGAAGCTTGAA
This sequence comes from Euphorbia lathyris, assembly GCF_963576675.1. Lineage (NCBI taxonomy): Eukaryota > Viridiplantae > Streptophyta > Magnoliopsida > Malpighiales > Euphorbiaceae > Euphorbia > Euphorbia lathyris. The sequence continues at coordinate 33,076,215 of NC_088913.1, read as the reverse complement.
TTATCAATTATGTGCAGATTTTATTCTATATTTCTATCATAAGGAAATGTCCATTCATATGTGCTAAGTCTGATTGTTAATTTGCTGAAGAAGTCATCTAAACTGTTTTTTAGGGAATATGTATTACTTTAAGGCTTGAAAAGCTTGTTAGGTATCTAATGGAGAAGTATGTTTTCAGATAGAGCTTTACAATAGCATAGTAGAGAAGGAACGCACAGGTGGTGGGCCATTGGAGCATATAGATCTTCTAGAGTGGACAATGATCGTGCTTCTGAAGTAGATGATCCTAATGATGTTTCTTTCACTCTAATAGAAAGGGTAACAATTAGAATATACTATTACCATCTTAGCTTGAACATTCCGTTACCTTTACTCTCCCATTTTTTATTGTTCAACTGGCAAAAATGGGTTAGAGTGAGGAGGATACCGAAATAGCTCTAGAGAGATGTGGTGTATAATTTAATCTGTTCTAACTTCATTATGTGCATTTGACTGAACATTATGTGATACAATCAGTTGCGTGACTACTTTGATATATTCTATTCAGCCTACTGAAATTTTTGCCTTATATGTAGTTATAGGAGTTCATTTTGAGATTCATTCAAGCATTGTTTCTTTGGTTTGTTTATTTATCTATCAGGTTATTGTTAAATTGGTGAAAATAGGTTACATCGAGGAGAGTTCAATAGCTCTAGAGAGATTGCGTATTTTAACTTGTTCTGACTTTGTAATGGTTCACCTTTCCTTTTTGAACATTTGCATATATATCTAACATTTTGGCTGTTGTGATAATATTTTTATTGCAAAAGTCAAAATCTTTCATGCAAGGATACCTAATTCATCACTTAGAAGCTAGATATTCAATTCTATAACTGGAATGTTGTATTTTGTTTATCCTTTTTTGGAGTGTTATAATAACTAATGTTGGTTCCTTTAGTTTCCTTTTAATCAATAGTTTAAGGGGCCTAAAATACCTATTGGCCCCTGAACTTGCTTAAATTGACTTGATTAACCTCGTGGTGCTACGTGGTAAGCAAGATGAAAATTTGGCAAATTGAATGGCGTATCACTTTAAGACAAGTTCAAAGAGCCAATCGGTCATTTTAAGCAAGTTCGAGTACCAATTGCTTAGTTTAAGTAAGTCTACTTACTTAAACTAAGCAATTGTACTCGAACTTGCTTAAAGGGTACCAATAAGTCACTCTAAGTAAGTTGAGGGAGTTAATGAGACATGTCCAAAGTTCAGGGGTCAATTAGGGTTTCATTCTGAGTATAAGGGACCTTTGATGTATTCAGCCTTTTGTGTGTGTATATGTGTATGGAGGATGCAGTCTCTTGACTTATATACTCTGGTTCAGGATCAAAAGCCTCAGTTGCAGAGATGACACATCTCATTTATGCTGCTCAAATGGCAAAGGCATTTGATGCTCTAGAAGGGAAGGTAAATTTCGCCTAATTGGAAGTGTTTTTTTTCTTAAAACATGGAGAAGAAAAAAAAATCAACAAAATCCTAATCATGTATATATATAGACGAAGTTGATGCAGAGTATCAATGAAATCTTAAGTTGTTTTTAGAATCGATACTCCGTTTGGTATTGATAACGGTTGATAACAGGAAAACTTGTACATTAACTTGTGATCAATGTTGCACGGACACTTCTCTGCATTTCTTGTCTCTCTCTGTTTCGAGTTTAGGGTTCGCAGCGGGGTCTTTTGAACAAAGGTAGTTAGATAAGTTTCCTGGACCTGTAATCTTTGTTTCATACTTTCTAAATTATATATATTAAGGCATTTTGAATAAAGCTAGAAACAACAAAGATGCATTGACCAAGAACCAACTCCAACTACTTATATTCTACAGACATACTTGATTTTGGTGCTATGGAAGAACCACCCCCAGTTCTAGCTGTGGAAGTTTTCGATTTTGACGGTCCCTGCCCAGGACACCTCACTTGGGCATGCTGAGATCAATTTTTTGAAGCATACATCGACAGAACTGGAAGACATGTGGATCTCTCTAGAGGTGAAGCTTGCTCAGTCTTCTTAATCAAAATTACACTTGAGAATCTTTTTACAATAACAAAGGTGTTGAAATGATTAAGGAGTATTTACGAAGAAGGAGAAGGAAGTTGGGAAGAAGGTCATCATAATGAATTTCAACTCAATAATGAAATATATTGTTATCTATCAGTATCCTTGCTGATGTTGCAACTAGTCTCAAGTCATCCGGTGCAAAAAACAGTTCTTTGACATCTAGGTAAGTTTGTGTTAGTAGTTTCTTCAAGATAAGATCCCAATTGCTTGTTATATTTGAATTGAGCCCTTATATTTTCATTTTTACTTTTGTAGCATTAGCCAGTGGATATAGTTCTAGTCGAAAAAGATTTGTGGATTTCTGCAGAGGATTCTATTACAAGTGCACGACTAATGCACTGGAAACAGAACAGACATGTGTTTAACTTGCCTAAGATGATACTTGTTGCCACCAGTATTATGACTGATGAATTTAATAAGGCTAAGGCAGTAGGCTTTGCATATACAGTTATCATGAAACTTTTGAGGTCTAGTATGGTGGCTGCATGTCTTCAACAGGTGCGGTGACATTTTACTCTGTCAATTTGATTTGTTGTGGTTTTATTTTTACTCATTTTACATTAATTTATATGGGATTACTAATTCCTATTTTGTTTCATCTATCATTTTCTTCTTTGTTCTCATTGGTTCTGTCGCTCCCATAATGCTTTGACTTTGTGGATTTGTTATGTCTGATTAATGTCCTTACTTGATCTTAGTGCTTCAGCTACTCTATGTTAGTTATTATTGGGATGAAATGCATATATCTTTGCTTGAACTTTTTCAATTGAACCTAACTTTGGTGCATTTTTACTAATATTTTTAAGACCAAAATTAAAGTCAGTTTGTTTGTGCATTTTTTCTAAATTACAAATGTGTTTTTTACATTTTTTTTGTTGATATGGATCATCTTGCTCCTGAAACATGGCTAATAGTTTGATATAACTCAATTACATGGTTTTGAAAGAGTAGTTGGGTAATTAGTAGGTGAGGTATGAAAAATTATCAATTTAGTAGGCGGTAAACTAGACCTACCTAGCATCCTATAAATATTGGCTATATAAAAGAATGATCTAGGTAGGAAGTGTGCTAGTGTATTGCCACATGTAACTAAAGATCATAAAGCATTTCTTTCCACTCCTTTTTTATGGGTAATATATGTCAAACAGGTTAGGCATCAACTGTATTTTTTTCAAATTATTAAAGCAAGTTAGCATTTCTAGTTCATATTATAGGTTATATCCAAAATCATTATCATTAATTTCTTCTTTCAACTCTGGAATTTGTTTATTTTTGCAGTCAGGAGCATTTAACATTAGCTAGAAAGGGTTTTGTAAAACATGTGAACTATTTACATTCATGACTGTTGGATATAATTCAATTCATGCTTGCACTGACAGGGGCTCCACATCTTGCATTATATTGAGTTGGACCTTTTAAAATTATGTGAAGAAAGGGATTATTGGACAGAAGGCAGCAATAACAATTTGTTATATTGATCCTGACTAGTTATGCTTAAATGTTTAACCAACAGAGTTTATCTACAGCTACGGTGTGGTATTGTTGCAACTTTTTACATGCAAGAGAGTTTTGTTCAATTATGATGAAAGTGGAAGAGCACCAGCAATGTGTAGTGGATTTTGCAGTGCCTAAAATTTTATTAGGTGTTGGATCCTCAGGTCGGCCTGTCAGAGCTCAATGAGGCAGAGCAATGGAGCTGGTGAATATACTGCACTTAGTCGGCCTGCCAGAGCACAATGAGGCAAAGCAATGGAGCTGGTGACTATATTGCACTTAATTGTGTGGATTTGGAAGACACAAATAAGCCATATATGCTCAACACAAGAAGTTTCATGTAAGCAAGGCACATATTCTCTATTCAATCAACGTTTTGGTTGAAGATAGAGATTAAATTTTCAAACAACTTTCCAGATATATTTGGTTAGATAAATAGAAAATTGTATATATCTCTCGATGATATTAATTTTACAAACAATTTTTTGGATATATATTGTAATTATTGTATGGTTGATCATTCGATCTTTATAATATGGTAATTTTTATGTTTAATTTGTTTTAAGATTATTTAAGTATGAAAAATGATGATTTAAGAGGTTTTAATCATTATAATTATTCTTTATTAAAAGATTTTTTTATTATTATCAATATGTTTTTAATAAGGGATTTGCTTATTATTAATAATATATTTTAATAAGGGTCTTTAATCCTTATATTTAGTTTGTAACAAGGGTTTTTTAACCATCTAAATTAGTTTTTAATAAGTGTTTTTTGTGTTATTATAATTAGTTTTAATAAGTGGATATTTAATTATTATAAATAATTTTTAATAATGGTCGATTTGCCATTATTGTAAGTTTAATAATAAGCGGACTCAATTCCGTTATTAAAAACAATTAGCAAAGCAACGTTTAACAAGGAGTCCATAAGGGGGATTTTCCCTTATTAAAAGCTTTTACTAAGGGTAATTGGACTTTTAATAACGGTTTTTCCCAATCCTCTAAACACGCCCCCGTAACCAGCCTGACCAGAATAGCCTATGATTGATGCATTTGTATTCACTTTCATCCAACCTAATGGTGGGGTTGCCAACAAACCGGTATGATACGAGGCGATTCATGAGGGCACTATGAGATACTTAATTCACGTAAGATATGCTCTTCCACGATTGAGTTCCAGGAGGAGCCAATACCAAAAGTCGAGGCCTCACGAATAGCCTGCCATAACCTGTGCAAAGAAATAGAAATACTTCTTCCTCGAATATCCGGTTGTTTCTGGTGATCCAAATCACCCACACCGCACTTACAACTGCATCAGACTATAAAGCCGTAATCTGAGAGCTGAATTTCTGCTCTAAAGCATCCGAGATAATTTCTTATAAAGTTAACCTTACGGGTACTGCACGGCCAAACAAAAAACCAACGGCTCTCCAGATTTGTAGCACAAACGGATAAGAAATGAAGATATGTGTACTCGTCTCCATTGCAGACTCGCACAAAGCCTGTCGTGTGTAGGCAGACTGTCCCAAAACTCCCTCCAACAAATCAAAGATCGAGTCGGTGGAATGTGTTTGGCCTAAATAAAATGATACCATGTAGCAATGTCCGCCTGCGGCAGTAGCCAAGCATATAAAAGTTTAGCGGTGAACCATAGCCCCTTCCACTTTAGGGAGAAGGACCATGATATTGGAGTCTAGACTAGGCGTAACAACTCCTGAATTATAAAAACCTATGAACCATAGCAACCACATCTTCCAATACAATGTCCCAGAATGATTGGAAAAAAGCACAAGTGAACCCGTCAGGTCCCGGAGCACTGCTCACATCCATCGAAAATACCACCTTGTGGATCTTTTCCAAGTCCGGGTGGCAAACCAAATCAAGGTTATCATTCTCAGTAGCTAGATTCAGAATTACCTTGAAGACTTCCTCAAAAGATTATGGTGCCACAACCTCATTACGGAACAAAGTGGAGTAAAATTCCTCCATATGTGCTAAGATCCGACCTATGTCAGTAACCGTTTCCCCCTCCACCTACAAAGCGTGAATTCTGCCAGTAGCGTTTCTGATGGAAGCTATGCGATGAAAAAAAAGAAGTGTTTCTATCACCATCAACTATCCATTTGACCTTGCTTTTTTCTTTTAGATAAGTTTCTTTCCGATGTAAAGTGAAGTCAAGTCGAGAATGAGCCTCCATCTCATATCTGTGTAAGTATTCCAAAAAACCATGATGTGATATTTCAGATTGCAGTTGTGCCAGCAAACTATCCGCCTCTGAGATCACAACATCAAGGTTACCGAACACATCCCGATTCCACTTGCACAACATGTGTCGGAGGTGTTTGAGCTTTTCGCCTATAAGCTGTATAAGAGATAATCTCTGATGCGGGCCCTTCTAGAAATCCAAAATGACATCCCTGAGTCCTGGATGACTGAGCCACATGGACTGAAAACAAAACTGAGTAGCCGCTTTGGGCGTGCTACTCCATTTGAAGTTAATCGGGCAATGATGTGATTGATGTCTTGCCAAGGCAGTACAGCTAAAATCATCCCAAAACTCAGTAAACTCAGAAGAAAAAACTGCTCTGTCAAGTCTGCCTTCCACCACGCCTGCCATTACTCCAAATAAAATACATACTCGAAACTGATCCTTCCATAAGGTTCCATGCATCCAAAAATTGATGGAACTCCCGACAAGGATGTGAAGCAGGCGCATGTCCAGTTTTCTCATGAGACCCATGCACTGAGTTGAAATCACCCAAAATGACCCATCAGCCCTGCAAACGAATCAGCTGATCCAGAATATTGTCAAACATAACAACCTGTCTATTTGCCCACACACTACCATAGAAAAAATAGAGATAATTAGAACTACCAAAGCCCTGCAAATTAATCAACACATATTGCTTATGCCGATAACAAACTGTGCTCAAATGTAAAAATTTAGAAGTAGCAAAGATCCAGAGAGACGGTTTATCCTTAGCATTCATGGATATTAAGCTTAGGCCCAAACGTGTCCAGAAAGCTGATTGAATAGCACCAAAAAAGATCATAGGTTCGGCCAGACCTAGGAAATCCGGTTTATGTAAATAACACAAATTTGTAAGATGACATCGGGTATCCCAATTTATAATACCCCTACAGTTCCAATATAGACCATTCATTTAAATTTGATGGGTAATTTACCTGCTCGACGCGACCAGGATGTTAATCTTTCGTTTCTGCTGCGCGCTTTTCTTTTTGTCTAGAGTTTTTCGGTTGAACCTTTTACCATACCTCTACAGCTTCCTCTTCGTCTACAAGATCAGCCCATGGCCTAGAACCTGAGTGCGGGGAATGCAAATTAGAGCTTGGAACAATTGAATTAACCATACTTTACAGCACCAGGTTGCCATTACCTAGAGACGGATGTCGCTTTGGCATGTCATCACACTTACTGCCATGTCCCTATGGGTTATTCGGTAGATTGACATCAACCTGTTTCACAATTGGGTGCTCAGTCCATGTATCGGAAATTATACACTAGAGGACCCGAGTGACGAGAACTACTGAATGAACATCCCACTGCCTCTTTTCCACTTCCTTATTTAATTCTATCTCCTTCCTTCCCCTTGTACCAGTTTTTTATTGCGCCTGCAGTCATAAGCTATGTGCCCATTCGATGAACAAACTTTGCAAAAGCTGGGTAGCTTCTCATATACCACTTCGATCCACAATTGTTTCCCATCCCTCTCAATACCCAACTTGACAGGCAACTCAGAATCTAAATCAACATTCAAAAGCATCCTTGCAAAGTGACCGAAATCCCCATCTAGATGGCTTTATCAAAACGAAGAAGTCCCCGATACCTTTAGCAATATTTGAGAGGATTTGTGTATCCCAGTATTCCTAAGGTAAAGAATAAAAACGAACCCATACCTGAGCATTTGTTGATTTCTCAGCCATTGGATTAAAATCCGACACCCATGGCTGAAGACGGAATGTTCCTGGCTTTGTGTTAATGATGCCTTTTGTGAAGACCCGGCCTTTCGCGACTAAGGAGCTAAGAATTACATGGAAATACCCCCTTTCCAATTGAAATCAGCCACCAAGGCTTCTGTAGACCCCAGATTTGAGTCAGAGTTTTCTTCAAATATGTAACTTTCCAAGGATTGTCCCCTTTATTGAGGATTAAACGGCCAATCCACGAATTCACGGACATAGCAATTCGTTTTTCATAAGCCGATTGAGAAATCCTTACAGATTTGATGCCACCAATGTTAGAAATCATTGTAGAAGAGGATGAGGTCTCCACAATGCTCTTGTGAAGTTGTCCTACGTAGGAGAAACTTTTGGGCAAAGGTTGGGTTATCGGGGAAGTAGAGAAAAACTGTAATTTTGTATTCAAGAGAGTTCCGATGCTTAGATAATCCTCCGGAGGAGCCAAAGGAGATGATGCTGAGTTGGCCATGAGAGCCACGGTGGAAGCTTTTACGGTGTTAATAGCAGCGGCGACAGCGGCTAGGTCATCGTCTACAGTAAAAAAATCTTCATGTTTGGCAAATAGAGTTTAACTATTAGCTATTAGTTAATTACTTTTTTTTTTATATAACTCGTTTGACTAGCTCTTTGTGTAAACATGTTTGGTAAAATGCTGTTTGTGTAAAATGATAAATAAGAACATTTATATTTTATGGCTATTATTTTATTTTTTAATAATTCATATTATTAATCTCCTTCTAAAAAAAACGTCACATATATGCTATAATTTGGGCTTTTATTAATACATAAAATTATCAAGCGGAGGTTTTAAAAAATTTAGACTTGAATTGTTAATATTATATTGGATATTATATAATATATTTTCTAATACATACCAATTAATTGATAATTTAACATTTTACTAAAACCAAAACCTAATTTTTTAATTATTTTTAAAGTTTCATATTCATTAGTTTAATTGTTAATTTTAATGTATGTATTTTTTAATAAAAATATGATTTTTAAAAGTATAATAGTTAATTTAGATTTATTAGTTGATATTTACCATTAAAGTGTAGCTAGATGAATATGTTTATGTTTATGATGTTAATTTTTTTTTTAAGATTATGTTTATGGTAAAAGCTATGCTTACTTTGTTTTTAACAAAGTAAGCCTTACTTTGTGTGTTTTCACCATTGGATTAATTTTATACTCCATCATCCAATGGTGAAAACACACCAAGTAATGGTACTTTGTCAAAAACAAAGTAACCATAGAAGGCACCGTTTATCATTCATGTTATCAGTTTACCTACTTTTAGTAAAGGAAAAAACAACATTTATTTGGAAAGCCGGTAGTAATTAGGGATAAAAAAAAAGTCCTTTAAAATAAATGTTACAATAAGCTATTTGAAAAAACTTATGAAATTAGTTTTTTCAAAATTAAAGGTCCGAATTCAATAACTCTTCCAAATATTATTTTTTCACGAAACACCACTAAAGCGTGTAAAAATGGTCAAAAAACTCTATTTCACTTGAAACATCTGTTTAACCAAGACCTATATACCAAACACATTCTTTATTTCATGTATAATAAATTTAATAAATCCATGAATTCCCTAACAAACACATTAATTTATTTATATCATGGATTTTATTTGCAAACCGAATTAATTATTCACAAATAGATTTTAATATAAATACAGTTATCGAGTTATATTTTATAGCACGATTACGATTACTGTTGATATCGAAGTATAACCTCGTATGACTGGTCACACAACTCCTACGTCGAAGTTGTTTGAGAGAAGAAGCAATAAGTTCACGAAGTAAGTGCACATGAGAGAAAGAGGAACATATGGAGAGAAGGGAAGGGTTAAGGCTAGTGGATTAGCTATCTATTTAGGAAAATTTACAAAGAAATTCATATTTGAAAAAATTATTTACAATTATATCATATAATAATTTAAATAATATCAAACTAAGCAAATAAGTGTTTTTAATATATTTTAAGAACTAGATTTTATGAATAAAGGGTTTAAAATATTATTTTTAGAGTTTAGAATTTATGAATTGAGGTCTAGAATTTATAAATTAGGTCATAAAAATCATACTTTATTTATAAATATAGAAAATAATGACATATTGAAAATAATGACATATAATTTAATTGTAATTATATAATTAAATATGATTTTCACATAAAAATCCTCTCTATATTAATAACTTGCAATTGTGTAAATCCTAATTACACACTTAATCATGATCCAATCCATTCAAATTAGGAACAGATAATATTGGGATAAGGTGCAAAAATACCCTTAACGTTTACAGTCAGGAGCAATTTTATCCCTAACGTCTAAAATGATACAATTTTACCCCTAACGTTGGCAGCCGAGAGCAATTTTACCCCTAACGTTGACAAGTTAAGTTAATTTGAGAAATAATTTATCAAATTGTCTTTCTCGGTCATGAATCTTGTCATTTACAGTTCACATGTGCGTCATCTTATCATTAATTAGTAACAGGTCACAAATATACGATTAAACGAGAAAATTTTTTAAAAAATATACTGTATTTTTGTACGAGATAGACAAAAAAATTCAAATATTTCGTCGAAATTTAAAAATTTAATTTTCAATTCTATTATTAAATCATAAAAATATGAAATCTTTTTTTTCTAGAATCAACACACGTGTAATTGGTGTAGAATAATGAACAAAATATCTGTATTTTATAATAATGTCTGAAATTGATCCAACTTGTCAACGTTAGGGGTAAAATTGCTCTTCATTATCAACGTTAGGGGTAAAATTGCACCATTTTAGACGTTAGAGGTAAAATTGCTCCTGACCATAAACGTTAAGGGTATTGTTGCACCTTATCCCGATAATATTTAACTTGATTTATTTTTTAACAGAAACGATACGAATTACTTGAATGAATGATCCAAACAAAGTCTTAACGTTGTTGATATGTTATTGGTAGTGACAGTAAGTACCACTACTATTATTATTGTTGGTGACTACTTTTAGTATAAAATATTATTCTATTACTATTATTCTTATTATTACTTATTATTGCAATATATTATTGTTACTATTATTATCCCTTTTATTATTATTATTGTTATTTTTTCAACGAATTGTTATTATTGTTATTTTTTTAAACGAATTGTTATTATTGTTATTTATTTGTAATTACTGGTGTTGCTTTGCTTCTTCTTTTTGGGTTAAACCATCAATGGGGTGAATTGAGAAAATAATTCCTTATTTAGAAAGGATTAAGAATTATTTCACTATAAGGGCTGTTTTATAACTCATGATTAAAAATGGCTCCACAAAAAATATTATAATTTTTTTATATTAAATAAATTAATATATATATTTATTTTTTATTATAAGTATTTTCTTTATGAATGAAATATTTATTGTGTTTTAATATAGTTACAAAAAAAATGTACCAAACTGCTTCAATTTATCGACAGTTTTGTTTGGAAGGTCTGGTGTGACAGTTAAATAACAGTCAAACCAATTTTTTTAAAATTCTCGATAGCGCAGGGATAAAATTGATGTTGCTTGGAAACGTTGGGATTAAATTTGCATTATTTCATACATTAGAATTAAATTTGCACTCGCTTGAAACGTTAAATTTACACGTATATTTAATCATAATTTTGTAATAATTTATTAAAAAAACTAATTTCTAATTTTTAATCCTAACATTTTCAAGTAAGATCAATTTTAGCCATCCACTACCGAAAATTTAAAAAGACTGGTTTGACTGTTATTTAACTGTCACATCGGACATTCCAAACAATTGTGTCGATAAATTGAAGCAGTTTCATATATTTTTTGTAACTATATTACACAGTAACTATTTTAGACAGTTTGACAAAAAACAATTGTGATAAATTTATATATAGCATATTTTTTTTTGGTACAAAAAAGTTTAGGTAAGGGTAGGCCTATCCAGTCCCGAGGTCAGGGCAAACCAACAATTTAACCTTAACGTTTCAAGTGAAGTGTAAATTTAATCATAACGTATGAAATTGTGCAAATTTAACCTTAACGTTTCCAAACAAGATCAAATTTAGTCATGCACTACCAAAAATTTAAAAAGACTGGGTTGGCTATTATTTAGCCGTCACATCAAACCTTCCAAATAAGTTTATCGATAAATCGAAACAATTCTCTATTTTTTTTGTTGCTATATTAATAACACAGTAGTTTGATAAAAAAAATTGTGATTAATTTATATGTAACAGATTTAGCTTTTAATATTTTTACATAATTATTGTTAGTAATACATTAAATATTTAGACATAATTAATATTTGAAAGGTATAAAGTGATAGTTAATAATAATTTGACAAGTCGGATTTTAACAATTATAATCATACATATTTAATTTTGATTTTAATCAACATTCCCAAAAATAATCAATATTAGCATAAACATATATATTTTTTTAAAATGGTATTATACCATTTTGACCAGTGGCTTTATGCAATTGCCTTACTGTTGTCCAAACCTTTAGGCAATTACTAGCATTTGAAATAAAAAAATAAATAAAAAAAGCTAAGAATTAGAGAAACATAATAAATTAACATGTGATAATATTTATACAGTTGTTTTACAAGTTTTGAAAAAAATAAAGTTTTGAAAGAAAACAATTCTTACATTACGGCAACTTAATCAAGGTATAGAAAATGAGATATGAAAATGCTTGTATAATAATTAGTTATTTGTTATGTGATACCAATAAAATATATAATTTATCTAGATGTTTTGTAGTTCAATCAATAGACTATCTTTAAATAATAACCAACAAATAAATAAGCACATGTGTTAACTTTAATTATTCACCTAGCATTATAAATACCTAACCATGACTCATCAAACTATGTTATAAAAAAAAAAAACTTGTTTGTGATTTGATGAATGAAGATGGTAAGAATGAAGCTTTCAACATTATTTTTATTAGTTCTATCTATTCTTGATATAGTTTATGCTAGTTATGGTAAACACCAATCCGAAAAAAAATCGCTATTATTTCAAAATCGACAGTCGCAACACTTAAAATACAGTAAATATTTAGTTTTACCATCTATGTTTCCACCATTTGAACCCCTACTTCCACCACCACTACCACCTTTATTTCCACCTGTTGAAATTCCACCACCACCACCATTTCTATTTCCACCATTTGAACCCATACTACCACCACCATTACCACCTTTATTTCCACCTCGCCAAATTCCACCACCACCACCACCATTACCACCTTTGTTTCCACCAATAATACACCCACCACCACCTCAACAACCATCACCTGAACCACCACCCCCTAATCAACCACCTCCCATAATCCCACCACCATCTAGAGAGCCACCACCCGAACAATCGCCTCCTGATCTACCACCACCACCATCCCTATTTCCACCATCGCCACCATCTATATTTCCACCATTACCACCCTTATTTCCACCACCCCAACAACCACCCCCCGTACTCCCACCACCACCACCATCCCTATTTCCACCATCGCCACCATCTATATTTCCACCATTACCACCCTTATTTCCACCACCCCAACAACCACCCCTCGTACTCCCGCCACCACCACCATCCATCTTTCCACCATTATTTCCACCATCCCCCATACTCCCACCACCACCACCACCACCACCACCACCACCACCACCATCCTTATTTCCACCGTTACCACCCTTATTTCCACCAGTCATACTCCCACCACCACCCCAACAACCATCTCCCTATCAACCACCACCTTTATTTCCACCTCCCCAATTTTCACCACCCGTAGTCCCACCACCGCCCAAACAACCATCACCTGAACAACCACCCCCCGTACTCCCACCACCACCGTCTTTATTTCCACCATTACCACCTATACTCACACCACCACCCCTACAACCATCCCCCGAAGAACCACCTCCTATACTTCCACCACCACCAGTTGAGCAACCACCCCCTGATCAACCGCCTCCCATACTCCCACCACCACCACCACCACCATCCCTATTTCCACCATTTGTACTCCCACCACCACCACAACAACCATCACCTTATCAACCACCTCCTGTATTTCCACCATTACCACCACCGCCCCAACAACCATCCCCCGATCAACCACCTCCCGTACTCCCACCACCACCTGTACTCACACCACCACCTCAAGAACCATCACCTGAACAACCACCTCCTATACTCCCACCATCACCATCCTTATTTCCACCATTACCACCCTTATTTCCACCATTCATACTCCCACCACCACCCCAACAATCACCCCCTGATCAACCGCCTCCTATACTCTCACCACCACCATCCCTATTTCCACCATTACCACCTTTATTTCCACCACCACCACCATCCTTATTTCCACCACCACCCGAACAACCATCGCCTAAACAACCACCTCCAATACTCCCACCACCCCCATCCTTATTTCCTCCATTACCACCCTTATTTCCACCACCAACTGAAGAACCACCCCCCGATCAACCACCACCCCCCAAACAACCGCCTCCCATACTCCCACCATCACCCGAACAATCACCTCCTATGCTCCCACCACCCGAATATCCACCACCTACACTCCCACCACCCCAACAACCACCCCCTACACTTCCACCATTATTACCACCCTTACCACCTTTATTTCCGCCTCCCTTACATCCACCACCCCTACCACCCTTGCTTCCACCACCGTTGACACCTATATTTCCACCGCCCCTATCACCTATATTTCCACCACCTTTACCACCACTGCCACCCTTGCTTCCACCACCTTTGTTTCCACCATCCCCATCTCCAGTTCCACCTCCTGATTGTGTGTTACCTACAGTTCAATTTAGTCCATGCATTATTAAGGTTCTTGTATTCAAAAATATTGATGAGGAATGTTGTAATGTTTTTCGATTGTGCGAGATTTGCCTAGACTTCAAACCTAAATCAGTTCTACCAGATTTTGCACTTACAACATGTGGATTCATTTGATGTTTCTTGCTAGTTTGGTAATTTAAGTAAAATTTTAATCTTCTCTTTTAGCTATTTAAAAGGGTTAGGATATAATTCTCTAGTATTCTTCTAATGCTTTAGGTTTTTTCTTTCTTTATATAAATGTTTTTAGTATATAATAAAACATCTCAATGGGTACATGTCATTGATTATTATACTAAATTATTACTTTTGGCAGAGGAATGTTTGTGCTTCAATTTTATAATAGAGACAATTTCTTGTAATTTTGTACTCTTAGGGTTAAAAGCTTGAAAGCAATAATTGGAACTAAGGAACTACAATAGAATGCTTGGACTATTGATGCGAGCACATTTGACAAGATTTTATGGATGAACATTCATGGAAAAGCTCAAGAAATGGAGAAGTTTGCACTTATTCAACATGTAAACAAGCCTGAAATGAGAATCAAGAGGAATCCAAGCGAACAGTTGTGTGTAAGGGTTGAACAACCTGCTTCGTCCAAAATTGGGTCTTTTGGCGAGTTTACGTTTTTTCACGCAGATCTTCTGAGAAAGAGAGAAAGAAAGATGATATGTATTACAACTGGCAACAACCCTCTCTCTTGTAATAATTACTTTTGTATCCGACGATTGAGAATGATTTAGATTATAGATGACCGTTGTTTTACATTTTTTACCTTTTGACCTAAGAGCCTTTTAGTTTGTTTATAAATAGAAAAGTTTATGGTAGGTAAGTATTCATTATCTTTTACCTCCAGACTTTATTATAGTAGTGAAGCTCTAATTAGAAAAGGATTTTTGTTTTCAAACCATTGGCTATTCATTCATCACAATGAGTGAGTAGTCCTTTTCAGCAAGTTCAGCCAGCTTAGACTGGTGGTTGTAAGTACTATCTTTTCTAATTAATGAAGAATGTTATTTCTCATGGTTGTTTGAAGGAATATTTATTGTTTAGATCTGATATATCTATATATTAATATTTTAAGAAGACACGAGAGTACTCTTAAATCATGGATCTGTCTTCTTACTTTAAGGTTATGGATGGAGACAAAAATAACTATATATTAAGGGTTTTACTTGTAAAATGCTTGAATATTTATAACATAAGACTTGGTTATGTGATGTTCTTAGAATCTTTGGACAAAGGGAGACTTAGTGACTCAAGAAGGAAGAGACCTGAATTATTGTACTTTACAACATTCTTGTATGATTAGAAATATAGTATGATGCAACCATATGTTCTATGCATGTGTTAAGCTTGTGCATGAACCAATATATTCTCAACCACATGTTCTATGCATATTTACTTTTAATGCTTAGGAGTTCTAAAAACAATGTCTCAAATATAAGTTGATTAGCTGTTTAAGGTAATATTTCACATAATTTCACTCCCAATCCCCAAGGAATATGATACTTGGCTTACCCTTGCTATATATACCTGACCTAGTACACTTGCTAGCATCACTATTCCATACAACAAGTTTTTGGCGCTGTTACTGGGGATTGAAAAAGAAAATTTGTGAAATATATGCTTAGCCAGCTACCTTGTAAAGCCATTTGTTCAATTGTTTGTTCAGTCTTAGTTGTTGTTATTTATGCGAAGGGCAGGACTTCCTGTTCTTCCACTTGATCTTTAAATGACCATGACCTATAGAATGCGAAGGAGATTATTCAGACTCGTCCGGCAAGTCAGGATGAATAACAACAATAAAGTTCTAAAGGAAAATGAACACCCAGAGAGGAAGGTCACAACGATAATAGGCACAATAACAATAACCAGGAAGGTCATGATGACAATAGGCACAATAACAACAATAATGGATCTCTTAGGTTGAGAATGAAAGAATATTCTAGACCTTCAACTAAAGGCCATTCATCATGTATCATTATACCTAATGAGGGAACCACCTATTTGAGATCAAGGCATTTATAAGTCAAATAATTGAAACAATAGTGCAATTTAGGGGTTATCCTAATGAGGAACCTAATGCTCATATACAATATTTCATCATTATGTGCAACATATTATGAACGAACAGAAATTAGAGTGATGATGCGATATGATTAAAGTTGTTCCCTTTTTCCTTAAAAGATAAAGCAAAAGAATTTGCTGAAAAGACTCCAACCAGGGTCAATCACGAATTGGGAAGAGATGGCCACCCTATTTTTGATGAAGTACTTCCCTCCCTGGCAAGCAATCAAACTGAGAAATGAAGTATCTCACTTCTACTAAGAGGAGGATGAATCCATCTCTGAAGCATGGGGATGGTAAAAAGAGCTACTAAGAAGAGTACCTAATCATGGCATTCTAATGTGGATGTTGTTGAAACACATTTCTACAATGATTTTGATTTGACAAAATTATTTAAATTATAATTAAATCCCTAAGATAAAAATTCCAACACATTAAATTTAAGTGCTTTGATTTATTTGTTACTAATGTGTTTGTTCAAGTATTGTTTTGATTATTTAAATATACAAGTATGAAAGACATTATGATAAAGCCCAAAGCCCAATAAGCAAGGTCAAGGCCCAAGCTAAGTCCAACAGATCCAAAGCTTGTGATTTCGACTCAGCCCAGTAAGAAGAAGGATGCAGAAGACTGGCAACTCCTTCACAACGAAGCCACTGAATTCAACGGACAACGCAGACAAAGCAAGAGTTGACTCAATAAACTTGGGGACAAAGCTAATCCAAATGAGGAAAGGTTCAGACCCAATAGAAAAGATGTCTAGGAATCTTTATCGAAAATGAGAGACAACCTGATGCTTACCGACCAAAAGCAACTGAAGCACTGATCAAGATAGAAAAGACTACGTTCTTATTGGCCGCGACACTGAGCACTGAGGAACGAAAGGGACAGCAGAGTCGTTTCCCTCCAACGGTTATTTCGAAATTTGAAATGACCGATGGCTCAAGTGTCACTATAAATAGGCCTCTCATTTGCTTCAATCCATGCAGTTCTTCAACAAGTCGAAATGCTGACCAAATTCTTCCTTGAAGTTCTGTGCAAAAGCAAAGCAAAGCAATCTTACACCAACTCTCATTTTTGTGTAAAAGATTAGTTTTTAAATCATTCAAAGTGTTCTTTGTTATTAGAACAAAAACCTTATCAATTCTAAAATTGTCAGGAGACTCTGAGTTGCTCGGTATTTAGCACTCAGAGGTAGATAATGTTGATTATTGGATATAGAGGAAGTTACTCTGTATACTCGCTGACTATTGTAAGGGGTTTGTGCTTTACCCAAAAGAGCTCAATAGTGGATTAAAGCTCGAAAGGATTCCGGAGACTGGATGTAGGCAGGAGGCCGAACCAGGATAAAACTGTTGAGTAACCTTTTCTATCCCTTAACTCCTTTATTTGCTTGCTTTTTATTCGTCTAGTAAACACTTAACTGAACTAATACTGAGTTGTGTGAATTGGTGCTGAGCTCAGGAGTAGACTCCCAAGTGCTATTTTCTGACTCAGCGTTAGAAGCAGCCTTAGTCATTGATCAACTAAAGCTGCCTCTGACCTCACTCAATTTCACTATGCTAAGAATTAAGTGAAAAATCTTAAGTCATAACTGAAATAAGTCAGCCTATTAAAGCAAAATTTTAAATAGTTCCTTTAACCCCCCCCCCCCTTAGGAACTTATTTTAATAACACAAGGGACCAACAGATGTAAGTGGAATTTTTTATACAACAGAGTAATCAATGCATATAAGATCCAGATTGAATCCATAGCAAATTGTAATCCTAAAGAGTTGGAGCCACAAGCATTGTACGAGCTGATTGTGTTGGTGTGTCCTAGTTCATAAGCATTGGTTCTGGAATATGTATTAGACATTTTGTATATTGTTTGAATACATTGTACATGTGTTATGAATAAAGGAATTAATTCATAATGTCAGTATCTTGTGCTATAAAACATGCATGAAGTATCCGTTGATTCATAATCATGAAATGTCCGAGACATGTTCTATTCGTGGGAAACGAATATAACTATAGGTCTATGCATCCAGTATCCATGCAGTTGTGTAGGAAGCACCAATGCAACACTTGTATAGTCAGATATGGATACATGTACGCATTGATGTAGCTCAATATGGGACTGGACCGATCTGCTCTAGAAAGATTCATGGTAGATGTGTCATTAATCTTTCTAAGTGTAGATCTCTATTATCTCCAAACCTATTTGATTATAGTAAATGACGTGGGATTCCATTCACTTTGATATACGCATAATAGGTCCGTAACAAGATCCCAAATATGGGTATATTGGGTGAATCGTTGAACACGTTGTTGTAGATAGATGAAGTGAAGGAATTACCACTCACCTAACGGTGAGCAGATATCACCAGGCCACTTGATAAGTGGAACTGAAGAAGTGCATGGCCATTCCCTGATAAGTAGCTTACTTATCTGATTCATCAGTTCACTTTAGATCAAGAAATATTATAAATTGTACAAAGAATGACACCACCATGTCTATGATTTATAATATAGATATGAATATGGTAAGAGATACTAAGAGATCATCTACTGGGTTTCATGTGTCTTCTAAAGACGACTAAAATAATTCGTATCAGTCAGGGGCCGTAATGGTTTGCTAGAACCCACTTATGGTAATTGGGCTTTAGGCCCATGTTTGGCTGAAGACGGAATAAATGTATAATCATAAATACATGTTATGTATTTAATTGGAATGGAACAAATTAATTAATTATCAATTAATTAACAGAGGGATTAATTGATTATTTGTTATGTAATAAGTTAATCAATTAGATATTTAATTTGGTTATGGTTAATTAATTAAATTTCCTAAATTAATTAATTAATCATTTGATTAATTAGATTGCATATGATAAATTATTAATTGAACCATAATGCAATTTAATTCTTTAGGGCCTTAAGAATAAATGTGGGGTAATTGAATTAAATATAATCCGTAGCATTATATTTATGATTAGGGATCATCGTACCAAGCATGACACATGTCACCTCTCTGTCGTCCTCAACATGATGCTCGTACTACGCTAGAGCTTCCATTGTAGCGCCTCGATCAAATTAATAATTTATCCTATGTAATCTAATTAATCAATTGTTTAATTAATTACATTTGGAAATTTAATTAATTAACCATAACCAAATTAAATATCAAATAGATTAACTTATTAAATAACAAATAATCAATTTATCCCTTTGCTAATTAATTAACATATTCCATTCTGATTAAATACATAACATGCATTTAAGATTATACCATTATTCAATTCCACGAGTTGTATGTGCACGATCCTAAGGGTTCGTCCTCAACCAGACATGAGCCTAAAGCCCAATGACCATAAGTGGGTTCTAGTAAACCATTAAGGCCCCTGGCTGATACGAATTTCTTCAGCCGTCTATAGAAGACACATGAAACCCAATAGATGATCTCTTTGTATCTCTTACCATATTATAAAACCAGAGACATAGTGGTTGTCATTCTCTATGCGGTTTATTATATTTCTTAATCTAAAGTGAACTGATGAAACAGATAAGTAAACTACTTATCAGGGTGTGGCCACACACTTCTTCAGTTTCACTTATCAAGTGGCCGGTGATATCGGCTCACCGTTAGGTGAGTGGTAATCCCTTCACTTCATCTATCCGCAACAACATGTTCAACGATCCACCCAATATACTCGTATTTGACGTCCTGTTATGGACCTGTTAGGCGTATATCAAAGTGAACGGCCTCCCACATCATTTACTATAATGAAATAGGTCTGGAGATAATAGAGTTCTACGCTTAGAAAGATCAATGGCATGTCCACCATTAATCTTTCTAGAGTGGATCGGTCCAGTCCCACATTGAGCTACATCAATGCGTACATGTATCCATATTTGACTATATAAGTGTTGTAGTAGTGCTTCTTACACAACTAAATACCGGATGCATAGACCTTTAGTTATATTCATTCCCACGAATAGAACAGGTCTCGAACGCTTGATTATCAATCAATGTATACTCTATACAATAGCACAAGATATAAACATTATGAATTATTGCCTTTATTCATATAACACATATAGAATGTATTCAAATAATATAGAAAGTGTCCAATACATATTCCAGAACCAATACCTACGAACTAGGGCATGCCAACATTTTTTGGGGTTTTAATCAAATCTTGATGGCATTAGATGATATATCTAAGACCTCCTTTAGTTGCTAGGGGCATTGGGTACTTTTGAATGGCTACTGATGCCTTCGGTCTAAAAAAATGTTGGAGCAACCTACAAGTGGGCTATGAATGCAATTTTTCATGATATGTTAGGTAAGCTTATGGAAGTGTACATTAATGATATTTTTGTGAAGTCTAAGAAAGAGAGTGACCATGTAGAACATCTAAGGAAGTGTTTTCTCAAGATGAGAGAACATAAGCTAGAAATGAACCACTTAAAATGTGCATTTGGAGTTCGGACTAGGAACTTTCTTAGGTTTTTGGTTCACTTGAGGGGGGTTAGAGGTAGATAAGAAAAAAATTCAAAGTTGTACTTGTGGCTAAACCACCTAGTAATAAGAAAGCGCTACAGAGATTTCTTGGATTGGTTAACTACCTAAGGAGATTTATTGTCAATTTAGCTGGAAAGTCACAAGTGTTCTCTGAGTTATTATCCTTGAAGGAGAGGAAGAATTTAGGTGGGAGGAGAAACATCAGGAGGATTTTGAGAAAATAAAGGAGTACATAACTCATCCAGTAGTGTTGGTTCCTCCTAGAGACGAGAATCCTTTTAATTTTTACTTATCTACCACATGGAATTCTACTGGTTGCCTGCTTGCTCAGAATAACCAGGTCAGTCATGAACAACATGCATACTGTTGGAACCTAGTTTTGATTAAGTTTCGATAATGACAAAATATTAATTAAGGAATTAGAACCTGAAGGAAAATAGGCTAACGTTTGGCAGCGGAAATATAAAAATTTTAACCTTTTTCCATTAACCAAGATCCGTTAATCGTTATTTCATATAAAGAGGGATAGAAGGAAATACCTTTTGAAGATCTATCTACCGTTGCAATCGTAGTGCCCACAACTCTTACTCCGAGTTCCCGAGCACAAGACAAAAACACAATTCAAAATATGATTAGAACTCAACCGTATAAAAGCAACCAAAGTAGATTGCCTCTAATAAATCAACACAAGATCAAGGATAGGAGAAAGAGATTAATAATCAATTGAAACGGGAGGAAGCGATGGATTATTTCGTCCTCAACTGGGGTGTCGAAATTCTCTCTCTTCGGTTAGCTAGGGTTGGCCGAAATTCTCATGTAAGGGGGGTATATATACTCTCTTGTATCTAAACCCTAGTTAGATAGAATTAGGTTACTGAATAAGAATTTAATTCGGAATAAAATTCTTATTAGTTATTATCTATAATTATATCTAAATATAAAGATAATAATAATAACTTGACAGGATAATAATAGAAGCAATTTAATCTCATTAAACCTCCTAACTTATTTATCCTTTAATTAATTTAATTCACAATCATAATCTAATTAGAATTGTTAAAAATCAAATTAATTATTTATGTATTTTATATACATAAAATCACCCCCCTATTCACTGGGCCTTAGTGGACTCAGTTGGGCTTCCATCAATTAATTAACATCTATTTCTCTTTTGGGCTCCAAGTCTTATGTGTGACCCATTAGGTTCTTATTGCTTCTAGCCGTATGCAACCATTAAATTAATTTTCTCAGAATTATATTTAATCTTTGCATAACGGAATGAGTACGCGAAATGTGATTGGCAGATCCGAAACATTCCCCCATAGCTATAAGAAGACAAGTTGATTCTGTCGTTGACCTTTCCGTATTAGTTACAGTATAATTCGATCCTTTATCAACTACATCCTTGAACAGAATCTTATGACTATGGATAATGTCAAGTCACATATAGCGAGACGTTCGTTTTACTTGTACAGGCTGAGTTAACTCCAATTAGATAGGTTAAGTGACATCTGCATTTCAAGTCTTAAGCTATCACCTTGCAAGGATTTAGAGTCAAGTCTTCCACAAGCGATCCTTGGACGTATCTCCCATTTATCAGGAGTGACAAATGCTCAATCCAATGTATAACTATCCTGCAATTACTTCCTGTGATACCCAACGTCTGCCGTTCACACCCCAGAGTCATCTCTGTTATGGATCGTGTTACAACAGGATCAAAGCATCACATTCCATAATCCAGAATCACTAATTAACATTCCTTTGAGTCTTACGATTACTTATACCTATTAATACCAATGAGATGAACAGGTGACAAAGATAAATCTACCCATCCTGTTATCTCAAGTCGGGTCCCCAATCCTAATGAACTCCCTTTCATCGGATCCATGTAACTGTCCAGATATCTGCATATCTGAAGCTTGTGAGATCAGCTCTCTGTCTCGATAGAAGACATTGTTACATGCAAGTCTCAGCAGTGATATGTCAATCCTATTTCTAAACATATTACTTGACTTGGGGTGGTTTTAAGTTTATTAGTTTATTATAAAGTTTCGTCTCACTTCATGCTTGTATGAACACTTTATAATCACTTTAAACAAACTTAGGGATTTCCTTTTATTAGACTTATTTAGTTCTTAAAAGAGGTTGCCTTTATATAGTTATGAAACCATATCTTATTAAAACAAATGATATAAAGAACATTTCATTTACATTAAGTTTATATCCTAGAACAATTGTCTTATAGGACACTAAACCCCAACAGAACCCTCTAATAGGATTTAAATTCAGAATTCATTTATATATCAAATAACACAAAACGAAAGCTAAATTCAGAAGATGTGAACTTATAGGAATCTATAGTTGAGGAGAATAGACAGGATACACCCTATTGAGATATCACTTATGGGATACTACATACATAGAGGTTGTTTATGTCTAATTCATCTTCTGTGACTTTCTCTTCCACACTTTCTCCCCCTTTTTGGGATCATCAAATGGGCGAGAAAAATTCAGCAGGGACAGTCAGAGGCGATTGGAAATTTTGCTACTGAAAGATAGCTTCTGAAGGATAATGATTCCTTCAGAAGGTAGATTGCCTTGCATAATTGACTCTGAAGGAATAAGCTAAAAACCACTTGTTGGTAAACACATACTACTTATTGGTAAACAACATGTTGGGAGATTAGCTGAATGGAATTAGATTCAGAGGGCAGAGGTAGATAAAGATTGGAAGAATTGAAGGATTATATAAGAGACTTGAATCCAGAGCTTTGTGCTATTGGGGAATCAAATTCAAGTTTTGGTATTGACATTTGATGGTCCTCAGAAAACAAATCCCTCAGAAATGATATCACATGTTTGGGTGGAAAATAAATCCCTCAGAAATGACATCACATCACCTCCGAGTCACCAAGTGACTCAGAAGGCAAATAGCCACCATCAGTACTATGAAAGAAAATATCCAATAGGTACCGATGGAAATCTGAACCAAAAGTTAGCTGCAACTTCTGTGGAAAAGCTGGCCACACTACTGAAAGTTGTAGGCATAAAAAGGGCTATTATAATTAGAGACAACATGCATATAGTAGGATCTAGAGCTTCTGGAACTATTCTAACTATTGATGAATGTCTCACTAGTCAGAGGATGGAAGCACAACCTTCTAAGTATAGCTCAACTCTATGATAGAGGAAGGTTATCTTCAAAACCTCTGGATGTTAAATCATCGACAAATAAATGTTGAAACCCAATTGATAGGGGTCAAAACCCCCTATCTTTTAGTACGGTTTTAGGGATTATTTTGTATCTTTTATTATCTTTTTATTTGCTTTAATAGAAATTTATCATTGTTTTGTTAATTTTAGATTTTTAAATTACTTTTTATCATTTTATTAAATATTCCTAACTTTTGTCAAATATTTTGTCACTTTTAATGAATTAATCTCTATATGTTATTTTGAGCTTTATCTGTACCCAAAATTAAGAGATTAACCTACCAAAAATAAATCAAATTTGACTTGGTAATTAAAAAGGATTTTTGGTAGGATAATTAATTAATTTTGGGTGAATTATCTAAATATTAGTTTATGAGATTATGTGCAGATTTTTATAGATAAATGTGGAGATTTTTAAGGATCAGAATCAGGACCCACTCGGCGCATCAAATTCAAATAAAAAGCATGCAGATTTTTAGGGATTATCTTTGGGCTTTTTGTATTTAAATAATTAGATTTTTTTTATCCCCAAAGATAAATTAGTTTTTATTAGATAATATTTGGAGAGTTATTTTTCCATTAGAATAGTTTTTTATTAATTAGTCTTCCATTAGGAATAGGTTTTTATTAATTAGTCTTTCATTAGGAATAGATTTTAATTTTTCATTATAAATAGTTCCATTTGTTAGGAATAATGAGTTTGTAATTATTTTAGAGAGAGTTTTTGTAATCCGTTTTTCACCTATCAATTTTTAGTTTTAGTTTTTCCATCTTTCATTCATTGTAAAAACCCTAGCTTTCCTCCTTGAAGAATCCTCTCCACCTCTTCCATCTCCTTCAACCTCCATTGAAGAACATTCGAAGCTCCGCTCACCGAGGATTATTCAAGGTTCCTCCTTAAGTCCTAGGAAGACGCCTGCAGTGGTAGACAGGTTCCCTGAAAGGGATTTTCTTACTCTTTTCATAACTTGTTTAGCTCTTTATACAGTGTATGAATCGTAGGCTCATTGTATCTCCGTGAAAATTTTCTTCATCTTTAATGATAATATAGTTTTTGTTTTGTTCAATTGATTTATCTATTTAATCTTTGTCTTACGCTTTGTTTGATTGGTTTAACTCATTCATAAATCCAAATATTAAGTTGGCACATATTGCGAGCTGAATCTGACCTAGTCAAAGCCTATAAGACTTTGCCTTTAACATTCCTAGTCAATAGCAAGTTTGTCAATCTTTCATACCAAACATGTGGTTCTTGTTTCAAGCCATATAGAACCTTCTTAAGTTTAAAAACATGGCTCAGAAGCTTTGGATCTTCAAACCCATGAGGTTGATTTACATAAACCTCTTCATTTATAAAACCATTTAAACATGCACTTTTAACATCCATTTGAAATAATTTAAAGTTCATGTAACTAGAAAAAGCACATAAAATTTGATAGCTTCTAACCTTGCTATTAGAGCAAATCTTTCTCCATAGTAATACCTTCTTGTTTGTTGTACCCTTGGGCTACAAGCCTTTCTTTGTTTCTAATCATGTTTCCAGATTCATCAAGCTTGTTCCTGAATACCTATCTAGTACCGACTGACTTCTTGTCCTTTGGCTTGGGTACTAGATCTCATATGACATTTCTTCTGAATTGACCGTGC
Organism: Euphorbia lathyris; assembly: GCF_963576675.1. Classification (NCBI taxonomy): domain Eukaryota; kingdom Viridiplantae; phylum Streptophyta; class Magnoliopsida; order Malpighiales; family Euphorbiaceae; genus Euphorbia; species Euphorbia lathyris. Next base: position 33,050,319 of record NC_088913.1, on the reverse strand, counting down.
TCTTCTTTCATAACGATCATCCAGTATTCGTCATTCATAGCTTTTGAAAATTTCTTTGGTTACAGTTTTGAGATGAATGCAATGTTTTCGAAAAGTCTTCTTAGTTGACTTCTGGTCATTACTGCAAGCTGGATAGTATCAATGATGTTTCCCTTAGAGTGTCCTTTGGGGACTCTTACTTCCTTTGGCAACTCATCCTTTTCAGCTAATGGGGTTTCAACAATTTCTGCATGTAGATTATCTTTAGCAAATATAATATCTTGTTCAGTTTTACCTCCATAGTCTCTGACTAAACTTGGTTCAGTAGTCTGAATTCCTTCAGTAGGTACTGAGGCTTGTTCCTCTTCTTATGAGTCTTTGCTTACTTTCTCTACAGGGTTAGTCTCATCAAACTCAACATGCACAAATTATTCTAATATAAGAGTTCTTTTGTTGAAAATAATATATGCTCTACTGTTTGTTGAATAGCCAAGAAAAAGAGCTTCATCAGCTTTTGAATCAAATTTGGCAAGACTGACTTTAGTATTCAATATAAAATATTTGTAACCAAAAGCTCTGAAATAACTGATCTTAGGCGTGCACCCTTTCAAGAGTTCATATGGAGTCTTTTACATAACATGTGTGATAAAAGCCCTATTGAGAAATATTTTCACTCAACATTGTCCTAGCCATTTCAACCAAGGTTATATTCTTCCTTTCAGCTACCCCGTTTTGTTGAGGAGTTCTAGGAGCAAAAAAGTTATGGTTAATGCCCTTGGTTTTGCAGAATTCATCAAATGGTTGGTTTCTGAATTCTCCACCATTATCACTTCTGATGTCAGCTATCTTTAAGTCCCCTTCATTCTCAATCCTCTTTACAGAGTGCTTAGAAAGTCTCGAATGATTCATCCTTGCTACTGGGAAAGCTGACTCATCTGAAGCGATAATAGTCGTCTACTACAAGTAAGGAGTATCTTTCACACCCATACTCAGAGGCTGAACAGGGCCAAAAAGATCTAGATGCAGTAACTCTAAAGGACGTTTGGTTAAAATCATATTTTTACTTTTAAAAGTTTTTCTAGCTTGTTTTCCAACCTAATAGACTTTGCATAAATGACCTTTTTCAAAGCTAAGAGTTGGTAATCCTTCAACAAGTTGATTTCTTACTAATTTGGCTAGAATGTCCATGCTTGCATGACCAGGTCTTCTGTGCCATGGCCAGGAATTTTCTTACTTTGATACTAAGAAAATTTCTTTTGAACACTAATCCCCTAGATTCAACATGAAGGAGTTTTCTACCCTAGGAGTAGTAAGGATATTAGAATTAGTCTTACTGTTAATGATTTTACATCCAGAGGATTTGAAGATGACCTTTCTGCTTTTGTCGTAGAGTTGAGCCACACTCAATAGGTCATACTTTAGACTTCTAACTATGGAGATGTTGTCAATAGTTTGGTTGGTTCCGATGGATTCAAAGCCTACTATATCTCCTTTCTTACGTCTCCAAAACTAACATTTCCTCCTCTTTTATGCTCTAGTGTGATAAATTGTGTTTCATCACCAGTCATATGCCTTGAGCATGCGCTATCAATATACCACATCTTTTACTCTTGTGCACATCTCAAGTTAACTTGCAATGTAATCAATCTTTCTTAGGTACCCAAATCATTTTGGGTCCTTTGTGTTAGTTTTAGCAGGTTATAGATCATACTTATCATAATAGCCATTTTTATGCCAACACATTTCAGTAGTGTGGCCTCTCTTTCCATAAAAGTTGCATCCAACTTCTAGTTTAGGTTTCCATCCTCTAGAAGGTTTCCTTGTGGAGTACCAATGGTGGATATTAGCCTTCTGAGTCACTTGGTGACTCTGAAGTAATGTGATGTCTCTTTTGAGAGTTTTATTTTCCTTAGAGAGATGATTTGATTTCTTCATCAGAACTTTGACATTCTCATCTTGTCGAGAACCATCCTCTAGAAGGTATATGATATTAGCAAGTTTATCATTTTCTATTTCATCACATCATCTGTTTAACAATTTGAATTTTCTTGTTATATTTCTTCATTAATGAATAAAGATCACAAAGTGCATTTACCATTTCTTCTCGAAGTTCAGAAGAGGGACTTATCTTATTACTCTGATAAGGTTGCTTGTATTTACTAGTATTAGATGACACAAAATTTTAGAGGATCTATGTTCTTCAGTCTCAATAGCCATGAAGTATATGTTGGAAACTTCAGAGGCTTCATTCTTAGAGGATGATGATTCCTCACTATCACCCCATGTGGCTACGATGGCCTTCTTATCGTATCTCTTCTCCTTCTTGAGGTTTGGGAAGTTGAACTTTATGTGTCCTGGTTGATGACACTCAAAGCATGTGATAGCCTTGTTGAGCTCCTTCTTGAACTTGTTATCACTATACTCTCTCTTAGGTCTGTCAGACCTTCTAAATTTCTTCTTGTTATCTTTGTCACTCTTTTTGAACATTTGTTTCATCTTTCGAGTGAACATCGCCATTTCTTCATCATAGTTGAGCTCTCATATGTTGAGTCAACTTTTAGTACTATTGACTTATGCTTTTTGTCTTCTCACTTTTCTTTCACCTCAAAGTTCTTCATAAAGATCTCATAGTTGATAAAAGATCCTATGAGTTCATCATATTTATAGGTGGTCAGGTTATGAGCTTCCTCAATAGTCGTCTTCTGGGCTTGCCAACTTTTTGGAAGGCTTCTAAGGATTTTCTTCAGTTGTTCCTCTTCCAAAAAAAAAAGCTTTCCCAGACGTTTGAGCTCATTGATGATGTTAGTGAATCTAGCATTCATATTAGAGATGCCTTCACTCTCCTACAATTCGAACAGGTCATATAACCTCATGTTCTGGTTGATCTTGGACTCTTTCACTTTGTTGGTTCCTTCGCACGTGACTTCGAGCTTGTTCCATATCTCTTGAACAGATTCACAAAATGAAATTTGTTATACTCTGTGAAGGAAAATAGACAAGCCTAGACGCATCGGAATTATAAAATTTTATCTATTTCTCTTTCCCAAGATCCGTTAATTGTTATTTCATATAAAGAGGGATTAAACATGTGTACCTTTATTGACGAATTATCTACTATTACAAACGAAGTGCCCACGAGGATATCCACCGTCAATAACGAACACAAACAAAAACAAAACTAAAACATTAGTAATCAACCAATTAAAGCAACCAAGTGTAGATTGCCTCTAACGGTATCCACATAAACTAAGAAACGAATGGAATGAGAAAAGTAATTTATCGAGTGAAGGATAGGAAGAATTTTTCTTGGCCGAATTCTATAGTGTAGGGGGGTTATTTATAGTGTTTTGCTCTTCCTAATCCTAATCCCATTAGGTTTAGTTAATTAGATTTCTAATCCCATTAGGTTTTCTAATTAGATAAATAAAAGGGTTTATTAATATTATATATATCTAATATAAGTATAATTCAAATCCCATTAGAATACTTAATTAAGTTAGGATAATAATTTAGAGATATAATCACATTACACTGTCTAATTAATATTATCCTTTAATTGATTTAACCATCAATAAATCTAATTATAATTATCTGAATAAATCAATCAATCCCATACATATTTCAGCCCATGCATGTCTTCCCTCTTAAATTACCATTTTGCCCTTCGGTCTTAATTCTATGTGTGTGACCCATTAGGTTCTTACCACAACTACCCGTATATGTTTATTTAAATTAATTTAACCAAATCAAGTCAAACTAAACATATAATGGAATGAGTGTGTAGACTGTCATTGGTAGGATCGTCACATTCCCCTAGAATCAGAGGCAATTAATATTATATATATCTAATTTAAAGCCATTAGGGACTAATAAGGAGGATTACTTCAAAAAAGGTGAATAGAACTATTGAGTAATTTACGGATTTAAAAAACTTTTTTTACTCAAGTCAATAAACATAGAGGGCAATTCTCAAAATCAGAGGCAACTTCATTATTCTGAGCTTTTCAGCACTTCATTCTACTTAGATTGCTTTAGCTTCTGATAATTCCACTCAGATCACAACTCTTTAATAGAGGCTCTGAAGAACTTAAGGCAGATGATGTTTAAGTTATGCATAGAATATTTAGAGTGTTAATCTGAGATAAATATCAGAGCATGCAATATTCAGTAGAAGTAAAAGGTAATAGAAATGAAAGAAGTTACTCGACAGATTTATACTGGTTCGACCTTGTTCCTATGTCCAGTCCTCAGAATACCTTCTTCTTAACTTTAATCAACTATTGAACTTTTTCAAAGGTAGAGCACAAACCTCTTACAAAATAGTGTAAGCTTCAATAAAGTACATTCCTTTACTACAACGCTCAACTAAAACACTCTTTGCTGCCTATAACCGAAGCAACAAAAAAGCTACTAATTTTACAATCAAAAGGATTACAATTTCAAATGAGAAACGTGATTGAACTAATCTCTCTCTAAATTAGATTACACAGGTATGAACTTGCTCTGTGTGTTTTCTTTTTGCTCTATTTTTCACTTTTAAATATATCTCATATATGCTTGATGATTAATTCTAAAAATTGAGCTTGGACTTGGCTTTTATAGGCGGAGCTTTCAAACTAGTCGTTTGAATCAGAAGATGGTCGTTGTGAAGAAGCAGCTTTTGTTCTTCTGTGGAGCTTCTGATTGCTCTTCCCATATTTCCATTTAAGGAAACTATGTTGGGGTTTATGTCCTATAGACAATTGTTTTAGGATATCAATATTAATGAATAAATTGTTTATTTAGTCATTTGTTTAATCAGATATATAGCATTAAAATGTAACTATATATAAAGGCACAAATCTTTCATAAAGAAAGTAATCCTGAGTTTATTTAAGTAGTTATAAAGTGTTCATACAAGCATGAAGTGAGACTATACTTTATAATAGACCAATAGACTTAAAATCAACCCAAGTCAAGTAATATGTTATAGGGGTTGACATATTACTGTTGAGACTTGCATGTAACAGTGTTTTCTGTCGAGACAGAAAGCTGATCTCACAAGCTTTAGATATTTAGATATCTAGACAGTTACATGGATCCAGTGAATGAGTTCATTAGGATTGGGACCCGACTTGAGATAACAGCATGGATTAATTTATCTAAAAGTGTCAATTGTTCATCTCATTGGTATTAGTAGGTATAACTAATCCTCAGACTCAAACATTCGTTAATTAGTGATTCTGGATTATGGAGTTTGATACTTTGATTCTGTGTGAGCACGATCCAACAGGTGAGAGCCTGGGGTGTGTGAGAGCAGGGTTGGGTATCACACAAAGTGATTGCAGAATAGTTAATGTCAGATTGAGCATTCGTCACTCCCGATAAGTGGGAGATATATCCAAATGGCCGCTTGTGGTGAATTAACTGAAATCCTTGCAAGGTGATAGAGTTAAGAGTAGAAATGAACATTTCACTTAACTTATCTTTCAGAGTGAATTCAACCTGTACAAGTAAAACCAGACTCTTCGTTATATGTAACCTTGACACGTTCCATGGTTATAAGGAATTAACCGACAGGATATAGTTGATGAAGGATCGTATTATACTGTACCTAATGCAGAAAGGTTAATGTCAGTTATCAACCTGACTTCTTAATTGCTCTAGGGGAATATCATAGGTTCTGCTAGTAACAGCTCGCGACGGTATTCCGTTAAATATATGTTGGAATTAATCATAATGAATTGATTTCAAAGGATATATACGGCTAGTGGAAATAAAGGACCTAATGGGTCGCATATGGGACTTGGAATCGGAGGACGAAAGTGTAAATTAGTGAGACACAATATATGGGCCGAAATTCATTAATTAAATAGGGATATTAATTTGATTTAATAATTATAATTAGATTATGATTATAAATTAAATTAAAGTATTATCTGATAATATTAATTAGAAGTTTTTATGTGATTGAAACTCTAATTAATTATCCCTAACAATAATTAATTATTAATTTGATTAATAATAATTATCTAGATATAATTAGTTATTATTTAGATAATAATAAAGTGTTTATTTAATTATCTAATTAGTAATCCTATTCCGAATAAGATTCTAATTAATTAATTACCTAACATAACTAGGATTAGGGTTTTGAGAAGTCTATAAATAGACTCCCTAGCCTACATATTTCGCCTGACACAATAATAAAGGAGGAGGAACCGTTCCGTCTTCATCTCGGCTAATCTACATTATTTCTTACTCTCTCTTTGATCTCGTATCGATTTCTGTTAGAGGCAATCATTGCGATTGCTATTATTAAGGTTGATTACTGATTAGTTATCTTTTTTGTGTTGTTTCTTTTGTTGTTCGTGATACACGGATTAAGAGTTGTGGGCACTTTGTTTGCAACCGTAGATTGTTCTTCACCGAAGGTATTACTTTCTATCCCTCTTTATATGAAATAACAATTAATAGATCTTGAAAAGGGAAATAGATAAAATAGATAAAATTTTATTATTCCGCTGCGCCTAGGCTTGTCTTTTTTCCTTCAAACTAGTCGTTTCTTCCTTCAGAAAACTGTTGACCATTGAGAACTTCATCCAATGATCTTTTTCTGAATTCTAATTTCATAGGCTGCAGACTTGGTGTTTCCATATAAGTGACAGTAGAGAGAGAGATGGGTTTCTAACGGAGTCTTCTGTCTTCTAAATTTTTCTAGAGAAAGTCTTATGTCTGACTTTGCATATGGGCTTCTGGCTTCTGCTTCTGGGCTTTCTTCTGTTTTGTGTCGTTAATTTGCTTAAGGCCTTTTTGCTATCTTTTGGAATTAGCCTCTTATGTCTTATGCAATTTTAATCACTTAAACACAATTGTTAGATTCATAAGACATAGTATAATTTTAAATTCTAAATAAATTTGAGGGAACTAATTTCTTAACGTAATTTTTATCATAATCAAAACTTCATCAAAATTGGGTTTCAACAGAAAGAAGCTGATTTGAAGCTTTTTATTTGTAGGATGAAAAAAGTTCCATGGACATTGAAGTTTGATGTCTCTAGTATAGAAAAAGCAGTAAGTGGAGGTGTTGTAATTATTTCTCCCTCTAATATTAAAACAACTTTAACTTTCAACCTTGATTTTGATTGTACTAACAATCAAGTCGAGTATGACGCCTTGATTATTGGTTTGGAGATATTGAAATACTTAGGTATTAAAGAGACTGTGGTGATAGGAGATTCTCAGTTTGTATTAAAGCAACTAAGTGGAGAATTCAAATGAACCAGCATGTCATTGACACCCTATTATACCATTGCAAGGCAATTGGTATAGATGAATTTGAAGAGATTTCTTTGGTGCACTTACCTAGAGAGGCGAATTAGAAAGCTAATAAAATGGTCAAGTGGCATCTGGCTTGTGGATCTCAAAGGAGCTGACCCATAGACTGGTGCTTGTTAAAAAAAAAGGCCATCCTTCAATTCTAGAATAAGGAATGCTAATGGACAATTTTAACAAGGAGTTCCTAAGAGTATTCTATTCGATTATGACACTATGTCCCTTAGTCACTTTGGAGGACACTTTGGGCCTTATTTGATTAATCTTTGAAGTTTAGTACATTGTTTATCCCCAAATCAATGACCAAATAAAAGTGGTGAATCAAAATATGGATGATCGTTTGAGGAGCATATGTAATGACAAACTGAAGACATAATATTCTGTGGTTGCACAAGCGAATCTTTCATACAATAAGACCACTCATTCGGTTACCAGAAGATCACATTTTAAGGTTGTGTACATCAAGCTTCTTAATCACACGCTTTATATTGTTAGCATTCCAAGGGGGGAGAATTGTAATGTATCAACCAAAAAGTTAGCTTAACATATCCAAAAATTGCATAAAGATGTCAAAATGGATTGAGGAGAAAAAAAATCTAAAGTGAAGGCCAAGGTCGATGAGCATTGAAGTGATTGTCAATTTGAAGTTAGGGATGAAGTTCTTGTGTATTTGGGAAAAAAATGCTAGTAAGTGCACTAAGTAGCAAGCTTTGACCTTAGAAATATTCCCCTTTCAAGATTTTGAATAAGTGGAGTTCAAATATATTTCATGCCGCCCTTTTCGAATTAGTCAGAAAAGAGTTCTCCTCTTTTCAATATAAAATATCTAAGTCCATTCAAGCTCGATGAGCCCCTTCCACATCCAACAAATGACTTAAGATTAAGTGAGAATAAATTATGTGTGCATCTATTTGATGAAAAAGAGTAAAATGGACAATCAGGACCCATTAGAGGGAGAAACACGTGTGTCAATGCAATAGACATGAAACAATGGAGAAAACGACAAGTGATACTGATAACATCGGGATATTATCCAAGGGATCAAATGAGATATTTACCCAAACGACCGCGTATTGAACCGGTCAAAAAAGGCCATGGCGTATCGAGCAAAGACATCCGATGGGGGATCATCGAGACTCCGCCACACGAGATCCGTAGTCAAACCTATGTTAGATTCGCCATCACCCTTCGATCCGCCAGCTGAACAGCTAAGCCGATTCCTCAATAAAGGCTATTAATGAGCTATTAATGAGCTAACGGACATACTTAAAGGAAACCAGTAACCGCCATTAATGAAGCATTAATGGAGACTTTCTAGTTACTAAAGGTTACAACTTCATGACTATATATAGCTTGCATCTCAATCTATCAAGGTACACATTCTCACAACCCTAGCACCCTACTTTGTCAATTCAGTTTATTCCTCCATTCTCTATACTGACTTTGGCATCGGAGCTTCCCCCCGTCGAACCCAACGACGCCCCCACAGGGACGGAAGCTAATCGAAAATTCTCCACTAGTCATCAATTGGTGCGGTGATCGTGGACCCTAACCAAATAAGGGTTTCGATCACATTATAAGACATGACGAGTGGAGGGTCTGATCCCTCCTCAGGGATTGAAATGCCCTTAGTAACCCCATCAGCCAATCCTATTACGAACGCTGGTCGCGTTGACCCCTCCTCAGGGATTGAAGCTCCTACGGTACATGGTGAGGGAAGTATGTCACCTGACACATTTCTTGAAATATGTGCGGGATCCATAGGAAAAGAGTTTGGCCCTGAGATGGAAATCCGCTTAAGGTCGTACATGTTAATTCCCCCGCTTCGACGTACGGCACCAACTCCTACGGCATCCCAATGGAAAAATGTCAACATAGGACCAAACGCTCGTGATTCCTCGTTTTTTCACTCTCAACCTGCGGATTCCACGGTAATTACTTCTGTGGCAGCCGGTGACCCGCCATTAAATCGGCGACTGTTTTCTGATGGAGCGGAAGGGAGTTGGAGAAATGATCAAGCTTTTCCCGAGGGACCTACAAACCCAAGGCTTAACAATGGCGGGACTCGAGCTCTCAATAGTGCTAGGTCTAATCCCCCAAAGGGTGGACCGGAGGGTCGAAAACACAAAAAGCGTAGGAAGATGACAGGAAGGGGACGATCTAAATGTTGGGGTTTTGTGTCCTATAGTCAATTGTTGCAGGATACAAACTTATTGTAAATGAATTGTTCTTTATATCATTTGTTTTAATGAGATATATGTTTTATAACTATATAAAGGCAATCCCTTTTAAGCACTAAATAAAGTCTAATAAAAGGAAATCCGTAAGTTTGTTTAAAGTGATTATAAAGTGTTCATACAAGCATGAAGTGAGACAAAACTTTATAATAAACTAATAAACTTAAAACCACCCCAAGTCAAGTGATATGTTTAGGATTGATATATCACAGTTGAGACTTGTATGTAACAATGTCTTCTGTCCGATAGAAAGATGATCTCACAAGCTTCATATATATAGATATCTGGACAGTTACATAGATCCGGTGAAACGTTGTTCATTAGGATTGGGGATCCGATTTGAGATAACAGGATGGGTAGATTCATCCTTGTCAACTGTTCATCTCATTGGTATTAATAGGTATAACTAATCCTCAGACTCAAAGGAATGTTAATTGGTCATCCTGAATTACTGAATGTGAGACTTTGATCCTGTGGTCCCACGATCCTTAACAGAGATGACTCTGGGGTGTGAACTGCAAAGGTTGGGTGTCACAGGAAGTAATTTCAGGGTAGTTATACATTGGATTGAGCATTTATCACTCCCGATTAATGGGAGATACATCCAAGGATCGCTTGTGGAAGACTTGACTCTAAACCCTTGCAAGGTGATAGCTTAAGAGTAGAAATACGGATTTCACTTAACCTATCTTTTTGAGTTGACTCGGCCAATAACAAGTAAAACGAACGTCTCGCTATATGTGACTTGACATTACCCATAGTCATAAGATTCAGTTCAAGGATGTAGTTGATAAAGGATCGTATTATACCGTAACTAATACGGAAGGGTTAACGACAGAATCAACCTGTCTTCTTAAGGGACTCTGGGGGAATGATTACGGACTTGCCAATAACATACTCTGTACATCATTCCGTTATGCAAGGGATTAAATATAATTCTTGAAGAAATTAATTTAATAGGTTGCATACGGCCAGAAGTAGTAAGGACCTAATGGATCACACATAAGACTTGGAACCAAAAGAGAGATGGATATGATTAATAGATGGAAGCCCAATTAAGCCCAGTAAGGCCCAAATACTAGGAGGGGGCCGAAATTTATATATGTTAGTAAGGAATTAATTTTATTCCATTAATCCTAATTAGATTAGGATTGTGAATTAAATTAATTAAGAGATAATTTAATTAGGAGTTTTAATTAGATTAATATTCTCCTATTATTATCCAATTAGGTTATTTATTATTATCCTAATTATATTAGATATATAGTGAGATAATAATTAGGAATCCTTTTCCGAATTGGATTCCTATTAAGTAACCTATTCCTATCTAACTAGGGTTTAGATACAAGCTAATATATATACCCCTCCCTATAGTGAATTTCGACTAAGCCTCTAACCTCCCCCTATAGTGATTTTCGAAATTACTAATTAGAGAGAGAAAAAGAATTCTCATCCCCTAGTTCGTGGACAAGAATTCATACGGCATTCCATCGATTGATTAATCTTATTCATCCCTCTTTCTCCTTGATCTTGTGTTGGTTAATTAGAGGCAATCTAATTTGGTTGCATCTCATAAGGGTTGATTCTAACTTAATCTCACCGTGTTCACGAAAGAAGGAAAAACAATCAAAAGAGAGAAATTCGTTTTCCTTCGCCTACATCAGGTCAGTTCACTATTTCGTGGATTCCCGGAGATTGAACCGTCGGATCGTCGCGATATTTGGACAGTAGCTTCTAGACATATTCTTCCACGTTTCCACCGAAGGGATTGTCGTTCGGAAGTCTGGAAGGTCTATTTCGGATAGGGGCAGATTGGTGAACAGTTTACATCACCTTTGAAGTTGTGGGCACTTCGTTTGCAACGGTAGATTGATCATCGAAAGATATTTCTTCTTATCCCTCTTTATATGAAATAACGATTAACGGATCCTATGGTTAAAAGGAAGTAGGCTAAAATTTTTATATTTTCGCTGCTATACTTTAGCCTTAATTTCCTACAGTGGTATCAGAGCCATCGTTAAATCTGTTATTTCATATATGAATATATAGAAGTTTTCAATAGGATTGAATAAATATTTATGGTTAGGATTAATTCTAAAGATAAATAAAGTTTTGATTAATTGTTAATTAAAACTGATTATGCTTATGTTCCTAATTATTTCGGTTGATAATCATTATAACAAAATCTATTAGTTTTATAGTTAGGTTGATAAAATTAGTTTTATTAATTCTAAATGATAAAACGGAAATCTATTGTAGATTATCCTATTTCTGAAAACCGTTTTAAAATTGTTTTAGAACTGATATATATATATAAATATATATATACATATTTATTATAAAAAAAAATATGACAGCAGCCCGAGTCGCGCCCAACGACGCGACTGGCTGCTGTCACGCGGCTGCTGCCTCGCGGCAGCGGCCGCGTGCGGCGCAGGGGCGCCGCTGCCGCAAGGCGGCAGCGCCCCGCGTGCCCTAAGGGCTGCTGCCAATCGGCAGCGGCCCGCCCTCGGGCCCGGCCCGATACCCACTTGATTTTAAAATAGGTTTAAAATCGTTTTATGTAAATATATGTTTCAGAAATTAATAGTTTTCTGTTTTGATTATCGAATGAATAATTCGTTTAAATGTTTGTTTTTACCAATATGTAAATCAAAGTGTTAAATGAATTAAAATCAAAATAAATGGGACAAGCATAATCAACGTTTTATATGGTTATATTAATCTAAGGATTAATATAAAGATACAAAACGATTAGAAGTAAAATTGGATGAAAGTTAATTTGACGAGTTAATGTGATTAACCTAAATATTACATAAGCCGGTTATGTAATCAACCAATTAAATTTATTTAATTGAGTCTATGCATATTTGGAGTTATGGACATATTTGGACCCTCTTTTAGTCTTTTGGTATTTTTGAAATAGGGTCTGCGCGTCCTGCCTTTCTACTATCTATTGTAATTTCTCCTCTCATCTAATTCCCTTCAATTCAGTTGAAGTTTTCTTATAGTAGTATAGAAATTAATATGTAATTTCAAGGCGCCAAGGAGAAGACGGAGGACCTAAAGAAAAATATGTAATAGTTAGTATTTCCTTAGGTTTGGCCTTTTATTCCGTCTCTGGCTCGACGGAATAATTTAGATGATATGTCCATAACGCCAATGTATGTGAATGTATGTATGTCTGATGTATGCTAAAGCAAATCAAGACTAAGTTAGATTATGAGACTTAAATAAAATCCCTCATTAAAAAGTTAAGTAAATAAGTAAGTTATTAAAATCGGTTGCCCCTCCCTAATATTATAATTCAGCCGGCAGTACTGGGGGCCTTTGGGTTGTTGAGTAAACTCAAGCTCGGGGTCTTATGGTAACACCTGAATTATCGAAAATCATTTTTCATGAATATGGGGTAATACTTAAATTAGATTATGATAATTGGATGAGTAAACTCATGTTGTCATAAACTAATGGGCAAAACGGTTGGGATTAATATGAATAGCATATTAGTTACTAATGTGGTTAGTAACCCAATAACCTAGGAATCACATTAAAGATGTGATTGATTGTATGAATCTACCTAATGAATGAGACTAGCTTGTTGAGTAAACTCAAGGCGAAATCTCAGGAGTTAGGATCCTAGCTCACTAAAGGATTTGTGAAATTCTTCGAATTAATATGGAGGGTTATTAATTTGGCAAAATAGTGGGAGCAATCTGAAATAAATTAAAAGGCCTATAATTTTAGATTGTTATACTTTAAAGCAAATGAATGACATACGTTTACTCTTTCTCACTCTCAAGTTTAATTAAACACTCTTAAAATCATGACTAACACCAATCTGCAAAATATACTTACCGATAACAAGTTGAATAGTTCAAACTTCACCGACTGGTTTCGTAACCTCAAAATCGTTTTGAAGTTCGATAAAAAATAGGGTATGTATTTGATACATCGATACCCTCTATCCCTGAGGATGATGCTCCCAATCGATGCTTATCAGAAGCATAAGGCTGATGACGATCATGCCGGATGCATCATACTTGCATCGATGACATCGAAATTACAAAGGCAACTATGCCTGTTCCATCATCATGCACCTAAAGGAATTGTTTGGGAAACAGACCAGGTGCGAACGCTACGAGATATCCAAGATGTTATATCGTAGTAGGATGCAAGAGGGCACATCTGTCATGACACATTGTGTCAAGATGATTGGCTACATTACCAAACTTTCTAGTATTGGATTTGCGATGGATAACGAATTGAGCATAGACTTAATTCTTCAATCCCTCACAGAGAGTTATTCACAGTTCATTATGAACTATCAGATGAATGACTTGCAAACCTCTTTTGAAGAGCTTGCAAATATGCTCAAGTCAGTTGAGCCCAATATAAAGAAAGGTAAGAAAGTCGTGCCCAACAAAACTAAGGGAAAGGAAGTGAAGAAGCCCAAAGGAGAGTGCCACTTCTGTGGTGAAGAAAGGCATTGGAAAAGAAACTGTTTGGTGTACCTAGCTACCCTCAAGAAGGGAAAAAGCCGGTACTCCAACATCTGGTATGTTCTATATTTCGATAAAGAACAAACATTGCGATTTTTATAGAGATGGGATTTTTATTTTTCAGGAATATCACAAAATGGGATTTATGTGTTACATTTCTGTTTTCGCAATTGATACCAAAAGACATAAGCTAGATAATTCAACTTGCTTGTGGGATTGTCATATAAACAAGAGACGCATACTAAAAGCTACATTCAGATGGGCTTATAGATCCAATCGATTCTGAATCATTGGAAACATGCGAATCATGTTTAAAAGGTAAAATGACAAAGACACCCTTTAGCAATAAAGGTGAGCGTGTATCAGACACTCTAGGACTCATTCATTCAGATGTATGTGGTCCTATGTCAGTCCAAGCAAGAGGAGGATTCAGATACTTTATTAGCTTCATAGATGACCATACTCGCTATGGTTATATCTACTTGATGAGGCACAAATCAGAAGCTTTTGACAAGTTCAAATGCTTCAAGAATGAAGTGGAAAATCAATTAGGAAAGAAAATAAAAACACTTCGATCTGATCGAGGTGGCGAATATCTTTCTGATGATTTTCTGAATTATCTAACTGAATGTGGGATATGCTCACAATGGACACCTCCCTATACACCACAACGCAATGGTGTATCCGAGAGGAGAAACCGTACCCTATTAGATATGGTACGATCCATGATGAGCATGGCCTTACTTCCAAAGACGTTCTGGGGCTATGCCTTAGAAACTGCCCTCTTCACCCTAAATCGGGTACCGACTAAATCCGCTAGTTCCACGCCATATGAATTGTTCGTTGGTAGGAAACCCGTGTTCTCTTTCATGAGAGTATGGGGTTGTTCAGCATATGTCAAACGCGTTGCGTCCGACAAATTAGATTCTAAATCTGATAAATGTTTCTTCATTGGATACCCTAAGGAAACTATGGGATATTACTTCTATCATCCAGATGATCAGAAAGTGATCGTATCCAAACACGCAACCTTCTTAGAGAAAGAGTTTCTCGAAGAAACACAAAAGGGAAGCGTGATTGAACTCGATGAAGTTCAAGAGGAAGAAACACCGACTGAAACAACGGAGGCGGTCGAGGTACCAGAAGAAGTCCCATTAGATGAGACTCCAGTGGCACCTATTTGTAGATCACGAAGAGTTCGTGAACTCCCAGTTAGATATGGTTTTCTAGTGGGAGATGATGACGAGGTTCCCGTGTTAGACGACGAACCCGAAAACTACGAAGAGGCTCTTACTAGTACAGATTCTAAAGCATGGCTTGAGGCCATAGATTCTGAAATGGATTCCATGTATACTAACCAAGTTTGGACTTTGGTTGATCCACCCGAAGGGATAAAACACATTGGGTGCAGATGGATCTTCAAAAAGAAGACTGACATGGATGGAAATGTTAGCACCTACAAGGCTAGGTTGGTAGCGAAAGGATATCGTCAAAAACAAGGTGTTGGTTATGACGAAACCTTCTCTCCCGTTGCTATGTCCAAATCAATCAGAATCATGCTTGCAATTGCCGCTCATTTTGATTATGAGATTTGGCAAATGGATGTGAAAACAGCTTTCCTAAACGGAAACCTGCTTGAGGATGTATACATGATGCAACCTGAAGGTTTCATATCAAAGGATGCAAATAAAGTTTGCAAACTTCAGAGATCCATTTATGGACTCAAGCAAGCATCTAGAAGCTGGAACAAGCGTTTTGACGAAACCATAAAACAATTTGGTTTCGAACAAAATTGCGAAGAAGCTTGCACTTACAAGAAAGCAAGTGGGAGCTCTATAGCATTTCTCATACTATATGTGGACGATATACTGTTAATGGGAAATGACATTGCTCTATTACAGTCAGTGAAAATATGGTTATCCGGTAACTTCTCAATGAAAGACCTCGGTGAAGCAGCCTATATACTTGGTATAAAGATCTACAGGGATAGATCACGTAGATTGCTTGGTCTTTCACAGGCTACATACATTGAAAAGGTGCTAAATCGGTTTAGCATGCTTGAATCGAAACGAGGTAACTTACCCATGGTACATGGAGTAAAGTTAAACAATCATCAATGTCCTAAAACTGATGATGACAAACGACGCATGGCTGTAGTCCCGTACGCCAGCGCGATCGGTTCGATTATGTATGCTATGCTATGCACTAGACCCGACATAGCGTTCGCGTTATCTGTAACGAGTCGTTACCAAGGGAATCCGGGAGACGAGCATTGGATTGTCGTCAAGAACATTCTTAAGTACTTGAGAAGAACTAAAGATATGTTTCTAGTGTACGGAGAAGGAGATCTGAAAATTGAAGGATTTTCAGACGCTAGTCATCTCACAGATGAGAATGATTTTAAATCCCAATCAGGATACCTGTTTATCCTATATGGGGGCGCGGTCAGTTGGAAAAGTTCCAAGCAGGGAAGCGTAGCTTTCTCTGCAACCGAGTCAGAGTACATCGCTGCTGTGGAAGCAGCAAAGGAAGCAGTTTGGATTAGAAAGTTCATTACAGAACTAGGTGTGGTGCCTGACATTGTCAATCCCATTACTCTGTACTGTGATAACAATGGAGCCATTGCGCAAGCAAAGGAACCACGGTCTCATAATGCATCCAAGCACTACCTAAAGCGATACCACATCATTAGAGAGATTGTGGCTAGAGGAGATGTGAGAATAGAAAGAGTACCTACAGAGGACAACGTTGCAGATCCGTTGACAAAGCCTTTAACCCAGAAAGTACATGATCGTCATTTAACTTCTACTGGGATAAGTTTTAGAAACAATTGGCTTTAGTCCAAGTGGGAGTATGTCGGGGTTTTGTGTCCTATAGTCAATTGTTGCAGGATACAAACTTATTGTAAATGAATTGTTCTTTATATCATTTGTTTTAATGAGATATATGTTTTATAACTATATAAAGGCAATCCCTTTTAAGCACTACATAAAGTCTAATAAAAGGAAATCCGTAAGTTTGTTTAAAGTGATTATAAAGTGTTCATACAAGCATGAAGTGAGACAAAACTTTATAATAAACTAATAAACTTAAAACCACCCCAAGTCAAGTGATATGTTTAGGATTGATATATCACAGTTGAGACTTATATGTAACAATGTCTTCTGTCCGACAGAAAGCTGATCTCACAAGCTTCATATATATAGATATCTGGACAGTTACATAGATCCGGTGAAACGTTGTTCATTAGGATTGGGGATCCGATTTGAGATAACAGGATGGGTAGATTCATCCTTGTCAACTGTTCATCTCATTGGTATTAATAGGTATAACTAATCCTCAGACTCAAAGGAATGTTAATTGGTCATCCTGAATTACTGAATGTGAGACTTTGATCCTGTGGTCCCACGATCCTTAACAGAGATGACTCTGGGGTGTGAACTGCAAAGGTTGGGTGTCACAGGAAGTAATTTCAGGGTAGTTATACATTGGATTAAGCATTTATCACTCCCGATTAATGGGAGATACATCCAAGGATCGCTTGTGGAAGACTTGACTCTAAACCCTTGCAAGGTGATAGCTTAAGAGTAGAAATACGGATTTCACTTAACCTATCTTTTTGAGTTGACTCGGCCAATAATAAGTAAAATGAACGTCTCGCTATATGTGACTTGACATTACCCATAGTCATAAGATTCAGTTCAAGGATGTAGTTGATAAAGGATCGTATTATACCGTAACTAATACGGAAGGGTTAACGACAGAATCAACCTGTCTTCTTAACGGACTTTGGGGGAATGATTACGGACTTGCCAATAACATACTTTGTACATCATTCCGTTATGCAAGGGATTAAATAT
This sequence comes from Euphorbia lathyris, assembly GCF_963576675.1. Lineage (NCBI taxonomy): Eukaryota > Viridiplantae > Streptophyta > Magnoliopsida > Malpighiales > Euphorbiaceae > Euphorbia > Euphorbia lathyris. The sequence continues at coordinate 33,032,430 of NC_088913.1, read as the reverse complement.
AATTCTTGAAGAAATTAATTTAATAGGTTGCATACGGCCAGAAGTAGTAAGGACCTAATGGATCACACATAAGACTTGGAACCAAAAGAGAGATGGATATGATTAATAGATGGAAGCCCAATTAAGCCCAGTAAGGCCCAAATACTAGGAGGGGGCCGAAATTTATATATGTTAGTAAGGAATTGATTTTATTCCATTAATCCTAATTAGATTAGGATTGTGAATTAAATTAATTAAGAGATAATTTAATTAGGAGTTTTAATTAGATTAATATTCTCCTATTATTATCCAATTAGGTTATTTATTATTATCCTAATTATATTAGATATATAGTGAGATAATAATTAGAAATCTTTTTCCGAATTGGATTCCTATTAAGTAACCTATTCCTATCTAACTAGGGTTTAGATACAAGCTAATATATATACCCCTCCCTATAGTGAATTTCGACTAAGCCTCTAACCTCCCCCTATAGTGATTTTCGAAATTACTAATTAGAGAGAGAAAAAGAATTCTCATCCCCTAGTTCGTGGACAAGAATTCATACGACATTCCATCGATTGATTAATCTTATTCATCCCTCTTTCTCCTTGATCTTGTGTTGGTTAATTAGAGGCAATCTAATTTGGTTGCATCTCATAAGGGTTGATTCTAACTTAATCTCACCGTGTTCACGAAAGAAGGAAAAACAATCAAAAGGGAGAAATTCGTTTTCCTTTGCCTACATCAGGTCAGTTCACTATTTCGTGGGTTCCCGGAGATTGAACCGTCGGATCGTCGCGATATTTGGACAGTAGCTTCTAGACATATTCTTCCACGTTTCCACCGAAGGGATTGTCGTTCGGAGGTCTGGAAGGTCTGTTTAGGATAGGGGCAGATTGGTGAACAGTTTACATCACCTTTGAAGTTGTGGGCACTTCATTTGCAACGGTAGATTGATCATCGAAAGGTATTTCTTCTTATCCCTCTTTATATGAAATAACGATTAACGGATCCTATGGTTAAAAGGAAGTAGGCTAAAATTTTTATATTTCCGCTGCTATACTTTAGCCTTAATTTCCTACACTAAATCTCCATCTCGCCCAAAGCATAGGTCCTCCCGGAGAGGTAGATCTCCTCCACCCCCAGAACGCAGAAGGTCTCCTCCACCCCTAGAACGCAGAAGGAGTAAGCGACCAATTGAGGAACCTCGTCAAGATAGACAGCATCCGCCTCCTAATCCAGGAGCTAATGGGCAAGCTCCACCAGGAGGACGAGGAGGAAGTGGTCCACTAGGAGGGCGAGGAGGAAGTGGTTCGCCATCGGATCCTTCATCTAATTCCAGTTCTTCATCATCTCCGAGTAGATCCCCACGTAGAGGACGTTCCAGGGAGAATCACAGGAATATAGAGGATCTAATCAGAGATGAGGTGCGCCGCCAAAATGAAGAGAATGTGAGACATAACCCATTCGCCAATCGGGATTCGCCCTTTACAGCATGGATCGAAGGTGAAAAAACGGATAGGCACTTTAAAATTCCTAATATCCCCGTCTACACGGGCGTGGACAACCCTGAAGCCCATGCCAGGAAGTACCGTATATTGCTTAGCCTTAATCGGGCCAGTGAAGCAGTGTTGTGTCGGATGTTTATCACCAAGCTTGGTGGTCCCGCCTATGATTAGTTCCAATCTTTACCTCCAGGATCAATAGACGGCTGGGATCAGTTGAGTAGAGAGTTTTGTGCAAAATTCGCCGGGTGCATCCCTCCAGTGGTCAAATCGCGGAAGCTTTTTAAATTGAAACAGAAAGCAAATGAACCCCTTCGAGAATATGTTGACAATTTCAACAAATTGTGTATATGAATTATTGATGTGGATGTCTCCATGGCGGTGGAAGCTCTAGTGAAAAACACCACGTGTAAAAGGTTGCAGGAAGATCTAATCAGAAAGAAGCCCAGAGATATGACAGAATTGATAGAAAGATGCAAGGATTTCATAGAGGTGGATGACATTCGCAGGGAGTCAGTATCTCCGCCTAAGAGGGACAAGGGCGAATCTCGTAGATGGGATAAAAAAATGGACAAACATCCTGACTCATCATCCAGAAGCAGGCGCAGAGGCTCTAAGAACAAATCGGCATACGTACCATCATTTACACCATTAAACGCCTCCAAAAGCGAAGTGCTAATGTGGATAGAAAACAGCCAGCACAAGCGGAGCATTTCATACCCCGAACCAAAAGGGGGGGAGTACACCAACACAGCAAAAAATCCCAAAAATTATTACAAGTACCACAGGAAGAATGGCCATGATACTGACGCGTGTTGGGAGTTGGCCAGGGAGATAGAAAGGCTTATAGAAAGGGGAAAGCTAGACAGGTTCGTCCAAAATGATAACAAGAAAGGAGATAATGATAAGTCAAAGGATGATCAGAAAAAGAAGGCGAAGGGGACCATCAATGTCATAACAGGCGGACCAGGATATCAACCTGTGCTGAAGAAGGCAAGGACCACCGCTCTGGATAGGGCATCACCCAATCGCCCTTTTGCGAATGTAGGCCCAGAAGTTCCCCCTCACGCAGACGCTCTAGTCATTACCATGATGGTAGAAGGATGGGAAATAAAAAGAGTAATGATTGACACTGGAAGTTCGTGCAACGTCATTACAAGAGGAGCATTCGCCAAACTTATGGTTGATCCTATCCAAGTGGAAACCACTATTGTGGACATCCTAGGAGTACCGGGGCACACAATCCAAACGAAGGGACAGGTAACGTTAGATTGCGAGTTGGCAGATGAAGATCAAACCTGGAAGGGAGATCTGGAGTTCTCCATTATAGATGGTCAATTGGCCTATAATATCATCCTGGGTCGGCCTTTCATCTCCGAAGCAGCGGCTCTCATCTCCATCCGCCATCTCACCATTTACATTCCCACAGCCAAAGGAGGAGTAATGGTCAGAGGAAATCAAAAAGTTGCTCAGGAGATGTATTCGGCATCCTTGATGATTCGCCCACAGTCTAAAGATGAGGAAGAAGAGGAACTTGTCACAATGGCTCTGGGTGAAACAGAGATGTACCTTATGGCGGATGAAAAGCATGTACGAATTGCTAAAGGGCTAAAAGGTGAGATTAAAGAGGCTATTACAAAGGTTCTCCATGAATCAGAAGATGTCTTTGCTTGGAAGGATGAGATCCTCCTGGGGATTAATCCGGATGTGATCACTCATAAGCTCAATATTGCCGAGGACGTTGTCCCAATAGCACAAAAGCGAAGGAATCATGGTCCTGAAAGACAGAAAGTAATAGAAGAGGAGATTGCAAAGCTTAAGAAGGCGGACGCCATCGAAGAAGTACTTTACACACAATGGCTGGCGAATGTGGTACTAGTCAAAAAGGCAGGCGGATCATACCGCATGTGTATTGACTTCACCGATCTCAACAAAGCTTGTCCCAAAGACAATTACCCTCTACCATGTATTGATATTTTAGTGGATGGGACCGTGGGACACGCCATGTATTCCTTCACTGATGTGAAGTCGAGTTATCACCAGATCCCGATGGAGCCTTCTGACAGAATCAAGACTTCGTTCGTGACTCACCAAGCCACCTACTGCTTCAAGGTCATGCCCTTTGGGCTTAAAAATGCAGGAGCTACCTACCAACGGATGATGAACAAAATATTCGAAGAAAGCAAAGGTAATAACTTTTCTGTCTACGTGGATGATATGATCATCAAAAGTTCCACTGTGGAAAAGCACGCAGATGATGTAAGAGAGATCCTAGGTGTACTTCGACATCACAACATTAAACTGAATCTAGAGAAATGTACCTTTGGGGCGACATATGGAAAATTCTTGGGATTCATGATCAGCCAGAAAGGAGTGAGTCCAAATCCGGATAAAGTTAAAGCAGTCCTGGATATGAAAACACCACAGAACATCAGAGAGGTGCAACGTCTGAATGGGCGTATCGTGGCCTTGGGCAGGTTCATCTCTTGTTCGGCTCGCAGATGTCAACCCTTCTATGAGGTAATCAAAAAACAAAAGACATTTGAGTGGAATGAGGACTATAAGCAAGCCTTCGAAGGGATCAAAAGATTTCTTACGGAACCACCTCTGATGAGTCGGCCCCTGAAAGGTGAGAATCTCTACATGTATGTTTCAGTTACAGATAAAGCTGTTTGCACAGTCATGATCAGGGAAGAGGATGGACAACAGTATCCAATCTATTATGTGAGTAAAGTGTTAAAAGACGTCGAGACCCGATACTCCAAATTGGATAAAATGGCACTGGCCGTTGTCACCACCTCAATACGCCTCAGGCCCTACTTTCAGGCACATACTATCATAGTCCGCACCAGCATACCCATGAGGAAAGTATTACAAAAGCCAGAAACCTCAGGGAGATTGATGGAGTGGGCGATTCACTTAGGCGAATTTGATGTTCGTTACGAAAGTCGATCTGCTCTGAAAAGTCAAGTCTTGGCAGACTTTGTGAATGAATTCACTCAAGAAGGTATGAATCTCCCCAAATCTAAGGTCGAAGAATGGACGATGTATACACATGGGGCTTCTTCGGCGGAAGGCGCAGGTATAGGCATCGTGATCAAAGGTCCCCAATATATAAAACTGCATTACGCAGCAAAATTGGACTTCCTCGCAACCAACAATGCAGCGGAGTACGAGGCCTTAATATTGGGACTACGCCTGTTGAAGGAAATTACTCCCGAGCGGATCGTAATCTACAGTGATTCCAAATTAATGGTCAACCAGGTAATCAAAAATTTTGAGGTGAAAGATGACATTCTGGCCAAATATGTTGAAGAGGTTAAGAAATTGCTGAGCCACCTCGAAGCCAAAGAAACCAAGTGGGAGCTGATCCATGTTCCCCGAGGATCTAACACAGAGGCTGATCACCTAGCTAAAATGGCTTCAAGCAAGGAGCATTGGGCGGATCTACAGTGCCCGTTCGAGGTCAAGACAGCACCGGCATTCGCCTCAGAAGAGGTATCCTTACTTGCATCCGTCGAAAGTGATTGGAGGTCACCTATTCGCCAGTACCTGATAGATGGCACCCTGCCACAGGACAAAGAAGAAGCTCGACGGACGGTAAGGAAGGCCACCTATTTCTCCATGATAAATGATTGCTTATACAGAAAGTCTTTTGGCCACCCCTGGTTGAAATGCATCGTGACAGAAGAGGGACAACAGATCCTCAAAGAGTTGCATGAAGGCACATGTGGAGCCCATGAGGCGTCCGCCTCCATCTTGAAGAAGTCCAGGTTAGCAGGATTTTATTGGCCCACAGCAGAACTTGATGCCCAAAAGTTAGTGGAGTCTTGTCATAATTGCCAGGTGCATGCAAATGAATCCCACACGGCTAAACACCTTCAAAGGCCTATCGTCGAAGGTCGACCCTTTGCGGTTTGGGGAATTGATATCGTTGGTCCCTTTCCTCCTACCAAAAGACAAAGAAAGTATGTGGTGGTGGCTGTGGATCATTTTACTAAATGGGTAGAGGCCGAAGCTGTCTCCTCTATCAACGCCGAACGAATGGTGGAGTTCGTCAAAGATAATATCGTTGGAAGGTACGGGGTTCCCCACACGATTATCACTGATAATAGGACGCAATTCAATTGTGGAGAGTTCAAAACTTTCTGTGAAAAGCTGGGTATTCAAAACAAGTTCGCCTCCATTTACTATCCCCAATCTAATGGGATGGCTGAAGTTACAAATTGGACGATCATTACAGGAATAAAGAAAAGGCTGGGAGAGCATGATAAAAAATGGGCGGATCAGTTAATGAGCGTCCTATGGTCATACCGGACCACTCCACGAACGGCCACGGGTGAGACACCATTTGCCCTTTCTCATGGCGTAGAAGCTGTAATCCCTGTTGAAATACAGGTCCCTAGTGACAGAGTTGCATTCTATTACAAGGATGAAAATAGCCGAAGGTTGAAAGAAAGTCTCGATCAAGTGGAGGAGAAACGAGAGAAGGCGTATGTATGCATAGCAGCCTACAAGCAACGGATCGCAGCTTATCATGATAAAAATGCAAAGCTTGTAAATCTGAATGTTGGAGATCTCGTGCTCCGAAAGGCAAATAAAATCCAATCTATAGAAGGAAGAGGAAAGCTGGGGATCACCTGGACAGGTCCATACAGAATAATCACCAAGATTGGGTCCGCCATGTTTAAAATTCAAGACATGGAGGGGAACACACTGCCACGTACGTGGAACATCCAGAACCTCCGCAAATATTTCACCAGAGAATAGAATGTAATCAAGGTCTTGAGTACTCTTTTTCCTTTAGTAAGTTTTTATCCCATGAGGTTTTTCTTATTAAAGGTTTTAATGAGGCTCACATGTAAGACCCACTTGCTGTAATAAGGCATATCGCCATTCAATAAAAAGCAACTTTTGTCCTATCAATTCTTTTTTAAGTATTTTGTTGTAGCAATATAAATATTCCAGATTAAAAAAGAAGGGGGCCAACAAACGCATTCCCACACATAGGATAATGTTATCATGGCATAAACTACTTTCTCCTCAAAGATAGGAGAACAATCTCAACGGCGGATCTATCTACCTCAAAGATAGGAAACAAATTGATCCCCGTCAGAGATAGAGTTAAAACATTTGTCAGACGTGAGATCTTTACACTCTCGTACACTCTTTCCAAAAAAGAGTCCAAAGTCCTAGGGGCGGATCGATTCGCCTTAAAGACAGGAAGCCAATCGATCGCCTAAGGCAGCTTAACTTCCTCTAAAGGAATAAAAGCTCAAAGCCTTCACAAAGGCTCACCCTCTGAGGTATGGTTGGCCACCTACTTCAACTCAATCCTAAAACCTATAGATTTACTTGCTGAAAAACATAAAGCGTAAAGCAAAGATAAATGGTTATAACAAGGATTAAAAATTGTACTTAGTTTTACAAAAGAACTAAACATCTAAAGGAGCATCCTCCTTAGCATCTTTTACACCAGATGCGCCCTCCAGTGGGGCTTCCTTCTCTACAGAAACAGTACCCTCCTGAGGAATGGTACAATCAGTTATCAGCTCCTCACTCTTGTCACTTGCCTTCTGGGACACTTCATCAAGATCCTCTGGTTCAAGATCGACAAGGGTCTTACTCTCTTCGATGGATCCATTCATCACTTTGTGAATGTGATCACGGATGTAGTCTTTGACGTTCGGGATTTTGTGATACTTAAGACAAACTTCCACGTCAGGAACCACGTACTCCGGATCTGTAAAATCAATCTCAGGATGAGCAAGTTGAACATACGCCATGATCCACTCGCCATAATAGTAAGCTCGTTCCCCTTCCAGGATCTCTGTGTCGAGTAAGGCAGCTTTATGCACTTCAGCATCCACATCCATCTTCTCCTTCAATCTAAGGATCTCAGCATCCTTACTCTCATTTAGGGCAACAACAGAAGCAGCGTTCGCATTGGCAACAACGACCTCCTTCTCCAACCTTTCTATGGTTGCCTTACCCGCCACTCCTTGAAGGAGATCCGCTTCCATAGCACGCATAAGGGTGTACCTATCAAGGCAAAAGCCAATTCAAGCAAAGGAATAACCGTAAACTCTCCCTCAAGGAGATCACTCTTTCATCCAAAAATGCAAAAAGAGATAGCAGAAACTTACCGTAAGAAGCTCTGTTTTCCCCATCTGGACATGGGCTGATCCCGGGATCTTATTTTGACTCTCCCGTACCTCACCAAGTTGGCCAAGAGCTTCGTCCAGATCATTGATGACGGATTCATTCCTTAGAGATCCTTTGTCACCATATTTGGCGGACCAGTAACCTCCTAAGTCCGGCTTCACCAACTATGCAAGCATTAAAAAGCAGAAAATAAGCTCCAAGTAAAAGAAGAGAAAATAATAAAATAGACGCACCTCTTCAAGCCTCGCCATTGGTTTCTCGGCTCTTATGGCATCCGCCAATAGCTTCCCTCCACTGCTAGACACATACTTCTTCTTCTTTGGGAGAGGAGGATCAACGCGCCGGCAGGATGTTTCTCAGCACTCTTACGGGGATCCGCTACCTGCCCCTTCTTTCGAGCCTCTTCCTCCTTCTGTTTCTTGCGTATCTCTACAAGGGCGCGACTGGCCTCAGACAAACCCCTGATAAGGGAACAATAAAATAATCAAGGTTCAAGGAAAAACAAAGTTACCTTCATCAAGTTGTGTAAAGTTCACGTAAGAGATCTTGTCCCCTTCCTGACGGATCAAGGGAATGTCATTCATCATAAAGTCCAAGGCATCAGCATATGTCCAGGCATCCGCCTTGATACTTTTCAAGAGATCCGCCACTTCCTCGTCACTGTCCGTCAATATACGCATGTCTCCAGCCATATGCAAAGGTTTGGCATTCCAAACCGACGGAAATCCTAGAGATTCGCCCTCTCTTATCTTTACAAAGAAAAATCTTTCGTCCCAAAGATGGACATTCGACATCTTACCGCAGAAGGGCGAATAAGTTTTGAATTTAGCGAAAGTGAGCAAAGATTCGGCCTTTCGCTTCGTTGGTTTGTGAAGAGACCGAAAGACACGAGGGTTACATACTATCCCTAAGTTCGAAGCCAAATAACAATCCAGAGCCAGATCTAACCAGCCATTTGGATGCAGCTGGCAAACAGTGATCCCAAAGTATGCCAAGATGTCCGCCATCATCTTAGGAAGAGGAAGCCGGAACCCTCTTTCTACGTGACAACTGTACACAGACAAATATCCATTTGGCGGACAGGCGGGTCACTGATGAGCAGCCGCCAACTTAGTCTCGTAATTCTTAATCCATGGAAAGCGATCCGCCTCGCTAGATCCGCGGTGCTCATACGAGATGGAGTGGACTCCGCACGTGGCGCCTTTTTCCTAGACGGGACTGAAGAAGAAGCCTCCATCCCAGAAAACTGCCTAGAACCTATTGCCGGAGCAATGCGAGAAACGGCGACGGGAAGATTCTGAGTCCTACCTAAACGAGTTATATAATTACTACACACCGAGTTACACAACTCAGCAATGTCGCAACTGGGAGTCCCTTCGGAAGAATCGGAATTTTCCGAAGAAGTAGTCCAGCTAATTACAGTTTCAGAGGAAGTGGTCAAATTAAAAAGTTCGAAGGTAGACTCAGAAGAAGAAGAAGAACTCCTAAACATTCAGAAAACAGAGCGAAAGGATTCACTTACATGAGAGTTAAAGGCTTTGAGGATTCTGAACTCCGGAAAAAACTCTGCAAAAAGCTCAAAGGAAGACGAAAGAGAAAAGACGCAAATGAAGTAGAAAGAGGAAATGGAGGGGGAAGAAGGTGTTTTCTCTTCCCTCGAGCAGCGCGCCTATGACACCTGTCACCCAACGAATGGCATTGAACAGAGTAGCCATCAATGCGAATCATCATGACGGCGCACGAAGAAGCTCAAAAGCCCTAAAGGGCTTTAAAGGAACTTTAGGGGGGCTTCTGATAACATCAGGATATTATCCAAGGGATCAAAGGAGATATTTACCCAAACGACCGCGTATTGAACCGGTCAAAGAAGGTCATGGCGTATCGAGCAAAGACATCCGATGGGCGGATCACCGAGACTCCGCCACACGAGATCCATAGTCAAACCTATGTTAGATTCGCCATCACCCTTCGATCCGCCAGCTGAACAGCTGAGCCGATTCCTCAATAAAGGCTATTAATGAGCTATTAATGAGCTAACGGACATACTTAAAGGAAACCAGTAACCGCCATTAATGAAGCATTAATGGAGACTTTCTAGTTACTAAAGGTTACAACTTCATGACTATATATAGCTTGCATCTCAAGCTATCAAGGTACACATTCTCACAACCCTAGCACCCTACTTTGTCAATTCAGTTTATTCCTCCATTCTCTATACTGATTTTGACATCGGAGCTTCCCCCCGTCGAACCCAACGACGCCCCCACAGAGACGAAAGCTAATCGGAAATTCTCCACTAGTCATCAGATACATAATTTACGTTAATCACATTCATCCGTGTGAGATGGGGCTTAACATCACCGTGTCATGCATGCCCAGTTGGGCACGCCCCAACCTTTGTTCCTCCTACCCTCTTTTCCTTTTAATGGTGATTTTGCTACTACTTTGTAATTTGACAGTTTTAACCTTCTTCTTCTTTTTTTCATGGCTTTATGTAGTTGGACTCAGGGATAGTTTTATCTTTTAGGATTACAAAGGTATAAATTCACTCTTACTATCTTTTAGGGTTAGAGAGATATAATTTCACTCTTACTAATCTGCAAACTACTTTTTCTCAGATTTTATCAAATTCTTCTCCCAAAAGAAATTAGGATTTATATCCTTCAAATTAGTGATTTTTTAAATTCTTTCAAATTTAATTTAATTATTTGTTAGTTTAAAGTTAAAACCTTCGTTATTATTTTTCTCTCAACCTAAACTTTAATGTCGCTTTCAATATTGTTAATATACTACTATTATTATTGGTAGGGCTATTGTTACCCTTAATATTATATTGTTATACTATTATTACTACTATTATTATTGTTGTTATTATTATCATCACGTATTATTATTATTATTATTATTATTATTATTATTATTATTAATCCAAACCACATAATGAACCGAAAGAGACAAATGGTCTAAAATCAAAGGTGACCGAGATTCAACCGCACAAATAAATTATTTTAAAATAATTATATAAATATAAATATATATAGTAAAATTCATATATACATATATATAATATAACTTATATTTAAATAATAATTATTATAATATGGATAAAGTAAGAATTAATATGATATATATTTTATATTTCAACTTGAATTGAATTATGTAATTCATTTAAATTTTTAAGAATTATTTTCTATATATTTACAATTTAATTACTTTTAATATTAGAAAGATAAAATTTAAATTCATTTTTATATATGTTACTTTGAAATGTAGAATATAAAAGTAAAATATATAAACCAATTAACATTTATGATGCATATTATTAATCTATATGTGGTGAAGCTCTTAGCCTAGTGGTTGAGAGCTTACCTATAACCAGAGAGGTCATGGGTTCGAATCACATCCGGATCTGGTGGGGATTTTTCTTTCTTCTTTAATGTAAGCACATTGTGCGCAAATCTATTAAAAAAAACCTATATGTATTAAAAAATTTGTTATAATATGGGCCTATTAATTTATATTCTTAAGTTGATTTTTATCATATGGACCTTAGTAACTAGATAGTAGTATTTAGTTATTCATCATTAGATCTAAATTTATTAAAATCTTAAAGTGGAGATTCAAAATAATCTAATGTTTAGATTTAATAAGTCTGGATCTAATGAATTATAATTTTATTCATTAAAGTCCGTGTCTCTTATATAACAAGATGTTAGTAGTCATGGGCTCAATTTCTAGGAATCTCAAAAGAGTAAGTTATAGCCTCATCAGATTATTCAAATGTGATGTTGATTGTTTTGTTAGAAAGGTAGATTTATTCATAATGTATGTAATGGTATAATTTTACTTTTAACATTATCGAATAAAAATAATTTTACTTCTATCTAATAGAAAATTTTAACGGACTGATTTGACAGTTATTCGACTATCACATCGTAATTCTAAATAAGTTTCTCGATAAATTGAAGCAGTTTCTTACATTTTAATAAATTATTTATAACTGCTTTAAGAATATAGTAAAAAATTTATGTAGTTTTTGGGATTAACTTGTATCTAGTAAACTTTTGGCTTGGCAGGTTGTTTGTATTTTGTTCGTAACAAAATAAATATTTTAGATATAATTGATATTTGAAAGGTCCGATATGATCTTCTAAAAAAAAGTTTGATATGACAATTAAATAACGAGTCAAATAATAGTAAACTAGTTTATTTAATATTTCTTTTAGCTAGGATAAAATTGGTCTTATTTGGAACATTCAGATAAAATGCACCATTTCGTACCTTTTGTGCAAATCAGCTCTTCCAAAAAAATCAATAAGGGCAAATTTGGACCTTATCGGATAAGGTCGAAATTTGACTTTATTGTTTTTGGGGAATTGCATATTTTGCCTTAACGTACAAATGGTTTGCTAGTATTTTGTCTATTATTTAACTATCACTTCGTACCTTTAAAATATCAACAACTCACGTAATAATTGGCCTCCTGCCAATTGATTCTGAGTAGCTTTATGTAGATCAGAAATGAATTGCATAAAGGCTTCTAGTTTGAAATACCAATTTTAACTTACATGTCACTTGTTTCATAGCTTTAATTTGAGCCGGAGATCCTACTCTACAAACCAAAATCCCCACATTAATGCCAGGCAGAATCCATCATTAAATAGATTTGCGGATAAAAATATTTGACTGTTGCGATAAAAATTACATTAGTAGAAATATAAGTCGAAATGTCTCCTGTTTGGATCTCGACTATTGGTTTGAACTAAACGAGAACTTGATTTAGCAGTTCTTTCCGAAAGCGTGAATGCAAATGAAAGACATCTCTTGGATAAGCTTCAAGATTTGGTGATCTTCGTAATGGAATATTCATTTGGCAATATTTAGTATGTAATTAACACAATTACAAAAAAAAAAAAAAAAAAACAAAATGCCAACAACTAAGTTTGCTATATATAAGTTAATCATAAAAAAAAATTGTCTAAAATGTTTACTATGTTGATATCTGTTTAAATTTATCAACATACTTGTTTGGTTGGTCCGACATGATAATGGAATAATAGTCATACCAGTCGGTTCTAATTTTTTTGTCAGCCAGTGTTGAAAATATTAGAATTAAAATTGATTTATTTGAAAATATTAGCGATAAAATTGAATCAGTTTGTACATTTGTGAGTAAATTTGCACTTTCCTTAAAAATTGATAATTGCAAATTTAGAGGGTTAAGGTGCAAAAATACCCCTAACGTTTGGGGTCAGGAGCAATTTTACCCCTAACGTCTAAAATGGTGCAATTTTACCCCTAACGTTTGTAGCCAAGAGCAATTTTACCCTTAACGTTGGTAATTTGAATCAATTTCAGACACTATTATAAAACACAGATACTTTTGTTCATTATTTTGCACCAATTGCGTATCAATTCATTCTAAAAAAATGATTTCATGTCTTTTGTAATTTAATAATAGAATTAAAGATTAATATTTATAAATTTGGTGAATTTTTTGAATTTTTTTGTCAAATTCGTACAAAAGACAGTATGTTTTTTTATTATTTTTTTCACATTCCAACATATGTTTATGATTTGTTACTAATAAAATGACGCACATGTGAAGTGTAGATGATAAGATTCATGACCGAGAAGACAGTTGATGAATTATTTCTGAAATTGACCCAATTTATCAACGTTAGGGGTAAAATTGCTCTTGGCTACAAACGTTAGGGGTAAAATTGCACCATTTTAGACGTTAGGGGTAAAATTGCTCCTGACCCAAAACGTTAGGGGTATTTTTGCACCTTAACCCCAAATTTAGATATTATCTTTGTATATTATTTATTTGAGAAGAAAACATTACTTACCCATTACATATATGTTCATATATCAAACAATCATTTGAACATCTTAAACTAATAGTATAGGCAATAGGTAAGATTCAATAATATATTTTAATATTATCTTTGGTATACTTTACATAAATATCTATTTAGATTAATGTGTATATACATATTTATCTTATCATCAGGGTCGGACCTAGGCTATAAAATGAGGGACGCCCGCCCAGGACCCATAATGGTAAAAGGTCCAAAAAAATATTTGTATAGTGTAGATATAAATATACAGAAATAAATATTTAATGTTAGAATTAATTAGTTTAGCTGGTACGAGGAGATGATTAATGATTCCATTTTAACTTGAGGTTGGAAGTTCGACCCTCATTCATCTAATCTTTTAATTACTTTCAAATATTTTTTTCCTCCTCCACCTCATTTTATCACTATTAAATATATTTTTTCCATTTATTTTCTCTCATGAATTGTTACTATAATTTTCATGTTTCCTTAAATCTAAATTATCAATTTATATATTCAATAAAAAATAACCATTTAATATTTTCCCATCCTTATCATTATTATCCAATTTCTTTTTTTTTCTTAAATTTAAATATCAATTTATTTCAAAAAAATAAAAATAAATGTCAATATATATATTCAATATGAAAAATAATATGTGCAACTTCAAACCATATTGAGTGACCAGAACGGTGGAGGTTGGAGCGAGGATAGAACAAGAAATTGCACATAAAAAGACCTCATTTTCGTCAATTAAGCTTGAAAGTGTACCAATTGATTAAACATTAGGCTTAAAATTGCACTATTTTGTACATGAATGCAAATTGCTTTCTCCTAATAACCCCATGACTAAATTTGTACCTTATTCCATTGTAATAAAAAAAACATCCAGCCTCCAACTTAAAAAAAAAAGTAGAATGTATATATGAGGGGTCCGAATTTATCATCTCGTCTCGGGCCTCTAAAAGGTCAGGAACGGCCCTGCTTATCATGAGTTCAAATTCCATTATTAAATTGAATTATTATGATTTGAAGTCTCGATCATTTAATATCAAATCAACGAACCATTTAACCTAATAACTAACGTTTAATAATACTTTTAATTATTCTTCTCCATATCATATAAACAAAAATCATAATAAGAATAATTTTTTTTACATAGAAATAATTATTCCTTTGAGCAGTAAAAATAGTACAGCAATATGAAAAAGTTAGAAAAAAAAAATGAGAAGGAAAAAGATAAATGCAAATCCAATTGCTAGAAAATTGATTTACAATGAGAGTGGATTACTCAACATCAAGGTATCAAACCCGGACCGGTCCGGCCGTTCCAACCCGGTTCGGCCAGAACCGGTCACAATTCCTAATCGGAGGTGGTCCAGTTGTTAAATCCTTGAAAACCGTTTCAAACCGGTCGATTCAACCATGAACCGGTTGATCCGGTGCCGTTTAAGCGATTTGGTCCGGTTTGCTTTTAGACATGTTTACTTAAAATATATATATAAATTTTGACAAAGTTAGAATTTGAACCTTGAACCTTTGGATTATAGACTCTAATACTCACCACTACACTACCATTTTACTTATGTCAATAATTAAAGAATAAATAATAATATTATAACTTAAATAATTAAAATAAGATTTAGTATTATTTTTTTCTATTTAGATAAATATCATTAAAAAATTATTATATTTTCTCAATATTAATACAGTTTAATTAGCATTTAAATTTTAAATATATATAAATAAATTTTATAAATCTAATAAATTTAAATTTAAGTTGAATTATAAAATACATATCCTATTAGCATATTTACATGTTGGTTATTAATAAAAAAGAATCACTATTAATTTTAAAAGTATATATTTTCTTTAATTTTTATATTTATTTGTCATGCTAAATTTATTAATTTGATATCATGTTTTGATATTAAATAAATATTATTATATTAGTATAACTTTTATGAATATAGTTGATATTATACTACAATAAAACTTCTATATAGGAATACACTTGGGACCGAGCTATTTGTATAACAATTGGGAGGTTATTACTAAATAGAGTTTGATAATAGAGGTTATTATCAGGACAAAGTTTTTTTATAACAAAATAGAGGTTATTCCTATATAGAGTATTTATATATAGAGGTTTTACTGTATGTTATAAGTAAATATGAATAGAAATACAATTTGTATATGATTTTTGAATACCAGTTGAATTCCGGTTGAATCCCGGCTAAACATCAAACCACATTGATCCTTTATCTTTTTCGGTTGTTTGACCGGTCCGATTTTCACAACCATACTCAAAATAGATAAGGTCGTAGAGGAGCTACCCTCCAAAATATTTTTGTTGGGTTTTTTAATTTAAAAGTTTGAGAAGAAACTTTGATAGAAATAGCGATTAATGCTTTTAGAACAATGATAGTCTTTTTTATGTGATTGCCAGTATATTATTACAATTCAATTAATAAAAATAATAACCAATAATTAAACAAGTAGGTATAAACTTTAGGGAAAATGTTTTTATATATATAAACGTTGTATATTATAATAACCAATAATCAAACAAGTAGGTATAAGAGTACTTTCAAATTTATTTTATTATAAAATAATCGGGTTAAACCCTTTTAATTTAAAGGATTTAGCAGATGGTTAGGAAATAATTCATTTAAAATGGTTATTTTTAATTTTATAATTAAAAATAGTTTTATTACGATGATCGGTCTGTCGTAATGGTATAAAAAAATAAAATAAATGTTTTTTTCCTTGTCGTAATAGAACAATTTTTAAATATAAAGTTAGAAATAACTTTTGAAAGGAATTATTTTTGAACCATATTGGAAATAATTTTCATAAATTACCCATTTTCAAAAGTTTAACCTAATATAATAATTGTACTTTTTAAAAGAAGAAAATTAGTAACATTATTAAAGTGAAGTAAGTTTTATATGGTTGTTGAAGTTTTTTTTTTTTTTTTTTTTTTTTTGAAGAATATGGTTGTTGAAGTTAATAAGTTGTTTTCAGAAAAGAATAGCACACGAAACGAGAATTTTAAAATAAATTTTATTGTTTGTTCTCAATGAAGAGAATTTTTCATTATTTGTTCTCACTCAAATATGACTTAAGATCTGTCTAGTATAGATGTTAGATTATAACTGTTGTGGTCAGTTGTTGCAGTTATTTGTTTTTACCTAGCAGTTGTTAAAGCATGTCAAAGCTCTTTAATTAAATTTTGAAATTGTGGAAAAATTCAACTCCTAATGATTCTTAGCCCATTCTTAAAATCCTCCTTATTATTGAAAACACTCTTTTTTTTATTTTATTTTTTAATAATGATTTATTATTGAGAAGTCTCTCTTTACCCTATTGATAAATATAACAATAGATAATAATTTTAGTAATAAAAAAATTAATGAGTGAGTATCAGGAATATTGTTGTAGATAATACATATTTTAGTCTCTTAAATGACTAACAGTAAATTATTTATATGAAAGAGGGACTAAGAGTCTCTTGAAAATGCTCTTAGCTTATAGATTTCATCTCGTTGATGAGTAGTGTTCGATAAATTTACAATAAATTATTGTTGTTCAAATGCAAAAGACTATGAAGGATTTTCTGAAGTAATCATACGAGTTCAAATATAGTTTATCGGGTTATCTCTTGAAGCGCAGATTACCATCGAGATAGAAGCAGAAGAAATTGAATCACGAACTTGTATTACCGATCACACTACTCATAAGCAAAATTTGTTCGGGAGAAGTGATTGTTCCATGAACTAAGTGCAACATCTAGAGAGAGAGAGAGATAGATAGATAGATAGATAGATAGATGAATTTTTGCTCTTCTGTTGTGTGTTAATTATGTCTGCCTAAGCATCTATTAATTATAGGCTTCACTTAGGACTAATCCTACTCCGAGTTAGACTAGTAAATCATTAATTAACAATGATTCTAACTCTTAGTTAGACAATATTCCTATTTATCTTAATTACTTGTTTAGATAAACTCATATCCATATTTATCCACTCGATCTAAATTACTTAAGTGCAGATATTTTCTACATCTCTCACTCGCATGTAACGTAACATATCTGCGTGTCTCATCTTTTTTCATATTTGCAAATAGATCGTGTGACTAGCATACCATCAAGAGCATCGACATTATACACTTGTTAGAGATGTAAGTGCCTCGATAATAGAGTATTGTTCACATGTTAGGGATATATAGTTTCTTATAAAAGGTATCAAAAGATTGTATGTCGTCATCATAGATTTCATATCACATTCCATATACTTAATCAGATCTTTATAGTTTTCTATTTTCACAATTATGCACATATGTATAATTGTTCGGACTATGAAATGTAGAAACTTGAAATGTGAGTAAAGGATAATATTTTTCTTCTACTGTATTCTTTTCATCCTAATTTAATTCGCTTGTCTAGTCGGCCCCTTTTCGAGTTGAATTATCACCTAACCTATGTAAGTATCCTTCCAAGATAACCACATTAAATTATACTTTCATAATGATTTAGGGTCTTGAGGATAACTTCTAAAAAAGCCATAGTTTTACGAAATGAGTCTTACACTAGGAAACGTTGAAACCAGTGTTTTACATCTCAGTGTCGCAAAGCACACATGTTTTATGGTGTTGATTCCTTATTCTTGAATAAGTGCATGTCCAAACACCATAAGAAAGCATCAGTTCATATGTACCTCAACATCTTACCTCTTTTACTTAAAAACTAGTTTCTACAATAAGATAAAAGGTTTTAAGTTATACTAAAATTATGCCTTATAGAGGACATGTAATCTCTTTATATATAGACATATGTATATAGTAATCTTGTACTTTAATGAATTATTTTCATAGTTTCAACAAGACGACTTCGATTATTATTCAAGCTTTCATTTGCTAAAAAATAACATCATTCTTATCTTTGTCATAACAAAATAAGAGTAAATACTCGTGTAAATGAGTTACTTCTTTATCTGACATGCACAAATAATATAAATAATAAATATTTAACAATGAACATTCACATTCATGTATTGGAAAAAAATTCAAAGACTTTTATCGAATAATCATGTTCGTATAGTACATGAAGTAGATGTTGGTCTCTTGTGAGATAGAATCTAGTTCCATAGGAGGGGTGAATGGAACTATTGAGTAAATTTAATACTTTATAAAATCTCACAAAATGTTCAATAGCACAAGGCTGCTCGGAATCAGAGGCAAACTTTGTTTACTACGTTACACAAGAACAAAGCTTGATTCTGCTTCTGAACGGTTAAAACACTAGGCCACTTAACTGCAGTAGCCTATGTATGACTTTGTTAAACATGCTATTGAGTTTAATAGTCATATGCACAAGTAATATATATTTAAGCACAGAAGCAAGCAATATAAATATGTCAGAAGGAAAGGGTTAGAGAAATAGTTACGCAGCGATTTATACTGGTTTGGCCTCCTGCTTACATCCAGTCCCCAGAATACTTTCTTCTGGGTTTTAATCAACTAGTGAACTCTTTCCAACAGGTAGAGCACAAACCCTTATAATAGATACAAAGTCTCTGTAAAGTACATTCCTTTACACTCAACACTCAGCTATCTATCTATTCCTCTTGCTATTCACTTATAACTGAAGTGAAGATGAGAGCTTCTCAACTTTTCTTAAGCTATTGATAGTTTGTTCTTACTCAGAACACAGTGAAAGAAGTAAGAGTTATTACACGAAAGAATACAGTAAATATGTATGAGCTTTTGCTTTGCTTTTGGGACTTCAAAGATGATTCTCTCTAGATTTCAGCGTTGATGATTGAGTCCAAATGAAGCAAATTAAGGGGCTTTTATAGTGTCACTTTGAGGCTGGTTATTTCGAAATTAAAAATAATCATTGGAGGGAAATGACTGTTCTGTCACTTTCATCCTCAGTAGCCAGTGTACATAGCCAATGGTTGTTTTTTTGTGGCTTCGAGATGCCACGCTTCTGAGTCTTGACAGAGGCAGTCTGACTGTCTAACCAAATGAGGCAAAGATTCCAAGTTGACCAGGGGACAAGCCGTCTCGAGCTTCTACTTCTTTCCTTGTTTGGTGATATAGTGTCAGTGGTCCAGAGTCAACTTTGATCTTGTCTCTAATGCCTTGATCTTCTTTCTTCCGGAATCAGTCTTCATTTAGGCATGGCTTTTAGCTTCTGGATTCTTCCCGCTATTGGGCTGAAGTTGATCTTTGGGCCTTTCATCCAAGTTCAAGGCCTTTGTGCATATACATTTCTTATTTAATCAAACATACACTTAACAAACACATTAGTCCAAATAAAATCAACATTTAATTTTAAGGTTTTAATAAGTATGGGAATATTAGTTTCTTTTAATATTTTTGTCATGATCAAAATAAGTGTGGAAATTGTGTTTCAACAGTAGAAGTATGTCTAGATCCTACATAAACCTTAGGACCTAATGTTTCTCATTGACATCTTTTGTGAGAGGTTTTGTGAGAGGGTCAACGATCGTGTCATGAATGGATACGTACTTCATGTTAACTTTCTTATGTGCAATTAAGTCTTTTAGAAAATGATATTTAATCTCTATGTGCTTTGATTTCCTATGGAACCATTGATCTTTAGTACTCAGCGGTAGTTATAGGAGTGAGTAGAGGAATAGAGGAAGGTACTCTTGTATACTCAGCTTCTGTTGTAAAGGATTTTGTGCTCTACCTTTAAAGAGCTCAGTAGAGGATTCAAAAAGCTCGGAACGAGTTTCGGGGACTGGACGTAGGCGGAGAGGCCGAACCAGGATATGTCTGCTGAGTAACATATTTCTAACCTTTAAACTCCTTTATATATTGCTTGCTATAAAACTGACTAAGTAACGAAAAGACACTGAGTTGAGTGCACTAAGAAGCTGAGTTCAGGAATAGACTTAAGTGTTATCTCCTGACTCAAGGAAAGAAGCAGACTTAGTCACCAGTTGACTAAGCTTGTGTCTTAAAACTACTTAGCGCCGCTGTGTAAACCTTTTCTAAAAGAAAAGAAGTCAGCCTTAACGGACAAAATTTTAAATAGTTCCTATCCCCCCCTTGGAACTAACCTTGTCACGTTATACGGGACCAACAAGAAGAAACAACTTCTGATCTTCTTTAGAGCTTCTGACTGTTGCATCCATTTTTCCATTTAAAGAAACTAGTCGTTTTTTGCTTTAGAGGAAAGTTGGCCGTTGAGAATTATGACCAATAATCGTCTTCTAAGTTCTGCTTTCGCAGGCTGCAGATTGGGTTATTGATGATAGTATAGAGAGATGGGTTTCTGATTTTTTGACAGTTTGGGGAAGTCTTCGGTCTGACTTTCAACGTGGGTTTCTAGTTCTGGGCTTTTTGATTGGGCATTTAATTCTTTTAAGGCCTTTAAGCTATCATTTGTGTTTAGCCCTTAATGCCTTATTCAATATAAATCACTTAGATAAAGTTGTTAGTACATAATTAAGGACATTAAATTGATTCTGAATTTTAATAACTTGAGGGATCTAAATCCTTTGTTATAATCAAAATTTCATCAATATTGGGTTCCAATAGTTCTAAGAAAATGTTGGCATTGTCTCAGAAGACATACATCAACAATGTTCTTGAACGATTTGATATGCTCAAATTCAAGCCTATAGATAACCTTATGGCTAAAAGAGATGCCCTTAGCATCGATAGATGTCCTAAAACATAAAAATAAGTTGATCGAATGAAAAATGTCCGCTATGTTAGTGCTTTATGAAGTCTGATGTATGCGATGATGTGTACTAAACTCGATATCTACATGTCGTTAGAATGGTGATTAGATATTAGTCCAACCTTGGACCAACACATTTGAGTGACGTGAAGCTTCTCACAGAAATCAAAGGTCTTAAGGATCTTCTGAGTGTCATGACTTCACTTCAGTCTCAACAGCCCAAGCAGGAATCAATAACAAAGCTGGCCGAACTCCAGCTGACTATGGTCAATCACTTGAACTCTCTCTAGGGTCAATTTCATACTCTGTCAGCTGCGAACACTATGTATGCAACTTCTGCTGAAGTTCATCAACTCTTCACCCAGCTTCACTCTGAGCAAGCTAGAACCAATGCTCAAATCTCTTCCTCCTCCCAATGCTCCATTGAGCAAATTAGTGAGGTTGTCCGTCTACTCAACTTGAGTAAGGAAGAGATGGAAACTGACCAACTTAAGACAAATGAGCTTCTGCAACACTCCCAATCCATCTTCAAACACGTGCGTCATTCAAATCTCAACGTCAGTACTATGACTCGGCACTGCTTAAAATGCTTCATCAAGCCTTTGCCATGCTGACTGACAGTATCACTTAGGTTGGGAAGTCTCAAGAATACATTCTAAGTATGCTCAGTGCCTCGGTAAGGGTTCCTCGTGAAATCTTGGATGATGGTATTCCTGTTTTTGATGGTATAAATGAAAGCACGCGCAAGCTTAAGGCATTCTCTGTACGGTTAACTCGTGCTGCCCTCAATGATACCTTTATTCCTCCTCCACCCGATGCTGGAAAAACGGGGGAGAAAGAACAAGCTCAAAGAACTCAGCAAACAGGGGAAGCATCAGGAAGTCAGCAGAAATCCAAAGGAAAAGCTAAAGTGCATGATGTCCAAATCAACTACAAGAAAAAATAGCTTGACTAGGATTGCTAGATTTAGTTTTGTTAAACTTATAGTCTTTTCTTTATGTATTTTGCTGTGCTGACCATTAATACAAAACTATGCATGCATCTACTTTTTTTCAAAGTTGACTAATCTTATGTGATGCTTACTTATGTTTTGTGCTGAATAGTTAACGTATCTTCATTAAATCAACTGTGTTATGTGCTTACATTGCTTCATGATTGTCTGCTGTGTTGATCTATAAGTTGACCTCTTTTATATGTCTTCTTAACTAAAACTCATTGAACAAAGATATACTCAGCGTACTCTGTTATCTAAATCTTCCGCTCATCTTAACTGAGTTAAATAGAACATGTTCCATGAGCTGACCTATTTCTGAAAACTGACCTTAGACTTACTTGATTAAACCTTGAAATGTTTAAAGTAAAACTAAGTCAGTAGCTCAACCCTTACGAGGGAGTATCTTGAGTAAAACAAGGTCAACTATCATGGGGGAGCTCAACACTGAGTTCTTTACTGAATATTTTTGCCAACATCAAAATGGGGGAGTTTGTTGAAACACCTTTCCACATGATTTTGATTTGACAAAATTATTTATGTGAATGATAAAAATATTCTAACACATACTGAGTATCTCAAAGGAACATATGATTATTCATTGTGTTAGAAAGGACTTACAAATGAAAGGATACACCGATGCAAATTGGGAAAGAGATTTGGATGAAGGAAATTCCACATCTATATACGTCTTATTGCTAGGAAATGGGACGAAAGTTGAGTTGGCTCAATAGGAACTGACCCAGCGGCTTCGGCATTGGTTTGATGAAGGTCCTGGAGCAAAGCTTGAGCTGAGTCAATGATTCTTCGACCAGACTCAGTTGCGTGTAAGTAGTTGTAGGATCCATCAATGTGTGGCCCAAATGCCGGAGTATGAGTGGAACCGGATGGAGGAGGTGTTTGGTTCAGTTCATTTTTTGAAGTACCAGCATGATCAGTGGCTGGACTTGAGTTTAGATTGCCAGCAGGAGCTGACTGGTTGATATTCTGCACTTGTGATTATGGAAGAGGATGATCGGCAGAATTATCTACTTGCTCAGAGTCAGGCTGAAGCTGACTGGTTTGAGGAGGTTGAACTGTATATCAGAGAGATCAGTAGTGGTGAGTCACCCATAAGATCGATCACTTGGGATTTTTGAGCCTTCTTTTTAAGTCTCCTTAATCTCTTAGTCTTTTGAGGAGAGGGGTCAGCAGGAATGGATTCAATTGA
This sequence comes from Euphorbia lathyris, assembly GCF_963576675.1. Taxonomy (NCBI): domain Eukaryota; kingdom Viridiplantae; phylum Streptophyta; class Magnoliopsida; order Malpighiales; family Euphorbiaceae; genus Euphorbia; species Euphorbia lathyris. Next base: position 33,009,014 of record NC_088913.1, on the reverse strand, counting down.
GTCAGTAGGTGAAGTTGCCCCTTAATCAGCATGATCATTTGCTGTTGGCTCAGCTTCTTCTTCAACCTGCTCAGTGTTGGTTGTTTCATGCTGCTCAACATCTGCTGTCTCATGTTGCTCAGCATCCACTGTCTCCTCAGTATCAAACTGACCACCCAGTTCTTCTTCATCTTGGTCAGTGGAGTTTTTCTCAAGAACAATGCCCTGACTTCTCACAAAATGAGAGTCTTCAGAGATAACGACTCCAAGTGGGGGTACATCGATAGGACTTAATCCAGAAGAAATCTTCTTCTTCTTTCTCATTGGTTGCTCAGGAGTGTCCTCTTGTTCTTCTTCCTCAGGCTCAACTTGCCTTTTGAGGTTTTCTGCTGACTTAGGTCCAACCTGACCTTGTGCAACTTGAGGCTTTGTTCCTCTGGACACAAACCGAACCTTCTTCGGTGGAGTATTATCGTCTTTGGAAGAGCTTTGAACATCTTTCCTTTTTTTGTCCTGCTTGTCAGCTTGAGCTTTCCTCTTTTTCTTTCCTTCTCTGGTCTGCATCCCCTCTGTTTCCTTAACAACGACTCATTTTCCTTTCTTGGGAATAATAGGTTGATCGTAGACTAGTCCGAACAGTGCGGCTGCAGTAATCTCAGTTCCCCAGACATTAATTTCTTTAACTAGGCTCACCTGATAATCTTTGAGGATCCTGGTGATTAGAGAGCCTAATCTAAGAGTTCCAGTACTGCGTTGAAAAGCACCTATAAGGAAAACTGGCATGTTGAGCGGCTGATAGGTCAGCATATGCCAAATAAAGCATTGCTCGAAATTCGACGCTGAGGAAGTAGCGTTGATCTTGGGGAAGAGAAAGTTTGTTAGGATATAATGGGCCATCTTTTGATTCTGACCCATGGAAGTGCTGGATATCTCTCCTACGTGACCGGCGGGTTTACAGAACTCAACGGTGTAGTTAGTTTTATCTTGGTCACCTGATTTTCTAAGTTGAGCTCCTTCATTTTTCAGTTTTAGCAGTTTGGCAAGGTAAGGAGGGTTGATGAGGATATCCTTCCCTTGAACCTTGGTGATCATGTAGTCTCGGTCATCATCAGCGGCTCTGAGGTTAGCGTAGAACTCCTTCACTAACTCAGGATAGGTGGCTTCTCGAGTTGAGAACAGCTCGGTCCAGCCGTTCTTTGAGATCCACTCACAGAAGGGTTGCTCAGCTTCCACAAATCCCTTCGAGAACCAGTGAGAGTGGTCAACCTTATACCCCCTTACACTCTCGTAAACTAGAGAGTAGGTACGTTCCATCGGTTTCTTTCCCTTATCCTACTTCTGTTTCCCTTTCGATGAGGTAGCTTGGTCAGCTTGGTTTTCTTGCTCGGTGTAGTGACCTTAGAGTGGTCACGCTGACTGGTTTCTTGAGACTTGGTGGGAGTCTCACTATATTCCTGCTGAGCAGGAGATGGAGGGTTTTCGTCGGAGCGGTTATCATCGTAACCGGCACCGGAGACATTCTGAGAATCATTAGACATGATTCTTAGAGAATTTTGAGAAGTTTGGGATTTTAGAGAAGAGAGAATTTGAATACCAGAAATTTCTAAGCGTAAAGAGGTACAAGTGGGAATTCGTCCACTATTTATAGAGGTGTCGAGTTGATCTGAAGCGTTGAGGTGGCCGTTTGACCTCGAGATACTCAATCGACAAAGATTCTGGCATTTATGACACATTCGGCGCATGTATTTTCTAATTATTGCGCTTACGTCATCCTAGGTGGCTATTTAATTCGCGTGTTTCGCATTAAATTTTGCAACGGATCTTTAACTCAGTGTTAAGAATTCTAAACGTTTAATGTTCTGAGTAGTCAGTTCTATGCAAAGGAATCATTCGTGTGCTTAGTAGCTCAGCTTAAGATTACCACTCAGCGTGTATATCTACTCAACATGTAATACTTATTGATTTAGCACAAATCATTTAGCATGGTAATTCACTCAGCATGCATATATCACATATTATACTTGGAATTTATTGAAGAGGATTAAACATACCAATGGCTTCTCTAAGTATGTTGAATTGCTCACGAGCCAGTGGCTTTGTGAAGATATCAGCAAGCTGCTCATCCGTTGGGATATAGGTCAGCTTGATCTCTCCCTTGAGTACATGATCTCTGATGAAGTGATGTCTTATGCTGACGTGCTTCATCCTGCTGTGCTGAATTGGGTTCTTTGATAGATCAATGGCACTCTTGTTGTCACATTTGACTTCAATTGTTTTAGTCTGAACGCCATAATCTTCTAGCTATTGCTTAATCCATAGGACTTGAGCAACACAGCTTCCAGCAGCAATGTACTCAGCTTCAATGGTTGACAGGGCTACTGACGCCTGCTTCTTACTGAACCAGGACACAAGACAGCTTCCAAGGAAGTGGCATCCTCCTGAGGTGCTTTTTCGTTCAAGCTTGTCTCGTCCATAGTCAGTGTCAGTGTATCCAATGAGTGTGAAATCATGAGTATTGGGATACCATAAACCTGCATTCACTGAGCCTTGCAAATATCTAAGGATTCTTTTTACAGCAATGTAATGAGATTCCTTAGGGTTAGATTGATATCTAGCACAATAACATACTGAGAACTGAATGTCCGGCCTACTAGCAGTTAAGTAGAGTAGAGAACCAATCATACCTCGGTACAATTTGCTGTCTACTGACTTACCATTTTCGTCAGCGCAGAGGACCGTGTCAGTGCCCATAGGGGTAGATATTGACTTGCAATTCTCAAGTTCATACTTCTTCAATATCTCCTTAGCATACTTAGTTTGACTGATGAAGATGCCATTTTTCCCTTGTTTGATTTGAAGTCCAAGGAAGAAGTTGAGTTCTCCCATCATTGACATTTCAAACTCAGTCTACATCTGCTTACTAAATTCTTTGCACATAGACTCATTAGTGGCACCAAAAATAATGTCATCAACATATATCTGAGCCAGTAGGGTATCTTTACCCTTCCTCTTAATGAATAAGGTTGTATCAGCTTTACCTCTGACATAATTTCTAGTCAGCAGGAAACTGGTCAGCCTCTCATACCAAGCACGTGGTGCTTGCTTGAGACCATATAGAGCCTTTTTGAGCTTATAAACGTGGTTTGGGAACTTGGGATCCTCAAACCCTGGAGGCTGATTAACATAGACTTCCTCGTTTATAACTCCATTAAGGAATGCACTCTTAACATCCATTTGAAATAATTTAAAGTTCATATAACTTGCATATGCACATAAGATTCTTATAGCCTCTAGCCTTGCCACTGGGGCGAAGGTCTCACCATAGTCAATACCTTCTTGCCGACTGTAGCCCTGAGCTACAAGTCTTGCTTTGTTTCTGACCACGTTCCCTTGTTCATCTAGCTTGTTGCGGAAGACCCATATTGTTCCTATGGTCTTCTGGCTTCTTGGATTTGGCACTAAGTCCCATACTTCATTTCTTCTGAACTGATCAAGTTCTTCTTGCATTGCACTCATCCAGAATTCATCGTGCTCAGCTTCAGAGAAGTTCTTTGGTTCCTGAACTGAGACGAATGCTACGTTGCTGAGGTATCTCCTGAGTTGATTTCTTGTCATCAGGGTGTTTTCAGCAGCATCAAGAATAGCACTCTCTGAGTGTCCTCTTGGAATTCTGATCTCTTTTGGTAGAGTGATGTCTTGAGCTAGTTGTGTTTCAACAATCTCTGCAGGTATAGATTGGTCAGTGAAAACAATTTGAGTTTCGCTTTTACCTTTGGTCAGCCCTTGAGGTAGTGACTCAACGGCTGTTTCTTTGTCAGCGGGTGCTGAGTATGGATCATCCTCAGTCAGCTGCTTGTCTTTTCCTGCAGGGTTAGTTTCATCGAACTCAACGTGTACTGACTCTTCTAAGACCTGAGTTCGTTTATTGAAAACTCTGTATGCTTTGCTGTTTGTTGAGTAGCCTAAAAAGATAGCTTCATCAGCTTTTGAATCAAACTTAGCAAGGCTGTCTTTAGTATTTAGAATAAAACATTTACAGCCGAAGGCACGAAAGTATCCAATGTTGGGCTTTCGTCCTTTCCAAAGTTCGTAGGGAGTCTTTTTTAATATGGGTCTGACTAGAGCCCTATTAAGTATGTAGCAAGCTGTGTTGACATCTTCTCCCCAAAAGTACTTTGGAAGCCTATGCTCACTCAGCATTGTCCTGGCTATTTCAACCAAGGTTTTGTTTTTCCTTTCAACAACCCCATTCTGTTGAGGCGTTCTAGGAGCAGAGAAATTATGGTCAATGCCGCTGGCTTCACAGAATTCAACAAACTGTTGGTTTTTGAATTCTCCACCATTATCACTTTGGATGTGAGCTAACTTTAGGTCTTTATCATTTTCAAGTTTTCTTACTAATGTTGAAAATGTCTCAAAGGTTTCATCCTTGCTACTCAGCAAGATGGCCCAAGTGTACTGATGTGTGCCGTCTAGTAGTGTAAATATGATAAGTGCGTTATGACTATGGATGCGATCTTTCTAGATGCTCTATCTTTACTAGACGTCACTACTTAGGGACAAGTGTATCTCGTCGTATTAAGTAATAATCCGGTTAAGACCGGGTATCGAATCCACGGGATTTATAACTGCAAGTATTAAACGACTCGGTTTTATACGTTATTTAAGCGGTAAATACTTTGGGGTCGATTTGGTAACCAACTACAAACTACTCCTAACTACGGGTGAGGCAAATTTATATGACGAAACTCTTAAGAAGTGATATGGTTGGCGATAAGGTATAACTATGACGAATAACGAATCCTAATACATATACGGTTAATGTTTTGCTCTTGCAAAGACGACTACGTGTAGTTCGACCGACCCGTGAAGTACTTAGACTACGTGGTTCCTAGTCAAGGAGTGTCTAATGCTTGGGACCAGAAATTAGGGCCCGTATGTTCCATGGCTTGTCAATTCCTACGGTTTTCGGAGCGTCACTTCTGGTGAGGCAACACCTATATGAATCCCTAAAGATAGCCCGAATGGCATCGGAAATCGCGTTCCCCTACACAATAGTCAATTACGAGTATCAAAACAAGCAACAAACACCAACACATATATAGAAAAAGAGGTTATGAATCATAAATTATAAATGTGGAAAGTGTAAATATGGATTACAAACAAGCCTAGTACATAGGATGAGATCAAGCTAATTAGCAAGTGTAAAGGGAAGAATCCACCCTCGGAACTAGCTAACCGGACTCAAAAGTCGTCTCTAAGGACTTGAATGGTGGAGCTCTTGAGCTTGGTGTGCGGAGATGGAGCGGGACTTTGATGAAATGCCAGGAGCAACGGACAAGCTCTCGAGATGGAAGAGTTTAGTTACACAAAGCCTAAAAACAAATCTAAAACTACAACAATCAAAACAAGTATATTTTTCTCTCTCTAATGGTGTGTTCAAGATGTATCAAGAGCTGCCTATTTATACATATCATGCTAGGGCAAAATTGTAATTTTGCAAGGTACAAGTATGGAGCAACATTATTTGTGCAGAAATCCCATAATACGCCCCGCGTATGGTGTGGCACGCCTCGCGTAGATGCCCATTCCATCAGAAATCTTCTACATGTGGACCAATTCTAGATTTGTTGTCTCAAATATGCCCTGCGTAGACTGGGATACGCATGGCGTGTTTGAGATTCTGACCTTTTATCACTTGCTTTGGTCTCCATACGCCGTGCATAGCTTGAGGCACGCCCCGTGTAGATGAGTCTCTGGACTTTTTGCATTGAAGAATTCCCTTACACGCCCCGCGTGTAAGGTGGTACGCCCTGCGTATAGGTCGTTGACTCGGGGAGACCATGCAGTCTGACTTTTCAGGATTAGGCAATCATTTCTCACATTTGATTATACGCCTCGCATAGGTTGGCATACGCCTCGCGTATGCTGACTCGATCCCACGTGGTGTCTGTGGATAGGGCAATCATTTCTGACTTGATGTTTCACGCCCCGCGTATGGGATGATACGCCCCGCGTATTGGCATGAATTTTGCTTCTTCCTTGTACCTGAAATACAATTCTTGAGAGCCGAGTTAGCTTGAAGTTTTTATTTCCTAAATACATCAAAAACAAGGGAAATTATCCGAAAATACAGAATTTATTATTATTTCCTTATTTTATTCAAAACACTCTATTTTTGCAATTAAACTTATTTATTTCTTCTAAAATTAACCCGTAAATCACGCTAAAAGATAGGGGTAAAATACCCCTATCATGTACCGAGAAAAGTCATCTATAATGACCAAGGAAAATCTCCTACCACCCAAGCTCAGCGGCTGGACTGGTCCGAAGAGATCCAAGTGTAGCAACTCAAGTGGACGCTTGGTTGAGACAATGTTTTTACTATGAAAAGATGTTTTAGTTTGTTTTCCAGCCTGACAAGCGTAGCATAATTGATCATTTTCGAACTTAAGTTCTGGTAGTCCCTCAACTAATTGCTTTCTTGCTAATTTGGCCAGGAGGTCCATGCTTACATGACCAAGTCTCATATGCCATAGCCAGGAATTTTCTTCCTTTGACACTAAGCATACATTTTTTGAAAATTTCTTTTCCAAATTCAGCATAAAGACATTATCAATACGAGGGGCAGTTAAAATCAATTCATTTGTTTTTCCCTCGAGTATTTTACATCCAGTGTCATCAAATATAACTTTTCTCCCATTATCACATAGCTGAGCTACACTGAGTAAGTTATATTTGAGTCCGCTTACTAGGGAGACTGACTCAATAGTAGGATTACCACCAACGGTTCCTGACCCTACTATCTTACCCTTTTTGTTGTCTCCGAAACTTACGCTTCCACCTCATTTACGCACAAGTGTGATGAACTGAGTTTCATCACCAGTCGTATGCCTCGAGCATGCGCTGTCAATGTACCACATCTTTGACTTCTCAGCACACCTCAGGCTTACCTGCAATACAACTAGTTATCTTTAGGTACCCAAGTCTTTTTGGGTCCTTGTTTGTTAGGCTTAGCAAGTATAGCATCATACTTAATCTTATGACGACACACTTGGACAGTCTGTCCATTTTTCCTACAGAAGTCACAGCTGACCTTCCGTTTGGGATATCTCACTGACTGGCCAGCACCCCAGTGCTGAGCATGCCAGTACACCTTTGTGGTGTGTCCCTTCTTCCCACAGAAGTCACACTGGACATTCTGCTGAGGATTCCATCTCTGCTGACTAGTACTTCGGTACTGAGTGCTCAGAGGAATATTTCTTTTATTCGGAACCTTGAGTTAATTCTGAATAGATGTGATGTCCTTTCTCAGTTTCTTAGAATCTGATTGGACCTTTGAGACAAACTTGTGCATAGTTTCCACGTTGCTATGCAAAGTTGAGTTGTCTTGGAGAAGATATCGAAGGTCACTCAGTTTGACCTCTTCAATCTCGTCACATCGCCTGCTGAGTGCTCTAACCTTCTTGTTACACTTTTTGATAAGTGTTTATAGGTCACTCAGGGCATTTATCATTTCATTTCTGAGCAGGGGTAGTGATATTACCTCAGTTGAATGTGCCTCGTCGTCAGATGCAATGGAGGGGTCAGCATGCTCAAAAACACAAGGCTCAGCAAGCTCATCTTTCATGAAACAGATCTTTGCTAACTCAGTGGCATCAGCTTCTAATGATGATGATTCATCACTATCACTCCAGGTTTCCACCATTGCCTTCTTGCTGTTCTTCTTTTCCTTCCTCAAGGTAGGACAACTTGATTTGATATGGCCAGTTTGATGACATTCAAAGCATGTGATGGGCTTTGAGTTGTCCTTCTTGTACTTGCTGTCGCTAGACTCAGCTTTGTACTTGTCAAACTTCTTGTAAGGCTTCTTGGAATATTTATCATTCTTTCTGAACAGCCTTTTCATCTTTCTAGTGAACATGGCCATCTCTTCATCGTCTGTTGAGGTCCCGTTAGTAGAGTCAGCTTTCATGACAAGAGACTTTTGCTTCTTGTCCTCAGACTTCTCCTTCACCTTAAAATTCTTCATTGAGATCTCATGGGTCAGCAGAGATCCAATGAGCTCATCGTACTTGTAGGTGGTCAAGTCTTGAGCTTCCTCAACAGCAGTTTTCTTGGCTTGCCAGCTTTTGGGAAGACTCCTCAGTATCTTCTTGACTTGCTCTTCCTCAGTAAAGATCTTGGCAAGTCTTTTGAGCTCGTTGATAATGTTTGTGAATCTTGAGTTCATTTCAGAGATTCCTTCATCATCATTCATTTCAAACAGCTCGTACAACCTCATGTGCTGGTTCACCTTGGACTCCTTAACTTTGTTGGTTCCTTCGTAGGTGACCTCCAGTTTCTTCCAGATCTCCTACGCTGACTCACAACCTGAAATCTTGTTGTACTCTGCAGCATCTAACGCACAGTGAAGCATGTTTATAGCCGAAGCATGATTTTGTAGCTTCTTGAGATCATTTTCTGTCCACTTAGTCTCAGCTTTAACAATCGTTTGGCCGTCAATAGTTTCAACAGGAACAAATGGGCCTTGGACTATAGAAAGCCATGCACTCATATTTGTTGCCTGAATAAAATTTTTCATTCTGTTCTTCCAAAAGGTATAGTTAGACCCGAAGAATAGAAGAGGCCGAGTAATGGATAGTCCCTCAGGAAGAATCTGAGTTGTCTGATTTCCTGGGAGGAAACGAGTGCTGTTCTCAGCCATTGTGGGGTTCAGCTCAAGATAGTTATATCTTGCTCAGTGAGCTTTTAAGCTCTGATACCACTTGTTGGTCCCGTATAACGTGACAAGGTTAGTTCCAAGGGGGGGGGGGGGGGGGATAGGAACTATTTAAAATTTTGTCCGTTGCGGCTGACTTCTTTTATTTTAGAAAAGGTTTACACAGCGGCGCTAAGTAGTTTTAAGACACAAGCTTAGTCAACTGGTGACTAAGTCTGCTTCTTTCCTTGAGTCAGGAGATAGCACTTAAGTCTATTCCTGAACTCAGCTTCTTAGTGCACTCAACTCAGTGTCTGTTCGTTACTTAGTCAGTTTTATAGCAAGCAATATATAAAGGAGTTTAAAGGTTAGAAATATGTTACTCAGCAGACATATCCTGGTTCGGCCTCTCCGCCTACGTCCAGTCCCCGGAACTCGTTCCGAGCTTTTTGAATCCTCTACTGAGCTCTTTAAAGGTAGAGCACGAAACCCTTTACAACAGAAGCTGAGTATACAAGAGTACCTTCCTTTATTCCTCTACTCACTCCTATAACTACCGCTGAGTACTATAACCGAGTACTCAGCTTCTCCTTTCTATTCTTCTAGAAATGATAAGTGTTTGTCCTAAACAACAATTGCTAAGACACCTTAGATGAATAAAATCACTCTAGACTTTTACACAATGATTGGAATTGGTGTAAGATTTGCTTTGCTTTTCTCACAGAACTTCAAGTATGAATTTGGTCAGCGTTTCAACTTGATTGAAGATCTGCATCGAATGAAGCATTTGAAAGGCCTATTTATAGTGACACTTCAAGCACCGGTGATTTCGAATTTCGAAATAACCGTTGGAGGCTAACGGCTTCCTGTCTCTTTCACTATGGACGTGCTCAGTGTCGTTGGCCAATGAGATTCTTGTACCTTCTGTCTACGGCAGTGCTCAGCAGCTTTTCGTCAGATGAACAGAATGTTTCGCCATTTATAGTAAAGTCTTCCAGACAGCTTACTGCGTCTTCTGAGCTTTACCCAAAGTAGAAATACTTTGTCTCTAAGTTGATTCCGTTCTGCCGCTGACTTGTACTTCTTATCGTTTAACTCAGCAGCTTCATCTTGAAGCAATTGATAGAAGGCTTCTCGATCCTTCTTCATGCTGAGCTACCGCTTTGCTTAGAACGACTGCATTTTGTCTTCCTAGGCCGTGCAGTCTTGATCTGTTGACTTGGGCTTGACTTTCCCTTATGGGCCTTTAGGCTTTTTATCTTGATGTCTTATAAATCAAATTAACTCAACATTGAACAAACACATTAGTGTGAATAAATCAAAGCATTTAAATTTAATGTGTTAGAATATTTTTATCATTCACATAAATAATTTTGTCAAATCAAAATCATGTGGAAAGGTGTTTCAACACTTCTCAACGGCCATCTTTTGATTCAAACAACTAGTTTGAATGCTCCATCTATAAAAGCCAAGTCCTACCTCCAAATTCACAACTGATCACCAAGCATATACGAGATATATTTCAAAGTGAAAAGCAAGAGCAAAAACACAAAACAAGTTTACATATGTGTAATCAATTTGTGAGAGATTAGTTTAGTTGAGTAATGTTTCAGTTTAGTAATATTTCAGTTTAGTAATATTTCAGTTCAGTGATTGTTTTCAATGGTGAGCACTAAATTATCTCTATGGGTGGTGAGTGATTAATATCCGTTGGATCAAGATCTAGTGGTCCATGATTTAAGTTGTGATTTAATATTAAAATGGGTTTACCTGATGACATGTCAGTTGTAACTTGGAATATTGTGCTTTGAAAAACGTTTTCTCTTTCCTCAAGATATAACCAACTTCCAAGAAATAATTTTTTTCCGCATGTTTCTATTTTACATAAGAAGACATCTTCTTTTAAGTAATTTTGTATCCGTCTAATCAATGTTATATGCATTAAATCTTAATAAATGACTATTCATTGGGAACACGAAAAGTTTGACATTAAGAATGTACAACATTATTTATGATAACCAAATACAACATTAATGATGTTCTAATTAATGGTGTTGTCCCCCTATTTATTACCTTAGAATTGTAAGCTCAATTTATAAATTTCTAGGATTGTAAGCTCAATTTGTAAATCCATAGGATTCCAAGATCAATTTGTAAATCCTTAATTTTTTTTATTTCTTTAAGCATTCATTTATTTATAAACAATCATTAAACTTACAATCTCTATAATTCATATATTCTAATGCCACGCTAATGACAATAATAAATTTCTAATGTCATCCATTTAGATTTTGTATTAAATACTACTCCCTTCATGCAATTGATTTATATCCTCATACAAACATAATGTAACGTAACGTAAATATCACTGAACAGAAAACTTTACAGAACTCAAACATCACTGAATTGAAACATTACTGAACTGAAATATTACTGAACTGAAACATCACTGAACTGAAACATTACTGAACTGAAACATTACTGAACTAAAACATCACTAAACTAAAATATTACTGAACTCAAATATTACTGAACTGAAACATCACGAAACTGAAACATCACTGAGCTGAAACATTCTGAACTCAAACATTACTAAACTGAAACGTTACTAAACTAAAATATTACTGAACTGAAACATCACTCAACTGAAACATTACTGATCTGAAATATCACTCAACTGAAACATTACTGAACAGAAATATTACTAAACTGAAACATTACTCAACTAAAACATCACTTAACTGAAATATTTCTAAACTAAAATATTACTGAACTAAAGCATCACTGAACTGAAATACTACTAAACAGAAACATTACTCAACTGAAATATCACTAAAATGAAATATTACTAAATTGAATATTACTGAACCAAAACATCACTCAACTGAAACATTACTGAACTGAAATATTACTGAACTAAAGCATCATTGAACTGAAATACTACTAAACATAAACATTACTCAACTGAAACATTACTCAACTGAAACCTCACTAAACTGAAACATTATCGAATTGAAACATTACTAAACTGAAACATTACTGAACTGAAATATTACTGAACTGAAATATTACTGAACTAAAACATCATTGAACTGAAATACTACTGAACTGAAACATCACTAAACTGAAACATCGTTGAACTGAAACATCACTGAACTAAAATATTATTAAACTGAAACACCACTGAACTGAAATATTACTAAACTGAATATCACTGAACCAAAACATCACTGAAAAGAAATATCACTGAACTAAAACATCATTTAACTGAAATATTACTAAACTGAAACCTTACTCAACTGAAACATTACTGAACTGAAACATTATGAATTGAAACATTACTGAACTAAAATATTACTGAACTAAAATATTATTGAACTAAAACATCACTGAACTGAAATATTATTGAATTAAAACATCACTAAACTGAAACATCACTGAACTAAAACATCACTGAACTGAAACATCATTGAACTGGAATATTACTGAACTGAAATATCACTAAATTGAAACATTACTGAACTAAAAGATTACTAAACTGAAACATTAGTGAACTGAAACATCACTGAACTGAAATATTACTGAACTGAAATATTACTGAACTAAAACATCACTGAACATAAATATTACTGAACTGAAATATCACTGAACTGAAACATCACTGAACTAAAATATCACTGAACTCAAAGATTACTAAACTGAAACATTACTGAACTGAAACATTACTAAACTCAAATATTATTGAACTGAAATATCACTGGCTTCAAACATAATTGAACTCAAACATCACTCAACTGAAATATTACTGAAGTGAAACATTACTAACCAAAAACATTACTAAACTGAAACATTACTGAACTGAAACATGACTAAACTAAAACATTACTGAACTGAAATATTACTGAACTAAAACATCATTGAACTGAAATATTACTAAAATGAAACATTAATAAACTAAAACATCAATGAACTGAAATATTACTGAACTGAAACATCACTAAACTGAAACATTACTGAACTAAAAGATTACTAAACTGAAACATTACTAAACTCAAATATAACTGGACTGAAATATTACTGAACTCAAATATAACTAAACTCAAAAATCACTCAACCGAAACATTACTAAACTGAAACATTACTAAGCTGAAACATCATTCAACTTAAACATTAATGAACTGAAACATTACTGAACTGAACGTTACTGAACTGAAACATCACTGGACTGAAATATTACTAAATTGAAACATTAATAAACTAAAACATCACTGAATTGAAATATTACTAAACTGAATATCACTGAATCAAAACATCATTGAACTGAAACATCACTGAACTGAAACATCACTGAAACGAAATATCACTGAACTGAAATATTATTGAACTGAAACATCACTTAACTGAAGCATAACTTAATTGAAACATTACTAAACTGAAATCTTACTCAACGGAAACATTACTGAACTAAAAAATCACTAAACTGAAACATTATCAAATTGAAACACTACTAACCTGAAACATTACTAAACTGAAACATTACTGAACTAAAATATTACTGAACTAAAACATCACTGAACTGAAATATTACTGAACTAAACCATCACTAAACTGAAATATTACTGAACTGAAATATCACTAAACTAAAATATCACTAAACCGAAACATCACTGAACTGAAATATCACTGAACTAAAACATCACTGAACTAAAAAATCATTGAACCGAAACATCACTAAACTAAAACATCACTTAACTGAAACGTAACGTAACGTAACGTAACGTGACGTAACGTGACGTGACATGACGTGACGTGACGTGACGTGACGTGACGTAACATGACATGACGTGACGTGACGTAATGTAACGTAACGTAACGTGACGTGACGTAACGTAACGTAACGTAACGTAACGTAACGTAACGTAACGTAACGTAACGTAACGTAACGTAATGTAACATAACATAATGTAACGTAACATAACGTAATGAAGCGTAACGTAATGAAACGTAATATAACGTAACTTGACATGACCTAATGTGACGTATCCTAATGTAATGCAATGTGTCGTAACATAAGTAACGTAACGCAACGTAACGTAATGTAACATAACGTAACATAATGTAACATAATGTAATGTAATATAACGTAACTTAACGTTTTGTTACAATACATTATGTTATGTTACGCTACGAGAAGTTGTGTTATGTTAAGTTGCATTATTTTATGCTAAGTTATGGTACATTAAGTTAAGTTACGTAAAGTAACGTAATATAATGTAACATAATATAACTTAACGCATAAAATATCCAGTTAGTCCCGTAAACTTATGTAAAATCTAATCAATTAATCACTTAGTCGTAAAAAACTAAGTTAAATATTTAGTTAGTCCCACGAACTGAAACATCACTGAACTGAAACATTACTGAACTAAAACATCACTAAACTGAAACATCACTGAACTGAAACATTACTGAACAGAAACATCACTAAATCGAAACATTACTAAATTGAAATATTACTGAACTGAAACATTAATGAACTGAAACACCATTGAACTGAAACATTACTAAACTGAAACATCGTTGAACTGAAACATCACTGAACTAAAACATTACTGAACTAAAACATCACTGAACTGAAACATTACTCAATTGAAACATTACTGAACAGAAATAATACTAAACTGAAATATTACTGAACTGAAACATTACTGAACTGAAACATCACTAAACTGAAACATCACTGAACTGAAACATCACTGAACTGAAATATTACTGAAACAAAATATTACGAAACTGAAACATTACTGAACTTAAATATCACTGAACTGAAACAACACTGAACTGAAACATCACTGGACTGAAACATCACTGAACTGAAAGATTACCCAACTGAAACATTACTGAACTGAAACATCACTGAACTAAAACATCACTGAACTAAAACATCACTGAACTAAAATATCACTGAACTGAAACATCACTGAACTGAAATATTACTATACTGAAACATCACTAAACTGAAACATCACTGAAGTGAAACATTACTTAACTAAAATATTACTGAACTGAAATAATACTCGACTAAAACATCGTTGAACTGAAACATCACTGAACTGAAATATTACTAAACTAAAATATTACTGAACTAAAACATCACTGAACTGAAACATTACTAAACTGAAACATCACTGAACTGAAATATTACTAAACTGAAATATTACTGAACTGAAACATTACTGAACTGAAAATCCTTTAGATTGTAAGCTCAATTTATAAATCCTTAGGTTTTTTTTTATTTTTGTTAAGCTTTCAACTTAATGTAATGTAACATAACGTAATGTAAATTAGCGCAATTTAACATAATGTAACCTAAATTAGTGTAACTTATCGTAACGTAACTTAACACAACGTAACGTAACATAATGTAACTTAACCAAACTTAACATAATACAACTTAGCGGAACTGAACGTAACATAACTAAGTTGTAAAGTAACTTAATGTAAGCTTAATTTATAAATCCTTAGGATTGTAAGCTCAATTTATAAATATCTAGGATTGTAAGCTCAATTTGTAAATCGTTAGGTTTTTTTTATTTCTTTAAGCTTTCATTTATTTACAAAAAAAATCATTTAGCTTAAAATCCCTAATGTAACATAATGTAATAAATAATAAGCTTAATTTATAAATCTTTAGGATTGTAAGCTCAATTTAAAATTTTGTCAATATTATGGGTGAAATTACTCTTCATTGCCAAGGTTAGGGGCAAAATTGCACTATTTTAGACGTTATAGAAAAAATTGCTCCTAGCCGTAAACTTTCGAAGTTCAGAGAGCCAATCAAACTTTTTAGACAAGTTTAAGGGGCTTTTGATGTTTTAAGCCAAAAAGATAAGGGATAAGGTACCAAAATAAGCCTATGGTTTTTTAGAAAGTATCAATTTAGGCTCCACGTAGAAAATATCATCAATATAGGCTTAACATTTAAAAAAGAGTACCAATTTAGACCTCGATAGCGGAACGAGACACACCATTGATATTACTCCGTTAAGTTCTGTCAATTGTACATGGGGGAGAAATCAGAACTTAACGGAGTAATAGAAATGACGTGTCCAATCCCAAGGGCGGAGATAGGGGGCCGGGGGGGGGGGGGGGCTGGATCCCTCCGGCCGTCGGAACTTCCATGGTTACGAGTAGTTTCGGTCCCTGAAACATCACTGAACTAAAACATCACTGACCTGCAACATCACTTAGCTGAAATATTACTGAACTGAAACATCATTAAACTGAAACATCACTGAAGTGAAACATTACTTAGCTAAAATATTACTGAACTGAAGCATCACTAAACTGAAACATCACTGAACTGAAACATTACTCAACTAATTATTACTGAACTAAAACATCACTGAACTGAAACATCACTGAACTGAAATATTACTAAACTGAAATATTACTGAACTAAAACATCACTGGATTGAAAATCCTTAAGATTGTAAGCTCAATTTGTAAATCCTCAGATTTTTTTATTTCTTTAAGCTTTCAACGTAATGTAACGTAACGTGACGTAATGTAACGTAACGTAACGTGACGTGACGTAACACGTGACGTAACGTGACGTGACGTGACGTAACGTAATGTAACGTAACGTAACGTAACGTGACGTAACGTAACGTAACGTAACGTAACGTAACGTAAATTAGCACAATTTAACATAACGGAACCTAAATTAGTGTAACTTATCGCAATGTAACATAATGTAACTTAACATAATACAACTTAGCGGAACTTAACATAACATAACTAAGTTGTAAAGTAACTTAATGTAAGCTTGATTTATAAATCTTTAGGATTGTAAGATCAATTTCTAAATCTCTAGGACTGTAAGCTCAATTTGTAAATCCTTAGAAATGTAAGCTCAATTTGTAAATCCTTAGGGTTTTTTTATTTCTTTAAGCTTTCATTTATTTACAAAAAAATCATTTAGCTTAGAATCCCTAACGTAACGTAACGTAATAAATATAAGCTCAATTTATAAATCTTTAGGATTGTAATCTCAATTTAAAAATTTGTCAATGTTAGGGGTGAAATTACTCTTCACTGCCAAGGTTAGGGGCAAAATTGTATTATTTTAGACGCTATAAAAAAAATTGCTCCTAATCGTAAACTTTAGGGGTATTTAGGAAAATAAATTTTATATATATTATAATTTTTATTTTTTTTAGTTATTATAATGTTTGTTCATATTTCATTTAAACATTTATCATTTCTATTTATATAGGTAAATGGATGGAGATCACTAATAATGTGAACATCTTAATTGTTTTTATAGAGTTTCCTATACACAAAGTTTTTAGAATATTTCATGTATTAACTATATTATTCACTAATATTTTTTTTGAAAGAATTTAATCTTTCATCCAAATTAATTAATTTGTTTTTCTGTTTAAAATTGGTGCAGTATGAGTTGAAAAATATATTAGGACACATTACAATTTACAATGGAGAAAATTTATAGGCAAGGAATATAGAGTGATGTGATTTAATTTGATAATAACATTCCTTTTGTGTAAACCCATTAGTTAATATATATTTTTTTAAAATCATTCACTTTTCTAAAAAAAAAGAAAAAGTATAAAGTCCAAACCAGCCTTAAACTATACATCGAAAATCAAGTAGGTCTCCATACTCCTAAAATCAGCAAATCACTCCCTATTCTTTATTAAAGCCACCAATTAGATACATATTAACCAAAATAGCTAAATGACATATTGATCCCGTCAAATTTACACCTGCTGCAAATGTCTCTTCTATCATCAATCCTAAAAACAAAAATTTCTCTGAAAATAATCAGGAACCTCTGTTCTTGACGTCGGAATAAATGGCAGCGCCTTTTTATCCTTCATTGTTTTTGTCACTCCTAGGGGTGCACACGAGCCGAACTGAGACCAAACAGGGACAGGCTCGGCTCGGCTCGAGAAGTGTGGAGACCGAGCTCGGCTCGAGCTCAATTGTGCCTAATTAACATTACATTATTTATTTGGAACAAATACTCCTTCAAATGCTATGTGGCAGCACACGATTGGTAACACGTAATAATAGGGGGGTTACTTATAACACTTTTAAGTTCATATCATGCGCTGCCACGTAACATTTGATGAGTTATTTGTTCCAAGTAAGCAAATTGAATAAATTATTATAATTTTTAAAGTTCAAAAGGTCAGTTGCAGTTTTGAATAATTTAATGGCCGAAATGTAGTAGGTTTATTTTTAAACAATTAAAGGGAAGATTGATTTTTTAAAAAGAAAGATTTTTTTTGTTCGCATAAAAAAGAAGGGTTGTTTTTGTTTGTTTGAGTAGGATCTTAAAAATGATTTAGAGGACAATTAGTTAAATTAAGTCTGCAACTAATAGAAAAAAAAAATCTTATACCAAGGCCATAAAAAAAAAAATTGGCGGAATTTAGTTTTATTTTTTTTCTTAATGATTTTCATATATAATTATATGTACCAATCATTTTTATGGATTTATTATGGAGAGAGAGTATTTTTGAAAAATGTGGACAATCATTTATTATAAAGAGAGAAATGTGTCTTTAGGTAACTTGATACCCTATTGGTAATCTCCTATAACAGGTCATTTAATCAAAATATATTAGTCCCCATGAATGGAGACTCACAATTGAGAACTCTTCCATATATATATATATATATATATATATATAAAAGCTAACAGTTGTTATTTTATAAAACATAATCAAACTCTACATCATTTTATATTTAGAATGAAAAGCTAAAAGCAATTTCGAAAAGCTGAAAGGGCGCATCACTTTATAAGAACTCATATTTATAAATTTTATAGGCCTCATTGATATGTTGTAATGCAATGTAATGTAATCAATATTGTAATGGAATGAGATGTAATAGTGATTCCAAAATTTTAAAAAATTGGTGAAATGTAATTACTATTACAATACTTATGTTTGCTTCCTCAAATGTAGGTAAAACTTGAATTATTCTCGAATTTTCATATGCATATGGGAATATCATTCATATATGATGGTTAAGAATTTGTTAGTTTTTATTCGTTTTCCCTTTTCCCTTTTTTCCACGTTTTTTCTACTTTTTGTTTTTGTTTTTTGTGTTGTTCACGTTTTTCCATTTTCGCATTTTTACGTTTTCCCCATCTTTCGCGTTTTTCTCATTTTTTTCGTTTTTCATTTTTTTGTGTTTCTTTTTTTCTCGTTTTTCACAATGTTCCAATTTTTTGTTTCTCGTGTTTTTCCGTTTTCACATTTTCCTCGTTCTTCGTATTTTTCATGTTTTTCTCATTTTAAGTTTTACCGTTTAATAAGAATTGTGGACAATAAATGTAAATAATAAAAATATATATTAGGGCTAGTCATAATGAGAATTCATGCCTATTTTTTTTTATGTAATCTCCATTACATAAATTTGTAAAGAAAAATTGAGTTATGTAATTGTGATTCATTACGATAAAAACAATATGACTAATCCAAACATAGTAACGAGCATTCCAATAAAGTACCAAACAGAGCCATTAAATGACTAGGGTTGTAAATGGGGCAGGGATTATCCGTCCTCCTCATAGAATACTCATTTATGGGTGGGGATGGGAAAAAAATCCTATTATAAGTAGCCAACCCAAGCCTCCCTGAGAAAATTATAGAAGATGGCAAGAATGAGGGTTTCAATATCATTTGTATTGGTTCTCTCTCTTCTTGCTACAACTGGTCATTCTGAAAGTTCAGTTGTAAAACACAGGAAACATATAGCATTACCATCCCTATTTCCTCCATTACCGATACATCCACCGCCGTTTTCACCTCTACCGCCGTTCCGTCCACCGCCACTACCATTACCACCTCCACCTCCAAGTTCAAATGATTGTGCACTAGCCACAGTACAATTAGTGCCATGCTTGATCAAAGTTCATGCGTTCAAGAAAGTTGATAAAAACTGTTGTGTTGTGTTTAACAAGTGTATGCTTTGCATTCACTTCGTTCCTGTTGTGTTTCTACCAGCTGAAATCATTGCTAAATGTGCAGCTATGTGATTTTTATTAATATATACTATTAGATATCTACTAAGTATTCTACTAAGTTTTAATGTTTCACTTTCTGCTTTTATCTAAATAAATAATGTGTTTTATTAAATGATGCATTGTTTGTGTTGATTTGTTCATTTATTATACTAAATTGTTTGCAGTTTTACAGCACACAGTTTTTTTTTTTTTTTATATGGCATCTCAATTTTTTTCTTATTCTTTAAGGATTTATAAGGTATAAATTCATACCTATCATTATTGAGGGAGATTAGATTCAGCTTCCATGTACACAAGACAGTACAATTTTAGGTCTTATATTTACCATTAACTTTACAATAGAGATTACCTTCTTTATTGGAGTGGCCAAATGTTGAGGGATTTTTTTTCATGTTAGTAAAATGCAAATTAATACATTTTTGTATTCAGTTTTGATGTTTAAGAGTTATAAAAAATAAAGGGTAAATTTCAAAAAAAAAAAAAAAAAACCCTATGGTTTTATTTTTTTTTTCAGAAAAAGGACTGTGGTTTTATTCTGTTACACTATTTACGGATTTGGTGAAGATGTCGTTTATTTGCTGACGTGGCTGAAGGGCAAATATGGGTTTTTAAAAAAATTGGGGTAAATTTTAAAAAAAAAAAACCATGTGGTTTCACTTTTTTTGCAAAACAATGACTGATTTTTTCTTTTCAAATACAAGACTGTGGTTTATTCCGTTATACTATTTACGGATTTGGTGAAGATGTCGTTTATTTGCTGACGTAGCTGAAGGGAAAATATGGATTTAAAAAAAAAATTGACCAATGGATTTTTTGTAACTATTTTGGGCCTACAATATTGACCAATGGATTTTTTATAACTATTTTGTGGCTACAATATTGACTATAAAATCTTATATGAGCGTAAATCTCACATGGTTGTTCAAGGCCTTTTGTAGTCAATTTTTTTAAAAACTTATATTTGCTCTTCAGTCACGTCAGCAAATAAACGACATCTTCACTAAATCCGTAAATAGTGTAATGGAATAAACCACAGTCCTGTATTTGAAAAAAAAAATCGCAGTTCTTTTTTTGCAAAAAAAAGTGAAACCACGGGTTTTTTTAAATTTACCCCAATTTTTTTAAAAACCCATATTTGCCCTTCAGCCACGTAAGCAAATAAACGGCATCTTCACCAAATTCGTAAATAGTATAACCTAATAAACCACAGTCTTGTATTTGAAAAGAAAAGAACCACCATCCTTTTTTTTCTAAAAAATGAACCACATGTTTTTTTTTTAATTTACCCAAAAATAAGGAGTTAAAGGGTACGGTTGTAATTTAATTAATGTATAAATGGGTTAAAACCTTGAAAGGAATTGTCCGAACTAAACAAACATAAAACTTGAACTACATTAACTAGCTATAATTTCGTTTTACTTTTTAATTTTTATCTCTCCTGGTCAAGGAATTTTTATTTTTAGTTGTCCATGTCAACAAGCCGAATCGCCCTCACGATGTATGCAGTCCAAACCCGGCGAAAAAGTTAAACAAGGACCTAATCCATAATAGAATCAATGATCAAGAGCTTAATGGAAAAATAAATGATCAGGGGCTTAATCCTTAAAACAGTCAAAGTTCAGGGGTTTAATTATGCGTTTTGTCTAAAATTTATTTACAATTATGTCAAATAATACTTTAAATTAGGTCAAACTAATAAAATCATTATTTTAAATATATTTTAAAGATTGTGGCTGATAAATTAAGGGTCTAGAATATATTTATTGAGGTTTAGAATTTATGTATTGGAATCTAATTTTTTTTTAATTTGAGTATAAAATCATACCTTATTTCTTAAATATAAACTTATGCTTGATAGAAATATTAGATCATATAGAATCGATAAATGAGGTGCATAATATATTAAAAATTAATTTTGATGATATGATTTAATCATAATTTTGTAACCAATTGTGATATTCATGTAAAAAGCCCTAAAAATCATTTAGGTTTTAAATGGTCAAATAATTAATATTTTAAACTTAAAAAAAAAGTCCAATTGATATTTTGAATATAAATTTAAGAATTAAACTCATATTTGGTGGCATGCAAAATTTTTCCATACCATTTTGTAACATTTTCCCCTTAAAAGATTTTCATAAGTGACATTTAACTTGGATGAAAAATTAATTGATTTTGTTAATTTTTTTTTTTACCAAATGACAATTTTTGACATGTGATATAAATGTGGCAATTGATTTAATTTTTTACCATATAGATTTAATAGGTAGATAATAAGGAATTAATGAAATACCTTTTTGTTTATCATGTACTGAAATATATTTTACGTAAAATATTTTTATTAAAGGGGTCTTATTTATTATTCCGTCTAAGACCCATGAATTATCAGGGCCGGCCCTGCTAGTCATAATGTGAATTCATGCCCTTTTTTATGTAATCCTCGTTACTGTAAAGAAAAAGTCGGTGATGAAATTGTGATTCGATTACAATAAAAACAGTATGACTAATCCAAACATGGTAACGAGCATTCCCTTACAATGTACCAAACAGGACCATAATATTTTATCTACGGTTGTAAATGGGGCGGGAATTATCTATGGTCCTTAAGAGTATAGGATGGAGACATGGAAAAATCTTATTATAAGTAGCCAACCCAACCCTCCCTCAGAAAATCATATAGAAGATGGCAAGAATGAGGGTTTCAATATCATTTGTATTGGTTCTCTCTCTTCTTACTACAAGTAGTCATTGTGAAAGTTCAGTTGTAAAACACAGAAAACATATAGCATTACCATCCCTATTTCCTCCATTACCGATGCATCCACCGCCGTTTTCGCCTCTACCGCCGTTCCGTCCACCGCCAATACCATTGGCACCGCCACCTACAAGTTCAAGTGATTGTGCGCTAGCTACAGTACAATTAGTGCCATGCTTGATCAAAGTTCATGCTTTCAAGAAAGTTGATAAAAATTGTTGTGGTGTGTTTCACAAGTGTATGCTTTGCATTCACTTCGTTCCTGTTGTGTTTCTACCAGCTAAATTCATTGCTAAATGTGTATCTCTTTGATTTTTATGTAATATATACTATTAAGTGTTCTACTTATTGTAATGTTTCACTTCTGCTTGTATCTAAATAAATAATGTGTTTTATTAAATCATGCATTGTTTGTGTTGATTTCTTTATTTATTATACTATTTTGTTTGCAGTTCTACAGCACACAGTTTTTATATATATATATAAATGGGTAAATTAAGCTCATGGCATCTCAATCTTTTTCTTATTCTTTAAGGACATATAGTTACAGAGGGAGATTATAGATTCAGCCTCTGTATACATAAGATAGTACAATTTTAATTTTAAGTCTTATAATTACCATTAACTTTACAATAGAGGGATTTTTTTATGTTGGTAAACTGTAAAGTTTTTTTTTTTGGATAAAGGTTGGTACCAACCATGAGAGAATCTGGAATCCCAACTAGATTGGCATCATAGATCCAAACACAAAAAACCCGATATTATAAAAAATAGAAAAGCGTTCAAACAAAGTGGAAGAAGAACAAAAGTAGCAAAAAAACTCAGCGAAATCTAAAATGACCAACGTTACAAATGTCATCAAAAAGCAAATGATGACAAAAAGACGGAGCCGAATGCCACCACGAAATGGCAGATGAAGAGACACCAAAACGCGCCAAGACATCAGCAACCCGATTCCCTTTTCTGAAAATATGAGAAACCACAATGTTCATCGGTGAGTATTGGTGAAGACAATTCATCCAAGCATAATGGATAAACCAGTGGACGTCTCTTGATCTGGACTTTAATTTATTAACCACAAGCAAAGAATCTGATTCAATCCACAAGTTGTGCCGATTTTTCTCCCAAACCAAGTCGATAGCAAAAATGACCGCCTTAAACTCAGCGATATAAGCAAAAGATGAGTGAATCGGAAATGCAAAGCACCCTTTGGCCAGACCTCGAAAAGTTCTGAAAACTCCACCAGCACCAGCAATGCCAGGGGACAAAGGCTGAGCCATCAACATTAACCTTCAGGCAGTTCGCGGGCGGAGCAATCCATCTCACAATGACAATGCTCGGAGCTCGGGCGGCCTAGTAAACCGTAAAGTTAATGTACTTTTATATTCATTTGTAATGTTTAAGAGTTATAAAAAATAAAATAAAAGGCTAAAGGTACGGTTGTAATTTAATTACTGTATAAATGGCTTAAAACCTAGAAAGGATTTTTTGTTTTAGAAAAATGTTTATATTTTCATTAGATGAAAGAAGAAGTACAACAAGCAAATGAAATTTCACACAAGTAAAGGCTAAAATCAATACAAGATCCATGAATGGATAAAAATAACTACAAAAGGCAAAGAAAACCATAAAAGGTATAAAAAACATCAAACAACAATATAACATTTACTTCTCCTAAATCCAAATCTGTAGAAAAACATCTGCAATCCACATTTCATCCTTTAGGCCATTCGGAACATTTGTATGTGAATTTTTTTTTTTTTTTTGCAACCACACAGATTTATTGATCCACGGATAAGATAATTCGTTTCCGCTCTTACTAAATCCAAGAAAAGTATAACCGACAGAATAAAGAAATTCGATAAAAATATATGATACAGACAAAAAAAATTAATAACAAAAAAACACAAAAACCTAATATAGTGGAAGGAGGAAAAAGGAAGATGATATTCGTCCTCCTCATAGTAGATCAACAAAACAGGAACCTTCTAGGTATTATCCGAACTAAACAAACATAAAAGTTGAACTACATTAACTAGCTAAATGAGTAATTCATGGCTCCCTAAACATTTTTAACACTTTATTACCTAAATTCATGTTGCTCTTAAAAATCTTCCATTTAGCGGTGATTTAAGAGATTTACATAAATAAAATAAAATAAAATCATTAAAGTAAAGTAAAGTAAAGGAAGGAAAAAGAAGAAGTTGGCGTTGCATAATTGAACAACTACTCAACTTATTTTCGAGTCCCACTTCATGCCTAATTTAAAGTGTTTACTCTCATTTATACTTTATAAAGTTTAATGGAATAAATCAGATTATTTGTTTATGCTAAATTCATATTATTTGTTTATGCTAATATATGTGCAGGGAGTCTCCAACATTTTCAAGGTCGGCAATATTTATATATATATTTTTTAAAATAAGTCCCAGATTTGACCCTATCTTGTTCATTGAAGTGCAAATTTTACCCTAATAATTTCAAGCAAGATCAATTTTAATAGTATATTATCAAAAATTTAAAAACATTGGTTTGATTGTTATTTAATTGTCACATTTGAACTTCTAAACATCAATCATGTCTAAGATATTTAGAGGGTGTTTGTTTCAGCTTTTCGGATGAGCGTTTAGCGTTTCACTCCAAACCGCAAGAAATACAGCGTTTGGTTAGGTTTATATAACCGCAACGTTTAGCATTTTCTCTGGAAACTGCAGCGTTTTGGAGCGTTTCACGAAAAGCTCCTATTTGGAGCTTTTCATAAACAGCTGTTTGTTTTTTTCTTGGTAGAAAAGGAAAGGAAAGCAAAGCAAAGCAAAACAAACAACTACACCGGGATTAGCCTAGGAAAGCTAACCCCAATCCTATCCTCTAAAAGAAGAGGAGAAAGAGCGATAGGGGAACGGTAAGGGTAGAAACACCTAACACCCCCTCATGGCCTGCCGCCGCCAAGTGATCTGCAACACGGTTCTGCTCCCGGAAAATGTGGCTGAACTCAAGGATATCAAATGAGGGGCTAAGCCTCTTAATAGCTTTAATAAGGTTGCGGCTATGAAGACCCATGGCATGACTACCCAAAATCATATTGATGGCCTCCAAGTTATCTGACTCCAAAGAAAGCCTCTTAACACCCAGCCTAATCGCCAGCTGGATCCCAGAGAGAATGCCCCAGAGCTCCACAGAGAAGGAAGAACCCAAACCCAAATTCTGGGTAAACCCAGTGATGTAGGGTGAAATCGACTGAGGATTTTAATCTTAAATCCACAAAGAATGCAATCTTCTCAAGCTATACTTGAAGGTTGAGTTAACCCAAAGGATAGAAATCCAAGCTCTCAAGGAGGCTATAAGTTTTAATTCATCAAAAGTTAAGAACATTACAAAATATGGGAGTTTAAATACTCTCCCTCAAATCAAAGAGAAAGACCCAAAAGCCTATGAATAGGGTTTTGGTTAACACTTGGCTAGGAGGGTAAAATAGTGAAAATGGTAGTTTAGTAAATAAGTCAAAATGGCAATACAGTAAATAGGGTGTCACAGAAATGGTCCCCCCAAGGTGAGAGCTTGGAGAAGAAGTAGTCTCCAGGTCATGATACGCCCCGCGTCTCGGATTTTACGCCCCGCGTGAAAATGCTCCTAGACTTTCGGAGGTCTCTCCAGGCCACGACACGCCCCGCGTCTCTGAGTTTACGCCCTGCGTGAAAATGCTCCTGGACTTGATGAGGTTGGCTCGAGTTCAGTACGCGAGGCGTCCTGCGGAATACGCCCTGCGTAATGTAGCTCCTGACCTGGTGGATCGACGTCACGCGAGACATCCTGTGGACCACGTCCCGTGTCTTGAGGCTCCTGGAAGTGGAAGATCTGCGGAGTGGAATCTACACGGGGCGCCCAAAGGTTGCGCCCTGCGTGTTTACTCTCCTGGAAGTTTTCTTGCTTGATGTGACCAATCACGCCCCGCGTGGCAAGGGATGCGCCCCGCGTCACCAACTGACATGGCTTTTCATCCAAGACCACCATTCCCACGCCTTGCGTTAGGTTGGGCACGCCCCGCGTGTTCTCTGCTTTGGGTCGTTCCTTGCTCTCTTTGAGTGGGTTCTCCCGGGTGGCTCCTCGTAGTTCCGGACTCGGGCTTAGGGATAAGATGCCCTCATCATTCTCCCCTTCTTCGAAAGAGTCGGGTCCCGCCTCGGTGACCTTGGTCGGCAACGTTCCCTCCGGCTTCCACAAGCTGAGGTCCTGCACATTAAAAGAAGAAGACATCTTCCCAAGCCATTTGGGAAGGGTTAGTTGGTAGGCATTGGCACTCATCCTCTTGGTGATTCGGAACGGACCGTACTTCCTCGATCTCAATTTACTACTAGGGGCGTGCATGAGTCGCTCCTTACCCAAATACACCATTACTTCATCCCCCACTTTAAATTGCACATCCCTTCGGTGCTCGTCAACTTTGGCCTTGTTCTTACTATTCTTCTTCTCGATACTATTCCGCACTTCTTGGTGCATTAGGTGGTAGTCATTGGCCAAATTCCGGGCTGCCACACTCTTCTCTTCTACCTTCGGAATCTCCCCCAAATCAAGCGAATGGTTAGGGGCCTTAGTGTACACCACTTCGAAGGGTGACTTCCCGGTGGTTGAACTTACGACTGAGTTATAGGCGAACTCGGCTTGGGCGATCACATAATCCCACATCTTGGGCCTATCTCGGCACTTGCTCCGTAATAGATTTCCCAAAGTCTGATTCACCACTTCGGTTTGTCCATCCGTTTGGGGGTGAGCTGTGGTGCTAAACTTTAGGGTAGTTCCTAAAATAGCCCAAAGAGTTCGCCAAAAGTGGCTAACAAACTTCGTGTCCCGATCCGACACTATACTCTTTGGAACCCCATGTAATCTCACTACCTCACGGAAGAAGAGCTTAGCAATGGCGGTGGCGTCATTAGTCTTTCGACATGGGATGAAATGAGCCATCTTTGAAAACCTATCCACCACCACGAAGATCGAATCCATCCCCCGTTGGGTCCTTGGCAGTCCCAACACGAAATCCATCGAGAGATCCTCCCAAATAGTTTCCGGAATTGGCAAGTGCATACGTAATCCGGCATTGGTGGCATGCCCCTTGGAGCCTTGACAATTCTTACATCGCTCAACGATATATGCCACATCTTTCCTCATCTTGGGCCAAAAGTACCGGGAACTAACCGCTTCCAAGGTTTTGTCCCTACCAAAATGACCGCCCAACACTCCACCATGTAGCTCTCGGATTACCCTTTCTCGTATAGATGTGTGTGGGAGGCACAGCTGGCTACCCTTCATGAGAAATCCGTCCACAAGTTGATATCCACCCTCTTCGGTGCCCCTTCTACACTTCTCCCATTCAATACTAAAATCGGTGTCATCCTCGTATTCTCCCTTGATGTGCTCAAAATCTGTCAACTCCAATGCCACTGTTTTCATAAGCGCAACCCTCCGGCTCAAAGCATCCGCCACCTTATTCTGTTGACCCGATTTGTGCAGAAGTCGATAAGGAAACTTATCCACAAATGCGGACCACCTAGCATGCATGGAGCTTCGGATTTGCTTTTGACTCCCCAAGTACTTAAGGGCTTGGTGATCGGTGTACAACATGAATTCTTTCCCAATAAGGTAGTGCTCCCACGTCTTGAGAGCCCTCACTACCGCATAGAACTCCTTATCATAAGTGGCCCATTTCTGCCTTGAGTCACACAATTTCTCGCTGAAATACGCTATAGGGCCTCTTCTCTTGCATTAACACTCCCCCAACTCCAACGCCACTAGCGTCACATTCCACCTCAAAGAGTTTCTCGAAGTCCGGAAAAGCTAACACCGGAGCGGTACTTAACTTCTCCTTAATCAAGGTAAAACTATTCTCTTGCTCATCTTCCCACTTGAAACCTCTACCCTTCTTCAAGCATTCGGTCATAGGAGCCACGATAGCGCTGAAATTTCGGATGAACCGCCTATAGAACGTAGCCAACCCGTGGAAACTCCTAATATCCCCAACTGTCTTCGGAGTCGGCCATTCCCGGATAGCTCTCACTTTCTCTTCATCCACTCGAATCCCACTCCCACTGACCACATACCCAAGGAACACCAAACTTTCCATCACAAAGTCACACTTCTTAGTGTTGGCAAAGAGTTGGTTTTCTCGGAGCAAGGTTAAGACAGTCCTCAAGTGCTCAACATGCTCTTCTAGGGTCTTACTATGGATGAGGATATCATCAAAGTAGACCACCACAAACTTCCCAATCACCAGGTGCAACACTTGGTTCATCAATCTCATGAAAGTACTCGGTGCATTGGTCATCCCGAATGGCATCACTAGCCACTCATATAGCGCATCCCGTGTCTTAAACGCTGTCTTCCATTCATCTCCCGCCTTGATTCGGATTTGATGATACCCACTCCTCAAGTCGATCTTCGAAAAGACCTTGGACCCACTCAACTGATCGAGCATATCATCAAGTCGAGGAATCGGGAACTTGTACCGAATTGTAATCTTGTTGATGGCTCGGCTATCCACACACATCCTCCACGATCCATCCTTTTTGGGTGTCAACAAAGCCGGCACTGAACATGGACTCATACTTTCCCTCACATACCCCATTTTAATCAATTCATCCACCTTCTCCTTCATTATCTCACTCTCCTTGGGACTCATCCGGTAGTGGGGAAGACTAGGCAAGCTAGCTCCCGGCACTAGATCAATGTGGTGTTGGATGTCCCGTAGGGGTGGTAATCCATCCGGTAGTTCTTCCGGGAAGACATCTCGGAATTCATTGAGTAATCTCCCCACTTCCTCCGGAACCTCTTCAGTTTCACTCCCCACACTTCCCGTCGGTGTGCTCGCCTTCACCATCACTACATAAACCGTTTGACTTTCCTCACACTCGTTAATAAACGCCTTGTGAGTTGGGCAAACGATCAAGGTAGATTTCCCTTTGTCTTTGGACTCCCTCGACAAAGGGGTTAGAACATATCTAATACCGTCCTTCATAAAACGATAAGTGTTCTTTCTTCCGGCATGGGTGGCGTCTCTATCAAATTGCCACGGACGTCCCAACAGTAAATGACAAGCATCCATCTCCACCACATCACAATAAACCTCATCCCGGTACTCTCCTATCTCAAGAGGGACCTTACATCTTTGAGTGACCTTCATTGCTCCGACATCCTTGATCCACCCCACACTATACGGACTAGGGTGCGCCTCAAATTCCAACCCAAACCTCTTGGCAGCGGTATCACTAATAATGTTCTCTTGGCTCCCACTATCAATGATCACATTGCACTTCACCCCTTGCACTAGACATCGGGTTCGGAACAATTGGTGTCGTTGATCCGAAGCTATTCGACTTGAGACTAGGAGCCTCCTCACTACGTGTATGGCATGGCCCCCATCATACTCTTCCCCATACTCATCCTCAACGGGATCACAACAAACATCCCCCTCGTCATCATAGTCCTCGTCATCCTCATACCGCTCAATCACATTGGCACTTCTTCTCTTGGGACACTCGTTGGAACGGTGGCCCGGCTCGTTACATCGGAAACACTTGAATGGAGCCGGTTTAGCATAAGGATTGTTGCCCCTAGGGGGTTGTGTCGCCTTAAAAGGCCTCACATCTCCGCTAGATGCCTTTCCCGTATTCGGAGCCTTGGAATCACTTGAACTGGCGATTCCCTTACCCTTATCGATCCCCTTGTGAACTCCTCTCCCTCCATAGGTACTCTCGGCCCCAGCCCTTCTATAACCTTCTCGACCCCTCAAACTCAGTTGTGCTTCGGCCTTCAATGCCAAGTTACGAGCATCTTGTACCCGAATGACCATTTGCGTCCCAATCCGATCTTGGATGTTGTACCTCAATCCTTCAAGATACCTTGAAGTCTTTTGGCTTTCGATTTCCGACAAGTTAGCCCTTGCCGAAAGCCGCAAGAACTCCGAGGTGTACTCGTGCACACTTCTAGCGCCTTGAGAACAATTCCGATAGGAACTGTAGATGTACTGTTCATAATCGGGTGGTAGAAACCGTTCCCGCAACATCGACTTCATCCTCAACCAAGACCTAATCGGTTCCCTTCCTCCTCTTCTTCTCCCTTCCTTAACATTATCCCACCAAACTGACGCTCCTCCTTTCAATCGGTAAGCAACTAGACGAACCTTCCTATCTTCCGGTATTCCCGAATAATCAAAGAACCGCTCTACTTCTAGCAGCCAATCAAGGAAGCCCTCTATATCAAGTTCTCCCCCCAAATGAAGGTAAGTCCACTTTCAGTTTAAAAGCGTCATCCCGCTCAAAGTTACCACCATACTCCCTTCTCATATTCGGCTCTCTAACATATCCGCCTCTCTCATTACCTCGGCCTTCATACGGATCATTCAAACCCACATTTCCCTCTCGTAACCACCTACAACATCATTATGCACAATATCCATATTCCCGGCACGCACATGCGCGGGACCAACAACATCATTCACATGCACATCATGTCTAGGCCTACCATTTATGGCATTATCATCAATTCTAATCCCCATATTCCTAGCAATCTTAGGCATGTCATAATCATCAAAGAATTCCCCATCACTATCACTATCCACATTTCTAATGGTTATGGGATTAGTCCGCCTTACCTCTTGAACCCGAGGGTCCATTGCTTGGGGTGCATAGGTTATCCGTGGTGGTGGTGTTGGTTGCCTTTCAAGTAGACGGTGGGTTTGCTCCTCTTATCTCCGGTGAGGTTCTCCGGCGGGTTCAATGTGACTATTCCGAAACTCAAGAATAAGTCTCTCCGTATCAAGATGCCTTTCTCTTCGTTCCGTTTCTTGCCTCTCTTCCAACTCACTCATCTTGTCATTTATGGCTTTCAAGCTTGATTCTAGAGCTTCAAGCCTTTGTTCTTGAGTTCCAATGGTGTCGGTGGTGATACGTGGTTGAACCATCTCCGAGAAGAAGTCTCCGATCAAGGAAAACGACTCGGCTCTGATACCAACTGATGTAGGGTGAAATCGACTGAGGATTTTAATCTTAAATCCACAAAAAATGCAATCTTCTCAAGCTATACTTGAAGGTTGAGTTAACCCAAAGGATAGAAATCCAAGCTCTCAAGGAGGCTATAAGTTTTAATTCATCAAAAGTTAAGAACATTACAAAATATGGGAGTTTAAATACTCTCCCTCAAATCAAAGAGAAAGACCCAAAAGCCTATGAATAGGGTTTTGGTTAACACTTGGCTAGGAGGGTAAGTAGTTTAGTAAATAAGTCACAATGGCAATACAGTAAATAGGGTGTCACAGAAATGGTCCCCCCAAGGTGAGAGCTTGGAGGAGAAGTAGTCTCCAGGTCATGATACGCCCCGCGTCTCGGATTTTACGCCCCGCGTGAAAATGCTCCTGGACTTTCGGAGGTCTCTCCAGGCCACGACACGCCCCGCGTCTCTGAGTTTACGCCCTGCGTGAAAATGCTCCTGGACTTGATGAGGTTGGCTCGAGTTCAGTACGCGAGGCGTCCTGCAAAATACGCCCCGCGTAATGTAGCTCCTGACCTGGTGGATCGACGTCACGCGAGACGTCCTGTGGACCACGTCCCGCGTCTTGAGGCTCCTAGAAGTGGAAGATCTGCGGAGTGGAATCTACGCGGGGCGCCCAAAGGTTGCGCCCTGCGTGTTTACTCTCCTGGAAGTTTTCTTGCTTGATGTGACCAATCACGCCCCGCGTGGCAAGGGATGCGCCCCACGTCACCAACTGACATGGCTTTTCATCCAAGACCACCATTCTCACGCCTTGCGTTAGGTTGGGCACGCCCCGCGTGTTCTCTGCTTTGGGTCGTTCCTTGCTCTCTTTGAGTGGGTTCTCCCGGGTGGCTCCTCGTAGTTCCGGACTCGGGCTTAGGGATAAGATGCCCTCATCACCCAGAAAGCCAGGCGCCTCCCGCATCCCTAAGAACACCTCCGGCAGCAATCTTACCATTACTGAGGCAGGAACCATCAGTATCCAGCTCACGAGGTGGACATCACTACTCGGGGAAGATCTGGCAAGGGACTCACCTTTGAAACTATCAATAATAGAGGAGAGTTTCTTCAAGAAGAACTCAGCTAAGTTAGACAAAAGCACAGCTTTATTATCAAAAATCTCATCGTTCCTCCATTTCCACACTTGATGATAGATAATGGCAAAGAAAATGTCCCCATGCTCCATATAAGACAATAACTTTCCCCTAATACCATCTGAGAACCAGTCGTTCATAGAATGGGACATGAAGGAAGAGAAAGTATGATGAGGGAGAATTTTCTTCCAAACCTCTTCACTCTTAGGGCAATCCCTAAGAGCGTGGCACAACGATTCAACATGGCCTCTACATCTACCGCAAGCTCCAGAGGTCGCCAAATGCCTTCTGTATCTATCTGAGTTAGTAAGTAATATGTCTTTAACGCCCAGCCATAGGAAGCTCCTCATGCGGTAGGGGATTTTAAGGGACCAAATGGTCTTCCAAATATCCGAGGGATTATCAATCCTGTTAAGGGAAAAAGCTTCAAAGGCAGATTTGCAAGAATAGACTCCATTGTTAGTCAGCGCCCAGCAATGCTTATCCATGTCTTCCTCTTGATTACTCACCTTC
The DNA here is from genome assembly GCF_963576675.1 of Euphorbia lathyris. Lineage (NCBI taxonomy): Eukaryota > Viridiplantae > Streptophyta > Magnoliopsida > Malpighiales > Euphorbiaceae > Euphorbia > Euphorbia lathyris. The sequence goes on along the minus strand of NC_088913.1, from coordinate 32,975,892 downwards.
ACTCCTCTAATTCTAAGGAGAGTCTCAAGGCTAAAGAAAGAATCAAATTTAGGCCAAACCCAGTCCCCTTCAGAGTCCACCACATCGGTTAACCTCCAGTTTTGGATATCACTAGGCGGGGGGGGGGGGGGGGGAAGTGCACACATCCACTAAAGGTTTATCCCCAATCCAGGTATCAAACCAGAAGCTTATGGACTTACCATTACCCACAACCAGACCAACCCCCGAGCAAAACTCAGCAAAAACGGTGCTAAGCCCTTTCCAGAGGAAGGAACAATTGATAACTCTCTCTTTCGGGCCCCCAAAGATCTTATCTTTTCGATACTTACCACAAAGAAGGCGAACCCAGAGAGAGGAGGGGCATTGCCACATACGCCAAAGGAGTTTCATTAATAAAACTTTATTATTATCCTTAGCTCTCCTAATGCCCAAACCCCCTGAATCTTTGGGCTGACAAACCTCACTCCAAGGCACCAGGTGGATCTTTCTTCCCTCCGCAGCTTCCCCCCACAGGAACCTTCGGTTAATCTTATCAAGATCATTAAGCACAGGATTCAGAAGCTGACAAGCCTGCATGATATGGTTGGGAGCAGCGGAATTCACAGATTGAGTTAAAGTCAGACGGCCAGCGAGGGAGAGAGTCTTGGCTTTCCACGTGGCACACCTCGTATTGGCTTTGTCCAAAGTATCTTTAAAAGAAACTTTAGACACTCTCTCACTATGGAGAGGAATCCCCAGATACTTTCCAAGAGAATTAGTAAGAGGAATACCAGACTAAGCACTTAATCTATAAACAGCTGTTTGTAGTTAGTTGTTATTGACAGAATTATCCTTCTTATTTCCACAAAATATGTTTATTCTTTAACATTATTTATATTTCTACAACATAATTACCAAAAGAACAAGGTTTTGTTGCGTTCAATAAATTTGTATTTTCTATATAGATTATTTTTATTAATTTGTGTAACACATTTTTTATTTTATAATAGGATAATGTGCAAAAATGCCCCTAATATTTATAGCTAGGAGCAATTTTATCCTTAACGTCTAAAATAGTACAATTATACCCATAATGTTGGTAAGCCAAAAGCAATTTTACCTCTAACATTGATAAGTTGGGTCAATTTAAGAAATAATTTATCAGTATTCATGGTCATAATTATTGTTTCTACACTTCACATGTGCACCAAACTTGTCAATTTTAGGGGTAAAATTGTTCTTAGCTGCCAGCGTTAGGGGTAAAATTGCACCATTTTAGACGTTAAGAGTAAAGTTATTCCTAGTTGTAAATGTTATGAGCATTTTTTTACATTTTTCCTTTTATAATTTTATCATTGATTAATTTAAAACATGTCCACTTTAGACATTTTAAATCCGAACAGCAACAGTTCAATATAATTTTACCAAACACTAATAATTAAACAGCTAATAACAAACAGCTAACAGCAACTGCTAACAGCTTACTGCAACTGCAAACAGCTAACAGCAACCGCAACAGCTATTAGCTAACAGCTGAACCAAACAGGCCCTTAATGTGTTACTAATACGGTTAAAAGAAAACATCTTGAAATACTAATTAAGTTTGCCACATTTAAATCAATCACAATTTTTTTTTTATCAAATTGTATATAATAGTTACAATAAGTAGTTATATGCATATTATTTATGCATATAACTACCTATAGTAAATATTCTGTTTTGTTCTATATTGTCATAGTTAATAGATGGAATGTCTATAGTAAATATGATAGCATATATGGATATACATATGTTTCGTTCAAATGGGAGATTGTTGGATTAAACTGAGACGTATATAAAAGTATAAACTTAATTATGAGTAGATATCTGGTAGTATTTATGTAATTTTATGATAGGTAGAATAGCAGTTACATTCGCAATGTTTTCTATAAATAGGTAGTTAGAGTTCCTAGGACAGATGTGTTCTGTATTCTACTTTCTCCTCCATCAAGCATACAAATTGCTTCTTATTCTAGAAGGTCAATCGATTACATTTAATCTGTTAAGTTATGGATTCAACTCGCTTCCACTATTCTAATAATTATGAGTTTCGGTCTTCGATTATAATATATAGATCCAATTCCATCAAGTATCAGAGCCGATTATATTGATTCGTTGAGGTTTTCGTTATATTAAGTAATACGATTTGCATTGAATGAAATGGATTACAAATTTGTACTTGTTTATGATTCTGTATTACATTCAATCTGATTATTTCTTTTGATTTCATTTCGCATGTCGGTATAATAAAAAAAATGTTTCAGTCTTTTTCATGGATTCAATTATTGACCATTTAATCAAAGGTTTTCTTTTCTTGGTGATAAGAACTTTAACTATTAATTATTAATAGTATTTTTCCACGAGTGAAATGTATTCATTCACATGGATTCAAATGACATCATTCAATTGTGTTTGTGTTTTTAACATCAATTATGTTATTTATTAAAAGTTGCTATGATTACTTATAAAGTTTTTTTAATCTTTCCAAACCTTATGGATTCAGTTTGGTTTCAAGATATGGGAAATCCAATTTGGTACAAAAGGACCCACAATTTGAAGGATTCAACCATTTGAAATCACAAGTTCTAATTTTATTTAGGTTTTGTGTATTTTCATGATCTGATTTTTTCATGAAAATAAATTGACGTTTATTTTGGAGTTTTGTGGTTTTTTTTAAGATTGATTCTGGACAATGATGCGAATTTTTGGTTGATGATTGAATTGTCAATATCATCTATCAGGTTGATTGGTGTCACTTGTGTTCACATGGACCCTAATGATCACGTAAATTTAGTCATTCACCGTTAGATCTAGACAGATTAAAATCCTAAGGTGAACGTTCAAAACATCCTAAGGCTTATATTTAATCCGCCTAGATCTAACGGTGAATGACTAAATTTACGTGGTCATCAGGGTCCATGTGAATACAACCGGGATTGGTGTTCTCATGTTGCATTGAAGTTTCAAAAATTATATTATTTTAATCTGATTTTTTTGATGAAGTCCTTAATCAACATGTTGTGCCATATTTTTTTCCTTACTATAAAATTGTTTCTAATCCTAATTATACTTTGAAAGTCTTTTTGTTTTGGAAGTTTTGTATAATTTATTTGGGCCCTATTTGGCAAGTACTGTTAGCTGATTGGACTAGCGGATTGTGTGAACTTGTTTGATAAAAATTAGCTGATTGCTAATAGTTGTTTGTATAACATGATAAATAAAGATAACTAGCTGATTGGGCAATAATCTAATTGAAAAAAGCTTCTAAAATGAGCTTTTTCAAAATTAGTATTTTGAATCCAATTAGTTCTTTCAAACCTCTTTTCACCAAACGCCACTATTAGATGTTTGACTAGTCAAAACCTCTAAAGTGGCTCAAACCTCTAATTTTACTCCAAAAAACTCTTTACCAAACAGGCCTTGGTTTTTAACCTAATGTGGAATATGAATTCCAATTTTAATTAATAATAGGGTTCAGATTTACTATTGATATGTATTCCATGAAATTTAATTTTGGAAAATTGAGATTTTAGTTAAATTCATCCAAATTTATAACAATATATGTTGTAGATGAATTTGATTTTGGATAATAATGTTATATATTTTGTTCCAAAATTTTCAAATCATGTTATAGATGTTGTGTATAATTTGATTGAACAACATCCGACAAAGCTGTCTCTCTTAGGTAGGTTAATTTACTATATGACATCTATTTAGTTTTTTGTTTACATTTATTCATGCGGATATTATCCGACCCAAATGAAGTCTATAATATCTAACTAAATTGCATACTTACATGCACTGTTCAACGAAGATCACCTCGACCGCCTAGGTCCCGCCTAGGCACTCGAAATCGAGAATCCGCTCTGATTTTCTTCAATTAGTCCTTCTAGGCGTTTTTTTGTTCCTATGCATTTTTTAGCCGTTTGGGCTCCGCCTAGATCGTCTAGGTACCGTCTAATCGATGATGAAGAAAATCATTTTATATTGTGAATTTATTTTTTTTTCTTTATTATAATTCACTTTTGAGTTGTTTCAATAATATTGTTGTTAAAATGTTGATATTTGAACATTTTTAAAGATATATGTTCCAAATATACGTGTTTCTCTATATTAAATAATTTTATAACATTGTTTTTCGATAGTATACTACATACTTTAATTGAATTTATATAATAATTTGTTGATTAATAAGTAAAAAATACAAAAAAAAACAAATCTGATTAATCCTCGAGAGCCATGTCCGGTCGAATAGCGCCTAGCGTTTTTTACAACCTTGCTTACATGTGGTAGTAAATATGCAACAATTATCCGATTTTCCATGTGAATAATAAAAATGTCCAAAATTAAGTATATTATTTACCAAGATTTATTGTTAGTGTTTGATTGCTATAATAAAATGAGCACTTACAAGTTAATGTTTCTGTATAAAGACTAAATATTAATTTTCTGTTAGGTGTCTCATGATAAAATTAACCATAATTTGAATTTTGTGTTGGCTCATTTTCTAATAATGAATTTATGTGATTTTTATTTATTTCTCTATTCATTTAATACACCTGCAACCAACATTTATACTAGCATAAATTCAATCCATATACTTAATGTCACAAACTTTGAACTTTGGAAAGAGAATATTATGTTAGTTCTCAGTGTGATGGATTTAGACCTTGCTTTAAGGACTAATCAACCCACTGACTTAATGACATTTATTACTCTTAAAGATAAAATTCATTATGAGAAGTGGAAAAGATCAAATCGCATGAATCCAATGATTATGAAACGTGCCATTCCAGAAGCCTTTAGAGGCAATATGCCTGATGAAGTACTAACATCTAAAGATTTCCTTGATGAAATTGAGAAGAGGTTTGCAAAGAATGAAAATGATGAAGCACTTTATTGACAAACCTCCTCTCTATGAAAAATAAAGAAAAAGGAAACATTTGAGAGTACTCCATGGAAATGTCTCATCTTGCTGCTAAATTAAAGACACTTAAGTTAGAGCTTTTCTGAAGACTTGCTAGTGCATATGATGTTGATCTCTCTTCCTGCATAATTTAGTCAGTTTAGAGTGAGTTATAACTGTCAAAAAGAAAAATGAACATTGAATGGACTCATCTCCCATTATGCTCAAGAAGAGGAGAGATTGCAGCAAGATAAGACTGAAAGTGCTCATTTTGTTACTGCCCTTAAGAACATAAAGAAAAGGAAGAAAGTTGCAAGTTCTACTCCATATAAAAAGAAAAAGTGACAGTCTCAGGAGGATGGTTGTTTCTTTTGCAAGGTTACAGGACATATGAGAAAAGATTGTACTAAGCATCACGCTTGGCGTGCAAAGAAATGTACGTTTATCACTTGTGCTTGTTCTGGCGTTAATTTATCTTCTATACATGGACACACTTTGTGGATAAATTTTGGTGCTACTAGTCATATTAGTGTGCATGCAAGGTTGCCTGAGCTGTAGAAAAGCAAATGATAGTGAAATATACATTTATGTGGGAGATGGCAAGCTAGTGGAAGTAGAGGCAATAGGCATATTTAGAATACTTTTGAAAACCAGTGCTTATTTAGATTTGAATGAGGCTTTTGTACTGTCTTTTATACGGAATTTGATTTCTACTTCCGCTTTAGATAAATTTGGTTATTCTTATTCATTTGGAAATGGGAAATTTAAGACTTTTTAAAAATTTAGTTACTATTGGCACTAGTGCTTTATCCATCTATAATAATCTTTGTATGTTTGATGTTGTTACTTCTTATAATGAAACTTGCAAACTATTGCACGTGGTGTAAAAAGAAAATTAATTGATGAGAATTTTGTTATATTATGGCACAAGAGACTATGGCACATTTCTCAAAAGAGAATTGAAAGGCTTGTGTCAGATGGAATTTTCAATTCCCTTGATTTTTCAAATTTTAATATCTGCATTAGTTGCATTAAGGGAAAACAAAAAAAAAAGATTAGGATCCAATAGAACAACTGACGTCTTAGAACTGATTCATACTGACATTTGTGGGCCATTGCCTACAACATTTTGGAATGGTGAATAATATTTTATCACCTTTTCACAGATAAATTTTCAAAATATGGCTACCTGTATTTCATTCATGAGAAATCTCAGCCACTAGATGTATTCAAAAGTTTTAAGGAAGAAGTTGAAAATTAACTTGGCAAAAAAATTAAAGCCGTCCGGTTTGACCGTGGTAGAAAATATTATGGCATATATGATGGATCAGGTGAACAGTGTCGAAGACTTTTTGAAAAATTTATTAGAGGAATGTAGAATCGTCCCACAGTACACCATATGCCTAGTTCTCCTAGAATGAATGATGTAACTGAAAGACGAAATAGAACTTTAAAGGAGTAAGAAGTATGACTAGCCACTTTACTCTACTATAATATCTCTTGGCTAAGGCTTTAAAGGTTGCTGTTTATATCCTATACAGAGTATCAACACAAGCAATAACTAAAACCTCTTATGAGCATTAGACAAGGAGAAACCCTAGTTTAAAGCACTTGCATGTGTGGAGTTGTCCAGATGAGACTGGGCCATATAGGCCAAATGAAAAGAAATTGGACTCTACGACAGTTAGTTGCTATTTTGTTGGATATTCTAAAAAGTCACAAGATTTTAAGTTTTATAATCCTACTACTAAGACAGCCATAGAGACGGGCAATGCAGTATTCTTTGAGGATGTTGATTTTGCAGAGGGGGATTTGGTTAAGGATATTATCTTGAAGGAGTAACAAATAAATATTCCTCTAGTTGCTTTTGATAATGATCAGGCTACCAATATTATTCCTCACATTGTTGCAGAAGTAGATACATAACTAGACAATATCATGCCTCCTATTTAAGAAGAACAATCTCAATAACCTCAAGAACACATGCATTTAAGGAGATCCACTAGAGAAATGAAAAGTGCAATTCCAGATGATTATATGGTACTTCTCCAAAAACATGAGAAATGATTGGCTTAACGAAAGAAGATCCAATCAACTTCCAACAAGCAATGCAAAGTTCTAATTCTCATAAGTAGATTGATACCATGGATGAGGAGATGAAGTCAATGAGATAAAATAAGGTTTTGGATCTTGTCATGTTGTGAGGAGGTGTGAAATCTGTTGGTTGCAAATGGATATTTAAGACCAAAAGAGATTCAAAGGGAAATGTGGAAAGATATAAAGCACATCGTGTTGCTATGCTAAAGGCTTCACCAAAAGGAAGGAATTGATTTTAGAGAGACTTTCTTTCCGATTTCTTCGAAAGACTCTTTTAGAATCATAATATCTTTTAATAGTGTATTTTGATCTTGAGCTTCATCAAATGGATGTTTAGACAGCGTTTCTCAGTGATGACATTGATGAAACCATCTATACGGTGAAGCTAGAAAATTTTATCTTTGGTGGTCCAAAGAAAATAGTGTGCAAATTATAGAAATCTATTTATGGCTCAAGCAGGCATCTCGTCAATGGTATCACAAATTTCACCAAGTCGTTGTCTCGTATGTTTTTTAGCTGAATTTGGCTGATGATTATGAATATCTAGACAGACAAAAAAAAACAAAGAAAAACATGAAAAGGCGAGAAAAGCGGGGGAAACGAAAAAAAAAATGAAAAGAATAGGAAAAACATGAGAGCAATAGTGAAAGAAAAAAAAAACAAAATAATACGAAAAATGATCAAACCTAAAAAATGGTGAAAATGAGAAAACATGACAAGGTGGAAAAATGTGAAAACGCGAAAACAGGAGAATGGAAAAAATGAGGGAAAGTGAAAAATGCGGAAAAAACACAAAAGAAAACGGAAAACTTGACAAAAATGCGGAAAAAAAAGTGAAAACAGGAAACTTGACAAAAAAGAAAAACCAGAAAATGGGAAAAACGAAAAAGAAAACAAAAGAAACATGAAAAACGCAAAAGTTAATTACATTACATTCAATTCCATTACAAATTTGATTATATCACAATTTTCATTACAATACGTAGTAAACTAGTCCTAAAAGTCAAGTATAAAAATACCAATGGTAGTTCATGTCCTCAGACATTCACTAATTAAGTCAAAACTCCAATGAAAGCAATCGGAATTGCATTAATCACTAAAACTAAAACTAGAGCATCAAGCTCACTAATCACCTTATTAACAAATGCAACTCAAGTAAAACTCAAAAGCTTAATAGGTAAATAAAGCACTCAAATAAAACAAAGTCTTACGAGCTATGTTGCACGGTAACGGAAACGGAAACGAAGTCTTACAAGTGATAAGAAACCCATTCTGAGTCTTTGAAGTAGGAGAGATCAATATTTCGAATATGCTTCACCCTCCAGCAATCTTCACAATATGTTTCAGATTCAGACCCATAGATACTGCTTATCAACTTCTCTGAAACATCTGCAAGCACTAGCCTTTGTAATTTAGCTATATGTTCTATCCCATTAGGCACTTTCTCCACCAATTTACACCTTATTATAGACAGCCTTATAAGACAAGGCATTGCTCCTTTTTCTATTTGTACCTGTCTCAGTTCTGGCAGTTCCTTCAGCCATATAAACTTTAGCTTTTGAAACCCTTTTGCCTCAAAGTATAACTCCTCTCCGTCGAACGCATTTTCGAGTACAAGTGTCGTTAAATTAGGCAATGCTTCAATAGGTTTCAGGATATCGCGCTTTATCCTACTCGAACGTAAGCAAAGTTTGTTCAAATTTGTTAATGAACTTATCCAATGTGGAACACCCTTTAATACACCCTCTAAGTATAAACGTTCAAGATACTTTGGTGGCTTCGTTACGCCCTGCAGATCGATGTTCTCCTCCTCGTTTATCGATCTTATAGATAAGTTGCGAAGATTAGCTAGTTTGTCAATTGAGCAGCATAGTATCATTCCATCTTCACTTCTCAAGTTTCCAATCCATAACAGCCTCAGTTGAGTCAGCATTCCTAGCTCCTGAATTGCAGCTTTCCCTTCATGTACATCTACATAACACAGATGTTGCAAACAACGCAACGATCCTATCCCTGATATTGCTTTGAATCCACGTGATTTTCGAGATGTATAATCGAATGTATACTCGTAATGAAACACTATAAGATGACGCAGAACGCGAAGCTTTACTATAGTATTAGGCAAGTTTGTGACATATGTACCTTCAAGATCCAATGTCTCCAAGTTTTGAAGCCTTTGAATTGAAGCGGGCAGCGTGCTCAGAGAGGTATTTTTCAAACTTAGATACCTCAGTTGGCAGAGTTTGAGGATTTGTTCCGGAAATGTGTCTAGTTCTGTTCCACTCAAGTCCAGGACCTTTATCAGTTTAAGATCATCACCGAGTAATTCGAGAGGCGAGTCTTTTACGCGAAAGACGAGCAAAGATCGAAGTCTTGACATGTGTTTCTTCTCATGTAAATCTTCCAGACTATTATGGACTGCCAGTCTCCGAACTCCTTGTTGTCTACTTGTGCTTCTTCCGTTGTATATCAGCACAAAGTCTTGTTCTTTGGCCTTAGTCAGAACGACCTCTCGCAGCAAGTCATGGATGCGATAGGCAATTATTGTGCCATCTAAATCCATTGAAGCTATTTGAATCAAGCTTCTATCAAGAAGCTCATCTAGGTAACTTTCAGCAACTTCTTCCATTGTCATCCCACCCTTTTCTTCCACGAATCCTTCCCCAATCCATAGTCTAATCAACATCAACCGATCAATTTCATAATCTTCTGGGAATATGCTAAAGTACAATAAGCAAGCTTTCAAGTAGAAAGGCAAATCATAGTAACTAATCAAAAATATCTTTCTCATGCTCTGGAATTCACCGCCGAGATCAAACTTCACCATCTCCCATTCATGAATTTTACTCCTAACTTTCATAGCCAAAACAGCACTAATAGTCACAACTGCAAGAGGTAGTCCCTTACATTTTTCTATTATATTCCGAGCAATATCAATCAAATGCGGAGGGCAATCATGACTCTGGAATGCAATTTTACAAAAGAGACTCCAAGATGATTCAAAAGATAAGGGTTGCAAATTATAAACCTGACATTTAAATGCAATTGAAGGAGCATGAGCTACTTCCTGAGTCCGGGTAGTAATGATGACTCGACTGCCATTCTCGTTACGAGGCAAAGCAGGTTTGATTGCATCCCAAAAATCAACATGCCATACATCATCAAGAACAAGCAAGTATCTACTTTGTTGAAGCAGATTTTTCACAGTGGCTTTTAGGCTTGGAGTAGACATAGTTTCCATCTGAGGAGGCGTCAATCGGTTACTTTCTTCGTTGATCTGGTGAATCATATCCTTCAACAAAACATCAATTTTGAATGACTGTGAAACAACAATTCGGATATGGTTATTGAAATGTCTAATCACTTTTGAATCATCATACACTTGTTTTACCAGACTAGTTTTCCCAAGACCTCCCATTCCTACAACTGAAATCACAGATAGATCAACATCTCCGTCAATGAGCCATCTAATTAGTTGCCTTTTCGGGGTTTCAGTTCCGACGAGATCATCACTTTCTTGCAGCAGAAGAGCCTCGTTTCTACGATCAACCCACAGCCTGCTATCAGAAGAAGCTGCAATGAAGCTGGACCCTTGCTCTTGGACATCTGATTTGTATCTCTGGTGTGCTGATGAAACACTATCGATTGTTGATTTGATGCTTCTTAATCTCGTGGCGATTTTATGGCGGTAACTGACATTCTTGATCTTAGAGATGTATGCCTTTAATGAATCCCTCTGATCACCTGCTAAATGAAAAGTGAACTCATCAATCACATCTTCAATGTCGAAAGCAATTTCTCGGACTTGCTTAATCCAAACTTGGGATTGAGGATCTCTTTCTTCCATTGATTCTGCTACTCTTAAGAAAGCTTTCATGTGATCTAATTCATACTTGATGGATTCAATTTCACCTGTAACTCCTTTCAATAGATCTGTTTCTTCCTTGAGAATCACATCAATTTTCTCAAGCAAGAATGATACTAAACTCTCTGCCATTCTTATGTTTTTTTACAGCAACAATCTGATAAAGAGAAATTCTCAAGAACTGAATGGAAGGATAGGAATATAATAATACAAGAAAAACAATGGATAAATATAAATATCTGAACAAGATGAAGAAGGAATTGATTACATCAGTTGACTTCTCAAGGGTTGACTCGATCCAACTCTTCTTTTGATTGGTTCAAACTAATTTTTTATTCAACTTTCGTGTCGGTCAACATTAACAACTATTCTTTCTCAACTTTTGTGTGAGTAGTCGACATCAAAAGAACTCTTCTCTTTATCCTAGAGACAAATATATTCTCACTCAACAAGAAAATATTAAATAGTATTAATATTTTTCTACTATATCTTCAATTAAAAATGAATTAATTTAATGAATAGAGCATCTAATTATTCCATACTTAGTAATTTCAAACCGTAATAAGTATGTAGTAGGAAATTAGTGGTTATTTGCAGTCAAAATAAAAGTTGAGTTTATTTTATTAGACATCAAAAAGGTAAATTTGTACCTATATTTGTGGAAAAGTTGTAAGGAATATTTATCAAAATAATAAGAAATTACATATAATATAACAAGTTGTGGTCAATTTTTAAAAATTTTAGTTTAAATATATAAAAGGTTCAAATAAAGATATCTTGTTAATTGTCTATAGTTGGTTACCTTGTCTATAAATAGTCATAATAAACCAAAATAGTCATATGCATATAATGTTGATGGAGAGTTAGATAATACCAAACATGAAGTTTCGCGGACGAGATCGCTCTCTTTAAAACGTTCGCGACATTATCTCAAGTAGACTAGCAGGCGATGGCCTCCAAGATAAAACTATAAATACAATACAATTTTGAATTGCACTACTCAAATTTTACATTCAGTGAGAAAGAAAAGAAACTGCTCAATGGTTTTTCAAAATTCAGAAGAAAAAAAATGTGCTTTCTGCATATTTTCTGTTTCAAATATTGATGGATTCGGAAAGAATGTGCAGAGAAAGTTTACTTAGTGGGGGGAATTTTTCTGGAACAAAATTTGGTCTGTTGAGACCCGTTCAAAAAGAAAAACGTTCTCCGAAAACTAATTCAGAGATAATTATCAACAGATTAAAAAACACTTAAACAGATATTTATAAATAATTAAATCAATTCTTCAAAAAAAAAAAAATTAAATCAATTAGTTCAGTTCACACCACCCAGTCCAGCAGCGTGTGTGGTGATCAAGGTGAACCAAGCTCCATGTAAGTCCTCAAAACTCGATATCCCTTAGGACACACCCAAGTGTAAGAGGAACATCCAATATAAACAACTCTATCAAGAACTCTATCAAGCGTTTGATTTCCAATTTGAGATACATTCCACACTTTTTTTTTTTTTTTTGGTCTCTATATAGTATAACGTGAGCTTAAAAATCTAAGCCTTCTAAGTTCACACATGAGCCCAACATGTAATGATATAAGGGACAACGGTAACAAGTGTCTAAATTTGTTATGTGCCAATTGTGAATTTCAACTTACAGTTATTGCATTATCAATTAATTTGTTTTGTTAATTTTCATATGAAAATAGATATGTAAATGTAAAATTTCTGTTGTTAATTAGCCATTCTTTACACAGTCAAAAATGTAAGAAAGAAAGAAAATAGAAGATCTATTTTTTTTATTGATGTAATTTGACATCACAAGCATCATCACAAGTAAATACAAGTATTTATTAAGTCATTAGATCATCTTCATGTAGTCTCTTCAACATGGTACAACTCCAAATAATGCAAACTTGTAACTCCATTTCATCATTACCTGGAAAACATTGGCAATCATTTGATAGTTAGGCTAGCTCTGCTGGAACTATGTCGAATTGAACTTTTGCTGGATCAGTTCTTGAGCTCCTTCAACCAGCCTTTTAACAACTTCTTTTGCAGGAAGAATTTCGTCAATAATACCCACACCTTGACCAGCATACATTGCCATGCTTTCTATATCACCAGTTGTTGTAACATTTGGAACAGTGCCTGCGAATTTGCGAATCTCCTTTTCCTATGGGAGAATATTTATCAAAATAAAATCAGGACCTTATCACAATGGTAAGCGGAACAGCGGTTATTACATTTTTCATTCAGCAGAATTCGAGGAAGGAAATAGGCTTTTTCGTGTAACATCGAAAAGAAAGTGCAAGGCCTCAAGCATAAAACATAACAAGATGAGAAAGGTAAGATTTTATTCAAATTCTCCATATACATCTAGAGATGCAAAAGACAAAATATAATTTTCAACTAGTTATGTGTTGATCAAGAAAGGAATGGATGAACAGACATGAAAATTTATTTGTAAAATTAGTTAATATGTATCTCACCTCGCCATTTATCATAGAACGGCCAATGACGGGTTGATTGACCTCATTTTCATGAGGTGGGAGACACTTCCAGTCATTGAAGAAAGGTGTTAACAGAACACGTTGTGGTGCATTAGGCCACCTGGCCCGACCAAACACATTTGTATACTCCGTTTTGCTTAGCTCAATCAATTTCCTCTTGTACGTTGGATGAGCATAACTCTCTTCAGTTGCAAGAAACCTGCATTGTTGTTTTAATCTCTAAACGTTAAAATAGTGATAATGATGATATGGAAACCACAAAAATAGTTTTAGTAAGCACATACTGAAACGAGTAGATCACAAAAATCATGATAAATAGGGGAATTTATTATGGTAAGCATGTCAACTTTATTCTTAAGAAATGAAGTTATTATGTCTACACGATAATCTTGTTTCATACATACCTAGTGCCGAGACAGACCCCTTGAGCTCCAAGGGCCAGAGCAGCAACATAGCCACGAGCATCCACAATGCCACCAGCAGCAATTACAGGTATATCACGATCACCAACAAGATCAACTACCCTTGGCAACAATGAAATTAACCCTTCCTGAAAGAACACAACGAGTATGAGCACAAAAATGTTCAATATTTGCTGAAACACATATTAGCAGGTGTTGATCAATTAATTATTAGATATTATTAGATTATATTGTTTCTGTAGATTACACATTATCTAGACAGTTAGTTAGCTTATGATATTTATCCTTTAGTTAGTCATTCACTACAACGTGAACTGTACTTTGTATATATAGAGAATTATACATCAATGACAATTTAGTGATTCAAATGATTACATGGTATCAGAGACCAACTGTACCTCTCCCAAACCCTAAACCTCTCCTTCTCTCTCCGTCTTTCCCAAACACCGACCCCTATCTCCGCCGAACCCTACCTCCGCCGCAATGACCACCACTACCGGCGACTCCCACACCACCACACCAAATTCCGGTCATTCCGCCACCAATACCAACAACACCGCAAAGAACCCTAACACCCACCCATCTCACACTGTTTCCAACATTTCGACATTCATTAAAATTACCCTCGATATAGAGAAAGGTCACTACCCGACCTGGGCTGTCCTATTCAAACTCCATGCTAAAGCTTTCCAAGTTCTCGACCACATTCTTCCCTCTCCAACCACGACTCCTTCCGCTAACTCTCTTCAAACTACAAAAACCCTGAAATATGGTCCCGCATCGACGCTGTTGTCGGGTAAATTACATACGTGGTGTATAACTTTTACCAATTTTCACACTTTGGTGTACAACCTTTAATTTTGCACACTAAACTGTACAACCTTCTGATGACTTTCCACTAAAGTGTACAACAGGTAAAAATGACCGGTCAACCCTGTTAACCACTTGGTCAACATGACAACTCATCAATTTTCACTCCCTAAAAATTAAAAGTGGTCCCCACATATTATTAAATTACTTTTATACCCTTAATAAAAAAAAAATAATTTCCCAATTCCCTCTTCTAATTTTTCTCACATTTTCTCTCTCTAAATTTTATTTTTTTTAATCCATTCTCTCTCTCATAAAATTTATTTTGTCTAACACCATCTCTCTAAAACCTCTAATTTTTTCACATTTTCTCTAAATTATGATAATATTTCTACAGTTTATTGATATTAAACCTCACCCTCACCCTCTCTCTCCTCAAATCGTTGTTAACGTTTTTCTTCTCTCTGTTTTTCTTTTCCCTCTCAATTTCTCTGCAACTTTTCACCATTTCCGTATTCTCCCAAACCTCGCATCTCCTTTTGCTTCTTCTTTCAAATTTCATATACGTACTCTCGTCTGGAAATTCCGGCAGCCACTTCGGAATCATCTCAGAATTCAAAATCGGCCGCGACGGAGGATTTGGAATTGGAATCGAAGTCGGTGCCAGCCTCGGACTAGGTTTGGCGTAAGGGATTTCGTCGTTGATTTTTACTAAAACTGATAAATCTTTCATTACTTTTGAACTCAATAATCGACTGCTGTGAAGGTCGGGTGCTCCGACGAATCCCTGCGGCATGCGATTTGATTTGTTGGAATAAGACGCTGCGGTTTCTGCGACGGGGTTGATGAAGAGAGTCGCTATGTGAGATAAACTTTGAAGGGATGAAAGGTGGGTGGATTTGAATCCTACTGATTCACTGATTTGAGAGACTGCGATTTTTGTTATTTCGAAATGGAAATCTGATGGATTTGAATCTGTAGGAAAATAAGTTATGAGTTTCTTCTGGCTTGATCGAGTTTTCATGGCGATTGATTTGGAACTCGCCAAGCCAGATCAGAAGATGAAGAAGATGATGTCCCTCCTTAAGGAATTAGTTATTAAGGGTATAAAAGTAATTTAATAATATGTTGGGACCATTTTTAATTTGTAATGATTGAAAATTGATGAGGTGTCACGTTGACCAAGTGGTTAACAGGGTTGACCGGTCATTTTTACCTGTTGTACACTTTAGTGGGAGGTCACTATAAGGTTGTACAATTTAGTGTGCAAAATTGAAGGTTGTACACCAAAGTGTGAAAATGGATAAAGGTTGTACACCATGTATGTAATTTACCCGGCTGTTGTCCTCCAATGGATTTACAGCACCATCTCTCTTGATTTACTCCATACCATAATTGAAGCAGATTCTTCTGCAGCAAAGGCCTGGATGCGTCTCTAGGATATATTTTCCGTGATTCAGCCTATCCTGACCACGTCTATTTGCTTCGGAAATCGCTGTATGGCTTGAAGCAAGCTCCCCGAGCCTGGTATCAGTAGTTTGCGACTTATGTCACCACAGTGGGGTTCACAAATAGTATCTCGGATCAGTCTCTATTTATCTATCGACAAGGCACTGACACAGCTTATCTACTTCTATACGTCGATGATATTGTTTTAGTGACTTCTTCTGACAAACTGCAGGTTTCCATTAACTCCAAACTCAGCTCAGAATTTGCAATGAAAGACTTGGGTCCGTTGCATTACTTCTTGGGAATATCCGTCACTAGATCACATGGTTCATTATTCTTGTCATAGCGGAAATATGCTTCAGAAATCATTAAGAAAGCAGGACTTGAATCATGTAATGCCGCTGCCACTCCTGTCGACACCAAACAAAAGCTCAGTATATCATCTGGTTCAGCTTATCATAATCCCACTGAATACAGACAGTTAGCTAGTGCTCTTCAATATCTGACCCTCACACGGCCTGACATTTCATATGCTGTTCAGCAGGTGTGTCTCTTTATGCATGATCCAAAGACTACACACATGTCCGCACTCAAACGTATCCTACGGTATGTTCATGGTACCATTGATCTTGGCCTTAGCCTAATTGGCACATCTACGACTCAGTTAACATCCTACACTGATGCTGATTGGGCCGGCTGCCCCGATACCCGCCGTTCTACATCTGGGTACTGTGTCTTCCTCGGTGACAACCTCATTTCTTGGTCCGCCAAGCGGCAGCCTACTCTTTCCCGCTCCAGCGCCGAGGCTGAATACCGCGGGGTGGCGAATGTCGTATCTAAAACATGTTGGATCAGAAATCTCCTCCTTGAACTTGGCTGCCCAGTTCAGAAATCCACTGTCGTGTACTGTGATAATGTCAGTGTCGTGTACCTCGCTGGAAATCCAGTTCAACACCATCGCACCAAGCACGTCGAAATGGACATTCATTTCGTCCGTGAACGCGTCGCCAAAGGTGAGGTGCGTGTTTTACATGTTCCATCACGATATCAAGTTGCTGACATATTCACCAAAGGTCTAGCTTCCCCACTGTTCGACGACTTCAGAAATAGTCTCGACGTTCGGCCTCCGAACCCTTCGACTACAGGGGAGTATTAGATATTATTGTTTCTGTAGATTACACATTATCTAGACAGTTAGTTAGCTTATGATATTTATCCTTTAGTTAGTCATTCACTACAACGTGAACTGTACTTTGTATATATAGAGAATTATACATCAATGACAATTCAGTGATTCAAACGATTACATTAATAACACAATGAGATCAAGATTGAAGAGGAATAGCAGTTGAAGTTGTTAGTGAACCATCCAGTCAATTTTCCCCACATATTGAATAAGAAAATCAGTAGCATTTTAGAGGTGCTCAAAATGGTTCAAGTGGAAATGAAGAAGATACTTCACGCAATTAGGCCGCCATAGTAGAGCTCAACTGAGAATGATATTATAATCATTAATGCGGAGATTAAGAATAATTCAGCAGAAAGTAGAAACACACAAAAAAAAAAATTATATACTATCAAGGAAAAAAGAAAGGGTAAATTACAAAAATGGGTCAAATGGGAGGCCCATTTACATATTTAACCCATTTACTCAACCTACTACATATCTAGACTGTTTTGTGTAACTTTCCCATAATACCCCTAACCTTCCCACTTCCCTTTACGCGAACGTTCTCTCCCCTCTTCTCCTTGGGTGCGCGAAACGGTTGTTGGCTCCTCCATTAATGATTCCAAGACTTTTGATCTTCCTATCTTCCTTTAAATTGCACGAAATTTGCACCATTTCTCCAAATCACAATGTATTTCTCTTTTTCCTCTCTTCATCTCTTGATTCTGCAACTTCCTAATCCTAGAAAATGAAGCCATGGTTCTTCATCTTCCTGTTCCTGCTCGTTACTTGGTTTCTTTCTTCTTGTTACCATCAAAGAAATGGTTATTTCCATCGTTTTTCCCAGTTTATCATATTGTTATTGTCGCTTTTAAGGGTGAAAGACGCAAAAAAATGTAAGTATCTGTTGCTGTGTTTTTCCATGAATACACTTCGCGTAGTCGATGATTTCGCGAAGATCTACGAAGAGAAAGAGCCTGAAACGTGACGATCTACTTCGCGAATTGATTAGTTCGCGAAGTCTGCGAGTAGAAAAGTTCATGATTTCACTCGCAGACTTCGCGAAAGCATCAATATGCGACGTAGATCATCACGTTTCAGACCTCGCATATCTCGCGAAAACATCGATTAGAAAGTAAAATCATCTTTTTCCCTGCACATTTACATTCGCATGCTTTGCTAATCCTCATTTCGCGTAGCCAAAATCGTCTTTTTCCCTGCCTAACACGATTAATTTTTCCTGAAGGTGGTTGATTACATAACATCCCTTTCTGGAAGGCGGCGTATTGGGCTGCAGGGGAGATAACTTTCCTTCCTGTATAAGGAGAAATTTCCCTCATCCCAAAAGGTCTAGACTTCCTATAGAGAGAGAAATTTCCGTCCAGATTAGTCAGGTTCACTTTGAAGTGATTTGTTAGGAGTTTATTGTGGCAATCTTGTTGTAAATTTTGATAATGTTATGATTTTAATGTTGTTATTGTGGCAATGTTGTTGTAAATTTTGATAATGTTATGATTTTAATGTTAGAATTCGTTGTTGTTTGGCATTTTTTGTTATATACCACTTCGCGAATTAACTTCAAAACACATTCGGGCTTTGCATATGCTAATTAAAATCATCAACTAAACCAAACATTAGCTTCGCAGGCTTCGCATATGCTAATTAAATTCATCAAGTAAACCCAAACATTAGCTTCATAGGCTTCGCATAAGATCGAATCTGCGAAGTCAGACGGGAGGGAGACAGACGCGCGTAAATATTGAGGGTATTATGGGAAAGTCACACAAAAACAGTCTAGATATGTAGTAGGTTGAGTAAGTGGGTTAAATATGTAAATGGGCCTCCATTTGACCTAGTTTTGTAATTTACCCAAAAAGAAAAGGGAAGGACATTAAGAATTGTATGGTTATAATCCTCCCTTAATGCAAACACAAAATAGTTTATAATAAGTTAATAACTGAAGAGTTGAATAAAAATATATAGATTTGGAAACATACAGGCCACATACCTGACCAATAACATGTCCCCCAGCTTCACGTCCTTGGACAATAATAGCATCTACACCAACACTAATAGCTTTTTTGGCATCTTCAAAACTCCCAACCTTCATTAGATACAGACAATCTCTTAGCCACTCGAAGAAAATCGCAATCCTAACGCCGACAACTATATTAATATCAAACTATTAGAAGACTCTTGCATCCATCTCTAACACCCAATTTCTGTTCCTAGCAAACCCATGAACCGTAGAAGAAAATATCACATGTGCCATAAATGCTACAAGTACATAAAGAAATAATTTGGAGAAGAAACATATCATGTATGCCAGAAATGCTAAGAAGTGCATTTTCAAATAATTTTTGGGAGAAGTATATCACATATGCCATAAATGGTACCGACTATATATCTAGAGGAAAAAATCTTGTATAACAAGTTGGGAATACTATCTAGTTTCAAACTGATATAGCATCCAACATCCAACAAGGACATAGATTGGGATTGCTTTTCATAGTACATGGTTGCCATACTATGCTACTGAATTAGCCAATTTCAATATGCAAGACAGAGCAGTACTATTCAGTTTCATAACACAATATAGCAATCATGAATATTCAGCTTCACAACACTAAATTGGAGTCATGGACGTATTAGACTTACTTGTGGAACAACCTTGACACCAGCCTGGTGAGCCCTATGTACAAGCTCCTCCGTACATTCACCCCAATAAACTTGCAAAACTGCTACCTTTTCATCCAGTATAGTTTTTAGATTTTCCTCATGCGGAAATGCCAGGACAAGACCAACTCCAAAGGGCTTATCAGTTAAAGTTCGCGTTCTTTTTATCAATTCCCGTAAATACTCAGATGACTCCTGTTACAAGATATCAGTAAATCAGTTTCTCTGTTATTTTTCCTTCTCTTGCTCAGTGACAAAATCTATTCTCGAAATTTGAATATAGGGCTTAATGTAAAAAAATTCAGACATTCGGTAATGTTCATGACATTAATTTGTTTCAAGGAACAATTTACAAGTGCAATTGGGAGAACAAATGATCTGTGCTTCCCTTAGTACAAACAGAACCAAACCCGAAATTGAATTGAGTAAATATCATTCCATCTTGTTTTCTCATTTTTCTACAATTCATCTGGGAGACAGCACAATATAGTACTACTTGAACTTGAATATGATCTTCTTTCCCACTTATTAATCCTCATCCAATACATTTTAACCATCGGACGATTAATTATGCCGAAGGAACTTGATAATAACAATATGAACATTTTACAAATTCAACACAACAAATCAGCAAATAATAATTGATCTTCCAAATTATATGAAAGGAAAGCATGTAGATGTTGTTCAAGACATATAAATCCCCAATACACGTAATTGATTACAGAAAACAAACCCGTGAAACATATAAGAAGTTAGAACTATAAGCATATCGTGAGATAAAACAAGCAAGAAGAAAATGAACTTTAAATTTCAAAAAATAAAATAAAAAAATATATACCCCATCGGGAGCTCTGAGGAAGCCAAGTCCGCCGGCATTAGCAACAGCAGCAACAAGCTGAGGCCCAGAAATATCAGGACCTAACGGTGCCTGTAAAATCCCATATTCAAACCCCAAAATCCCTCTCCAACCCATTAATTTCAATTCTCCTCTATTTCCAGCTCTTTAATGAAGTAAAACACTATTAACTGCACTAAATGATTTTGGATTTGTTCTCTCTCCGTCTCCCTTGAATCGGAATCCATAATTATTTAAATAGGGAGAAAACAGACAGAGAAGTGGAAGAGGAGAATTTCTCTTTCACGGTTCAGAGTCTTGAGACCAGATAACAAAACTTCTATTTTCTTTTATTTTATGTTATTGGCTTAAATCCCAATTAGGTACTCCATTTATACCTTAAAAATCAATTAGGTACTTAATATTCTAAAATTATCAATCAAATTCTTTACATATATCTTAAAAATCAATTAGATCCTTAGCCTATATTTTGAAAAACAAATATATCCTTAAACTATATCTTGAAATTAGATCCCTTCTAAAATCGCTATTAGATTATGAACCTATGTTAAAATTATCAATTGGATCCCTCTAAAATAGCAAAGCCAGGTGCTGTTTGATAAAACTGAAAATTAAGTGCTGAAAAAATAAATACTGAATTTTAAGTGCTGAATATTATAAGTACTGGAAATATTGAATGATTTAATTTTTGAGAAAATATTAGTTTATAATGTTTAACTTAAAATGATAAGTTAAATATTTTGACTTATCAAAATAAGTGGTTTTTAACTTAATTAACTAATTTAAGTGGTGGAAAACTACCGTTATCAAACCCACTTAAATTAAATAAGTGCTTAACATTTTAATTTAAGCAATTAAGTGGTTTATCAAACAAAATTGTGCACTAATAAGTGTAATAACATGGAAATTTTTTTTTTTTTTTGGGACAAATGAGATGGCATACAAAATGAATTTACGCGTTTTTTATTTTTTCTACAACACGCATGCCCCTCATTTATCAAATATGAGAGATCAATGATTTTTTGTACATAAGGTCTAAATGAGTCTATATATGTAATAGATTTTTAAAACTAATTATAAATGTGTAATAAATTTTTAAAACCTTATTTTAAAAGTTCAGAAGGTGATAGCAAAAATTTATCAAATTGAAGGATGTGGATTAAGTTTTTTTTTATTATTGTTGAACATGATCGAGAAGTTCTGTAATGCATGACTATTAGAACAATTATTGATGATAGAATTCAAAATTAGGGTAGCCGCCATTCTTGAACTATATATATATACTATTTAACTCCTTTTGTTTTCATCTCACATTTTTTTTTTTTTTTTGGATTACTAAACCTAGCCACCATTTCCCACTTCTAGCTCCGAGAAAAGAAGAAATTGTCCTTTCAACAAATTCACTCATCTTCTCAAATTTTCAAATCCTTTCAAAAACACAAAAAACACAAAACTCTCCAAACTCTAATCCAGACTAATTTAGTAAAGAAAAAACATGGGAAATGACTAATGATACATAATTTTGTTCAAAAATATGTTTTATTTACGATTGTTATAAGTAAAATCGAATGATTTTTTAAAAATCAAATTTTCGATGTCGGGGCATGTGAAGAATATGTCTCCACCACAGGTGGGGCGTGATGTTCATATGCCCCACCTGCGGCGGAGGCATATTCTTCACATGCTTACGTGAGAATTTTTTTTTTATAATTTTACATTTTAATTATTATTATTCTAAACAATTATAAATACTATAATTATTCTAACAAATTGTAAATATTATTTTGAGATTAATATTTATAAATTCGGTGAATTTTATAAATTTTTTACTCTAATTCGTACAAAAGACAGTATATTTTTAATATTTTTTTCTTATTTCTTTCACATCCCAACATATGTTTGTGATTTGTTACTGATAAAATAACGCATGTGTGAAGTGTATATGACAAGATTCATGACCGAGAAAATAGTTTGATGAATTATTTCTCAAATTAACCCAATTTATCAACGTTAGGGGTAAAATTGCTCTTGGCTTCCAACATTAGGGATACTTTTTTTTTCTAATTTTACATTTTAATTATTATTATTCTAAACAATTATAAATACTATAATTATTCTAACAAATTGTAAATATTATTTGGAGATTAATATTTATAAATTCGGTGAATTTTTTACTTTAATTCGTACAAAAGACAGTATATTTTTAATATTTTTTTCTTTTATTTTTTCACATCCCAACATATGTTTATGATTTGTTACTGATAAAATAACGCATATGTGAAGTGTAGATGACAAGATTCATGACCGAGAAAATAGTTTGATGAATTATTTCTCAAATTGACCAATTTATCAATATTAGGGGTAAAATTGCTCCTGGCTTCCAACATTAGGGATAAAATTGTACCATTTTAGACGTTAGGGGTAAAATTGCTCCTGACCAAAACGTTAGGGGTATTTTTGCACCTTAACCCTAAAAACAATAAGTTCTAAACAATTCTAAATATTAAAAAATTACAACATGTCAATTCGTCCGGTTCCATAGAATAATAACATGTGAACAGTCTTTCTTAAATCTATCACACATCGATTCATTGAGGAATGGAACCGGACGAATTGGCTTTTGTAATTTGTTAATATTTAGAATTCTTTAGAACTTATTGTTTTTAACACATGTTTGATATTTAATGTATATTATTTAATTATAATGTTAATAATTATAATATTTAGAATTTTTTAGAATAATTATAATATTTATAATTGTTTAGAATAATAATAATTAAAATGTAAAATTGGAAAAAAAATTCACACGTGGGAATGTGAACATCACGCCTCACATTATTTAATTATAATGTTAGTAATTATAATTCAAATTATAATGTTAATAATTATAATATTTAGAATTTTTTAAAATAATTATAATTTTTTAGAATAATAATAATTAAAATTTAAAATTGAAAAAAAAAATACCACGTGGTGGGGCATGTGGCTGTCACGCCTCACCACATGGTGAGGCATGTGACTATCACGCCTCACCACGTGGTGAGGAATGTGATAGCCACACGCCCGTGTTTCGTAGAGAGAAAAAAAAAATTCCAAAGACCAAAACCAATAAGGGTAGTTTGGTCATTTCATGGGGCTATGGGTGGGAAATTGGGGCTGG
Organism: Euphorbia lathyris; assembly: GCF_963576675.1. NCBI lineage: Eukaryota > Viridiplantae > Streptophyta > Magnoliopsida > Malpighiales > Euphorbiaceae > Euphorbia > Euphorbia lathyris. The sequence goes on along the minus strand of NC_088913.1, from coordinate 32,951,961 downwards.
GTTTAACAACACCCTTTTTTATGGGAATACTAAAATTTCAATAGATAATAAGATTGATAGTATAGCATGAAAATAGTAAGGAATAAAACCTCACATGCATAAAGGCAAAGCCTATTACATGAACCACAAAGGCAAGAAAAAGACTACAAAGAGCAAAAAAAAGCCATAAAAGGTACATGTAAAATAGAAGACCGTTGAAACATATATTTATCGTAACCCCAGATTCGCAGCGGAGCAGCTGTAGTCCAATCTTCATCCTTTGGCCTAGTCTGAAACACCGGATCTAAGTCCCTTCTTTTGCAACCACGTAGATCCAGTGATCTACGGATAAGATCTACATTTTCTGCACTTGCTACAACAGAAAAGGTTACAGAAACAAATATTTTAAGGAACAGATGCACGACAAACGGATCCAGAGATCGGATAAAATGTGTCAGATCCAAAACGATACAACAAAAGGAAAACAAACTAACAAAACAGAAAAAATAAAAAGCAGTGGGAGGAGGAAGAAGGAAGACAAGCTTCCTTCTTCCTCCTCAACTATATAGAAGTAGCCTTGAACTTTGTTGTGAGATCTGGGCAAAACCGAATATTTTCTAAAGAAAAGAAGAAAAGAGGGGGGGAAAGGGAAGAGGAGTCGGGTGCAGGAGAAAGGGGTAAGAGGGGCGATGGTCGACGGCTAAGGGAAGGAAGAGGAAAGAACAGAGTTGAAGACCCTAGAGAGAAGGAAGACCTTCTCTCACTGCCCTTAGTCCAAAAGGTTTTCATCTCACATTCTATTATCGGAGTAGAACTACAATTTTCCTTAAACCATTGTTCGACTCATTATTTGTTTACAAAATGGGGAAATTGTCGATTGCAATGTATGAAAAATAAGCTTATTAATGGTAGGAAATTAAAATTAGTTAGCCCCTTTATTTTTAACTACTTTATTCTTAAATATATAAATATAGAGTTATTATTACAGTAAAACTTCTCCAATCATCTACTATATTTATAATATTAAAAATATATTCTTTTTAACAAATAATTATTTTATTATTATATTATTATTTTTTTACGTAATAATATTTTTTTTTACAATTTATAATTTAAATGTACAAAAAATAACAATAATATAAATATCATTATAATTTTTTAATAACGAATAAAAGAATTAAATAAAGTTAAACTTTATTTATAATATTAAAAATATATATATAATTTTAAATAACACTACAATTAAAAAATAAATAATACTTAAACTAAATTATTTTATATTTCACAAAAAAAAAATTTGGTAGATAACAGACAAAAAAAAGAACAAACAGCAACAGAACCGAAAAAAAAAATCAAGAAGCCAGAAGCCTCAAACAAGGCCTGTCTGCACGATCTTCATAAAGAAGAGGAGATAACAAGGTAGGAGCTGTCTGTAACATCGTAATACCTGGTGCCAGACCGATAGCAGAACGAGCAAGGAAATCTGCACACTTATTACACTCCCTGTAGATGTGACACACCGTAATATTCTCAAACCGAGACATAAGGGATTTAATACCCCGAATTAAAGCACGAGTCGGGTGATGAAGAGGCGTATCTGAATTAACCAAACTAGCCGCTTGAAGACAGTCAGACTCCGCAATCAACCTCCGACAATTAGAATCCAACGCTAACTTAAGACCATCATGTATCCCCCACAGTTCAGCAGTTAAAATATCACCCTGGCCGACATTTTGAGTAAACCCCATACACCAGTTCCCCAAACTATCCCTAATCACGCCACCTGAAGCAATCTGTCCCGTCGAAACATTAGAGGAGCTGTCCACATTGAGTTTAAACCAGTCCCTATCCGGTTTTTGCCACTGAAGCAATTTCCGCCTGCCTCCCCCTACAGTCAACTTCGTCCATACCTCCCAAGCCGCAGTAACACCATCCAAAGTTCTATGGATCGAAGCAATTCGATCCCCGGGATACCTTCACCATTACAAAAGATCTCTAAGTTCCTCCAAGTCCAAAGTTTATGAACCGTCACAGCAAAAAGACTCACCCAGTTCTGAATCCCAGACATTTTATCAGAACCCACCATATAGTCAATAAGCCAAGATTCTTTAGCCATCTCAAAGAACCACCCCCACGAACTCGGTGGAAGAATCCCCTGCCAAATAAGAACGCTCACAGGACAGTCCCTGAGCACATGAATAATAGACTCAAGAGCCCTATGGAAAATAGAATAAACATCCACCTCACCCAAATGTCTTCTTTTCCGCTCCAAATTGGTGAGAATCCTGTCATGAAGACACAGCCAAAGGAAAGTCCGGATACGATGAGGGACTCTAATCTTCCAAACCGCATCAAATTGAGCATCCACCTCCGCACCACCACGATCAACAATTAAAAGAGAATACGCATCCTTACAAGTAAAATTACCATTAGAAGAATTAACCCATCTAGGCATGTTCCGGATGTCCGAATCACGAGCCGTAAGGATACATCTCAGACGCAACAACGTAGGGATATCCAAATAGTGCTCAATTTTACACCAATTCCAACACCCACTATCATCAAACACATCACTCACTCGCCAATTGAGGTCCTCATCCTCAACCCTACGCACAGCCAACTCACGAAGATAGAAAGAACCCAGCCACCTATCATCCCAGAACGACGTAGATTTCCGATCCCCTATACTCCAGACCAGACCCTGTAAAAAAACAATCAAATACCGATTGTAAACTACGAAAAATATGGGATCGACGACTAGCAATTGAAACCGATCCCCCAAAAATAAGATCCTTCCTATATTTTGTATACAGAACTCTTGCCCAGAGTGCGTGGGGCTCTTTCCAAATCCTCCAAAGAAGCTTAAGAATGAGAACCACATTCGAATCAGCCGCTTTCCTAACACCAGTCCCCCCACACCTCTTCAGCTTACAAACCGAATCCCAATCAACTAAATGGATTTTATTATTCTCCCTTGTATGGCCCCAAATAAAAGCTCTATTCACTTTATCAATCCTACACAAATCCCCTTTTAGGGCGCATATTCGTTTGCATCACATGATTAGCAACCGTCGAGGTGACAGACTGCACAAGCGTAATCCTCCCGGCCAGAGAAAGATTATTAGCTTTCCAAGCACTCATTTTAGAACTAATACTATTCACAGTATCCCTGAACTATTCTTATCCACTCTTCCTCCTAAAAGAGGAACACCAAGATACTTTCCCAAGCAATTAGTTAAAGGGATAGAACACGACAAACTCAACCTACGCGCAAGGTTATTAGAGACGTTTTTAGACGCCATCATTCTAGAATTTTGGATATTAACCTTCTGACCAGATAAAGAACAAAAGTCATTTAGGACCTCCATAAAGCCACTAACCTGCTCCAAATCAGCCTCAAGGAAAATCAAACCATCGTCAGCGAAGAAAAGATGACTAATCTCTGGACCCCTGCGGACAAGCTTGATAGGATTAATTTTCTTTAAAGTAATCGCCTGGTTTATCATATGGTCCAGTCTAGCCATACATATGACAAAAAGATAAGGGGACATTGGATCTCCCTATCTGATTCCGCGAGAAGGATAGAAAACCGAAGTCGTCTCCCATTAATTGGTACCTGCATCGAGCTCGATTGCACACACTTGTCAATAATCTGACACCAAAACTCCGGAATCCCAGCAAGCCGAGTGGTTTCAGACAAAAACTGCCAGTCGATCCTATCGTAAGCTTTCTCCATATCAATTTTAAGCGCCACAAGCCCCTTCTTACCCTTCTTTACATGCATCGAATGGACCACCTCCTGAGCAATAACCACATTATCAAAAATCTGTCTCCCAGGAATAAAACTACACTGAGTTGAATCAATAATAAGGGGGGGGGGGGCGATATCCTTCAAATGACTCGCAATAATCCTCATCACAATCTTATAAAGAACATTGCAAAGGCTAATCGGCCTATAATGAGCAAAATTTCTCGGGTCCGCCACCTTTGGTATAAGAACTAGAAAAGTTTGGTTAACTTGCGCAATAGACCGAGAGCTAGCAAAAATATCCATGACGAAAGCAGTAACACTAGAACCCACAACATCCCAGTGTTTTTAGTAGAAACTCGCAGGAAGACCATCCACCCCGGGGGGCCTTACTACCACTCATACCAAACACAGCAATGCGGACCTCCTCCTGACTAACCGGGCGAAAGGCCCTACTCATAACATCCGAGTCCACATCAGGGATTTCACAAAAAATATTAAACCTTGATATTAAGTTAAAAAAGTAAATAAATAATATAAGATTAGTTTTTTAAACAAAAAATAAAGTTTTAAAAAAAATATAAAATTGAATTAAAAAAATTCTTTTACACTGATGCATCTTTGGTGCAAGGCAAAGTGGCACTCTAAATATAGAGTGTCACACACCTTGCGGCATTATCTCAAGGTTTTCCAACTCCATTAAGGGCACTCTAAATTTAGAGTGCTCTTGGAGATGACCTTAATTTTTTTCATACTTGAATTCATTAAGTTTCAAAGTAATTATATTAATTACAAAGTGATGTGTGACGTGAAAGAATATGTAAAACAACGAAGTTGTAAAAATATTCATATCTTGGGCTAAGAGCCATATTTATAATGGAATGTGTATCCTTCTCGTCCTCGGGATAGGGACTTCACCCTTCTTCTTTAAAAAGACATTTTCATATTAGTACGGAGAAACCCTCAATTAAAAACTCGCCTAATAATCAATCTGAAAACTCATAATCTGATCTGAGTATGAAGTTTTGCCCCTTTAACTTTTGAAACCAGTTTAACTCTCAAAAGCATATTCATCATCTCGATTTAGAAGATAACATTCGGATGTTATCAACATTCCATTTTTACACCTAAAAATCGTTTAGGCTTGATAAACCCTTTGCATGTCAGCAGCGTAGTGGGAAGTATTTATGGGGACATTCCAATAGCTTCTATCTTTTAAAAAACTCATTTAAAAACCTCACAACTCATTACATTATCTCACTCCAATTCCATCTGTAAAAAAACACTCTCAACCTTCTGAGCAGAGGCGGATAGCGCAGGACTTGGAGCCACCGGTTCCACCTTTGAGTAATATTGCTTCGGTACTTATAATAGCCCCTCTAAATTTAATTTATGTTGACGTTTTTTGCAGTGTAATTTTAATATTTTAAGATGGCTAAACCGGTTAAAAAATATCTTTTAAAAAACTTTTATTTATCTATTTAAATTTTCTTTTCTAAATAACTATGTTATTATTATTATTAATTAACTTCTTAACCTTTCTCAACTATTTTTTTCCTAAATGGTTTTTTTGATTTTTTAGACTAAAAAAAAACTTAATTTTATATTAAATTTTAGGAAAAATTATGAAAAAAATGTCTGTGAGTTTACAAATAAAGGTGTGTGATATGTTTTATTTACAAAACAAAGTATTACAATTATACAGTTAATTTCTGATTAAAACAACTTCCTAAATCAAAACAATAAATAATATGGTGGAATTTAACGTTTTTTTACTAATCTCACAGTTTATGAACTAAATTGATATTTAAGTTCATTTTACATAGTTGTAATTTGATTTTGGGATCTGTGTTTTACCAATATATAAATGTAACTAAAAAAATTAAAAAAATATTCTTAATTGTCATCAATTACTTAAAAGTTTAATTGTAAATACTTTGTTTTGTAAAAAAAAAACATACCACATGTCTCTATTTGCAAACTTTTAAACCACAGATCTCTATTTACAAATAAGGCAAACCACGAGCATTTTTTTCATACTTTGCCCTAAATTTTACTTCTTAAAAATTATAAAAAAATTAATAATTAAAAATAAAAGTTGTATAATTTATGAAAAAAATTATTGTTGAATTTACAAAAAAAAAAAAATACATATTTCTTTTAGGTTGAGCATTTTTTATTTTTTTTAGCAGAAATTTTATTTTATAAGAAATTCATAATTAAAAAATAAAAAAATAAAAGTTGTATAATTTTTTTAAAAAAAATCAGTGTTGAATTTATAAAACATTAAATATATCAACTTATTTAAGTCCGAGTATTTTTAACTTTTTAGCATTCAACACACCAAAACAATGAAATTTTTTCTGCAACTCCATAAATATAACTCGTAACACCGCCCACAAGGCTAAAATTAGTCTCCATATATTAATTCCTGGCTCCACCCTTGCTTGCGAGAAAGTGACTTCTAAATTCTCTTTGGCCGTCATCCCATCATTTGAAAGCTCAACCTTTTTTAGGCAAGTCATCCCCCTAATTTTTCATTATGGTGGTTTAGATTCTTAGCATTTCATCTGAATTCAATGAGCCTTCATTTCATCTTCATCTTCCATGGTTTAATTGGTTATGAAAATTGAGACAAACTTCTATGATTTGGTGTAAAATATCAATTGCATCCTTTTCATACTGTTCCTTTATTTTCTATTCCTCACTTCCTATTTTTCATGAAATTTCATTTTCTCTTCATTTCTCCATTTAGAGGAACCCTATAATTAGGGATGATAATGAGTATGGATTTCGTGAATACTATGTATTACTTGATTCTAATGGGACTGCTATGTAAAAATATTTGAGATGAAAATAAAATTTAAAAAATATCTTATGATGGGTATGGGATGAGATGAGAATACCTCATAAGTTATCCATTATTAATCTTTATTTATCTTATGATGGGTATGGGATGAGATGAGAATACCTCATAAGTTATCCATTATCTGTTATGTATTTGCTAATTTATTTATTTTTTACGCTTAAAGATTAATGAATGCATACTAAAAAAATGAAGGAAGGAAATAAAGATTAATAATGGTTTTGTTAAATTTGTGAAGTATTTTGTTAAATTTGTTGATTATTAAGTTTAAGTGTTTGGTTAAATATATGATTTATTTGTTTATTATTTAATTTATATATTCAAATGGATAAGGGAATTATAGATTAGGCGGCCGGAACTGAAATTATTATGGAGGAAATTACAAGAAAAAACATTTATTATGAAAATTTTATGGTTATGTCAAATTTTATTTTGAATTTTGTAATTAAACAAGTAACTAATTATTTTAAATAAGGTTAAAAGATAGTAATTACTTTTTACTTTACAACATTTCTAAAAATGAACCAATCTGATATAATACAAATAAAAATTATCAATTTGATTAAAATAAAAATATTATTATCATGTTTATGTAAAAAACCCATTATTATGTTTGGTTTGTCCAACTTCAAAGATGTCCAAAGGTAACATGTTTTTTTTTTTTTTTTTAATAATGTCAAAAGGTAACATGTTAGAGGACCTGTTTAATGGCCCATTTAAGATGTCCGAATGTCCTTTGTTCGGTCAAGAGGGACTGGATGTCAAAAAGGAGCCATTTATAATCGAAGCCATTTTAAAAAAAAATTCACAGAAACTATTTCTTCTGAAATGTTCTTTTTTATTATTTTTTAATGTTTGGAGCTCTAAACATTAAGTAAAAAAGAAAATAAGTTATATGGAAAATAATTTAAAAATAAGAGAAAACAACTTCCCCTTTTGAGAATGAAAGAGATTTTCATTTGAATAAAAAAATAAAACAAAGAATTAATCATTTTAATCTTTGAATTATGGCATATCTCATTTAATGTAGTGAAGCCAAACATTTTTTTTTAAAAAAAAAACACTATTTCGGTGTGGAAGGACCCTTGGCTGAATAAGGGCTCACCGTTTATGGCTCAGGAGGTCGATGGAGATCGTCCCAGAAACATTAAAGTTGCCGATTTATTTATTCCTAATCGTAGAATCAGGGATAGAGGTAAAATTGAGGCTCTCTTATCGGAGTCTGATACAAGGGAGGTCTGTAGGATGGTTTTACGCTTTAGAGAGGTGAAGGATGGGTTACCGTGGCACTTTAGAATGACAGTTATACTAGTAAATCTGGTTATAAGGCTCTGTGCGAAGGAGATGGAAGGGTTGTAAGTCATTTGGGTTAGGAAAAACTATGGAAGTTGCATATTCCACCGAAAGTCAAATTGTTTGTATGGAAGTTGGCAACAGGTTGTCTGGCTACTAGATATAGACTTTCTGCACGAGGAGTGGCGGTGTCTATCCATTGTTTGTTCTTCCATGTTGATGTTGAACACAACTACCATCTCTTTGTGGGGTGTATCTATGCTCAGGAATGCTGGAATATAGCCGGTATTAATCCGGATATATTTCAGCTTGATTATCTAACGGATGCTGTTTTGCAGGCACTCTCATCCATGTCTAAGGAGGTGACTTGCTCGGTTGTCATGACCTTATGAACGATCTAGTGTCAACGGAATCAATTGGTTTCAGAAAGTAAATTTCTGCTTCCAGCTCAGGCCACTTCTGTTGCTGTCCAGACTCTAATGGACTGGCGAGCAGCTCAAATTCATTCGCCTGGCGATCCTGCCCAAGTAAATGGCAATTTGGCCCCGTCGGATTCGGTATTGGACGGTGCTGCTTCTCCCGTTCCCCGCTAAGAACAGCCACCAACGACGCTTTCCCGTTCGTCAACAGCAGCTGGTCCTGGGACTTGAGCGCGCACAGCAATCGCATCTGGCAGCCGCGGGAACAGATCAGCAGGAGCGGTAATTTCTGGACAACCGATGCGTTGGATTCGACCTTCTTCCGGGTAGGTTAAATGTAATTGTGATGCCGCCCAATTCAAAGAGCAAAATCGTAGTGGAATGGGGATGTTACTTAGGTCCTCAGATGACTCATTTATGGTATGTTGAAGTAGGATTTTACCATTTTATGATGAGGTTCGGTTTGTTGAGGCTTTAGCATTGAGGTAGGCAATCTATTGGGCATACGACTTAAACTGTGTTAATTTCTTGTTTGATTGTGATTCCTTATCTGTTGTCAATAGTGTCAACTCTTTTGTGTCGGACCTATAAGAATTTGGTAGCATTATTCAAGATTGTCAACTCTTATTGAACTCTCGACACGATTTTAAAGTGTCTTTTTCATCAAGGCTAGCGAATAAGGGTACTCATGTTGTTGCACGACATTTCTTGTCCAATGCTAGTGATTTTGAGTCTTTTTCTGCTCCCCGTTGGTTACAGGGTACTATCTGTACTGAGATTGGTTTTTGATTTATTGATTCATTTTCCTCAAAAAAAAAAAAAAAAAAAAAACACTATTTCAAGATAAATTATTTTCGCAGGAGCCTTAAACTAATATATATTACTTAATTGAAATGTACTTTTAAAGAATATTTATATTTAATTTTACCTTAGAAAATACTTTTGGATCCTATGAAACAAGGTTCTTAAATAAATGGAAGGCTAAATACATGGATTTTTTTTTTTTTTGGTAATCCTTTTAGAATTTAAGCATTTTTTGATAAGTTTTTTTTTTCATAAATAATTTTATTATATTAAAAAAATATAAAATCAAGTTTTTAATGTTTCAAAATTACAAATATAAACCAAGTGTTGCTATATTTCTATTAACATTTATTAAAGTTAATAATTTGAATTGGTTGTTTGTTTGTAAAATACTCACATAATGGGATAAGCTAAAAAAAAATATAAAATATAAATGATAAATGTTTATTAAGAAATGTTTATTTTATGCAATTTCCTCATTTATCTCCCAATTACCAATCCAATCCAAGAATACATGACCAGAATTTTGAAGTAAGCCCAACCCACTACACATATAACCTCATTCTTCTCGGCACATTTTCCTTAAATAAATGAAGGGTTTTTTTTTTTTTTTTTTAAAAAAAAATTTACATACAAATTCACTAGTAAAAATCTATCTATAATAATCATGTCAAATTATAATTTTAAATTATATCAAATTAATAAAATCATTATTTTTAATCTATAGTTGAAAAATAAAATTTATAAATGAAAAATTTAAGAAATATTAGTTAGGGTTTAGAATTTATGAATTGAAATTTAATATTTTTAAATTAATATAGAAATTAATAATATCTTTATAATTAAGTTTGACAATCTCATTTAGGGCTGGGCGCGGATCCTGGAGATACTGGACCGGACCGAATATCCGAGGAAAAAACTCCGGAATTGGACCGGACCGTTGACTTTTTTTGGAGAACCGAATTGGATTGGACCGAACTGGACCGAAATTTATCCAGGACCGGACCGATAACCGGATTGGATTGGATTGGATTGGACCGAACTGAAATAACCGAAAGTTTAGCAATAATAAATTTATATTTCATACATTAACTTTATATAAAGAGAAATATTATATAATATATAGTTATATATTTTGTAAGGTTTGGTAAACTAATTACAACAACAACAACAACAACAACAACAACAACAAAGCCTTAGTCCCGAAATGATTCGGGGTCGGCTAACATGAACCATCATATAAAACCGTGAAAATCAAGTCGTGTCAGCGACACAGATTCGCTCCCTCCACTCCGTCCTATCCACTACCATATTTTCCTCAATTCCCAATAAACTCATATCACTCTCGATCACCCTCCTCCAAGTTTGCTTAGGTCTTCCCCTACCCCTCACCACTACATCCCTTTGCCACTCTTCGGTTCTCCTAACCGGCGCATCAAGCGCTCTACGTCTCACATGGCCAAACCACCTTAGTCGGTTTTCTCTCATTTTATTCTCAATAGATGTGACCCCTACTTTTGTCCTAATTATTTCATTACGCACCCGGTCCTTTCTCGTGTGACCACACATCCATCTCAACATACGCATCTCCGCCACCGACATCTTATGGATGTGGCAGTGTTTCACTGCCCAACACTCCGTACCATATAACAATGCTGGTCTAATTGCCGTCCGGTAGAATTTTCCCTTCAATCTATTAGGCATGCCGGGATCACAAAGGAAACCCGTAGCACTCTTCCACTTCGACCAACCAGCTTTAATCCTATGAGCAACATCTCCATCTACTTCTCCATCCGTTTGGATAATAGATCCTAAATACCGGAAGCAATCCGAGGCCTGAACAACTCTCCCATCTAGGATGATTGTCCCTGCCTCCCTACTCCTACGGCCGCTAAACTTACACTCCAAATATTCTGTCTTACTTCGACTCAACTTAAAGCCTCTAGATTCTAGAGTTTGCCTCCATCGTTCCAACTTCATCTCCACTCCTTCTTTCATCTCCTCAACCAACACAATATCATCTGCAAACAGCATGCACCATGGTATACCATCTTGAAGTGAACTTGTTAGTTCATCCATAACGATGGCAAAAAGAAATGGGATTAGTGCGGAACCTTGATGCACTCCAATCGTAATAGGAAACTCTTCAGTCTTCCCAACACTAGTACGTACACTCGTGCATACTCCCTCATACATGTCCTTTATGATGTCAATATATTTCCGCGAAATGCCTTTCCTTATCAAGGCCCACCAAAGTACTTCCCTTGGTACCTTATCATATGCTTTCTCCAAGTCAATGAAAACCATATGCAAGTCTTTCTTCTTATTTCGATAGTGCTCCATTAATTGTCTCATTAGATGGATGGCTTCCATAGTTGATCTTCCCGGCATAAAGCCAAACTGGTTTTCCGAGATCTTCACCGTCCTCCTTAGCCTTTGTTCAATCACTCGCTCCCAAAGTTTCATAGTGTGACTCATTAATTTGATTCCCCGATAGTTGGCACAATCTTGGACATCGCCTTTGTTCTTATACAAAGGGATTAAGGTACTTTTCCTCCATTCTGATGGCATCTTATTGTTTCTCCAAATTTTGTTGAAGAACGTCGTCAACCATTCGATTCCTCTTTCTCCCAAACATCTCCAAATCTCAATAGGGATGCCATCAGGTCCTACTGCTTTCTTCAACTTCATCTTACTTAATGCCATTTTGACTTCACCCTTTTGAATTCTCCGCAGGCATTCATGATTTATCATATCGTGATGGATACTTATATCTCCAACATCTTGTTGGCGATCTCCATTAAATAAGTCATCAAAATAGGACCTCCATCGTTCCTTGATATCCTTATCTCCAACTAGGACTTTCTGGTCCACATCCTTCACACATTTAACTTTTTCGAGATCTCGCGTCTTCCTATCTCTCATCCGAGCAATTCTATATATGTCTCTTTCCCCTTCTTTCGTATCCAATCTTGTATACAGATCCCGATTCACCTTTGCTCTAGCATCTCGTATGACCTTCTTTACTTCCCTTTTAGCCTCTTTGTATTTTTCGTAGTTCTCGTCACTCCTACATTTCCCCAATAGTTTATAGGATTCTCTCTTACTCTTTACTGCTTGTCGTACTTCTTCTGTCCACCAAGATGTGTCCTTACCCGGTGGCATGCTACCTTTAGATTCCCCTAGAACTTCCTTCGCTACTTCCCTTATACTATGCTCCATCTTATTCCATATCGAATCTATATCTGAATCCATATTGCAAGTCCAAATATCTTTTTTGGTCATCTCATCCACAAATTTTTGTTGATTCTCCCCTTGCAATTTCCACCACTTAATCTTAGTCTCTACTTGAGGTGTTTGTTTTCTTATATATTTCCTACTTCGAAAATCTAGCACCACTACTCTATGTTGGGTTGTCGTACTCTCACCAGGGATCACCTTACAATCAATATAACTCTTTCTCCAAGCACTCCTTACTAAGAAGAAGTCAATTTGGCTCGCATTACCGCCACTCCGATAAGTCACTAAGTGGGATGTTCTCTTCATAAACCATGTGTTCATGATACTCAAGTCATAGGCTGATGCGAATTCCAAAATATCATTTCCTGCTTCATTCTTATCTCCAAAACCATACCCTCCATGAACACTCTCAAACCCATCTCGCCTAGAACCCACGTGTCCATTGAGATCACCCCCTAGTACCATTTTTTCATCCCTAGGAACCTGTTGCACAACTTCCTCTAAGTCATCCCAAAAAGCTTGTCTTATAGACACATCTAATCCTATTTGTGGCGCATATGCACTAATGACATTCACAACCTCATCCCCTATCACTAGCTTAACACTCATAATTCTATCGCTCTTCCTAGACACCGCTACTACCTCATCAATATACTCCCTATCAATAAGAATACCTACTCCATTTCTACCCTTATCCTTTCCTGAGTACCAAAGCTTATAACCCCAAGGAGCTATCTCTCTAGCCTTAGCTCCAACCCACTTGGTTTCTTGTAGGCATAATATATTTATTCTCCTCCTCTTCATAACATCTACAATTTCAGCTAATCTTCCTGTCAAAGAACCTATGTTCCATGTCCCAAAGCGTAACCTACTACCCTTACCCCTACCCCTACCATTACCGTGGACTAGCTTATTTACCCGCAACCCTTGCATATTTGACACCACCCCCGGGTCCTGGGGTGGCGCGCCGCTTCGGGGCGACGACCTAGCAACCCTTGCACATTTATCACTACACCCGGGTCTAGGAAGTGCAGCGCGTCGCTGAGTAGGGAACGCCCCAACGGTATTTATATTATGGTTCATGTCATAAGATGTGACTAAGTTTTACGCTGGCCGCCACAAACCTACCGCAACCCTCCTCCTTTGTCCGGGCTTGGGACCGGCTGTAAAGGCCACCAAGTGACCCTCACAGGCGGAGTTGTTTGGTAAACTAATTACAATAATATAAATTTATAATTTATTAATAAGGTATAACATTATTATATAGTCATAAGGGATTCTTCTGCCTGAGAATCAAGGTGTTCTTCTTTTTGTGGTGGTTTGCCATCAGATTTGGAAATGGCGGAACGAGGAGATCTTTGGAGGAGGAGTGGTTTCTCAGCCTAATGTCCTTGAGTTCTTTTCTAAGAAGATTAGTACCTTCGTTGAGAGTTTTGTTGAAGATCCCTTACCTAGAGATGTTCAGAGAAAGGAGGTCAATCTTTTAGGCTGGTGTAGGCCGAGTGAAGGGGTGGTTAAACTCAACACTGATGGTTCTTGTCTAAGAGACGGGAGAATTGCCGCAGGAGGGGTCCTTAGAGACGATGGTGGCAGGTGGGTTTCTAGCTTCTCTCAGAATTTGGGTATTGGTTCTTCCTTTTCTGCAGAGCTTTGGGGGATTTTCTCTGGCTTGAAACTTGCTAAGGATCTTGGGGTGAAGAAGCTTCTTGTGGAATCAGATAACCAAGAAGCGGTTAAAATGATTTCTGAGGGCAACGCTGTTTGCCGGAATAACCTGAACATTATTAAAGGCATTAAAAGGATTGGCTCCTCCTTTGAGTCTATTAGGTTTGCTCATATTTATAGGGAGCAGAACCGTGTTGCGGACCATCTTGCGATGGAAGGGCACTCTAGTGTGTTGGGTCTTTCTACATTTTCTTCCCCGCCGGTCTTCATCTCTTCTTTGATCTTGGAGGATGTGGTGGGGGTCAGTTTTCCTAGACTGATCCCGGGTTGAGCGGTTTTTTGTTTTGTTTGTTTTTTTATTTTCCTTTCCTACCAAAAAAAATAAATAAAAATTATCCCGATTAATTCCCGTTTATAAAATGAAATAAAAAATATTTACTTAAAATGTAGACATGGAGAATCGAACACCTAACCAAATGGAACATTGTTAATCGCATTAACCATCTGAACCAATTCTACTTTTTGTTAACCATTTAATTAAGTAATAAATATTAGAAGTTTTAAATATTAAAAATTTTAAACATTTTATAAAATAGAATCTCGTGCTTCTTTTACCCATTCTTTTATCCAAAGTTGTAAAAGATGTTTTTGCAATTCAATGCACAACTGTGGCTTCTGAATCTACGTTTAGCACAAGTGGTAGAACTTTGGATCAATTTAGGAGTTCTTTAACTCCTGCTACAACTGCGGTTTTGATTTGTTGTCAAGATTGGTTGAAAACTTCAACTCAAGCTTTCAAGCATGAAGAAGAAGTTGAAGATCTTGAAGCTATTGAAGAAGATAATATTTACTTACCAATTATATTTCGTAGTTTTATTTTAATTAAATGTTTATGAATACTAACTATATAAATGTTATTTAATTTGTAGAAATTAGTTCTGATCCTGAAATTGCATCATCTCTTTTATCCATATTTCAATTGGATATCTAAGGTTTTTTTAACCGAATCAAATGCACTTTGGTAAGCATATTTTTTTCCTTTTACTTTTTGTTAGTGTGTTGATTAATTTTATTGAAGTGAAAGCTAATTAATTTAACATTTGTTGATTCACTAATATGGTAAATTTTATATGTTTAGGTTGATGTTTGGCTTTTACTGCCTTTGCTTTGGAAAACAAGGAATTTGTTGTGTTAAGAAGATTCAATTACAAATTGGGATGATGATTAGAGAGATTTTGCTAATGAAGTATTGTCTTTTTTTAATTAAAGGTTGTTTGTTTTTATGGATTTGTTATTTTGTAACTTTGATTTTGTGGGTTTTTTAGCCTTATTATCTACCGTAACTTTTAATACTTTGATTTTGTGGGTTTTTTTTAGCC
The DNA here is from genome assembly GCF_963576675.1 of Euphorbia lathyris. Lineage (NCBI taxonomy): Eukaryota > Viridiplantae > Streptophyta > Magnoliopsida > Malpighiales > Euphorbiaceae > Euphorbia > Euphorbia lathyris. The sequence continues at coordinate 32,936,568 of NC_088913.1, read as the reverse complement.
TTGTTGTCTACTGTAACTTTTAATGAATGTTGTTTACTTCCTAAAAAAATATCATTTATTTCAAGTTATGTAAGATAATAACATTTTGTAAATTAAATTTTTAATTTATTTTTTAGGACTTAAACTATTAGATATTTATCCGAATCATCGAAAAATTATATTGGATTGGACCGGAACCGAATCTGAATCCTCGAACTGGACTGGACTGAAATTTTGGGACAATTCAATTCTGGAGATTTATTCTTTCAATCCAATCCTGGAGATTTCATTTTATTAATCTCCGAATTTCAACCCAATGATGGAGATTCATGAATCCCCGACTTGGACCGAACTGTGCCCAACCCTAATCTCATTTAATGGTATTTTTATAGTTTTTTTTTTTTTTTGGAAATAGAGAAAAAAAAGGGTCAAAACTAGTTAAAATGACATAAAAAGGAAGTCTAATAGAAAGAGGCCCAAGTCCACTATATGGAAAAATAAAGAAAGGAATTTTACTTTTTACTTCTTATTTATCCACTATGAGAAAAAATAAAAGAATACAATTGGCATATGTACATTAAAAATTGGCATACGTACATCTCCATTCCTCCTCCTCCTTTTTCTTCTTTTTATCTTTATTTATTTCCTTCAAGGCTAAGAACACGAGGAAGGAGAATGAAGTTTGTTTTTCTTCTTTCTTCCTCCAACTTTCATCTATGGTTTTATCTTATTAGTTTTTCTATCCGTAGTTTTTCTTTCTGTTCGGTTAAAATCTATACTTTTCATCGGATTTTTTCGTCTGATTTGCATTTGTTTGCTATAACTCTTCAATTTACATTCTTTTCGGGTTTAGCAAGAGCATAAACGTATTATCTTATACGTAGATCCATGGATCTATGGAGTTGCACCATTAGGAAGGACTTAGATCCGAATGGCCAGAAAAAACTAAATGATGATGATTGGTTTGCAGCTGCTTTCATACGAATTTGGATTCAAGAGAAGTATGAGATTTGTTGTGTTTTTATTTTAGTTGTACCTTTTATGATCTTTTTTACTCTTTGCAGTCTATTTATTTCCAATGTGGTTTTTGTATTAAGCTTTATCCTATACTTGAGTGAGGTTTTATTTCTTGCTATTGATGTTTTGTACTTCAACTTGTTCATCTAATATAATATATAAGTATTTTCTATATATAAAAAAAAAAATTTGTGTCATGTAAGATAAACTAAAAATTCAAGATAAAATTTTATCTAAACTTAATTAAATATCATATGTAAGAATACCATATGAGGTAAATGTTACTAAATTATACTACAAGGAGTAAATGACGAAATTTTGGATACCACAAGAGTCAAATAAACATTTATTCCAAAATTTAACAGCCAAATACAACTCTAATCTACTTGTATAGAAATCTCAATTATCCTCGTATACTTTGGCAATATCTTATTTTTCCTCTAAACTTGTTTTTTTTTTTTTTATAGTAATACTAATATTTCATTAAATCAGAAAATTGCAAGTACAATATGAGACCAGTAAGGAATAAAACCTTACACACATATAGTCTAAGCCTAATACATAGTCCACTAAGACAAGAAAATGACTATTAAAAGCAAAAAAATGACTATTAAAAGCAAAAAAAAAGCCATTAAAGGTACATTAAACATAAACAATAGTTGAAATATATATAGATCGTAACTCCAAACTTGCCGCAAAGCAACTGTAGTCCAATCTTCAGCATTTGAACCATTCTGAACCTTCGGATCTAAGTCCTTTCTTTTGCAATCCCGTAGATCCAGTGATCTACGGATAAGATCAACCGTTTCCGTCCTTGCTAATACAGAAAAAGTTACAAAAACAAAGATTTTAACCAACAGGCGCAGTTCAAACGGATTCAAAGATACAATGAAATATATATGATCCAACTAAAACACTGACACAGTCAAAAAGAAAAGAACTACGAAAACAGAAAAATAAAAACGGTGGGAGGAGGAAGAAGGAAGACAAGCTTCTTCCTTCTTCCTCCTCAACTAGACAGCAACAAAAAGGGGAGCAGGCAAGAGGGAAATCGGTGATTTAGAAGGGGTGGGAGAGAAAAAAAGTAAAGAAAAACGGAGATGGTGAGGGAGAGTGGTGAGCGGTGGTGGTGGGAATGCTAGAGAGAAGGGAGACCTTCTCTCTCTAGCGGCAACCCTAGGTCCTTACTCAGAAAATTCTTCCTCTAAACTTGTTTAAAATCATTTATGGGCCATATCTAAGTTCACGTGGCAAAGCAGATTGAGTTTTTCGACAAGTTGAAGTTTGTATCACTTAAAATAAATTCTGAATTAATAAACAAATTCAGACCGTCAATAAATAACTTTAAGAAAGTTCAAAAAGTCAATAGGTCTCTATAAGCAAGTTGAAGAGTTTTAAAATATGACGTTTCTAAAATATGAAGTAATTGGCTTTTTTGAACAAGTAGGTTAGAGATATATTAATTAACTGAATTAAAAAATTAACCATCGTCTGAAGGAATTATCGGCATAGTGTTAGTATATGACTTTGGAATGAAGATAATAATTAATTATAATAGTCTCGTCTAGTATCATGTAAACATCATCTGTTTTGGTAAAACTGATACGGATCGGTTTCGTCTGAAAGTTTTAATCGTAAACTAACAAAGATATTTCTTCTCTAGCTAAACTAGAAGGAGTGAATCCCGGTTTTTATGGACTAAATCCATAGGAATAAGAAATCCCCATTGTTGAAGGTGAAAAACCTTAACAAAGCTTCTTGAAGAAGATTATAATTTGATTGATAAAAAGTTAACTATTACAATGACAAAGAGATGAATTTATATCATCTAAAACCTAATTGTCAAATCACAATAAAGGACAAATCACTTAACTAATTAAATGGATAAAGATAAGGGTAATTTAGGGTAAAGGTAAAGGGGTGGCATAGGTGTAAATGTAGGAGTGATAGAATTGTAATTAGGAAGTGGCAAAGGTGTAATTAAGGGGTGGTAAAATAGTAATTAGAGGGTGGCAAAACTTGTTCCCAACAACCAGAACTTGGAAAGGAAGTAATCTTCAGCCAGGTACGCCCCGCGTCCCTGAGGGCATGCCCCGCGTAGTCGACCTCCTAGAACTCATTCGCTCAGAAGGTTTGATCCAAGCTCCGCGTTTGGCCAGGTACGCCCCGCGTCCATGAGGGCACGCTCCGCGTCGTCGACCTCCTGAAACTCATTAGTCTGAAGGCTCGATCCAAGCTCCGCGTGGCTGATGGTGCGCCCCGCGTGGATGACCTTCTGGACTCTCTTCCCGGATTGGGCTCTGCACGCTCTGCGTAGCGATAGACACGCTCCGTGTGTCTTGATGACTGCCGCTGCTTCCTTCCTCCTTGGATGGTTCTCCATAGCCCTTGCTAGCTTTGACGCTAAGCTCCTCGCCCCTTGGCTTCGGGGTCGCTGCTAGTGGAAAGATGCCCACATCATACACTCTCTCTTAAAAAGAACTTGACCCCAAGTTACTTGCCATGTATTGATGAGACGTGTTCGTTTTGAGCAGACCCAAGCCCTCAAATCGAACCAAAGTGTTGTTCGAGATGAATTCAAGAAGTCCACTCCATATATTGTCGGATTCACCATCTCCTCACGAGCTTCCCCCCATATTTCAACTAGTGCCTCACCCCGGCTTCCATCTTCCATGGTACTCATCTCCCCATCTCCACCAATATCGAATCCTCTCCCAACATCGAATGGTATGTCTTGGCGAAGCTTGTCAAACCACTTCCCAGTGAATGCTTGGATGGTCTTCCAACGCCCCTCTCTTCGTGGAATGGACCACCATTGGGTTCTCTTGATCTCCCCATCACGAACTTGAGGAATCAACATAATCTTCTTCCACTCTTGGCCTACCTCAAATGGAATGTCCCGATGACACGTATCAACCCAACTAGGATCAATCCCATAAGCACTCTTCACAACCCAAACATGATTTTGAATTGAATATGCCCGACCTTCGCTTTCACCATGCCACTAACTCGGCTATCATGCTCAATCTCTCCTTGCCCATGGCCCACATCAAACGGAATATCCCAGCGACACTTGTCAACCCACTTCATAGTGAACTCAAACACACTTAGATTAGCTCCTCCCTCACCTGGGTTAACAATCTCGAAACTTCAAGACTTGCCACTTTACTAACTTGGCCATGAATCCCCGAGTCTTGAACTTCGTCTATCTTCTCAACATCTCTCGGGCGGCTATCCCTATTCATCAAAGATTTCTTAAACCCCACTCTTTTCACCACAAGATCGCTTCTCATTGACTCCTCATAGGGTTGATGATTCCTCAACAAGCACAACATATACCCACACACATACATGTCAATAAAGCACAACATAGTGAGTTCTGAATTTACCAAGTCTTGACTTCCTTCCATCTTCTCTATATTCCCCGGGAAGTCATTCCCCTTCAATAAACAATCACCAAAGCCCACAACAAGATCACCCCTCATGGTCCCATCATGGGGAAGGTTCTCCCTCAATATAAAGCTCACATTCCTCACAACAATATCACCTCTCATGGGCTCATCATAGAGAAGGTTTCCCCTCAACAAACACAACCAAGATTCCAACACATATATTTCAACAAAACACAAAAGAATAAGTTCAGATTTTACCCAGTAAGGGACTTGATTCTTTTGCATGTGGCATGTGCTAGGTGTCTTAGTGCTATCAATAGGCTTCCTAGAGTAACCTTCATCCTCCTCTTTAGAGCTCAACTCACCATATGTAGAGCTAGGTGCATTATCTCCCGGATCCCATGCTATGTCATGTGGTAGCTTCCTCAAAGGTAGAAGCCGCTTAAGAAGCCCTTTAGGTGGTCGTTGGAAGATACGTACTTGTCACCTTCGGACATCGGCTTAACTTCCTCACTTCCAACTTCACTACCCCCATTCTCAACCTCATTCTCCTCTTTGGATTTAACTTCACTAGGAGAGTGGCTAGCTAACTCATCCATGGAACCCAAGTCAAGATGATTCAATGTCTCACCCATTCCACTAATGCACCCATTCACATTCAACTCCCGAGTTGGAAAATCTTCCAAAGTGGTCTCCGTTTTCTTACTAGGAGAACTCTTCAAATGTGTAAGGACATATCGGATTCCGCCTTTGCGTATGGTGTAGGTGTTGCTTCTTCCCGCATGTGAGGCATCACAATCAAATTGCCATGGTCTACCAAGTAGCACATCACAAGCACCCATCTCCACAACATCACACATAAATTCATCCCCATAAGCTCCAATAGTGAAAGGAACTTTACACCAATGAGCAACTTGAAGTTTTTCCACCTTGTTGACCTAACCAAGGCGGTACGGTCTAGGATGTGGCTCGGGAACCAACCCAAACTTGCTCATAGCGGACCGACTAATGATATTCACTTGGCTTCCTCCATCGATCACCATCTCACACTTCTTCCCAAGAACTAAGCATCGAGTTCTAAATAATCGATGACGTTGGCTATGCTCCTATTCACTAGACATTGACACTCTCGTCACCAAATACACATTATGCTCATTGCCATCATCATCAACTTCATACATGTCTTCAACTTGGTTCCACTCAACACTTCCCGACTCATCCTCATCTTGGAACTGATTTTCTTCATCATCATAAGCATCTTCATTTTGGTTCCACCCAACATTCCCCGACTCATAGTCACCTCGGAACCGACCTTCATCATACTCATAAGTGTCTTTGTTTCGGTTCCACCCAACATTTCCCAACTCATCATCATGATGGAACCTACCTCCATCATACTCATAGATATCTTCGTTGTAGTTCCGTTCAACATCCTCCAATTCATCATCACAATAGAATCTACCTTCATTATCCTCATAAGGAGCCCCGTGTCGATCCCACTCAACACACCGACGCTTACTCTCATCATAGTAGACCCCATCTTCGTCTTCCTCATAAGCGGCCCCATATTGGTTCCACTCAATGCTTCGATGTTCATCCTCCCCATGGTAAACTCTACCATCTTCATCATGATAAAACTCATATGCACTATGACAAAGTTCACCATCCTCACATATTTCATCAATCTCCTCTTCTAACTCCTCTTCTTCATGGTTGTATTCAAATTCATTTCCATCTTCATCCACGATCCATCTTTTTCCACGACCTCTCGTTTCCTTCCACTTCTCCTTATAGTTCAAGCCGGATAAACCATTTGAATAGCTACTCGACCCAAACAACATGTTACAACCAACTATAGTTGAACCACCAACATCTCTCCCATCTCCAAAGCCATCAATCTCCACACATAAACTAATTTCATCACGCCCCTCAAAGAGATTAATAAGCCCAAAGTCACTCTCCCCTTCCTCAAGAATAATGCTTTCACTTTCCTCAAACTTACTGAAGGAAAATAGGCAAACGTTTGGCAGCGGAAATATAAAAATTTTAACCTTTTTCCATTAACCCAAGATCCGTTAATCGTTATTTCATATAAAGAGGGATAGAAGGAAATACCTTTTGATGTTATATCTATTGTTGCAATCGAAGTTCCCACAACTCTTACTTCGAGTTCTCGAGCACAAGACTAAAAAATACAATTCAAAAACCAAGTTAGAATTCAACCGTATGATAGCAATCAAGTATAGATTGCCTCTGATTAATCAACACAAGATCAAGGAATAGAGAAAGAGATTGATAATCAATGGAAACGGAAAGAAGCGGTGAATAATCTCGTGCTCAACAAGGGGGGTCGAAATTCTTCTCTTCGGTGGACTATGCTCTAGCCGAAATTCACATATATAGGGGGTATATATGCTCTCTTATATCTAAACCCTAGTTAGATAGAATTAGGTTACTGAATAAGAATTTAATTCGGAATATAATTCTTATTTATTATCTATAATTATATCTAAATATAAAGATAATAATAATAACCTTTTTAGGATAATAATAGGAGCAATTTAATCTCATTAAACCTCCTAACTTATTTATCCTTTAATTAATTTAATTCACAATCATAATCTAATTAGGATTGCTTAAAATCAAATTAATTTCTTTATGTAATTTATACATAAAAATTGCCCCCCTAACTTACTGGGCCTTAGTGGACTCAGTTGGGCTTCCGTCAATTAATTAACATCTGTTTCTCTTTTGGGCTCCAAGTCTTTTGTGTGACCCATTAGGTTCTTATTGCTTCTAGCCGTATGCAACTATTAAATTGATTTTCTCAGAATTATATTTAATCTTTGCATAACGGAATGAGTACGCGAAATGTGATTAGAAAATTCGAAACATTCCCCCAGAGCTATAAGAAGACATGTTGATTCTGTCGTTGACCTTTCCGTATTAGTTACAGTATAATTCGATCCTTCATCAACTACATCCTTGAACTGAATCTTATGACTATGGGCAATGTCAAGTCACATATAGCGAGACGTTCGTTTTACTTGTACAGGCCGAGTTGACTCCAATTAGATTGGTTAAGTGAAATCTGTATTTCAAGTCTTAATCTATCACCTTGCAAGGATTTAGAGTCAAGTCTTCCACAAGCGATCCTTAGACGTATCTCCCATTTATCGGGAGTGACAAATGCTCAATCCAATGTATAACTATCCTGCAATTACTTCTTGTGATACCCAACGTCTGCCGTTCACACCCCAGAGTCATCTCTGTTATGGATCGTGTTACAACAGGATCAAAGCATCACATTCCATAATCCAGAATCACTAATTAACATTCCTTTGAGTCTGAGGATTACTTATACCTATTAATTCCAATGAGATGAACATGTGACAAGGATAAATCTACCCATCCTGTTATCTCAAGTCGGGTCCCCAATCCTAATGAACTCCCTTTCATTGGATCCATGTAACTGTCCAGATATCTGCATATCTGAAGCTTGTGAGATCAGCTCTCTGTCTCGACAGAAGACATTGTTACATACAAGTCTCAACAGTGATATGTCAATCCTATTTCTAAACATATTACTTGACTTGGGGTGGTTTTAAGTTTATTAGTTTATTATAAAGTTTCGTCTCACTTCATGCTTGTATGAACACTTTATAATCACTTTAAACAAACTTAGGGATTTTCTTTTATTAGACTTATTTAGTTCTTAAAAGAGGTTGCCTTTATATAGTTATGAAACCATATCTTATTAAAACAAATGATGTAAAGAATACTTCATTTACATTAAGTTTATATCCTAGAACAATTGTCTATAAGACACTAAACCCCAACATACTCCCACTTGGACTAAAGCCAATTGTTTCTACAACTTATCCCAGTAGAACTTAGATGACGATCATGTACTTTCTGGGCTAAGGGCTTTGTCAACGGATCTGCAACGTTGTCCTCAATAGGTACTCTTTCTATTCTCACATCTCCTCTTGCCACAATCTCTCTTACAATGTGGTATCGCTTCAGGTAATGCTTGGATGCATTATGAGACCGTGGTTCCTTTGCTTGCGCAATGGCTCCATTGTTATCACAGTACAGTGTAATGGGATTTACAATGTCAGACACCACACCAAGTTCAGTAATGAACTTCTTAATCCAAACAGCTTCCTTTGCTGCTTCCGCAGCAGCGATGTACTCTAACTCGGTCGTAGAGAAAGCTACGCTTCCCTGCTTGGAACTCTTCCAACTGACCGCGCCCCCATTCAAGATAAACAGGTATCCTGATTGGGATCTAAAATCGTTCTCATCTGTGAGATGACTGGCGTCTGAAAATCCTTCTATTTTCATATCTCCTTCTCCGTACACTAGGAACATGTCTTTAGTCCTTTTCAAGTACTTAAGAATGTTCTTGACGGTATTCCAATGCCCGTCTCCCGGATTACCTTGATAACGATTCGTTATACTTAACGCGAACGCTACGTCAGGTCTAGTGCATCGAACCGATTGGGCTGGCGTACCGGTTTATTAGAATTAAGCAATGGAATCTTTGGAGTATTTTCTAAGAAATTAAAACCAAAGTTCCAAAGGAATAAGCTATGTAATCTCACAAGTCTAGAAAGACAGGTTATGTAATCAAAGGATAGGTATATGATTCTTTTTGTTGCCATAAAAGCAAGTAAAAATGTATTGAAGAATGGGGCATCATTTATTGTGTAATGTGAAAAACAACGAAAGGTTGCTTCTTATATAAGCCTTCACCCTGGTTGTCATTTTTTAGGTTTGTGAAACAGGTTGTATTTCGACATAAAATCACCAATTTCCAAGAAATTCTCATATTTACATGTTTTTTTTTTAATTGCTAAAGATTATACTATTTGAATAAGGTTACATTTTTACTTTGATTAGTTCTAAATTACACTAAACTTTCTCTTTTAATTATAAATTATAATCTATAAGTTATATCTATAATTAAAGTTTAGTTTCTTAATATCCTATTTAATACTACTATAAGTTATACATTATTATTGATGTTATTGACGGGGCCATATTTTCTGCGTCGGGCACGGCTGGTTATGGATTCATCCTGCGGGATAGCGATGGCGGGTTCCAAGCTGCAGGTAACAGTACTATTTACTGTTGTCTTGACCCTTTTCTAGTTGAGGCGATCTCGTGTTGCAAGGCGTTGAGCTAGCTCAAGGATTCTGGTAGACAGAACGTGTTGGTAGAATCGGATTCACAATTGCTAGTGTATGCTATTCAGCGAGAAACTAGTGGCAATTCGGCTCTGGATCTTGTTATTGAAGACTGCAAAATCCTTATTAAGGATATACTAGTAATGTGTCAATCTCATTTATTCGTAGGTCAGCGAATTCCGCTGCTCACTTTTTAGCCCGTCCAGCTACATCTGCTTTTGAAAGAAAGGTCTGGATTTCAGTACCTCCTTCTTGTGTCTGTACTGCTCTTGCTGCTGATTATTAATAAAATGACATTTGTTGTTAAAAAAAAAATAGAGTAGTCTATTTAACTCTAAGCAGTCTAATGATTACAAGAATCGGCATGGTGAGGATCGTCTCATCGCTTAGTCCAAGGACATAATGATACTATTACATTCATGGCAGACTATAAATGGGTAATGATGACAAAGTTTTTTGGGTAATTTTGCTGTATTTATTCAAAAATATAGGAAGATATAGTAATACTTTTAAATATTTATGTCATATTTTAATTAACAGATTAATCGTAAGCATCTAAAAGTTTGACCTAAAATTTATTTAGCCCTTAATGCGTTAGTATTATGCGGGGTTCGTGTAATATATTTACAAACCACTTACAATTTTAGTACGATGGCACGTAATAATGGTGAGATTGCAGAGGCTAATTATAGTTTTATTACATTTATTAATAAAGATATTATATAAAAACATGAAAAGATATAAGCATTATTTTAAATATTTATATTATTTTCGAGGTTAACAATTTAACTCTAAATCAATCCAAAAATTTACTTATCAATTTAAAAATAATTTATTTACATATGTAATAAAATATTAGGACCGTTTGTTTTACCAACTGTTTGTTGTTACAATTTGCTATTTGCTGTTTGACAAAGTTGTTTGTCCAAAAAAGCAAGGATTTCCTGCTTTTGTAAAATGCTATTTTTCAGGTGTAAAAAGCAAAAAGAAGATCCCTAACCAAACACCTAAAACTCTCCATTTTGAAGTAAAAAGACAAACACGAACATGAAAAGAGCAACCAAACACCCCCTTAATCTAACAAACTTGTATTGAATTTATATCGTGTATTTTCGGATACTATATATAATTATCACCTCTATAAAAAAATCAAATTCATAGCCAAAAAGAAACTAAGTGGGTGTTTGGTTGCTGATTTTTGATCTACTGTTTGTTTTTTCACTTTGAAAAATGAGAGTTTTAAATGTTTGGTTAGACACATCATGTTTGCCTTTTGCAACTGAAAAGTAATTTTTTATAAAAGCATGGAATCCCTGCTTTTTTTAAAAGCAGTATTTTCAAACAGTAAATAACAAACCGTAACAACAAACATCAAATAACAGGTAAAACAAACGGACTTTAAATACCATTAATTTCATATTTAATTTATATTTGACATAGAGTTTTTTTTTTTTTTTTTTTTTTTTTGAAGAAATATTTGACATATAGTTTAAAACACAGCTTTTAGAGTTTTCTGCATAAGATAAATTAGAGGTCATATTAGATGGGCTTTTAGGTCCAATAAAGTCAGCAAAGGGACACTGAAAGTGTGCCAAAATCAATTGGTAGATTATGACTTTATGTATTCCTACTTTCTCATAAAAAATTTCATTAATGTCATTAGACCATTTTTTTTCATATAATGATTTATTGTCACTATGACAAGAAAAATTGGGCATTAGTTACAATCAGAAAAAAAGTGATAATGCATTTTAACAATGTATATATTATATATATGTCAAATTAAATCAATGCACATATATATTGATAATACATTCATGTCTAGTTAAATCAACACAAAGGAGTAAAATCAACACCAACCTTACGTATTACCTAATGGATGAGTAGTATGTGTCATAATAATTTTTTATTTGTATTTTTCTAAAAAATAGAGAGTTTTTTTTTTTTTTTTTTTTTTAATTAGGAGAGTTAAAAAAATAATTTCATTTATTTTTCATTGAAATAAGTCATACGTTACTAAATTAAAAAGCTCCTTACCATTACGGGGAGCTTCAAAGGGGACCCCCTTGCCAATTCTACCCAGAATAAAGAGGTTCAACTCGTTGGTTGGTGTAGGCCGAAGGATGTGGTGGTAAAGTTGAACACGGATGGCTCCTGTCTCAACAATGGAAAGATCGCGGCTGGAGGCGTGCTCAGGGACGCGGGAGGTGCCTGGTTGTCTGGATTCACTCATAACCTGGGTTTGGGCTCATCATTTTCAGCGGAACTTTGGGGTATTCTTTCTGGAGTCAAGCTTGCCAGAAATCTGGGTATTAAAAGGCTTGCTGTGGAGTCTGATAATATGGAGGCTATTAGTATGATCTCTAATAATCATGCTTTTTGTCTTAGTAGCCAGAACCTTATCAAAGCAATCAGAAGTCTTGGCTCCTCCTTTGAGTCCTTAGAGTTCAGCCACATCTACAGAGAACAAAATCGAATTGCGGATCGCTTGGCGGCGGCTGGGCACGAGGGGATGTTAGGTGTTACCACCCTTTCTGATCCTCCTATCTATCTTTCTTCTCTCCTTTTAGAGGACAGAGTTGGGGTTAGCTTTCCGAGGCTGATCCCAGGTTAGCTTTTGTTTCGATGTTGGTATGTTTTTCTTTCCTGTTTCTACCAAAAAAAAAAAAATTCTATAATTATATAAAAATTAATAAATCAATTACTTAATATTAATATTGGATTCTTTAAAAAAAATATAATATTGGAGAGATTATAATTATGTAGGGATGCAAGTGGGGCGGGGATTTCCCGTCCCCGTCGGTGACCTGCCCCAACGGGGACAGAGAATCACCGATAAGAACCCCCATGGGACGGGGATGGGGAATGGTATCCTCGTCCCGAAGGGATCCCCGACCACACCCCATTAATCTCTGATGGATCCCCAATTATTCTCCATTATAATTAAAATTATATTTTAAATATTATAATTTATGATATTAAACTTAAATTAAATAGACTTATTTTCAAATAAAAAATTAAATGGGACTAAATGAATATTTTTTATTAATAAGGACTACATAAATATTTTTAGAATGATTATTTATACTTGGTATTTCTTAGAAGTTTTAGTTTTAGTATATACTGATATTTTTTTTAAATATAAATGGTGATTCCCCCATGGGACGGGGATGGGGAATGGTATCCTCGTCCCGAAGGGATCCCCGACCACACCCCATTAATCTCTGATGGATCCCCAATTATTCTCCATTATAATTAAAATTATATTTTAAATATTATAATTTATGATATTAAACTTAAATTAAATAGACTTATTTTCAAATAAAAAATTAAATGGGACTAAATGAATATTTTTTTATTAATAAGGACTACATAAATATTTTTAGAATGATTATTTATACTTGGTATTTCTTAGAAGTTTTAGTTTTAGTATATACTGATATTTTTTTTAAATATAAATGGTGATTCCCCCATGGGACGGGGATGGGGAATGGTATCCTCGTCCCGAAGGGATCCCCGACCACACCCCATTAATCTCTGATGGATCCCCAATTATTCTCCATTATAATTAAAATTATATTTTAAATATTATAATTTATGATATTAAACTTAAATTAAATAGACTTATTTTCAAATAAAAAATTAAATGGGACTAAATGAATATTTTTTATTAATAAGGACTACATAAATATTTTTAGAATGATTATTTATACTTGGTATTTCTTAGAAGTTTTAGTTTTAGTATATACTGATATTTTTTTTAAATATAAATGGTGATTCCCCGCTGAGACGTGAACATGGAATAAGGAAAAAATATTTTTAACGGGTATGGGGATCCTCGCGGAGACGGGGATGGGGACAAATTTGTCCCCATCTGTCTCGTGGGGACGGAGACGGGGAATCCCCAACTATTCGAGGATGGGGATGAGAAATGTATTCCCCCGCCATGTCCCGTTTGCATCCCTAGAATTACGTGGGAATAAAAAATAGAAAAAGTAAATATTTGATGGGTAAAGAGTAAATTGTTATTTTAAATTTTTAAATTTTATTGACTCTAATAGAAAAAAAAACTTGGTGGAAACAAAATTTAGAGACTATAAATATAATGATCCCTAAAATACAGGAATTGATTAGTATAATTTATAAAAATATGAGAATTAATAAATTGTTTATCCTTAATTCTAATGGTATAATATGTAGTAGTAATATCTTTAAAAAAATATAGATATGCAGTAATATTTTAATTATCTTACATGATCCATTATACATTTTTTTATTGTGCAAGTTGATAGAATAAAATGGTACATATTGATTGAAAAATAAATTAGTAATTTTTTATTTATTTAAAAGAGTATTTAAATCTTAGAAATCCTAGCAATATTAAAAATGAAATATTTTTTGGTTGCATATGTTGTGAGTTTGCAGACATCAAGTATTAGGTGGGGATAGTTTATAAAGATAATGGGCTGGATTGCACTATATTCACACACCACCAAATATTAATTAATATTTTCTGTTTTTAATTATTAATTAATTTAGGCATTTAATTTTTTTTTTAAAAATGATCACCTCTCGATACTTAATTATTTAATAAAAAAGTTGAATTGCTTTTTTTTTTGTAACATTGGTGTCTGCGACTTACATAGCAAAAGATATATTTGCTTCATCAGCCGTCAAACTGACCATATAATTAGAAATTCAAATTAAGATCTTTGAATTTATCATTAAATTATATAATCTTGATACACAATGTTATATACTAATTTATAAATCCCAAGATGTACAAGTGGTCAATCTCTAAACGAAGTGTATAATCTTAGCGAAATTTTAGAATAGTTTTGGTGTATATTTATTTACACTAGTAGCATCAGCGGTAAAAGCACGAATAATAACTACTATTCTATATATATATAATAAATCTGATTAAACCTCATTAAAAGTTAGAGAAAAAATTGGCTCGATTAAAGCTCGATCAAATTCGTTGAAATCTCAGTTTGATTAAAATTCGATCAAAGTTCGACTCGAGATATTATAATGAGTCAATACAAAAACCTATCCAGACTCTATCTTAATTCGGTTCGTTAACACCTTTAAGAAGCATGTGTGATAATCACCGAGAATCTAATATAATAATAAAATAATATTTGATTAATCTTCTAAAAAATAGTAATTTTTTTAATTAATACTAACTAGCAGCATAAAAACAAATCAATTACATAATGGACAAAAATATATTTTTGGAGTATTACAGTATCGAAATTATAAAAGTCATTGTAAATTTGCTTTTTACAAAAATGTTTTTGTCTGCAGCTGTCTCTTAATTTAATTACAATTAAATTAATTTGAAACTACTTGCCCTTTTAAAATAGAATAAATCCTTCGATAATGCTTGATTGGAGCATTATTTCATTTTGATTGTCTGATTAGAAATAATGTCCTGTGTATGTATTATATTTAATCTGTTTCATATTACAATTTTTTTTTAAAGTTGTATAGAGATTAAAAATATTAGGAAAAAGGATATTGTTGTTTTTTATTTATTGATTTTATTATTTATTTATTTTATAATAAATCTATTATTCTAATTAATTTCCGTAAACACACGTTTTATAGCAGAAAAACTGTGATTTAATGTGTCATATCTGTATTATCAAACAAAAAAAATGTAAAGATACATGTAATATGAAACGGAGAAAGTACTACTTTGTAAACTACGATGAAATTGAATAATTAAAGTGAAATAAATACTCCAATGGCATTTATTCTATTTTAAAAGGTAACCTCGTAATTATAAGATAAGTTATCAAAATAGAACTATGGTTTTTGAAAAAATATTAATATAAGCTTGCCATACAAAATAGCACAGATGTAGGTTTATGATCCATTTGTTTTACCTATTGTTTGTTTTTGCTGTTTGCTGTTGGAAAAATTTGCTTTCTAAAAAACATGGATTCCCTACTTTTGTAAAATGCTACTTTTTAGGTGTAAAAAGACAAACAAGAGGTGACTAACCAAAACCTAAAACTCTATATTTTTGAAGTGAAAAGGCAAAAAAAGAGCATGAAAATAAGCAACAAAACACCCTCTTAATGTTAAAAAAGAGTATCAATTTAGGCATCGATAACGAAACGTGGCACGTTATTCATATTACTCCATTAAGTTCTGATTTATCTTTCCATATATCATTGACAGAAGTTAACTGAATAATATGAATGATATGTCATATTCTGTAATCGAAATTTTAAATTTATCTCAATAAAGTAATTTCAGCCACTTCAAGAACAAAAAGTCACCAAAAATATGATATGGCTTCCAATAGTCAACTTTCATCATTGACTGAAACAACACGTGTCAATTAAGCGGTAGTCACATGTTATTTCAATCAGCTATGCACACATGTCATTTCGGTCAGCGGTAAAAGTTGATCATTGTTGATGTGAAAGTTACGTTACTTTTTCAATGTCTTTTTGCTCTAAGTGATTTTATTAAGATAAAATTCAAAGTTGAATGATTTTATTGAAGGACTAATTGAAATTGCATGACTATTTTGAAACAACTATAAAAAATTTAGTAATCAATCGTACATTTAATCAGTATAAATATTTCTAAGTAGGCAACTGCCATGGAATAATCACAAAAAAAGTTTTTGAGATAAAGTATCAAAATAGGTCTAAGATTTTAAGAAAGTATGAATTTAAACTTACGTATAAAATATCACTAATATATGTTTAACGTTTATAATAGAGTACAAATTTAGACATTGATAATAGAAAGTGACACATCATTCATATTACTTTGTTAAATTATATTTGAATAATATAAATGATGTGCGACTTTTTATTATCAATGTTTGCATTAATACTATTTTATAAACATTAATGCTATTTTATTTATGAACCCTAAATTAATACTTCCCATCAAGCCTTAATCCTATTTTGTATCTTATCCAAAATTCTTCAAAATAATAAACCAAATACATGCACTCCAATAATTATGTGTTAATGTCGGCTAGTATGGTTTGAATCGTTTTTCATGCAACCATAGCACATCACAAGTCTTCTCCAATAATTATGATTTGATTTGATTTGATTTGAGGTTGCTTATTTTCTATATGTTTGTGACTCGTTAGGTTAGAACGGCCGGCTAGAAAAATAGCACATATGTTCTATTAATTGACCTTTTTATTTTAATTTTAAAAAAATACATGTTTTGGCCAATTAATTATTTTGAAATTGAATTTTGTCTTTTTATACTTTTTGTTTGGCATAGAGTCCTTAACATATACCTAAATGAATTAAATGCTATGCTTATCCATGGCAAGGAAATTGCCAAATTGGTGCTATAGCTTTCAAATGCATTCTGGCTATTTTCATTTTTAAAGCATAAGTGCATGACTTGTTCAATTCTATGCTCATTAATTTATAGCCTTCACACCACAAGTCTTATGTTTGTACCTTCAAATAGTATGATTGGAGTCGCATGTTGAGAATCATGCATTATTGTGTACCTATTAATTATTGATAAAGCCCTTTCTTGTGGAATGGTCAAATTAACACATTACTTATTAGGGGTAAGGTTTTAAAAATACTTTCGATTCAAACAATTAAAGCTCTTATTAGCAGAAATTGATAACATTTGTTAATTTGTAATGCTTATATTGCAACTTAAATATGTGGTCCTAGTTGTAAAGGGCTTAACGACATAGTAATCTGATATGTTAGTTTTAATTAGTGAAAACTTTAATTTCCATCACTTTGCAAACGCAGGGATTGAAATTGTGACGTTTTCTACATGGAGACTAACATAGATTAATAATGTAATTGGCATTATAATTATGTATTAGGGTTTGGATATGTATCAATCCATATATACTGGGGCGGAGCCAGGACTCAAACCTCGGGGGCTCCATTGTATGTAGAAATTTTTTCATATAAGAACTCAAGAATTTAATTCCTACTGCAAATGTATTTATATACAAAAGTTGTTTTGGATTTTTTTTTGGTATATTCAATATTCAGTAGTAATTAGACCTGTCCATGGGCCGGGCCAGTCGGGTTTTTAAGTAAAAATGCTCAGCCCAAGCCAAGCCCAGCCCACAATTAATTTAGGCGGGCTCGGACCGGGCTGGGCTCGGGCTTAAAAATCAAATCCCGAGCCCAACCCATATAAGCCCACCTAAATATATATATATAATTGTTAATTATAAAAAAATAAATATTATACTTAAAAATAAATATTTAATATATAAATATATATTTATTAATTAATATTAATAAGCGGGCCGGGCTGGGCCGGCCCGTGTTATTTTTATTAATCCCAAGCCCGCCCAAAAAATAGGTGGGCTTTGGCGGGCCTGGGCCGGGCTGGGCCGATGAACAATTTTTATTGTCCAAGCCCGGTCCAAGGGACACGGGCCTGGGCGGGCCGGGCGGGTACCCGGGCCCGTGGACAGGTCTAGTAGTAATTAATGAGCTAAAATCTAAAAATACCTAAGCATGACCAATTCAATTCAATCAAAATCCCTAAAACCCCTAAATATCACTTATTCAACTCAATTCACCAATTCAATTTAATCAAAATCCCCAAATATCACCAATTTAATTCAATCTAATGTAATTCACCAATTCAGTTTATAATCAAAATCCCTAAAACCCTATAACATTATCAATTCAATTTAATGAAAACATTATCAATTCAATTTAATCAAAACACTTAAATATCATCAATTGAATTAAAACCCCATCACATTATCAATTCAAAATTTAATCAAAACCCCTACAATTTAACATATTATCAATTTCATTAAAATCCTAAACTATCAGATTATCAATTCAATTAAATCAAACCCCTAAATATCATCAATTCAATTAGAGACCCAACTATCACATTATCAATTCAATTTAATCAAAATCCCTAAAATCAAAACCTTAAATTAAAAACTTACCTCTATCTCCCTTCCTCAACTTCCGGCGGCGACGACGGCAGCGGAATCCCCCCTCACCGGCAGGTTGAACGGCGGCAACAGCAGGTTGAACGACGGCGGCAGCAGCAGGTTGAACGGCTCCGGCAGCAGCCTCTCCCCCTCTCGCACACAACAGCAAATCGATAAAAAGTTCGTGTGGAGGCCAAAAATTTTGGGCAATTAATTAAGGACAATTAAGGGCAATTAAGTCATTTCCCCACATTTTAAAAACACTAACATACACCTAAAACTACGTCGTTTTACTTATGGAGGCTGCAAAAAAAATTAGATCGAAGAAGAGGGGATCCCTCTTCTTCAACCTCTACCATGGCCGGAGGGGCTCCGGCCATGGCAGAAAACCACCTAACCAGGGGTGGAAAACACCCCTGGTGGTGTTTTCCGGAGGGTCGGGAGACCCTCCCCTACCCCCTGGCTCCGCCCCTGCATATATATACCTTATTACATTGTTAATAATATCAAGCAGCTACATTTATCATATGTTAACAGAGCTTAAACATATCTAAATCTTAGCGTTGATTTTTGGGTTAATTACATATAAATGTCCTGTGATTTCGCCGATTTGCAGATTGATACATGTGGCGTTTCCTTTTTACAAATTTAACGCAGACATTTGGTTTGTGCCGTTACCAAAATCAAGACAACTACCCTAACACTGTTAAATGAGAGAGGTAATTTCAGGATTTTTTTTACTTCGCTCTCTTTCTCTCTCCTTCTTCTCTCTCTCTCTCATTTCTTCTTCTTCTTCTTCTTCTCTTATTTTTTTTAATTACGGAATTCTAGACGTTCTCAACGTCTGGAATTCTAGAGGTTTTCCAAAACGTCTAGAATTTCAAATGTTATGCCATTCCAGAAGAAGTGGCAAAAAATGTTGCAATTCAATATGGTTTCGGGAGAATCAGTAGCTCCCAACTTTTCCTTGTGAGCCTTATAACGACGAATTAGGGACTCGGCGAAATCATGACAAGTGCATTTTCATCGTTTTGGGGATCTGGATCCTTCTTACTTTCGAATATACCTCCTAGGTGAAGGTGAATGATGACATCAGCTCTGGGAAGGACTTTTAGGTCTCTCTTTTGATTTTTTCCCCCGGGATCTCAGACTGAGACTCCTCTGAAATTCCTCACTTCTTAGGACATGTTTGTGCAACATGATATGCCATAGAATAAGCAACATAGCTCTTCATATCGTCGTGCTTGATAGGATCTCTTCCCTCCTTTAATTCTTGACACATCACCTCCATTTGTGTAGCATGTTCCGCTCGAAGGATATTCACCGATTCTTGAACATACCCTATATTGTAAATCACTTCTCTGGTCAAACCATCATGAAAATGCGATGCTCAAGCTCCAAAGATCCTAGCTAGGCATCAATACGTTGATCCAGAGTTGCTGTAACCAACAAGGGTGAAAGTGGATTGTTGCGAGAATCTACTAAGCCACGATGAGGAGCGGCTGAAGTGCTTGGAAAGTTTGCAACCCACTGATTATACTAAATCCCTGATTGGACAACGAATTGTTCCAAGGGTTGATTTACGGGATTGATGACTGAACTTTGAACTTGAACCATGTTTTATGAGAAACGTTCCACGCTCACCACACCAAATGATATGAAACTTCTTGTAAACTCCACTTTTGACTGCAATCTGGTGACCTGAGACCACAAAGAACGTCAGAAAAGGGGGCCAATATTTCGACGAACCCTCTTTGATTCTTAAGTCAGAAGATATGAAAGAGAATATCAAGCTAACTTAGAACAAAAAAATAAGTAATGGAATAGTTGACGTAAGATACCTATGAATTGCAACATTAATGGATGATATTTAATTGATAAATTTTAATATTTAATTGGTCATTTATTGATCAATCAAATCTCATCCATTCATTTTGTAATTAATGGTTGAGATGCATATAACTCTACCAACTCTAGAGGCTTTTCAACTCTAGAGGATCCCTACCCGATTTTTTCTTTTGTTGTTTGATCATAATTTATCCGTCTATTTGATGTGTTGCCATTAGTTATAGTTTTTGCAAGACTAACATAACATCTCAAATAACCTCAGCAGTTGGCAACAAGCCCAGATTAGACACTCCACTGCTACGCCCCCTCCCAATTTCCCGACGATCTGGCAGCCTCCGCCTCAGGGGCGACTCAAATGCAACACAGATATATCCCTCATATCGGGATCTGAAGGGGTGGGGTACGGCTTTGTAGTCCGGGACAGTACTGGTGGCTTCATTGCTGCAAGTGTAGGCCGCATTCAATCCCCAAGAGATGCTCTGGTGGCTGAGTGCTTGGGGTTCAGGGAAGCCTTAAGCTGGCTCAAGGATAACGGATATCGCGATATCCTTATGGAATCTGATTCACAGATACTAATATCAGCACTTCAATGTCAAGATGAATCTGATTCATTGTTTGGTATGTTAGCTATTGATTGTGAAGGACTTCTCCAAGAATTAGGAGATTGCCCTATTTCATTTGTCAAAAGATCTGCGAACCATGTTGCTCATGTTTTGGCTGCGGCTTCTGGTTCTTTGTCTGATCTCGGAGTTTCGGTACATTACCCTCCTCCTTTTATTTGTAATGCGTTAATTCTTGATCAATAAATTCTCATTACTCATTGTCAAAAAAAAAAAAAAAAAAATATATATATATATATAATCCTCATTTTAGGTCTAATAGCTTAAATAATAACATAAATACCAAAAAGAAAAATTGCATGGCAACAATAAATATCGAGTAATTTGCTAGGAAATAATGTATATGATATTGTAATCAATAAGCTTACTACTATTGAAAAAAAAAAAAAAATCAAATGTATCCAAAAGGTGAAAAGAGTTATTGCCAAATTTCTTTGTATCCCACATACAAATTAACTCATTCAATAAGCGCATATATATATAATTTTCAGGCTTACAACAAAAAAGACCACAAATTCCATAAATAATTAAAAATCCACACGAGAATAATGATAGGGGTATTTTACCCATATCTTTTAGCGTGATTTACGGTTTGGTTTTGGATGAAATAAATAAGTTTAATTGCAAAAATAGAGTGTTTTAAATAAAATAACGAAATAAAAATAAATTCCGTACCTTCGGATAATTTTCCATATTTTTGATTAATTTGGAAAATAAAACATCAAGCTAACTCGGCTCTCGAGAATTGTATTTCAGGTACGAGCAAGAAGTGAAAATCTACCAAAATACGCGGGGCATATCACTCCTCACGCGGGACGTGGAACACTTAGTCAGAAATAATTGCCTTATCCACAGGTACCACGTGAGATCTACTCAGCAATACGCGAGGCGTATCAATAACCACGCGAGGCGTGGAACATGTGTCAGAAATGATAAGCCTAATCTTGAAAGTCAGACTGCATGGTCTCCCTGAGTCAACTACCCTACGCGGGACGTACCACCTTACACGCGGGGCGTGTAAGGAAGTTCTTCAACGCAAAAAGCTCAGAGACTCATTTACGCGGAACGTGCCTCAGCTACGCGGTGCGTAAATGGCCCAATTCAAGCAATAAAATCTCAGAAACTCAAACATGCGAGGCGCATCCCAGTCTACGCGGGGCGTGTTTGAGACAACAAGATCTGGATTTGGTCCACATGCAGGAGATTTCTGACGGAATGGGCAAACACTCAGGGCGTACTCCACCATACGCGAGGAGTATCATGGGATTTTTGCAGAAAATAATGTTGCTCCATGCTTGTACTTTGTGAAATTACAAATCTACCCTAGCTTGATGTGTATAAATAGGAGTGACTAGCACTCATTTATATATCATCTTTTGAATACAAAAACTCTTGTTTCATAGTTTAGATTTTGTTTTTAGGCTTTATATAGCTAAACTCTATCCCCTTTAGAGCTTGTTCATTGATTCCGACATTCCGTCGAAGTTCCGTTCCACCTCCGTTCACCAAGCTCGAAAGCTCCACCTCCAAGACCTAAGAGACGGCCTTGAGTCCGGTTAGCTAGTTCCGAGGGTGGATTCTTCCCTTTTCACTTGCTAATTAGCTTGTACTCTTCCTATGTACTAGGCTTGGTTGTATTTCATATTTGCATTCTCCATATTTATAATTAATGATTCATAATCTTCTTTTCTATATATGTGTTAATGCTTGTTGATAACATTGGGATATTATCCAAAGGATCAAAGGAGATATTCGCCTAGAACGGCCACATATTGATCACCTGATACCGAGATGTGATGGCGTATCAGGCAAGGAGATCTGACAGGCGGATCACCAAGACTTTGCCACAAGAGATCCGCAGTCATGTCTATATTGCGATCCGCCATAACCTCTCAATCCGCCAGCGGAACAGCTGAACCGATCCCGCAATAAAGACCATTAATGAGCTATTAATAAGCTAACGGCCATACTTAAAGGAAACCAGTAACCGCCATTAATGAAGCATTAATGGAGACTTTCTAGTTACTAAAGGTTACAACTTCATGACTATATATAGCTTGCATCTCAAGCTATCAAGGTACACATTCACACAATCCTAGAAACCCTACTTTGTCAATTCAGTTTATTCTTCCATACTTCATACTGACTTTGGCATCGGAGCTTCCCCTTGTCGAACCCAACGACGCCCCCACATGGACGGAAGCTAATCGGAAATTCTCCACAAGTCATCAACTGGTGCGGTGAGCGTGGACCCTTAGCCAAATAAAAGGGTTTTTCGTTCATAATAAGACATGACGAATGGAGAGTAGAATCCCTCTTCGGGGATTGAAACACCGTTGGTAACACCATCAAGCCAACCTGTAACTAACGCTGGTCGCATTGATACAAATGCTCCTATAACGCATAGCGAAAGGAGTATGCCGCCAGATTCATTCATCGAAACATGTGCAGGATCCATAAGGAGAGAGTTTGGAATTGAGATGGAGAACCGCCTGAGGTCGTTTATGATAATTCCAGAGCTTCGGCGCACGGCACCAACTCCTACAACATCTCAATGGCCACATGCAGCTATAGGATCAAATGCCCATGATTCTTCATTCTTCCAAATTCAACCTACGGATTCCATGGTAGTTACTACCGTCGCAGCTGGTAACCCACCACTCAATCGGCAACTATTTTCTGATGGAGCGGAAGGGAGTCGAAGGAATGACCAAACTCTCCCAGGGAGACCAGTAAACCATAGGGTGAATCTGGGCGGATCAGGTGTCCCAAGTCGCCCGCGGTCAAATCTCCCAGAAGGCGGATCAGAAGGTCGAAGACACAAAAAGCGGAGAAAGGGGAAAAGCAGGAGATCAGAGTCACCTTCGCCTCCGAGACAGAGATCTTCCCGCCGGGGTAGATCACCCCCATCCTCCGGTCATAGACAAAGTAAGAGGCCAGTAGAGACACCTCATCCGGATAGGCCACCACCACCGCCGAACCAAGGGGAGGATAGACACGCCCCTCCGGGAGAACATGGAGGTGATGATAGACAAGCCCCTCCTGGCGGACATGGCGGTGGAGGTGGGCGTTCGCCATCAGATCCGTCGTCCGGCTCAAGCTCCTCATCTTCTCCGAGTAGA
Source organism: Euphorbia lathyris (assembly GCF_963576675.1). Lineage (NCBI taxonomy): Eukaryota > Viridiplantae > Streptophyta > Magnoliopsida > Malpighiales > Euphorbiaceae > Euphorbia > Euphorbia lathyris. Next base: position 32,912,466 of record NC_088913.1, on the reverse strand, counting down.
TCTCCCCATAGGAGACCTCCGAGTAGATCGCCGCATAAGGGACGCCCCAGGGCGGGTCCAGAAAATTTTGATGATCGCGTTAGAGCTGCGGTGCTCCGCATAAATGAAGAGAATGCTAGGCATAATCCATTCGCCAATCGTGATTCGCCCTTTACGGCATGGATCGAAGCTGAGGAAACAGACAGGCATTTCAAAATACCTGATATCCCGGTGTACATGGGTGTAGACAACCCCGAGGTCCATGCTAGAAAGTATCGAATGTTGCTCAGCCTTAACCGTGCAAGTGAGGCGGTATTGTGCCGGATGTTTATCACCACATTAGGAGGCCCCACGTATGATTGGTTCCAATCTTTACCTCCCGGATCGATAGACAGCTGGGATCAGTTGAGTAGGGAGTTTTTTGCTAAGTTCGCCGAATGTATCCCTCCAGTGGTCAAGTCACGGAAGCTTTTTGAATTAAAGCAGAAAGCGAATGAACCCCTTCGAGAATATGTAGACAATTTCAACAAATTGTGTATACGAATTTTCGATGTGGATGTCTCCATGGCAGCGGAAGCTCTAGCGAAAAACACCACGTGTAAAAGCTTACAGGAAGATTTAATTCGGAAGAAGCCCAAGAAGGACTTCATGGAGGTGGATGATATCCGCAGAGAGTCATTGTCTCCGCCCAAGATTCAGCTCGCAATATGTGCCAACTTAATTTTGGGATTATCGAATGAGTTAAACCAATCAGACAAAGCGTAAGACAAAGATTAAAACAATAAAACAATTGAATAAGCAAAACTATAATATATATCAAAGATGAAAAGTATTGTCATGAAGATACAATGAGCCTAGGATTCATAGCGTGGATCAGAGGCTAGACAGAATATAAAAGAAGAAAAATCCCTTTCAGGGAACCTGTCTACCAATACAGGCGTCTTCCTAGGACTTAAGGATGGAGCTTGAGCAATCCTCGGTGAGCGGAGCTTCAGAGGTGTCTTCAATGGAGGTTTGAAGGATATGGAGGAGGTGGAGAGGATTTCTCAAGGTGAAAGCTAAGAAAATTACAAAGATAAAAGATATCTAGTTTACAATGGAAAAGTTCTATTTATAGATGTAGCTCAGGCCCTCTTTTTGACCTATTTCGTGTCCTTATGCAGGTGGGAAGTCGTGGGACCGGTCGTGGAGTCGTGGGGTCAAAATTGGGATTTTTGACCAATTCCCGCAGGCCAGCTCGCCCGAGCAGTGCCTGGGCAGCTCGCCGAGCAGCGCCTGGGCAGCTCGCAGAGCAGCGCATGGGCTGCTCGCAGAGCAGCGCCTGGGCAGCTCGCCAAGCAGCGCCTGGGCTGCGCGCCGAGCAGTGCTTGGGCAGCTCGCCGAGCAGCTCCTGGGCTGCGCGCCGAGCACCGCCTTTGCTGCTCACCGATGCTCAATTCGCCGAGCGACTGTCGGGGGTCCCCGAGACGCGATTTTCACCCGAACTCGTTCCTGTTTTAGCCTGCACATGCACGAAAACTCCAAATAACATTAGTTCCGAGGCTAAATTGACCCGGCAATCGCTCATTTTGAGTAGACACTCCGTTTGGTGCGACTTTTGGCGGATCAATTAGCTATAAAAGATAGTGGAATTTTAACATACATGCTATTTTGGCCATATTTGCCTAAAATAACCAGAAAACGAGCCTAAACAACGAAAAGTAAATAAAACATTTCCAATTTCTAACTAACTCACAAAAGCATATAAATGCGAGAATTGCTCTCTTATTCATGAAATAATGCTAAAAACCGTCCTAAAACCGTACCCAAAGATATGGGTTTTTGACCCCTATCAAACCTCCTCGCACTTAAAACTTTACTTGTCCCTAAGTAAACTAAAAAACTAAACCCGCAATCACAAGCAAGCTAGAAAACCTCCTGGTTTGACTAGGTGCTTGACACAATTTCGAGCATCTGTAATTACATGCATTCGGAAATACAAAGTAGAGACACGATATCCAAAAGCCGCATTTCGATTATCATAGGTCATATGTTTTAAGAAAAATGACACATGTTCAATTAAACGAGCTTAAGGGGATAGCTAAGTAAAACACCTCACCATAGGTAGTTCACTCATTTCACACAATTTTGGTGGCTAAAGTGTTTACTCTCGGCTTATGTTCTTGCTTAGGATTACGTTGATTTTGCACGTTCATCCGAGTTCCTTTACTATGCTATATGACTCCGATGATATCAAAAACAGCCTCGAATTAGGGTTGTAATGTGGTTAGAGGGTTAAAGGTACAACAAGGGTTAGGAGTTCTAGCGCTAGAAAAACAAAGTTTAAAATGGCTTTAGCAAATTGTGAAGTGATTGAGCTTTTTATTTACATATATTTCTTTTTTTTCTGAGACGTTCTAATTTTAAGAACTGGGAGATAGAGTTCTCCTTCTTTTGTTCGTCTCTTTTTCTTTTCTTTTTCTGTTTTTTTCTTTTTCTTTTTGGATAATAATGCTCATTCACTTCTTAGCCTTTTGGCTTGCTACTATAATGCCATAAACAAAGATAAAGCGCTAGAAGAAAATAAAGGCTCAATGTGAGCTTTGCAAATACTCGGGTTAAGTAACAAACCATGTGATGGTTTGCAAAAATTGGGTTAGGACGAAAGAAAAAACTACAAACTACAAAAATACAGGCTCAAAAGGGGCTTCCTAGAGTGGATGGAAAAGAGAAAATAAGGTAAAGAAAAGGGTTAATTCTAATGAGGCTGATTTCATCGTTTACCATCTCAAATCATTGCATGTAGGTTCAACTCAGTATTAGGTGCAAAATCTGTAATCTTTCCACAAGTCAAAGCATTCGCACAAAAATGTCAAGAAAAAGAGCTTTTTGATGTTCGCTCTTGGGCTCAAATTCAACTCACAGTTCTTGGGTTTCAATTTTGTGCTTACTAGTTCTCCCCAAACTCAAGTTTAATATCACATGCCTTCAATTCTTAAGTTATCTACCTAAGTAATGATTTTAGCATTTCTTCAAAAGTAGGGTGTAAATGCAAACTTTAGCTCATGCTTTTACAGATACAAGGATTGTGTCCTACACCTAAACTAGTTGTCATGCAATCTTAGATTCAGTTCTCAGCCCTCAAGGACAAATAACGAAGTTTAGATTCAAAGGAGGTTCACGGTTTTAGGTCCTAAACATGCGAAAACATAAATAAAACCCGAAAACGCTAAACTAAACTAGACACGACGCAACAAAAATTTAAAAAATATACAAATTTTTGTAAGTTTGTCTACCCCTCCTCCTCACACTTAAATCATAAAATAAGTTCCAACATTGCATCTAAAACCATCAAGCGCATGTGCAAAAAGTTAGGGTGGAGAAGACAACTTACTGATTTTATCGCAATCGCCAAAAACTTGATGATTTGCGGTGCCATTTTTTTTATTTTTTATTTATCTTATTATTTTTTTCAGCTCCGTTCGGGAAAAATCCCGAACTGTTGCTTATCTCGGCCGAGCAGCTCGGCGAGCTGGGCGGTAGTGCCCAGCGGGCTGCTGGGCGGCAGTGCCCAGCTCGCCCGAGCTGGGCCTCCCGGGGTGAAATTACGATTTTTTTTTAAACTCTAGCACTAAAAAAAACGTAAAAAAAAAAAACTAAACAAACCTAAAAGTATATCTATAAAATTTATTAAACAGTAAAAACCTGAAAGTTGTATTCAAACTTGGGTTGCCTCCCAAGAAGCGCTACTTTTATAGTCGGTTAGCTCGACGTAGAGTTCCTTCCTAAGTATAAGCTTCTATCCGCGTTAGGAACTCGAATTCCTTAACAAATAATCCGTACCTACAAAACGGATTAGGAGCCTCAAATGAGTTAAATAAAAACAAGAGGCCAAATTTAAACAGATTATGAAAACGTTTGGTTTGCTCCCTTTTGGATTCTCTTGGTAGGTCGAAGAGAATGAAAACTTCTGAACAAGGAGTAAATCCAAACTTTTCTAACTTTTGAGGAAAAGGTAGTTCATATACACAAGCTTCGGTCTGATCATTTATTTCTATCACATGATTTAGGATTTTAGGTTTTGAACCGGGGTTGCTTACCGCTTCCGGTTCCTCACTTACCTTGAGTGATGCATGTGACAGTGGGCTTGGTTCTACCTTTTTGTCGTTCCTCAAGGAGATGGCTTGAGCTGATTCCCTTTGTGGGATTTCTATGTTTTCCTTTATGCCTGGGAGAGCATCTAGGGATTGCTCTTGCATCTCATGGTTTATTTGAGCCAATTGGTTGCTCAAGTCCTTGCAAACCTCCTCGTTGATTGTAAGTCGGGCTGATATTCCTTTCAAAAGGGATAGCACCTCATCTCGTGAGCTAGAGGGTTGTGGAGGAACTTGGCTTGCTTGTTCATAAGGGAACATTCCCAATTCGTTTTCCCTGTGCTCATTAACAAACCTATTTGGAGGCCTCAACATGTTATGGTTCCTGTAGGACAGATTTGAGTGTTGAGGTCTCCTCCAATCACTACCATAAAAGCTGTAAGAATTGGGGTTAGAATTATACCTTTAGTGATTACCCACAAAACTTACACTTTCATTGGTGTTGAGGCTCAGTTTCGCCATCAAGATATCCATTTTCTTATTTAAGTCGGCCATGGAGGGATTGGGAGCCTCATTCTCCAGGGCATGAATGTATTGTCTTGATGGGATAGTAAACTCTTGAGCTTGCCACTCGACTCTTTCTTGCCAATTCATTGATCAGAGAATGCTAAGAAAAAGTGAAGTTCTAGCACAAAAGTTGATAAGTAAAAGTATATAGTTATGAACAAATACAAAAGATATGAACAAGTATAGAAGTTATAAAGAATTATATATAAACAGGTATAAACGATATAAACAAAGGATATTCACAAAAGAATGCCTAAACTAACAAATCGACCTTTGGTTCGATATTGCAGAAGAAATAAATCCCCGGCAACGGCGCCAAAAACTTGATTATTGGCGGTTGTCGGGTATTTATAGAATTAATCTACTTTCCCCGGCAACGGCGCCAAAAACTTGACGCGGCCTCAGCAGTTATCGCGATGAGGCCGATCTTAGGGATAAGTGTACCCCGTCGTTATCAAGTAATAAAATTCTAGAAAGTCCAGGTATCGTCCACAGGATTTATTTCTGCAAGTATCAAGCTACTTGGTCTCAGGTGTTATCTAGGCTTTGAGTTTGGTTTTGCTTAAGTTAATCTACTCCTAGGTTGAATTATACTACTCCTAGCTAAGTTATCTAATTCTAACTAAGTTATTCTACGCCTAATTAAGTTACTCTACCCCTAATTAAGTTAAACTACTCCTAGGTGATCTTTTACCAATGTAATTATCCTGAAGGAACATGAAGGGATACGATGATAATGAAAATAGATTGTTTAGACAACGGAATTAAAACCTAATCTAAGTCACTTGTGTCCGAGGCGATTAACCCTACCTATCCTCCTGAGGTCCCTAGTTCGTGATTCCCTTGTAAGGCCGAAACTAGCTCTAAGGCTCAGCAATTTGGGCTTAATCTTCTATAGGGTCGTCAATCCTATAGGCACTGATTAGGTCAGATTCAGCTCGCAATATGTGCCAACTTAATTTTGGGATTATCGAATGAGTTACCAATCAGACAAAGCGTAAGACAAAGATTAAAACAATAAAACAATTGAATAAGCAAAACTATAATATATATCAAAGATGAAAAGTATTGTCACGAAGATACAATGAGCCTAGGATTCATAGCATGGATCAGAGGCTAGACAGAATATAAAAGAAGAAAAATCCCTTTCAGGGAACCTGTCTACCAATGCAGGCGTCTTCCTAGGACTTAAGGATGGAGCTTGAGCAATCCTCGGTTAGCGGAGCTTCGGAGGTGTCTTCAATGGAGGTTTGAAGGATATGGAGGAGGTGGAGAGGATTTCTCAAGGTGAAAGCTAAGAAAATTACAAAGATAAAAGATATCTAGTTTACAATGGAAAAGTTCTATTTATAGATGTAGCTCGGGCCCTCTTTTTGACCTATTTCGTGTCCTTATGTAGGTGGGAAGTAGTGGAGTCGTGGGGTCAAAATTGGGATTTTTGACCAATTCCCGCAGGCCAGCTCGGCGAGCTGGCCATGCCAGCTCGCCCGAGCAGGCCCCTGAGGGCCTGCTCGGCTGAGCAGTGCCTGGGCAGCTCGCCGAGCAGCGCATGGGGTGCATGCCGAGCAGCGCCTAGGCAGCTCGCCGAGCAGCGCCTGGGCTGCGCGCCGAGCAGTGCCTGGGCAGCTCGCCGAGCAGCTCCTGGGCTGCGCGCCGAGCACCGTCTGGGCTGCTCACCGATGCTCAATTCGCCGAGCGACTACCGGGGGTCCCCGAGACGCGATTTTCACCCGAACTCGTTCCTGCTTTAGCCTGCACATGCACGAAAACTCCAAATAACATTAGTTCCGAGGCTAAATTGACCCGCCAATCGCTCATTTTGAGTAGAGACTCCGTTTGGTGCGACTTTTGGCGGATCAATTAGCTATAAAAGATAGTGGAATTTTAACATACATGCTATTTTGGCCATATTTGCCTAAAATAACCAGAAAACGAGCCTAAACAACGAAAAGTAAATAAAACATTTCCAATTTCTAACTAACTCACACAAAAGCATATAAATGCGAGAATTGCTCGCTTATTCATGAAATAATGCTAAAAACCGTCCTAAAACCGTACCCAAAGATAGGGGTTTTTGACCCCTATCAAAACCCGATTGGAGTCTCCCCTTCGAACTTATGTGTGATGCGAGTGATTTGGCTGTAGGTGCTTGTTTGGGCCAACGGGTGGATAAAATTTTTCGCCCATTTTTTATGCGAGAAAAACGCTCAATGAAGCCCAACAAAACTATTCCATTATGGAAAAAGAGATGCTTGATGTAGTTTTTGTTTTCGATAAATTTAGATCATATCTCGTGTTATCCAAAATTATCGTATACACTGACCACGCAGCTCTCAAGTACCTAATGACTAAGTAGGATGCCAAACCACGATTGATACGGTGGATTCTACTCCTACAAGAATTTGACATCGAAATTAGGGATAAAAAAGGAGTGGAGAATGTCGTCGCAGACCATCTTTCCCGATTACAAAGCGAGCAAGCCGCATCTCCAGAAGTTGTGGAGATCAAGGAGACCTTTCCCGACGAAACTCTCTATGCGGTAACACCTTTACCTTGGTACGCCAATATGGCGAACTTCAAAGCCGGTAATATTCTTCCCCCGCACCTTACTTACGAGCAGCGTAGGAAGTTCTTTCACGACGCTAAGAACTATTTTTTGGGAAGAACCTTACTTGTTTAAATCTTGTGCTGATAATATCATTCGTAGGTGCATACCGGAAGAAGAGGTAAATCATGTGTTGTATATGTGTCACACCCAAGAGCCGGGGGGCCACTTTGGCCCTAGTCGGACCATGGCAAAGGTTCTACAATGTGGTTTTTATTGACCTACCTTGTCTAAGGATTCCCAAGACTTCGTCAAATCATGTGACGCTTGTCAATGGAGCGGGAACATCTCCCGTAAACATGAAATGCTCCAACAAGGGATCCTAGTTTGCGAACTTTTTGATGTTTGGGGGATAGACTTTATGGGGCCTTTCCCTAAGTCGCATAACAACTCCTACATTCTTGTGGCGGTTGACTATGTCTCCAAATGGATGGAGGCCGTTGCCTTACCCTCAAACGACTCTAAGGTGGTAGGGAAATTTATAAAGAAAAACATTTTTACTCGGTTTGGAACCCCTCGCGCTATCATTAGTGACGGGGGTTCCCACTTTTGCAATCGCCAATTCGACCAACTCTTACAAAAATACGGGGTTGCACACCGAGTCTCCACACCCTACCATCCGCAAACTAGTGGACAGGTCGAGGTTTCTAACCGCGAACTAAAACGTATCCTAGAAAAAACGGTTAGTTCCTCTAGGAAAGACTAGAGCCTAAAGCTCGATGACGCTCTTTGGGCCTACCGCACGGCGTTTAAACCACCTATCGGGATGTCTCCTTATCGTTTAGTTTTCGGGAAATCGTGTCATTTACCAGTGGAATTGGAACATAAGGCCTATTGGGCTCTGAAATTTTTGAATTTTGATGTGCAAGCCACGGGGGACCAACGTCTCCTCCAACTCAATACCCTTGATGAACTTCGTCTTCGTTCGTACGAAAATGCCAAGATTTACAAGGAACGTACGAAGAAATGGCACGACAAGCACGTGCAAATCAGGGAATTCAACAAGGGGGACCAAGTCCTCCTATATAATTCTCGCCTCCGCCTGTTTCCTGGGAAATTAAAAAGTCGATGGTCGGGACCGTACACCGTTATTAATGCCCACTCGTCCGGAGCGGTCGACATCCAAGGTTCTGACAACACAACTCACCGGGTGAACGGCCACCGCCTGAAAATATACTGCGGAGGCACTCTTCCACAACACGGCGAAGACACATTCCTCCAAACACCGTAAGCATGCACACATCCGGAGAAAGTCGAGCTACTCCGACTCTAAACATAGCCTCGGTTTGCGTCCCTCAAACCCTTTGTATATATGTATCATATCCGTTTGTTTCTTTCCTTTCTTCTTCAATTAAAAATCACAAAAAACAAATCCCATTCTGATCCAAGTTCCTTATACGGGGCGTACACACCAGCCCGCCCCGCGCAATTGGGTCTCTGGCACCATTTTGACAAACTACGTGGGGCGCCCCTCTAAGCACGTCCCGCGTGTTAGTCATTTTTCGTGCATAAAAATCTAAAAAACTTAAACACGCAGGGCGCCCTTCATTGTGCGCCCCGCGTATTTGAGTCTCTGGCCCAAATTGGCTATAAATGCACCTCCTACGCGGGGCGCCCCCCTGGGCACGCCTCGCGTAGGACCTAACCTTCAAGGGTCCTCTTTTTAATTTAAATTCCATCTTTATTTTTGTTTTTGTTTTTCTTTTCTTTTGCGACGTCCTTGGAATAGACGTCATTTTAATAACGCGGAGGGCCGTGCAACCCCGCACTTACCGTTTGTTTTGCACTAACAAAAATAAAAATAAAAATAAAATAAACAACAAAATAATTAAACCAATTTATTGATTCTTTAATTTCTCCGACACACTACCTCCCTCGGAAATTAATTAAAGTTCCGTTGTTTGTCCTTAGATGTAAAGACATTGATACAAATGATCGGTTTTAGTAAAGAAATTTTAGTCTTAATTTTGAAGTTCTAGAATTTATGCAAAGCCTAGGTTCGTACTAAACAAAAGCATTGAGTCCTAACCCACATGTTATCTCTATAATGAAATTTAAAAAGGCAATAAAAACGGGATAGTTGAAAATTTAACGAGAACTTGAACGCACACAATTAACCCGAAATTTTGTGAGATATTTTTGAGCCTAAAAGAGTTCGCACGAGAACTCTATTTCTTTCACAATTTTTTGAGAGCTTTGACTTCACTCGACTCATAGAGTTTGCACCTAATACCGGGTTAAGTACACTTATTTTGGTTAAAATGGCAATAGATGATAAAACGGACCCACTTAGTCTAATTCTTTTCTTAAATTATTTTTCTCATTTTCATCAACCTCTAGGAAACCCCCTCGAGCCTTTTAACCGACTTTTCTTGTTAATACCCTTTTTAACAATTAACCCTTTTTCCTCTTGTTTAAATACCAACAAAATCAAATCGCACACGAAATAAGCCAAGGCCTTGATAAGTAAGCACCATAAGCTTTCGAAATCGTTTTTGTGCCGCTCTCAAAACAAAAAGAGAACAACACAATAAAGAGCAAAAGGGCATTCTCAAGCTCCACCCGAGCAATTTCGAGTTATATTTTACAAACTTGCCAAGGCCCAAATAAAAACACTGTGCGATCATCAAAATGGTATTTAAACTCGAGTTCTTAAAAATTAACCACTAAAAAGCCACCCGCATTACAACCCCCCTCCGACCCACCAAAATTTGAGCGTAAGAGTGAAATCCCTTGGTGAGGTACTATTGGGTTCTCAAAAGATAATCGACCCCCGTTAATATTGCCTATTAAATTTGATTATGGAGGTTTCAAGCAAGTTTGGTCACTCATTTGTTTGCGTAGGTGCTTACCGAAAACTTTGTATAAAACTTTAGCTTCGGAATCACGCACTTGGTAAAACCAACCGACGGTTTGTTTCTTAATAATCTCAATCCCTTGTCTTTCGATTTCTTTTACTTGAGGACAAGTAAAACTTTAAAGTCCGAGGAGGTTTGATAAGGGTATTTTACCCCTATCTTTTAGCGTGATTTACGGTTTAGTTTTGGATGAAATAAATAAGTTTAATTGCAAAAATAGAGTGCTTTAAATAAAATAATGAAATAAAAATAAATTCCGTACCTTCGGATAATTTTCCATATTTTTTATTAATTTGGAAAATAAAACATCAAGCTAACTCGGCTCTCGAGAATTGTATTTCAGGTACGAGCAAGAAGTGAAAATCTACCAAAATACGCGGGGCGTATCACTCCTCACGCGGGACGTGGAACACTTAGTCAGAAATAATTGCCTTATCCACAGGTACCACGTGGGATCTACTCAGCAATACGCGAGGCGTATCAACAACCACGCGAGGCGTGGAACATGTGTCAGAAATGATAAGCCTAATCCTGAAAGTCAGACTGCATGGTCTCCCTGAGTCAACTACCCTACGCGGGACGTACCACCTTACACGCGGGGCGTGTAAGGAAGTTCTTTAACGCAAAAAGCTCAGAGACTCATTTACGCGGGGCGTGCCTCAGCTACGCGGTGCGTAAATGGCCCAATTCAAGCAATAAAATCTCAGAAACTCAAACACGCGAGGCGCATCCCAGTCTACGCGGGGCGTGTTTGAGACAACAAGATCTGGATTTGGTCCACATGCAGGAGATTTCTGACGGAATGGGCAAACACGCAGGGCGTACTCCACCATACGCGAGGCGTATCATGGGATTTCTGCAGAAAATAATGTTGCTCCATGCTTGTACTTTGTGAAATTACAAATCTACCCTAGCTTGATGTGTATAAATAGGAGTGACTAGCACTCATTTATATATCATCTTTTGCATACAAAAACTCTTGTTTCATAGTTTAGATTTTGTTTTTAGGCTTTATATAGCTAAACTCTATCCCTTTGAGAGCTTGTTCGTTGATTCCGACATTCCGTCGAAGTTCCATTCCACCTCCGTTCACCAAGCTCGAAAGCTCCACCTCCAAGACCTAAGAGACGGCCTTGAGTCCGGTTAGCTAGTTCCGAGGATGGATTCTTCCCTTTTCACTTGCTAATTAGCTTGTACTCTTCCTATGTACTAGGCTTGGTTGTATTTCATATTTGCATTCTCCATATTTATAATTAATGATTCATAATCTTCTTTTCTATATATGTGTTAATGTTTGTTACTTGTTTTGATACTCGTAATTGATTATTGTGTAGGAGAACGCGATTTCCGACGCCATTCGGGCTATCTTTAGGGATTCATATAGGTGTTGCCTTACCGGAAGTGACGCTCCGGAAACCATAGGAATTGACAAGCCACGGAACTTACGGGCCCTAATTTCTGGTCCCAAGCATTAGACACGCCTTTACTAGGAACCACGTAGTCTAAGTACTTCACGGGTCGGTCACACTACACGTAGTCGTTATTGCAAGAGTAAATCATTAACCGTATATACATTAGGAGTCATTGTTTGTCATATTTATAACTTGTCTCCATCCATATCATTTCGTAGAGTTTTGTTATATAAATTTTCCTTACCCATAGTTAGGAGTAGTTTGTAGTTGTTCCCCGAATCAACTTAAAGTATTCACCGCTTAGATAACATACAAAACCGAGTCATTTAATACTTGCAGTTATAAATCCCGCGGATTCAATACCCGGTCTTAACCAGATTATTACTTGATACGACGGGGTACACTTGCCCCTAAGTAGTGGCGTCTAGTAGAGTTAGAGCATTTAGAAAGATCACATCCATAGTCGTAACGCACTTATCATAATATACATTTCGTCGTAGAAAAGCTCTACCTAGTCCGCGCGCCCATCAAATAACAAAAAAAAAACATAGAAACAATAATGCACAACCGGTTTTGATCACATGCACCTTAATGACAATGTAGTATTTGGTCATTAACCGTTAGATCTATGCTTAGAATCTCAGAGTGGAGATTCAAAGCATCGTAAGGCTTAAATTTAATAAGTCTAGATCTAACGATTAATGATCAAATCCATTTAGTCATTAAAGTGCATGTGAATATGACTGAGTACACAAGATACATCTCCTCCAAATTTGGAGGAAACAACAACCAACTATGGAACAAATATATGTTCTATTATGAATCATAATGTCAAACCTTATTATGAAGTACAAAAAAAAAGTGTATTAACTAGTAAAATCCATCAAATCTTACAAATGAGAAAACTTACTACGCGGTCTTCAACGGAACTGAATGCCTCGTGAATTAACTTTCAGTTGAAATTTCAGCAATTAAACCATATACATATTGATGGAGGACGGTATTATAATATACCGATTGGTATATATCTGTCCATATCTGTTTATATTATTATCATTTAGGATAATTACTAAGTTATTTGAACTAGTCAAATATTCTCTGTATCTAGGATATCTTTCAGTTGTAACTCCTTATCTGTATTCTATTTATATTCAACGTAATCGATACATAAACACACCTTTGAAGCCACAACTTGTTCATGGTATCAGAGTTACAAAAGGATTAAAATCCCTAATTTTTTCGATCCTTTTCTGTTTCCTTTTCACAATGACAACCAACAGAGCTACTTCATCCGTCTCCTTCACCACAAATCTTTCCGCCCAAATTACCCAAAAGCTCACGTCATTTAATTTCCTGCTGTGGGAAACACAGCTGATCCCGCTGCTGAGAGGATATGGACTAGCACACCATATTGATGCAACTTAAGAACCTCCACCGAAGGATTTGCCTACCAGAGCTATCAATCCGGCGTCCAAATGATGAGAGCAAACTAATCAACAGGTCCTCAGTTTGCTGATTTCCTCGCTTGATGCGAGCGTGTTTCCGCAAGTCATCAGCACAAAGACTGTTGCCGCAGCCTATACTAAGCTGGTGAAAGCTTATAGAACTAGGTCTCAAACTCAGATTAAAGATTTGAAAAAGAGAATTCACAATCTCAAACAAAATAATGATTCAATTGCCACTTATTTGACAACTGCCAAACTTCTCTATGATCAGTTAATTGCTCTTCAGAGTCCCGTATCCGAGGATGATTTTGTAACGGCAGTTCTTGATGGACTCAATCCCGTATTTTGACCATTCACCAGAGCCATTGAGGCTCGTATGGAGGCGATCCCTTTTGATGATCTCACTGGATTATTGCTGTCAGAGGAAATACAATTAGCCCGACAGGTACCAACACTGACTTGTGTTCCTTCAGTTCACTATGCCGGCTGCACTAATGGAAGAGGCAGAGGTCGTGGCTGCGGAAACTATTTCAATAACTATCGCCCTTAATAAACTGTTTCTGCTCCTCTTGATGTGAGTTCACTGACTTGCCACAACTGCAGAGGTACTGGGCATATCTCAAAACAATGTCCCTCACCTAGACAACATCGCAGTAACAGTAGAACCAATTATCAGCCCTCTTCTAATGTTGCAACTGTGTCGAATTTTAGCTCCACTGATTGCCTTGTTGATTCTGGAGCTACTCATCATCTCACTACTGGTCTAGGGAACCTCACTGTTCATTCGAAATATGACGGCCCCGAAGAAGTAACTATTGGCAATGGTAATACAATTCATATCTCTCATATTGGTCAATCCAACTTTCGTCTTTCTAATTCCTCTGTTCAATTTCAGGATATACTACGTGTTCCCAAAATTGTCAATAATCTATTATCTGTGTCTTCTCTAACCAAATCCAATCCTATATCTGTGGAATTATTTTCTAATCATTTTATTTCGAAGGATTTAGAGACAGAGAAGAAAATTTACCGATGAAGGAATAAAGATGGTCTCTATACTCTCTCGATACCGCAGTCTATGCCTTATCGGGTCCAAGCTTACAATGTTTCTTTATCGTAATGGTATGCTAGATTAGGCCATGCGAATTTCCCTCTTGTTAAGAAAGCACTTTGGTTGAATGACATTTCGTTTAATAATAAATCCCATGATTTATGTGATTCCTGTTGTGTTAGCAAGTCCTATAGACTTCCTTTTACTAAATCTGATTATGTTGCATCTGCTCCTTTAGATTTAATCTGTTATGATGTCTGGGGTCCTGCACCCGTACCTTCCCATGACAAATGCCGATTCTATGTACTGTTTTTTTACCATTATAGTAAATTCTCATGGTTATTCTTTATTAAATACAAATCAAAAGTCATGAGTGTTTTTATAAAGTTCCGAACAATTGTTGAAAAATACTTTCAAAAACCAATTAAAACCTTTCAATATGATTGGGAAGGAGAATTTCTAGCTCTAACTGAATATTTGTCATCTAATGGCATTAATCATAGAGTCTCATATCCTTACACACCTGAGAAAAGCGGGTGTGCCGAATGAAAACACAGACATGTCGTTGATGCTCGTAAAGCATATAGCATTTAACAGGACAAGTGTATCCTGTCGCAAAGCACGAGATCGAACACAAGAACTATTTGTTACAAATTGATAAATCTAATTAAGTTGATCAAATCATTTAGAAGGTTGGATAAAATTGGGTTGAATAGTTGATTAACTAATTGAATTAAAAGTAGGGGTGGGCACGGTTCGGTTAACCGGTCCATTAGGCAAAAAAATTAACTGAAATGTTATCAGCGGTTTTTTAACCATCCAAACCGAAACCGGTCCATATCAATCGGTTAACCATACAATCGGTTAACCATTAATTTCGGTTAAGTTTTTCGGTTAACGGTTTTTAACCAATTCACACTAGTTAACCAAAAATCAACGGTTAACCATAATTTTTATCCAAACCTAAATTTTTAAACAATATTAAAATACATATAATTTCAAAAATTCAAATGAAACGAATTCATATTAAAGTTCAGAATTCAAACATAGGTACCGAACTAAAAAACAATCATCAAGTTTACATTTAAAACATAAAGAAATGTATGTTATAATCTATGTTAAGCAATATTTTTTTTAAGTAAAGCAGTATAATCTATGATATATTTATATAAATCTATGTATTTATATTAAGCAGTATAATCTATGTATTTATATTTATATTTGTCTTGCCTTTGTCGTCAAATGGCCTATATATATATTTTTTAAATTTATATTTCTTAAACGGTTCGGTTAACCGTTAACCACGGTTTTTAACACTTTAACCCGAAACTGAAACCGAAACTCGTACCTATCTATTTTTTAACCATTAAGAAAACCATCGGTTCAGTTAACCGTCTTTTCCGGTTCGGATTATTGGTTTTCGGTTTGACCGGTTTTTTGCCCACCCCTAATTAAAAGCAATCAAGTGAACAATTAACAGGGCAAAATGTGAATTAATGGAAGGTACAATCTAGGATGAGGAATCCATTGATTAAATCCTATGTATGATTTTTGGGGGGTTCAGGTTTATATTCTTGCTATCTATTTGACGGTAATCACCCTAACAAGAAATATGAACGTGATCAAGATCCATATAACCTATTTACATGCATTTGGTTAATAGCTTGGTTAGGCAGTATAACCTAGATCATGCAAAACATTAAGTTCTCTGGTGATTAAGACTAAAGCCGTAGCCCAAGCACGAAGCCGCACTCCTAGTGTCCTATCGAGGTTAATTCGTACAAATTCAGACTAGATAATCTCCTGTCGGTCTCATATCTATCTATAATCCTATCTCCTGTCGGACTCAAGCCATTAAGCATGCATAAATCAATCAATCAATAGCAATCATATAAACCCTAAATCCCTAAACATACATAATCATACAATCAATCTCATCCCCATCCCAGATTGGATGGGGATTAGTTCATAGACAAACCAATCAGATATGCAAGGTAAATATGATTAATGGAAAACATCTTCAATCAAATATAATAACAAAGGATAAATAGGGTATAAGAAATCTAAAACCCGTTTTATCAGATCTGATTACAAAATATGAAGGTTGGCCTCCACCCGTCAATTGTTCTTCAAAAGGAAAGAAACGTAGAATTGAAAGCTAAAGCTAAAGAAAGGGTAAAACAATTCTGAAATATAAAAATGATCTACATGGTGAAAAAAAATTATATGTCTCAATACAACATAGATATCTTCCTATTTATAGAGTTAGGAAAAAAAACCCTAATGTATCAAGGGCAAAATAGGCAATTTCCAGTGTTTTCGGTGGGTCCTGGGAGCTAAATCATGCAATTCAGCAAAAGGGAAGGCGCTGGGAACGCCTTCCCTGCCTCGTCTCGCCGAGACAAGCAGTGTCTCGGTGAGACAAGGCACCGTCTCGGCGAGACATGTGCTGTCTCGCCGAGACAGAACTTCCAATGGGGTAGGATGTCCGGATTTTGGCCTTTTAGGTCCCTGGTGAGTCCAAAAGTTGCTCCAATGGTCCTTGGATAGTCCAAAAATACTCTAATAGTCCCTAGTCTGGTCCGAAAATGCTCCAATGGTCCCCTAAGGTCCCTAAAAACACTAAGCATGCCATGAGAAAGGGAAAATACTAAAATTAACTCTAAACTATCAAATAATATCAGAATTAGCCAAAAACTGTATTAAAACAAGCTAAATTACTCCGTAAAACACTATAAATTAGGGAGATATAAACCTCCCCACACTTAAATCTTGCTTGTCCTCAAGCAAGTCAGAACCCAAAACAGAGAAAAATCAACAGATAGCACGTGTACAAAAACAAGAATCAGCTGCACTTTATAATTCATAATAGTTCAAACTACTCAATTTGCAATTGAAAACATAATGAACCTCAGACGAGTCTCCAAACTGATTAGGTGGTTTATTGATCAACACTTCACGAGAACGAAAGAAAAGAACTAAAATTGATTGCTCGCATGTGGTCACTCTAACGCTCAAGTGTTTGGATATAAATGCTTTATTTGTAAACACTCTACATTTTATTGCACAATATGGTCATATTGTGATTGAATCATCCATCCGGTCAAAATTAATGCGTTAAAATTAAACAAGATCATAGATCTTTATTGGGTTATAATATAGGCTAAGGGTTGGCGTAGGAAAAAGGGAAATTATAGGCGATAAGTTAATGACTCGATTAGTTAGGATTATTACAATAGGGACACATTTTCTGCTATGTGTAGGAAGATGTAAGCTCAAGGTCGTTTTTGTGAATTGATTTATTTGGGAAGCAACTAAAGTTTAGGCAAGGCTTTTATCCTTTCCTCTATAATTTATTTTTGATTGTTGATTTTTTTTAATAGAGGGGAAAAAATGTAAAATGGGTAAGGTTGCTTCCTCTACTAAAAATTACAACCTTTTAATGATTGCTAGGGGAAATTTGAAGGGTAAGTGTGTCTAAAGATTTATCAAAACTAATTCGAGTCAATTAACTCGGGTGAGAAAGGGTATTTAAAAAGGCTAAGGTTTGTAGCATGGTTGATTAAAGAAAAAGGTAAATATAGGCTCAAAGGGGCTTATCTAGTGGAATTGATAAGGGATTTGGGCTAAAGAAAGAATAAGGCTAAATGTTCACAAAGGGCTACACCTAGGTTGCCTAATCATTTCAAGTTCAATAGAAACACAAATTCGAACCAGTATTGGATGCAATTCCTATGAGCATTAAGACAATAAAAATGTAATCTCACACCTAAGAGATCAATTTTTCCTAATCATGAGTCTAATAATATTGATCTTTATGGCTCTAAACTCACAATTTAAGGGTTAGGTGTATCAATCCTAGCCTCAACTAACGTTCCGTTCCATGTCAATCTTAGTCAAGAAATGCTCTTTAGAGACTCAAACGCTGTTCAAAAAAATTCGCATGCATCAATTTCGTTTAAAATGTGCAAATTTGTAATCACATTTTCATCTGTATTGTTGGGTTAGCTAAATGCATCAAATTCAACTGCTTATGATCTGTATTATATTTTTCCTTTTGATAAATTTTGATAAGCTACAATCCTAAAATTAAAATAAATACAAATACAATCCTAGAAAGCATGAAATCCTAAAATTAATGTAAAGCAAAAACATAACAAGCATACAAAATAGAAAAAGGAAATAAACATGCAAATGGCAAAAATTGAAAATCATCATATCCTATTACCTTACCTCCCCACACTTACAACATGCATTTACTCCCAAAAAGGCATGAAAGTAAAACGTAAAGTAAAGTGAAAAAGAGAAATAAGATAGAAAGCTCCCTCAGGGGTGACGGTCCATCCAGCGACGATGAGTATTCCGCTGAGAGGGTTCTGCCATTAGAGACAAAGAAAACAAACACAAAAAGAAACAAAGCATGAACACAATTTTTTTTTGTAGAAATCTAATCAATTATTTCAACTTATTCAATTTATACAATCAAAATAGTCCCCCGCAATGGTGCCAAAAACTCGATGCTCGTAAAGTATATGGCATTTAATAGGACAAGTGTATCCTGTTGCAATAAGTAATAATGTGCTAAGCACGAGATCGAACAGAAGGACTATTTGTTACAAATTGATAAATCTAATTAAGCTGGTCTAATCATTTAGAAGGTTGGATAAAATTGGGTTGAATAGTTGATTAACTAATTGAATTAAAAGCAATAAAGTGAACAATTAACAGGGCAGAATGTGAATTAATATAAGGTACAATCTAGGATGAGAAATCCTTTGATTAAATCCTATGTATGATTTTTGGGGGGTTCAGGTTTATATTATTGCTATCTATTTGATGGTAATCACCCTAATAAGAAATATGAACGTGATCAAGATCCATATAACTTATTTAATTGCATTTGGTTAATAGCTTGGTTAGGCAATATAACCAAGGTCATGCAAAGCATTAGGTTCTCTGATGATTAAGACTAAAGTCGTAGCCCAAGCACGAAGCCACACTCCTAGTGTCATATCGAGGTCAATTCATACAAATTCAGACTAGACAATCTCCTGTCGGTCTCATATCTATCTATAATCCTATATACTGTCGGTCTCAAGGCATTAAGCATACATAAATCAATCAATCAATAGCAATCATATAAACCCTAAATCCCTAAACATATATAATCATACAATCAATCTCATCCCCATCCCAGATTGGATGGGGATTAGTTCATAGACAAACCAATCAGATATGCAAGGTAAATATGATTAATGGAAAACATCTTCAATCAAATATAATAGCAAATGATAAATAGGGGAAAAGAAATCTAAAACCCGTTTTTATCAGATCCGATTACAAAATATGAAGGTTGGCCTCCACCTGTCAATTGTTCTTCAAAAGGAAAGAAAAGCAGAATTGAAAGCTAAAGTTAAAGAAAGGGAAAAACAATTCTGAAATATAAAAATGATCTACATGGTGAAAAAAAATTATATGTCTCAATACAAAAGTGATATCTCCCTATTTATAGAGTTAGGAAGAAAATCCTAATGTATCAAGGGAAAAATAGGCAATTTCTAGTGTTTTCGGTGGGTCCTGGGAGCTAAATCGTGTAATTCAGCAAAAGGGAAGGCGTTGGGAACGCCTTCCCTACCTCGTCTCGTCGAGACAAGGAGTGTCTCGATGAGACAAGGCACTATCTCGGCGAAACATGTGCTGTCTCGCCCAGACAGAACTTCCAATGGGGCAAGATGTTCGGATTTTGGCCTTTTAGGTCCCTGGTGAGTCCAAAAGTTGTTCCAATGGTCCCTGGATAGTCCAAAAATTCTCCAATGGTCCCTGGTTTGGTCCGAAAATGCTCGAATGGTCCCCTAAGGTCCCTGAAAACACTAATAATGCCATGAGAAAGGGAAAATACTAAAATTAACTCTAAACTATCAAATTAATATCAGAATTAGCCAAAACGTGTATTAAAACAAGCTAAATTACTCCGTAAAACACTATAAATTAGGGAGATGTCAGTCATCGAAACAGGTCTCTCTTTATTATATTAAGCAAAAATTCCTAATTCCTTATGGACTTATGCTTTTGAATGTTCTATGTACGTTATTAATAGATTGCCTACATCATCTCTTGATAATTGTACTCCTTTTCAAAAATTGTTTGGTGATTATAACTTGTTTCATCCATTTGGTTGTCTATGCTATCCGTTGCTTTAACCCTATAAGATTATTTCTCATTCTTGTAAATGCATTTTTCTTGGTGACAGCAAAGTTCATAAAGGATATAAATGCTAACTGATAAAGTCTTTGTCTCACATCATGTTGTGTTCAATGAACATGTGTTTCCCTATTCAGAGTTAGATAATGAAGTTCTCTCCATATCAACATGCCAGGCAGTCAATTCACCGGTTCATGTCATTTTTCCTTCGGTTAAGGAGCCTTTTACGGCGATTCCTCCAAGAGAAACTGATAGCTCCCATTTGTATAGGGTTTTTAGAATCATTTTAGTTTGTTTTCCCTTTGTTTCCTTTTAGTTTTAGTATCGTTTTATTACGTTTTAGTTAAAATTAGTAATTTCCATTATTTATGGCATTTTCTGTGTTTTCAGGTGTTTTTAGGCCTATTTGAGCATTTCTGAACCAGACCCAAGCCTATTGGAGCATTTTCGGATTATTCAGGGACCGTCAGAGCACTTTTGGGATTCATCAGGGACCATTAGAGCATTTTTTGAAAGCCCAGGGACCTAAACAGATAAAAGCCGGAGCAAAATTGCCCCATTTAGGACATGTCTCGTCGAGACAGGCCCTCGTCTCGTCGAGACACTCCTTGTCTCGACGAGACGAGGCAGGGAAAGGCGCACCAGCGCCTTCCCCCTTGCTGGAATGCGCGGATCGGGCCCTAAAAGCCCATTAAAACACTTTGTAATTTTCCTTTTTTACCCTTGAGACATTAGGGTTTCCTCCTTAACTCTATAAATAGGGAGCTAATCCTAATCCTTGAGGAGGGGATTAGCCATTCAATAAATCAGAGAGCCGCTAGGGCTTTCTCTCCTCCACAATGTAGATTTCTAGCTTTTAGTTTTATTTTCCTGCTTTCTAGATTAGGTTTATTTCTGTTTTTATTTCCTATTGAAGAACAATTGATGGGAGAAGCTCCTCATCTTCTATTTTTGTAATCAGAATCGACAAGCGGGTTTTGGATTTCTATCTCTCCCTCTTATCTTTTCCTTTTATATTTAATTGAAGCTTTTTTCATTATTCATATATGCCTATTGCTCTGATTGGTTTGTCTATGAACTGATCCCCATCGAATTTGAGATGGGGATGAAATTGATTATATGAATATGTATGATTAGGGATCTAGGACCTTTGATTGATCAGTTTATGCATGCTTAATGCCTAGAAATTGTTAGGAACAGGATTTATGCTAGAATGAACATTGATAATGATCAACTGACCTGTTTATTTATATAATGTGCTTAATGCCTGTGACCCTGACATTAAATAGGATTATAGATAGATGAGAACCTAACCACGGAATCGTCTATACCGAATTTGTATTAACATGACTTCGCTAGAGACCACTAGGAATGAGGCTTTGTGGCTGGGCTACGGCTTTAGCCTTAGTTGTCAATAAACCTAAGGCTTTGCATGACCTAGGGTATATGCCTAATCAAGCCGTCACCCGAATGCATGTGAATAGGAAGGACGAATACTGATCACATTAGTCTTTCACTTAGGACAATTACCTTCAATCATTGGTAAAACATCAATCTGAACTCCCTAAACCCATACATAGGATTTAATCAAAGGATTCCTCATCCTAGATTGTGTCATTCATAAATCCACCTTCTACCCTATTAATTGTTCGCTTTATTTTGTTATCTTTATCGCTTTTAATTAGTTAATTAGTTCACCAAAAACCAAACATTTATCCAACCCTCTAAACAATTAGGTCAGACTAGGTAGATTTGCTAGTTATAATAAATAGTTTTTGTGGTTCGATCTCGTGCTTAGCATAATATTACTTGTTGCGATAGGATACACGTGTCCTATTAAATGCTATATACTTTACGAGCATCAAGTTTTTGGCGCCGTTGCCGGAGACTATTTTGTTTATAATTAGATTAAATTGAATAGGTTGAAATAATTGTTTAGATTTGTATATATATATATATACAATATATTTTGGGTTTTTCGTGTCGTCTCGTCGAGACGTAAAAAAAAATTTAATTAAATTTTTTTTTTAAAAAAATTTTCCTGTGTCGTCTCGTCGAGACACTATTCATCTCGACGAGACGCACCCGAATTTTTGTTTTTAATTTTTTTTAAAAAAAATTTCCCGTGTCGTCTCGTCGAGACACTGTTCATCTCGACGAGACGCATCCAAAAAAAATTTATTTTTTAATTTAAAAAAAATTTAACGTTTTTTCTTTTTCTTTTCTTTTGCTTTCTCTATTCTTATGTTTGTTTTCTTTTTTTTCTATTGGCAGAACCCTCTAATCGGAATACTCACTGGTGCTGGATTGATTTTCAGGGCTGCAGCTTAGAATTGAACAACTTAGCATCAGACATTCGGGGTTGGATTGACAGCCACCCCTGAGGGAGTTTTTCTATCCTATTTCTTTTCTGCACTTTATGTTTTGCTTTTATGTAATGATGGAAGTAAATGCATGTTGTAAGTGTGGGGAAGAGGTACTAGGATATGATGATTTTTGATTCTGCCATTTGCATGTTTTTGTTTTAATTTTAGGATTTCATGCTTTTTGTTTTTGTTTGATTGTTATTTTGATTCTAGGAATAAAAAGAATCCTAGGCAGTTGAATTTGATACATTTAGCTATCCCGCAATACAGTTGACAGTGCGCTTAAAAAAATTTGCACATTCTAAATGAAATTGATGCATGTGAAAAATTTTGAACAATGTTTGAGTCTCCAAATAGTATTATTTGCCTAAAATTGACATGGAACGGAACGTTAGTTGAGGCTAGGATTGATACAAATAACCCTTCAATTGTGAGTTAGAGCCATAAAGATCAATATTTTAGACTAGTGATTAGGAACAATTGATCTCTTAGGTGTGTGATTACATTTATTGTCTTTGTGCTCATAGGAATTGCATCCAATACTGGTTGAATTTTGTATTTCTATTAAACTTGAAATGATTAGGCAACCTAGGTATAACCCTTTGT
Source organism: Euphorbia lathyris (assembly GCF_963576675.1). Taxonomy (NCBI): domain Eukaryota; kingdom Viridiplantae; phylum Streptophyta; class Magnoliopsida; order Malpighiales; family Euphorbiaceae; genus Euphorbia; species Euphorbia lathyris. Next base: position 32,889,303 of record NC_088913.1, on the reverse strand, counting down.
AAATTTAGCCTATTCTTTATTTAGCCAAAATCCCTTAACAATTCCACTAGATAAGCCCCTTTGAGCCTTTTACCTCTTTCTTTGATCAACCCTGTTACAACCCTTAGCCTTCTTAAATACCCTTTCTCACCCAAGTTAATTGACTCAATTCAGTTTTGATAAATCCTTAGACACACCTATCCTTCAAATTCCTGCTAGCAATTATTAAAAGGTTGTAATGTTAATAGAAAAAGCAACCTGTGCCCAATTGAATTTCACTCCTTTTCCCCTCTATTCTAAAAAAAAAAAAAAAAAGAGGAAAGGATAGAAGATGTGTTTATACCATAGTTGCTTCACGAATTCACAAAAACAACCTTGAGCTTCAACCTTCATATACTTAGCAGATAACGTGTCCCTTTTGGATTTTGACTTGCTTGAGGACAAGCAAGATTTAAGTGTGGGGAGGTGGTTGATAGCTTTCCAATGCTGAAAATGTGTCCTTTTTGCAAAAATTTTAACTATTTGAGTCATTAACTTTTTGCCTATAAATTTCCTTTTTCCTACCCTAACTTTTAGCCCATGTTACAACCCTTTAAAAACCTATGATTTTGTTTAATTTTAATGCATTAATTTTGACCGGATGGATGATGCAATCCCAACGTGACCACTTTGTGCAATAACATGTAGAGCGTTTACAAATAAAATTTTTTACCCAAACACTTGAGCGTTAGAGTGACCACTTGTGAGCTATCAATTTTAGTTCTCTTCTTTCGTTTTCATGAAGTGTTGATTGATAAAACCAATTAATCAGTTTTGGAGACTCGTCTGAGGTTCATTATGTTTTTAATTGCAAAATGAGTAGTCTAAACTGTTGTGGATAATAAAGTGTAGTAGATTCTTGTTTTTGTAAGGGAGCTATTTGTTGATTTTTCTCTGTTTTGGATTCTGTCTTGCTTGAGGACAAGAAAGATCCAAGTGTGGGGAGGTTGATAGCTCCCATTTGTATAGGGTTTTTAGGATCATTTTAGTTTGTTTTCCCTTTGTTTCCTTTTAATTTAAGTATCGTTTTATTACTTTTTAGCTAAAATTAGTAATTTCCATTATTTATGGCATTTTCTGTGTTTTCAGGTGTTTTTAGGCCTATTTGAGCATTTCCGAACCAGACCCAAGCCTATTTGAGCATTTCCGAACCAGACCCAGGCCTATTGGAGCATTTTCGGATTATTCAGGGACCGTTAGAGTACTTTTGGGATTCATCAGGGACCATTAGAGCACTTTTTGAAAACCCAGGGACCTAAACAGATAAAAGCCGGAGCAAAATTGCCCCATTTAGGACCTGTCTCATCGAGACAGGCCCTCGTCTCATCGAGACACTCCTTGTCTCGACGAGACGAGGCGGGGAAAGGCGCACCAGCGCCTTTCCCCTTGCTGGAATGTGCGGATCGGGCCCTAAAAGCCCATTAAAACACTTTGTAATTTTCATTTTTTACCCTTGAGGCATTAGGGTTTCCTCCCTAACTCTATAAATAGGGAGCTAATCCTAATCCTTGAGGAGGGGATTAGCCATTCAATAAATCAGAGAGCCGCTAAGGCTTTCTCTCCTCCACAATGTAGATTTATAGCTTTTAGTTTTATTTTCCTGCTTTCTAGATTAGGTTTATTTCTGTTTTTATTTCCTATTGAAGAACAATTGATGGGAGAAGCTCCTCATCTTCTATTTTTGTAATCAGAATCGACAAGCGGGTTTTGGATTTCTATCTCTCCCTCTTATCTTTTCCTTTTATATTTAATTGAAGCTTTTTTCATTATTCATATATGCCTATTGCTCTGATTGGTTTGTCTATGAACTGATCCCCATCGAATTTGAGATGGGGATGAAATTGATTATATGAATATGTATGATTAGGGATCTAGGACCTTTGATTGATCAGTTTATGCATGCTTAATGCCTAGAAATTGTTAGGAACAGGATTTATGCTAGAATGAACATTGATAATGATCAACTGACCTGTTTATTTATATAATGTGCTTAATGCCTGTGACCCTGACATTAAATAGGATTATAGATAGATGAGAACCTAACCACGGAATCGTCTATACCGAATTTGTATTAACATGACTTCGCTAGAGACCACTAGGAATGAGGCTTTGTGGCTGGGCTACGGCTTTAGCCTTAGTTGTCAATAAACCTAAGGCTTTGCATGACCTAGGGTATATGCCTAATCAAGCCGTCACCCGAATGCATGTGAATAGGAAGGACGAATACTGATCACATTAGTCTTTCACTTAGGACAATTACCTTCAATCATTGGTAAAACATCAATCTGAACTCCCTAAACCCATACATAGGATTTAATCAAAGGATTCCTCATCCTAGATTGTGTCATCCATAAATCCACCTTCTACCCTATTAATTGTTCGTTTTATTTTGTTATCTTTATTGCTTTCAATTAGTTAATTAGTTCACCAAAAACCCAAACATTTATCCAACCCTCTAAACAATTAGGTCAGACTAGGTAGATTTGCTAGTTATAACAAATAGTCTTTTTGTGGTTCGATCTCGTGCTTAGCACAATATTACTTGTTGCGATAGGATACATTTGTCCTATTAAATGCTATATACTTTACGAGCATCAGAAACCATCTCTCGTGCACCTTTGGTTTCAACAGAACCCACATCATCTACTCTGGTCACAAATGGGGCTATTATACCCTACAATGCACCCTCCCACTTTCTGCAGCAAATATCACGTAGCCAAGCCCCACAAAATACTACTCCACCACCAATCCCATTGACAATTGACTTTGCCAATACTACTACATCATCAGCAAACACAAAAATCCCACTCCACTGAACCTGCTACCCAATGTCACTGCCTCCATTCCAATTATTGAACCCTCAAACAGACCAGCAACCCCTAACCCGACAAAAACACACAAAATGGTTACCAGGGGACAAACTGGATCCTTACGCCCCAAGACACACCTTGCTGCTATTAACACCAATACCTCGACATGCTATACACAAGCAATTCGAAGCCCTGAGTGGCGTAAGGCAATGACAGAAGAGTATAATGCCTTGCTCGAAAATGGAACATGGGAACTTATACCAAAGACCATAGTGGCAAATGAAATTGGATATCATTGGGTGTTTCGCATCAAATTAAATCCTGATGGCACTGTTGATCGATATAAGGCTCGACTGGTTGCGAAGGGCTATCACCAAAGGCTTGGGCTGGAGTTTGAACAAACGTCCAGTCCGGTTATAAAACCAACTACAATTCGGGTTCTCTTGACAATTGCAGTGACAAAGGGGTGGAATATTCGTCAGTTAGACGTCTCAAATGCATTTTTACATGGTTCCCTTGATGAAGTGATTTATATGCATCAGCCACTCGACTTTGTTCATCCTCAGTTTCCTGATCGTGTTTGTAGATTAAAGATGACCTTGTATGGATTAAAATAGACACCCCGTATGTGGAATCGGTGTCTTACGACAACATTAGTTGATCTTGGATTTGTGTGCTCTAAAGCTGACTCTTCTCTCTACTGTTTTCATTGTCACAACACAAAACTGTTCTGCCTCCTGTATTTGGATGATATACTGATAACTGGCTCTAGTACTGATGCAATTCAATGATTAATTAGTCAATTACAATTTGCTATCCGAGATCTTGGGTAACTCAAATACTTTCTCGGTCTTGAGGCTTCTTGGGCAGATTCTAGTCTCCACTTGAATCAATATAAGTACATTTAAGACTTACTCACTCAAGCTCAAATGAATGGTGCTAATAGAATTTCGACACCAGCTTGTACTTCGGCAAAGTTAACACTCAATAGCGGGGAACCTTTTGATTATCCTGGCCTATATCGAAGCATTGTTGGACTCCAATACACTACGATCACACGTCCAGATATCAGTTTTGCCATTAATAAAGTTAGTCAATTCATGCATTGTCTATGGAGCATTGGTAAGCAGTAAAGCGCATTCTCCGCTACCTCCACTCTACACCTTCGCATGGAATTTCAATTTAGCGGGGTCATACGTTTGATCTTATTGGCTTCACCAACGCCGATTGGGGCAGAGATCCTGACGATCGGAAGTCCACCTCCGGTTTTGCCATTTTTCTTGGTCCTAATCTTGTGTCATGGCGTTCCCGCAAACAAAGAATTGTATCTCGTTCTTCAACAGAAGCTGAGTATCGAGCCTTAGCTTCCATTGCTTCGGAAATCTTATGGTTACAAATGTTGCTTCATGAAATCCGTTTCGGTTCGCCCAATGTAACAATGATGTGGTGTGATAATTTGGGAGACAATTATCTCACTACCAATCCGATTTTCCATGATCGGTCAAAGCATCCTAAAATAGATTTTCATTTTGTCAGAGACAAGGTTGCAAAGAAGGAGCTCAAAGTTGGTTATATATCTATCTTAGATCAATCAACCGATATCTTTACAAAACCCCTCTCCAGGAGTCGATTTCTTCAACTCGGGGACAATTTGAAGGTTCAACATCCTTCTAATTGATGGAGGACGGTATTGTAATATACCGATTGGTGTATATCTGTCCATATCTGTTTATATTATTATCATTTGGGATGATTACTAAGTTATTTGAACTAGTAAAATATTCTCTATATCTAGGATATCTTTCAGTTGTAACTCCTTATCTGTATTCTATTTATGTTCAACGTAATCAATACAGAAACACACCATTGAAACCACAACTTGTTCACATATGTTCAATATTTTAGCTACAAAAAAGAACAAGAAAGCTCCAAAAATTTATCATTGCTTTGTGGATTAAGTTTGTTCATTTTCTCAAGTATTCCCATTCTGGTAGATGGATTCAAAAATTCGAAACTAATCACATAAAAGCATGATGCAAAAATCATAGGATTTATTCCGTAGAATTTGCAAGTACATAAAGGTCAACGACATAAACCATTATATTTGTATGAAACAAAAAAATGGTATAAAATCTATCAAATTCCTGTATTATAAACTTCAAACACTAGTGAAAAAAGTGTCATTAGTAATGACTTATTTATAACGGGCTTATAAGCACACCGTTCTGAAAAGATTATTTGCATTGATCATACGAGGTGACATTACAAATATTCTGGTCAAATAAATATGCATATAATATTAATAACGAGATTCTTTAAGCGTGTTACAAATAATATATGTTGTTGTAACGAGCTTTGTTATTGCTCATTACAAATATCTTGGTCAATAAATAGTTTACCGAGAATTAGTACTAGCTTTTCATGAGGATAGTTACAAAAAAACTAATTTTATCATATGGTAAATGAATATTTTGAAAATGGAAAACCTCTTAAATTTTGGTCGTACATTTTGTGATTTCATTCATTATAGTGATTTACTATATCTAGCCACAAATTCCTACCTCTAGCATCGGGAATTGACCGAACTACCTTTTGCCCAAAAATTGAAAAAAACCAAAACCTCTCAAATACCCTATACACTCTTCGATCAAATCCGGACTCGTTTGTGAACCAAATTATGGATCGTGAAAGAGGCCGTAAAGGGAAAGACAAAATGGTAAGATTTACGGTTTTATTTCGTTGATTTTCGCTTCGTTTTGAGATCTGTGGGTTATTTCAAAAAATCGCCGGAATCACAGTCGGGCGTATGAACATCACGCCCGACCTGTTGTTCCGGCGTAAGAGAATCACGCCCGACCAGTGGTGCGGGCGTGATAGCCATATGCCCGCACCACTGGTCGGGCGTGATGCTCGAACGCCCGCACCACTAGTCGGGCGTGATACGCTTACGCCCGCACCACTGGTCGGACGTGATGTTCATACGCCCGACCAGTGGTCTGGGCGCGATTTGCATACGCCCAAGGTTTTTTTTTAAAAAAATTTTACATTATTTACAATTAAATTAATTTAGTGTAATTTATAATTTATATGTTACCATTTTTTATTAACTAGATGTAATTTTTTTTATAGACGGAGCGGCCTACTAGGGGTGGGAAATCCATCCCGTCATCTGCTCGTCGTCTAGATATAGACGACGAGGATGATACACCACGCCATACGAGATTGCGTGGTATTGATATATCCGTTCGTAGGCGGAGAGGGGCTGCGACGAACCAGTTGAGGAGGGGACCGATTGTGGAGCAGCCCGATATTGATGGATCGGAGGGGGCGACGGATTTTGGTGACAGAGAGCCTGATAGCGATACTGTGGAGGACTACCTAGATGTGGCAGCCCAGGCAGTGCGACAGTCTGTAGCTGCACGTGATCGCGAGGTTGAGGATAGCGATGAGCAGCCGACCCAGCGCGTAGGAGGTCGCTTTGCGAGTACAAGTATTTTTTAGTATAATTTTATAATTTTAGTATAATTTTAGTATTTTAGTATAATTTTATAACTTTAGTATAATTTTAGCATAATTTTAACATAATTTTATAACTTTAGTATAATTTTATAACTTTAGTATAACTTTAGTGTAACTTTAGTATAATTTTAGTATAACTTTAGTATAATTTTAGCATAATTTTATAACTTTAGTATAATTTTAGCATAATTTTATAACTTTAGTATAATTTAGTATAATTTTATAATTTTAGTATAATTTAGTATAATTTTACTATTTTAGTATAATTTTATAATTTTAGTATAACTTTAGTATAATTTTAGCATAATTTTACAACTTTAGTATAATTTAGTATAATTTTATAATTTTAGTATAACTTTAGTATAATTTTAGCATAATTTTATAACTTTAGTATAATTTTATAATTTTAGTATAATTTAGTATAATTTTAGTATTTTAGTATAATTTTATAACTTTAGTATAATTTAGTATAATTTTATAATTTTAGTATAACTTTAGTATAATTTTAGCATAATTTTATAACTTTAGTATAATTTTATAATTTTAGTATAATTTAGTATAATTTTAGTATTTTAGTATAATTTTATAACTTTATTATAACTTTAGTATAATTTAGTATAATTTTAGTATAATTTTAGTATAACTTTAGTATAATTTTAGCATAATTTTATAATTTTAGTATAATTTTATAATTTTAGTATAATTTATTATAATTTTAGTATTTTAGTATAATTTTATAACTTTAGTATAATTTTATAATTTTAGTATAATTTTAGTATAATTTTACAACTTTAGTATAATTTTATAACTTTCAGGGACAAGCAAACATTCCAAAGCTAGTGAGGACGAGAGCTGGCTAGTTAGTGGACCGGTGGATGGTAGCCCCGTTGATGGTTCCGTGATTCCTAGTTTTCTAGGACATGTTGCCTCACGGATGCTGGGAGGAGAGATTCAGTCATTTCTGACATGCTACAACAGATCAACAGCATGCCGAGATTTGTGTCAGTGGTTTTCTGGTGCGTCACCCGAGGTAAGAATAATATAGTTTGTCAACATTTATTGTAATTTGTATTTTTAACTATAAACATCAAAAACATTCAGTAATTGTATAAATTGTATATGTGTCATTTTACAGCTGAAGGAGATGATCGAGAAGACTGGTTTGTCTCACCTTCCACATATCATGTTTAAGAACCTTCACGCATTAAGAGGGAGATGGATGAGTTTATGGAGGTGTGGCGTCGGGCGAGCTAAATTATTTTTTTGTAGAACTTCATACATTTTAACACTTTTGATATTATATTTACTCTTTTATGTTTATTAATTTTTATGTTTATTAATTTTTATTTTAATGTTTATGTTTTTAAATTTTATTTGTTAAAGGGTAATACGAGTTAAAATGCCGTAATTTTATTTCTAAACGGATAATTCGAGTTAACCACAATTATGAACAATTTTTTTTGTGATTTATTCATGCGGGCGTGAGGTAATCACGCCTCACCACATGTTGAGGCGTGAGGCTATCACGCCTCACCATAGGTGTGGACGTGAAAGCCTCACGCCTCAACCTATGGTGAGGCGTGATTACCTCATGCCTCACCACAGGGTGAGGCGTGATTACCTTACGCCTCATCATAGGGTGAGGCGTGATTACCTCACGCCCGCGTGCCGGGAGAGGTTTTTTCCCCCAATTTCCCATCTCAAAGCCTCAAAAGGTACTTTCGTCCTTTCACGGGGCTAGAGGTGGGAAATTGGGGCTGGGTTTAACAACACCCTTCATTATATTGGACTTTCACATTTTCTTTTTCTTCTAAGTGCGAGACCTTCCAACTTCGGCAGTTACAAGTTCTAATTATTATATATATAGACCATATTTTTCAGAATATGTTTCAGCCGAACCTTAATTTTGAAGGAAAATAGACAAATGTAGGCGCATCAGAAATATAAGGTTTTTTTTATCTATTTCATTTTTCCCAAGATCTGTTAATTGTTATTTCATATTAAAATGGATTAAATGTGTGCACCTTTCTTGAAGATCTATCTGCCATTGCAAACAAAATGCCCACATGGATATCAATCGTCTTTCACGAACACAAACAAATAAGAGAAAACGGTTAGTAATCAACTAGTGAATAGCAATCTAAATTGATTGCCTCTAAAGGAATCAACACAAAATCAAAAAGAGAGTAAACGAGAAAGATAATTTTTCCAGTGGAAGTCGGAAGAATATTTTCTTCTATGAGTTATGTGTTGGCCGAAATCCTATAGGGGTAGGGGTATTTATATTGTTTCAATTTCCTGAACCCTAGTTTGATTAGGTTAAAACAGTTAATTAGAATCCCAGTCTGAATAAGTTTCCTAATTAGATAAATAATTATAATTATTAATATTATCTATATCGAATATAAATATAATTAATAAAATCTATCCTAATTCCATTAGAATATTTATTTATTTTAGGATAATAATTTAATTAGATATATAATCATATTCTACTTACTAATTAATATTATTATTATTATTATTATTATTATTATATATAATCAAATTAGATTCATATTTCATAATAGAATTATAATCCTATAATTAATTTATCTATAACTATAATTAAATAATAATTATCTAAATCAACTGATCAATTAATCAATTAATCTCCTCATATATATAATTTTTCGCCTCCTTTAGTTTCACTCTCAAATTACCATTCCGTCCTTCGATTCTAAGTCTCATCTATGACCCAATAGGTTCTTACCGCTACAAACCGTATACAGTTATTAGAATTAATTTAAACAAATTAATTTCAGCTAAATGTATAACGGAATGAGTCCGCAAACTGTTACCAGCAAAACCTTAACCATTCCCCCAAAGCTATAAGAAACTAGGTTGATACTGACGTTTACTTTTCCGTATTAGTTCTAGAATAATTCGATCCTTCACTAACTATATCCTTAATCGAATCTGTAACTATGGAATATGTCAAGTTACATATAATGAGACTATAGTCTCACTTCATGCCTTTATGATTGCTTATATAAACTTGGGATTTTCTTTTATTTAACATGTTTAGATGTTATAAAACATCAATACCTTTATATAGTTAAACATACTATATCTCATAAAACAAATAGGAAAAGAACAATTCATTTACTAATAGTTTATATCCTAAAACAATTTTTATAGGACATAAAACCCCAACATCTCCCATTTGGACTACAACCAATTGTTTCGAAAAACATTCCCATAAGCGTTCGCATAACGATCATGAACCTTTTTGGGTAAGACCTTCTTTAAATGGATCTACCAGATTTTCCTTGATGGACACTCTTTTAATTCTCACATCTACTCTAGTTATTATCTCTCAAAGAGATAATAATGATTGAGGTAGTGTTTGGACATATTACGAGACTGCGGGTCCTTAGCTTATGCAACAACTCTATTGTTAATCCCAATAACAATGTTAGGTACCATGCCTAGTTCAATAATGAACTTTCATTCCAAACTTTCTTTTTAACAACTTCGAAAGCTTTTATATACTCTTATTTGGTCTTGGCTTGGCTACAGTTCCCTTCTTGGATCTGTTCTAGCTAACCGTACCTCTTTCAAAATAAACATGTATTCTATGTAATCATCTTCATCTATTTGATGACTTGTATCTGAAAGTCTCCAACTTTCAAATTATCACCTCCACATATTCGGAACATATCTTTAGTCATTTTAAGTACTTAAGAATGTTCTTGACAACGATCCAGTGACCATCACTTGGATTGACCTGTAATCAACTTTGTCATGCTTAAAGCAAAAGAAATGTCAAGTCTAGCGCAAAACGCTTTTAGCCCTTTGTCAACATATGTAGACTAGGAGGGGTCAAACAGTCTGTTCAATCTATCTCCATATACCTTGATCCTTAATATGTAAGTTGCTTCTCCTAAGTCCTTTATAAAGAATTTTGTCTGATAACCAAAATTGTTACCGATTGGAATATAACTATGTCCCTTTCCATTAATAGAATATCAACGATATATAATACTAAGTAAACAACCAAGGTCCCACTAGTTTACATATACAAATCTTACAAGAGCCTCCTTATAAGTCGTAGGTTCATCTTCTAACACGAGCACCTCTTTATCATCTCCCACTAGAAATCCAGATCTCTCTCGGATTTGATGAACTCGGCCATACCTATGATGTAGTAGTGTCACTAGTGTCTCACCTTGTGAGACAGGTTTGGGTTCCACCATCGCTTCCGCTATTTTAGTTGATCCCTCTTCTTGAACTTCGTCAAGTTCAATCAAGCTTCCAACTTGTGTTTCTAGTAGAAACTCTTTCACTAGAAATACAACGTGTTTGGATACTATTACTTTCTAATCATTAGAATGATAGAAGTAATATCCTACCGTTTCTTTTCGAATATCCAATGAAGAAGTATTTATCAAATTTAGGATTTGACTTATCTAATGCCACGCGTTTAACATATGTTGAACATCCCCAAATTCTCATGAAAGAGAAAACTGGGTTTCTTTCCAATGAACAATTCAAATGGATTAGAACTGACAGATTGGTAGCAAGACCACAAATGGCTTCTTTTTACATATTGTTCAACTATGATTGGTAGTATACTAAAGTTTGACATTCTTAGCTATGAGCATCATTTGGTATTTATATTTATTTTCTTTCCAAGGACTACACTAGTAAGGAATCCAAACTGAGGGCGCTCTTCATCACTTGCCCGAAATTAAGTCAGGAAGGAGCTGAGTTGTAACGAGATTGGATTGATATTCACATACATTAGATGTCATTTTCTGTCTTTTGTTGGCTCTAGCTGGAAAACTTTATCCTGACATATATATATATATATATATGTGTGTGTGTGTGTGTGTGTGTGTGTGTGTGTGTGTTCTACTTTTTAATGAATTGTGAGGATGTAGTTTCTAATGTTCTTAATTTCCTAAAACTTACTTTGTTTTGCTCGGGCAGTGGGACATATGATGGGCATGCAATGAATGAGTTCATACATGGGAGAATAGTCAGGGAAACTTTGGCATTTTTTGTTAGATTCTAGGGTGTTGCAACCAAACATGGTAAGATAACCAGATTTGATGATCTTTTCTTTCTTTTTCTCCAAAACTATTTTGACAAGACTAAGTAGAAAATCTGGTTAGGCAAAGCAAATGTTACCTGAATTTGCTGCTTATTAAATGGTCAATCACTGAGGCAAGTGTTATTTGAAATTTATTTTTGATGTTAATCCTTGCTCTTTTATCAGTACATGGGTATTTTCCAATTTTACTCTATCAAACTGTTCTATTGAATTTAAGCTATAATTTTTCTTTTCATTTTATCCAGTTTGAGAATATTTACAAAAAAAGGTTATGGCCGACTGTTAAGCCCAAAATATACCTAAAATATCATTAATATTTACATCAGTTTTGCTATAAAATCGTGCTGTTTATATCTATTTAGAGTACTTTTATGTCCGAATATGTTTCTTTCATGCAAGGTACCTAAATATTTGGTAAAATCCAAATAGGAACGAAAATAGGTCAAAAACGAAGGAAAACCCCTAAGTTACGAGCCAACAGACAAGGAAAATCAGCGCACCAAAATGAGGATGACGGAACGAGGCCGGATCAGGAAATAAATCCCGTGTCATGACCGAGATTCCCTAATCTCGATCGCAATCTCAGTCGCGACACGTGTTGTCTCCTAAATGGACTCTAGCAAGTGCACTAGATACAAGTAATAAAGTGATAAGTCAAGTATCGTATCCACAGGGATTGAGGACCAAAGGTTACAAGAAATACGTTACAGAATAGGGTGTTCGTGGTGTGTGACTCTTTTATATTGATAGATGTTGAGAAATGTGAAGACTTGTGACTATACGAACGATTTCACGTATAAAAATGACTACTTGATAACGATAAACAGGTAGAACAGGCTAAGCACAGCAGAACAGGTTACCGTAAGCTTCTAACAACCTAATAAGTCATAAATGGTGCAACTGAAGTCAAGGTTTCTGCTTTAACTCTCACTTAAGTCAACTGTCGAGTGTTCTTAAGATTCTAAGACTTACTAAAACCAATAGCGTCCTAAAGGTTTGTTCTTTCTTGCATTAAGATTGAAGCAGCATTTCAAATGAGAAAACCCTTGATAAAACAACCTAACATTTCTGCTTCGGGGTTAGATGCTTGATAGAGAGTTCGGTGAAGATGAAAGCAGTGTCCTAACATTCATCTAACACAGGCATAAATGCATAAGCACTGAAATATAAAACCTCATCGAACACTTCATACATTAACACCATTCATCCATTGATAGACTTAGAAAGCTTACATTACCGGCCCCGACTGGCCGCGCCTATTCAAAAGGATCACTCACTCATACTGGCGAGTGAGCAATCTGCTAGTTCAAAGCTCTGAAACTCCATCTATGGAGCTTTATTTCTTTCAGTTAAAGTCTATGCTTTTCTTTTCCAAAAGATCTGCTCCCCTATCTTTCCTTACTACATCTATTTAAAGGAAAGGCCAGGGTCAAAACGGTACCAGAAAAGTATCCGATCAAAATATATTACAGAACAAAGTCAATTGTTCAGAAATCTAAAATTGCTAAAAGTAGTGAAGATCATTTTGACCCTTGAACACTCAAGGGCCGAGCTTTCCTTTCATCATGTTGCTTTACGCCTGCACTTATCCGCCTCTTTGTCTGCAGCTACTGTCGTAACTACGTCCCGTCTAGTCGCTGTCCATCATCAGAAGTTCTGGCGTTTGACCGCTGGATCAAAGAATGGCTCAATCCCCTATTGGTATGTGCGAACAGGCTACTTCTAGTCTGTTCGGCTTAAACTTTCATTATCTGCATAAAAACACCCATAAGACCTTCCTTCTTGCAATAAAACACAACAAACACCCTTAATTCATTATAATTAATACGTTAAAATGTAGTCAATTTCATGCGTAACAAATACCCCCAAATTGAATCTTTGCTTGTCCTCAAGTAAACAATAGATAGAAAGCAAATTAATCTACAGGAAAAAGAGTTAGGAATGAAAGAATACGAAGACAGGATTTGAATGTTTTCAGAGAATTTGAGAGGACGATAGTAATTGTTTTTGCTCTGAAGAGATAATGACAGAATATGTGCAAGTTATGATCTTTTGATGAGGTTATACCAGTGCAAGATTGTGTACCCTACTCGAGAAATTCCTTAAAGCTTGACATTAGACCTCAAATTTCACAAAGAACAACCTGTCTGCCTTAATGCCTCACCAAGGAATGGAATTTTTCACTTGCTCTCGTATGACATTTGTTTGCCATAGGGAAAGGAATTGCAACTTCACTCCTCAGCTCAGAAAATACACCCTTAGGGTGTGAGTTTGCTTTTTGGTCTTGTGTCTAAGAATCAACAATTTTCTAAACATAGTCAAAAGGTCTTGAACATAGGTTGTAATGTTAGGTTAAGGCTTAAGGTATGGAAGTGAGCAGCTTTTTAAGTGTCAGAATTCTGTCTTCATGCAACAATATTTAATTATACCCAATTCTCAGCACATGAGCAATTCTTGTTCTTAACCTGAACACTCTACACGGCCTGTTTCGATACAATGGCCAGACTATTCTTTAAACAACACACAACCAGCTTAGCATTTTATTTCAGGCTCAAGATATGAACATGTGTCCTGAAAATAAAAAGACTTTATTCACAGATTTTTATCTTTCCTCATTCCAGCATCATCCTTCAAATGTCACAATTTTATCTACATACGCTCATATTTTTGTATTTTTCTTCTTGTTCCAAGGCATGAGACAGATTCAAGGTATTCTGGAGTAATAGTGAAAGGAATGGGTTTCTTTGTGTGGTGTGTGTTTAAGAAAGAACAGGCTAAGGCTCAAGTTGGTTATCCTAACAATGTGAGTGCAATGCACAGGTAGGCTTTTTGTGTAGTGAATTTGGGATCTAAATGCCTTTCTCCTCCTATGTTTGTCAAAAAGCATCTTCATGTCAATAGGGCATACCCAAGCAAATTCTCCCTAAAGATAGTAAGTGCTGGCCCACTCATAAAGAGAAACAATGCATATTCAAATGCAATTGCGGGCTCAAGTTCTCACAATTTTAGGGGACTGTGCGTTAAGGCAAAAGGTTCCTTTTATGAAAGATGATTTAAAATTTCAAAATTTGTGGAACTTCAAGACTCGGGAAGAACACAAATCAAACACTAGGCTATCCTCATACATTCCACTCATAACCAGCACAGTCTGTTCAGTGATTACTGTAAAACAAGACAATCGAAACATAAGAATATGTACCAAGAAATGAACATAATGAAGAATATTTACGAAGGAAATTTACTGAGGACAATATGAACCAAAGATCACAGGGGGACAATATTAGTCATAAACTTTAACTAATCTAACATCCTGTTCAGGCTTTTATCATGTTTATGCATACAGATATTGTAATTTGTAATTCCTCCACCCCCAAATTAGAATGGAACATTGTCCCCAATGTTAGTATGAAGGCAAGCATAGGATAACCAATATCGGCATGATAAAGTATAGAGTGTGCAAAAATTTGAAAAGAAGGGTGATAGATGTTACCGGATGCTCAGGACAGCGACATATTGAAGTATCAGACGGGTGGGGAAAGAGAGGAATCAACCTCTCTCTCCGCAGCGGCAGTAGTGCCATGCCCTTTCGAGGAGGCAGCGGCGTTGGCAGGTGTTTCAAGTTTAGACCTTATCGGACTTTTGATCGAAAAATCAGATGGACTTTCCTTCCCATGTTCCTCAACACAGAGAGTTTTCAGCATGTCGATCTTGAAGGAAATTAAGGCTAAGGTATGGCAGCGGAAATATAAAAATTTTAGCCTACTTCCTTTTAACCATAGGATTCGTTAATCGTTATTTCATATAAAGAGGGATAAGAAGGAATACCTTTCGATGAACAATCTACCATTGTTAAAGAAGCGCCCACAAATCTTCTCCGAGATTCCAACCACAAAGTATAACACGGTGAGGTTAAGATGGAATCAACCCTTATGAGATGCAACCAAATTAGATTGCCTCTAATTAACCAACACAAGATCAAAGAGAAAAAGAGATGGATGAGATTAATCAATTGACGGAAGCCGTATGAATTCTTATCCACGAACTAGGGGATGCGAATTCACTCTCTCTTACTTAATGTAGGTTTCGAAAATCACAATAAGGGGAGGGGATTAGCTTAGTCGAAATTCTCATAGGGAGGGGGTATATATAGTCGCTTGTATCTAAACCATAGTTAGATAGGAATAGGTTACTTAATAGGAATTCCATTCGGAATAGGATTCCTAATTATTATCTTATAATATATCAAATACATTTAGGATAATAATAAATAACCTAACTGGATAATACTAGGAGTATATTAATCTAATCAAAACTCCTAAGTTAATTATCTCTTAATTAATTTAATTCACAACCCTAATCAAATTAGGATTAATGGAATTAAAATAATTTCTTATTTACTATATATAAATTTCGGCCCCCTCTATATAAATGGGCCTTACTGGGCTCAATTGGGCTTCCATCTATTAATCATATCCATCTCTCTTTTGGTTCCAAGTCTTATGTGTGATCCATTAGGTTCTTACTACTTCTGGCCGTATGCAACTATTAAATTAATTTCTTCAAGAATTATATTTAATCCTTGCATAACGGAATGATGTACTGAGTATGTTATAGGCAAGTCTGTAATCATTCCCCCAGAGTCCGTTAAGAAGACAGGTTGATTCTGTCGTTAACCCTTCCGTATTAGTTACAGTATAATTCGATCCTTTATCAACTATATCCTTGAACTGAATCTTATGACTATGGGTGATGTCAAGTCACATATAGTGAGACGTTCGTTTTACTTGTACAGGCCGAGTGAACTCAAATAGACAGGTTAAGTGAAATCTGTATTTCTACTCTTAAGCTATCACCTTGCAAGGGTTTAGAGTCGAGTCTTCCACAAGCGATCCTTGGATATATCTCCCATTAATCGGGAGTGCTAAATGCTCAATCCAATGTATAACTACCCTGACATTACTTCCTGTGACACCCAACCTTTGCAGTTCACACCCCAGAGTCATCTCTGTTAAGGATCGTGGGACCACAGGATCAAAGTCTCACATTCAGTAATTCAGGATGACCAATTAACATTCCTTTGAGTCTGAGGATTACTTATACCTATTAATACCAATGAGATGAACAGGTGACAAGGATGAATCTACCCATCCTGTTATCTCAAATCGGATCCCCAATCCTAATGAACGACGTTTCATCGGATCTATGTAACTGTCCAGATATCTATATATATGAAGCTTGTGAGATCAGCTTTTTGTCGGACAGAAGACATTGTTACATACAAGTCTCAATAGTGATATATCAATCCTAAACATATCACTTGACTTGGGGTGGTTTTAAGTTTATTAGTTTATCATAAAGTTTTGTCTCACTTCATGCTTGTATGAACACTTTATAATCACTTTAAACAAACTTACGGATTTCCTTTTATTAGACTTTATATAGTGCTTAAAAGGGATTGCCTTTATATAGTTATAAAACATATATCTCATTAAAACAAATGATATAAAGAACAATTCATTTACATTAAGTTTGTATCCTGCAACAATTGACTATAGGACACCAAACCCCAACAGATCTCTCCCTGCTGCGCATCATACTTTTGCTTAAGAGCAAATATCATTTCTCTGTTGGCCTGGTTTTGAGCGAACAGGGCATGGAACTTGGTAAGAATTTCTTCATTGGTGAGCTTGGCACACTTCTGGTAAAAGCCCAAATCTTTGGCATGCTCGATTTGTTCCGACTCGGAGGATACTGACACAGTGGGTTCATTCTTTCGCTTTCTATTTCAACTCTGTTGGCTTCCACAAAATCCGGCATCCAGACCTATTTTCCATTGACCATCCTTCCAAACAACATACTCTGAAGGCTCTTCAAATCTATCTAGTCTGGGTGGTTAACCACCGTGAGGCGGTTCTTATCCGCTGGTTTGAACACCCCAATGGCTTCCGCTATACGGGTTACAATACTACCACAGCAGATTACCGATGAGTTCTTCTTTCCAAACGCACTAATATACTCCCCAAACCAGAAACCCAGGTTCATCCTTTTTCCTTGCACCATACTCCACAGAGCGGTGAGGTCGGCATGAGGTATGGTGGCCTGATTCTCACGTGCGAATATGGTGTCTGAGACCAGCTTGTGTAGATACCTGATAGCGTAATCCTCGATACCCGACGCCTTGGATGCACTTCCATCATAACTTGGCTGGCCCGAGATTGAATGCCAGAAAGTCGAAGGGATGAACTCATCCGGCGTTTCCGTGAACGCCCCTTTGTATCCTTCCGACTCCAAGTCGTCGTCATCCGCCGCTCCAAGGAGATTGTTGAATATGTTCAAGGATGGCCGTTGAGTGTGGTTCATGAGCCAGAAACTAAATTTCCCTTCCTCATCAGGGTCAGTGATTTTGGGATTATGTTTGAAAGTTGCAAGAAACTCCAAGGTGAGTTCTTTATATGCCGGTTCTTTCATCTCGAAGAAGCACCCGAAATGCCCCACTTCCATGAGTGTCCTCAATCTTTCAGAAAGCTTGAGTCTTTTCAATGTATCCCAACACATGGTTCTGATTGGCCCAAACTCGAGCTGAGCAAGATCATCATAATATTTTTGTGTGGCGGCGTCGTTGAACTGGGAGAGCTTCTTTACTAATTTCTCGTCGGGAACAAATGCAACCATGCTTGTGCCCACCATTTTGCTCTTCCGCTTTTCTTTCTTTGTGCCCTCGATTTTAACTTGCTTTCCAGATCCTCGAGTCCTCATCCTGTACTCAAGTCTAAATAGGGCTTGTCAACGATAACGATCTCATAACATGTGGGGAACAGTGTTAAAGAGATGTGTGAAGGAAAGTCGAATAAGGGTCCGTAATGTGGTCGGTTTCCTTAAGTAGGGAGAAGAATGAAACGGCCTGTTGCCTACCCGTCATTATGACAGTGCTCAAATGAACGCCACCTGTACGAGTGGTTGGCAACAGGCGCGTTCAGTCGAAGAGACTCCTGGGAGGCGAACAATCACTTTTCTGAATTTGAATTCACTACTCTCCTATCCATTTGGTTTTACCGAGAAAGGAGAAGTAGTAGAATATAATAAGTACCGAGTGACAGACAATTAGATGTTTACTTTTTTCTGTCCACAGTTCGCCTCCCTTTTCCCAAGGATAACTCTTAAATAAAAATTTATTTCATTTTCCTACTTAGAACAAGTAAAAATGTAAAACTTGGCCCATATGGAAGGTTAAAAGTTTTACGTCTTTGCTTGCACAGGAATTACCGAAATCACGGACCATCATATGATACGAAATTGATCTTAACTACTCTAAATATTTTTTGACAAAACTGGAAATGTAAACTATTTAAAATGCAATGTTACTTGTGCTACAATTGGTGTTTGTAGCGAACACCCTGTTTGTGCTTCTATTGGTTTGGGGGATCTTGGAAGTGGACTGTGTCGATCTTCCTTGTGTGATCATTCTCTAGATAGGGTTTCAATCTTTGCCCGTTCACTTTAAAAGGTTCCTGACCCTCCTTGCCAATTTCGACTGCTCCATGACCAAACACCTTGTGTACTAGATACGTCCCCGACCATCTTGATTTCAGCTTTCCAGGAAACAACCTGAGTCTCGAATTATACAAGAGAACTCTCCGTCCTTCGTGAAATGTCTTTGTCTGGATTTTTCTATCGTGCCACATCTTGGTCTTGTCCTTGTAATTTACAGCGTTTTCATACGAAAACAGCCTGAACTCTTCCATATCACAAAGTTGCAGTCTTCTCTGGTCTCCCATAGCCTGTTGCTCAAAATTTAAGAAGGTTAATGCCCAAAAGGCCCTATGTTCCATTTCAATCGGCAAATGACATGATTTGCCGTACAATAATCTAAATGGGGACATTCCAATTGGTGTCTTATAAGCCGTCCTATACGCCTAAAGAGCATCGTCAAACTTGTTTGCCCAGTCTCTCCTAGAGTTGCCAACAGTTTTCTCTAAAATTCTTTTGATTTCTCGATTCGAGATCTCAACCTGTCCACTTGTTTGTGGATGGTAAGGTGTGGCAATTCTGTGAGAGAATCCAAGCTTGCCCATCAGCTTCTCAAATTTGGCGTTGCAAAAATGGGTTCCTTGATCACTAATGATCGCTCGTGGGACCCCGAATCGTGCAAACAGCCTTTTCAGGAATTTGATAACCACACGAGCGTCATTGGTGGGACTAGCCATTGCTTCAACACACTTGCTTACATAGTCGACAGCCACTAAGATATATTTATGCCCAAAAGATGTAGGGAATGGTCCCATGAAATCAATTCCCCAAATATCAAAAATTTCACAAACAACTATGTTATTGAGGGGCATGGCATTCCTAGCTGAAATATTACATGTTCGTTGGCACTCATTGCAAGTGCGCACAAACGAATTGGCATCTTTAAAAAGTGATGGCCAGAAAAAACCTGATTGGAGTACTTTGGCTGCAGTCGTGCTGGCGCTATGATGTCCTCCCGCTTCTCGGTCATGACAATGGCTCAAAACAGCCTATCCTTCCTCGTGAGATATGCATCTGCGAATAATTTGATCGGCGCACAACCTGAAAAGATAGGGTTCTTCCCAAAAATAATATTTAATTTCTGCATAGAACTTTCTCCTTTGGTTAGTGGACAGGCTATGAGGTTTAAGAGAACTGGCTAGATAATTGGCGATGTCGGCAAACCATGGAGCAGGCTGTATGGTATACAGACGCTCGTCAGGAAAATTTTCCAAAATCTCTTGTTGTTCCTGGTTGCTTGGGTGAGAAATTCTTGACAAGTTATCAGTTGCTACATTTTTCGTTCCCTTCTTATCCTTAATTTCAAGATCAAATTCTTGAAGCAATAGTAACCACCGTATCAATCTTGGCTTTGCATCCTTCTTTGCGAACAAGTAGCGTAGTGCAGCGTGGTCTGTGTGAACACTGACTTTTGACAAAACCAAGTAGGGACGAAATTTGTCGAAAGCATACACTACTGCAAGGAGCTCCTTCTCGGTAGTGGTATAATTCTGTTGGGTCTCGGTCAATATTTTGCTTGCATAATATATAGGCCTGAACTTCTTCTCAGTCCTCTGCCCAAGAACAGCTCCCACATATGTATCGCTAGCATCACACATCATCTCAAACGGCTGTTCCCAATCGGGACCTGCCAGTATGGGCGAGTTGACCAGCTTGCCTTTCAGCAATTCAAAAGCTTTAAGACAGCTTGTGTCGAATGAGAATTCTGCGTCTTTGTGTAGCAAAGCTGACAAAGGTAACGCGATCTTTGAAAAATCCTTGATAAATCTTCTGTAGAACCCGGCGTGTCCAAGGAAACTTCTCACATCCTTCACATTAGTTGGAGCAGCCAGTTTCTCTATTACTTCTACCTTAGCTTTATCTACTTCCATCCCCTTTTTCGAAATCTTATGCTCGAGAACGATTCCACCAGTAACCATGAAGTGGCATTTTTCCCAATTCAAGACTAAGTGGGTCTCCTTGCATCGCATGAGCACAGCCTCTAGGTTGTTCAGACAGTTCCCAAAAGAGTTTCCATAAATAGAGAAGTCGTCCATGAAGATTTCTACAGTGCGCTCCACCATATCATGAAATATAAACATCATGCATCTTTGAAATGTGGCTGGAGCATTGCACAATCCGAACGGCATGCGCCTGTAGGCATATATCCCATACGGACATGTGAAAGTAGTCTTCTCTTGATCTTCACTGTGGATTGCAATCTGATTGTACCCCGAGTATCCGTCAAGGAAGCAATAAAATGCATACCCTGCTAATCGTTCTAACATCTGATCAATGAAGGGCAAAGGGAAGTGATCCTTCCTTATAGCTTCGTTGAGCTTCCAGTAATCCACACAAACTCGCCATCCTGTTATGGTTCTCGTGGGGACCAACTCGTCTTTCTCGTTGAGCACCACTGTGGTTCCTCCCTTCTTTGGTACAACATGAACAGGGCTTGTCCACACGCTATCGGAGATTGGGTAAATAATTCCGGCATCCAGTAGCTTGATCACCTCTTTTCGCATTACCTCCTTCATGTGGGGGTTTAATCTGTGTTGTGGCTGGATAGATGGCTTGTGATCCTTCTCCATCAAAATTCTGTGAACACAGACTGTTGGACTAATTCCTTTGATATCATCAATTTTCCATACGATTGCATCCTTGTTTCTTCGCAGTACCTCCATGAGTTGAGCTTTCTGATCAGGAGTTAACTTTGAAGATATAATCACTGGGCTCCCGCTGGGTGGTTCCAGGAAGGCATACTCGAGATGTGAGGGTAAGGGTTTTAGTTCGGGTCTAGATAATGGCACAGTGGGTATTTCAGGTGGTTCTTGATGAGTGGGAACAGTAGGATCTGGAGGAAGTGTAGGCAAGTTGGTTTCAATGGAACAGCCTGTTCCTTCACATAAGTTCACCTCTCCTCCCAAGAGAGTCTCCAGAGTGTCCTGTTCCTATTCCTGCAAAGTAGAAAGACTTTGAACATCATCTAAGAAACAACATGTGTCATCAATAGTGTTAGCTCGTCTCATCGCCTCATTCATTTTGAAAATGATTTCTTCTCCATTAATTCTCAAAAATAATTGTCCCTCTCCCACATCGATCAATGCTTTACCCGTTGCTAAAAACGGTCTACCTAGGATAATAGAAACATGCAGGTCCTCATCTATGTCCATTATGAGAAAATCAACAGGTAATATGAATTTTCCTACATTGACCAACACATCTTCCACAACTCCCCTAGGGTAACATACTGATCGATCGACCAACTGAATAGACATTCTGGTTGGTTGTGGTTCCCCTAATCCTAGCTTAGCATACACAAAATATGGCATAAGGTTTATGCTAGCTCCTAGGTCACATAGTGCGTTTTCAATATTTAACTTGCCAATCGAACAGGCAATAGAAAAACTCCCTGGATCTTTTAGCTTTTTCGGAAGCTGCTGCTTGTTCTGGAGTATTGAAGAACAATCCCTGTTGAGTTGGATCATTGAGATGTTTTCCAGCTTTTTCTTGTTTGACAAGATGTCTTTCAGGAATTTTGCATACGCCGGCATCTGGGCAAGTGCTTCCACGAAGGGAATGTTGATATGCAACTTCCTTAAGGTGTCGAGCACCTTATAATTTTGTTCTTCCAGCTTCTTGTTAATTAACCTCGTTGGATAAGGTACAGGTGGAACATAGGGTGGAGGTGGCTTGTACATTTTTCCTCGTTCCTCCTGATCTTGATCACTGGTGGATTTTATCCCGACGGTTTCTTCTTGACTAGGAACAGTTTGTTCCTACTCTCCTTCAGCATTTTCGGATGTTCCTGCACACTCAGCATTTTCATCAGTAGATACAGTTGGTTGTGTTTGCTTACCAGATCTCAGAGTGATGACCATGACATCGCCCTTGGGGTTTGGCTCTGTGTTGCTAGTTGATGGACCTGTGTTTCCATATTTTTAATTGACGCTTGTGTCTGCTTCATGAACTGCATCATCATTGTCTTCATGTCTCTGGCTCTACGTCTTCCTTGGGCGGAACAGGTTGTTTATAATGCTGCTGAGGTTGCCTCTGGTAGTGTCCTCCTTGTTGTTGTTGATATCTTGGTTGTTCCTACTGATTAGGCTGGCCTGTCCATCCGAAATTTGGATAATTTCTTGTTGCTGGGTTGTAGGTGTTTGAGTACGGATTTGGTGGATTTCTTTGATTATACCCGGCATAATCACATTCTCCCTGCTCACCTTTCCCTTGTTTAACTCCAGGGCAGTTGATGTTGAAATGACGCCCTCCAAAAAAATCACATATGTCATTAAACGGCGGTTCGTTGTGAATTGACGACACATTTATCTTGCCGAGCTGTCTGGCAATCTGTTCCACCTGGCTGGTTAATTTTGACACAGCATCATCATTTCCTGTTCTTTTTCCTTCACTCCTGGAGGAGTGCCAGTTATAACTCGTGCTTACTACTCTCTCAATAAGGTCATACAAGGCTTGTGGTTCAAGATCTTCAGGGTTTCCATTGGCAATGGATTCGATCTGGATTTTATAAATGTTGGTCACTCCATTGTAAACTTCTGCACTTGCATCCACATGGGGATGCCATGATTGGGTACCCTTCTTAGTAGTTCCTTGTATCTTTCCTATGCCTCGGCTAAGGATTCATCATCTTCTTGCACGAAATGGGATACCTTGTTTCTGAGTTTAATGGCCTGTCTCGGTGGAAAATATTTCATCAGAAATGCGCTGCACCTTCCTTCCCAAGTGGGGATCGTTCCTGGTTGAAAGTTTCTCAACCTGTTCTTTGCTTTATCTTTTAGAGAAAAGGGAAACAGCTTTAGCCTGATAACATTGTCAGAAACTCCTCGGTTTGATCTGAAAGTGATGCACAGTGTTATGAACTCCTGGATATGCCCATTTGGATCTTCCGACTGGTATCCATTGAACTATACTGCTTCCTGCAACATTTGTATCATCGATGCTTTCACCTCAAACATGTTGTTTCCTTCGTTGGGCAACACAATACACGACGAATGTCCTTCCGTGGTTGGCCTCGAATAGTCTCTGATTCTCATAACAGGAGGATTGTTATTCTCTCCTTCTTCCTCTTCATTTGGTTGAACTTGTTGTTCGGGTGGTACCCTTCTAGCCATCCTTCTTTCTCTTTGTCGCTCTCTTTGTCTTGCACGTCGAGCTCCCGCTCGGTTTCATCTACACGTTCTCTCTAACTCGAGATCGATAGGAAAAATAGGAGGTCCAGCTCTGCGCATAAACAGTTAAAGAACTCCTTCTGGCTGCACTATTTAGCAAACAGATTAAAAACACCTTGTTTCACAGAAAATTTCGTATAAAATTTGTTGCTTTCAATCCCCGGCAACGGCGCCAAAAACTTGTTGTCTCCTAAATGGACTCTAGCAAGTGCACTATATACAAGTAATAAAGTGATAAGTCAAGTATCGTATCCACAGGGATTGAGGACCAAAGTTTACAAGAAATACGTTGCAGAATAGGGTGTTCGTGGTGTGTGACTCCTTTATATTGATAGATGTTGAGAAATGTGAAGACTTGTGACTATACGAACGATTTCACGTATAAAAATGACTACTTGATAACGATAAACAGGTAGAACAGGCTAAGCACAGCGGAACAGGTTACCGTAAGCTTCTAACAACCTAATAAGTCATAAATGGTGCAATTGAAGTCAAGGTTTCTGCTTTAACTCTCACTTAAGTCAACTCTCGTGTGTTCTTAAGATTCTAAGACTTACTAAAACCAATAGCGTCCTAAAGGTTTGTTCTTTCTTGCATTAAGATTGAAGCAGCATTTCAAATGAGAAAACCCTTGATAAAACAACCTATTATTTCTGCTTCGGGGTTAGATGCTTGATAGAGAGTTCGGTGAAGATGAAAGCAGTGTCCTAACATTCATCTAACACAGGTATAAATGCATAAGCACTGAAATATAAAACCTCATCGAACACTTCATACATTAACACCATTCATTCATTGATAGACTTAGAAAGCTTACATTACCGGCCCCGATTGGCCGCGCCTATTCAAAAGGATTACGCACTCATACTGGCGAGTGAGCAATCTGCTAGTTCAAAGCTCTGAAACTCCATCTATGGAGCTTTCTTTCTTTCAATTAAAGTCTATGCTTTTCTTTTCCAAAAGATCCGCTCCCCTATCTTTCCTTACTACATCTATTTAAAGGAAAGGCCAGGGTCAAAACGGTACCAGAAAAGTATCCGATCAAAATATATTACAGAACAAAGTCAATTGTTCAGAAATCTAAAATTGCTAAAAGTAGTGAAGATCATTTTGACCCTTGAACACTCAAGGGCCGAGCTTTCCTTTCATCATGTTGCTTTACGCCTGCACTTATCCGCCTCTTTATCTGCAGCTACTGCCGTACCTACGTCCCGTCTAGTCGCTGTCCATCATCAGAAGTTCCGGCGTTTGACCGCTGGATCAAAGAATGGCTCAATCCCCTATTGGTATGTGCGAACAGGCTGCTTCCAGTCTGTTCGGCTTAAACTTTCCTTATCTGCATAAAAACACCCATAAGACCTTCCTTCTTGCAATAAAACACAACAAACACCCTTAATTCATTATAATTAATACGTTAAAATGTAGTCAATTTCATGCCTAACAACACGCTGGTTCCAACCACTCTCCTTTGCGTTTTGAAGATAAAAAATCTGCTCCCTAATCTCGACAGGGATTCGCGAATCTCGGTAGGATCAGCAGTTTTGTCAGCACAATTTACACATGTTTTAATTCAAAGAATCGCGTCTGTTCGGGTGGATAGAAATGTCTTTTCACAGCGGACACGACCCTTAAACACGACTCTTCAAAATCTATAAATAAAGAGTTGATTTCAGAGTTAGTGAGAGTTAGACTTTTAAGATTAGTGCAGAATTTATGTAGAAATTCTGAGTCAAGACGATTCAGAGTTAGACTTCATTCTTGTAAAAGCAATCTGATGTACACAAATTGTTCTTAGATTACTTACAAATATAGTAGCAATTAGATTTAGATTAAGGTCTGTTCGAAAACTAGTTTACATTTTGGTAGTAGAAACATCATCTCTATTCCGAAGATTCAGCGAGAAGATCAAGTAGCAGATTCGACCCCGGAGCCTGACAAACTCTAACGAGGTTTGAGGAAAGGATTGACGACCTGAAACTCACTAATTCCTCTTGAATGCTTCCATGCTTTTTGTTCTCCGTAAACTTGTATCAATTTACACTTCATCTAATAAAAGTTCATGCAATTCAATATATCCTTATGTAGTTACTTTGGTAAATGATCCGAAGTAAAGTTCTGGCGTTTTCATTAAAACGTAGTTAAATTCATATCTTACAAGGAAACTTTGTTGAACACTTAGGCAAGTTCATTCTTACGGACGGTATGATCGTTGGGTCAGCTTATCGAAAATAAGTATAAACTTGGTCAAGGTAGAAATCTACTCAACGCCAGGGGGGTTCTCTACGGTTCAAAGCCTTTTAATTGAAGGAATTTACTCTTATTACATACTTATAATTTTTACAAAGTTTAAAGTTAGTATCTTTGCTTAATGCAAACGAGTACAACTCTTCTCTTATTTTTAACGCTAAATGTTTCTGTCTTGTAATATAATCTGAAGACAGAATTGATTTCTAACATTCTACATATATTCTAATCTGATTCTTAGTAATTCAATCTCAAAACCAAATTCAATTTACGATTTTCTATTAAATAAACCTAAAGACTTATTTAAACTATATCAAAATAAGTTTTTGTGAAAAAACGTTCCTTGTAGGATCGATATCTTTTTATTACTACAAGCGAAACCGTGCACTTGCGGAAATCGCTCAACAAGTTTTTGGCGCCGTTGCCGGGGAACGCCAAATTTTTTTAGAAAAATTTAGATTTTTCGTGTTTTATTTCGAATCTAGGTTTATACATACTTATTTTAACTTTTATATTTCATTTATTTCAATTTACTTACATATTTATTTTTCAATTTTGTTTTGAAGGTAGTTTCGATTCGTGTAAGATTTCAAGTTCATGCGCAGTTCTCGAAGTTCGGGCATTCCACCAAAACCATTTGATCCATAAATTGAAAAGACAATTAAGAAAATAAAGAAAGACAAGAAAAACAAAGATAAACAAAAATCACAGCCTGAAAATATGGCAAATCCACCTACACTCATGGAATACTCTAGGCCAGGAGTTGCCGGTGTAACCAGTAGCATAGTTAGACCCCTAATAGTCACACACCAATTTGAAATTAAGCCAGCTTTGCTTAATATGTTACAAAATAATGTGACATTTTATGGACTACCTAACGAAAATCCAAACACCCATTTGACAAATTTCTTAGAAATTTGTGACACTTTTAAAATGACCGATGTGCCAGCCGAAGCAATCAAACTTCGACTCTTTCCTTTCACTTTGAAGGATAGAGCCAAAGATTGGTTAACTTCTATGCCAGCCGCAACATTCGGAACTTGGGACCAATTAGCCCAAGCATTTTTATCAAAAATTTTCCCTTTAGCAAAAACAGCAAGAGTCATAAAAAAGTTAACATCTTTTACACAATATGATAATGAAACTCTTTATGAGGCTTGGGAACGTTTTAAGGAACTTCAATGTTTATGCCCACACCACCAATTACCCGATGCACTTTTAATGCAAACTTTTTATAACGGAATAAATCCTACAACTAGAGGTTCATTAGATGCTATGTCGGGAGGGTTATTTATGAAGAAGACATCCGCCGAAGCAAGAGAACTTTTGGAGGAAATGGCAATCAACAGCAGTATGTGGCCCGCGAAACGTGGACACATACCAGTGGCAAAACCATCATCCTCAACCACATCACCAGTTAAAGGTATAGTGAATCTCGATCCAGTCGTGATGTTACAAGCTCAATTTTCTGCCTTATCGCACAAAATTGATAGGTTTATGGCACCGTGCGATACTAATGGTAATCCAATCCCAACGGATGTGGGTTACGAAGGTATGGATGAGATTGAATAGGTAAATTTTGTCCAAGGGCAAAACCAAACTCATAATCCTTTTTCTAGTACTTATAATTCTGGATGGAGGAATCATCCTAACTTTAATTGGAAAGATAATAATAATGCAAGTGCTAATCAAAATCGTACCAATAATTATCAAAATCAGTCAAGAGATACGATTAGCACTTTATCTTCTAAAATCGACAAATTTATAGACGCTATCGGTGGTAAAGTAAGTAGCCATGATGATGGTTTTAAACGCATCGAGAACAAATTCGATCAACTTATTAAAAATCACTCGTCTAGCATCCATAATTTGGAGGTTCAAATAGGACAAATTGCTAAATCAATTCCATCCCGAAAAGAGGGAAGTCTTCCCAGCCATACGGAAGAAAATTCGAAAGAGCATGTAAAGGCTATCACTCTTCGTTTAGGGAAAAATTACTTAGGTCCGGAAATGCCCGGAGATTCAACTAACATTATGCAGGGAACTGATTTACCAACAAAATCCAAGGAAGATACTTTAAATGCAAAAAGTGTTAGGGATTATTGTCAGTTAATCAACTGTAGCGCAGCGGAATTGCGGTTTAAAATTTATTTCTAATCCCTTTAGTTTGATCTTTGTCAGTTAACCATTGATTAAATAAAACCTTTTGATCCGTTTAAGGATATAAATATACCTGGACTGTCTCTTCTAGAGACGGCTGAAGAATCCACAAGGTAGTAAGATCTCCGTAGTCAGGTGCACGAACAGCTATTGAGCTAGAACTGGTGCTAGCCGAAGAACGAGGAAGAACTGGAGAGATTCTGATATTAGCCAAAATTCCCACTTTGCAATGTTGGGTCGCTGTGTCGAAAATCAAATGTGATTTTCTTCTATGGCCGCCATACACATATATTAGTTAATTCCATTGTTTTAGGTTTTAGGCTTTTATTATATATAGTGTAGTTATTCCTAAACCTAATTGGTTTAGGGTTGATTGGTTAATTACAAAACTAATCTAATCCTAACATAATCACTTAAATAAATACCAATAGTATTTATTCTATGCAATTAGTTACAATTAGATTAAATTTAATTACCCCAATTAAATAAATAACACTAATTAATAAATTGACGTATTAGTTTGATTAATTATTCACGAATGCAATTTCATTAATTTACAAATTAATTAATTACATCCCGTAAACTAATTAACCAATTAAATACTCAACGCCTAAATCCATTAATCAATTACATTGATACAAAGTATCAATTAATCAATTAATTAACCACCAATTAATTACCTTGACATTTTACTGTCAACCAATTAATTAATCTCACCCCTCCAGTGTACCGTTCTATAAGTTCCAACTCAGATGTTCAATGTGCACGATCCTATGGGACTGTCCTTAGCTAGCAGTGGGCTCACGACCCACAGACAGTAAGTGGGTTCTAGCAAACCATTACTGCCCCTAACCAATACAGCTATTTCAGCAGTCTAAAGATGCAGAGACCCTGTAGTTATCTCTTAACTTCTTTTACCATTTGATATCGATATTATAAACTAGAGGCATGGTGGCTGTCATCCTCTCTGATGTTTATGATATTTCTTGATCTTAAGTAGATTAATGAATCAGATAAGTAAACTACTTATCTGGGTGTGGCCACACACTTATCAATCTCACTTATCAAGTGGCCTATGATATCATCTCAGTATTATATGAGTGGTAATTCCATCACTTCACTATCAATACCAATGCGTTCACCTGTTCACCCAATCATACCCGTATTTGGCATCCTGTTACAGACCTGTTAGGCGTATGTCAAAGTGAACCGGATCCCACATTGATATTATAATGAAATCTAGTCTGAAGACAGTTAGAGACCTACTTAAGAAAACTAATGACACAACCACCATGTAGTTTTCTCGGGCGGATCGATCCAGTCACATGTATACAACATGTACCCATATTCACAACTGACTTATCAAGTGCTATGGCTAGTATCAATTACTACCATACAGTTGTCGAATATACAAGTCTGTGGTCCTAATCATTCCCATGATAGAATAGACTTGGGATATGGTTTTGCGATTATCAATCAATGGATTCTCTATTCATATTATAGCACAAGATATAAATGAACTAGATTAATGTCTTTATTAATGTGACACAAATACATTTTATAAGAACCAATGCCTATGAACTAGGGCACACCAACAAAAAGTTCACCATTAGATGCTAGTACAAAAACTTTTGTACCCAAACCACCTTTTCCACATAAAGTCCGAAATAATGACTATGACAAACAACTTTTAACATTTTTGGACAAACTTAAAAATTTGCATATAAATTTAACATTTATGGATGCGATAACGCAAATTACTAACTATGGTAAGTTTTTAAAAGATTTGATTTCTAAGAAAATCAGTTGGGAAGGAATTTCATCCATATCGTTAACAGAGGACTGTAGTTCAATAGTGTCGAGTAATTTGCCCACAAAACTCAAGGATCCTGGATGTTTCACCATCCCGTGTAAGTTGGGAGACATTGAATTCCCAAGTTGTCTTTGTGATTTAGGAGCAAGCATTAACTTAATGTCGTTGTCTATTTTTAATAAACTAGGTTTAGAAGAAGATATCAAGCGTACCAACATGGTTTTGCAATTAGCGGATCAAACCACTAAGAAACCATATGGTATAATTGAGGATGTTTTAGTCAAAGTCGATAAGTTTATTTTTCCTACCGATTTCGTTATATTAGACTTTGCATATGACGTTAATTGTCCACTAATCTTTGGTCGATCGTTTATGAATATGGGACGTGCATTAATCGATGTATCGGAAGGGAAAGTAGTTTTGAGAATAGGTGAGGATAAGATTGAGTTTAATATGAACAAAGCGATGAAATATCCTGTGGAAGAATTCGCTTGTATGAAACTTGATTTGGTCGAAGAATGTGTCAATGATATTGTTCAAATAGAAGAAATAATAGAACCCATAGTGGGAGAAGAATTAGAAGATAAGGACCCAGAGCCTTTGATTCGAGAAGATGCACTAGTACAGAAATGGCCTATGGCCACAGTCGTTTATCGTCATTAGCCACGGTTCTACAACCGTGGCCAAAGGAGGCGTGGCAAATGATTGGCGTCTTTAGCCACGGTTGTTCGACCGTGGCCAAAGGGGCAGTAGAGTCGGTTTTACAAATAACCGACTCTTAATTCCTTGTGTTTTTGCCACGGTTGTTACAAACAACCGACTCTAATGCTCGGATCATTAGAGTCGGTTGTTCTAACAACCGTGGCCAATGATATGTTTTTAATTAAAAAAAATAAAATAAAATATTTTGGATTGAATGGAGCTCTAATATTGAAATATAATTAAGCATAAATATTATTACAAGATGGAAGATGATAAGGAAAACGAGCAGCACTAAAATAAAAGACCTAATCAGCAGCTACCATAGGAAATATTGCATTAAAACAAAACAAAAAGCGAGAGCAAACTTGAAAGGATATGAAGGTCACAGAAAGCCAGAAATACGAAGTAGAAAATTCGAAGAATCTGAGCTCAATACACAATACCATGAAGCCACTCCTTGAGAAAAAAATTAAGATATTAACTTCCAAAGAGAAAAAGTTCCAATATGTAGCCAAATTAATGGCGAGATGCAGCAAAATCATACCTGTCCAAATCCTTGAATTGAAGATTGTCTGTATTGTTGTGGAGCAAGGAGTTGCTGTTGACTGTGAGGTAACTGCATCATCTTTTGCCTTTGTTGTTATTGCTGCTGCTGTTGTTGAGTTTATTGTTGAAGAGAATCTCAAAAACACTCTGTTTAAGATATTCATCTCTTCTACTATCATCTACAACTTACACAAGCATCAATCAAGTTGAGCTTTTTCTTACACAAGTACAGAGTTAAATTCAATGAAGGTTTTCAGGACTTTTGGTAGTAAAAAATCCCATCATCAGTAACCAAACAATAATAATCACAACCATCACAATTCCTGAAGCAAACCTAATTCAACTACAGCCTTAATAAATAGAAAGGATAAAATGTAAATACATGTTATCCAGAAAACAACAACTACTGCCTGACCCTACATGTTATTATAATGGGATGAGTATATGCACCTATTTTCTACATTAGTCAATTCTTTCTCTACCGGCTAATTCAATTCAAGAAAACTCAACCATATATTGACAATGGGACTTTATAACTGACAAATATTCCTCCTCATATCAACCTTTTACCGCCTGCCACTTGCTCCAACTCGAGGTATGCCTTTAACTTCAGATTCCTGCATTAATAGAAGAAACATTTTAGATAGATGGATTGAACAACTTTATTAGGAGATGATTGAACAACTTATAAATCAAGTTACCTGTGGCGAATGCAGATAGATGTATGTCTTTGCGGTTTGTGGGTTGTGATTCTCTGCATCCTTACCCCAGTCATAACACACCTAAACAAAACCATATCATATCAACAATTTAGAACCGTTCCATGTCTACTCGGGATGGAAATGGTTCAGATATACTAAGATTGAAGTTTCTTCTGATGATTTCACATTTTTACTCAACACCTAAAGGTCCAAGACACATTATGAAGAAACCATACATATCACTACACACTGCTTAATGATATGAGATTAAATATTATTCCCACTATATCCATTGCATTTAGGTACTTTAAGCTTTATGTAGCACACACAACAACTTAGTTTAGACATATGGTCCTTAATGATATGAGATTAAATATAATTCCCTCTACTTTGTAACTAGCACATTTGAATGTCACTTGTCAGAAAGTCAATTTGAGTGACATAATCATAATCACAAAGATAGGAAAGTTATACACATTACCGAATATGCATATACTGAGCCATCGTTGTGGAAAGCACTCGAAGGTATAGGGTGAGGGCACCGTGACATGGCCTAAAAAATTACATAAAGTCAGCTACACATTAGACTTCAACTCTTAAGAAGAAATTAACCAAAGAACCAGCATTAAGGCAATTTTTTAATTGGTGACATAATCTTATGAAAAACATTAAAAGCCCACAAGTAGGCATATATATATATATATTTGGTTGGTGACCATAATTTTCAATGGTGGTTCAGAATCAGAACATAATGAATACGTAATCTTAGAAGTGATAACCCAAATGGTGAAAGTAAATGGTCACATCCTTTCTCGCAAATTAGGATCAATACGAAAGGCAAAAGGCACAGCCATAGGTGGTGAATTGTACTCTTTCATATTCACATTCACTTGATATTGATGATATGGATTTTGATTTTCCATCATTTTCTCCACAGCCATCTCCTTTTGTTGTTGCATTTCCAAATTATCAACAAATCATTACAAATTAATCACCATTATTTTTTCTTTTTCTTTCTTTTAACTCCCGTGTGTGCCAAACTATATTTAATTAACAATGCTTAAATCCTCCAGGCAACTCATTGTTCCTTGAATTCACTATTATAGTATACACAGAATATAATGAAGAAGGAATGAGAGACTATACCAGTTCAAAGATGAGACGATTATTTTCTTCCTCCAAATTTTCAACCTGAAAAATAAAAAATTGGAACATAAAGTTCATAAGATTGTTAATCAAGAGCTAAAGAATAAAAATAAAATGGACTGGTTTAAATATTTATACATACATATAGTAGAACATTAATTAAGATTAGGGTGCTAATTAAGCTAACCCTTTGGTTAAAGACACCATCAAGGCCTTGTTTAAGGCTTCTTTCTATGTCCATGAGCTCCAAGCAGCATCGAACCGATATCTAACCCTTTCAAGTGCCTGCAAAATATACGAAACTCGAACCCGAGACCTTACTTGAGGGAAAAGAACGCGTTTTCTTTATGGCTCCGATGAACAACATATTAGTGAAAGAAAGATTTACCTGAGCTCAATCTCCATGTTGTCATTCTCTTTCTTGATTCTATCAATCTCATTCTTCAGGCTCTGCGTTTTTTTTTTCAAACAGGAAACCCTAAATGTTAAGTATATTTACCAGTTGTGAAATCGAACACGAAGTCCAAATAGTGAAATCAAAATAAGTGTACCAGTTGTGCTGGGAGATAAGCATAAGAAATCAAAATCCCATGAATAGAAATCTAACATGCCTCCGAAATCGAACACGAGCTCCAAATAGTGAAAGATGAACTCGAACTCCAAAGATCGCCAAGACGAACTCGAACCTATCTAACTTCAATCTAGAACACCAACAGGCACTCGAACTCCAACGAACATGAACGAGTACAGACGATACAGTTTTAGCGCAAGAAGAAGAAGAAAAAAACAGCAGAGAGAGAGAGAGAGGGGTTCACGCAAAGAAGTGTGGAATTTAAATAAACCGACTCTAAAGATTATCTTTGTCAGTTTACATTGAACCGATGCTAATGAGCCTAATTGGCGTCGGTTCAATTTAGACTGACCCTATTAGTTAGGTCGTTAGCATCGGTTTTTATAAAAACCGACACCAATGATCCTCAGAAACGCGCGTTGTGCTTAAAAATAATATTTAGAGTCAGTTATTGAAAATAACCGACTCTAATAAGGCCTTATTAGAATCGGTTTTTTCTAATAACCGACTCTAATAACCTTTAGCTACGGTTCTTATAGATAGCCGTAGCTAATAAGGCGTAGCTATAGGCCATTTCTGTACTAGTGATGGACCAGTTCCGCCTTCAATTGTAGTACCCCCTAAGTTAGAACTTAAAGAATTACCAAACCATTTAAGGTACGTTTTCCTAGGCGAAGGTGATACTCTTCCTATAATTATCTCTAACAAGTTAACTGAAGATCAAGAAGAGAAATTGAAAGAAGTTGTTAGAAATAGGATAGGAAGTATGGGATGGCAAATTTCAGACTTAAAAGGAATTAATCCTAGTATTGTAATGCACATAATTCACTTAGAAGAAGATAAGTCACCTAAAGCAGATAGGCAAAGACGCTTAAATCTGAACATGAAAGAAGTAGTAAAAAATGAGATTACTAAACTTTTAGACAATGGAATCATTTATCCTATCTCGGATAATGAATAGGTTAGTCCAATCCATTGTGTACCTAAAAAGGGAGGCATAACTATAGTAAGGAATGATGAAGGTGAATTAATACCTACGTGAACCACCACCGGTTGGAGGGTTTGTATAGATTATAGGAACCTAAATAAAGCAACCAGGAAAGATCATTTTCCTCTACCTTTCATTGATCAAATGATCGAAAGGATAGTCGGTCATGCATTTTATTGTTTTCTCGACGGTTATTCCGGATTCTTTCAAATATACATGTACCCGGATGACCAAGATAAAACAACCTTCACATGTCCTTATGGAACTTTTGCATATAGGAGAATGCCCTTTGGTCTATGTAATGCACCAGCAACTTTTCAACGTTGTATGATTGCAATATTTAACGATTTCATTGAAGATATCATGGAAGTTTTTATGGATGATTTTTCAGTTTATGGAGATTCCTTTGATGCATGTTTACAAAACTTAGATAAAGTGTTGTCTAGATGTGAAGAAACGAATTTAGTTTTAAACTGGGAAAAATGTCATTTCATGGTAGACGAAGGAATTGTTTTAGGTCATAAAATATCTGAAAAATGATTAGAAGTGGATAGAGCAAAAGCTTCAGTCATAGAGAAATTACCCCCACCAACTACTATTAAGGGAGTAAGGTCATTTTTAGGACATGCAGGTTTCTACAGAAGATTTATAAAAAACTTTTCTGTGATTTCCAATCCACTTATTAATTTGCTTATGAAGGATTCAACTTTTGATTTTAATGAAGATTGTATAAAAGCTTTCAAAACATTGAAAACCGCCTTAGTCAGTGCACCCATAATTGCTAAACCCGATTGGGATTTAACTTTCGAAATTATGTGCGATGCAAGCGACTTAGCCATAGGATGTGTATTAGGTCAAAGGAAGGATAAGAAACTTCATGTCATATATTATGCAAGTCACACATTGTCCGGTGCACAGTTAAATTACCCCACAACCGAAAAAGAAATGCTAGCGGTAGTTTTTGCATGTGATAAGTTTAGGTCGTATCTATTAGGATCTAAAGTTATTATATATATACCGATCACGCAGCTTTAAGGTATCTATTCGCTAAGAAATATGCAAAACCGCGTCTTATTAGATGGGTCTTGTTATTACAAGAATTTGAGATAGAAATTAAAGATAAAAAAGGGAGTCAAAAACCTTGTCGCTGATCATCTATCAAGGCTTGAAGATGAAAACGGTCCTATCGGTGAAACAACCGGTATACGAGATGATTTCCCCGATGAATTTCTTAAACAAATAAAAAGTGTCATATCGCCATGGTATGCGGATATAGCTAATTATCTCGCAGCTCATATTGTCCCAGAATGATTAAACTCCCAACAAAAGAAGAAATTCTTTTCCGATATTAAAATGTATTTTTGGGAAGATCCTTTCTTGTTCAAAACATGTGGAGATGGTATAATTAGGAGATGCGTCAGTGAAGATGAATATGAGTCTATAATGTCAGAATGCCATTCAAGCTCTTATGGAGGGCATAACGGCGTAAGTAAAACAGTAGCTAGGATATTAGAATGCGGATTCTTTTGGCCTACGTTGTTTAAAGACGTTCGTTTGTTTGTTAACCGGCCTGACAAATGTCAAAGAACCGGGAATTTAGGAAGGAAAGATGAGATGCCTCTCACAAGCATGTTAGAAGTTGAAATCTTCGACATGTGGGGAATCGATTTCATGGGTCATTTTCCCCCTTCTTTTGGTAAAACTTACATATTAGTAGCCGTAGATTATGTTTCAAAGTGGGTTGAAACAATTGCAACCCCGACAAATGATTCTAAAGTTGTTGTTAAGTTTCTTGATGAAATATTTTGTAGATTTAGAGTCCCTAGATTTATGATAAGTGATGTAGGTACCCATTTCATAAGCAGAAGTTTTGAATCGCTTATGAAAAAGTACAGAATACACCACCGCGTATCTACGCCATACCATCCTCAATCGAATGGTCAAGCGGAAATATCGAATAGAGAACTCAAATGGATACTAGAGAAAACAGTTTCGTCTTCAAGAAGAGACTGGGCACGCAAACTTAACAATGCGTTATGGGGATACCGTACTGCATTTAAAACACCTATAGGAATGACACCGTACCGACTCGTGTATGGAAAAGCTTGTCATTTGCCAGTAGAATTAGAACATAAAGCATATTGGGCTATTAGAACACTTAATTATGATTTTCCAAAAGCAGGAAAGAAGCGTTTGTTCGACTTAAACGAGTTGGATGAATTACGCCATTTATCCTACGAAAATGCAAGGATATATAAATAAAAAGTGAAAAAATGGCATGATGCCAAAATTAAAGTTAAAAGCTTTAATGTAGGGGATAAAGTATTACTGTTTAATTCTCGACTCAGGTTATTTCTAGGTAAGCTTAGGTCTAGATGGTCAGGACCATTTATAGTCATTAAAACTTTCGATTATGGATCCTTAGAACTAGAAAGAACCGATGGAGGTCGATTCAAAGTTAACGATAATCGATGCAAAATCTATTATGAAAATGCTCCAACCCAAGAAATTGAATTTGTGGACGTGTTCTATGAAGATTAATTCATTAATTTTCATACTTTTTATCTTTTATTTTGTTTATTGTTTAACTTTTATTTTTACTTGTTTTAATTTGAATTCAATTTATATAATTTATTTAATTTTACAATTTTATTTTTATGTAATTTTTAGTTTTTAGATTTGTGTATAACAAGTTTACAATTTATAAAAATTTATCAAAGTCATGTTTTTAATTAGTTTTCAGGAAATTCCTATGTGTTAGTGAAGTATTCAGGAATCTCAGTTGAGATTTCAGGAATCTCAGTAGGGATTTCAAAGTCTAAATTATTCAGGAAAAGTTAGAAAAGTTTCTGAACTTACCGATATCAATTAAATCTCAATCGTGATTCGCGAAACAGGTTTCGACGCGAGTTTCCCAAGTAGGAAACAACATGTCGCGATCGAGATTCACCAATCTCGGTCGCGACACGGGTCGTTTTTCAACCTGTCACCTTTGTTTCTTATTATTCTTGAAGCTTTGAAAAAAAATTCGAAAAAAAATGTCAATTTTATGCCCAAAAGGTATGAATTTACACCTTTTCGTTTCCAACAGACACATTAATTCATCCTGATTCCTTATATATATTTAGCAAAGGTCAGAATTATTTTTTTTACATCTTCATCTCTACCAAGAATTCTGATTTCTTCTAAATTATCCAACTTTTACCAAAAGTTACAGAACCATTTTTCTTTTACAAAAACATGACTACCAAGCAAAAATCTTCCAAGAAGACTGCTGCTGCACGCAATAATCGTACTGATTTGTCAGAACGCTACGGTGCATCATTCCCCATTTACAACCATGATGAAGGAAGATGATATTATCGATTCTGCTATGCAATTTTTGTCGAAATGCTGTACATGGATGAGTTCTTAAATGATGAACTCGGAATAAGCGAAGATATGGATCGCTTCTTAAGGAATTTAGGCTGGTCTAAGTTCGCCTATATGCGGTTTCCAATTATTGGAGACTAGATTTTGGAATTCATTTGTACAGTTCGCTTTGTGAATAAGCATCGTGTTCGTCTAAGTTTTCGCAAAGATGGCGAAACTTTCACTTTTGGATACCCTGAATTACATGCTTGGTTTGGTTTCCCACCCAAGGATACTACAAATTACCATCCTGGCAGAGACATGACATCCCGGGACATTTGGAGGATGTTAACTGGCTTTTGGCGTTTCAATCCAAGTCTCGCCTACAATAAGTCCATCAACTCCAATTCCATGTTGTATCTACACAAGTTCCTATGTCACCGTTTGTTTGGACGTACTGGTAGCAGTGTCGTCCATGACACAAACTTTTATGTATTATGCGATATTTTCCCAGGCAACACCATCAATTCTTCGAAGATATTGATGGAAGGTTTGGTTGCCGCATCACGATCCAAAGATAAGAAGATTGGATTTGGGAATATAATTTGTGGCATCATCCTTGGAGCAATTTCTGTTCCATGGACTGAAGAATATTTTTCGAGTCAGTCCAAGATTTCTTTCTTCGGAAGAAAGACAAATCTTCGTTCAAGCGAAGATTGATCGTTACCGGGCCATGCGAATCCCAATTCAATGGGATGAAAATTTAGTTTAAATTGTTTTTGTTTTGTTTGTTTTCAATTTGTATATATTTTGGACATAGGTTTTTTTTAACTTTCATTGTATATATGTTCTTATTCATTTTTGTACATAAATATTTCATGCAATAAATTTTACTTTATCTTAATGATTTCATTTTATGTTATGATTCATGTCTGCTTAAATTTATTAAGTTCAGAAATGAAACTGTACAATGGATATTAGATGCTATTAAGTGCTAATAAATGATTAATCATTTAACAAGTTAATGTACATTCATTTTACATTTAATTCACTTACCCACTTAATGTTCATTTATGTTACATTAAACTCTAATTAAACCATTTTGTGGTTCATTAATCATATTTTAATAAGGTTAAACCTTTGGTTTCTCCTTCATTTAATGTTTTATTTTGTGTTTTTAAGTTTCAGGTATTAAACTATTCATACATAGGACATATTTGCACAGAAATTTCGTCAAAACGGAATTTTTATTCGTGTTTTTCAGCCACCAGGGCACGAATCTTGGCAGAGATTGCGAAATCTCTACGCGAGCAGCGAAAATCGACGAATTTCTGGAGATTAACTCTCCAGAAATTGCCGTGTCGCGACCTGTAGGGGGTGTGAGTTCCGATTTTTGCACTAAATTTTGCCTATTCCTATTCCTATACTAACTCTAAACACCTATATTCAATCCTATATATACCTACTTCTTACACAAACATCACATCACCTCTAATTTTACCCAATTATCCGGACACAAACCCAAGGTCACCGAAGCTAACCGTCTTCGTGTGCGATATGGAGCTTATTTTGACATAGAGTCCGAAGCGGAAGGAAAACGCTATACTCACTTTTCCGGGACCAAAATGGAATTCATTGACATGCCTTTTCTCCATTTTGATACGATAAGCGAGTTATCCTTCTCGGACCGAATTAATGAATTTCTTACTACTCTTGGTTGGCATGCCTTTGCAAGCATGAAATTTCCTCATAATGATGAATTCATTATTGAGTTTTTAGTTACTTTGAAATTTGATAAGAGGAAGAGGTTTATCACTTTTAGGAATAATGGTATTACTTATCAAATTGATTATGAAGCTATGGGCAATATGTTTGGTTTTCCAACTAGTGGTTTTGTTGAAAGGCCTAAGGAAATTGATTCACACACCATTTGGCATGCATTGTCGGGCCAAGACACTTTTTACCCTAAAAACACATCTAGCAAGTTGATTCGTGACAATTGTGTGTTTTATTTTCACAAATTCTTGAGTTTCTCCTTGTTTGGAAGGGTTGAGAGTTCCAAAGTCCAAGTTCGGGATTTATTTGTGCTTGATTGTTTGTTGAAAGGTCTCCAAATTGATAGCATAGGAATGCTCTTTGATAATTTAGCCCGTGCCTCCACATCCCATACTAAGCAAGTACCATTAGGTAATTTTATTATCGGGATTGTGATGGGTGCACGTGGAGAATTAATGGATTTTCAAAACCTCTCTTACCATGGCAATTTACCTCTTTTGGATATCTCGGCTCTTCTTCGAGCTAATTTATTGCTTAGAAGGTCCCCCCGTTTTTGTTTCATATGAGGAGCGTATTGCGCATCTTAGTGGTTATACGGGTGGAGGAGCTTCTAGTTCACATGGTGTAGGTACCGAAAAGGGTGGTGAAGAAGAAGCGGGTGAGGAAGAGGCACATGATGAACCACAAGCCCAAGCACATGTAGGTGAAGAGCACAATGTTGATGAACCCGTTAATTTGCAACGAATTTTGAACCAAATAAATGCACACAATCGTCAATTGAACTTGAGGTTGGATGATATCGTTGAAAGTAACCAAGCAATGAGTTCAAGAATTGCCGAGATGGACACCAATATCAACACCTTGCGGAGGGAGCACAAGTCAACAAAACATCGGGTATTATCATTCTTCAACTTGCAAACATAATTCTCCTTCCTAGGAATCTGGAAACCATCTGGTTGGGTCATGTAGATCTCTTCCTCCAAATCTCCATGCAGAAAAGCTATCTTTACATCAAGTTGCTCAAGCTCCAAATCCTGATGTGTAACTATGGCTAGCAACACTCTAATATAGGTGTGTCTGACTACTGGTGAGAATATCTCCCTCTCTTTGATTGAAACCTCTAGCAACAACTCTAGCCTTATACTTGACTCCCTCTACAGGTGATATCCCTTCCTTCATCTTGAGAACCCACTTGCAAGTAATAATCCTTCTCCCTGGAGGTGGTATGACTAAATCCCATGTTTGATTCTTATGAAGGGACTCCATCTCATCTCCCATAGCAGCAAGCCATTTCTCAGAATCGGTGCTTGAAACAGCTTCTTGGTAAGTTGATGGTTCACAAGTGTCCACCTTTTCAGCAACCTGTAGTGCATAGCCCACCATGTCCTCATACCTCTTAGGTGGCCTAACTCCAACCCTCCTTGGTCGATCTTAAGCTAAGCTACGATGTGTAGCTTCAGATGGTTGAGAAACTGATGGTGTAGATTCGGGTAGCTCTATTTCTGCTTCTAACTCTTATTTAGCTCCACCATTCTGTTGTGGTGTATTCCTGACTGTGTGATGCCGAGCAATCCCTTCATCCTTATAGAACTGATCAAACTCAAACAAGCAGAATTCCAAACCATTATCAGTTCGCAACCTCTTTATCTTCTTTCCTGTTTGGTTTTCCACCAATGCTTTCCACTGCTTGAAATTCTTGAAAGCTTCACTTTTATGCTTCATCATGATGACCCAAGTCATCCTTGAATAATCATCAATCATAGACATAAAATATATGTGACCTCCTAAAGACTCAACTCGAGATGGACCCCAACAATCAGAGTGGATGTAATCAAGTGTGCCTTTTGTTATGTGAATAGCTTTGGGAAACTTGCTGCGATGTAGTTTCCCAAAGACACAGTGTTCATAAAACTCCAGACTCTTGACCTTATGATCATCAAGAAGATCATTCTTTGATAGAATATGCATCCCTCTTTCGCCCATATGACCAAGTCTCATATGCCATATCTTTGTCATATCCTCCTGGTCAATCTCTGATGATGCAGCATTAGCTGAACCTGTAACAGTGGAACCTTGTAGGAAATACAAAGTACCATGCTTCACACCTTTCAGAATCACATCAGAACCTTTACAGACATGTAGAACTCCATCTTTTCCCGATCAGCTGAGACCCCTGCTGTCTAACAGACTCAGAGATATCAGATTCTTCGTCATCAATGGAACATGCCTGACTTCGTTCAACGTGCAGAACTTACCATCATATGTCCTCAACTTGATCGAGCCTATTCCAACTGCTTTGCAGACATGACTATTAGCCATTGAAATGCTACCTCCATCTACCTGCTTATAAGTTGAAAACCAATCTGTCCTTGGACAAATATGATAAAATGCTCTTGAATCAAGAACCCACACATTAAAGTGATGAGTGTGTCCATCAGCCACTAGAGCAATATCGTTTTCAGAGCTGGTGTCACCATCTGCTACAACAGCAGAACCTGGTTGATTTTCTGATTTCTTCTTCTTCTTTGGACAATCAGTTTTCCAATGTCCTTTCTCCTTACAATAATTACAGGTGTCGTTTGGCTTGGGACCTTTTGAGAAAGGCTTCTTAGACTTCTTCTTTCCACCGTTTCCCTTTCCCTTACTGCTGCTGGCAAACAGTCTAGAGGCCTGATTATCTGTACATGTATTGCTCGCCTTATGGCGCAACTCCCTGCTATAAAGAGATGACCTAACTTCTTCCAGAGTCACAGAGTCTTTACCAACAATAAATGATTGAACAAAATTCTCATATAAAAGCGGTAAAGACACCAACAGAATCAAAGCAGCATCTTCATCTTCAATTTTCACATTAATATTACGTAATTCTAGTAATAATGTGTTCAATTGATCTAAATGATCCCTGAGTTGCGTACCTTCCTGCATTCGCATCCCAAACAGACGTTGTTTCAGAAGAAGTTTGTTCGTTAGAGATTTCGTCATGTATAAGCTCTCTAACTTCATCCACAGGCCGACAACAGTCTCTTTGCCTGAGACCTCAGTGATGACGTCATATGCGAGGCATAACATAATTTTCGAGTGTGCCTTTTCTTCCAGAATCGCCATCTCAGCAGCGACTTCTCCCGTTGCCTTCTTCAACATAGCCCGCATCTTGATCTGCCATAGACTGAAACTATTTCTCCCACTAAACTTTTCGATTTTCACGTTCATCATAGACATCTTTCTCTCCAGAAAACAAAACACCGATCGGAAACCGAAAGCTCTGATACCAGTTTGTTGTGCGGAATTAATGAAAGATAAATAAACAAACAATCGAAAAATATAGATTTACGTGGTTCACCAACGTTATGTTGGCTAGTCCACGGGCAGAAAGAGAATAGTATTATTAGGAGTCGAAAATCAGATTACATGATTAGGTTTACATAGTGGGGTATTTATAATACTCAATCTAACCTAATCCCACTAGGAACCCATGATCTCAATCCAACTAGGAACCCATGATCCCAATCCAACTAGGAATCTGAAACCCAATACTACTCCGAATAGGAAACAAGATATACTGATTTAAGGAATAACGACAGTAGAGAATCAGAAATTGAAAACCCACTTAGGTTATTCTTTACTCTTATCTTTGTAATAAATAAATGTGTTAGTGTTGGATCGTTTCCTAAAGACACTTGCTTTTTTTTCTGCTGCACTTTTGAAGAAAATTCCAAGCAAGGGTAATATCTTATATCCTTTAAGTTTTAATATTTTTGTATAGTTTTACCAGGACTATGGAAGCCAACCTAGAAATTTGGAATTGGAAGTTTGGCATGACTTAGCTTCTATATGCATATCACAGTGACATGACATGATGCTGAGATTTTTCTTTCCAAATGCAAGGCCGTCAATTGCTTCTTTGAGGATGTGGCTGATTCTATTTTGGGTCTTCCTTTACGACCATTTGCTACCGATCGATTCTATTGGCCTGGCTCCTATAATGGCTGTTATGAGGTAAAATCTGGCTACAAAATGGCGATTGAGGTAAATAGAATTTTTAATGGTTTTCCGGGTTCGTCATCTGGGCCTGGACGGCTGTGGAAACATTTATGGAAACTCAATTTACCTTTGAAGATTCTTCACCTATTGTGGGCATGCTGTCATAATTTTTTACCGTGTGCTACTAATCTCATTCGGAAAAAAATCCAGGTTGCTCCTTATTGCCCATTTTGCGGACATGATGGTAGTTCTCTGATACATTTGATGAAATTTTGTCGACGAACGAGAGATCGATGGAATTGTGGTGGATTCTCTGTGAAGGTGTATTCGGTTGAAGGGATGTCATGTTTGGAATGGATGGAGAAGGTTTCTTTGATATTGCCGAATTCTGAATTTTCTCTCTTTTGTTGTTTCATTTGGATGATTTGGTACGACCATAATCTGATCACGCATGGAGAAAAATCTCTTGATGACCGGGCTTTTGTTAATGGGGCGAAACGGGCATCTGAATCGATATGTCTTCATCCCCCTTCTTTAATTACTGTTAGTCATGGTTTGGGTAAATGGGATCCTCCTCCTCTTGGTTTTGTCAAATTAAATTGTGATGCATCTTTCTCTTCTCATCGTGGTTCTGGGGCGGCTGGTTTTCTGGTGCGTGATACTGTTGGTAATGTTTTGATGAGCGGGGCGTGTCCGTTAGGGGCGTGTTGGTCTGTGATTCATGCGGAGATTTTAGCCATTTTGAATGGTTTAATTTTTGCGAAGGAATGTGGATTTGCAAATTTGGTGGTT
Source organism: Euphorbia lathyris (assembly GCF_963576675.1). Taxonomy (NCBI): domain Eukaryota; kingdom Viridiplantae; phylum Streptophyta; class Magnoliopsida; order Malpighiales; family Euphorbiaceae; genus Euphorbia; species Euphorbia lathyris. Next base: position 32,844,392 of record NC_088913.1, on the reverse strand, counting down.
GCATCTGATTGTAAATTGGCTATTGAGGCAATTCGGGTTGCTAGAGATGTTAGTTACAATGATGTGGTGATTCAACAGATTCTGACAGTAGCTAGTTCCTTTTCTGATGTGCGATTCGTATTCGAGGGTCGTTCCTTTAATGCTGCTGCTCATGAATTGGCAAAATGGGGACTCACTTTACTTTGTCCTCAAATTATTGTTGCTGATTTTCCAGCTTTCTTGGCTTCTTGTATTGAAACTCATATTTCTGGGTAATATAAGTTGCTTTCTTAAAAAAAATTATAATTTTTGCTCAGTCGGTACTTTATAATCTAGGTTAATTAAGGGTCAAAAATACCTTTAACATATTTATTTAAAAAAAATAAAAATAAAAATGGATTAATCTATATGGTATAATCTTGATATTCTTCATAAAAACTGAGGATAGTGCATCCTCCCTGTAAAAATCAACTGAACATTTGGAGGCTGCACCATTTATTAAAGAGACAATATGACCATAATTGCTGAGGAATCATGCTTTATTTACAACTTTATTCATAATTTCATTCAGATGACCACAATTGCTGAGGAATTATACTTGGTTTATAATTTTATACATAATTTTGTTTGTCATTTTACCCAAATATGTGTTTTGAATGTGTTGGCCCAAAATAAAATAAATTTTATTTTATGTATATAGAATGCTTGGGTTTTGATTTTAGGATGTAGTTTATATTTTATCTAGAAAATAATAAAGGATAAAATAAAAATACATTCGTAAACTCACCTTAAGTACGCGAGGCGTGCATTTCTATACACTGGGCGTAACCAGACTTACGCGGGACATGTTCTTTGTCTCGGCAAGCTAAAGGCTAGTTCTCGCCCAGAGCCCGTTTTCGGTCACCGACTTCTCTAAACGCGCCCGGACACAACTACGAGCTCACCCCCACACCTAGGCCCAAGATTTGAGAATCTCTCCAACCACAAGGTAGTGGAGTGATGTGGCATGGTAGTTAGTGGTGGTTTGTGGAAGTTGAGGAAGTGGGGTGATGTGGCAAGGTAGTGGGCAAGGTTAGAGAGAATTTTAAGGGTTAGTTGATAAACAATTACCAAAATACCACTCAACAATTACCAAAACGCCACTCCAAAAAACTATAAATAGACCCTCCATTCTTCATAATAACACACACTCAACACAACAAAAACCCCATCTCAAAGCTCCAATGCTTAATCTCTAGTTCCTTTTGTTCTTAGTTCTTCAAGTTCTTCAAGTTCTTCTTTTTCGTTCTTCAAGTTCTTAGTTTTAATTCCTTCTTTTAGCTTGCTCTAGCTTTAATCCAAGTTCCAATAGCCTCTTTCCAAGTTTTTTCAATTCAATTTAGCATTCCCAAGCCTTTAATTTGCTCAATTCATAGCTAGAATTCTGTTTTTCAAATTAATTTTCCAGATTCGTCCAAGTATTTTCAAAGCCCGATTTCGTCCGTTTAAATTCATTTTTTTCTTTCAATCCCTTCAACAAAGTTGTTCCTGACGTCTTGAATTTCAATCTAATATATTTATTTTCCCAATTCCATGTTCAGAAACTATACTTACAAGCCAATCTTTACAGCTCAAATTCTTTTAGATACTATGTTTCCAGAATTTCCCAGATTCGTCCAGTTATTTTCAACTCCCAATTTCGTCTACTTAAAGTCCGTTTTAGCCTTCGATCCCTTATAGAAGTTTGTTCCTCACGTTCTGAAGTTAAATTTAGCCTATTTACTCGTCCAATTCCGTGTTCTTAAGCATCCAAACGAGCCTACCGAAGTTGAAGGTTGAATCTGCCCCATTTACCTACTATACGTTTAGTCATTGCCAAGAGCACATACCGTACGGGCCCGACCGGCTGCAGCTCTCCGAGAACCTCGCACCAACGCCAAAATTCAACATCAATCCAAGATAGCTATTGTGTCTCCGAGTTTGTTGTTGAATTTCAATTTATTTTATCGCATTTCAATTCTTTGTATTGATTTGTTTATTCTAATACAATTGATTACCTATATGTTTAATATAGAGATTTCTCAATTGTAATTCATTTCATTTTAATGCTTACTTTGCACATATGTATTCAAACACTTATCCATATCAATAAATACCAATTTTCCCAAATCTCGTGTCAATTTTGCACTTTAATTTCCTTTATTTTTCCGTCTTTAATTTATCCACATTAGCTTAAATAAAAATAATTTATCTCGCAAAGTTTCTATAACGGCGCGAGAGACCCAAGAGGGACTTTTCCAATCCTTGCGTCCCTCGTCAATCGCTTGGATTAGATTTCAAGTTTTGGCGCGCAAATTCTATAAACTTAACCATTTTTAATTGAGAAATAATCTTCTCTGGCACGCCCGCACCCTAACCACACGTGACAAGGTTGAAATTAGCATATTCGCAAAATATCGCTAACAATTTTTGGCACGCCCAGTGGGACGTTTTGTTTTTAGCTTAGCCAAAAATTGCAAAACCCATCACACACGTTTTTTTTTCTCTCACACTCAGCTTTTCAATTTAGTTTATTATTATTCCATGCTCTTACTTTATGCAATTTTATTCGCTTTATTTTCATAATAAATTTGATTTAATCATTTTTTCTATTATCCACGGAGAATGCCTCTGAATATCAATAGGTGCAAAGCAATCGAACCATGACGAGGACAGCATACGAAAATGCAAGGGATGCTACGATACCGATGTATTTTGGTAGTTTCAATCGAGATCGACATTTTACAATAAATGCAACCGGATTGTGGGTCCATTGGTACACCGTCTTTAGATGCTACGACGATGGCTATGTTCAGTTTATTCATAGCGATGAACATAATATCGACTACAAGTGTTGTGCTTACATTCAAACCGCGTCATTCTATGATGATCAATATGGTTGCTATGTGGAGCAAGTCCAGGAGTCCCATAAAAATCCACATGGTCCTGATTATATTGAAGTATGGGAGCATCTACGGATGAGTAATCCTCATTGCCGAAATAACTATATTTGCAATTATAGGGATGAAAACCTCCATTTTCATCGTCCATGTCGGCAATCTTGCTTTGAAAGAAGTACGGTCATGGCTCCAATCGAGCATAAGACATATGAAAATGTTGTGTGCTCTAATATGAGTTATGACCAAAATTCTTTCAAGGATTCTAGTCGTGTGGCAGAGGTGGAAGAAGTCCAAGTTGTTGAGGATGATGGAGAAATCAAATCATTACTTATAGAGGAGAACCAATCAAAGGACGATGAATATCAACGATTTTTGGATCAACTCGAGAAACAGACGGCTAATATAGCAGCTTCTTTCAGAGCCTGCATTGAAGGCTGTATCGGGGCCATCCAAGATGGAATACTTCATCATAATACAAAGTTAGAAGCATTTTCCACTCGCCCGACTCTTCCAAAAACGAAGATTCCTAACGGTGAGACGGCAATAGAAAGTCAAGAGGATGGAGACGATCCCTATGACTATGACTCTAAGTCCATGCAAGAGGATGACGTCGCTTCCAATGATCTTGATTCGGGGGGCATCCACGAAACTACTATAGAAATTCAACAGGAAGAACGAGATGTTTTTAGGAGCTACGTTTTAGAATCCAGCGAAGAGGATGATGTCGTGTCTAGTGATCTTGATTCGGGGGGCAGTAAAGAGGAAGCAATTCAGCAAGAACCCACTCTAGAAGTATTGCCCATAGATGCAAATCCCCCAAAGTCAATAGAATTTCCAGGGAGTCCCGACGTGAACAAAAAGATAGTTGTACAAGCCCAGGAAGAGGAGGAAAATATATCTCATAACCTCAATTCGGATTTCAGTCGGGAGGGTGACGACCCATCAAGCACTTCTAACTCGGAGGGAATCCACGAAGGACCTGTAGAAATTCAAGAAGATGAGGAAGACGTTTCTTGGAGCTATGATTCAGAATCTAGTCAAGAGGATGAGGTATCCAACCCGGGGGGCATCCAAATGGAAGAGGTGCAAGAATTTATTCTAGAAGAATCTCTCATTCTTGTGAAGTCTTTAAAATCAGAAGATCTTATCGAAAGTTGTGATATCGAAGAAGAAGCGGCTTCAGAAACACATGAAAATAAAGAAGATATTTTCTACGATTGTAAGTCGCAACTCAGTCATGATGAAGAAAACTTCTATGATCATGGTTTGGGGGGGCAGTCAAGATCAAGAGATTAATCGAGAATCCACCCCAGAAATACCTCTAATGATTCTTCCAACAACTCATGTTTTTCCAGAGCCTATGATCACTATGAAGTTTGTTAACTCGAGTAGAAGATCAAGTTTGCAATCCATGATTCTACTTGTCATCAGTCTACTTCAGTTGTCCTACCATCCAGACAAGTCACAAGGTTTTTACTTCTTAACCGTGTTTATTCATTTAGACTCTAGTTTACAAATACTTTTTATTATGCGGAAAGAGAGTCATGAAAATAAGAGTCTAGACATGGAAACTCATATCCCTCTTGTAGAGATGTTACTGAGCATTTTATTGTATGAGGCTATAACATGATTTTGTACTTACAACATAGCCCATAAGACCATTCATGGCCAAAATAAGTTGACGTTTTCGCCAGCACCAAAAAAAATAATAATAAAAAAAAAATATTCCAGTTTTCAAAATAAATTATTTATGTTCATGTTTCCATTTGGTTCATATTTTCTACTTTTGTTTTCGCATCTTCTTCATTTGTTTCAAACTCTAACTCACAAACCAGAACACTCAATCATTACCATTTCTAAATCGTATTTGTTATCTATTAGTTGATTCCGGTTAATTAAAATACCCAGGACCAAACTTTTGGTAATTATTGATCTCAAAATCATAATTTCCATCAAACAACTGTTCTGGTTAGCCATTTTTTCCCAAAATTGATTTCATCCGCCATAAACCACCTTTTCCTTCAAAACCAATCTCAATTTCTTCGTTGATATCCCAATTATAACTCTCAACTTTCATTTTGTTTAAAACGATTTCCTATAACCTTAATTTTCTCACTCGAAATCACCCCATTGCCATTTGATTTTTCTTACATCGGATAACTCGTGTATTCGAATTTTAAAATGATTCTGACACGTCCAATTTCTACGTCAAATTCAACAAATTTCAATCTGATTATTTTAGAAGTCCATTTAGCTTAGATAAACATTATACACTCCTCAATTCAAGGCAATCGTGTCCAAATTAATTTCCATCATCATCATAGCTTCAAGTTATTTTTTCATTAATCTGGAATCCTTCAATCCATTTCCATATCATTTTCAGATGCAATCTGTGATTCTAAAGTATCAATTATCTCAGAACCAAGCTTTTGGTATTTATTTGATCTGAATCAAATTTAATCCCATCAAACAACTGTTCTGAACAACTGTTTTGATCTCACACCACTCATCGGTCACGGGGTCAAGTTTGTTAGTATTTATTTATTTTTGCACAATTATCTCCATTAATTTCATCGTACATATTGCTTTGTAATTTTCCTGCTGTATTTCTCACATTTTCACAAAAAAAAAATCCATGAGCTCAAAACGAGGCTCTTATATAAATAATAAAAAAAAAAGCAAAAAAAAAAAAAATTCTAAATACATTCTTTTGTGTACAAATTTTCAATCCTAGTCAATTTATACACAAAAGAGGGGGGCAATTGTTGGCCCAAAATAAAATAAATTTTATTTTATGTATATAGAATGCTTGGGTTTTGATTTTAGGATGTAGTTTATATTTTACCTAGAAAATAATAAAGGATAAAATAAAAATAAAAATACATTCGTAAACTCACCTTAAGTACGCGAGGCGTGCATTTCTATACACTGGGCGTAACCAGACTTACGCGGGACGTGTTTTTTGTCTCGGCAAGCTAAAGGCTAGTTCTCACCCAGAGCCCGTTTTCGGTCACCGACTTCTCTGAACGCGCCCGGACACAACTACGAGCTCACCCCCACACCTAGGCCCAAGCTTTGAGAATCTCTCCAACCACAAGGTAGTGGAGTGATGTGGCATGGTAGTTAGTGGTGGTTTGTGGAAGTTGAGGAAGTGGGGTGATGTGGCAAGTTAGTGGGCAAGGTTAAAGAGAATTTTAAGGGTTAGTTGATAAACAATTACCAAAATACCACTCAAAAATTACCAAAACGCCACTCCAAAAAACTATAAATAGACCCTCAATTCTTCATAATAACACACACTCAACACAACGAAAACCCCCTCTCAAAGCTCCAATGCTTAATCTCTAGTTCCTTTTGTTCTTAGTTCTTCAAGTTCTTCTTTTTCGTTCTTCAAGTTCTTAGTTTTAATTCCTTCTTTTAGCTTGCTCTAGCTTTAATCCAAGTTCCAATAGCCTCTTTCCAAGTTTTTTCAATTCAATTTAGCATTCCCAAGCCTTTAATTTGCTCAATTCATAGCTAGAATTCTGTTTTTCAAATTAATTTTCCAGATTCGTCCAAGTATTTTCAAAGCCCGATTTCGTCCGTTTAAATTCATTTTTTGCTTTCAATCCCTTCAACAAAGTTGTTCCTGACGTCTTGAATTCAATCTAGTATATTTATTTTCCCAATTCCATGTTCAGAAACTATACTTACAAGCCAATCTTTACAGCTCAAATTCTTTTAGATACTCTGTTTCCAGAATTTCCCAGATTCGTCCAGTTATTTTCAACTCCCAATTTCGTCTACTTAAAGTCCGTTTTAGCCTTCGATCCCTTATAGAAGTTTGTTCCTCACGTTCTGAAGTTAAATTTAGCCTATTTACTCGTCCAATTCCTTGTTCTTAAGCATCCAAACGAGCTTACCGAAGTTGAAGGTTGAATTTGCCCCATTTGCCTACTATACGTTTAGTCATTGCCAAGAGCACATACCATACGGGCCCGACCGGCTGCAGCTCTCCGAGAACCTCGCACCAACGCCAAAATTCAACGTCAATCCGAGATAGCTATTGTGGCTCCGAGTTTGTTGTTGAATTTCAATTTATTTTATCGCATTTCAATTCTTTGTATTGATTTGTTTATTCTAATACAATTGATTACCTATATGTTTAATATAGAGATTTCTCAATTGTAATTCATTTCATTTTAATGCTTACTTTGCACATATGTATTCAAACACTTATCCATATCAATAAATACCAATTTTCCCAAATCTCGTGTCAATTTCGCACTTTAATTTCCTTTATTTTTCCGTCTTTAATTTATCCACATTAGCTTAAATAAAAATAATTTATCTCGCAAAGTTTCTATAACGGCGCGAGAGACCCAAGAGGGACTTTTCCAATCCTTGCGTCCCTCGTCAATCGCTTAGATTAGATTTCAAGTTTTGGCGCGCAAATTCCATAAACTTAACCATTTTTAATTGAGAAATAATCTTCTCTGGTACGCCCGCACCCTAACCACACGTGACAAGGTTGAAATTAGCATATTCGCAAAATATCGCTAACAGAATGATTTTTGTATATAATAAAGAAAAATCATTTTTTCTGGTATGCATTCTGGTTACTACAATTAAATCATTTGTTTGTTAGGCTAAGAATAATTGTATATAAAATAAATATATAAAATTTAAAAACAAAACAACAGAAACCACCCTTATATTTCTAAAAATCTGCAATGGGTCGTTATGTTTTGCCACGAGTATTTTACTCTTGCCATGATTTTAACTGTAGTAAAGGGATATATTAGCCACAAATTTTCTTGTAGCATAAGAACAAATTTATGACACGCCCATTATTTTTCTATGGCAACTACTTAGCCACGCTCACTTGTGCCACGAGAGTATCTACCTTGAATTTATGTGGCTCAATAGTATAACCATATGAATATTATACTTGTGCCATAATTTGAATTGTGACGCAAGTGTTGATTTGTTGTAGTGTCGTATGATAGAAAGATGGAGTTTGATTGTCAATAATTATATATAATCAAAGCGGTAATATTGTACAACCTGGGAACTAGAAGTTTGAGATAGATTATAGAAAAAACATTGATTTCTAAAAACAACTAAAAAAACACTAACATTTAAAGTCATTGAATATGTTACCTCCAATCAACAATTTTTGTTTTCTTATAGTTATGAGGTTCGTTGCGTATAGTGACGGGAGGTACCATTAAGCTCATCGGTCTAACTTGGAAGAGATTCAGAGAAGATGAAGAAAGGAAAAGAAACAAGATAGAAGAAGAAAAATCATTGAAATATTAGACTGAGAGAGAGAGATGAACAAAAAGAAATCAATAAGAAGTATGTATCCTATGTGGTGGTGATGGGAGTTTATGTTTAATTTTATTATTTTATTTTAACGAATTTTTTAATTATCATTTATAAGTACTCTCAGACAGTATTAACTTAAACTTATGCCAAATTGGTTAGTTAAAAAGAGAAAGTGTTATGAATAAGTGTGAATCGATTTATTTAGATGCATTTTGGAGAAATTAACTTAAATTTTCAAGGAAGGAAAGAGTGTAAAAATAAAATAAATATTTTATAATGATTTAGGTATTTTGGAATCTTTATTGGGAAGAAAAATAATACGCAAAATATAAATTAACTCATTGTGGAATTAAACGATATAATTATGAAATGGGTAGTCTCCCTTGCATAGCTTGCAAAATATTAATAATTAAAAGTCAATGTGACGATAAAATTTACACTTCTCACGGAGTATGGATGAGGTGGTACTCTTGGCAAATTCAAAGTTAACAACTAATAAAAAAATTAACAACTCAATCCAATTCCATCATATAATTAAAAATTGATATTATTTATTTACCGTAGACATAAAAAATGATGTCTGCTAAAAGAAACTAATAATTTTTTTCCTCCTTTATTCAAATCACTGCAAAACATTTAAAAAAATTGTCATCTCAATTTAACTATAAGGTTGACATAAATTGAAATCTATTTATTTTGTTTTAATATATTTTTTTCATCGAATATGCATTTACTTTTTGTATTCTTTATAAAAGAAGTTTATTCTTTGTAGGTGAAGATGTTTTTACCGCTCAGCTACTTTTTGATAAATTTGGATAAAAAAAATATGAAAGAAAAATAAATCAATAGTCCGGGCGGGGCTCGAACCCGCGACTATAAGATTGGCATAAACTAAAATCTATTTATTATGCATTTAATTTTTGTATTCTTTATAAAGGAAGTTTATTCATCGTAGGTGAAGATGTTTTACCGCTAAGCTACTTTTTGATAAATTTGGATAAAAAAATATGAAAGAAAAATAAATCAATGGTCCCGGCAGGACTCGAACCCGCGACCTTCGGCTCATAAGACCAACGCTCTAACCAACTGGGCTACGAGACCCAATTTAATAATTTATTTAATTGATTGTTTACTTTTATTTATCTTGAAAGTCTATATTTTTCTTTATTTATAATAATTGAAGATATGGAATAACCAATTGAGAATTCAATAGAGAAAATCAAGTTAATAATGTCATGAGATTTTTAGTATTTGAAGAGAATGAAACATTATTTATATAAAAAATTATGCACTTCAATTAGGATTTGGTGTACAAAAATCCAAAATAGGCATGAAATTAATGACACCATTCAACAAGGAAAATTTTGGTGTTAAAATGAAGATTATATGCATAATGATACAAATTTATCAACTAAGCAATTCTAGATACTTGAAACAAAAACTGAATTGAAGCAATGATTCTTTTTCTATTGATGATAAAAAAAATGGGCAAAGACAGTTTATTTCTAATCACAGTCATGAGCTTGTACCACCTTAAAAAATTTACATGTTGGGCTCCAATAAGATTTTATTATTTCAAAAACCAATGTTATCGATTCACTAGTGGATGCATGTAAAAAATTAATATTAGTTGTTGGTTGATGGTCTCAAAAGGTATTATACCAATAACAGTAAGTTAACTAGGCCTAAGTAGTAATTAAAATGGTAAGAACTGAGTATCGTCCACTAGGAACTAAGAGCAGTCAACATAATTTGTTAAATTAAAGGGCTAATAAAAATATATATTTCTTTTTAAAGTTTGTTTGTTAAACCTAGTGTAAAATATTAACAAATAAACTACTAAAATAAGAAAGGAAAATATAAGAAAAAAAATTAGTAAAAAGCACATGATAAAATGCACAACTCTGGAATTATGTTACCACATGAAAAAATTTCGAGATAAGTTTGAGGTTTTAAAGGAAGGTTGCTTTGGGTAAGGTTTCTTAAACAGGCACACAAATAAAACATGTGCAAGCTAAATTTAACAAAATTATCTCATTCGAATCTCTATGACCAGAAGACATATTTTTACTATTAAAATTAATATCCCTATGCAGCATTAGAAAAATACATTAAGTCCAAGATATAACAAATTATATATTCTTATATCATGACTTGCATCAACAAAGCATTCATAAACATTTCTGTTCTATATATATAAAGCATTTAAGCTGGGTAACTTAGGAAATAGATGAGATATAAAATTTGTACATGTCCAGTTAAAAAAACGCCAACTATGGGTTGAAATATATATATATATATATACAACTTATGTAGGCACTTATAAGACACCAGAGGGAAAAATTTGAAGATTTGAGGATTTGAGAATTACTCATTGAAATATTGATAGAAGAAATTGCAGTACTACAACAAATCATCACTTGCATCACGAATTATGCCACGAAAATTCAAAATTTATGGCATATTTTCATTTAGCCACGGATAAAAATAGATTTCACTACAAACTTATGATAGCTAGGAATAACGGCGGTGACAGACTTGACCAAAGTAATACAGGCAGCCTGGGAAAGATTCTGCGACTTCCACCCCAAGAGTCGATCCTGCACCTGATCAACAACATACTGATAAGTGTTCTTAGACACTCGTTCATAAAGAAGAGGCATGCCTAAGTAAACCCCAAGATCCTAGGTTTCAAGGATGCCAAGAGTATGACAAATACTATCCATGTCACGCTGATGCACATTTGGAGAGAAGAAAACTTTTGATTTTATGAAACTCACCTTCTGACCTGAGCAATCACAAAAAGTATCAAGAACCTTATGGATAGTGTGGGCATGATTCACATGAGCCTCAGCCATCAGAACAATGTCATCCAGCAAAAAGAAGTGAGAGAGAAGAGGCCCACTCCTAGATAGATTTATCAGTTTCCAAACTGAGGCTGCAATAGCATCATAAATCATGTGGCTTAGGCATTCCAGACATAGGACAAATAAGTAAGGTGAAAGAGGATCTCCTTGCCGAATTCCTGTACTCTGATGAAAATCCTAGAGCCGTTCCCCATTCCATAGAAGGCTCATAGAGGAAGAAGAGACGCAAGTCATGATTAGCTGGACCCATTAGTCGTTCAGGCCTAGCAGATTAAGAATGTCATGGATGAAGATCCAATTAAGGTGATCATAGGCCTTCTCCAAATCCAGTTTAAGGACTATAGCACCAGTATGACACTTCCTGCGGGACAGTGAATGTTGTACCGTCTCCTGCAAAATAACAATATTGTCAGAGATCTACCGGCCAGGCACAAAGTTGCTTTGCGACGGTCCCACGACTTGCCTCAAAAGAGGCTTTAATTTGGCAACAATACATTTGGTTATAATCTTATAAGTTACGTTACGGAGACTGATGGAACGAAACTGTGAAATAAGTTCGGGTTGGGAATTTTTAGTATGAGCGAAATTAGAGTATTGTTCAAGCCTTCCTCAAATAGACTCTTATTCAAAGCCGCTAGGATGGTACCACAAATTAACTCTTAAGTATTCCAAACGAGTTAGTTAAAATGAGAATGTATTATAAATAAGTGTGAATCACTTTATTAGATACATTTTGGATAAATTAACTTAAATTTTTAAGTAAGGAACGAGTGCAAAAATAAAATAAACATTCTATAATGATTTAGAAATTTTTGAATCTTTGTTTGGAAGAAAAATAAGACGCAAAATATAAAATTAACTCATTTTGGGATTAAATGCAAAATATAAAATTAACTCATTTTGGGATTAAATGACATATTTATGAGATGGTGAATTCTCCCTTGCATTACTTGCAAAATAGCAATAATTAAGAGTCAATTGATGATAAAATTTACACTACTTCCGAAATATAGATGAGGTGGTACTCGGTGCCAGCCAAAAGTTGACAAGTAATTAAAATTAGGATATTGCTATATATCGCCCCTAAATTCCGGTTCACCGCACCGTTTTGACCATTTTACCCTTCTCATTTTTTTCCCCAAAACCTTCAAAACTCTCTCTACTTTTCTCTCCCGAGCACAAATCCCGGATTTGACAAAAATGGATCAAAGCATTCCCGAAGACCATGAGTTCGAACACAAGGTAATATTACGATTATTAAAAACGTTATTTAGGTATTTTTTTTTAATTCGGTTTTTGCCTGGACGGGTGGCGCATACCACCCTTTCCTTAGGCCGAACGGACGAACTACCCGTTCGGCCTAAGGAACGGGTGGTAATCGCCACCCGCTCGACCCATGGAACGGGTGGTACGCGCCACCCGCTCCACCCATGGAACGGGCAGTACGCGCTGCCCGTTTCCACCTATGGTGAAACGGGCAGCCTGCCCGTTCAGGCCAAAATGGGCAGAAATTGCCCCGAATTAATTTTGAACGGGAGAAATAGCCCCGAAGTATTTTTTTTTAATTTTAATGTCAATTTTTCGTATATTTAGGTACCGATAGAAGATTGGAACCCCGATAACATTGATTATAGTTCGCGTTTCATAACGGATACCGTTTTCCCCTCAAGTCAGGATGCTATTGATTGGGCAAAAAAGATAGCTATTCAGAATGGGTTTGAGATTGTAATATCTTCGCACAAACATGGGGGAAAACAGAAGTTGTTGCGATGTTCACGGGGTGAACGATATAGAGGTGTTGTGAAAATTGATGAAGATCCTGCAATTAGGAAAAGTAAAACTAAAGCGTGCCGCTGTAAATTTCAGATTAAAGCCTATCAACATGCAGACCTTTCTGGATGGGGGATAAAGGCTAAGGCTGGGTTAACTGGAATGCATAACCATACAATGCGTATGTATCCAGAGGGAAGTCGGCAAATGAGCGGACTCAGTATCGCATCTAAACAAATTGTGCGTGATATGACTTCAGCTCAAGCAAAGCCTTGTGCTATTTTAGCAGCAGTTAAAGAAAAACACCCAGAGGACAACTCAGTAATTAAACACATATATAATTACAGGGACAAAATGAGGAGGGACGCGTTTGAAGGTAGAGACCTGGCTAGTCAATTCTACCATATTGCTGTGGAGAACAAATATGTCAATTACACACAGGCTGATTCAGGTGTGATAACGCATGTGTTCATGGCACATCCAGAGTCAGTTGATATGTTCAGGACTTACCACTGGTACATCGGCATTGATTCAACGTACAAAACAAACAAGTACAAAATGCCGTTTGTTGAGATTGTTGGGATGACGCCATGCAATAATAACTTCAAGATAGCGTATGCTATTGTTAAAGACGAGACCGAAGGGAGCTATCGTTGGATTTTGCAAAGGCTGAAGATTTTTCTTGGGGATGATCTTAACCCGACCGTTGTTGTTAGTGACAGGGAGCTTGGGTTATTAAAGCCGATCCAAGAAGTTTTTCCACAAGCAGCGCACTTGCTATGCACTTGGCATATAAATAAGGATGTGGAAGATCGTGTGTATAGAATCATTGGAGATAAAGGCCTTGCCTCTAAATTCAAGAATGGCAAATGGAGAACAATATTAGAATCATTAACCATTGAGGAGTACGAGACCAATCTTATGATGATGAAGGAAAAGATGAGCAGGTTCAAAGGAGTTATCTCGTATGTTGAGGAGACGTGGTTGGTGCATAAGGAGAAGTTTGTTGTTGCTTGGACAAAGGAGTTCCTACATTTTGGCAACACAACTACTTGTCGAGTGGAGAGCGAACATGCTAGTCTAAAGCAATGGCTCAATACGGCAACTGGGTCCCTTGACACGGTATGGCAGAAGGTTCACAAGCAGATTGAATCACAAGCAACCAATATAAGGTATTTGCAATTTCTTCTACTGCAATTTTGGAATTTGCATTTATGGTTGTATCATTTCACTAACTAATAATAATTTTGTCTTCGTATCAAGTACATGCTTGAGCAGTCCCGGCTTCGTCAACCAGTCACTTTCGCCGGATGCCCATTAAGCCAACTTGTATTCAAAGTCTCTCACTACTGTCTGCAGTTGTTGAATCAAGAGTTAGAGCGCATGAGAGGGTTGAGCCATGAAGTGTACGTACGTTGCGGTTGTGTATTGAGAACATCGCATCAGATACCATGTGCATGTGAGCTGAAACGAGCTTGTGATCTGGAACAAATGATCAGTACTGAGAGTGTTCACGTGTTTTGGAGAACACTTTTAATCAATCATGGTCACACTGATGAAAATGACGGGCGTAATGATCTGAACGAGGAGCAGCGATATTTTAAGTCCTTAGTGGACCAAGTCTCTAAAGCCGACCCATCCTTAATGCGTAATATTTCAATGTTTATCCATGATCAACTACACCCTGATCAAGCTCAGTACACCGAACCCGATGTCAAAATTAACGTGCGAGGGCGACCTAAGGTGAGAAAATCCACAAAACGTATGTCGAGTTCTTGGGAATACAATGAAACTCGTCGTGGACGGGCTCGTTCTACTAGTTCATCTAGGAGTCATGGTAGAAGTGGCAAAATTAGCTCGTCATCCTCGGTACATAATGCTGCCTCATCAGGTAATGTTTATCTGATAAACCTAACTTTTTTTTTATAACTATTTTGCAATATAGAGTTGTTTTACACTAATATACATGAATGCAGATGGAAAAACGTATTATGGTTCTGACTTCGTACATTCCGATAAAATAGTTGGCATAATTAAACCATACGTCGAATCATACTATGACATTGTAGGTGATGGAAATTGTGGTTTCCGTACGGTAGCAACTTACATTTTTGGTGACGAAGAAGCGTGGCAGACAGTTAGGCATCACATTCGAAATGAAGTAATTGCTAACCGTTGTCTGTATCAAAGAGTGTTTATTGATACTGTTGATGTAGCTCTTCGTAGAGTAAGTTGGGACGGTGCAGGTTGTACGCCGGATTATTGGATGATCGTTTGGGATGACTTGTGGCCGGTTGCTACAATGTACAATTCTGCTATCATGTTATTTGGTTTCTTAGGTGGGGACACATTAGCGTTGTGTGGTACTATCTTACCATTGTATGCCGCATCTACTGCTACAAGACCATCACGTGAGATTTGTATAGCTCATTTAGGGAATCACTGCCAGCACTACATACGTTTAAATTTATCGCCTAACTTTCCGGTGCCCCCTATAGTACACTGGTGGTTTGTGCACTGAGGCCAAAGCGTTGTAGGATGGGAGCGCTTCTATCAGGATAGGGTGACACAGTGGACCAGATTGGCCAAACTTAGGGGATATTAGTATTTGATATTGTGTGGTTCTGTAATGTTACAGGTGAATTCTGATTAATTCTGTGTGGTTCTGTAATGTTACAGGTTGAATTCTGATTAATTCTGTGTGGTTCTGTAATGTTACAGGTTAATTCTGATTAATTCTGTGTGGTTCTGTAATGTTACAGGTGAATTCTGATTAATTCTGTGTTGTTCTGTAATGTTACAGGTTAATTCTGATTAATATATTCGAACAGCATAGTATTCCAACGGCTATATTCCAACGGCTATATTCAAACGGATATATTCCAACGGCTATATTCTCCATCTATAAAATTAAACAATTTTTCTACTTCAGTTATCCACATTTACTCTTTAAATTCATTTCAACCAAAACTCTCAAACATAAATGGCTTCATCTGATTTTACCAATGAGTTCCCTAATTTTCCTCCCGAGAAAAGCATAGTGTCAACTTTGAATAAGTCTGATTGCACGACGAAGATGCTTGATTACCAATACTACGCAAGCCGTGTATATGGAGAGACATTTGTGAGTCCAGCAATGTTCCATCCTGAAACTCCATTTATGTTTTGCTTCAAGCTTCCGTCTGCTGGTGAGTTTCCAATATACTCACTACACATGCTATGGTTCTTATGTTATATGTATTACATGCCTTTTGAATTTGCTCTAGAGGAATGGTTGAACACTTTGAATGAAGGAAATATTCCTAGTCATATTCAAACATTTCTGAAGTGGTTTATGCCTATTGATGATTGGAAAGCTATGTTCGCCAGACTACTACGTGATAATCAGAGGGGAATTATCCCTAAAAAAAATTTCAACTCCATCATCTTTTTAAGATGGACAGAGTCTGAAATTTCTCATGAGGTTCATCGAACTTATCCTTACTCGATCGTGAAAAATTGGGATCGCTATAAATTAGAGGTTCGAGTACTACAGAGTATTAGCGCTTCAAAGAACGATTACCTTCCAGGACGAGTTTGGCCAAGAAATAGAGGAAATGCTCCATGGAACATTTTTCCTGTGGAATATGAGACGAATATTGCAGAGGAGAAAGAGATATACCTTGCAATACAGTCAGGTGTACCAGCGACATCATCACCAAACATTGACGAGTACGAAGAAGATAGTGACTAATATATTTTTTTTTCCGTTTATGTCATTGTAATGTATTTTTTCAGTTTATGTCGTTGTAATGTATTTTTCCAGTTTATGCCGTTTATGTCGTTCTAATGTATTCTTAAATTTGCAATAATAACAAAACGTACCACAAAAAACGATAATATCAAAATACCAAATTCAGTCATAATAGTACTAAAATACTTCGAAATACAGTCATAACTCACTTGGCCAAATGCCAAGCCCCCATAATCTGCTCTAACGACTGCCTATATACAATCGCAGCATCCTTGTCCAGATGACTCATGTGATCCAACACAGTTTCACCCCAGCCAGCTAATCGACTAACCCACTGTAAAAAGTAAGGAACAAAAAACAAAGTTAATATCCACTTCACATTTCAGTAAATATCATTTCACATTAGTAGACCAGTAAATAAAAACCAAAAATAACTTACAATCTCACTGTTCGAGCGAGTATAAACAATCGGTCCGGGTTCAACAATCTCCGGAAGTAGACGAGAGTGTGAGTGACGGGTGTACCAATGCATGTACTGATCCTCACAATCTGATGGAGTATGTGCTGGAGTGAATACAGACAATATAAGGACGGACGACTGGGGAAAAGAGTCCCAAATACCCTGCACCATCACAGTTGGCACCTCTACACGATACTTCAAACTGGTCCACGGGCGAACAGCCTTAGAAGGCTGTAATATCGGTCTAGGAATGGTCTGCACATGTCCAAGCTGTTGAAGGCATCGCCCCAGCATGTACGGCTCGATCACATCCCGATACCGTATCCATCCAGCGTATAGAGTCCTCGGGGTCTCCGTAATGGCATCAGGGCCATACGGAATCCACATGACCTACAGATGTATAAAATTACATTAACACATACCAGTAATACAAATTTGTTTTAATTGAACAATATTTATAATTATATAGCAAGTATACCTCATCTGCTGTCAACACATCAAGCCGGGCACGAAATGCTCTCAGCCGCTCATCGCTCTTCTCCATCGATATAGATGGCCACAACGAAGCCCTAGGAAGATCCGGGTCAACTGTAACTGCCTCTCGATGTGGCCTGAAGCAAGAAAAATACTCGTAAATCCAGGACTGGAGCAATGTCATACAACCCGTCATCTGCCCGCAATCTCCTCTGGTAGCAATACCAAGATGACGGTATAGATATGCTAGTGCAGCTGATCCCCAAGAAAGTCCAACGGCTCCAGCCACCGAGTCCTGCACCTCTAACAGACAAGAAGGTCGGATGCGGTCACCACTCTTGTCTACGAACAAGGTGGAACTGAGCATCAGCCATGTCCAAACTATAGCCTGGGTCTCAGGAATCCGATCACCTCCACAGTGCTCCATGACGGAAGCGGCTCGTATACCACCAGAAGAATAATGACGGGCATCTAACTGAACCCGAGTCATCCCAAACAAATCCATCACGCACTCTTTAAGCTCATCAATAGTCGCATCAGCAGTCAACATGGCACCATCTACGGGGATGCGCAATATCTCCCACACATCATGCATCAAAATGGTCATCTCGCCAAATGGCATGTGAAATGATGACGTGTCTGGCTGCCACCGCTCTACAAATGTCGTGATCAGAGCAGCATCTATGTGACTGTGCATAATACTAGGTAAATGGAACATGCCAGATGACTCGATACGCGACTGAATCGTCCTGGAAGAACCACTGTACCATGATCTCAGCTTCGAGCAATACCTTGATCTGGTATGACACCTAAGGACGCCCCTATCCTGACCGGCCCAGATAGCACATGCAATATGTCCCAGAAAGCTCGGGATCACAGCACCATCAAATGGACCCCCGGGTACGGGGTCCTTCACAACCCAGTCATCCTCTACACTCATCGATCGCTTGCTGCTACCTGAAATTACAGCAAACGGTTTACATTAAATTTTTGGTATATTTTTCAATAATCACGATTAAAACAAATACAAATAAACACATTTTTAAATTTCTCTTACCAGAAGAAGATGCTGCGGTAGAAGAAAATCGTCCGTCTCGACCCCTCGTCACGACGCCACGATGTATGGGGATAGTATCAGAACTAGGACGATGCATAGAGGCATCCCCGTCCATGTCTATATCAGCCGCCTCATCCTGTCCCTCAGCACGCTCCGCCTGTGCTGCATGTGCCCTCTGGGCGTCCGCCATGAACCGCTGCTGCTCCGCCCGATCCCGGCGAACAGATGCAGTAACAGGACGTGAAGACGTGTGTCTAGGGTCAGATCCCTCCTGATCCTGTAATATTATTTATTTATTATATTCAATTTACCATAATTTTTTTTATATATGTTCGAGTCTGTCTACTCCCGGTCCGTACAAATTTAAAAAAAAATCAAAATTTGGCCCTTTTTGGCCTGGGCGGGTGGCTTACACCACCTGCCCTAAGGCCCAAACGGGCGCGGCGCACCAGTCGGCCTTAGGGCCGACTAGTGCGCCGCAAACGTTTGGCCCGTAGGCCAAACGGGCGTGACGTGCGCTCCACCATAAGGTGGAGCGCACGTCTTGTACGCGTTCCACCTTAGGTGGAACGCGTACGACGAGCGATCCACCATATGGTGGATTGCACGGCGACGCGCTCCACATGTTCCACCTACGGTGGAACGCATGTGCGTCGCACCCGCCTGGTTGAAAATCTGGGATTTTAATCCCGATTTTCAGCCCTTAAAATCACTAATTCGTTAAATGTTTGAACGGAAAACTTACCGTAATACCCATGTATCCTTTGCCGATGCCTACTCTTCGTGCCATCTCGTTTTAGGTCGGTTTTTTGAAAACGGAAAAGAAGTAGAGAGGATTTGGAATTTTCAAAATTCTTGTTTGAAATAATGAGAAGGGAAAAATGGTCAATAGGGTGCGGTGAACCGGAATTTAGGGCGGTATATAGTCGCCCACTAAAATTAACAACTCAACCTAATTTTATACTATAAATAAAAATTAATATTATTTATTTGGTATCTTTGATTGTTTTTCTCTATGATGTAGTATTTCAATTGTTAATATTTAAAAGACAATTTAATTTCAATTGTTAATATTTAAAAGACAATTTAATTATTATTTTAATATTTTAAACTATTTTAATAATAAAACAATGGTCCCGGCGGGGCTCGAACCCGCGACCTTCGGCTCATAAGACCAACGCTCTAACCAACTGAGCTACGGGACCCAATTCAATATTTCATTTAATTGAATGTTTATTTGTATATATCTTAAAATTCTATTTTTATTTATTTATAATAACCGAAGATATGGAAGAACCAATTGAGAATTCAAGAGAGAAAATCAAGGTAATCAAGTTAATAATTTCATGAGATTCTTAGTATATGAAGAGGATGAAACATTCCATTTATACAATAATTACGCACTTAAAATAAAATTTGGTGTTTAAAAATCCAAAATAAGGCATCTATTTATACTATATATAATAATGCAAGCAGAGAGAAATTGATGTGAAGAGTTTTGGAAGGGTTTTTTATCTAGTTGGCACATTAAGAAAAAAATGCTATATAAAAAGTAATTAATTATATCAAATACTATATTTTCACTTTTATATCAAATATTTTGTTGAGTCTTTTATTACTTTTTTTTTTCCCAAACAATTTGTTTATTCATTGATTTTTTGGACTTCTACATCTTGCCTATTCATTTTCTTATTTAATAACATAATAAATCTGAAAAGCAAGAGCCATAAATTAATCATTTAAATTAACTTTTAAGTCTCTTGTCTTTTACTTTTTTCCTTCATTTTTCAAGGATATAAACAAATTTAGATTGTTTAAACAGTCAAGCCTCTCCACTTGATGATTATATTTTATGCATACAAAAAAAAAAAAAAACGAGAAAGTGGGTTTGAAGCCCATAGTGTCACGGGGCCTACTGTCGAGGCTCGTGCGGCGCTTACTTGTCTCCCCCGAAGTAAGCCAGCCAAGGGAACTAGATCACTCTAACTGCAAAGACCACACGCAAGGGTTAGATAGGAACCACATATAGTGAATATAATAGCATACATACGATACCAACATAAGGGCAACCATCTCAATCATGCACACACATGGATAACATATAGAACACTCAAGAATGAACAATACACGGATGATGTTATTCATAGATAAGCAACAGTCTTACACCACGGGTCCCATCTCGTAGTAGTAGGGGGCAACTACTAGAGATGGTAGACTACCAACAACCGAGTGACTGTCCAGTATGACAGGTCACTCCCCCCTATAGTGTTTCTTATGCCAACTCGAGTCCTACCGCTAATGGCTATTACAAAGCTCCCCACAACACAATAGAGTAAGTCTCTCCCCATTGTTACATAGTTTGATTACAAATATAATCCCCCCCTTACATGACAGGTCACTCCCCCTATAGTGTTTCTTATGCCAACTCGAGTCCTACCGCTAATGGTTATTACAAAGCTCCCCACAACACAATAGAGTAAGTCTCTCCCCATTGTTACATAGTTTGATTACAAAGATAATCCCCCCCTTACACTCTCCCCCACTCAGAGGTTCGACGTCCCTGTCGAACGGGTTTTGATGAAGTCTTCAATCTTTTGTTGGAAAGGTTGGAGGTCAGTTGCTTTCTCCCAGCTTGTTTCTTCTATTCCTTGAGCTTTCCACTTGACAGGGTACTCTGTGTGAGGGCGGCGGTGACATGCCGTTGCTGTGCGTTCTGCAAGGATTTCTTCCACTTCTTTGCTGGCAGGTGCTTTCTTTGTAATTGGAGGTCGCTTTGATTTGTTGCGCTGGTCGTCTACTGTGTCTAGGTGATACTCTTTCAAGTTGCTGATGTGGAACACTGGGTGGAATGACATCCATTGTGGGAGATCCAGTTTGTAGGCTACGGGTCCCACTTTAGCTAGGACCGGGAGAGGTCCCTCGTACTTCCTGACAAGACTTCTATCTCTGTTCCGTAGGCAGCGAAGTTGTTCAGGTCGAAGTTTGAGCAGGACCATGTCTCCCACTTGGAACTCTTGTGGACGTCGGCTTGTATCCGCCCATTTCTTCATCCTCATTGATGCCTTCGTCAAATGCGCCTTCGCGATCTCCTCATTCTGTTTCCACTCTTTGGTGAATAAGTATGCTTTTGGATTTTTGCCTGTGTATGGAATGTCAACTGAATGAGGCACCAGCGGCTGTTGGCCTGTAACAATTTCAAAAGGTGATTTATTAGTAGCAGAACTTTTCTGGCTATTAAAGCAGAATTGCGCCACATCCAATAAGGAGGGCCAATTTCGTTGACTGGCATTGACAAAGTGTCGAAGGTACTCTTCCAACATGCTGTTAAATCGTTCTGTTTGACCATCGGTCTGAGGGTGATAACTAGTGGACATGTCGAGGCTCGACCCCAAGAGTCGAAATAATTCAGCCTAAAAAGTTCCCACAAATCGACCATCTCTGTCGCTGACAATACTCCTTGGGATTCCCCAATATTTGACTACATGCTTGAAGAAAGCCTGTGCCGTCACTTCCGTAGTTGAGTATTTTGGCATCGGAATGAAAGTTCCATATTTGGAAAACCTGTCAACCACCACCAAGATGGAGTCAAAGTTGCCCACTCGAGGGAGGCTGGAGATGAAATCGAGGGAGACACTTTCCCATGGTCGACCTGGTACTGGTAGTGGTTGTAGCAGTCCTGCAGGTTTCTTTCTTTCGGCCTTATCTTGTTGGCAGATTAGACAAGTTTTTGTATATTCTCTCACATCATCTTCCATCCTTGGCCAGTAATAGTTTCGCTGGAGGAGAGCTAGCATGCGGTGCCACCCTGGATGGCCTGCCCATAGTGTGTCGTGGCATTCCTTCATCAGTGTCTTCCTCAGATTAGCAGCGGTTGGTACATACACTCTGTCCTTGATTGTTATTAACAAGTCATCACTCATCCAGAACTGTCTGGTTTTCCCTTGCTTTGCTAGGTTGATGATAGCAGTTGCCTGAGGGTCTTTCTGTAGGTTTTCTCGGATCTGCTGTCGTAGTGGGGATGATAGGTGACTGCTGGACAGAGAGGCTATTCTTGTCATCTCTGCTAATTCTGACTTCCGACTTAATGCATCCGCCACTTGGTTAATTTTCCCTGAGTGATACTCCAGTACAAAGTCAAATTCTGCTAACAAGCTTTTCCATCGAGCCTGTTTAGATGTCAATCCCTGTTGAGTCAGGAAATGACTAACCGCTGTGTTGTCTGTCTTCACTATGAACCTGGATCCCAACAAATAGTGGCGCCATACTCGCAGACAATGCACGACTGCTAGTAGCTCTTTCTCATGTGTGGAATATCGTCGTTCTGCACTGTTGAGCTTCCTGCTTTCAAAAGCTATCGCTCGGCCCTCTTGCGTTATGACTCCTCCTAAGGCAAAATCTGATGCGTCAGTGTGAACTTCGAATGGTTTGTTCATACCCGGGATGGCTAACACAGGGTCTGCAATGACAGCTTGTTTTAAGTTTTTGAAGGATTTTTGACACTGGTCTGTCCACTCCCACTTGTTGTCTTTCTTCAGCAGATCAGTAAGGTCGACAACTCTCTCTGAGTAACTTCTGATGAACTTCCGATAATAGTTAGCCAATCCCAAGAAGGATCTCAATTCTGTTGTATTCATAGGGGTTTTCCAGTCAACTATAGCCTGTACTTTACCCTTGTCCATGCTTATCCTCCCTTCCTCAATAACGTGGCCAAGGAATTTGATGCTCGTCTGACGAAATGCACATTTGGATAACTTGAGGAAAAGTTGATTCTCCCGTAGTTTCTGCAAAACTAGACGCAAGTGCTCCTGATGCTCCTTGAGGGTGGAACTGTATATGAGATGTCATCTAAGTAGACCACCACAAATTTGTCAAGATAGTCCCTGAATACCTGGTTCATTAAAGTACAAAAAGTTGCCGGAGCGTTTGTTAGTCCAAAAGGCATAACAAGATATTCGAAGGATCCATACCGAGTTACGCAAGTAGTTTTTGGTACATCCTCATCCCTTACTCTGACTTGGTAATACCCGGAGCGTAGATCGAGCTTAGTGAAGTATTTGGCTCCACTGAGTTCATCAAACAAGTCTGATATTACAAGAATTGGATATTTGTTGCGCACGGTAATCTTATTGAGTGCTCGATAATCAACACACAACCGCATACTTCCATCTTCTTTCTTCTGGAACAGTACTGGGGCGCCATATGGGGCCTTCGATGGCCGGATGAAACCTGCCTCCAGCAATTCATCTAACTGTTTCCTTAATTCTGCCAACTCAGGGGGAGCCATTCGATATGGTGCTTTTGCTGGGGCCTTCGTACCTGGCAGTAGATCAATAGCATGATCAACATCTCGTTGCGGAGGTAATGTTTGTGGCAACGTCTCTGGCATAACGTCTTAGAACTCCCTCATCACTCCTTCTAGTATTCGAGGGACGATGACACTACCTTCTGAGTCGTCAACTTTAGGGACAATCACTGCTCCCCTCTCTTTATACCCTTCTTGAACTGTATCGCTGAGATATACTTCTTCTCTCGAATTGAGCTTGTCGTTACAGGTATGATGCACGGGTCCTGGTTCATAAACAGAAGGCACCTTGCTGATGCCATGGGTACTGCAAAACTCTGTTTCAGAAAATCCAGCCCCAACACGACATCGAAGTCATCCATACGTGCTATTGTGAACCCTATCGTGCCCGTCCAGGGTCCCAATTTGCAAGGTACATGTTGGGCCGTTCCACTAATCGACTGAGTAGCTGAGTTCACGGCCTTCATCATTCCTGTCCCCTTACCACATGGAGTCCTAAGCGGGAGGCTTCAGTGTCTGTTATGAAGTTATCAGTTGCTCCAATGTTAATCAAGGCTCTCGTGTTCTTGCCATTTATTACTATCTCTACATACATGAGTCCCTTCTCTGAACCGTCTCCTGTCTCCTTTATTTATGTTGCCAGAGCTCCTATGAACCGAAGCGATCCCATTACCGAGGGTTCTGAAGGTTCGCGTTCCCTTTCCCTTACGACACTCCCTTCTTCTCGTGTTGCGAGTAGTGAGGCCAGAGATGATCTCTTTGGGAAATCCGCGGCCTTGTGTGATCCTGTGCAAAGGAAGCATGACAACGGTCTCGGTGTGTATGACTGGTTCCTTTGCGAAAGGCTACCTTGGGTTTGTGTGTAGGGGCTTGCCGTCCTTGGTGGAAGGCTTCTTCTTTCTGAGTAGTTCCCTAGGTAGGGTCGACGCTCAGAGTTGTTGGCATTCCACGGTCGCCTTTCACTTCCGGATGAGGAATAGTTTCGGTCACCTCCCCCATTCCATGGTCTGCTCCATTTGTTAGTCATGGGGTTTGAGTTTACTCCAGAAGGGAATTTCCTCTTCGTGTTACTATTAAAATCCTTTATGCTTTCAGCTGCCGCGATTGCTGAGGAATGATCTGTGGCTCCCCTTCTCATCACCTCACTGTGAAACCAAGGGTTCAATCCTTTCATAAAGCTAAAGAATTTTTCTTCCTTTTCCATCTCCGAAATTTCTAGAGTAAGAACTTGCCAACTTCGAACATAGTCTCGGATGCTACCAGTTTGTCGGAGTTCGCTTAGCCTATTTCGGGCTGAGAACTGTACATTTACGGGGGAGAATTGAGATTTTAATTCTCGTTTGAAGTCTTCCCACGTGTTTACTGACCCTGAACTAGTCTGGTGTCTCCACCACAGTTTGGCATCCCCCTCCAAGTACATCGGTACAATTGCTAGTCGTTCCGAATCTAGGCTTGTCTTTGTAGCTGCAAAATAACTTTCCACATCGAACAAGAAGTTATCCACTTCCTTGGAGTCCCGAATTCCTACAAAAGGTTTCGGTTCTCTAATTTTGATTTTCATGGCCCCTTGATGACTTCCCCCATTTAGGGATAGAGATTCCACCTTCCCCTGCAGTTCATTCAACTCTTGTCTGAGGGTATCAAATCCATCCCCTGTTTGGTCACGAGTTTTCTCCACTACCTCGAATAACTTTCTCTGATCTGCTTCGACATGGCCCATGGCCATTCTAAGCATATTTATCTCTTCTTCACCTGCAAAAAGAGCATTCTCATTAATTATGTTTCTCCCTTTTCCTCGAGTCACACCACTCCGGTGGTTGACCGGTATGGGGATTGTTTTTCGCTATTAGTTCTCGAATAGCTTTGGCATTCGTCATCACGAATTCAAAAATTTCTGTTCGGGCTATCATCGCCCTAAAGATATCAGTATGAGCCACAATAACAATTCAACATTAGCCCCCGTGGCCTCGGCTCCTGCCGGATTTTCATTAGCCCTCAAGGCCTCGGCCCCTACCGGATTTATAATAGCCCTCCAGGCCTCGGCCCCTACTGGATTTATATTAGCCATCAAGGGCTCGGTCTCTGCCGGATTTATATTAGCCCTCAAGGCCTCGGCCCCTGCCGGATGTAAATTAGCCCTCAAGGCTTCGGCCTCTGCCGTATGTATATTAGCCCTCAAGGCCTCGGCCCCTGCCGGATTTTTATTTTCATCTCCGCATTGGAGTTTTGACATTGCCTCCTCAAGGCTATCAATACATAGAGAAAGTTCTTCAGTACTGGCCCCCTGGCCTACTCCATTTTCAACTTGGAGTCTTATAATGGCTTCTTCAATACGCTCGATCTGCCTGCAGTTTTCTACCACTGCTATAGAAAGATTGTCAAGATCGAGATCCTCAATTCGCTTTTCTATGGCATCCATGCGTTTAGCATTTGTAATCGGCATGGTTCCTCCAACTATCGTTACACCAAGCTCTGATACCAAATGTCACGGGGCCTACCGTCGGGGCCCGTGCGGCGCTTACTTGTCTCCCCCGAAGTAAGCCAGCCAAGGGAACTAGATCACTCTAGCTGCAAAGGCCACACATAAAGGTTAGATAGGAACCACATATAGTGAATATAATAGCATACATACGATACTAACATAAGGGCAACCATCTCAATCATGCACACACATGGATAACATATAGAACACTCAAGAATGAACAATACACGGATGATGTTATTCATAGATAAGCAACAGTGTTACACCACGGGTCCCATCTCGTAGTAGTAGGGGGCAACTACTAGAGATGGTAGACTACCAACAACCGAGTGACTGTCCAGTATGACAGGTCACTCCCCCTTATACCAACTCGAGTCCTACCGCTAATGGCTATTACAAAGCTCCCCACAACACAATAGAGTAAGTCTCTCCCCATTGTTACATAGTTTGATTACAAAGATAATCCCCCCCTTACACATAGCACATTTCTCACGCTACGCTAATTCTTTTTTCTTTACAATAGGTATGATTGATATACATAAGCCATATTCTTTCCTAAATTTCTCTTGATTTATACTTTGTTTAACTACTTCTATGTTGTTTATTCTTATTGAATTGTGCTTTAGAAAATAGTCACTTGAAGGATTTGATTTATAATTTAACTCTGAGAACAACACGTATGATTGTTATACAAGTATTTCTTTTCTATCTGATTGATTAAGCCATATTCATTTCTAAATTTCTCTTAATTTATACTTTATTTAATTCTTTTTATGTTGTTTATTCTTATTGAATTGTGCTTTACAAAACAGTCACTTGAAATATTTACTTTATAATTTAATGTTGTGAACAATTGGAATGATCATGCCAACTATCAAATCTAAAGACACAATCCTTGGTGCGTAATTTGAATGTTAAGTAATTTAAGTGATGAACTGTCAAAATTCAATGTTTTCTCATCTTCAATTATTTTATTTTGTTTTTGTTAATTGTGTTGCTGCAACAAATAAAGATATTAAACAGAACTACTTCTATCACTTGGTATCAGAATGTCAGATGAACCCCCAACATGGAGTTTTTGTTGGAGGAATCAAAACCATGTGGGTGATGAAATTGATGATTCACAAGATCAAACAACTCTCACAGATTTGTTGTCAAAGATTTTGAGATTTATTATGGCGATGACTATATTCATACCTAATGAGCACCTAAAAATAAGGGGAAAACAAATAAGGTATCAAGCTTATATTTTTATTTATATGAATATGAAAAGTTCTCAAACAAATATTGATAGGTAGGTATATGCATGAATTGATTGTATTATTTTTCATTGAATCTTGATATGGTTCCAAATTGAGCATTATACATTGGTTATTAGCAAAATTGCAGAATATAATAGCTATATAATACAAATAAATTTTGCATATGCACATACAAATTAAATGAAAGATTCATCATCCAATAATTAATATAACTATAAACAAAAACAATATCCAAATATATATAGGTGTTATGTGTGTTTTGTGTTCATGGAGTGTAATTTCAGATTCTAATGTAGATTTTTTCTATTACAACATTGAATAGTTTATTTCATAAATCGATTTAAAGATGATATATTCTACTGAATACCTCAGATGATATGTTAGTTTTGGCTAAAAACAATTGTGGTACAAGACTTAAATGTTATATATGATAATCATACCAAGTTATTTTGAATTAATGATCATACTTATACTATTATTAATATTATATTCAAGAAATAATAGTGTAGAGTTGTTTGTGGATAGAATAGAACCACTGAAAAGGATTAGAATGATTGTTCATGTTTTTTTGGGAGGTACCAAATAAATGACTACCTACCTCAAAATTTTGAGAATAAAAATTACTTTAGAAAGATAAGGAAACAATAAGTGGCACTGGCAAATGAATAAGCATAAGAGAAAAATATACATTTGAGATAATCTAGGAGACTTAAATATATCTAAGAGATCTTCGGGGATGCCAACCTGGTTGGACTTCCCATTGGGCTAGATCCGTATTTCAAATTAAAAAAATATATCCAAGAGATCGATCCAACTCCATAATACAGAATCAAAACACAACTTTTACACATGTTTGATTTTTTCCAATTTTTTGTTTAATTTTAATATTTTACATTAAACCATATAGAATTTTTTTTTATAGAAATGTAAAAGAAAAAATATATATTCACCCAATATACCACAAATTAATTATTGAAAATAATTAAATATGTCAATTATTAATTTTATTGTATATTTTTTAAAAAATTTAATTTGTTGGCCTCTCCCCTCCAATTTTTCTTCCTATTAATTTTTAAAAAAAAAACAATATACATAATAGAACTCATTTTTCACCATTCCACTCATTGAGTTCATATGTGAAATTGCCATCCAAAATTGACACTCTTTCAACTCAACATTTTTCTTTATATTTTTCTAATACAAAATTATATTGAATTTTAAAGGTCCGATAAAAATATAGCACAAGGCTTCCAAAAAATTTAAGATGAAAATTACGGTCCTACAATATTTTAAACTATTAATCATAGAATTAAATGAATGATATTCTATCATCACGCGCAATGCGCACTAGTGGAGATAATAACACCATTCGAAACGAGAGTTTTATTGTTAAAAGAAAAATTATATGCATAACGATAGAAAATTGTCAACTAAATGCTAGACACTTGATACAAAAACTGGATGTGGAGCAATGATTCGTTTTCTTTTAATGATGGAAAATGGACAGAGACAAAGTTTATTTCTAATCAAAATCGTGAGCTTGCACTACCTTCAAAAATTTGCAGGTTTCCCTCAAATAGGATTTTACTCCTAAAAAACTAATGTTATAGATTCACTAGTGGATGCATGTAAAAAACTGATATTAGTTATTGTTTAGTTGTCTCAAAAGGTATTGGACCGATAATTAAAATGGTAAGAACAGACTATTGTCCACTAGGAATTAATGAGCAATCAACATAATTTGTTTAACAAAAAAGGGCTGGTAAAAAAAATAGTTTCATTTAAGAGTTTGTTGATTAAACCTAGCGTAAATCATAAACGAATAAAATACTAAAATAAAAAATGAAACAACAAGAGAAAAAATAAGTACAGACCATATGATAGAATGCCCAACTTTAGAACTGTTTACCACTTGAAAAAAATGTACAAGATAAGTTTGAGGTTTTAAAGGAAGGTTGCTTTGGGTAAGGTTTCTTAAACGATCACACAAATAACATATGAGTAAGATAAATTTCACAAAATCATCTCATTTCCATCTTTATGATTAGGAGACATATTTTTACTATTAAAATCTATATCTTTATGCAACCTTAAAAAATAAATAACAAATTATATATTCTCATATCATAACTTGCATCAATAAAACATTCATAAACATTTCTATTTCATATATATTTACCAATTATTTAAGACCTAATCCTCATACTCTTAACCTTCAACTCACCTCATGTAAAATGAACTACTCATTCTTCATTATGAGAAATACAATCACTACAGAAATCCATGAAGAAATGAAAATGATCTCAGCAAAAGAGATCCCTAAGCTCAAAATAGTATTCTTCCATAAAAAATGATAGCGTTAGGAAAAAGGTTACGCAATAGAATATTTAAATTTTTTATAATCTATTTCCCTAATCCGAGGAACTTATTACGTCGTTATTCAGTGATAATCTTTAAACAATTTATAATTTTGAAGCAATATATTATTGATGTAGTGTACCACATAAGCTTGAATGAACAATCAACGAACTGACTTTGATTAACTTTAAATAATAACCAAATATAGATTGCCTCTAATGATATTCATAGTGTACCACATAAGTTTGAACGAACAATCAATGAACATGCTTTGATTAACTTTAAATACCAACCAAGTATAGATTTCCTCTAATGATAGTCCACACAAATATCAAACGAAAAGAAAAACCTGAATGCAAACTATTTGATTTTCGGTTAATTAATTGAGAGAGAATAGTATAGTTCAATTAACAAACAATTCGACTAGGGATTGATACAGTGTTCACCGAAAGCTTTATTAGGGTATTTATAGGTTTTTATTTTGCTAATTTATCTTATAATCGCATTATGTTTAGCTAAATCCAATAGGAATTAGAATAAATAATTACTACTAACTCTAATATATATATATATAAAAGTTAATTCCTCTGATAAATACTTTTTTTTATAATATTCTTAATACAAATACTAATAGCATTTACATTTCCTCTTAGGATTATAATTGACTTAATTAATTTATAAATAATTATAATCTAATTACAATTAAACTATAAATCAATTAAACAAATTTAACCCTAACATTAACACTCTATATTTTGGCCCACCTTATTCTCTCTCTTATTGGAGCAATTCCAAAATTATAATTTTATCATTGGTTTTCAATTCAAAATGTGTAACCCATTAGGTTCTTAACATAACTAGTCGTATACGTTTATTGAAATTCACTTGACGCTAAATTGGATAGAAAATTAACTCCATGATTTATATATATTAATTAGATCTGAATTAATTCAACTAAATGTATAACGGAGTGAGTGCCCTGACATAAGAAAGAAGCGTCTCACTCCCTTAAAAGCCATAACAAGTAAAGTTGATACGATCCTTTCCATGAATAGCTGCATTATAATATGATCCTTCATCAACTATATCCAAAATGAATCGTGACTATGGAAATTGTCAAGTCATATATAGATAAGTTTTTTTACTTACTCAGGTGGAATTCACTCTGAACAAATATGTTAAATGAAATCTCCATTTCCACTCTTAACCTAGTGCCTTGCAAAGATTTCAAGTAATTCTACCACAAGTTGCTTATGATATATCTCTCATCTATTTAGAGTGATGAATTTCCAATCTATCATATAAGTTCCTTGTGATTACTTCACGTGATACCTAGAAGCAGCCCAAGGCACACCTAAACTGATCGTGCGCGATAATAGAACCAAAGCATCAAACTACATAATCCAGAATACTCTTGATTATTCTTTAAGTCTGACGATTAGTTATACCTACAACCACAAATGAGATAAGACAGGTGAAATCTAAGAGATTTATCCATCCTGTTATCTCGTGGAGGATCTCCAATACATATGAACCATTTATACACATCCATGTAATTGTCTAGATATCTCCATATCTAAAGCTTGTGAGACCACTCCATGTTTCACAAATATGAGACACTGTTACATGCAAGTCTCAATGGCATTATATCAATCCTATAATATAATGCTTGACTGAGGATGTTTAAGTTTATTATCATTCAATTAGAATCATAAAGTACAGTTTCACTTCATCTTATATAAGCACTTTATGTTATGATTATAAACTATGGATTTCTTCTCTCTCATTAATTAATTATGGAATAAAAGACAAAATGTCTCTATATAGTCAACTGCTATAATGAATCAAATAATCTAAAATGAATTATTCATTTATACAATAAAATATTACCAAACCATTATCTTTAGGACAGAACACGAACATTCCCCCACTTGTAATAATGCCAGTCATTCTTGAATCTAATCTCATAAGTGTTTGCATGACTATTATGAACCTTCTGGGAAACCTTTATCAAAGGGTCTGCTATGTAGTTCTGGATTGCTACTTTTACAGTCTTCACATCTACTCTAGCTATTATCTCGAGAATGAGATGGTAGTGTCTGAGATAGTGCTTAGACGCATTATGAGATTGTGGGTTCTTAGCTTGTGCAATAGCTCCATTGTTATCAGGGTACAAAGTAATGGGATCAACTATGTTAGGAACCACCCCTAACACAGTAATGAACTTTTTCATCCACACTGCCTACTTAGCCGATTCTAAAGCTCATATATACTCTAATTCAACCGTAGAGTCTGCTACGCTTCCTTGCTTGGAACTCATCTAGCTAACTACACCCTCATTCAGAATAAACATGTATCCTATCTAGGATTTGTAATCATCCTTATCTGTCTGATAACTGGTATATCAAAAGCCTTCAAATATCATATCACCACATCCATACAATATGAATATATCTTTAGTCTCTCTTAAGTACTTAAGAATGTTCTTAACATTAATCTAGTGACCATCACCTAAATTGGCCTAAAATCGACTTGTCATTATGAAAAAGGTGATGTTAGGTCTTGTGCAAATCATTGCATGCATAATCAAACTAGTCGCATTGTCATACGAGATATGTGCCATGTGATTCCTTTCCTATTCAGTTTTTGGGGACTAGGGGGCAGCTTATCAATTTACCTTATGTACCATAGGTAAGTTACCCTTTTTCGATTCATGCATGCTAAATCGCTTTAACATATTGTCAATGTATGTAGAATGGGAGAGTCCCAACATCTTATTTGATATATCTCTATAGATCTTAATTCCCAAAATATAAGCTGCATTTCCCAATTTTTTTCATAGAGAAGACACTAGACAACCAAACCTTCACAGTTTGGCATAAATGCAACATCATTACCTAAAAGAAGAATTTCATCAATGTATAACACTAGAAATACAATAGGACTCTCATTAATCTTCTTATATACACAAGGTTTGTCAAAGGTTTGCTCGAATAGTCTTCTACGTTTTCATCAAAACACTTGTTCCAACTCCCCGATGCTTGCTTGAGTCCATAGATGGATCTCTGAAGTTTGCAAGAATTCTTTGCATCATTCGATATGAAACCTTCAGGCATCATCATGTATACATCCTCAAGCAGATTTCTGTTAAGGGAGCTATTTTTGCATCCATTTGCCAAATTTTATAACCATGATAAGTGGCAATAGCACGCATAATTCTAATGGACTTCGACATATCTACATGAGAAAAGTTTTTTATCATAGTTGTCTTTGACAATATCCTTTTGCTACTAGTCGTTCCTTATAGCTATTAACATTCCCGTCCATATCAGTCTTCTTCTTGAAGTTCCGTTTGCACCAAACTTGGTTTTGGTACATGGAGTCCATTTCATAATTCATGGCTTCTAACAATTTCTTAGAGTCTAGACTCTTAACGAAATCCTCATAGTTTGTAGGTTCATTATCTATGACAGTGTGTCCTCGTCTCCCACTAAAATTTTGTCTCTCTCTAGGATTTGACGAGTCCTAATAGACCTACGAGGTACTTATGCCTCCCGTGTCTCTGATTAGATAACATGTTGCTCTCCCACTAACTCTTCCGCTATTTCAGAATGTTCTTTATTTTTTCCTTCAACTTCCCTAAGTTCAATCACATTGCGTGCATGTTTTCCTAAGCTAAACTCTTCCTTTAGAAAGACAACATGCTTAGATATAATTACCTTTTGTTCATATGAATGATAAAAGTAATATCCCATAGTTTCCTTAGGGTTCGAATGAAGACACACTTATCATATTTATGCTCTAACTTATCTGATACAATACGCTTAAAATATATTGAACATCCCTAAATTCGCAGAAATGAAAAGTTAGGTTTCTTCCCTTTGAACAATTCAAAAATCGTTGCAGAGGCAGACTTAGTTGGAACTCTATTAAAGGTGAAGATTGGAGTTTCAAAGGCATAACCCCATAACTATTTTGGGATAGTTGTTGATCTAATCATAGAATGCACCATATCCAATAAAAGTCGGGTTCCTCTTTTCTGATACATCGTTGTGCTATGGTGTATAAGGAGGATTCCATTATGAAAAAATCACATGCTCTTTTAGATAATCTCAAAACTCACTAGAAATATATTCAACGCCACGATCAGATTGTAATTCTTTGTTATTCTTTCCAGTTTGTTTTTCTACTTCATTCTTGAATTCTTTGAACCGTTTCAACCCTTCATACTTATGTTTCATCAAATAAACGTACCTGAACCTGGAGTAATCATCTATGAAACTAATGAAGAAACTAAACCCACCCCTGACTTATGTAGACATGTGATTGCATACTTAACTATGTATTAGTCCTAATATTTCTGAAACTCTTTCACCTTTATTACTAAAGGGTGTCTTTATCATTTTGCACTTTAAGCTAGATTTGTATGTTCCTATTGATTCAAAATCAAAAGTTTTTAAGAGTCCATCTAAATGTAACTTAGACATGCGTTTCTCACTTATATGGCCTAAATGACAATTACACAAGTAGGTTTGGCCATTATCTGATTTAGGACTCTTGGTATCAATGTCATACACTGGCATTTCATTCTCTAGAATATATATTCCATTTCACACAATACTAGAAAAGTAAAAAACACCGTTCTTATGAAAAGTGCAACCATTGTTCTTTATTGAAATTTCAAATCCATCATTATTTAAACAATTAATAGAAATAATATTACGAGATATTTTAGGAACATATAAACAATTTAGTAGCTCCAAAACAAGCCCCGATGGTAAAATGAGAGAGTAATTCCCAATAGCTCATGCAACAACCCTTGATCCATTCCCAACTCTTAGGATCAATTCTCCTTTCTTCAGTTCCATAGTCCATCTTAGTTCTTGAATATTTATGCAACTATGATAACCACATCCGGTATCCAATACCATGTGTTAGACACCTGAAGTAGAAGTGATGTGTATTTTGCATATATGTGCTTGTGAAGGCAAGTGCAATTTAATCGTGTATCAAGTAATAAAGTGAAAGTAGAGTATCGTTCACATGAGGATGGTGATTGTAATTACTAATATTTTTTCTTACTATTTATTATTTAAACAATCGAATGTTAGAGTTTGTTGGGCAACCAAATTAAGATTTAATTAATAAGTGAAATGCAAATTACACAAATTAAGGGAGAGATTACTTATAATGGAAGAAACTAAGTCTTTTAGTTTCACTTAACCTATTTTCTTAGTGATACATTAGTAATTAAATGGGTCCTGAATGCCCGGACTTCAATTTAGGCCCGAAACCAAAATATGGGCCTAAGCTCTTCAAATCCCACGAATACTTACTCATTCGGATGTTTGATGGTGAATCAAGCTTCTTTGGGAACTGCCTAAGTGGACACGTGGACCAATGGCCTCTCTGGATCCCAAAGGCACACTCCGAAGACCAATCAGACGTTGTCACATGTCAATGTACACACTTTAGTGCCTATAAATAGCTTGGGAACCAAAGCTACAAGTACGTAATCAACAAAATTCTCTCTCTTACAATATTGCTTTCAAGTTAAGTCTATACTTCTTCAAGTACTTATCGGACTTAAGCATTGAGAGGGTTTGCCAGAACTCTGGCCCCTTTTTTTTACTGTTGTCGATCGTTTCAGGTCATTAGAGATGACTAAAGAGTGTATTTCAGGAAGGAAGATATCATTTGGTGGGGTGAAGATGGGCTCTTTTCATAGAAAATGGTTCATGTTCACCACTGGACCATTGTCTAGCGCCAATTGTCTTGCTAGGCATATCCAATGTACATGAACATGCTCAATTCTGACTGGATCCAGATGGAGCTTCGTGAAAGCACTTTGAGAAATCAAATTGATAGAGCTTCTCATATCTATTAAGGTTCGTTTGACCTAATATCCCTTTATTGTAGTCATGATATCTAGTGCATCTATATGTAGATTGGATATGGGGTTAGTAGAAGAAAATGGATAACTCAAAAATATCATACCTCTTATTAATAGATGGCTGCAAGTTTCATCATCCCGCAATTAAATTAATTACCCTTTGACCTTTTTAGAGTCTTTCTAATCCATATCTTCTTCAGAGTATCCATCTCTATGTCCTTTTAAAAAAATATCTAGTTTTCCTCTTTTTATTAGCCTTTGTCTCTGATACGCCTCGAGCTGACGCTCAAAGACTCACTAAAGGATAAGTGTACCCCATCGTTATCAAGTAATAATCTTGATATTGGTGATTTTTCGCAAGTATACGGTTTGCACGTATAAGTAATAAAAGATATCAATCCCACAGGGGACGTTTAATGATTTTGATTAAAAGATTACTGTTTTGATTAAATTCGTTTTCTCTTAAGGTAAATAGAAAATTGATATTTGTGAAATATTTTCTAGTTCTACATACAGAAATTAAATCTAAACTACAACTTTATACTTTGCTTTGTTTAAAATAAATGTAATAAATTACCAATTGATTCAATTAGAGGAGTTAAACCGTTATCAATCTTTTCTTTCGATCTTAGAACGAAAACATTAATCAAATTCGGAATCTAAACCCGATTACTCAAATTACCGCAATGACCAAATCTAAATCCGAATTTACTTAAGTGTTCAACAAAGTTTGCATGTTCGAATACTAAATTTCATTCTAAGCATTTTTACATGTAAACGCCAATTAATAATACTTAAAGAATATTGTTAAATCAAACTTTAAGTAAAACAAAGTGAAAATGGAATTGAATTAAAAGACATATTATTATTATGAGTCATAAACATAACAAGTTTAACAAAGAAGAACAAAACCGAAATGCATAAAAACAAAGTAAGAATTCCGGGTTGTCAATTCTTTACTCTACTTCGTAGGTTCGTCACGCCTTGGTTCGCCTTCAATTCTGGATCTTCTTGTTGAGTCTTCGAAACAAAAATATCTCGATCAACTTCGAAGCATAAACGTAACTTGGATAAGCCTAACTCTAAGTACAATAAATAATACTAGAAATCCTAATGTATGTAATAATAATAAAATGTAGCCACTCCTTTTCTACAGAATTTTCTTCCTTCTATAATCTCCAAAATGTCTGCAGGAGTAGCCTCGATCCAGATGAAAAGATGCGTCGCTTGGATAAAGATAAGGATGGAAAAGTGCATGAACTGCAGCTGACGCGTCTGAGAATGGAGAATTCTCGTCCACGACACGCTAGGGAGAGGAAGGAAGGCGCGCACTTCCTTTGCCAGCGCGTCTCTGCTGAGATTTTGGCAATCTCGTCCGCGATAAAGAGTTTGTTTCCTTCTTGGAGAAATGTTTCAACTTCTCAAACGCGGCTTCTAATTCCCGGCCTGACACTTCTTGAAAGCTTGCTATCTCGCTCAATTTTAATCCATTTTTGCTAAGACTTAGCTTTTTCCAAATAATTAATACCTTGCAAACAAAACTCAAATACCCATGTGAAATCTTTCCGAAAGAAAGTAAATAACACACAAATTACACGAAAACAAACACAATTATGCATGCTAAAGTAAGTGCATTTTGGACTTATCACTTGAAAATCCAGATATTGAATCCATAGGATTTATACCGTAAGTATCAGACTACTAGGTTTTGGATTGTTATTTTAGGCGATAGTTAATTGATTTTGGGTTTGTTTCCTAAGTTATTATACTCCTAGGTTGATCCAAAGCAAATTCATAAACTCCTAGATTGGAATGGAATGATGCGATAATACAGATACTCAACTGATAAACACATATAATTAAGAACTTAATAAGAGTTGCATAAACATAAAGTGAATAAACCGACTTATCCTTCTAAGGTTCCTAGCATGCAATTCCTTTGTTACAAGCCGTAACTAGCTCTAAAGTGTAGGAATTTGGGTATGTTATTGTGATGTTGTCAATATCTACACTTTCCGGTTATAGACAGCCGAATTAGACTCGCATTATGAACCAAGTTGTTATTTGGACTTTTGAATGATTTAAACATAATAAACAGAAGCATAAACGAAAAGCTCAATAACATATACGGAAATCAAATTGAAATTGTATTAAAGATGAAGGATAATTGCCACAAAGTTACAACCAATTCAGAATTCATAGAAGGATCTATAAAAGTAAACAGAGATAAGAGGGTAAAAATCCCTTTTGAAACCTATCGACTCAAGCAATCGTCTTTCTGAACTTGGAGGAGATAAGAACTTGAGAATCCTTGAAACGGGGATGGATGAAGCTTTTTTATATGTTAATGGCAGATGAAGGACGGAGATGATGAATTCTCAAGAGGACAGAGTTTACAAAGATGACAATGAATGTTCAATAATGGATCTAAAATTATAGATAACTAGGTTAAAAACTAATTACAAACTGATTGATTACACGGTGCCCTAGAATGAACACGCAATGTCTTTAAATAGGCAAACAAAACAAATCCAAACTTATGAATTTCAAATAAAATACAGAAGCTAGAAAATCTCTGGGGAGAATTCAAATTCGAAATGTAAAAGAATCAATCAATTTTGACTGATTGGAAGTGCCAACTCATTGAGTTGGCTCCAAATGTGGAGCTGGCGTCTCCCTGGTGGCCAACTCGCCCAACGGCTCTTGGCTTCTTTGTTGGCTTGGTCAGTTGTGTCCTTGGTTTGAATGCCCTGAAAATCTCCACAAAATCTCTAAGAAAATCCCATTTGATCAAAGCCAATACCTAATTAATTAATTCACCAAAAACCTCTTAAATACTAAGTCAATTTAATTAGGTTTTGGTAAATAAATTAAGTAGAAATTAGGTCAAAAATAAGTTCTAATCTAATTTGGCAATCTTTTATTGAAAATGATATAAATTAGGCATAAAAATTACAAAGTGCTATAAAAGAGAATAAAAAACTAAAAGTGGATGAAAGTACGATTAAAGACTAAAAAATTGATGTTAATTTACTCAAAACGGCATGAAATAGTCCCAAAAATCGTACTAAAACATTGGAGTTTTCACCCCTATCAGTCTCATTGCCCATCTCTATACAGTTTTTTTCATGTTCATTTACCTTTTGGAATCGGCAATAAGTCCTCGTATTCTTTCCATATTGTTCACCTGCCTTTGATGGGATATTTAATGTTCTGTTTGTTCAAACTCTTCTCAATCAACATGAGCTCCTCCTTATTCCATGTGTTCGATGGAGTCTATGATGAATGTTTCTCTTTTTCTGGCTTCTTAGATTTTCGTGAGGATTCGCTTCGTGGGCTATATCATCTATTTTCCTTGTCACTTCTCTTTGTCTATCAATCTTCAAAGGCGATCTCATCATGTTCAACAAATGTCTTCTCCCTTTCCATCAATGATGTGAGATTTGTAGGCTTGATTTTTCGATGAGCCACTCAGATATTGTAATTTTGCTTATGGACTCCAAAGGCATCACAAAGTATACTTTTAGTATGTTCAAACAAATTTTGCTAAACTTATCCACAAAATCCCTCAAGGATTCACCTAGTTTTTGGAAGAGGTTATATATGTTCTAACATGTGATGGATGGGGGTATAGACGTTATAAACTTGGTATAAAACATATTCCTCGGCTTCTCCCAAGTGTGAATCAATTGTATGTCCAAGGCTTAGAACTAGTAAGATTCAGGTCCAATCAAAGTGGTTAAAAAGATTTAACATCTTTTTATAATTCCTCACATGAACGGTGCAATATATAACCCCTCTAAAATTTGGCAACCTTAGTGGTTTTAACTTCATATGGCATTGGCAAAATAAGTATTTATGAATTGAGTGGAGAATCTTGGTTTTTTTTCCAGTAAATTTTGATTCATAGTGACTCATATTTTTCCAAAGTTGATGTGACTGCCTTGTCCCACCTTTACGTTGAGCATTAGGGTCTACAACTAATCATCTGGTTTCAACAGTGGAACCATGAGATGCAGTAACTCTCAGGAATGTAACAATTTCTAGGGATGTGGAGGACCCTTCAAGTGCCCTTAATCCATATCCCACGTATGGAAAAAAAATGGTTAAAATGATGATAATAACTAGGTGGAAAGCTACCAATGGGAGGACCCATCGGATATCCAACATACAGAGGATACATGTACGGTCCAATAGGATGTGGACTTGGGAACCAAATCCCCATTTAATGTTGGCCTCCCAAATGTGTCTATTATTGGACTGTTGGAAAAATAGGCTAACGTATAGCAGCGAAAATATAAAAATTTTAACCTATTTCCATAAACCACAAGATCCGTTAACCGTTATTTTATATAAAGAGGGATAAGAAGAAATACCTTTTAGATGTTCTATCTACCGTTGCAAACGAAGTTCCCACAACTCTTACTTCGAGTTCCCGAGCACGGAACAAAACAAATATAAGATCAAGTTAGAATCAACCGTTGAGTAGCAACCAAAATAGATTGCCTCTAATTAATCAACACAAGATCAAGGATAAAGAAAGAAAGATGAAAATCAATTGAACGGAAGAAAGCGGTAGAAAATCTCGTCCTCGGGCTAAGGGGGTTCGAAATTCTCTCTCTCTCTCTCTTAGTGTGGAATTCGAAATTCTCAAG
This sequence comes from Euphorbia lathyris, assembly GCF_963576675.1. Taxonomy (NCBI): domain Eukaryota; kingdom Viridiplantae; phylum Streptophyta; class Magnoliopsida; order Malpighiales; family Euphorbiaceae; genus Euphorbia; species Euphorbia lathyris. The sequence continues at coordinate 32,803,872 of NC_088913.1, read as the reverse complement.
GGTTTGGGATTTCGAAAATCCATTAGGGGTATTTATAATCTTCCTTGTATCTAATCCTTAGTTAGATAGAATTAGGTTATTGAATAAGAATTCAATTCGGAATAGAACTCTTAATTATCATCTATTAATATATCTAAATATAAAAGATAATAACAATAACCTTATTGGATAATAATGAGAGTAATTTAATCTAATTAAAACTCCTAACTTAGTTATCCTTTAATTAATTTAATTCATAATCCTAATCTAATTAGAATAGATAAAATCAAATTAATTATTTATGTATTTATTATACATAAATTTCGACCCCTACAGTCACTGGGCCTTATTGGGCTCAGTTGGGCTTCCGTCAATTAATTAACATTTGTCTCTCTTTTGGGTTCCAAGTCTTATGTGTGACCGATTAGGTTCTTATTGCTTCTAGCCGTATGCAACTTATTAAAATTAATTTTCAAAGAATTATAATTTAATCTTTGCATAACGGAATGATGTACAGAGTATGTGATTAGCAAGTCCGTAATCATTCCCCTAGAGCTATAAGAAGACAGGTTGATTTTGTCGTTGACCTTTCAGTATTAGTTAAGGTATAATTCGATCCTTTATCAACTACGTCCTTGAACTGAATCTTATGACTATGGGTAATGTCAAGTCACATATGTTGGTCCCTTGTAAGGTTGCAAATATAGTTCCAAGGGGGGGTTAGGAACTATTTTACCTTTTTAAAATAATTTGGGCAGATTTCTTTTCTTTAAGAAAAGTTTATAAAACAGCGGCACTTAACACTCAGCAAGACACTGGCTTAGTCAACTAGTGACTAGGACAGCTTCGTTGCTTAGGTCAGGAAATAGCACTTAGAGTCTATTCCTGAACCTGCTCGTTTGTAGTGCACAACTCAGCTTGACCTCTTTTACTTGGTCAGTTTTAGTTTGTTTTAAGCAAGCAATATGAATAAGGAGTTAAGGTTTAGAAATACTTCACTCAGCAGATTTATCCAGGTTCGGCTTCTTCTAAGCCTACGTCCTGTCCCCGGAACACCTCCGAGATTTCAAATCCTCTACTGAGCTCTTTAAAGGTAGAGCCTCAAACCTTTTACAATATCAGCAATTGAGTATGACAAGAGTACCTTCCTCTATACTTCTACTCAATCCTAATCTCTCCGCTGAGTACTTAAAACCGAGTACCCAGCCTCTCATTTCTACTTCTAGAAATGATAAAGATTTTTGTCCTAAACAACAATTGCTAGAACACCTTAGATGATTGAAAAACAACCACTCTAGACTTTTACACAGATATGAAAATGTAGTGTAAGAATTTTGCTTTGCTTCTTGCTTGCAGAACTTGTAGAGATTTGGACAGCGTAATAGCTTGATCAAGTTCTGTGATTTTGTGAAGCTTGTGATGGCACTTTTTATAGAGACGTCTGGTCATTCGGTCATTTCGAATTTCGAAATAACCGTTGGAGGGAAACGGCTATGTGTCGTTGTCATCCTGACTTGCACAGAGCTCTTGGCCAATCACAATCGTGTATCTTCTGTCCTCGGTCAGCACAGCAGATGGTCTCTCCTTTTATGGTAAAGTCAACTGGACAACATACTGTGTCGTCTGAACTTTGCTAAAAGAAGAAACACTTTATCTGGAAGTTTTCCTCTGCCGGTCTGCTGTCTTGTATGCTTTGTCGAGACTACTCATCAGCTTCATTGTGAAGTTGTTCCTGAAGGTCTTCTAGATCCTTCTGTTTGCTGAGTTGCGTTTTTATCCAAAACGACAACGTCTTGACATACGTGGGCCGAGTGTACTGAGTCGTTTGACTTGGGCCTTGGCTTTCGTATTGGGCTTGGGCCTTCCAATCCTTATGACTTATAACATTTATACTCAACATTGAACAAACACATTAGTAGAATAAATCAAAGCATTTAAACTTAGTGTGTTTAGAATATGTATTCTAATTTATACTTAAACAATTTTGTCAAATCAAAATTATGTGGAAAGGTGTTTCAACAAACTCCCCCATTTTGATGTTGGCAAAACTATTCAGTAAGGGACTCAATATGAGCTCCCCCATGATAGTTGACCTTATATCATTTAGCAAACTCCCCCATAAGGGTTGCACTACTGACTTAGTTTTAATTGCAACATTTAAGAATTTAAATGAGCGAGTCTAAGGTCAGTTTTTAGGTGAAGGTCAGCTATATTACATATTCTATTTACTCAGTGTTAAGCGGAAGTTTTAGATATACAGAGCGCGCTGAGCAAATTATTGTTCAATGAGTTCTTTATCAGAATGTTTCATACGATCATAGTATGATGTCAAACATGTTATCAGCATATCATTTATAAGTGTTAAGCATAGCTGATATAAACGAAGATACATAATAACTCAGTACTCAATAGCATATATCATAACTCAGTATTTGAATAAGAAAAAGAAGTATGATATATTGATAGAAGTCAGCAGTTACTCAGCAAAAGAAATAAGATAGCACATATAGCACATATTGCAAAAGTTAAGACCTAGCCTAACTATTTCTTTTTCCTAACTATTTCTTTTTCTTGCCCTGTGACTGACTTCTCTCGTACTGACGTTGCTCATGCTGAGCTCTAGCAGCTTGCGCTTTCTCCCCCGTTTTGTCAACTTCAGGGAGCTTAAACGCATCGGTTAAGACAGCGCGAGTCAGTTCTTGTGAAAGCTCTTTGAGTTTGTCAGCACTTTCATTGACCCCATCAAAAATGGCAACGCCATCAGCTGATACTTCGACTGGTATATGAAGATCAGCAGCACTGAGCATATTTACACTGAAGGCTTGTGCTTTGGCTTGCCAAATGAGAGCTTCAGTGAGACCAGCAAAGACTTGGTGGAAGGTTTTCAAGAGTGCTGAGTCATAATGATGACGCTGGATATTGTTATGACGGATGTGATTGAAGGATTGCTGTGCAAGAGATAGCAACTCATTTTGCTTCATCGCGTCAGTATCCATCTCTTGCTTGTTGAGATTAAGGAGCCGGATGGCCTCACCAATTTGCTCGACTGAGCACTGACTATAAGATACCATTTGCTCATTTGTCTTAAGTTGCTCAGTATGAAGCTGAGCAAAGAGCATCTTGAGTTCTGAGGAAGTGGCGTAGTCAGTGTTCACAGCAGACAACTGCTGAACTTGCTGATGGAGTGAGTTCAGATGTTGAATTGTTGACAGTTGTATCTCTGGCAACTTGGCAATTGAATCCTGCTTAGCTTGCTGGGCTTGTAATGACAGGACAACATTCAGCAGATCTTTGAGTCCCTTGACTTCGTTGAGAAGTAGAGTGACTTGAGAGAGCTGAGTTGTGTCAGGAATTGAAGATCCAGCAGCAGGCGAAGCGGAATGTTGAAGATCGAGGATGAGTGCTTGCACTGAGTCAATGAGCTTTTTGCCGGACTCAGTGGTATCCCGATGTACATCAGTATGACCAGAAGAAAGTGGGGTGAAAGGAATACCCTGGTCAGTGACTGGATGACTTGGCTCAATCTGCACTTGAGTTGGAGGTAAGTTTGATTGATCAGCAGAGAGGTTGTTGATGATGGAAGTCATAACCCGAACACTCTCTGTGTTGACGGCAGAGGGATGTGGAGTCAGCATTATGCTTGAGGAAACAGCATGGGCAGTGCTTGGTTCAACCTGACTTGTAGAAGTGGTTGAAGTGTTATGCTCGGCATGTTCCTGTTGAGAAGAAACAGAGGCTTGTTTTTCCAACGGCGTTGTAGTAGAGGAAGTTGTGGGCCGTTTGAAAAATTTAATTTGACGGTAGAAGGATCCTTTGTTGTCTTGGAGAGGACAAGTTGAGGAATGGATGGTGGTTGCACAGGAGGGTCACTGACTATTACCTCACTGGCCTTAACCAGTTTTCGCCTTCTACGTGGTGGAGTGGTATGATGAGCAGGTTCTATTGAGTGAGTAGGAGAAGGTTCCTTTTGCTCAGTCTGAATCTGGTCAGCTTGCTCTTCAACTTGTTCAACTCCCGAAGCCAACTCAGTGTTAGTCTGCACAGCACCACCTGCTAACCCAGTGTCAGTGTCCTCAGCTTCAATTTCGCTGGCATAGTCTTTAGAGTCCTCAGCGTCATTCTGACCGCTGGTTTCATCATCTTCTTCTTCTTCCTCAGTATTATCTCTATCAAGTTCTTCCTCAACTTGGGAGATGAAGTGGTCATCTAACTGGACCTCAGTTCCCTCAGCATCAGTGCCTTGACATTGAGTGAAGTGAGAATCACCTGGTACAATAAAATCCGTCGGTATGACGTCGAGAGGGGCCAGTGTTGAAGACTTCTGCTTCTTCTGAGGGAGCTCAGCAGCTGCCTCAGTGTTAGGCTCATCTTGCCTGCTTCTCTTCTCAGCTGACTTTCTAGCTGACCTCTGCCTCTTTGCTGGAGACACAACATTAGGTGTCTCAGCAGATTTTCTCTTGCGAGAAGCTGGGGCCTTAGTTCTTTGCCCTTTCTTAGGCTCAGCTATAGTCTCCGCAGTCTGATTAGCTTGGCCAGCAGCAGCAGCAGCTTTTCCTTTCTTCAAAGGCTGCCCATATTTCAGTGCCCTCAGCGAGGCCGCTGTGATTTCGGTTCCTCTAAAGGATTCCTCGCCTTCAACGTCAATCTTGTGGTCGATGAGGATCCTAGTAATGATTGATCCCAACCTCATTGTACCCGTGCTGCGTAGGAACCCAGCAACTAGGAAGACGGGCATGTTGATGGGGGTGTACGTCAGCATGTGCCATATGAAGCACTGTTCAAAGTTCGTTGCTGAGGTCGTGCAGTTTATCTTAGGGTAAATGAAGTAGCTCAGCAGGTAGTGAGCCATCTTTTGGTGCTGTCCCATTGAAGATGCTGAGATCTCGCCTGAGTGACCCTCAGGTTTGCAGAAAGTATGGACGTAGTCGGTCTTGTCCTGATCTCCAGACTTCCTCAGCCTCACTCCCTCAGTTTTAAGTTGGAGGAGATTTCCCAAGTACAGAGGGTTGATGAAGATCGTCTTTCCTTTTACTTTAGTGCTTAGATAGTCAGGGGAGTCATTGGCAACCATGAGATTGTGGTAAAACTCCCTTACCAGGTCAGGATATGTTTCATCTCTGACGGAGAACAGCCCAGTCCATTCGTTCTTTGCGATCCATTCGGCAAACGGTTGTTCATGTTGGACGAAGTGCTCAGAAACCCATCTGGAGGGCTCAACTTTCCATTCGAGAACACTTTCGAAGACTTTGGAGTAGGTTCGTATTTTTACAGCTTTCTCTTTTTCAGAGTTTTGATCAGTTTTATCCTTGCTAGAGGTGGAAGGGTTTCGTGAAGGTTCATCGGAGTTGGACTTATTTTGGCCGGCACCGGAGACGTTGAAGGATAGCTTAGTCATGCTTCTAAGATGGAGAGAATAGAGGTATTTGAGAGAAAGAAATTTGGGTGATTTCGTAGCCTTAAAGATTTGTTGAGCGTAAGGAGTAAAAGATGGGGAATTGCCCATGATTTATAGACGAGTTGAACGGTGTGGATCTTAACCAAATCCATGTGTCAGTTGCCTTGGGATCATGTACCGACAGGGATCCTAGCATTTATGACACATTACGGCGAATACGTCATCCTAGGTTATACGCATGGTTGGAATTTATGCTAACGGATTAATCACTCAGTATTTAGAATGTCAAGCGTTTGATATTCTGAGAGGTCAGTGCATTATTTAAGAATGATTTTAAGTTCAAGTTCTAAACTAATTTACTCAGTGTGCAAGTTTACTCAGTATTGTATATTCAGTCAGTTTCAAGAGATACTCAGCAAACAATAAATCATTCAACATGTAATTCACTCAGCATTCAATATTCATTTAGCGCAGGAATTTACTGAAGAGGATTAAACATACCAATTGCTTCTCTCAGTATGCTGAACTGCTCACGAGCCAGTGGCTTCGTGAAGATATCCGCCAGCTGTTCGTCCGTTGGGACATAAGTCAGCTTAATTTCTTTCTTAAGTACATGATCTCTGATGAAATGATGTCTTATGCTGACATGCTTCATCCTGCTGTGCTGGATTGGGTTCTTTGAGAGGTCAATTGCACTCTTGTTGTCGCATTTGACTTCAATTGTCTTTGTTTGAACACCATAATCTTCAAGCTGTTGCTTAATCCCAAGGACTTGAGCAACACAGCTTCCAGCAGCAATGTACTCAGCTTCAGTTGTGGACAGGGCTACTGATGCCCGCTTCTTGCTGAACCAAGATACAAAACAGCTTCCTAGGAATTGGCATCCTCCAGAGGTGCTTTTTCTTTCCAGCTTGTCTCGTCCATAGTCAGCGTCAGTGTATCCGATGAGTGTAAAGTCATGAGTATTTGGATACCACAGACCTGCATTTACATTCTCATCAGCGCAGAGGACAGTGTCAGTGCCCATAGGAGTGGATATTGGCTTGCAATTTTCCAAGTCATATTTCTTTAAGATCTCCTTGGCATATTTTGCTTGACTGATGAAGATGCCATTGTTTCCTTGTTTAATTTGAAGACCGAGGAAGAAGTTGAGTTCTCCCATCATAGATATTTCAAACTCAGTCTGCATTTGTTTGCTAAACTCCTTGCACATTGATTCGTTAGTTGCACCAAATATTATATCATCAACATAAATTTGGGCCAGCAGGGTATCTTTACCCTTTTTCTTAATGAATAAGGTTGTATCAGCTTTGCCCCTGACGTAATTTCTAGTCAGTAGGAAACTGGTCAGCCTCTCGTACCAAGCACGTGGTGCTTGCTTGAGGCCGTACAGAGCCTTTTTGAGTTTGTAAACATGGTTTGGGAACTTAGGGTCCTCAAAACCTGGAGGTTGATTTACATAAACCTCCTCGTTTATAACTCCATTAAGAAATGCACTTTTGACATCCATTTGGAATAATTTAAAATTCATGTAAGATGCATATGCACATAATATTCTAATTGCCTCCAGCCTTGCCACTGGGGCAAAGGTCTCACCCTAGTCTATACCTTCTTGCTGACTGTAGCCCTGAGCTACAAGCCTTGCTTTGTTCCTGACTACGTTTCCTTGTTCGTCCATCTTGTTCCTGAAGACCCATCTCGTTCCGATGGTCTTTTGACTCTTTGGATGAGGCACTAACTCATTTGATTTTCCCTTATATATTTTACATCCAGTTTCGTCAAATATAACTTTTCTTCCATTATCACATAGCTGAGCTACGCTGAGTAAGTTATATTTGAGTCCGCTGACTAGGGAGACAGATTCAATAGTGGGATTACCTCCAACGGTGCCTGATCCTACTATTTTACCCTTTTTGTTGTCTCCAAAACTTACGCTTCCTCCTCGTTTACGTTCGAACGTGATGAATTGAGTTTCATCACCCGTCATATGCCTTGAGCATGCGCTGTCAATATACCACATTTTTGACTTCTCGGCACATCTCAGGCTTACCTGCATTGTAATCAGTTTCCTTTAGGTACTCAATTCTTTTTGGGTCCTGACTTGTTAGGTTCAACAGGTAAAGCATCATATTTTATTTTGTGGCGACATACATTAATAGTGTGGCCACTTTTTCCACAGAAGTCACAACTGACTTTCTGTTTAGGACTCTTTACTGACTTGTCAGCACCCCAGTGCTGAGCGTGCCAGCACACCTTAGTGGTGTGTCCTAACTTCCCACAAAAGTCACACTGGACTCTTGGCTGGGGATTTCGTCTCTGCTGAGTACCTTGGTACTGAGTACCTTGATACTTAGTTCTCAGAGGAAAATTATTTTTGTTGGGAACCTTTAGTTGGTTCTGAATGGTTGTGACATCCTTCCTCAGTTTCTTGGAAACTGACTGGACTTCAACTACAGACTCATGAATGGTTTTCATATTTTCATGCAAAACTGAGTTGTCTTGAAGAAGGTATCTGAGGTCACTCAGTTTGACCTCTTCCACCTCATCACAGCGCCGGCTGAGTGTTTTAATCTTTTTGTTACACTTTTTGACAAGTGTGTAAAGATCACTCAGGGCATTACCCATTTCATTTCTGAGTTGAGAGAGTGAGATTACCTCATTGGATTGCTCTTCATTGTCTGACTTATCAGATTGGTCAGCATGCTCAGAAATGCATGGCTCAGCAAGTTTGTCAGCCATGAAGCATATCTTCGCTGACACGGTGGCCTCAGTTTCTGTTGATGAAGACTCATCACTGTCACTCCAAGTAGCCACCATTGCCTTCTTCCCACTTTTCTTGTCTTTCCTCATCATGGGGCACTTTGACTTAATATGGCCATCTTGGTGGCACTCAAAGCATGTAATGGGCTTTGAGCTGTCCTTTCTGTATTTGCTGTCGCTTGAGTCAGCTTTATACTTATCAAACTTTTTGTAAGGCTTTTTGGAATATTTGTCGTTCTTCCTGAACAGCCTCTTCATCTTTCTTGTAAACATAGCCACCTCCTCATCATCAGTTGAACTCCCGTCAGTGGAGTCAGCCTTCATGACAAGTGACTTCTGCTTCTTGTCATCAGATTTTTCCTTCACCTCAAAGTTCTTCATTGATATCTCATGGGTCAGCAATGAACCGATGAGTTCGTCATATTTGTAGGTGGTTAAATCCTGAGCTTCCTCAACTGCTGTCTTCTTTGCTTGCCAGTCTTTTGGAAGACTCCTGAGTATCTTTTTGACTTGTTCTTCCTCAGTGAAGATTTTCCCAAGTCTCTTGAGCTCATTAATGATGTTGGTGAACCTTGCGTTCATGTCTGAAATGCCCTCATCATTGTTCATCTCGAACAGCTCGTACAGTCTCATCTGCTGATTCACCTTGGATTCTTTTACTTTGTTTGTTCCCTCGTAGGTGACTTCCAGCTTTTTCCAGATCTCTTGTGCCGACTCACAACCTGAGATTTTGTTATATTCTGCAGCATCGAGCGCACAGTGAAGCATATTGATAGCCGAAGCATGGTTTTGAAGCTTCTTAAGATCATCCTCTGTCCATTCAACCTCAGTTTTAACAACTGACTGGTCATCAACAACTTTCACAGGTACAAACGGGCCTTGGACTATAGATAGCCAGGCACTCATGTTTGTAGCTTGAATGAAGTTTTTCATCCTATTCTTCCAAAAGGTATAGTTTGACCCGAAGAATAGGGGAGGCCTGGTAATGGACAGCCCCTCAGGTAATATCTGAGTTGTCTGGTTTCCAGGGAGAAATCGAGTGCTGTTTTCGCCCATGGTATGGATCAACTCAAGGTTGTTAGACCTTTAGTAATGAGCTTTTAGGCTCTGATACCACTTGTTGGTCCCTTGTAAGGTTGCAAATATAGTTCCAATGGGGGGTTAGGAACTATTTTACCTTTTTAAAATAATTTGGGCAGATTTCTTTTCTTTAAGAAAAGTTTATAAAACAGCGGCACTTAACACTCAGCAAGACACTGGCTTAGTCAACTAGTGACTAGGACAGCTTTGTTGCTTAGGTCAGGAAATAGCACTTAGAGTCTATTCCTGAACCTGCTCGTTTGTAGTGCACAACTCAGCTTGACCTCTTTTACTTGGTCAGTTTTAGTTTGTTTTAAGCAAGCAATATGAATAAGGAGTTAAGGTTTAGAAATACTTCACTCAGCAGATTTATCCAGGTTCGGCTTCTTCTAAGCCTACGTCCTGTCCCCGGAACACCTCCGAGATTTCAAATCCTCTACTGAGCTCTTTAAAGGTAGAGCCTCAAACCTTTTACAATATCAGCAATTGAGTATGACAAGAGTACCTTCCTCTATACTTCTACTCAATCCTAATCTCTCCGCTGAGTACTTAAAACCGAGTACCCAGCCTCTCCTTTCTACTTCTAGAAATGATAAAGATTTTTGTCCTAAACAACAATTGCTAGAACACCTTAGATGATTGAAAAACAACCACTCTAGACTTTTACACAGATATGAAAATGTAGTGTAAGAATTTTGCTTTGCTTCTTGCTTGCAGAACTTGTAGAGATTTGGACAGCGTAATAGCTTGATCAAGTTCTGTGATTTTGTAAAGCTTGTGATGGCACTATTTATAGAGACGTCTGGTCATTCGGTCATTTCGAATTTCAAAATAACCGTTGGAGGGAAACGGCTATGTGTCGTTGTCATCCTGACTTGCACAGAGCTCTTGGCCAATCACAATCGTGTATCTTCTGTCCTCGGTCAGCACAGCAGATGGTCTCTCCTTTTATGGTAAAGTCAACTGGACAACATACTGTGTCGTCTGAACTTTGCTAAAAGAAGAAACACTTTGTCTGGAAGTTTTCCTCTGCCGGTCTGCTGTCTTGTACGCTTTGTCGAGACTACCCAGCAGCTTCATTGTGAAGTTGTTCCTGAAGGTCTTCTAGATCCTTCCGTTTGCTGAGTTGCGTTTTTGTCCAAAACGACAACGTCTTGACATACGTGGGCCGAGTGTACTGAGTCGTTTGACTTGGGCCTTGGCTTCCGTATTGGGCTTGGGCCTTCCAATCCTTATGACTTATAACATTTATACTCAACATTGAACAAACACATTAGTAGAATAAATCAAAGCATTTAAACTTAGTGTGTTTAGAATGTATTCTAATTTATACTTAAACAATTTTGTCAAATCAAAATTATGTGGAAAGGTGTTTCAACAACATATAGCGAGACGTTCGTTTTACTTGTTTTTGGCCGAGTCAACTCCAATTAGATAGGTTAAGAGAAATCTAATTTCATTCTTAAGCTATCACCTTGCAAGGATTTAGAGTCAAGACTTCCACAAGCGATCCATGGACATATCTCCCATTTATCGGGAGTGATAAATGCTCAATCCAATATATAACGATCCTGCAATCACTTTCTGTGATACCCAACCTCTACTGTTCACACCCCAAAGTCATCTCTGTTAAGGATCGTGTTACAACAGGATCAAAGCGTCACATTCCGTAATCCAGAATACCAATTAACATTCCTTTGATTCTGAGGATTATTTATACCTATTAATACTAATGAGATGAATAGGTGACAAGGATGAATCTACCTATCCTGTTATCTCAAGTCGGGTCCCCAATCCTAATGAACTACTTTTCATCGGATCCATATAACTGTCCAGATATCTATATATATGAAGCTTCTGAGATCAGCTTTCTGTCAGAAAGAAGACATTGTTACATGCAAGTCTTAGCAGTGATATGTCAATCCTAAACATATTACTTGACTTGGGGTGGTTTTAAGTTTATTAGTTTATTATAAAGTTTTGTCTCACTTCATGCTTGTATGAGCACTTTATAATCACTTTAAAACAAACTTACGGATTTCCTTTTATTAGACTTTATTTAGTGCTTAAAAGGGATTGCCTTTATATAGTTATAAAACATATATCTCATTAAAACAAATGATATAAAGAACACTTCATTTACATTAAGTTTGTATCCTAGAACAATTGTCTATAGGACACTAAACCCCAACATACTCCCACTTGGACTAAAGCCAATTGTTTCTATAACTTATCCCAGTAGAAGTTAGATGACGATCATGTACTTTCTGGGTTAAGGGCTTTGTCAATGGATCTGCAACGTTGTCCTCTGTAGGTACTCTTTCTATTCTCACATCTCCTCTTGCCACAATTTCTTTTATAATGTGGTATCGCTTAAGGTAATGCTTGGACGCATTATGAGACCGTGGTTCCTTTGCTTGCGTAATGGCTCCATTGTTATCACAATACAGTGTAATGGGATTTACAATGTCAGGCACCACACCAAGTTCAGTAATGAACTTCCTAATCTAAACTGCTTCCTTTGCTGCTTCCACAGCAGCGATATACTCTGACTCGGTCGTAGAGAAAGCTACGCTTCCTTGTTCGGAACTCTTCCAGCTGACCGTGCCCCCATTCAAGATAAACAGGTATCCTGATTGGGATTTAAAATCGTTCTCATCTGTGAGATGACTTACGTCTGAAAATCCTTCTATTTTCAGATCTCCTTCTCCGTACACTAGAAACATGTCTTTAGTTCTTCTCAAGTACTTAAGAATGTTTTTGACGGCAATCCAGTGCTCGTCTCCCGGATTTCCTTCGTAACGACTCGTTATAGATAACGCGAACGCTACATCAGGTCTAGTGCATAGCATAGCATACATAATCGAACCGATTGCGCTGGCGTACGGGACTACAGCCATGCGCTTCTTATCATCATCGGTTTTAGGACATTGATGATTGTTTAACTTTACTCCATGTAGCATGGGTAAGTTACCTCATTTCGATTCAAGCATGCTAAACCGCTTTAGCACCTTTTCGATGTATGTAGCCTGTGAAAGACCGAGCAGTCTTCTTGATCTATCTCTGTAGATCTTTATACCAAGTATATAAGCTACTTCACCAAGGTCTTTCATTGAGAAGTTACCAGATAACCATACGTTTGCCGACTGTAGCAGAGCTATGTCATTTCCCATTAGTAATATATCGTCCACATATAATATTAGAAATGCTACAGAGCTCCCACTTGCTTTCTTATAAATGCAAGCTTCTTCGCAATTTTGTTCGAAACCAAATTGTTTTATGGTCTCGTCAAAACGCTTGTTCCAGCTTCGAGATGCTTGCTTGAGTCCATAAATGGATCTCTGAAGTTTGCAAACCTTGTTTGCATCCTTTGATATGAAACCTTCAGGTTGCATCATATATACATCCTCAAGCAGGTTTCCGTTTAGGAAAGCTGTTTTCACATCCATTTGCCAAATCTCGTAATCGTAGTGAGCGGCAATAGCAAGCATTATTCTGATTGATTTGGACATAGCCACATGAGAGAAAGTTTCGTCATAATCAATTCCTTGCTTCTGACGATATCCTTTTGCTACTAACCTAGCTTTGTAGGTGCTAACCTTTCCATCCATGTCTATCTTCTTTTTGAAGATCCATCTGCACCCAATGGGTTTTATCCCTTCGGGTGGATCAACCAAAGTCCACACTTGGTTGGTGTACATGGCCTCGAGCCACGCTTTAGAATCTGGACTAGTAAGAGCCTCTTCGTAGTTTTCGGGTTCGTCATCTAACACGGGAACCTCATCATCTCCCACTAGAAAACCATATCTAATAGGGAGTTCACGAACTCTTTGTGATCTACGAAGGGGTGGCACTTGAGTCTCATCTAATGGGACTGCATTAGGTTCCTCAATCGCTTCTGTTGTTTCAGTTGATGTTTCTTATTCATAAACTTCATCAAGTTCAATCATGCTTCCCTTTTCTATGTCTTCGAGAAACTCTTTCTCTAATAAGGTTGCGTATTTGGATACTATCACTTTCTGATCATCTGGATGATAGAAGTAATATCCCATAGTTTCCTTAGGGTATCCAATGAAGAAACATTTATCAGATTTAGAATCTAGTTTGTCAGACGCAATGCGTTTGACAAATGCTGAACAACCCCATACTCTCATGAATGAGAATACGGGTTTCCTACCAACGAACAATTCATATGGTGTGGAACTAGCGGATTTAGTTGGTACTCAATTTAGGGTGAAGAGGGCGGTTTCCAAGGCATAGCGCCAGAATGTCTTTGGAAGTAATGATATGCTCATCATGGATCGTACCATATCTAGTAGGGTACGGTTCCTCCTCTCGGATACACCATTGCGTTGTGGTGTATAGGGAGGTGTCCATTGTGAGCAAATCCCACATTCAGTTAGATAATTCAGAAAATCATCTGAAAGATATTCGCCACCTCGATCGGATCGAAGTGTCTTTATTTTCTTTTCTAGTTGATTTTCCACTTCATTCTTGAAGCATTTGAATTTCTCAAAAGCTTCGGATTTGTGCTTCATCAAGTAGATATAACCATATCGGGTATGGTCGTCTATGAAGCTAATGAAGTATCTGAATCCTCCTCTTGCTTGGACTGACATAGGACCGCATAGATCTGAATGAATGAGTCCTAGAGTGTCTGATACACGTTCACCTTTATTGCTAAAGGGTGTCTTTGTCATTTTGCCTTTTAAACATGCTTCGCACGTTTCCAATGATTCAGGATCAATTAAATTTATAAGCCCATCTTGATGTAGCTTAAGCATGCGTCTTTTGTTTATATGGCCTAAACGACAATGCCACAAGTAAGTTGAATTATCTAGCTTATGTCTTTTGGTATCAATTGCGAAAACAGAAATTTTGTCATCTAACACATAAATCCCATTTTGTGATATTCCTGAAAAATAGAAAATCGAATCTCTATAAAAATCGCAACGTTTGTCTTTTATTGAAATATAAAAACCATCGTCAACAAGACGGCTAATAGAAATAATGTTACGAGACATTTGCGGAACGTATAAACAGTTCCTTAATTCTATTACAAGCTCAGAGGGCAAATTTAAAACATAATCTCCGATTGCGAGGGCGGCAACTCACCCATTTCCCACTCGCAAGTTTATGCTTCCTTTCTTCAAATCCTTAGTCTGATTTAGTTCCTGCATATTTGTACAAATATGAGATCCGCATCCGGTATCAAGTACCCAAGATTCAGACTGTGAAATTGTATTTATTTCAATATAAAACATATCAGATGTTGAAGTCACGGCTTCTCCCTTCTTGAGGGTAGCTAGGTACATCAAACAATTTCTCCTCCAATGCCCTACTTCACCATAATAGTGGCACTTGCCTTTGGGCTTCTTAACTTCCTTTCCCATCGTTTCGGTGAGCATGGCCTCCTTGCCTTTCTTAGGATGGTTTGGATTGGGAGAGATCCCTTTCCTCTTCTTTGATCCTTCAATAGCAAGGCCTGATATCTCCTTGTTTTCTTTTGTATTGGGCTCGACTGTCTCGAGCATATTTGCAAGCTCTTCAACAGAGGTTTGCAAGCCACTCGCTTGGTAGTTCATGATGAACTGCGAGTAACTCTCGGGGAGGGACTGAAGAAGTAAGTTCTCACTTAGTTCACGGTCCATCGCATCTCCAATACAAGAAAACTTGGTGATAAGGCTAATCATCTTGGCGCAATGCGCCACAACAGATGTGCCCACCTATATCTTGCATCTGTATAACTGTTTTGTTATTTCGAAGCGTTCGCACCGAGTTTGATTCACAAATAACTCTTTTAGGTGCTTGACTATGGAATAGGCATCCATATCTGCATGTAGTTGCCTTTGTAATTCCGGTGTCATAGATGCAAATATGATGTCTCCCGCTTGATCATCATCGGCCTTATGCTTCAAGTAAGCATAATATTCTTGGTAGGGAGCATCATCCACTGGGTAAGGGGTATTGGTGTATCTAGTACATACCCTTTCTTCTTGAACTTCAAAACAATTTTGAGGTTACAGAACCAGTCGGTGAAGTTTGAACCGTTCAATTTGTTATCGGTAATTATGTTTTGCAGATCAGTGTTAGTCATGATTTTAAGAGTGATTATATAAACCTGAGAGTGAGAAAGAGTAAACGTATGTTATTCATTTGCTTTAAAGTATATCAATCTAAAATTATAGGCCTTTTGTTTATTTTAGATTGCTCCCACTATTTTGCCAAATTAATAGCCCTCCATATTAATTCGAAGAATTTCACATATCCTTTAGTGAGCTAGGATCCTAACTCCTGAGATTTCGCCTTGAGTTTACCCAACAAGCTAGTCTCATTCATTAGGTAGATTCATGTAATCAATCACATCTTAAATGTGATTCCTAGGTTATTGGGTTACTAACCACATTGGTAACTAATATGCTATTCATATTAATCCCAACCGTATTGCCCATTAGTTTATGAAAACATGAGTTTACCCATCCAATTATCATAATCTAATTTAAGTATTACCCCATATTCATGAAAAGTGATTTTCGATAATTCAGGTGTTACCGTAAGACCCCGAGCTTGAGTTTACCCAACAACCCAAAGGCCCTCAGTACTGCCGGCTGAATTATAATATTAGGGAGGGACAACCGATTTTAATAACTTGCTTATTTACTTAACTTTTTAATGAGGGATTTTATTTTAGGTCTCATAATCTAACTTAGTCTTGATTTGCTTTAGCATACATCAGACACATACATTGGCGTTATGGACATATCATCTAAATTATTCCGTCGAGCCAGAGACGGAATAAAAGGCCAACCTTGAGAAATACTAACTATTACATATTTCTCTTTAGGTCCTCCGTCTTCTCCATGGCGCCTTGAAATTACAAATTAATTTCTATACTACTAAAGAAAACTTCAATTAAATTGAAGGGAATTAGATAAGAGGAGAAATTACAATAGATAGTAGAAAGGCAGGACTCGCAGGCCCTATTTCAAAAATACCAAAAGACTAAAGAGGGTCCAAATATGTCCATAACTCCAAACATGCATAGACTCAATTAAATAAATTTAATTGGTTGATTTTATAACTATTTTATGTAATATTTGGGTTAATCACATTAACGCGTCATATAACTTTCATCCAATTTTACTTCTAACAGTTTCGTGTCTTTTATGTTATCCTAACTACACAAAACTTTAATTATGCACGTCCCAATAATTTTGATTTTAATTCATTTAAAACTTTGATTTACGAATAGGTAAAACAAACTTTTAAACAAATTTTCATTCGATAATCAAAACAGAAAAGTATTAATTTCTGAAACATACATATATATATTAAAAAAAATAGTTTTAAACAATTTAAAACTAGGTGGGAATCGGGCCGGGCCCGAGGTCGGGATGCTGTCGTTTGGCAGCAGCCCTAGGCGTCGGACATGCCGCTGCCTTGCGGCAGCGGCAGCCAGACGCCGCGCGCGGTTGCTGCCGCGCGGCAGCAACCGCGCAACAGTAATCGGGTCGCGCCGTATGGCGCGACCCGAACTACTGTTTATTTTTTTATATATTTATAAAATATACATATATATATATATATATATCAGTTTTAAAACGGTTTTAAAACGATTTTCAGAAAATAGGAAAAAACTATCATAGATTTTCCGTTTTATCTTTTAGAATAAATAAAACTGATTTTATTCATCTAACCATAAAACTAATAGCTTTTGTTATAATGATTATCAACCGAAATTATTAGGAACATGTGCATAATTTATTTTAATTAACAATTAATTAAAACTTATTTATCTCTTAGAACTAATTAATTAAAACAGTTTTGTTAATTAACCTAACTATAAATATTTATTCAATCTGATTGAAAAACTTCTAAATTTTCATATATGAAATAACGGATTTAATGATGGCTCTGATACCAATGTTGGAAAAATAGGCTAACGTATAGCAGCGGAAATATAAAAATTTTAACCTATTTCCATAAACCACAAGATCCGTTACCCGTTATTTCATATAAAGAGGGATAAGGAGAAATACCTTTTAGATGTTCTATCTACCGTTGCAAACGAAGTGCCCACAACTCTTACTTCGAGTTCCCGAGCACAGAACAAAACAAATATAAGATTAAGTTAGAATCAACTGTTGAGTAGCAACCAAAATAGATTGCCTCTAATTAATCAACACAAGATCAAGGATAAAGAAAGAAAGATGAAAATCAATTGAACGGAAGAAAGCGGTAGAAAATCTCGTCCTCGGGCTAAGGGGGTTCGAAATTCTCTCTCTCTCTCTTAGTGTGGAATTCGAAATTCTCAAGGGTTTGGGATTTCGAAAATCCCTTAGGGGTATTTATAATCTTCCTTATATCTAATCCTTAGTTAGATAGAATTACGTTATTGAATAAGAATTCAATTCAGAATAGAACTCTTAATTATTATCTATTAATATATCTAAATATAAAAGATAATAACAATAACCTTATTGGGTAATAATGGGAGTAATTTAATCTAATTAAAACTCCTAACTTAGTTATCCTTTAATTAATTTAATTCATAATCCTAATCTAATTAGAATAGATAAAATCAAATTAATTATTTATGTATTTATTATACATAAATTTCGACCCCTACAGTCACTGGGCCTTATTGGGCTCAGTTGGGCTTCCGTCAATTAATTAACATATGTCTCTCTTTTGGGTTCCAAGTCTTATGTGTGACCCATTAGGTTCTTATTGCTTCTAGTCGTATGCAACTTATTAAAATTAATTTTCAAAGAATTATATTTTAATCTTTGCATAACGGAATGATGTACAGAGTATGTGATTAGCAAGTCCGTAATCATTTCCCTAGAGCTATAAGAAGACAAGTTGATTCTATCGTTGACCTTTCAGTATTAGTTACGGTATAATTCGATCATTTATCAAGTACGTCCTTGAACTGAATCTTATGACTATGGGTAATATCAAGTCACATATAGTGAGACGTTCGTTTTACTTGTTCTTGGTCGAGTCAACTCCAATTAGATAGGTTAAGAGAAATCTAATTTCATTCTTAAGCTATCACCTTGCAAGGATTTAGAGTCAAGACTTCCACAAGCGATCCATGGACATATCTCCCATTTATCGGGAGTGATAAATGCTCAATCCAATATATAATGATCCCGCAATCACTTCTTGTGATACCCAACCTCTGCTGTTCACACCCCAGAGTCATCTCTGTTAAGGATCGTGTTACAACAGGATCAAAGCGTCACATTCCGTAATCCAGAATACCAATTAACATTCATTTGATTCTGAGGATTATTTATACCTATTAATACTAATGAGATGAACAGTTGACAAGGATGAATCTACCCATCCTGTTATCTCAAGTCGGGTCCCCAATCCTAATGAACTACTTTTCATCGGATCCATGTAAATGTCCAGATATCTATATATATGAAGCTTGTGAGATCAGCTTTCTGTCGGACTGAAGACATTGTTACATGCAAGTCTTAGCAGTGATATGTCAATCATAAACATATTACTTGACTTGGGGTGGTTTTAAGTTTATTAGTTTATTATAAAGTTTTGTCTCACTTCATGCTTGTATGAACACTTTATAATCACTTTAAAACAAACTTACGGATTTCCTTTTATTAGACTTTATTTAGTGCTTAAAAGGGATTGTCTTTATATAGTTATAAAACATATATCTCATTAAAACAAATGATATAAAGAACACTTCATTTACATTAAGTTTGTATCCTAGAACAATTGTCTATAGGACACTAAACCCCAACATACTCCCACTTGGACTAAAGCCAATTGTTTCTATAACTTATCCCAGTAGAAGTTAGATGACGATCATGTACTTTCTGGGTTAAGGGCTTTGTCAACGGATCTGCAACGTTGTCCTCTGTAGGTACTCTTTCTATTCTCACATCTCCTCTTGCCACAATTTCTCTTATAATGTGGTATCGCTTAAGGTAATGCTTGGACGCATTATGAGACCGTGGTTCCTTTGCTTGCGCAATGGCTCCATTGTTATCACAATATAGTGTAATGGGATTTACAATGTCAGGCACCACACCAAGTTCAGTAATGAACTTCCTAATCTAAACTCCTTCCTTTGCTGCTTCCGCAGCAGCGATATACTCTAACTCGGTCGTAGAGAAAGCTACGCTTCCTTGCTCGGAACTCTTCCAGCTGACCGCGCCCCCATTCAAGATAAACAGGTATCCTGATTGGGATTTAAAATCGTTCTCATCTGTGAGATGACTTGCGTCTGAAAATCCTTCTATTTTCAGATCTCCTTCTCCGTACACTAGAAACATGTCTTTAGTTCTTCTCAAGTACTTAAGAATGTTTTTTACGGCAATCTAGTGCTCGTCTCCCGGATTTCCTTCGTAACGACTCGTTATAGATAACGCGAATGCTACGTCAGGTCTAGTGCATAGCATAGCATACATAATCGAACTGATTGCGCTGGCGTACGGGACTACAGCCATGCGCTTCTTATCATCATCGGTTTTAGGACATTGATGATTGTTTAACTTTACTCCATGTAGCATGGGTAAGTTACCTCGTTTCGATTCAAGCATGCTAAACTGCTTTAGGACCTTTTCGATGTATGTAGCCTGTGAAAGACCGAGCAGTCTTCTTGATCTGTCTCTGTAGATCTTTATACCAAGTATATAAGCTGCTTCACCAAGGTCTTTCATTGAGAAGTTACCAGATAACCATACTTTTACCGATTGTAGCAGAGCTATGTCATTTCCCATTAGTAATATATCGTCCACATATAATATTAGAAATGCTACAGAGCTCCAACTTGCTTTCTTGTAAATGCAAGCTTCTTCACAATTTTGTTCGAAACCAAATTGTTTTATGGTCTCGTCAAAACGCCTTTTCCAGCTTCTAGATGCTTGCTTGAATCCATAAATTGATCTCTGAAGTTTGTAAACCTTGTTTGCATCCTTTGATATGAAACCTTCAAGTTGCATCATATATACATCCTCAAGCAGGTTTCCGTTTAGGAAAGCTGTTTTCACATCCATTTGCCAAATCTCGTAATCGTAGTGAGCGGCAATAACAAGCATTATTCTGATTGATTTGGACATAGCCACAGGAGAGAAAGTTTCATCATAATAAATTCCTTGCTTCTGACGATATCCTTTTGCTACTAACCTAGCTTTGTAGGTGCTAACCTTTCCATCCATGTCTGTCTTCTTTTTGAAGATCCATCTGCACCCAATGGGTTTTATCCCTTCGGGTGGATCAACCAAAGTCCACACTTGGTTGGTGTACATGGAATCCATTTCAGAATCCATGGCCTCGAGCCACGCTTTAGAATCTGGACTAGTAAGAGCCTCTTCGTAGTTTTCGGGTTCGTCATCTAACACGGGAACCTCATCATCTCCCACTAGAAAACCATATCTAATAGGGAGTTAACGGACTCTTTGTGATCTACGAAGGGGTGGCTGTTAAGCCCAAAATATACCTAAAATATCATTAACATTTACATCATTTTTATTACAAATTCGTGTTATTTATATCTGTTTAGATTACTTTTACTCTCGAATATCTTTCTTTCTTGCAAGGTACCTAAATATTTGGTAAAATCCAAATAGGAACGAAAAAGGATCTAAAACAGAAGAAAAACCCTACAAAAGGAGTCAAAGACGACGTAAATCGAAAGCACCAAGTCGAGGACACGAACGAAAGCAAAGAAACGGAAAACTCACCAAGCCGCGACCGCGAATCCACCACCCGCGACCGCGACACGCGTGGTTTAGCCATTTCTCCCTTTCGTCCAACGTTCAACTTAATGCTACGTCATTCACGGCCGAGGATTCCTATCCTCGATAAGTGAAGAAAATTTACCAAATGCATTTTACACATGTTGAAATCCAAGAAACGCGTTCGTTCAAGTGGATAAAGACGTCCTTTCACAACGGACACGACTCTTAACCAACAGATACATCACTTCAAACACAACCCTTCAACATCTATAAATAAAGAGTTGATGTTGAGAAAAAATGCAATGAAATGTTATAATATAGATATAGAATCAGAGCGTAGAACTTATGTCTAAGTTCTAAGTAAAACATTTCGAGAGTTAGAAATTAGATTCTGTACAAAACAAGATGAGGTACACATATTGTTTATAGTTTAATTACAACTCAGTAGCGTTTAGACATTGTTCCAGTTTTAGTTTGCATCATGGTAGTGGCCGACCGAATCCCTATTACGAAGTTACAGCGAGAAGATTGAGTAGAGTGTTCGCCCCTGAGCCTGACAACCTCTTAGGAAACCCAAGGAAAGGAACCGATCAAGCCGTTCACTTGCACGCCCTCGAAGAACTCGATGCTCCTTGTTCTCTGTAAACTTGTATCAATTTATATTTCATCTAATAAAGTCCGTTCTATTCGACAAATCGTTATGCATCACTTATGGTAACCAATCCAATATAAGTGAGGCTGGTGTTTTCATTAATACGCAGTTGAATTCAAAATCATTACAAGGAAACTTTGTTGAACACTTAGGCAAATTATCATCTCGAAAGAGTTTTAATTTGAGTAAGGGCAACTATCCCGAAAGGGTTTTGTCGCGTTCAAAGCCAATTAATTAGAGGTTTCGTCATTTATTTCATCATCATAATTGATACAAAGTTTAAGTTGTTTTCTTTGCTTAATGCAAATGAATAAATTCATTCGTTTTTCTAAAAAGTTCTAAATGTTCCTGTTTTGTAAAATTCACCCTTAAAATCAGAAGATCTTTCTAACAATCGATATATTCTAAATATAAAATCTTATTCCAGCATTTTCAAGTATTCAAAGTCCACAAACTCAATTAAACAATTTCCTAAATTCAATTAGACAAATTTCACTTTTCATTTACATTCAATAGTAAATCTAACAAGTTCGAAATTAACAGATTCAAAAATAAGTTTTTCGTTAAAAAACGTATCCCTGTGGGATCGATATTTTTATTACTACAAGCGAAAACCGTGCACTTGCAGAAATCGCTCAACAGTGGCACTTGAGTCTCATCTAATGGGACTGCATCGGGTTCCTCAATCGCTTCTGTTGTTTCAGTTGATGTTTCTTGTTCATGAACTTCATCAAGTTCAATCATGCTTCCCTTTTCTGTGTCTTCGAGAAACTCTTTCTCTAATAAGGTTGCGTACTTGGATACTATCACTTTCTGATCATCTGGATGATAGAAGTAATATCCCATAGTTGTTGAAACACCTTTCCACATAATTTTGATTTGACAAAACTGTTTAAGTGTAATTAAAAACATATTCTAAACACACTAAGTTTAAATGCTTTGATTTATTCTACTAATGTGTTTGTTCAATGTTGAGTTAAATTGTTTATAAGACATAAGAATTAAACGGCCCAAGCCCAATACGAAAGTCAAAGCCCAAGTCAAACAACTCAAGACAACTCGGCCCGCGTTTATCAAAACGATGTCGCTGTGTACAAAACGCAACTCAGCAAGAGAAGGATCTAGAAGACCTTCAGGGAACAACTTAGAAATTTGTGATACTTTTAAAATTACTGATGTAACAGCCGAAGCAATCAAACTTTGCCTCTTTCCTTTCACTTTAAAGGATAAGGCAAAAATTTGGTTAACTTCTATGCCTGCTGCAACATTTGAAACTTGGGACCAATTAGCCCAAGTGTTTTTATCAAAATATTTTCCTTTAGCAAAAACCGCAAGAGTCATCAAAGAGTTGACATCTTTTACCCAAAATAATAATGAAACTCTTTATGAAGCTTGGGAACGTTTTAAAGAACTTCAACTTTTATGCCCACACCACCAACTGCCAGATGCACTTTTAATGCAGACATTCTATAATGGATTAAATCCTACGACTAGAGGTTCATTAGATGCTATGTCTGGAGGGTTATTTATGAAGAAGACGTCCGCCCAAGCAAGAGAACTTTTAGAGGAAATGGCAATCAACAGCAGTATGTGGCCCGCAGAGCGTGGACATATACCAACGGCGAAACCATCATCCTCAGGTACATCATCGGTTAACGGTATAATGAATCTTGATCCAGTAGCAATGTTACAAGCCCAATTTTCTGCCTTATCGCACAAAATTGATAAATTTATGGCACCATGCGATCCTAATGATCCAATCCAGAGAGACATTGATTACGAAGGTATGAATGAGTTAGAACAGGTAAACTTTGTCCAAGGACAAAACCAAACTACTAATCCTTATTCTAATACTTATAATCCTGGATGGAGAAATCATCCTAACTTTAATTGGAAAGATGGTAATAATAATAATAATAATGCAAATGCTAATCAATATCGTATAAATAATTATCAAAATCAAACAAGAGATACGATTAGCACTGTATCTTCAAAAATTGACAAATTTATAGATGCTATGAATGGAAAGGTAAGTAATCAAGATGATGGTTTTAAACGGATCGAAAGTAAATTCGATCAGCTTATCAAAAACCAATCATCTAGCATCCATAATTTGGAAGTTCAAATTGGACAGCTTGCTAAATCAATTCCATCCCGCAAAGAGGGAAGTCTTCCCAGCCAAACGGAAGAAAATCCGAAAGAGCATGTTAAGGCTATCACTCTTCGTTCAGGGAAAAACTACTTAGGTCCGGAAATGCCCGGAAATTCAACTTTACCTAGAAATGATTTACCAAAATCCAAAGAAGATACTTTAAAACAAAAAGATACAAAAATTGACTCCAATCCGAAACCTTTTGTACCATAACCACCTTTTCCACACAGGGTCCGAAATAAGGACCATGATAGACAACTTTTTATCATTTTTAGACAAACTTAAAAATTTGCATATAAATTTAACATTCATGGATGCAATTACGCAAATTCCTAACTATGGAAAATTCTTGAAAGATTTAATTTCAAAAAAGATTAGTTGGGAAGGAATTTCATCCATTTCTCTTTCTGAAGATTGTAGTTCGATAGTATCAAGCAAATTACCTACTAAACTCAAAGATCCCGGATGCTTTACCATTCCGTGTACATTGGGAAATATGGAATTCCCAAGTTGTCTTTGCGATTTAGGAGCTAGTATAAACTTGATGCCATTGTCTATTTTTGAAAAATTAGGTTTAGAAGAAGACATCAAGCGTACCAATATGGTTTTGCAATTAGCGGATCAATCCACTAAAAGACCATATGGTATAATTGAAGACGTTTTAGTAAAAGTTGACAAATTTATTTTTCCTACTGATTTTGTTATCTTAGATTTTGCTTATGATGTTAATTATCCGCTAATCTTTGGTAGACCATTCATGAACACGGGACGTGCTCTAGTTGATGTGTCGGAAGGAAAAGTAGTTTTACGAATAGGTGACGATAAGATCGAGTTCGATATGAATCAAGCGATGAAATATCCTATGGAGGATTTCGCTTGTATGAAGCTTGATTTAGTTGAAGAATGTGTTAATGACATTGTTCAAAGAGAAGAAATAATAGAACCTATAATGGGTGAAGAATTAGAAGATAAGGACCCAGAGCCTTTGATTCGAGAAGATGGACCAGTTCCGCCTTCAGTAATAGTTCCACCTAAATTAGAAGTTAAAGAATTACCAAACCATCTGAGATACACTTTCCTAGGCGGAAGTGATACTCTACCTATAATCATCTCTAACAAATTAACAAAAAATCAAGAAAAAAAATTGAAAGAAGTTGTTAGAAATAGAATAGGAAGTGTGGGATGGCAAATTTCAGATTTAAAAGGAATTAATCCTAGTATTGTAATGCATAGGATTCACTTAGAAGAAGATAAGCCACCTAAAGCGGATAGACAAAGACGTTTAAATCCGAATATGAAAGAAGTAGTCAAAAATGAGATTACTAAACTTTTAGACAATGGAATCATTTATCCTATTTCGGATAGTGAATGGGTTAGTCCAATCCATTGTGTACCCAAAAAGGGAGGCATAACTGTAGTAAGGAATGATGAAGGTGAATTAATACCTACGCGAACCACCACCGGTTGGAGGGTTTGTATAGATTATAGGAACCTAAATAAGGCAACTAGGAAAGATCATTTTCCTTTACCTTTCATCGATCAAATGATCGAAAGGATAGCCGGTCATGCATTTTATTGTTTTCTTGATGGCTATTCCGGATTCTTTCAAATATATATTTACCCGGATGACCAAGATAAAACAACCTTCACATGTCCTTATGGAACATTTGCATATAGAAGAATGCCTTTTGGTCTATGTAATGCACCAGCAACTTTTCAACGTTGTATGACTGCAATTTTTAATGATTTCATCGAAGATATCATGGAAGTATTTATGGATGATTTTTCAGTTTATGGAGATTCTTTTGATGCATGTTTAAAAAACTTAGATAAAGTTCTTTCTAGATGCAAAGAAACGAATTTAGTATTAAATTGGAAAAAATGTCATTTCATGGTTGACGAAGGAATTGTTTTAGGTCATAAAATATCTGAAAAAGGATTAGAAGTGGATAGAGCAAAAACTTCAGTAATAGAAAAATTACCCCCACCAACAACTGTCAAGGGAGTAAGATCATTTCTAGGACATGCATGTTTTTACAGACGATTTATAAAAAACTTTTATGTGATTTCCAAACCACTTACTAATTTTCTTATGAAGGATTCAACCTTCGATTTTAATGAAGATTGTATTGAAGCTTTCGAAACATTGAAAACAGCTTTAGTCAGTGCACCCATAATTGCTAAACCCGATTGGGATTTGCCTTTTGAAATCATGTGTGATGCAAGTGACCTAGCTGTAGGATGTGTTTTAGGTCAAAGAAAGGATAAAAGATTACATGTTATTTATTACGCAAGTCACACATTGTCAGGTGCACAGTTAAATTACACAACAACAAAAAAAGAGATGTTAGCCGTAGTATTTGCATGTGATAAGTTTAGGTCATACTTGTTAGGATCTAAAGTTATTATCTATACAGATCACGCAGCTTTACGTTATCTGTTTGCTAAGAAAGATGCAAAACCGCGTCTGATTAGATGGGTTTTGTTGTTACAAGAATTTGATATAGAAATTAAAGACAAAAAGGGAGTAGAAAACCTTGTTGCCGATCATCTATCAAGACTAGAAGATGAAAACGGTCCTATAGGTGAAACTGTCGGTATACGAGATGATTTCCCCGATGAACATCTCTATCAAGTAGAAAGTATCATGTCATCATGGTATGCAGATTTTGCTAATTATCTTGCAACCGATATTATTCCGGAAGGATTATCTTCCCAACAAAGGAAGAAATTTTTCTTCGATATTAAACAATATTTTTGGGAAGATCCCTTTCTATTCAAATCATGTGGTGACGGGATAATTAGGAGATGCGTCGGAGAAAATGAAAATGAATCTATAATAACGGAATGTCATTCCAGCTCATATGGAGGACATAATGGAGTTAATAAAACGGTAGCTGAAATATTGGAATGTGGTTTCTTTTGGCCTACGATGTTTAAGGACGTTGGTTCATTTATTACTCGTTGTGATAAATGCCAAAGAACGGGAAATTTAGGAAGGAAAGATGAGATGCCCCTCAAAAACGTGTTGGAAGTTGAAATCTTCGACATGTGGGGAATTGATTTCATGGGACCTTTTCCGCCTTCCAACGGTAAAACTTACATATTAGTAGCCGTTGATTATGTTTCGAAGTGGGTTGAAGCAATTGCAACCCCTACGAATGATTCTAAAGTAGTTGTTAATTTTCTTGACGATATATTTTGTAGATTTGGTTGTCCTAGATTCGTTGTCAGTGATGGCGGTACCCATTTCAT
Organism: Euphorbia lathyris; assembly: GCF_963576675.1. Classification (NCBI taxonomy): domain Eukaryota; kingdom Viridiplantae; phylum Streptophyta; class Magnoliopsida; order Malpighiales; family Euphorbiaceae; genus Euphorbia; species Euphorbia lathyris. Next base: position 32,776,879 of record NC_088913.1, on the reverse strand, counting down.
AAATCGGAATTTTGATATGCTTATGAAAAAATATGGAGTACGCCACCGCGTGTCAACGCCATACCATCCTCAGTCGAATGGTCAGGCGGAGATCTCAAATAGAGAACTCAAATGGATTCTAGAGAAAACTGTTTCGTCATCAAGAAAAGATTGGTCACAAAAACTCAATAATGCGCTATGGGCATACCGTACTGCATTTAAATCACCAATAGGAATGACTCCATATCGTTTAGTGTATGGAAAAGCATGTCATTTACCAGTAGAATTAGAACATAAAGCCTATTGGGCTATTAGAAAACTTAATTTTGATTTACAACAAGCAGGAAAGAAACGTTTGCTCAATTTAAATGAGTTAGATGAGTTACGACATCTATCGTATGAGAATGCGAGGATTTATAAAGAAAGAGTGAAAAAATGGCACGATGCCAAGATCAAAGTCAAGCACTTTAATGTTGGTGATAAGGTGCTGTTATTTAATTCACGGCTTCGTATATTTCCAGGAAAACTTAAGTCCAGATGGACCGGACCGTATTTAGTCGTCAAAACATTCGACTATGGTTCTTTGGAACTTGAGGAGACCAACGGTAATCGTTTTAAAGTTAACGGTAATCGATGTAAAATTTATTACGAAAATATTTCCGAAATAGGAACTAATTTCGTAACAAGATTTCCTGACATATAAATCATTTCATTTTTCTAATAGTTTTTATTAATTTAATTTTTTATTTTTATTTTGTTTTGTTTTAAATTATATCATTTTATATTAGAATTTTAGATATATAAAAATATATTCAAGTCATGATTTTAATTAATTTTTAGGAATTTAATGAGAATTAGAAGAAATTTAGTGATTCTCAGTTGAGAATTTGAAATTCTCAGTTGAGAATTCAAATATATAGAATTCTTGAGAAGGTAGGAAATTTTCTGGACTCATAGAGAATTTAAAATTCTCAGTTGAGGATTTGGGGTATGACTAGTGGCTAGGAAAATTTCTGGACGTATAGAGGATTTGGGATTCTCAGTTGAGAATTCTGACTTCAATAGGTTTCAAATTGACAGGAAAATTTCTGAACTTACCGAGGATGAGGATTCTCGGTAGAGGATCAGAAATTAGGGGTTTTGACAACTGATTTCCGCAAGGAAATTAGCGTGTCGCGACCGCGGGTCAGCATCCTCGGTCGCGACTCGGGGAATTTGTGCAGTAATTGACCCTTATTCTTTAACTTTTCAGCAGACACAACTTTTCGGAAATGAATAGTTGCGTTTCTTCATTTTTAAAAAGGTCTGTTTCATGCCTTTTCACCTCAAAATAACACCTCTTTTCATCCTAGGATTTTATAAATAGGTTCTAGAGGGTCAGTTTTCTGTCACTTTCTTTTCATCTCAATCAGAACAATTCTCTGATTTTCTTACCATTCACCAACCCAGAAATTAAGTTCAGAACCTTTCTTCCTTACTCATTCCAAACACCATGACTTCCACAAACACTCATCCTAAGAAAGTTGTTGCTTCACGCACTAAAAATACAGATATATCAGAGCGTTATGGATGTAAATTTCCTATCTTCAATCATGATGAGGGAAGGCGCTTCTTGAGGCTTCGATACACATTCTTTGTCGGAATGTTATACATGGATGACTTTCTTAACGATCAGTTGGGAACAAAGAACATATGAGTCGCTACATGGAACGCTTAGGATGGACCAGATTTGTTGATATGAAGTTTCCTATAATTGGAGACTGGATATTAGAGTTCTTCTGTACGGTTCGTTTTGTTAACAAGCGTCGGGTGCGTCTTAGTTTTCGTCGGGATGGCAAAACTTTCACTTTTGGATATCCTGAATTGCATGCTTGGTTTGGTTTTCCCTTGAAGGATACTACCAAACGTCATCATGGAAGAGATATGACGTCCACTGATATTTGGCGAATGCTCACCGGCATTTGGCCTTTCAACCCTAAACTTGCCTATAATAAGTCTTTTTATTCCAACTCTATGCTATATTTGCATAAGTTTCTGAGTCACAGCCTGTTCGGTCGCACGTTCAGTAGTGTCGTCCAAGAATCTGATCTTTATGTACTTGGAGATATATTTCAAGGCAACGTGGTTGATTCTTCAAAAATTCTGATGGAGGGTCTTGTTGCCGCATCTAGATCCAAGGCTAAGAAGGTTGGGTTCGGGAATATTATATGTGGAATAATACTAGGGACCAAGGGAAGTATTTCTGTTCCTTGGAGTGATGTTGAATCTTTCCCGACGCTAGACTATGAATTCTTAGAATATGAAGGTCTAGTGAAACGAGTTTTTCGATCAGGCCCAAATTTTCTTTCTGCACCAGAACGTCAAGCCTTCGTGTAGATGAAAATAGACCGCTATAGGGCTAAGAAAATCCTGATTGAAAGGGACGAATTTTTAGCATAGCTTTTGTTTATTTTGTTTGTAAATATGTTGTACATATTTCTATTTCAATAAAACTTTCTCTTTTGCATTATATCTTGTTTTTGATTATATGGTTACACTAACATTAAAACTCATTATTCTACACTTATGAATCTATTAAATAAAACTTTAAAGCATTCATTACTAATTAAATGTTAATAACTAAGTTTCAATTCCTTAAATAAAGATTCATTTAACTTACATTAATAAATGAACATAAATGCTTCAATTAATTTGAGTTCCAAACTTTTCCTATTATTAATTTAACATTCGTTAATTAAAGCATTTTCATTTATTTTTCCCATTAATAAAGATAAACCTTTGGTTTTCCTTATCATTTAATGTTTTCCATTTATGTTTTTAAGTACAGATAACATTTTCAAGGAGTTCAGGATAGGATTTATCAAGAAATTACACAAATAGGAGTTACTATGCAGAATTTGGGTGACCATAGGGTGATCCGCAGCCGAGAATTATTGAATTCTCGGTAACTTCAGCAATTTCCTTCAAAATTCAGAGAACAATTCGCTGCCAGACGTGATCCGCGGCCGAGAATGGTGCGATCCTCGGTAACTTCAGCAAAAATCCTTCCAAAATACAAAGGAAAATTGGCTGAAACACGCGATTCGCGGCCGCGGATGCGCATCCTCGGTCGCGACACGCGTGATTCTGCAACACCTAGTCCGGATTTTTGGCCTATTTTTCCACCTTTTCCTATTCAACCTCTACCTATTCCTCTTCCTATTCCTACTCTACCTATTAATCTTCCTATTCAACCCTATATATACCTATTACTTACACAAACCTTACATCACCTCAAATTTTAACCAATCCCCTACTCTTACCTCTTCCCAATACCTTACTTTTACTCTTCCCAATTTCATCATTACCCTTTTCAATCACCTAACCCTTTCAACTTCAAGTCTCCATACAAAACTTCTACTTCTTCTTCAACCTCAAGCTTTTATCTCTTTTCATCTTTTTCTCTAAACCCTAAACACCATAACCATGCCTAGAGCAAAGCGTGTTGGACACAAGCCGGCTGTCACTGAGGCTAATCGCCTAAGGATTAGTTGCGGGGCTTATTTCGACATTCATTCTGAGGAAGAAGTTGGACGTTTCAAGCACTTTTCAAATGCTAATCGTAAGTTCGTGAACATGCAGTTTCTTGACTTTGATTCGGTAAGGAAGTTGAACTTCACTACACAAATTACTGCTTTTATTGAGACTTTGAGATGGGAAACTTTTGCTTCTATGCGTTTTCCCCAAATTCAAGAGTATGTGGTTGAGTTTTTGGTTACTTTGAAGATGAACAAAAAGAGGACGGAAATTTCTTTTCGGAATAATGGTACTACCTATACCATAGATTATGAGGCTATGGGAAATATGTTTGGTTTCCCTACTAGTGATTTTTATGATAAGCCTCGGGATTTTGACAATAACTCTTTTTGGCAAACTCTTTCCGACCAAACTTCTTTTGACTCTAACAACACTTCGAGCAAGTTGATTAAGGACAATTGTGTGTTCTTCTTTCATAAGTATTTGAGTTTTTCACTTTTTGGTCGTGTTGAGAGTTCAAAAAATCAAGTCCGGGATTTGTTTGTTTGGGATTGTTTGTTCAAGGGTTTAAGGGTTGATAGCATTGGAATGATATTTGACAATTTGTATCGTGCTTCGAGGGCTCACACCACTCAGGTCTCTCTCGGTAATTTAATCACCGCTATTGTTTTGGGAGCACGGGATGAATTAGCAACTTATGATATGTCCACCTACCATGGATATGTTTCGGTTTTGGACATTGCGGCTCTTGAGCGGGCTCATTTATTGGTTTCTGCGGCTCCTCCCGTTTTTATTTCTTATGCTACCCGTATTGCTCATCTTCGTGGCACTATGGGTGGAGGTGCTTCTAGTTCCCAAAATGTAGGTACCGAAGAAGGAGGTGCGGAGGAAGGAGCGGAAGGTGCACCACAAACCCAAGCAACACAAGATAATGATCCGGTGGATTTAAGGAGAATTTTGAACCATATCAATGCCAATAATAGACAAATGAATTTGAGAATTGATGATTTGGTGGAGAACAACATGGTGATGAATGACAACCTCAATACTTTGAGGCGTGCGCAAAGATCGACTCGGCATCGGATGCTTTCGTTTTTCCGCCGCCGAAATGTGGAAACTTCACCAACACCTCCGGATTCCCCGCCGAATGCTTAGGTTTTATCTTTTATTTTTATCTTATCTTGTTTTAATTTCAGTTTCGTACATTTTTATTTTCTTATGTTTCGTACAATTTCAATTTTAATTTAATTTTATGATGCATGTTTTCTTTGCTATATCTTTCATTTCTTTCCGTTTGTTTTATCTTTAATGTTTTATCTCCATTTTGCACCAATGAGGACATGGTCCAATTTAAGTGTGGGAGGAGATATATACATATATCATTTTTATGCAAACGAATGAATGACCGAATATATGCAAATGAATGAATGAATGTATGCAACACTTGTTTGTTTTCAAAAATACAAAATGCAACGTATATTGCAACACTTTTAAGTATATTGCAACAAATGAAAAAACTTAACATTTTTTATGAAATATCATTTTTACATTTATAAATTAATCATAAGTTAAAATTTTTATGATTATTTTTAGGTTATCATTATCGATAGAAATAAATATTTCTATACGGGTAATATTTTTCACAAATCTTCGACACGATTTTAAGTAAAAATTGTCTCGAGTGGATGTATTTAAGTAATAAATTCTTTATTTTCAATCTCTATTTTATAATCATGAAATTCATGATACAATAAATCTTATTTTAAATTTTCAATTAGGTTTATAGGCATTAAATTGAACTAACAATTTTTAGCTCGGTTTTGATTTTGTCTTACATTAACACCAATTGAAGTTTTTAAGGAAACTATAGCCATAATACATGTTGAATTTTAAGTCAATATAGGATGAATGTGTTAATTTTCTTTTTCCCAATTTACAATTTATAATCAATAAATCGTATTCTTAACTTTTGGCCACGATTGAGACCAACCTTATCACAGTCGAGGTATGAAAGGGAAGAAATAAAAAAGTAAAGCGTACTTTTGGCCACGATTGCGACCACCCTTATCACAATCGAGGTATGAAAGGAACGTTTAAATAAGAAAAAATTAAGCGTGTTTAAAGTTTAAAGTAACGATTGCGTCCACCCATGGCATGGTCGGTACCTCTTAAGCGAACACAAATAAAATGCATATAAAGTTACGATCGAGACCACCCTTATCACGGGCGTAACTAAGCAAATAAATTAAACTTAATAAATCATATATAATAATTCAAGTTTGGGAAAGGAAATTTGGTGCTTTGAAATGCCTTGAGATGAAAAACTCAATAACATGCGTGCTTACATCGTCCCGAATACTTCAATTTAAACATTGAAATACAAGACGAATGATATATCGTATTTATACTAAGTAAGTTTGATATTTTGCGTATAAATTTGCCATGCGAAGTTAGTCTTTTCGGCTTAACTAATTTAAAAGGTAAACACAAAGATATATGTTTTATTTTCATAAAGAGATTAGTTAAGGAATAAATTCAGTGAAATTTTGCTCGGGACTAGCAAAAGATTAAGTGTGGAGATTTGTTAAGCCCAAAATATACCTAAAATATCATTAACATTTACATCATTTTTATTACAAATTCGTGTTATTTATATCTGTTTAGATTACTTTTACTCTTGAATATCTTTCTTTCTTGCAAGGTACCTAAATATTTGGTAAAATCCAAATAGGAACGAAAAAGGATCTAAAACAGAAGAAAAACCCTACAAAAGGAGTCAAAGACGACGTAAATCGAAAGCACCAAGTCGAGGACACGAACGAAAGCAAAGAAACGGAAAACTCACCAAGCCGCGACCGCAAATCCACCACCCGCGACTGCGACACGCGTGGTTTAGCCATTTCTCCCCTTCGTCCAACGTTCAACTTAATGCTACGTCATTCACGGCCGAGGATTCCTATCCTCGGTAAGTGCAGAAAATTTACCAAATGCATTTTACACATGTTGAAATCCAAGAAACGCATTCGTTCAAGTGGATAAAGACGTCCTTTCACAACGGACACGACTCTTAACCAACGGATACATCACTTCAAACACAACCCTTCAACATCTATAAATAAAGAGTTGATGTTGAGAAAAAATGCAATGAAATGTTATAATATAGATATAGAATCAGAGCATAGAACTTATGTCTAAGTTCTAAGTAAAACATTTCGAGAGTTAGAAATTAGATTCTGTACAAAACAAGATGAGGTACACATATTGTTTATAGTTTAATTACAACTCAGTAGCGTTTAGACATTGTTCCAGTTTTAGTTTGCATCATGGTAGTGGCCGACCGAATCCCTATTACGAAGTTACAGCGAGAAGATTGAGTAGAGTGTTCGCCCCTGAGCCTGACAACCTCTTAGGAAACCCAAGGAAAGGAACCGATCAAGCCGTTCACTTGCACGCCCTCGAAGAACTCGATGCTCCTTGTTCTCTGTAAACTTGTATCAATTTATATTTCATCTAATAAAGTCCGTTCTATTCGACAAATCGTTATGCATCACTTATGGTAACCAATCCAATATAAGTGAGGCTGGTGTTTTCATTAATACGCAGTTGAATTCAAAATCATTACAAGGAAACTTTGTTGAACACTTAGGCAAATTATCATCTCGAAAGAGTTTTAATTTGAGTAAGGGCAACTATCCCGAAAGGGTTTTGTCGCGTTCAAAGCCAATTAATTAGAGGTTCCGTCATTTATTTCATCATCATAATTGATACAAAGTTTAAGTTGTTTTCTTTGCTTAATGCAAATGAATAAATTCATTCGTTTTTCTAAAAAGTTCTAAATGTTCCTGTTTTGTAAAATTCACCCTTAAAATCAGAAGATCTTTCTAACAATCGATATATTCTAAATATAAAATCTTATTCCAGCATTTTCAAGTATTCAAAGTCCACAAACTCAATTAAACAATTTCCTAAATTCAATTAGACAAATTTCACTTTTCATTTACATTCAATAGTAAATCTAACAAGTTCGAAATTAACAGATTCAAAAATAAGTTTTTCGTTAAAAAACGTATCCCTGTGGGATCGATATTTTTATTACTACAAGCGAAACCGTGCACTTGCGGAAATCGCTCAACAGTGGCACTTGAGTCTCATCTAATGGGACTGCATCGGGTTCCTCAATCGCTTCTGTTGTTTCAGTTGATGTTTCTTGTTCATGAACTTCATGAAGTTCAATCATGCTTCCCTTTTCTGTGTCTTCGAGAAACTCTTTCTCTAATAAGGTTGCGTACTTGGATACTATCACTTTCTGATCATCTGGATGATAGAAGTAATATCCCATAGTTGTTGAAACACCTTTCCACATAATTTTGATTTGACAAAACTGTTTAAGTGTAATTAAAAACATATTCTAAACACACTAAGTTTAAATGCTTTGATTTATTCTACTAATGTGTTTGTTCAATGTTGAGTTAAATTGTTTATAAGACACAAGAATTAAACGGCCCAAGCCCAATACGAAAGTCAAAGCCCAAGTCAAACAACTCAAGACAACTCGGCCCGCGTTTATCAAAACGATGTCGCTGTGTACAAAACGCAACTCGGCAAGAGAAGGATCTAGAAGACCTTCGGGGAACAACTTCGAAACGAAGCTGCTGAGTTGATTCGACAAAGCGTACAAGATAGCAGCTAGCTAAGGAAAACTTCCAGACAAAGTATTTCCACTTCGGGTAAAGTTCAGACGACACAGTATGCTGTCCAGTTGACTTTACCATAAATAGTGAGACACTCTGCCGAGCTGACCAAAAGCTGACCGATGACAGAAGATACACAAATCTGATTGGCCGAGAGGTCTGAGCAAGTTAGGATGACAACGACAGGAAGCCGTTTCCCTCCAACGGTTATTTCGAAATTCGAAATGACCGATGCCTCAAGACGTCTCTATAAATAGTGCCATCAGAAGCTTCATTCCACACAGAACTTGATCAAGCCATTACGCTGACCAAATTTCTACGCAAGTTCTGCAAGCAAGAAGCAAAGCAAATCTTACACTACATTTCATATATTTGTGTAAAAGTCTAGAGTGATTATTCAATCATCTAAGGTGTCTTAGCAATCATTGTTTAGGACAAACACTTATCATTTCTAGAGATTAGAAAGGAGAGGCTGAGTACTCGGTTATAGTACTCAGCGAGAGATTAGGATTGAGTAGAGGTATAGAGGAAGGTACTCTTGTTATACTCAGTTGCTAAGATTGTAAAAGGTTTGAGGCTCTACCTTTAAAGAGCTCAGTAGAGGATTTGAAATCTCAGAACGTGTTCCGGGGACAGGACGTAGGCTTAGAAGAAGCCGAACCTGGATAAATCTGCTGAGTAACGTATTTCTTACCTTAAACTCCTTATATATATTGCTTGCTTAAATAACCAAAAACTGACCAAGTAAAGAGGTCAAGCTGAGTTGTGCGCATCGAACATCTGAGCTCAGGAATAGACTTTAAGTGATATCTCTTGACTCAAGTCAAGAAACTGACCTAGTCACTAGTTGACTAAGCCAGTATCTTACTGATTACTCAGCACCACTGTTAAAACCTTTTCTCTTGAGAAAAGAAGTCTGCCCTAAATCTTTAAAAAGTTTAAATAGTTCCTAACCCCCCTTGGAACTATACTTGTAACGTTATAAGGGACCAACAAGTGGTATCAGAGCCTAAAAGCTCACTGTAAAAGGTCTAACAACCTTGAGCTGATCCCTACCATGGGCGAAAACAGTACTCGGTTTCTCCCAGGAAACCAAACAACTCAGATACTGCCTGAGGGGCTGTCCATCACTCGGCCTCCCCTATTCTTCGGGTCTAACTATACCATCTGGAAGAATAGGATGAAAAATTTCATTCAAGCTACAAATATGAGTGCCTGGCTATCTATAGTTAAACTCCCATTTGTACCTGTCGAAGTTGTGGCTGGCCAAACAGTTGTAAAAGCTGAGGCCAAATGGACAGAGGATGATCTTAAGAAGCTTCAAAATCACACTTCGGCTATCAATATGCTTCACTGTGTGCTCGATGCTGCAGAATATAATAAAATCTCAGGTTGTGAGTCGGCGCAAGAGATCTAGAAAAAGCTGGAAGTCACCTACGAGGGAACCAATAAAGTAAAGGAGTCCAAGGTGAATCAGCAGATGAGACTGTACGAGCTGTTCGAGATGAACAATGATGAGGGCATTTCAGACATGAATGCAAGGTTTAACAACATCATTAATGAGCTCAAGAGACTTGGGAAAATCTTCACTGAGGAAGAACAAGTCAAAAAGATACTCAGGAGTCTTCCTAAAGACTGGCAAGCAAAGAAGACCGTTGTTGAGGAAGCTCAGGATTTAACCACCTACAAATATGATGAACTCATCGGCTCTTTGCTGACCCATGAGATATCTATGAAAAACTTCGAGGTGAAGGAAAAATCTGAAGACAAGAAGCAGAAGTCTCTTGTCATGAAAGCTGACTCCACTGACGGGAGCTCAACTGATGACGAGGAGATGGCTATGTTCACAAGGAAGATGAAAAGGCTATTCAGGAAGAATGACAAATATTCTAAGAAGCCTTACAGAAAGTTTGATAAGTATAAAGCAAACTCAAGCGACAGCAAATACAAAAAGGACAGCTCAAAGCCCATTACATGCTTTGAGTGCCATCAAACTGTCCATATTAAGTCAAGCTGCCCCACACTGAGGAAAGACAAGAAGAGCGGCAAGAAGGCAATGGTGGCTACATGGAGCAACAGTGATGAGTCTTCATCTACAGAAGCTGAGGCCACCGAGTCAGCGAAGATATGCTTCATGGCTGACGAACTTGCTGAGCCGTGCGTCTCTGAGCATGCTGACCCATCCGTCGCATCAGATGACGAGGAGCAATCAAATGAGGTAATTACTCTTCCCCAGCTCAGAAACGATATGGTTAATGCCCTGAGTGATCTCTACACACTTGTAAAGAAGTGTAATAAGAAAGTTAGAGCACTCAGCAGGCGCTGTGACGAAGTGGAAGAGGTCAAGCTGAGTGACCTCAAATTCCTTCTTCAGGACAATTCAACTCTGTATGATAACATGAAGATCATACACGAGTCTGTCTCTGAAGTCCAATCAGTTTCAAAGAAACTGAGAAAGGACGTCACAACTATCCAGAACCAATTAAAGGTTCCAAATAAAAGAAACATTCCTCTGAGAACTCAGTACCAAGGTACTCAGCAGAGATGGAATCCCCAACGAAAAGTCCAGTGTGACTTTTGTGGGAAGAAAGGACACACCACTAAGGTGTGCTGGCACGCTCAGCACTGGGGTGCTGACAAGTCAGTGAAACATCCTAAACAGAAGGTCAGTTGTGACTTCTGTGGAAAGAATGGCCATACTGTCCAAGTATGTCGCCATAAAATAAAATATGATGCTTTACCTGTTGCACCTAACAAGCAAGGACCCAAAAAGAATTGGGTACCTAAAAGTAACTAGTTACAATGCAGGTAAGCCTGAGATGTGCCGAGAAGTCAAAGATGTGGTATATTGACAGCGCATGCTCGAGGCATATGACTGGTGATGAAACTCAGTTCATCACGTTTGAGCATAAACGAGGAGGAAGTGTAAGTTTTGGACACAACAAAAAGGGTAAGATAGTAGGGTCAGGAACCATTGGAGGTAATCCTACTATTGAATCTGTCTCCCTAGTCAGCGGACTCAAATATAACTTACTCAGTGTAGCTCAGCTATGTGACAATGGGAGAAAAGTTATATTTGATGCTACTGGATGTAAAATATACGAGGGTGAATCAAATGAGTTAATCTTAACTGCCCCTCGCATAGATAATGTCTTTATGCTAGACTTAAAGAAAAAGTTTTCAAAAACTGTATGCTTAGTATCAAAGGAAGAAAATTCCTGGCTATGGCACAGGAGACTTGGTCATGTAAGCATGGACCTCCTGGCCAAATTAGCAAGAAAGCAATTGGTTGAGGGACTGCCTGAACTTAAATTTGAAAAAGATCAATTATGCCACGCTTGCCAAGCTGGAAAACAAACCAAACAATCTTTTCACAGCAAAAATATTGTCTCAACTAAGCGCCGTTAGAGTTACTACACTTGGATCTCTTCGGTCCAGTCCAGCCGCTGAGTCTGGGTGGAAGAAGATTTTCCTTGGTCATTATAGATGACTTCTCTCGGTACACGTGGGTCATCTTGCTGAGTAGCAAGGATGAGACCTTTGAGACATTTTCAAATTTGGTTAGAAAAATTGAAAATGATAAAGACCTAAAATTAGCTCACATCCGTAGCGATAATGGTGGAGAATTCAAAAACCAAAAGTTTGTTGAATTATGTGAAGCCAGTGGCATTGACCACAATTTTTCTGCTCCTAGAACACCTCAACAAAATGGGGTTGTTGAAAGGAAGAACAGAACTCTGGTTGAAATAGCCAGGACAATGCTGGATGAGCATAGGCTTCCAAAGTATTTTTGGGGAGAGGCTGTTAACACAGCGTGTGATACGCGTTTTACGTATACGTGCATGTGAAGGCAAGTGTACCTTAGTCGTGTATCAAGTAATAAAGTGAAAGTAGAGTATCGTTCCCACGAGGATGGTGATTATAAGTACTAATCTTTTTGCTTACTATCTATTATTTAAACAACCGAAATGTAGAGTTTGTTGGACAACCAAGCTAAAACTTAAGCAAGAAATGAAATAAAAATTACACAAATTAAGTGAGAGATTACTTATAATAAAAGAAACTAAGGCTTCTAGCTTCACTTAACCTCTTTGCTTGGTAATAACACGTATCCTCTTTTAAGTTGTTTTATCCTTTTTAAGATGGCGATTTTTCTTATTAACTAATAGTTCTCGAGATCGGTTCTAAACTCTCGACTAATTACTTTCCCTTGGTCCGGCTCAAGTAATTAATCAAGAGAAGCATTAAGTTTTCTTATTTCCAAACCTTCGATTTATTACTTTCCCTTGGTCCGGCTCAAGTAATAAATCTAAGATTTGTAACAAGATTAAATCTAAACCTTTTTAACCTACTTTACCTTGGTCCGGCTAAAGTGATTACTTAAGATTCAAAAAAAACCGCTCAAGTAATTAGTTCTATACTTTCGATTAATTACTTTCCCTTGGTCCGGCTCAAGTAGTTAATCCAAAGAAGCATTAAGTTTTCTTATTTCCAAACCTTTAATTTATTACTTTCCCTTGGTTCGGCTCAAGTAATAAATTAAAGATTTGTAATAAGATTCATGAAAAACCTTGGAAAACCAATAAGCCACACTAAATGGTCATTAGGTCCAACTTATGAATTTCGATTAATCAATTTAATCACGGTCAATATAAACGATTAATTATATCCAAGTAGAGAGTTGGCCCATCTCCTACAAGCATTAAGAATCATAAGTTAGTTCTTCAAAAGGATAAAGATAACTTAAATAGGTTAAACGTAATTACCACAAAATTAAGGTTAAGATCCACTTTTAGCCTTAGTTAAGAGGGGTTTAGCCCATCATTAGATTAAAACACATTTTAGAAAGATAGATAATAGTGTTCATATTAATAAAAGAGATTAAAGTTTAGAAGAAACTGTAGTGACGATTACCCAACGAACTCCTTCGGTAACTTGAAACTTACTTTTATTAGATGAACTTTTGCACAAACAACACTCTAACAACAATAAGAACAACACAAACAACTGATTCTTAAGGATAAGAATCAACAAAATAACATTATAGAGGGAAGAATTAAGCCTAAGCTTGGTGTGTCTTCAAATGGCACCCAAGGCCTCCTTTTATAGTAAAATGGTACACAAAATTCCAAAGACCAAGTCATCCTTATGGCCTCCCACTCCTTATCATCTGAATTTATCATTTAAGAGAGCATGGGGGGAAGATTTTAATAATTTAGGAGTTGAAATGTCAAAGGAATCTTAGGCTTCAACATATTCATCAACTTTGGATAATTTTCTGGGCCTGATGCACTTCGAATTTGGATATGATTATTATAAGACATTTTTTCATCTTTCTCTTAGCTTTCCAACGCATTTTGAATCGCCTCAATCCGAGTCCGTATGAGGGAGAAAAGTTGAAAATACGAAAATGTGTCAAATCTGTCCTAGTGTGAACAATTAGACTCTTATCTTGCAGCACCTATCCGCGACGAAGTGCACGCTGGGTGTCACTAAAGATCCTCTTTTCTTGTCCCTTTTACTCCCGAGTTGCCGCCTGAAGCCTCGACTTGGTTATTTGTACCGAAAACCTTGCGAAAGTGCCTAGAAAACACATAAAGTGGCTTAGATACATAAAATGAAGAAAAATACAAAAACCATCATTAAAATTTATTAAAATGGTACAAAATAGCTAGTAATTAAATACTAAAAATGCTATAAATTATGACGATAACAGCGTGCTATATTCTTAATAGGGCTCTAGTTAGACCTATATTAAAGAAAACCCCCTATGAACTTTGGAAAGGATGAAAGCCCAACATTGGATACTTTCGTGCCTTTGGCTGTAAATGTTTTATTTTAAATACCAAAGATTTCTTAGCAAAGTTTGACTCAAAAGCTGATGAGGCTATCTTTTTGGGCTACTCAACAAACAGCAAAGCATACAGAGTTTTTAATAAGCGAACTCAAGTTCTAGAAGAGTCAGTACATGTGGAGTTCGACGAAACTAACCCTGCAGGTAGATACCAGCCGCTGACCGAGGATGATCCACACTCAGTAACCGCTGACCAAGAACCAGCTACTGAGTCATTCACTAAAAGGCTGACCAAAAGTAAGAGTGAACCTAAGATTACTTTCACTGACCCATCTACTTCTGCAGAGATGGTTGAAACACAGACAGCACAAGACATGAATCTACCCAAAGAGATAAGGA